>NC_071105.1:21056250-23461875 GCF_024256425.1 Clarias gariepinus
CATCCCTTTGAAAGGTCTAACATCGTTCTAAACTCTAAAATGTAGAAATAATTAACATTAATAATTTTATAACTACATAATTTAATAATAGCAAGTTTACTGTTGCAAACCTGCAGAAATGCACATAACATAAAGTGCATCAGCTACTAATTACAGCTGTCTATGGATTACAGAATATATAATCTGTAGTATTACAGTAAGCTATTGTTATTGTTAGTATTTTTAGTAAGCTTGTTTGCATTTGAACCAGCATGTAGATGCTTCTGAGTTCTGAGTTCTGAACTAATCGAGCTAAGTGTGACTGTGTGGTAGCATATGATTCTTTCCAAAAGGTAAAATAAAAATAAAAGCTGAAAACATTAAGTGAAGTTTAAATAACCCTACAGTGTGCTGATCGTCCTGGGAAAAATAATCTAATCTGTACAACCGAAATCCACATGTACAACCGAAAGACAAGTAATTAATTGCACACGGCCCAGCTGTATATTTACCTCCTATGCATCTCAGTTTTCAGAATTAACACAGTTAGTATCTAACAAGTGCTCTTAAAGTCTTACAAATGTTTTTATTGTACAAGTATACTGAAATTAGCACAGCTCAAGCAGTGCAACTTTATTTTAACTATCACAACTTCATTTCATCTAGCATTTTCATATGTTTATTGAAGTGACAAAATGCAAATAATTCATATTAAATAGGTATAGCAACCTATTTATGATTATGAATAGGAACTTCAGAATGCATTTACATATTAAGTTCCCATTCATACAATTTATTGCCAGTTAATGGCAAGCACTCAATGTTTTTTCATTAAAGTATGATTGATTATAAAGGCCATCAGTTATGAGCTATATTTATCACTAAAGTAATGACTGAACGCATATTCACCTTGATAATTAAAAGGAAATCCTCAGTGGCAACTAAGGTTTGTAAAAGGTGAGCTTTTTATTGCTCTTCATATTGGATTGCATCTTCATAAGTTACAGTTACACAACTTGGCTTAAGGATATAATCAATGTCTTCTTGCTGGTCATCTCATATACTCCCAAGTAGATAAGACGAGTCAAAGAGTAATCCAGCATAACTTCATGATAAAAATTTGCTCTCTTCACTCATTCTAGGTAATGATTTTCTCTGTAATATAATGTTGAAGGACATTGGAAAATAGTCGTTTAGAAAAGAAGCTTGTGCTGTTTTAAGGAGCTACTGTAGCTACCTTATGAAACTCTAACAATTGTTCTTTTTGTTTGAGGTTTTTTTTCCTCTCTTCTATTAGACTCCACTGTAATTATGTTAGTAATGTTCATGTATGAGAAAAATGCAATCACCATTTCTTTACAAGAATAGCTGCAGAAAATTGTTTGGCGAATTACTCCAGGTGTCATTATAAAAGACATTGTCTACACAACATCATGGCCATCATGGTGCGTTGCCATCATGGTGCGTGTGAAGGAGCATTCTAAACTTAATTAAAGAAGAGAGGCATTGCAAAGATATGAACCATGCCTGTAACAACTACAGACTAAAGATAAGGAAGGTAAGAGAAAAGCCAGCAGTCACTCAGTAACCTGAAAACAGCAGAAGCAATGGTTACATGAAAATGAACAAGCATAACAAGGTTTGTAATAATATTACTTTTGCTTCATTTAATTCATTTAATATTATTGCTTAAAAAAACACTGACATTTTTAACCAATGGTATATAAGCAACCAAAAAACACTTTGTCAATAATTTGGCTCATCACATTTGGAGAAAGTAGGGTTGCACATATGATCCCAAGTTCATGGAGTGGGAGCATTATAACATGGGGCTGCTGCTTCTCTTCAAACAGTACTGGACCATTACATGTCTTTGAAGAAAATGTGAATGGACATATTAGAGAAGAATTGAAGCTCACTGGCAAAAGAACAAAATCTTTAGAGAAAAAGGACATTTCAACAAGACAACAGACCAAGCCTATAGTAATAATAATAATAATACTAATAATGATAAAAAAAAGGTGCCTGCACTGAAAAAAAGGTTTATATATCAACATATTTAAATTAATGGGCAGGATTTAAAATATGTGATATAAGTATACGCTGAAGTAATTTTTTTTTTTGTGATTCACTGTTCCCTACATAATCCCAAAAAAAAAAAAAAAAAAAATCACCCAAGTTACTGTAGGTATGAATGTAAAAGGAAAGAAAATGGCAAATAAAGGTAAAAACTGGTCTATTTAGGTTAAACTAAGTAACTTTTAACAAAATAATATACAAACATAGTACAACATGTACAATGTATGCAATGGCAGAATCTTTTTTTTTCTTTTTGTACAGTATGAGTGTTGTACAGTATGCTCGCCCTTTTCCTGATTTTAAACAATTTGGCAAAAGGAGTTGACCAATTTAAATTGTAATTTTGCATAAAGGTAAGTACTCCTATGCAATAGGCAATTCAAAGCTGTAATTGGCAACAGCACCTTAGCAACAATGTAATAATTTTGCTAATTTGTAGTGAATCTCTTAAATTTTTTTGTCTTTAAACTTTTTCTATGCTTATGAATACATATCTTTGTTCAAAGTAAAATAATTCTGTATTTATGTGTAAATGTAAAATGGATATATAGTTGTAATGGACATGCCTGTGCATAGGACGGGGCTAAAGTTGCCCGAGCTACTGCCCATTTGCACTCTTAAGCTGCACTGATCCTTTGGAGGAAAATAAAAATATGAATAAATTTTTTTCCCATTATATATTTGTTATAATATATGTTTTCTCTTGTGGCTGTGTAATAACGAGGAACCCACACACTTGTCACATTTGCATCATGTCATGCAGTATTGACTTATAGCAAGCTATAATCACACAAACAACTCTTAGCTACAGTACCTACAGTAACTGACAGACATGGCGATTAGCTTCTATACAAGAAAGTTGATGGTAACTGAAAAGTTGTTCATGTCCATGGTAACATGTGATATGAAACAAGTTAATATGGTTGTTTGGGTGTCAGGAGCTGCCAGCTGTGTTCTTGATCATGCTTCATTCAGGGTCCATGCACACAGAGATGGGAATCGAGTCTGGCTGGGAATCGAACCCAGAAAATAATGTCTCCCTAAATCACTCTTTAATGAATTGTGCCTAATAAATCCTTTCATTGTCATTGTGGAATATTCCAGCAACATGAGGGAAGGAAAAATCCATTGCGAGGGAAAAACCTGGTCATTCGGGACATTTAGGTAGTCAGATGATTAATTAGAACTTTCTGAAACAGAGTTACATCTTTGCCACAACCACAGCGTATGTCTTTTGACATGGTTGTTTAAGTAACACAAAGCTATTCCCTGCATCAGTTAAGGTTAATTAACTTTTTGCCAAATGAACCATATTAATCACTGCAGTATATATGCAATATCCAATGGAAGGCTCTTACCTATTTGCTTAGTTAAATCCAATTGCTAAATTCCTTTAGCCAGGCAGCATTTATTCACTGGAAGTACATTAAAACAGTATAATAAAACAGCAGTGTCTCTCACTGTAATCATGTTCAATTTGATTCATCTCATAAACTATGTGTACTGTATATCAGCAAGTGTAAAACACATGGTCTGCTCTACTCATGATGACAGGCAAAGACCACTGTGCATGACCATGCACCCTTATAATGTCCAAATTCCCTTTGTAATTGCGTGTGTGACATTTTCACCGGCAAGACATTTTGACTAAGCCATTTCTGAACTATGCTTCCCACAAGGTAAACAGGCCTGAAGCATTTGATACTAAAAATTCACCCTCAGAAATTACTCATGCATTTCTATAACATCTGATCTTTGAACATCTAATAACATTTTTGTGAGTGCAGCTCACATCTTTAACTGAGTGGCAGGGAGAGTACTTGTAAGTCCGTAATAAGGGTGAGAGGTACAGATAGAAAAGACGGGGAGGAGTCTGATATGTACTAGACGGCAAGACACCAGTCAAGAGTCTTTGATAGTAGTTACTAAATTAGGGAAGAGACTGGGAAGTCACTTTCTCACAAATATGTGGAGATGTGAAATGATGGGAAGAGAAAATATCAAATGGAAACAGAAATGAAGAATGTGGAGCATAAGATGCATTGCATTTTGAAATTAGAATATCTTTCACTTTTGATCCTTTGAGAAAATGTGCATGTTAAAGTGACCTGTTTTAATTGTAGTGGCAGATAAAGACTCCTGGGCGTGACTGTGCATGCTTGTCTTGTTCAGGATATCTTTGTAATTGCATTTGTGACATTCTCAAATTATTATACGACAGTACGTCCATCAACGATTATACATGGAAAGTAGTGCAGATTGTACATGCAAAACACTTTTAACAATAAGTAGAAAATCCTAATATATTCAACACACTAATTATACTTAAGTAATGTAATTATAAAGGTCTTCTAAGGCATGCAGAAAGGAGCAACAAACTTCAACAACAATTTATTTATGCACAAGCATTGCATAGTCTTGCATTTTAAACACGGGTACTGTGACAGTAGGAGAGATCTTAAGTGACAGAATTCCAGTGACATTTATTGGATGTAGATTCACCCCACGCTTAAGATGTCTCACTAACATGCCCCAAACTGTTACACAAAGAGGTGTTACACAAAAAGACAGATCAATGGCATATTAGCATATTCATATGTTTCATCTACCCCCAACACAACAGCCATCAATCCACCAGGAAATTAATCAAAAACAAAATGTTGTTTTCTGGCATTTAACAGACTTTATTATTTTATTTTTTTTAATTCCTGTCTTGTTTTCTCTGCAAATGTGATACACACCACGTATATCAACTTTAAAAGAGATTAGATCAACAAAGAGGGAGCTGCTCTCAGTAAGGAAGGAGAATGCAATCTGGGACTCAAAGGAGAGACAGATGAAGAAGCAATAAACGCAATGAGAAGAGAGAGAGAGATAAATAAACACACTATGATTCTTTGCTATAAAGAGAATTTGCAGTAAAGGCAGCCTTTAAATTGTACAAATGATTCATGTACGACTGATCCTTTGTCATATCAAGTCCACCATTAGCAACACCCGGAGTGTGATACAGATCAGGTCCTTTTATAATATGTTTAATAAAGCTATTTGCAACTATTTACTGTTTGCTTGAAAGGGCATGCTGTGACATTCTGAACAAATATGGTATAATATCAAAAGTCCTGTCTGCCAACAACATAAAAGCTCTGATGTTTGATAGCAGGTTTGGTTGTCAGCGCATTTTCTGATCAATTAACCAATTGTTAACAGTTTAAAGTGTTGGTTGTTAACCTAGATTAATTTTTCTCTCTGTGTTTGCTTTGCCTTTGAAATACATCTCTTTAGGTCTGCATTCTGCCTCTTGAAGTCATTTTTAGACTATGGGATTTCAGCTGTGTTTTAAGATTATTACTAGATGTCCTGTACAAGATTATCCCACTACAAACTTAGACAAAATCTTAGACAAGATGTTATCATCTATATCTTGCTTATTACATGTCACATGATTTACAAATGATAAACCTAAGATTTAAAAATCACTTTCCTTCACATACATCATCAATCAGGGTGAATGTTTCGATTAGTATCAACAGCAAAAACACTATGAGCTTTTAATAAAAATCCTCTGACAGTACACAGACCTTGATATCATTAGATTTCGGTTATTATTAATCACAATATATTTGACATTGTTTGAATCACCACAATAAGATGTAGCAGATTTTTGCCATGACAGTCACACTGGGTTGAACATCGCAAAGGCAGCTTCAGTCTTGCATCTCTGCAGAGCCACCGCCAGCATCATTTGTAATATGGACATTTCTACAAGCCCCAGGCAAATCTAAAAAGAAGTCATTTGTAAAGTTCAGCTATGCAGTATTTAAAAGGAAATGTCCCTATCCTGTGTGAATATAGTCTTTTCTAACTTTCCCAAAGCTACAGAAGCAATATTTGGAACTGTGTGAAATATTCTACATGGGAAATTATGTCTAATCAGTCTCATGAGGTAAACAGATAAAAGGAAATCCAGTCTCAAGGAAAATGTAAGAGATTTCTGATGATTTAATTTTTAAAGCAGCTCTCACAATTAGATGCATCAAATTAAGCATGAAGCTACAGGCCATTAACCCACAGCATGTCAACTGACAGAAAATGGACATTACCAATTATGATAAATGGATTAGTCTTGATGTCTTTCTTTGTTGTCCTGATACAACCCTTACTAGTCCTGCCTCATGATTTAAAAGTAATGTGTTTTTATAATACTGGATTTTGCTGTGTATGTTAATCTACAGGGTGTCCCAAAAGTCTCCATACTGTACATTAAATTAACACTTAGCAAACTGTACCTTTATTTACAGAACATCCACTTCATAATTGTTATTCTCTTTATAAATACACACTAAGTGGCTCTTTTATTCCTACTCATTTTAACCCATGTTAACACATCTGGAGTTATGCATGTACTGTAAATGCACTTTAAATGTGTGTCTGGTGCAGTGTTGGGGGACATAACTTTTTAAAGTAACTAATTGCATCACAAAATTACTGTCGTTAAAAAGTAATCAGTTACATTACAGCATTACTTTCTGATAAAAGTAAATATTTAGCATACTTTACCATTGCAGAAAATGAAAACTTCTAGTGATTCCTTATGCATGTTGTTTTAGTCAAGACCTTTATAATTATTCTACCATCATTACTCAGCGAAGTTTGGCCCATAATCTGTTAACTATAACTACTAATACCCCTATCTCACCTACAGTTTCGCGTGGACTTAAACCGCATACATGAGATAGGGGTATGACAGCTGGAATAACAGGTTATCAGGGTGGGGCTTGTAGGACGACTTTTACACACACACACACACACACACACACACACACACACACAGAATTAATGCTGTCTGGCTCACAGATTACATAAATTGTCGAAATAACGGATTTCATTTTTGAAAAGATAACAAAATAACTGAGTACTTAAATGGTTGACCCAACGTGTTAGATTACTCGGTACATCAAAAAAGTAATCTAAGTACTCTAACGCGTTACTTTGTAACACGTTACATCCAACACTGGTCTTATGCCAGATTTCTGATCCCACCATGAGAATAATTTAAAGCTGTTCTTCCTTTTTGCACGCATTTTTTTTTTGGCATTTGGAGTTATGAAGTGTAGGTTTCATCATGTTACCAAATACAAACTAAGCAAATTATACATGCCTTATTCAGAATAGACAGATACTGTGATGTAAACAGTTACAAATACACATGACAGAGTTTAAATCTCTTCTAGATCAGCCACACCCATTCCAGGTTTAAATCCCAGTACATATCTAAATATTTCCAGCTATACATATGCAGTTTCATTAAACCTACAGCACAAAACTATTCATTGCATTTAGAGATGACTTGACATAACATCAATGTGTTAATTGATACAATAAGGTGACACCTCTCCTGTCAGAGTAAAAATCAGTGTTATTTTTGGTGTTAAGAGGTAAAGTAACATGAGATTGCATAGGTACATCTGGAGACAAGGCTGCAAAAGCAGAACCATGCTGACAGGCTGCCTCCTCACCAGTCTGCGGACGTACAGGTAACATGATTTATTCAGGATGTCTGGGGAAACCCACAGAAACACAAATTTAGGCTTGACGCTATGAATGGGGACATCAAAATTGATGAATAACCGGAATCCTGTTTAGTGTAGGAGAGGAGAGCCAGAGAAATTGAATATCTGCCATGGAAAGAGAGGTGTGACCAGTAGCTGTGAAGGCAATGAAAAAAATGTTTGAGAAAATGTATGGCACACAGATGAAAAACTGCTGGTAGCTCCCACTGAAATATTATACAGAACCAAAATGAAACACAGACTGCAGCTGTAAATAGAGACATCTTAGTATCCCACCCCTCCTCCCTCCCAGTGTCTCCAGCACAGAACCCCCACAAACACCCCTCGCTCTAAAGGCAACACCACCGAGCAGACTTACAGCCAGGCAAAAGAGCTCCAGGTATTTGGACAGAATCATGCTTGAGGTGCGCAAGGTTTAATATAAGCTGATCTGTAACCAAAGCACGTCCATGCCTCTCGTCTCCTGTCCATGTGACCGGTTGGATGTCAGAGGCTGCATACTCTACAGTGTGTTTTTTTTGTTTTGTTGTTCTTATGATATTACACAAGACAAAAGGACAACAATCTGTTGCAGCAAAACTGCAGATGTACTTACAGAAAATTACACTCTTAACATTCTTACGCCTGACCCTATAATTTGCAAACAAGTAGGAGTAGGGAAGAACAGTATTCTTCACCACCATAAACAAGTAATATGAATGCAACACAGCTTTTTATAAAAGGCCCATTTTTTTATTTGAAACTCAGCTATTTGTTAATAATTAAATTCATTACATATAAATTTACTGTATATCTCTTCTGTACACATTAGTGATGCATATCATTAGTTATTCCACTGGATTCTATTCATTCCACTGGAGGATCTGCTAAACTGACTTGGATTTCATTTATATTTATAGAGCAACATGATGGGACATATCGGCTTATTTGGAAATGAAAATTAAACATGCCATGGCATCAAGATACAACGATTTGGATCAGTAGACAGAAGTGATACTATAATATTGCTTAGACGGTAGAAAAACATGTTTTGGTCATCATTTCCTTGTGGTTCTTTGCATATCCGATCATCTGGTTTTATGGGTTCTCTGATTTCCCCAAACTTGCCAGTGGGTTGATTGGCAACTCTCAGTGGGCCCTAGGTGTTAATTTGTGTACAAATGCGTGTACATGGTGCCTTGTGTAGGACTGCTTTCCTATCCACTGAGTACCTCAACATGATTTTTGGGGATTCTCCAGGATCACCGAAACCATGAACAGGATCAAGAGTGTGCTGAAGATGCACACTGAAATTAATGTTACTGACGTTAATGTTACACATAGGCTGTAAGGACTTGTAAAAGATTGCCCAGAACATAACCCCAACCAAGAAAAAAAAAGCAGGAAAGACTTTTTGAGACATTCCTGGTAAACAAGCTAAAAGATAAAAACAGATGACAGTTGGCAATATTGGTCTGTCACTATCAGCATTGACCAGAGATGACCTTGAAGCAACTGCCAAATAATTGTGACATTTAACTAGATTGAAATACATGTTTTTTTTTTTCTTTTATTAGCAGAAGGCAGTGATTTGCTAAATACAGTCTGTAAAATCAGTCTCTGGTACATGACCATGCATTTTATTTATCAATAAAAAATTAATAAATGGTGCAATTGATGAATAAATGAATGTATGAATGAATAAATAATTACAAAAAAAACCTCCTGCAGTTAATCAGTTATATGAAATAGAAAATCAGTATTTTAGCGCATATAGACAGTCCAAAGTTTTATTAGAAACACCTGCTCATTCATGATCTTATCCAATCAGCATTCTGTGGCATGCTTGTTGGTGGTTTTTATGCACAACAGCCTCTCAACTATCCCAAGAACTGTGTGACAAACAAAGAGTGTCCAAAGTGTTTAAATGCTTTCTTGATAGATACTTTCCTGACCTTTCTTGATGAGGTCAGAGGACTATGTTTCTTAGACTTGTTTAAGCAAACAGTAAGGCTACCCCATCACTACCTGTCTATTATAGCAGTGTTGAGCAGAAAACCATCTTATAATGCAGAACACACAAACTTTCAGGCAGAGAAACCACAACAGCAGAAGGCCACATCAGATTCTACTCCTATTAGCCAAGAACATGAATTTAAGGATCCACTGGGCATAAGCTGACAGGACCTGGACAGCTGACGGTTAACCTTCTGGGGTCTGGGCTATAAACTGAGGAATTTTTCACTCGTGGTCTGCCATTTGTGTAAACTCGGTGTATATCCTGAACCGTATAAGAGTATAATTGGAATAGCTGCTCTGCCAGTGTTGTAAATCAGGGTGAGGAATAAGTTACTGGTCTTTTGTTTAAGAGGACTTGCCAATGACCAATATATTATACAGTGCATGCATTTCTGGACCCTGTCCAACAAGACATGTTAAAAATAGTGTAGAAACAAATCAGTATACTTAAGCAATAGCAAAAAATATATGAACTATTTCACAATCAAGCTTTACTCTCTGCTCAAGCTCTTAACTAGAACTTTCCCAACATAGCTTTTTTCCTGTATGTACAGCACAGTACAACATGTGTGATATTCATACTGTACATTGTAAACAGTTGGGTTTAAAGTGCACTCTCAATATTAAATCTACTTTTTACTGTTATATCGTTGATGTGCTCGAAAACAATTTTGGACATGCAAGACTAGGACATTCAGAAAATATATTTCCAATATAAAAACATTTTTGACTATCAAAATGTATTATTTTCTGAGCCTGCTCTATAAACTTGTGATTTTTTTTTTTTTTTTTTTTGGAAAGAAATACAGTACACACATGAATGATAGAGAAAGCAAGCAAACGAGTGTGGTGTGTATGTTTATGACCATAATGTGTGGGGTGTTAATACTTTTACATTACCTTGATGTATGGTGTATATGACAAATTGCGTCCAGCTTTCAGTAACCTTTCTGCAGCCAGTTATTTAATGAGGTGAAAGAGATAGGTTCAGATTTACATTCTGTCGTGAACCATGTTCAAAGAGAGTACTGGAATAGCTGCAATGTCAGTGTTGTAAATCAGGGAGAAGAAGTTGCTGACCTTTTCTTTAGGAGTACTTGTTTGACCAACAAATCGTGTTAATGTCTGAGCTTTCTGTGCATTTCAGATCATATCCAACAGCACATTTTGATAACAGTGTTAAACCCTCAACACTAAATTTTTAATAAATAAGTTGGCAACTTAATTACCAGCTAATTAAGTATGTTACCCATTATCTGTCTAACAATGTTCATAATGTATGTCAGCCCGTTATGTATAGCTTTCCCTAGAATGTTAATAAGTTATTAACCAGAATAAGAATAAGTTATTAAAAAATAGGTTGGTTAAGGATCAAAGAAAACCATATTTGTACTATATTTTGACTGTCAGTTCATATCTTCTAACCAAGCACGCTGTGTCTATATTGGCATTCACGTGCAGTCAATGGATACATAAGCTTCAGTTACTGTATATTGCATTGTTATTTTTAGCTTCCTGCTTGCTAGAGCGTGAACGATTGTTGCAATCCAATCTGAGTGTTAAAATCTGTGAATTAAGAGAAAGCTTGCTAAATTAGCAGGGTCTGCAATAAACAGTGCATGGTATGTCAAGGGAAACCACTTATTCATGTGAGCAATGTGTCAGCCACAAGGCCACTAGGTGGCTGGTGAGGGGAAAATGGAATATTTAGACTAGAAAAAAAATTTGCTGACAAATTGCAGGCAACCTACCAGTATGTACACTACCATTCAAAAGTTTGGACACACTTATTTTTCTCTATTTTTATTGTTTTCAGCATTAATATATTAATACTGAATACATTGTAATTATGACTTAAAAATACGAAATTATGTAATCAAAAAAAGTTTACTCAATTGTTGATTCTCCAACGTGCCACCTTTTGCTTTGATTATAGCTTTACACGCTCTTGGCATTCTCATGGCAGCTATATGAGGTAGTCACCTGGGATGGTTTTCCAACAATTTTTGATGAGTTCCCAGAGGTGCTGAAACCTTCCTGAATGCTGATCCTTTATTTTCTGGTAAAACTCATCCCAACCCATTCCAAATGGACTTAGATTGGGTGATTGTGGAGGCCAGGTCATCTGATGCAGCACTCTATCACTCTCCTTCTTGGACAAAAGCTATAACATAACCTAGTGGTGTGTTTGTGGGCATTGTCCGGTTGGAAAACAAATGATGGTCCCACTAAGTGCAAACCAGATGCGATGGCCTGTCCCTAAAAAATGCTTTGGTAGCCATGCTGGTTAAGTGTGCCTTACATTTTGGCAAGGTCACCAACAGTGTCACCAGTAAACACTTACACCATCACACCTCCTCCTCCATGCTTCACAGTGGCAACCACACATTCAGGAACCATCTGTTCAACCTCTCTACAACTAACAAAGACAAGCTGGTTGGAACCACTAAAAAAAACACAAATTTGAACTCATCAGACCAAAGGACAGTTTTCCACTGATCAGATGTTCATTCCTTGTGTTTTTTGGCCCAAGCAAGTCTCTTCTGCTTGTTGTTCTTCTAAAGTAAAAGTTTCATTGCTGCAATTTGACCATGAAATAGATGTTGAAATAGGTCTGCCGCTTGAACTCCAAGAAGCATTTATGTGAGCTCTAATCTGAGATGTTGTAAATCAACAGTTTCTGAAGCTGGTCATTCTAATAAACTTATCCTCTGCATCAGAGATAGTTCTTGGTCTTCCTTTTTAGGGACAGTCCTTATGAGAGCCAGTTTCATCTTAATCTTTAATGGTTTTGGTGACTGGACTTGAGGATATATTCTTGAGATTTTATGGACTGAGTGACTTTCCTTTTTAAAAGTAATGATGGACTCTTTATTTATCTAAGTGTTTCTAGCCAAGTTTCTTGTACATGGATTTGTACAGTACAGTAGTTATAGTAGCAATAATAGGGCTATTAACTTTGTACCCACCCGTCCTCTGCACAAGACATCTGACGGTCCAAAGGACATTAATAAGGCAAGAAATATCACAAATTAAATCTTGACATGGCACACCTGTGAATTGAAAACCATTCTAGGTGACTACCTCATGAATCTAATTAGAGAATGGCATGAGTGCTCTAAACTGTCATCAAAGCTAAATGTAGCTACTTTTGACAATCTAAAGTAAAAAATATATTGTGGGTTGTTTAAGACCTTATTGTTTACTACATAATTCCATACGTGTTCATTCAGAGTTTGGAGGTCTCTTTATAGTACATCTGAATTTCTAAAGATTTATAGACAAACATTTATTGCAGAATTTATTGATTTACACCAAGGTGCCACATTAGTGTTTTATCTACAACCCAATTCACGAGACTCTTGAACAATCTTGTTTATAAAAATGTAAAATATTGGCTTAACAGTGGCAGTATCGGTAGCCCTGCAGTTGATGTGTTTTCTCACTCTAAGGGTATGCTTTAGGCTATTTTACGTAACCTTATTTATTGTATATTTAAAAAGCTGTCCAGAAAAAACAAAGACAACCAGGGAATAGGTTTTGAAATGTTTTGAACTTCTATCTATTTATTATCTATACTGTTTATCCTTGTAGGGTCTCGAAGGAGCCTTTAGGATATCAAAGTGAACACGGTACAACCTAGTGGGTGCCAGTCTATTGCAAGTCACAAGCACACACACACACACACACACACACACACCATGCAGTAAAAATTCATCAGTCTGCAGTGCATAAATTTTGACTATGGGAGGAAACTGGAGCACCCAGAGGAAACCCACCAATTACAGGGAGAACATGCAAACAGAGCACTATTTTTGTTGCCAGACAAAATAAATATTTATAGTTAATGCTTATTAAAATACACACATTAACTATGTTGGCTTAAATTTAAGTTGTCTGCTTTTAAAATGATAACAGCAGATCCTGAGAAACCTCCAATGTCTGGATTTAATTCCCGGCCCGGCTTGATTCCCGTCTCTGTGTGCTTGAAGTTTGCATATTCTTCCCGTGCTTGGTGGGTTTCCTCCGGGGACAACAGTTTCCTCCCACATTCCCAAGATATGCAGGTTAGGCTAATTGGCATTCCCAAATTGCCCGTAGTGTGTGAATGGGTGGGTAAGTGTGTCCTCGTGCCCTAAGCCCCTTGGGATAGGCTCCAGGTCCCTGCGACCCTGAATACAGGATAAAGCGTATAGAAGATGAGTGAGTGAGTGACCCTTCTTGAAGGATAAAGAATATACCAGGTGTTTAAAATTTGTATGTCCCAGAAGTGCATTTAAAGAGCTCCAGTGGATCTCCAGTGGATCTCTAACTAGAAAAAACATGTTTGGTACTGTACTAAAGGAGAAAATGTAGATTTGACAGACAGCAAATACTAATAATAGACACTTTTAAATATACTAAATTAACTAAGTCAACTTAGTGGGGCTCCATGGATGATAAACAGTATGAATTAAACATACAGTATGCATAGAAATAAATCTTTTGTCTAAGTAAAGTATAATACATATAATGTGTGAGACAATGTGACCCTCACTAGGACATACCACAGACAACCTTGGTGCTTTTTTGAGACTTAAGTGCAATAACTTCATTTAATTTACTACCCGGCCAGCCAGCTGCGTTCCGCTGCTCGACACTGCTAGATATATATGGAAACTTGCAAACTCCTTGCAAAGAACAGACCAATAAAAATAGAAACCAGGAACACTGGAAAGGCATTCTAGTGATCTTTTATTTTAATATATATTATATTGGCAGGTTTAATATCTGGCTATGGTACTTAGTGCACTTAATATCACTGGCTGATACAAGTAATACATTTTTTCTGACAGTTATCATTAGCAAAATACTTTGCCTGGGTAAAATTATTACATGTGAAATCAGACACTTTTTCTACTTTATCTATCTATTCGTCTGTCTGTCTGTCTATCATATTGCTTTAAATTAAATGTGCCCTAATGGGATAAATGTGACCTTGTCGATAATGACAATGTTGTATTTTATTTTTTGTATTTTTGTTAACTTATTGAATTGTTTTTACGTTTCTTTATGATCTCTAGATTTTTTTGTAATTAAAATGTCTTTTTTCTTTGTTCCAATTTTCTGCCAGTATGGCTTACTATTTAAAAACACAATCAGAGCATGAGTTTTATTATAATTGATTATTGATACTAATTTGCACAAAATAACCATGTGCATCTTACTCTCTATCACTTTGTCTGTTTGTAGTATTTCTTGTTTTTCTTTGAAGGAAAACAAATACTCCTTAAAAGTACCAAAATAATTTATATTTGTATTTAAACCGTTCATATAATTATAAGACCATTCATTTTAATTGAATTGTTTGAGGTAACACAGTAAAAGTTCCCCACCTCCATGTGGTGAAAGTAAAGGTTTATAGGCTTCCTCTATTGTAAAATTCCCTGCTGCACAATACTTCTCAGTCATTTCACTTCCATCTAAGACCTGTTGATCGTACAGTGTCACAATTTAAATCGAACATCATCCACACTTGACCTTTGTCCAAAAGGGCTAGCCAACTTTTCTTGGATCTTCTCATGACTACTGAATGTCAGGGTTATTATAAGTGCCGAGATATCCATCTCAGGTCATCTAAATGTCACTGTCTGTTTTGGTTATGTTCCTTATCATTTTTATTCGGCAAATATGACCCTTACAGTTATCCTTATACGGAATGAAAGAGGAATACTGGATTCTAGTGGCGCACCAAAAAAAATAACCTTAGTTGTTTATTTTATGACTTTTCATTTAGTTACCATATGTACAGTATTCAGTGGGTACAGACCATAATGATTACCATATGTAAGAGACAACTTTTCAGACGGAAAAAGGCAGGCATTATCTGCAAGAGCAGAGGCAAATACAACAGTATCCAGAGGAACTGCGAGAGATTGTCCAAGATACTTCGAAAAACTTACCAACCAATTTTCTTTCTTAAACTTCACACAATGTACCTGAGAAGACAAATCCATTTTTTAAAAGGTTGTCACACCAAAATGTACTTTATACTATATAATACATTTTCCTACACTTTACAGTTGTCTACAGCATTTCTTTTTCTTGTCCCTGAGACATTTTCACAGTATTATATGAATTGTATGAATAGTTTGTCTTCTAATCAGTTATCATTGTAATGGGCTGCAGTGAGAGATGTGGTTTTTTTTTGTTTGTGGTTTTTCTTCTCTCACTTTCAACATGCAGTAAACATCAGCATTTTCAGAATCTAAAACATTTAGATATCGTACATAAACATGTTCCATAGCATATATAGCAGGTTAATTATTTTCAGAGGTGTTTTGTTTCTCTTAAACTAACTTATTGGATTGAATACACACACTGCAGTCTTACTTTTTCACAGAAGCTTAATTAACCTTTTTGTCTACTTCTTGGTGTCAGTGTTAAGGTGAGTTGGATCATGTCTAAATTAGTATTACGATGTGTCAACAGGTAAAGCGCTGAAAAATACCTCACTGACCGAACTGTCAGGATACACACTTACACTCCTTTACTCGCTCAAGCACTAATTCTCGAATTTTCCCATCCATCTGTGAAGAAAGGAGACAATTGTGGGAGAGGATGTTGGTCAAGGGTGAGTGCAGGGGACAACTCTCTCTCTCTCTCTCTCTCTCTCTCGCACACACACACACACACACACACACACTGCTCAGGGAATTTATTACCTACACAACTCAGAGGCACACAAATATCAAGGGAGTATTATAGAGCATTACATTGTGGAGCTGGGAGGTCAGCACACAGGACAGAGAACAGGTAGGATGTTTCCTCCTTCTTCTTTCCCTTCACTGGAAGATTAATGATTGTGCAATTATGATCAGCATAAAAAATAATTAAGAAAGTTAACTTGCTTTTTAATAAAGTTTAAGGAAATGTTCAGTATAGATAGATGGATAGATGAAAAATCCAATGTAGTACTTGGTCACTAATCAGTAAAATCTGTTTTGTTATCTGTAGGTCAAATTAATGTTTAGGTGAACTGTTGACAACCTTAAGTGACTTTGAATGTGGTGTTGAAGTGAAGACAGATATTCCCAAGATTCCATTGCTTTACCCATAGTTATGAGCATTTGTGTATGAACACATATGTGCACATGTAAATCTTGTGAAACCAGCTCTTACTACCCCATAAATTTCTGTGGCATTCTGTACAGCTCATGTTTAAACTAGAATTTGATTTGGTGGACATTTATAAAATCATTTAAATTCTAGCCACCAAGTTCATATTCACAGTTCATGTTTCACGGTGTGGAATTCGAGAGCTGGTCAGCTGGTATGAAGTCATACAAAAGGGTGATGGGTGAAAGCTAAGTATAGATGGGGGGGTTGGGGGGACGACAGTCCCAGAACAGAGTTTGGTAAAATGCTAGGGGCCTGAAATGCCTACGTCATGTTTTATGCAAGTTGTTGTGCTGACAGGTATTGTATTTTGTTACACGTGTAAATCCATAATGGATGTCAGACATCCCCTTGGGGAACTATGTTTGACAGCTAAAAGGAGATGTCTTATGAATTTACTAATGTGATGCAACCTGATATTTCCACTGATAATGGCTTTAAAAGCCATATGATGGAAAAAAAAAATCCATGAATAAAAAAGGAAATTGTATGAAACACATTTTATGTTAGATTCATTAGAAGCTATAATAATTAATATAAACTGCCACTATTATGTTTATCACAATTCCAATTCCAATTCTAAAGATGTGATGAAACTTTTTGAACACCTTGAACTTTTTGTCATATTCCTCAAACCATTGCTGAACAGTTGTAGCATGTGTGTGGTATTGCTAAATGAGGACACTATGAGTAAGGACTACCGTAGACATGTAGGGATGTACTTGGTCTGCAACATTGTTCCGGTAGGTGGTACATTTTAAAGTAAAACCCACTTAAATGCCAGAACCGAAGCATTGCCCAAAAAACATTGCCCAGAGCAAGACTTTTGGGAGCAAACAGTCAGCATGAGCAATCTTAGTGGGCAATCTGTGTTCTGACATCTGTCTGTCAGTGACTTATTAAGCAAACTTCATCACAATTTGAGCCTTGTCAAAGGCACGTGGAACACTACACTTGTCCATGTTTCCAGCTTCCAGCCCAATAGCTTTGTAAACTGACCATTCACTTGCTGCATAATGAATCACACCCATCCACAGGTGTCATTGCTACAAGAAAGTCAATGCTGTGTCATTATTTTTTGGACGTTTGTTATATCTTCAAAATGTTCCGGCTAAAATATTCAGATCAAGAGCTCATAAAGGGATAAAAAAACAACATGAAGACCCCTGGCACATTTAAGGAACTTGCCTGGGAGTTAGTGTCACATCTCCTGTCATACTGAAAGTCCTGACCTTACTCAAAGCAATTTCTACTGTACATGTTTTGGGCCATTAAAGGAGTTCCTGGGAGACCAGTGTTTCAGCAAGTTCAATCATCGCTTCAGCATACTGAGAAAACCTTTTATCTTGTGGTACTGTATCCAAGCACTAGTGAAAAACTGGTGTAAATGTATTAGTGTAGCAGGGGATTATATAGAGAAATAAAGGAAGTTTTAACTCCCATAACAGTGTTCTGTTATTATGCACAATCAAAAGTCTTGGATTTACTTGAATGCCCCTCTTAACTGAAAGAAACTGAATTTGTAAGAAAATTACACTGCACACCACTTAATAAAAAAATCTTTCATAACAGAGATTGTGCTACATTCTTTTCCACTGTGCAGATTCATTTGACAGCTGTGAGTGGCAAGTCAATGTACATTTAAGGACACTTCAAGGCTGCACTTAAACTACACCTTTAATAACACTGACATATGATCTACAGACCTACAATTTATATTCTTGATATTGATTATGGGAATTAAACCTTTATTTTTTGTTGTGAGAATGCTGTAGAAATATTACCGTGGCAATGTTATGGACATTGGAGCAATGCCAGCCAGGGCAGTGAAAGCACATGAAAATTTTATGATGATAATGATGATGATAATGATTATAAACAGTGGGTAAATCGTCCTACATAAATAAACAAATGTGCATGCAACAAAAAACAGGTACGTTATAAGCAGCAGCAATTTTCTTTTGTGACATCATAAAATACAACTGTAAACTTACAGTAGGACATGAGGAAGAAGTGCTGTACTGGAAAGTGAAATGCATATTTTTGTATTAAATAATGAGCTTAACACTTTACAGCAACTGACAGTTTAATACAAATAAAGATAAATTATGTATACATTATATTTAACTACTGTTTTTATGCTTAGTTACATACATGCACTAAACCCTACCATATCAGGAAATAATAAAGGATCTATATTAATATGCCTCTGAGTCACACATACAGTACTATGCAAAAACCTTAAATTAGGTTACATAAAATTAAATTAATGGAAACAAAGGCTGCAAAGTGCCTAAAGATGCAATTTAAATATTGGTTGTTTATGTAGAAACCTCAGCAGCAATCTCATTTCCCCTCTCATGGGTAAACCATTCAGCATCACTAGTATGCTAATCAATGATCATCTGTCATTAACTGCACCTGTTCCTCACTAATCCAAGCCTTAAATTTTGTATGCTTAAATAATTCATAGATCACAAACAAAAACATTCCTCTGAAAGTGATCATGTCCATGGACTGGACTGAAAATGAGAGCCAAAAAGTGTGTCGACACACAGACTCTGTACATATATGATTCAGATGGTGGTTAAAGAGGCCCTATTATGCCATTTTAAAGGTTGCTAATATTGCTTAATGAGTCTCTTAAAACAGGTTTACATGTATGCAAGGTCAAAAAACACTTCAGTTTTCACCAACAATAGATTTAATTTTACCCCATTTCTAAATGATTTGTAAACGACTCGTGTGAAGCAGTCTGAAGATTCAGTCTGTCTAAACCCCTCCTTTCCGTGAGCCCTCACTGCTGTGATTGGTCAGATTGCGCGGTGATTTATAACTGGTCAACCGCTGCAGCGTGTGTCGGAAAACGAAACGCCCCACCCATAAATGAACAATGGCTCTGGAGAGCCGTCAATACATAGAAAAGATGGCATCGGTTTTACCGTGTAACGACCAGCTAATTTTATATTAACTGTGGCTACAAAATCAAGAGGGCTTTTATTTTTGTGTCGGTGTTGTGTTAAAAGGCCGGTGAGCAAAAAGGACAAACACTAACGTGTAAGGAAAAAGGTGCACCACAGCCAACAAAAATATAAACAATATTTACAAACTATATATAATAAACGGTATGTGTATGTGTGCGAGTGAGTGGAAAATGTCCGAAGTCTGTGTTTATTGTATGTGTGTTAGAGGAGAATGGTTCGGTCTCACCGGGGTTAATGAAGTCTGAGAGGCCGATGACGGAGGGTGAGAAGTCCGGGGAATATGTCCAGTCAAAGATAATTTGGTTAAAAAATCTTCGAAAGAAAATAATCCACAACAATCTCTTCTTCTCTCGTCCAAACAAATAATGGCAGCACGGCAGTGCTGTTCCACCATTACTACTCCACTATTAGTGGCAAGACGCATGCGCACTTCGCGTGTGTGGATGCATTTTTTCCGCATGCATCTGCACACGCGAAGCGCGCATGCAAAAAAATGTGAGTTTTAAGTTCAGTTTTGGTGAATGGTGGAGAATAAACAGTTAAAAAGGGTTTTGTGTGCTCTCGTTTTTATTGTTTTTTTTTTATATTACAAAATGTTTAAGCGAACCTGGCATAAATGCTCGGTCACATTAACAAGAGTGTGGTAACGTTAAGTATAAGATGGCGGGCAAGTTGTTCGTGACATATAACGTGGGCTGGCAAGTTGTTCGTGGCGTACAGTAGAACGTGGGCAGGCAAGTTGTTCGTGATGTAGAATGTGGGTGAGCAAGTTGTTCGTGACGTAGAACGTGTGCGGACATTATGCAAATATGTTACGGAGTGACGTGGATCCGTAACAGAGTAAAAATAGATTTGCTAATGACTCATTTAGGGGAATGTGAGCCCATTCTTTTTTTTAATAGACAAAAACTTCATTTATCGTGCACTGTCAGTGTCACAGATAGTGCAGATAGTATATGTTCACAAATATTTGAAAAAGCATAATAGGACCTCTTTAATATATAATAATATAATAATGTAAGGAATAACAATAATGCAATGTATTAATCCACTTAATTGATGACCTTATGGTAAACTTCTAGCATATATGCATTAAAAAAAGAAAAAAACAGACTGTGTTGTGATTCTATTAAGCGAAACATTATAAGGTCATTAAACTTGTGACATTAAGTTCCAAACTACTTTTATTGCCCATTGGTAACAGCTGCAAAGCATATTGATGGGTAATTCAGTTACAAAACATGGCTCACCATAGAAAATAAAAAAGTCCATCTTAGCAGCGAAGCACATACAAAGCCAATAATAACAAGGTCTGATTCATCAAGTCATCCTCAATTACATCAAATTAATTTGTTAAACTGCAAATACTCCCTAGTTTTAAACTAAATAAATCTCTCATTAAATTAACCTAACTGATTACATACTCCTGCTGTTAAAGCAGATGATACTGAGTCAGGTGGTGGTGCTGAAAAGACACATCTTCCACGTGCTAAGGCGGCTCAGATTTCTGACTGCTTTACTTAAGAGTGTGAGACGACACTGGTTCATTTTTAGGCACCAGCATTAGCTATGAAACCTTAACCATTGCTATAAAAAGCATACAAGACATATAACTATAAGCATCCAAGACAATTGTCAATAATACAATTATCAGTTAATTGAAAAGGCACAATAGTGTCGTATATAAATGCATAAATTTATTTGTAATTCCAAAATATTAAAGTTATTATAAAACAAAAACTGGTGACATATGTTCAGAAGGAGAAATCAATACCAGTTTTTCAGGTTATTAAACATTAGCACTTGTATATAAAAAGTATAATTGTATCTAATAACATTTTTTAAATATGCATGCAGTTTAGAAAATTGCATGCTGCAATTAAAAATATTAGAAAATACATTATATGCATCTTCACCTAAACAATCCCCTACAGAGACTTTCAAAATAGAGCTGCTGAAAGCATAGGCTTTATGTAAAATAAGGGACATGTACATATACAGGAACAACATGATGAGAAGTATGCCTTAAAGTATGCAGATTTTATGTCTGTAAGAGAAACCTTAAACAAAATGATAAATTTAAAGGCTTTCCACAAGCGAAGAGTACTGCAGCACTGCACCATTGTTATAGCCAACCATCCTAAGAGATGACTGCTTGAACAAATGGCATACTTTCTCCAAACCTATTAGAAAGAAGATGTCAGTGCTCAAATCTTGTCACCACATGCAAAGAGGGGACATAGTATTTGTGTCTGGTGAAATATTTGTGTGTACTTGTGCATGTTGAGAGGAGATGAATGGCTGGAGCTGCTGGCTTCTGACCGGCCACTGATCAAGTTCGTTGGACAACATAATGTACTACACTGTCACATTCCATCACTCCCACTGGGATTTTTTTTGGTGCAAATATAATGTAAGGAATTTTAATGATATTTACTGTGAAAACATCCTTATTCTTGTATTTAAATGATAAAACAAATTCATTTGACCTGACTACCACAACAAAACCTGAACTGCTTTTTTTTCTGGAGCTATTAAACAAACAGTGGGGTCCAAAAAGTCTACAAGAATCTGAGAAATTTTTTCTTTTATTTACAAGTGAAAATAAACAGAAAGCTTTAGAATTGTAAAATATTTTAAACCGAAAAATTTAATATCTTTAATCTTTGATTTTTTTTTTTTTTTTGCACTATTTTTGGTCAATATTAAATGTAGGCATATTTGTGATATTGACCATATTTTGTAAAAAAGATTAGATTTTCCATATCTCTATAATCTTTTTTTGGGCGGCACGGTAGCTCTGTCACCTTGTACCTTCAGGGTCTGGGTTCAATTTTCTCCTCTGTATGCATGTTATCCCTGTGCTTGGTGGGTTTCCTCCAGATACTCCGGTTTCCTCCCACAGTCCAAGGAAGAGCAGATTCGCCTTACTGGCTTTCCCTAAATTGCCCATAATGTGTGAGTGTGTGTATGTGTTGCTGTGCGACAGATTGGCATCCTGGGTCTACCCAGCCAAATGCCCTAAGTCTCCTGGGATAGGCTCTAGGCTCTGTGACCCTGTAAACAATAATAAGTAAGTGAATAAGCAATCTTCTCTTTGGAAGCATGCATTTTAACAGCATTTTAATGATTTTGATACAAAATTGATCATAAGGTTTTACACAAACTTAAATCCCTGACAAGCAAAAAGGTAAAATTACACTATTTAAGAAACAATGCATGGTACTGCAGAAAGTTTTATGTGTTTTCATGTTCCTCCCAGGAGCTCCCTTATTGGCCCAAACAGGTGGAAATGGCTTGGAACAAGGTCAGGGCTGTTTGGGAATGTGACTATAGCTCCCAGCTGAGTGACTATAATTGAGGTTTTTGTGAATGATTGTGTGTAGAGTTCCCATTGGCAGATTCATCTCTCCCTCAAGCTGGTGACAAGTTATTAAGCGATTTTCAAGGTTTAGTGGTCCCACTTGTTGAATGTTCACAGGAATGATTGCAGTGGGCTTCAAGCCACCTCGGCCCGGGATTATCATTCACGGATATACAGCCTTCTTTAAAATGTTTGCACCATTCAAATGTTTGACTGCAACTGCAAGAGTCCCATCACTCTACTGTGTTAGAAGTCTCCTGTAAATGTTACTTGGTTTCATGTCTTCATTTACTGTATGAGAACTTTCATCACCTGGTTTGACTTGAACAAACCCATATCATTTTTTGTAGTATTCACTTGCAATGAAAAACAAGATTTTTACTAGTCTCAGACTGTATGACTCTATTACATACTGTAAGAAAAAAAAGGAGAAATTGTGAACTTTAAACAAGCTGAAAGACATACCTATGGAAATCAATTAATTAAACAATAAAACTCTCTCTCTCTCTCTCTCTCTCTCTCTCTCTCTGTCTGTCATTTAGTGAAAGTGAAATCTTCACTTACAAAGGAATTTAAAAATGTGGAAGAAATCAAAAGTTACAGATCAAACTGCCACAGAGCAGGGTGGTAAGTACAACCATTCATTCTGCAGTAGCACTATACATGCTTTAAATGTATTTAGACATTTGAATATCATGACAGGAATTTTAATTCAACTTTTATGTGTTCCATCTATTTATCTTCTAAACTAGGCAGGCAAGCTTTTTGATTGTTATCTAAAACTTTTTGAAAACTGAAAATCAACAGTTAATTTATCTCTCATTATTAAATTAATAACAAACTTAAAAAAAACAACAACCTGCACTTAAATATTGGAATTACTTTCATGTTGATGCAAAACATTTAGCAAATCAGGAAATAATATAATAAGCTAAATAGTAAGTAATAGTAATAGTAATACTAAGTAAAATACAGTTAGTATTAATTTGAAGGTCATTGAATTATGCATATGTGAAATCATTTTGAATAAGAGAAACACACATTTTGATCTTTTCAGAGGTTTAGAGACAGAAATCACTGAATCCCTGGGGATAGAGTTACAGCAATTTAAAAATAAAATTGTTACCAAGATATTAACGCTTGCTGGGGTCAACAAGAATGCAGCAGTAGTAGTTGGGGCATAAATGGGATTTATTTTATGCTTCACCAGTTCACTCTTCAACCTAGTGTATGCTTTGGATGATAGCAATTATGTAAGGAATACATCTGCTGAGGTGGGCTGCTTACAAAAAAAGAGTTCTTTAAAGGTGCTTTAAGGTTTCACAATGGTTCTCATTGGGAATCCTTTCCTACAGGAAATCTAAGCATTGTAGAGTTCTACAGCGACCCTTTAATGAATAACCAAAGAATCCTTAAGGCCTGTAAGTGTTATAAGGGTATAGAAACAGTTGTTCTCTTACCAGACAAAAATGTATTCTCATGTTACTGGGAAGTCACAAAATAAAATTATCTGCTCCGCTCTCAGTGCAGAAAATCTTAAAGGCAATACTTTATTCTGAATGCCTTCATGCATTCAGTGTCTTCAATGTTAAATAAATGTGCAATAATTATAGGTTATTTACTGGCTATGTGACCACCATAATGTACAAGTCCCTATGAAATGGTTCCTTTAGAAACCATCACATATTAATAGAACTAGTGATTTATCTAACAGCTTGAGTATGTATAGAGCTGCTGTTATAGATAATTAAAAACCTTCTGGCCAATTAGATTTAAAACTTCAACAATGCTGTGTTATAATTAGCAGTGAATAGATGCACACGGTCCTTTATTCTTTTTTTCCCAAACCACAGATTATGATAATTAATGACTACAATAGATTATATGTCTACTTGATGTTCAGCTTCTAACACATGAGCTTACTAATTTATGCTAATATACAGTATTGAATTATGTAGTACATTATCAATACTATGCTCCTTTCCTATGTGCATTTTGGCAAAACTCCATTTTACATTAAATCCTGAATACATCATTGGATAGTCTGGGGTTTTTCTGGCAAAGCTTTTAGTGTTTACTCTTTGTCAGTTTTGTGTTTGTCCTAAATCCTGTTATAATTAATTATCTAATAATAACTAACCTCTGTGTTAAACCAGAAACAGGGAATGAGCTTTCCAAGAAAAAAAGGAAGGGCACCAAGTGGTGTAAGGTAACTGGTATGGTACAGCCTATGAGCTTTGTGATATACAGTATAAAAAAGAGAACGTTACTAAAAACAAACAAACAAATAAACAAACAAACAAGCAATATATATATATATATATATATATATATATAAACAAACAAACAAAAAACAACTACTTAAGAAATCTATTTAAAGTGAATAATTATTGGCCATTGAAGGTTCCATGTCATTACATTTTCTACCTGTGATACAATTAACCATTAAAGATCATAATCAAATTAACATTTCATACTGTACTTGTTGCTCTTTATTTAAATGCATAAAAATGACATGATAAAAGAGTCACTTTCATAATAAAATGATGACATTTTATATATACACCACCTATTTTATTTTCAATAAAGGTTTAATGAAGAGAATTAGAACCATAAATTCATCAGGAAGGTGATTTTACCCTAAAATTGTAAAGTTGCTGTTATGTTATTCTTCATTTAATGTCATGTGAGTATTTTTTATTTTTTTTGCTAAACTACACATTTCTGGAAAAGTTATAGTTTTCATATGGCTGTTTGTAGGTATCAAAAGGAGATCTAAGGTTCCTGGGGTTATGATTACACAGTATGTGGAGGAACTGCCAGAGGGAAAATCTACTCCTGATTTTAAACGCAAACCCATTGCTCTGACTATTCAAGAAGGTATGTATATTAGCAAAATCAAGTAGATTAATATACTGTACAATATTATATGCACGGAAATATAATTAATCAGTGAAATCATTTACTGCAAGAAGAAAAATAGTAATAAGAAAAATGAATTAACTAAAATAGAAACAGTAATACTAAAATACTAAGTATAACTATAATAATAATAACGAAAATAAAAATAATGGCTGATTCAGAAATGAAACAAGGGGGAAATTATGTCAATGATGAATATGAAAATTGAACAATTTGAACTTACATTTATGTAAAAGTACACAAATTATTTTAACTGACATGTTAGTTTATATTTTAATAAAAGATTTTTTTTAATGGTCAGCATTTTTACTTTGTTTTAAAAATGTATTTTTCCTATTGAAGGTAAATTAGCCATCTTTAAAGCCATCGTGATTGGAGAACCCAAACCCATTGTGTCATGGCAGAGAGCAAAAGGAGATATGAGTGATCCAGAAAAGTTCCAGAACAAATTTGACCCTATAACTAATGAACATACTTTAGAGGTTAGAATACTTTCCACTTTGGACAACAAGCTCTTTAGGAAAATTGTTTATGGTCTAACTACTTAAAAAACGGTGTGTATTTTATTCCCTCACAGATGCCTAAAGTTAGTGGTGAAGAAGCTGACACATATAAATGTTTTGCTGCAAATGAGTATGGAAGGGCAGTCTGCACTGCTGTCTTAAATGTGATTGAAGGTACAGTACAGAATTTCAAGTAATATGCAATTTTAATAATCTTGTATTTCAACTAATGTTCATACCATACACTTACCTTTTAATATTTTAATTAATTAATGAATTCATTTCTCTATTGCAGTTGGATTCAAAAAGAGTAAAGCAATGAAAAAAACAGAAGATTGTATGTTGTGGAGCGTTTTTTCTTTTATCCATTCCTCTTTTATATACTTACATAATTGATTTGTAAACTAATGATTTAATAAAATATAAATATAAAAAGTAAAAGTAAAAAAAATCGAGTTATTTTCTAAGTAACGCTATAATAATCCTCAAATACATTCCATTATTTTCAGTGGAGGATCTAGCAGAGTTCAGAAACAAGCTTCGGAGAAGGTATTACTTTTGATATCTACAATCTATAGACTAGGCTATATTTTATTACTGTAGCTTGCTCAAAAAACTGAATATAGGTCTGTGTATAGGTCATTTTGCTAAATACTAAGATTCTTTTCCATTTGCAGTGCTGGCAAAAAGTTTGAAAAAAAGGATGGAGAAATTGATGAGGCAGTATGGGATCTGTTACTGTCTGCTGACAAAAAAGACTATGAGCGCATTTGTATTGAATATGGCATTACTGATTATCGTGGAATGCTAAAAAAATTGACTGAACTAAAGAAACAGAGAGACCAAGAGCAGGCCTTGGTAAACTGTACTATTTTACTGTAAAACACTAAAATGAATCTCTGATCTTAGTCTGAGATGTGGATATATTACACACACACACACACCCACACACACACACACACACACACACACACACACACACACATATATATATACTACTGTTCATAAGTTTGGGATCATTTTCTAACTCCATGATGGTTCCTGATTTTTATTTCTTTCTACATTGTAAAGGAATGCTGAAGGCGTCCAAAATATGCATTAATCTCCTTAGAACAGTTAATGGTGAGATGTGTCTGCTATTTATGCTCTGTAAAGACTTCATAACGCCTCTAATCTGAGGAGCTGTAAATTGGTCATTTTTCAGGCTGATAACTCTAAATGAACTTCTCGTCTGCGGCAGAGGTAGGTTTTGGTCTCGCCCCCCTGGGATAGTTTTCATGAGAGCCAGTTTCATTATGGTGCTTGACGGATTTTGCAAATGCACTTGACAATACTGTTCTTGCAAGAACTATTACAGAAAGGCTGACCTCTGTGTCTTAAAATAACAACTAACTGTTGTTTTTTATGTTGTTACGTAATTACCTAATTCCATATGTGTTATTTTATAGTTTTGAAATCCCCAGTATTGTTGTAGAATGTAGAAAATAAATCACTAAACAAAAACAAAGACATTTGCAAGTGACCCCAAACTTTTGAACGGTAGTGTGTGTGTATACACACACACACACACACACATATATATATATATATATATATATATATATATATATATATATATAGAGAGAGAGAGAGAGAGAGAGAGAGATTTTATATTATATACAGTATATACAGTTATTATATTATATACAGTATATATAACAGTTTGTGTTGTTTTTATTAGCTCATTAAACACATCAGTAATCTGAAGCACATTGAAGTGAAATCAGAAGGTTCTGCAACTTTTGAGCTGGAGCTGGAACTGAAGGACCCCAACAGTCGCATTTTTCTCTATAAAGTAATGACCATGTACCAAGTATTTTGTTGTGATCAAATATTATGCCTCTGTATGAAAATGTTCAAGTTGATATGTTTTGGATTTAAATGTTTTTTTTTTCAATCAACCAATCATTATCTGCATTTATTTTTTAGAATGGCATCATGGTTCCGTACAGCAAAGATTTGAACAGTGAGATGAAACACTATTTGAAGCAAGTTGGAAAAAAGTATGTGTTTACTGTGAGAAATCTTAGTCCTGAGGATGCTGGTATTTATCAAGTGGATGTTGAGGGAATCAATATATTCTCAACAGATTTTAAAAGTAAGTCATTCAAATTCTTATCAGCATATTAACAGTTTGGGGGAATCCAAATGCTTATTGTGTGCCTCTATTTCTGTCATTTTCTATTTCTGTCATTCAGTTTCCCCTGTGGATTTTCTGGTAAAGATTCAGGAAGTGAAGGCTGAAGAAAGGGAAGATGCAATGTTTGAGTGTGTGACTTCCCTACCGATGAACCAAATAACATGGACACTAAAAAATAATCCATTATCCCATAGTAATAAATATGAGATTACCGTTTCTGAGGACAAACTGATTCACCGTTTGAAAATCATTGACTGCATGCCTGTAGATGCTGGAATCTATACTGCTATTGCTGGCATAAATTCATGTAGTGCCTGGCTTCTGGTAGAGGGTAGGTTTCTCTCTACAATGTATTAATCACCAAATATCTTAATATATTAAACATAGATTAAACTCTTTTAATAGGTATAATTCAAAAAAATCATTTGTAATAGTAACTAGAAGACATTCACAATTCACAATTGTGTCTTTGGCAGCTGATAAAGATCCTGCTATGAAAGGCAAAAAGGCAGCCCGTAAGACTACACAGGCGGGTGGCAGTGAAGCTGACCTGGCTAAAATTGCTGCAGCTCAGCTAGAAAAAAACAAGAAGGAGATTGAAGATGCTCTAAACGCTGCAAAAAGAGCTAAGGTTGACCAAGATGCTGCTGCAGGAAAAGCCAAAGCAGAAGCTGAAGCTGCACTGGCAGCATCAAGGGCTGCTGCAGCTGCAAAAGAAGCAGCTGCTGTTCAAGCTGCTGAGGCTGCATTTGCAGCAGCTAAAGCTAAAGGAATGTCAGACAAAGATGCCAAAGCTCAAGCTGAAGCAGCTGCTGCGGCAGCAGCATCAAGGGCTCAAGCTGAAGCTGAAGCAAATGCCAGAAAGATGGCTGAGGCCAAGGCTAAGGAAGCAGGCTTGAGTGCCGAGGACATTGCTAAGGCAGGAGCTGTTGCTGCTGCCATGCTTAGTAAAAATTTAGCTGCAATAGATGGACTTGGACTAGGTGGACCAGGCATGGGTAGAACAATGGGGGAAGCAGAAAGTACTTATCTTAAAGGAGGTGCTGGTTCTGTAGGAAGTGCTGGTCAAGGTTTGGATTTTGCTGAAAGTGCTGGTCTTGCAGAAAGTGCTGGTCTCACAGGAGGTTCTGGTGCTGCAAGAGGTTTTGGCCTTGCAGGAGGTTCTGGCCTTGCAGGAAGTTCTGGTGCTGCAGGAGGTTTTGGTGCTGCTGGAGGTTTTGGTTCAGCAGGAGGATCTGGGGCTGCATCAGGGTCTGGCCTTGCAGAAGGTTTTGGTGCTGCAGGAGGGTTTGGAGCTGCAGGAGGTTCTGGTCTTGCAAGAGGTTTTGGTGCAACAGAGGGTACTGGCCTTGCAGGAGGTCTTGGTCCTGCCGGAGGTTCTGGTGCTGCAGGAGGTTCTGGGGCTGCTGGAGGTTCTGGACTTGCAGGAGGTTTTGGCCTTGGAAGAGATTCTAGTGCTGCAGCAGGCTCTGGCCTTGCAGAAGGTTTTGGTGCTGCAGGGGGTTCTGGAGCTTCAGGAGGTTCTGGTCTTACAAGAGGTTTTGGTGCAGCAGAAGGTACTGGCCTTGCAGGAGGTTTAGGCATTGCAGGAGGTTTTGGTCCTGCCGGAGGTTCTTGCCTTGCAGGAGGTTCTGGTGCTGCAGCAGGTTCTGGAGCTGCAGGAGGTTCTGGAGCTGCAGCAGGTTCTGGCTTTGCAAGAGAATCTGGTGCAGCAGGAGGTTCTGGCCTTGCAGGAGGTTTAGGCCTGGGTTCTAGTTTTGCAGGGGGTGCTGATCCTGCACTAGGGTCTGGTCTTGCAGGAAGCATTGGTGATGCCAGTGGGGATGTGGGCCAAGCAGGGTTTGATGCCTTATCAAAGAATGGTGCTGATGCTGAGTCTGTATCTGGTGGTAAATCTTGGAAGCATGCAAGAACAGAAGATGTAGTGGCTGACACTGTCAAAGGTAAGGAAACATACAGAGACATGTACTGTATGCATGCCACAGTGATAAAGCTGTTTATGTTTTTCAAACGAACCTCTTATACATAAGCTCTCATTTAGCCCTATTATGATATGTGATATGCTAAATTTAATGGTTATAACTTCAACATTATTATAATTACAACATTATTATAATTATTATTAATATAAAATATTCAAGTCAGATCATTTTAAATGAAAACTCCTGTGCTTAACAGAAGCACATACAGTATTAAACATATTCTAGCATTTATAAGCAATATTCATACTATTTATTTTCTTTGCACTGATCCCCATCACTGTAATTTCTGTCATGTGCCCTTGTTAACCATTGCTTTGATGTGTCATGTGTTGACTTGGCTAAATGTCACTGCTTTTGCTACATTTACTGTACTGTACCTGCAGCTGTTACTTTTTGCAATTTTGTTTGTTTGTTTGTTTGTTTTTGTTAAAAAAACCTGCATGACCATGCAAAGTAAAAGAAAAAAGGCTGAACACATAAAAAAATCATTTACCATTTAAACTAACAATTATGGTAGCAGAACAAGTTTCACCTGCACCTTTTAACTTAATCGATAGTAGGACTCAACCGACACCATCATGAACTGTTTAATACATTAGCATGTTAACAGTGGTGCTGAAGTGAATTATGAGTAAATGTTGCAGAATCTTTATTAACTTTAAAGATAAGGTTTTTCGGATAAACTGGCATGCTTTGCTTATTAATCATGATGAGGGCATTTGACAAAATAAAATAAAAAAACTAATCCTGTTAGAAACTGACAGTATTTATATATGTTTCCTGAATAATCATGCACTTGTGTATTGCTGGAATCTCTTTTACTTCTTTTTGTAAAACTGTAATGTGTACACATTGTGGGGGGTATTGGAGTTCTTTTTAACAATAATACCATCCATCATTTTCCTAATCTATATATGCACTGTTCTTATCACGCTATCCACAGAATCACATGCATTTTGTTCTGCAGTTCTGTCTTGTGCTCTATTGTGTGTTTTATGTCTTATATGTGTGCATACTAATTTGCTTTATGTGTCTATTTGTTTTTTTATGTGCCAACCACATGTCTTAATTATCTGTGCTGAGAAAACATAATTATTACCTGATTTAACTAATTACTTACTGGTAAAATTACCTAACTAGCTAAATAGTTTTGAACAAGTATCTTAAAAAACATTTCAGATTAAACTTTTTCCTTGCTCTAATGGAACATTAAGAAGTTTGGCAAACTTTGAAAAGAAAAGATTTGAGAGCATAATTCCTTTTTCCCTTTTTTTTAAAATAATTTTTTGGCAAGTTTATAATTTGCATAAAAGCACAGTGTATGTCTACATTTGTCATTGTTTTGTAACTGTTTAAATGTTACTTGTTTTTAATGTTGTTTACAATCTTCTCTGCCACCAAACATCTTCTAAATGCTCATCAATAACTGATGAAACTAAATACCTGAAGTTGGAGGCAACCCATATGGTAACCCAAGCAGTAAGCCGGGTCATAATCCAAGTGGAAACCCAGGTCATAAATCAAGTGGAAACCTGGGTCATAACCTAAGTGATAACCCAGGTCATAACCCAACTGGTAATCCAGGTCACAAGCAAGGCAGTAACCCTGGTCATAATCCTAGTGGAATCCCGGGTCATAACCCAAGTGGAAACCCTGGTCATAACCCAAGTGGAAACCCTGGTCATAACCCAAGTGGAAACCCTGGTCATAACCCAAGTCGAAACCTGGGTCATAATCCAAGTGGAAATCCAGGAGATAACCCAAGTGGTAATCCAGTTGGTAAAACAAGTGATAATCCGGCTGCCAACCCAGGGGGCAATGGTGTCAAACCCAAGGGCAGTGAGGGGGCACCACCTGGTGGAGAGGCCACTGAAATCACCAAAGATGAGTCAGCTGAGGCTGGCAAGCGTTCAGGCCACACAAAACAAGGTCCCCTGCTTCCCGAGGCAACCACTGGTAAGAAATAATAAAGGCTGCATCAAACATGCATGGAAGCAAAATTTTAATAGAAGATTATTTGGGACAGGAGTGGATTGGCCATTGCTTTGAAGGTTATGAAATGTCTGTGAGCCACTGTTTGGATGTTTGGTATAATGCCTATGTTATGTTGTTTGTCATGAAAAAATGTCTTGATATGCAAGTGTTTGTGTTTACATTGAGTGTATATTCTATTACCAAGCTTGCCAAAATAAGTATTCAGATCAATAAAGAAACTAGCACAGAAGCAAACGGAGTGGTGCACATCTGAATTGTGAATAAACACTAACACAGGACACCACTGCACTCAGCTGAAAATGAAAGCAAGCACACTTCTTTTTTTTTTTTAGCACATAGTTGTTGTTGTTGTTTTTTTGTTTTTTTGGTTATTAAAGCTAAATGACCGTTGAATTCAGTAGATGCTAATAGAATCTTTTTAACTGACAGACCAGTGATCAAAAAAGGAAGAAACAACAGGCATAAGCCAGGATGCCTTAAATGTTGATACTGTGGTAACAATTATATTTATGGTTAAAACAAGAAAACACCATTTTTAAGATGTAGAAGAAGAAGAAGAAAAAGAAGCAGAAGAAGATAGTTTTGGTCGGTCTGGCAGTACAAAAGCAGAGGAATACTGAACCTCTGCAAAAGGAAAATTATGGCATCTAAGTAGAAAAATCTCTTATGCCATGATCTTTGAGGAGAGATGAAAGCCTGTCAGTACTAGAGTTTGTTAAAAAAAAAAAAGAAAAAAAAAAGATTTTTTGGCTTAAATTTCAATGTATTTTATGCATTTAGATGCATGGTGTTGGTAAAAAAAATAAATAAAATAACAAGCTTGAATGCATATCATGTTTGGTAAGTATTATCATATACTCCCATTATTACATATTATATTACTTATAAATGATGAAAAGACATATTTAAATTATTGTAGATGCTGGTGTTCACTTTTCTGCTGGCCTGGAAGACTGTAGAGCTATTGTAGGAGAGTCAGCTGAGCTGGTCTGTAAACTCAGCAGTGCAACTTCTAAGGGGCTCTGGTACAAAGATGGAAAAGAGGTATGTACAGTAAGGGCTCTCTTCAGATTTAATCTGAATTAATTCAATCTCTTTCTTTCTCTCTCTCTCTCTCTCTCTCTCTCTCTCTCTCTCTCTCTCTGTCCCTCTAATATATGAAGGAACCTAAGCCGAGTTAAGAGAGATAATAATGTACTCTACTGTACTATACTTCATCCTTATAGAAAGATTAAGCACTGACTGTAATCATAGTAATGTATTAACCTCATATTTCCACTGAGTAAGATCTAGAACAGTTTAAATGATGAAATTAGAGGATTTTTTTATTTTATTTTAGATTTCTGGTTCTACTGAGGGTATGACCATCAGCAAAGATGGTGCTACTCATAAACTGAAAATCCACAAGGTATCAGAAGAGTTTTCTGGAAAATATAAATTCGAAGCTGATGGCCGTAAAACAGAGGCTATGATTATTGTTGAAGGTGTGTTTTAACCACTTATCTGTTTATTGTATATTGTACACATGAACATAGTTTTTTTCTGAGTTCTAAGTAATCTTTATTTCCTAGATCCACCAAGATTTGCTACAAAAGACCTTGAAGAGTTTGTCAAACCAAAAGTGGTGAAAATAAATCAGAAAGCTGAATTCAAAATACCATATATTGGCCGTGAAGCCAATAAAATACAGTGGTATAAAGAAGGAGAGGAACTTACACGAGATGCAAACTGTAGGATTGTTACTACTGAAGGCCACTGCCGTTTGTCTCTTAACAAATTACAGCGCAAAGACACAGGGGAGATTAAAATCAAAATAAAAAATGATTTTGGCACTGTTGAAGCAACTACTAATCTGGTTGTTCTTGGTAAGCCAATTGAATAATTTTTTTAAACCCTGTACAAACTTTCACCAACCACTTTGCTAGTACTGGTGAGTGTGTTTGTGTGTGTGTATATAGTATATGTCTATACAGTAATACAGTATATACACAAAGACGCACACAGACGCACACACACTATATATATATATATATATATATATATATATATATATATATATAAAATTTATTTATTTTTATTTATTTATTTTTCCTTGCATTAAAATCTTATATGTGGTCTTAATGTCTAATTAGACAAACCCACTCCACCTCTTGGACCTCTGGAGATAATTGAAGCTTCCCCAAAATGCATTGAGTTTAAATGGCGCCCACCAAAAGATGATGGAAGCTGCCCAATTACTCATTATTTTCTTGAGCGTAATCAAATTGGACGCAACACTTGGAAGAAGATAGGGCAGATTCCTGGGGAGCCCCATTACAAAGACACAGATGTTGAACATGGTAAAAGGTATTGCTACCGCATTATAGCTGAAAACTCAGAGGGTATCAGTGAGTTAATGGAGACAGAAGATGTACAAGCTGGCACTAAATGTGAGATTCCCATTTACTTTGACACTAAAAATCCCTTAAGGGTAAATCACTTTCACACATATTGTATTTCATACATTTTTTTCAATTTTCAGCATATTGTGGTCCACCATCTGCTCCTAAAGTGGTCAGTGCCTTCAAGGACTGCATCACCTTGTCATGGATCCCTCCAACCAGCACTGGAGGAACTGATATTTTGGGTTATAATCTTGAAAAACGCAAAAAAGGCAGCAATGTGTGGAACCTTGTTCATCCACCGGAGGAACCAATTAGAAGTTTGTTGTTTTAATTGGTTTAGGTTGGCTTCGTAAAATTATAGTATTTCATTCTTACCAAATAGCAGATTTATTATAATGACCTTAAGCCTTTATTGCCTTCCACAGCCAAGAAGTATGATTGTAAAGATGTTATTGAAGGCATTGAGTATGAGTTTCGAGTTTCTGCTGTCAACACATCTGGACCTGGTGAACCTAGTGCATCATCAGAGGTTGTGGCTGCTAGAGATCCTAAAAGTAATGCAAACTTTTTTGCTCAGTCAAAAAAATAATAAGAATAATTTAAGAAATCTATTTCCTGAAAAAGCAATACAGTTAAACACATTCATATTTATTATTTTTTGCACTACCTCCACAAAATATATAAAATAGGGTGAATAGTGGTAAAGTGGGACACTTTCTGAAAATGGTTGTTAAATATGATGTGCCACACCCTGGAAGTGATGTCATAGCCACAGATTTTTTTTTATCACATACTTGCTAATGATGAACTCATTGTTGATTTTTAGTAATAAAAATATATTCATGCAAAGATATAAATTATTAAGCTTAACTGTCCCACTTTACCCATTGTCCCACTTTACCACTATTCACCCTACTGTTTTTTTTTCTATTACATATTAATATTGTTCTCTTTCCCCTTTAGCACCCCCTGGTAAAGTGATTGATTTAAAATTGACAGGCTCTACATATAACACTTTGACCCTATCTTGGACGAAACCAAAAGCGGAAAAACACAACGAAGCAAAAGGATATTTTGTTGAAATTAGACCTGCAGAGAGCACAGAATGGAATCGCTGCAATACCAGTGCTATTATTATGAACACCTACACTGTAAAGGGACTAAAACCATTGGCCATGTACTGGGTGAGAGTGATAGCTGTGAATGAAGGAGGGGCAGGAGAACCTACGCAGATAAATAAATACGTAATAGCTATGCCTCCTCCTGGTAGGTTATTGGGGTAAAATAGGCTAATTTTACATGTAGTCTCATTATTTATTTAGTTAAATGCAACACATACTAATTCTTTGATGTTTAATATTGTGCTTCCCTTCAATTAGTGAGGCCAAAATTTAGGGATTCCAAAATAAAAAGCTGCATGATAGTCAAAGCTGGAAACTCAGGACGATTTAATATTAACTTTGTTGTAAGTATACATTTTTTCTTTCATTAAATATTAATAAACATGTAAAACTGAATAAATTATCCAGTGGTTAAATGCATTAAAGCATCATTTAAATATCATATAGAAACCACTATCAAGTATATTTGGTTCTAATCCAAAGATTATTTTGATGATAAAATGTCATGGATTACTTCATGTGTAAAGAGTTTATAATTACAGTGCCATCCAAAAGTATTCATACCCTTGAATTTTTCCACATTTTGTCTCATAACAACCACAAATGTAAATGTATTTTATTGGGATTTTATCTGATAGGCCAACACAAAATGGCACATAATTGTAAAGTGGAGGAAAAAAGGTTTTACAATTTTTTACAAATAAAAATTAGCAGTGTGGCATGCATTTGTATTCAGCTCCCTTTACTGATACCCAATTGCTTTTACAAGTCATTTTATAAAAAAAAAGAACTAGTCAAGCTGTTTGTAATTTAATCACAGTATAAAAATAGCTCTTCTGTAAAGCCCTCAGAGGTTTGTTAGAGAACATTAGTGAAAAAACAGCATCATGAAGCTCTGGAAACACACCAGACATGTCAGAGATAAAGGGAGGTCAGAGATGGCCATTGTTAACAGAAAGCCATTAGAAGTCCAGTTTGCAGTTGGGACAAACCATGTGGGGGACATAGAAAACATTTGGAAGAAGATGCTCGGGTCAGATAAGACCAAAATTTAACTTTTTGGCCTACATGCAAAATGCTATGTGTGGCAGAAAACTAACACTGTGCATGGTGGTGGCAGCATCGTGTTGTGGGGATTCTTTTCTTCAGCAGGCAGAGGGAACACAGTTCCCTCTGCCCGCTGGTCACAGTTGATGGGAAGATGGATGTAGCCAAATACAGGGTAATCTTAGAAAATCTGTTAGAGTCTGCAAGAGACTTGAGACTGGAACTAAGGTTCACCTTCCAGCATCAAAATGACTTTAAACATACTGCCAAAACTACAATAAAATAGTTTGCATCAAAGCATATTTATGTTTATTCAGTCAAAAGTCTAGAAGTAAATCCAATTGAGAAACTGTGGAAAGACTGGCACAAATCTGGTAGAGACATACCCCAAAAGTGTTGCAGCAAAAATGTGGTTCTACAGTATTCAAAAGTATTCAAAAGTATTCAAAAGTATTGACTCAGGGAGGCTGAATACAAATGCATCACACAATTTTTGATTCATTTTTCATTTTTTATTTGGAAAAACATTTATTCTGTTCCTTCCTCTTTGTGTTGGTCTATTACATAAAATCCTAATAAAATACAATTATGTTTGTGGTTGTAACATAACAAAATGTGGAAAAGTTGGGAAATGAATACTTTTTCAAAGCACCGACATTGATGGTTATGGTGTTTAAATGGGTTTAATCACACAAACAAAAATGCACTGTGTGTCTTCTCAGGCATCTCCATATCCTGAGGTCATTTGGCTTAAGGATGGCATTCCTGTCTCCAAACGTGTCACTGTTAGCCATACTGAAGAAGGCTCTCAGATCCTAATTCCATCAGCTGAGCGGGCTGACAGTGGAATCTACAGCATTGTAGTAAAGAATATTGTTGGCCAAGAGACCTTCAGTATTGAGATTAGAGTCACAGGTACACTTGCAACCCATTCCATAATTCTCTACAGATCTATTTGTGTATACTTTAATATGGATATATTTACAAACTTAATTAATAGCAGGCAGCACTGTGGTGTAGTGGTTAGCACCGTGTCCTCGAACCTTCAAGGTCGAGGGTTTGATTCCCACCTTAGGTTTGTGTGTGTTTGCATGTTCTCCCCATATTTGGTGGGTTTCCTTTGGGTACTCTGGTTACCTCCCACAGTCCAAAGACATGCAGATTAGGCTAATTGGCATTCCCAAACCTGAGTGCCTTGTGATGGATTGCCAACTTGTGCCCAAAGTCTCCTGGGATAGGCTTCAAGCCCATGCGACCCTATACAGGATAAGCAGTATAGAAGATGAATGAAAAAATAATTCATAATTTGAGTTTTATATTAGCATATTCCTGATTTATGTAATTTTCTAGACAAGTATACAGCTCCTAAATTATTTGCATTAATTGCAGTAAATTACACAATATATATTCTTACATTAAAAAAAAGACAGATTATTCCCATAAGAAAATGTTAAATATATGTAAACAAATTTGCATTCTCACAAATATATTTTTTTTAATTGCTGTCTTGTTTTACAGCCTTCTGTAAAGAAAATTTAATTCTTTCTTCAAAGTGTCCACAAAGATAATCCATTATAGGCAATGCATATACAGAAATACATACAGGCAGAACTAATAAAACTAAAACCAACTTAAGTGTTATATAGTGGGTCAAAATAAGCCAATAGAGTAGCTTGGTATTGATTTTTTGAATTATACTAAAGGGATTACCATAATGTTTTCAAAAGATATCCGCCCGGTTGGTGTGTTTTTCATAATGAGAGTGAAAAGCTCTGTGAAAAACATGTCAGACATAAATATCCCAGACATACAACAACAAAACAAAAACATTTAGTTTTAAAGTTTGTAATACAGCAAATTGCATTACTGTGTATTATCATATATTATACAATATCATTTGATTTTCATTTAATGTATTTTTTTTGCTCACTTTCCTTGAAACCAATACTATTCCCACTTGTTATGAAATTGACTCTTTATTGCTAATACGCTTGAAAGCTTATTGAACCTGCATCTTTCCATAGATGAGCCTAAGCCTCCAGGGCCTGTGGAACTCGAAATGAATGTACCAGGGACTGTGACAATCTCTTGGGTGGCCTCACCTGATGAGAAACGAGATGATCGTCTACACTACATGGTTACTAAGAAGGACTCTGTTAAACAAACCTGGCACACAGTGGCTGATCGCATCTTCAACAACAAGTTCACAGCCTGCAACATCTTGCCAGGAAGAGAGTACCTGTTCCGTGTCTATGCCAAAAATGACATGGGAGTATCTGTTCCCTCTGAATCACCGAAGTGGCTAATTACTGAGAAAAAAGGTTTGTAATGAGGCTCTGCTACAGTCCTATTTAATTCTTTAAATCGAGAGCGTTTTCTATCCTGTCATACACTGACTATTTAATAATTTCCTGTATCAGAAAAGGACCAGTTCTCAGAGGCCAGTACAGATCTAAAAGCTTGCCTGTACTATACTTAAGTGTGCATGCCCTGTACAGTGCACTGTAGCACTAGAACAACAGAAGGTAATCAAAATGCTACTGCTGCCCACAATGCCACAGGATCCTTCTGAAAGGATTCTCCTGCAGGGGTTTGGGGACACTTCTCTCTTTATAACACTTTTCCAAAAGACAGTGAGGCATGACATGGCTCGTCTCAGCAAATTGCCTATAATCCTCCGCACAGACACTATTTCCTTCAAGGAAGATTTGACAAATATAAATACTTTTGCTAAATTAGGACATACAGTTTGAGTGAGTATAGAAAATATAATATTGTAAAACATTGTAGGACTTAAATATGATATGAAAAATCTTCTATAGGATATAACCTAATAGGCTTAAATACCTACATCAGTGCCCTAATAAGCAGTGTAGAAAGACGGTTAAACAGATTCACATTAACTGTCTGAGCAACAAATTAATTTCTTAAATTTTAAAATATTATATGACCATGATCAATGCACAAAATAATACAATTAATATATACAGTTTCTTTTAAGCTTCCATTAAGAGGTTCTGTGATTTTGCAACGCAATAAAATTTCCTCAAAGCAGGAGGTTTTTACTTTCATGTGAGCAAGTGAATGTTCAACCATAAATCTTGTGAGACAAACAAAGACCATTTTGTGAGACTTGTGATGAAATTACTTATGAAAAGTGTGAATTTCTTTCAGAAGACTGCAAGCAACGTACATTGGCTCTTAGCCCCAGAAAACATGCTAAAGTTTCGAATAAAGCCACATGTAAATGATAATCCCAGCTCATGTGGCTTTGAGCTCACTTCAGTTCCTTAGAACTTTTCGCAACTTATAGGAATGTGCCAACTTATAGGAATTTTCAGCAACTTATAGGAATGGAGCAACTTATAGGAATGTGATTATTGTCAGATCTCCCATAGTCCTGAAATTGCTCCAAGGAATTTCCACATAATTGGGACATTAAAAAAGAGTTTTTGGGAGGCCAGCATTTTAGACGTAAAAGCAGGCAGTCTGATCTTGGCTCCTGCATACTAAGAAATCTACTGTACCTTGATGGTCTCCAAGCACTAGTGAAATGCTGGGATAAGTGCATTAGTGTAGCAAGGGATTATATCAAGACATAAAGGTAGTTTCTGATTTGCAAAGGCTTATTATTCTTTTTTAAGTGGTGCTTGAAAAGCATCACTATTATTATCTCACAGGCTTATTATTATTATTATTTTTTTTTTCTTCTTTTGTACAAAAGTGTGGAGCGTAACTAGTGCTGTAGCATTTGTTGTAGACCCATGAAAGAGGTGTCAAATCGGGTGGGTTATTTGGGAAATTTTTCTAATGGGTGGGCGGCAATTTACCACCCCAAAAAGTCCCATAGACTATACATTGAGCCTAAATTTGACTAATTTTAGCGCAGAGCAAGAATTAGGTAGAAATTTCAAATTTGCCACATTTGAAGAGGCTTGCAAGCTGTGTCAGAACATACCCCGCAGGAGGGTATAAGTTGTACCCCTGGGGTGCAAGAGGTGCCCAAATTTGCCCTATTGACATATAATGGGGAATTTGGCTCATACTGTTTGTCGCAGATCCATGAAAGAGGTGTCAAATCGTGCAACTTAATTAGGTGGGGTGCTTGACATAACTTTTAAAAAATCCCATGGGCTTAACATTGAGACCAACTTTGACGGATTCAAGCACAGAGCAAGAATTTGGTAGAAAACTCAAATTCACCACATTTGTGTCAGAAAATATCCCACAAGAGGCTATAAATTGTACCCCTGGGGCACAAGAGGTTCCCAAATTTGCCCCATTGACATAAAATGGTAACTTCCAAGAAAACTTTAAAACTCAACCTAACTCTGGTTTCCATTGTCGAAGAGACACAGGGTGGGGCTTAGTTAACTTGGGAAACAAATCTGTCTTTTCGGTTTTGGCAGACGCTCTTATCCAGAGCAACTTACATTATGATCTCATTATACATCTGAGCAGTTGAGGGTTAAGGGCTCAAGGGTCCAACAGTTTGAACCTGGGATCTTCCAAAACGTAGGCCAATGCCTTAACCACTGAGCTACCCCTGGCCCTCGGTTGCACCTTAGCAACCGATCTCATAGCCTGTCATTATAAAAGTTTTGTCGCGGCGAGCACCACACACATTTTCTTCAGAAAATGTACCTGTCTAATTGTGGTTTGCTATTCCGCACAATCAAAAGTCCCAGTTTGACTTGAATGCCTCTTGTACATTTTTCATTTACAGTATGATGTTTATAGAGCTGGCATTTCTACTTTCTAGTGTTCTTTTCCCCCCTTACATTTTCACTATAGCAGCAGCATTCATATTAAATTTAGAATGGTGTTACCCACCTCTCATTTATATGGGGTATAAATACATATACAGTACAGAAGTGAATATTTAGATCACTACACAGATACAGTAGCAGACAGCTGCACTTTGTTACAGCCTTTCCACCTGACATCCTCCTGAGAATCTACCCCACTTTCACAGCAAGGGTCGTGGGATATATTACTCATGTACTTCATCATGTTATGGATAATCCAGAGTTTGGATTTGTTGTTTGTTGTCAACAACAGTCCTGGTCAGCCACGCTGATCCAAGTTATCCAAGGTAAAGTTATCTTAAAAAAATGCTTTACTGATGTGAATGGCCTCAGCCAGGATGACAATGCCCCTGCACACATGGCTCAAATAATAATGAGTAAGGTAATGTAAATGAAGCAATCGTATACTATGATGCACTAAAGCTGGTCTGTGGCTCTCTGGTGGTCCGACACCTTACAAAAACGTATTTTGATTTTGCTTTATTCTCTCAGCTCTCCTTAGTTTTGTCTTTTGGAAATATTTACAGGTGTCATTGCAGGTAGTTTTTTTTTATTGTAACAGATCACTGTTGGAAATATGGTGTTTCATTTGTCTCCTCTAGAGAAGTACATTTTAACTCTGCACGAGACAAAACCTTGCAACCTGGAGGGGCCTCCTAAATTCTTAGTGCCCCTGAAACAGCATGCTGCTCCAGAGGGCTATGAGTGCTACTTAAACTGTGCTGTGAGAGGCAATCCATCCCCACGTGTCACATGGTACCACAACAATGTCAATATCCACACGGACAGCAACTACTACATCACCAACACATGTGGTGTCTGCTCCATGCTCATCTTGAGGGTGGCTACCAAAGACACAGGAGAGTACAAGGTCATTGCAGAAAATCCATTAGGGAGAACAGAGTGCTCCACCAGGCTGACAGTCAGAGGTAAACCTTTAAGTTTCCCTTTCATTCTACATGTTACAATTTATGCCACCATGTTCCACTAGAATGACAGCAACAATAAAATCAAACTGAAAATAAGTAATACATTAAAAAGGTAATATGTACATTTATAAATGTTTGATATTTGTTTGTTTTCTGTTTACGACCACAGGAAGCAAACAAATGTCACAAACCTAGTTCATGACAATAAGTTCACTGTAGTTAAATGGCCTCTGACCAGTGTCTATTTATATATAAATATATATAAATATGTATATGCACAGTTATATATATTATATATATATATATATATATATATATATATATATATATATATATATATATATATATATATATATATATATAAATTTTGGAAGTTTTTGGACAAATGGCCAATTTTCATACACACACACACACACACACACACATTTTAGTGGTCTCATAATTAATAGAACAAACACAAGGATTGCCGTTAATATATGTATATATTTGTGTTGTTGTTGTTTATAATAAGAAATTTTATAATGTTTTTTTTTTCTTTCCTAGAATAAAGCCAAAACTGGACAAAGAGAAAAAAAAAAAGAATTCTTCATCAAGTCTTATATTTATATATATAAAAAATTATTTTTAGGTCAGCTGACTGTAGAAGTAACGAATATAATTCATACATTCACAACATTTTCCTTTAAGCCAAGAAATGGAATAAATACAATATTAAAGTTGATGAAGTGGCATATAAGTTATTTACTGTAGGTTACTTAAAGTAACTGAAATTCTTTGTAGTATCATGAGTGACTTGTGCGTGAGCCAGTATCCAATTAATGTTTTATATAACATGTTCCTGCTTGTTATTATGGTCAAAAACATATATTCATACTACTGGTATGTACTCTTTCAGAGTAATGCATTGCCACTAATACATGTGCAATAAAATTCAGACAAAAAAGCCACAACATGGTTATGCCTTCTTAGTTTTCTGTCTTATAAGGGAAAGCACTAAACATCCTGTTATTTTGGGCAGATACTTACACTAACATTAACTAGGAGTCAAATAGCCAGCCATAATGGTCAGCATATACATCATCAACTCTGGCCATGTACATGTTATGTGTGTGGTGTCACAGTATGCAAGTGTCACTAAAGCAGCATGATCTGCACTTGCCTCTCCCTGGTCTATATATGGATGCAAAGTTGCATTTCATTTACACTGAGCACATCTACCATGGTTAATACAGTGCCCTTTTACACAGAGCTTAAGATTAAAAAACTGCATCCTAGGGTTCAACAGGAGGCAACAAATACTATTTCAGTTCCATCAACAAAACTATGATAAATCACATCTTGTTTAAAAAACAGCTTCTATAAATTACTTCATTTTCAAACCTTTAATATTTCCTTATTAAGACCTGTAATGTTAAGAATAAAAATTTTTATGGCTTATTTTTTTTATTAGTCACACTTAATAATTGTCTTATAGATCAAGATACTGTAAGCACTCCCCTGATGCTACTAAAGCTGCACACATGCATACCTTTTACTGGTCATTTTGTGATTTAAAAGCCAGCCCCTCATGTTCTTAGTGAGTGGTGAACGTACCCTCTTGGAATGCCAGGGCTTAGATTATAAAGCCGCTCTCCAGCATTCTGCACTCTGAACCTCTGTCGCTAGTGAGGAGCTACACATTTTCTTTATGCACTGCACTCTAACCAACAATTTAGGGTAAGTCAATCCCTTATTGATTTTCACCATTCAAGGGTAAAGAATAATGCAGTTTGCATTTTACATTGCATTTATATCTCACAAAAAATTATAGGATTGACACTGAAATATCATAAGGAGTTAAACAACATGCAGCTGGGCAAAGACATTCTATACCCACTACACATAATAAGATATCCACACCTTTTCAGTAGCAGGGGCTTTAACTATTAGTAGTAGAGTAGACATACTGTACATATTGCTGAAATATTGTGGAAAATGTTTCAATGTGTCTTTTCTACATGGTAACAATTAAGAACTATTTATACAGCATCCCCAGTTCATATTTTCATCCATCTCATTTCACTAATTAACATTATAACAACATTTTAAGTGCAAAGAAATTAAACCTGCCATAAAATAAACAATTAGGTGACTGATTAGGGATCCATTTTAAATGTTTTATGGTGCAAATATATGGATCATTTTGGTTTTTGCAATTGAAGGTGCATTAGAGGCAGAACACAGAGTATAAGAAAGTTTTTGGGTAAAGAATTAGTCACGGCAGTTTATTTATAAATGCAATTTTCTATATCAATGCTTTATTACTTTATAAGTTTGTTTTTACTGTAAATAAAATATAAATTAGGAAAGGATAGAGTAATATACTGTAGGATTCTGCTGTGATACATAAAAAATAAAATAAAATGTGTGTGTGTGTGTGTGTGTGTGTGTGTATGTGTGTGGACTTTGGTATGTTATATTTCTAACCACTGACTAACGGATGGCACATTAAATTAAAAAAAAGATAATTTAAAAGCTGAATGAACAAAGAAACATCATTACGAGTTCAGCTACTTATACCATAAAGCAGCATGGTGGAACGGTACTGTATGTACTATTTTCTGGTTCACAGGTCCCCTGGGTAAGATTATGAGCTCATATTATTGTCTCAGTGGAGATTCTTATGCTCCAAGTGTGTGCATGGGTTTTCTTCGAGTTTCCTTTTTTTTTTACCCTGTCTCCATCCCAGACAGCAGACGATCCCGATCCAAATTCTACTCGGATCTGCTTTGCCTCCGGCAGATCCGCATCACATCCACTGTAGGATCAGGATCAGAGACTTCTGCTAGCACTGATGCCAGTATGATAAATTGCCCTTAGGTGTGCATTAATATGTTCATAGAGCTGTACAATGAACAAGAATCTCATCTAAGTTGTATTCCAGCTTCACGCCCAGGAGGATTTGCAGACACTGTAAACCTGGCCGGATGTAGCAGGTACTGAATAGGAATTAATTAATTAAGTACAAATTTATAATTATACACCTACGCTATCAGTCAAAAGTTTGGACACACCTTCTAATCCCATGATCTTTCCTGATTTTTTTTTTTTTAACATTGTAAAATAATACTGAAGGCGTCCAAAATATGCAATAATCTCCTTTGAACAGTTGATATTGAGGTATGTCTGTTACTTCAGTGTTGTAAAGCCTTTATAATAGCTCTTATCCGAGGTAATGTTAATTGGTGATTTTAAAGGTTGGTAACTCTAAATTAACTTCTCCTTTTCATGGGATGGTCTCCTTGAGAGCTAGTTTCATCATGATGTTCGATGAGTTTTGCAAATGCCAAATGTCTTGACAATACTGTACTCACAAGAACTATTTTACAATAGCTGACCTCTGTTTATTAACATACCAACTGAGAGTTGTTGTTACTTAATTACCTAATGCCATACATATTACTTCATAGTATAAAGATCTCCAGTATTGTTCTAGATGTAGAAAGAACATCCCAACTTATGTTCGTCCCTTGTGTCCAAACTTTTGACTGGTACTGTATTATATTATATACGGCATGTAGGAAAGAAGGGTGAGCCAGACATGGATGAGAATTCTGACATCGTAAAATCTGAGGAGCCCTGGTGCTACTAGTAGAAACTTTTCATCTTAGAACGCATGCACATGCACCTCCTAGGCATATTCATAAATCACTCACAAAACTATGTTGCTTAAGCATTGCTATTTTTCAACCCCACAAATATGGATATCATGGACAAGAACTATTATTTGTGTACAGCTGACTGGGAAAAGTGGCTATTTTAAGGTTAGGGCTGGTGTGAAAGTAGTTTTAAATTCTTGATGGTACTACGACTACTACGACTACCACAACTACTATGACTGCAACCTTAATCACTTCATATTGTTCACTTCCTCTCAGCTTTATGTATACTTGAAAAAAGTTTCTATATTTCCATACTTGCATGCAGCAGAAATGAATTAGGAACACTTGACATTGTGTACAAAAAGCCAAGATTGGCATTAATATTTAAGGTGCAACTTTAACTTGACAAAATCAAACACACCCTTGAACAGGTGCTGTGTTTAGGACACGCATGTGCAGTCATATACTGTATCGCTTACAGAGACACATCACCTCCCACACAGCTTGTCCAAGCTTCTGTCTGTGCTGGTGGAAGTTCATAGTCACATTAACCAGCAGTAACAAAAGATTGCTATACAGCATGGGTTGTTCAGAGGCAATTTGGAGCAATTTAGAAACATAACATTATCAGATGTGTTTTGGCAGGCAGCAGCTCTGTCCCCTTTCTAGTAACGCTTACCTTAGGGCCTAGAACCTTCCTAGAATATGAGCTACAGTGCAATTGGTTATAAAATAACAGCTTAAATGGTGATTTTGAAAATTTCGTTCATTACATGAATAGTCTCTATTCATATAATATAATATAATATAATATAATATAATATAATATAATATAATATAATATAATATAATATAATATAATATAATCTATCCATAGCTCATATTGTCTCTATTCATTCTTATGGATAACCAATAATTGATCATGGTGAGTACTTTAAAAAATCAGCACATGTAGATATTCTATGTGCTTTGACCTTCACATTATCCAAAAAAGTTTATTAGCCTAGACAAGAAAAGTGTCCTAAGTAGGGGAGAATGTTCCTCAGTGAATGCTCTCTGATTGATTGGTTTATACTGTAGGGCACATGAACTATCTGAAGCAAGAGCAGGCTAAGCCATTTGACAGCTTTCCAAGTGCATGTAAGGTATTCTGCCATCACAGGAATTCCTGGATTTAATTGTGTTTTAAATTACCACCTCACTAGCCAGTAAAACTGATCCAAATCTCATTGCATTATCTAAGACACTTGGTTTTAAAAGAGACATGCTGTTCTCCCTGTACCACCCATACAGCAAAGCCTGTGTCATTTTACATGGAAGAGCTAGCTCCAGTTTCATCTAAATCATTTGACAAGTCTCTAACCTGTCAGCAAGTTATTTACACTTGATTCGATGAGTAGAAGAAATATGAATTAATTGCTAGCATGAATCATGTCCTAAATGAAAGCTAAATACTGTAGGAGCAGCGTCTTTTAGGCCCTATCACATGTTCTTTTTTTCTTTTTTTTTTTTTTTGCTATATGACTTAATTTAACAGAAACCAGGATACGTTGAAGGTTTACTCAAAATATGTCAGTAACACATTCCTGCTGTGGACATGCAATAAGGTTGCAGTGAAGTGTAAATGGCACCCCTCCTAACGTGATTTGCGGTGCTGTGAATTATATCCCAGCCAGATGGAGTTTCCCACAGAATTCTGACAGGAGCCTATTTGCCACATTTGAAACTCACTGTTTCAGAGGACAAACCCAACACTGTAAACATGATAAAACTTATTTTTTATTCACCAGACAGAACTCGAAAGGGATAAAGTTAGTCAAAGCATATTTAAGGTGTTTTTTTTTTTCTTTTTTGGCTAGTTGCTATTTTGGTTGAGTGCAATACATTTTTCCACTTTTGTATACAGTTGCTATTTTCATTTTCACAAATTAACACTTTGTATGGGTTGGCTATTGCAAAACGAGGTGTGACTTTCTACATCTGACAGGAAAGAGGAATTTTCACTTATTGTGGGCTGAAAGTAATGCAGCTTCACACAGCAAAATAATAAATAAATAAATAAATTATATTATATATATATATATATATATATATATATATATATATATATATATATATATATATATGTGTGTGTGTGTGTGTGTGTGTGCGTGTGTGTGTGTGTATAGCATATATATAGCATATATATATTTTTCCTTCTCAAATATATTTCTTATGTAAAAATGTTTTTATGAATATATAATATATAGTCATAACTCTTTCATAACAACTCCATATTTCTTCCTACATTGTGTAAAACTGTGATGATGTGATTTTCTTGCACTTTCCAAGATGTTGTGAAATTGCTTATGTTACAGTGTTTTTAATTTGTTTTTCTTTTTTGTTTTTTAAAAACCAAATGCAAGATTGTATTTTTTTATTTAAAGTAACATTTTTGCTTTCAAATCCCCTCCTACATTTTTAATACTCACTCATGGGCATTTAATTCCATTTAACACACAGTACGAATTTGGTGATTATAATGTTTTGAAGACAATTATTTAATACGGCTGATATCTTTTTTTAAGGTTCAAGCCTAAATTAACCATGAATCTTATATTTTATAGTGTTCATAGTAGGAAATCATGCTGAGTGACAACACATTCTCTGTGTGTGGTAGCAGCTTGCATCTTGACAACTCTGTGTCATTTATTTGTCATTGATCTTCCGCATGTTTTCTGTTAAATGTTTTTCAAGCCATTTATTGGGGTAATACAATATTAAACCTTTGCATTGTTTCACTGAAAATAAAGTATGCATCTGTGTTCAAGTCCAAATACACTGTGACAGAGAAAATATAAATGCCTATATTCTAAATGCCTATATTCAAATCTTTTGTACTTTCAATCAGTCTGCAAATTTTTTTTGTCCAAAAAAATCATATAATATAATTTGATATCACACTCACTTTATGAAGAAAAGCAGATGATTTGAAATGACTGTGTGCAAATGCATATTCAAACACATCTTATAGGAATGTTTTTTTTTTTTTTTTTTACTTTTGCATTCCTTGACAATTAATGAAGGTTATTTGTAAAAATGTAAATTTTGTTTATTTACATAGCCTGTAATCAGGAAAATAACTTTAATATATTTATCACTTACTTACTTTTGTGTATAAAACATTATTAGTATACTGTGCACATGTCTTATAGCATCATATAGGTTTTAATAATGGAAAACAACAAGTGTGACAAAGTTACCAGAAGAACTTCAAAAAACCTAACAGCTGTTTTACTTACAGTATTGTGAAAACATCTGAGGCACATACAAAAAAAAGCAATGCCATAAGAAAATATGCCTTAAAAGAAACTTCTATAGAGAGCAATGAAGAGTAATAAAATGCGCAGTTTACTTGAAAATTCTCATTAGTGGTTGATGTGTGCAATTTTATAAGCAAAAACTGCAGCATGCACAGTATAACAGCTGGGAGGTTTTACTGAGCAAGCTAAAGTATATGAGATCTTCTGGTAACTTTGTCACACTTGATCTTTCCTATTTTTATGCAAAGCCCAGGAGCCTACATTAGATTTTTTGTTTACATCTGAAAACTGGTCTGTTGTATGTAATATGTTGCTTTCTTTCCAGGCATGCAAATATTCTTTTGTAATATTACTGAGTTATTCATTTTTAAATTAGGTTTGTGTTAGGTTTAAAAATCTAGAAGAAGTGTGTCTGAGCTAAGTTTTAAGCTAAGAGAAGAAGAGTTATTTCTTGTTGTGTCCACCGCACCTTGATACACTTACCGGTCCGGGCCCAATCGACCGGGAGAGATTAACACACACACACACACACACACACACACACACACACACACACACACACACACACACACACACACACACATGCAGGCATGATGTCTGAAGATCTCTGTTTATTCTCAGCAAAGAGAGCACATTTAAACGGTGCTACGTCCCGAACATCAAAAGAACCAGTAATTAACATGTCAGTCATTGAGGGACCCGGAGACAGACAGGTGAGAGGAGATACATTTGCATTCTCCTGATTAAACAAAAGGATTCTAGCAGACAAGAGCCATTTGGATGTATCCTCGTCTGGATACAGGATATAGAAGGTGCTACCACAGAAGGCATGAGGAAGGGACAGGAATATTCTTATTAGATTACATTGTCTTACAATATTATAAAACCTTACAGTTTGGAAATGTCGTTTTTTAAGTGTTCCCATGATTTTTTTAGGGCTTAGTACAGGGAGTTAGGGCTTACTTTAGGGAGTTAGTACATTTTTGATTTTCAAACATCAGTATTCCACCACAAAAATAAAAGATAAAGCAAAAAATAAATAAGCACATGATATAAACAACCAGTTTTCATACAAAAGAAAAATAGAAGCTGCTAGATTTTGCATGCAAAAATGAAGCAGGCACAACAGTCAAAGTCCTCAAAAGAACTGTAGGTGGATCTCAGTAAAACTTAGCAGCTAATTTCCTCAAAAACTGCACAAATTGTTCCTGAGACTTACTGTAAGGGGTCCTCAAAGTGTTAATTGTGTGTGATACAGCATTTATTTATGACTGTGATGTGTATAGTAGGGAAATCCTGCACGAAAAGATGAAGTCAAAGGAGGAGGAGTCCACTGCTCCAGGGCAATGTAGGTCTCACTCACAATCAAGAAATCCATATCCAGTGCTACATTAAACATTAGTATTGTTCAACAGGTTACATCCCTTATATTTAAATATTATTATTTTTCTTTTTTTTTTTTGTAGTAGCCATTAGGAAAAGATCCACAGTTCCTGGTGTGATGATCACTCAGTTTGTCAAGGAAATTCCTCATGGTAAAAGTCACCCAGACTTCTTGCGCAAACCCATTGCCCTGACTATTCAAGAAGGTTAAACAAAGTTAATTTTCTTTATTTCAATGATAATGGATAATAATCCATCAATAATCCTGTGATGCACTCTTGTAAAACATTGTTGACCCTGGTTATTTTATTCCAAAAGGGAAGTTAGCTGTTTTTAAAGCAATCGTCACAGGAGATCCAACACCAACTGTAAGATGGACTCGAAATAATGGTGAAGTTTCTAACGCTGAAAAGTACGTCATTGTGTATGAGCCAGTCACCGGAGAACACCAGCTACAGGTACATCATCCCATTTCAGTAGTTAACGTTATTGTAATGTGTTCATGGTTTTAATGGCACCCAATTTGTTGTCATATATGAATATTGTACTTACTAGATGCCTAATGTAACTGTGGACCAAGCAGGCACCTATAAGTGTTTGGCAGAAAACAAGTTTGGTTGTGCTATTGTTACTGCCACACTTAATGTAATTGAGAGTAAGTAGCATCCAAAAATTCAAATCCATTGTGTAAAATGTAAGCTGTGAAATGTTAGAAAACCAGAACATACCTTTTAAAATGACCTCTATTACAGTTGGTTTCAAGAAGAGCAAGGAATTGCAAGAATCACGAACAGGTTGGTCTGCCCAACGTCATGCACTTTTTCATTTAAATTTTGAGTTAAAAGGGTTTTAAATACATTATACCTTGCATTTCATTCCATTCATTTTTTCTAGCTCAACGTGAACAACCAGCTGATTTCAAAAAGGTCTTAAAGACTCGGTATGATACTTCCAGCATGATGTGGACACAACACTTTTATCCTGTCAGTCTGTCTAGATTCTGTATGACACTTTGTTAATCGTACAGACTGGCTACATCGGCCACATTTTTGTGTCCTTTGTTCATACAGAGCTAATCGTGCAAAAGAGGAGCGAAAAGATGGAGAGGTCGACGAAAGGTTCTGGGAGTTACTGTTGAGCGCTGATAAGAAAGACTACGAGCGCATCTGTGCTGAATACGGAGTGACTGACTTCCGGTGGATGTTAAAGAAATTAAATGAAAAGAAGAGAGAAATAGAAGAACAGCAAGCAAAGGTAAAATGTCAGGCATCTCATTTAAAAGTGTTCCGTTCTTATTTGCTTAGACAATAATGAATGTGCTTTAATGAAAAATCTTTGCAAAGTCTATGAAAGATATTGTATTCATTTATTTTTAGAGATCTGAATTTCCTTTTTTTCCAACAGTACATTGAATACCTGAGCAACCTGAAGCATATTGATATAAAAACTCCTGGTTGTGCACAGTTTGAATTTGAAATGGACCTCAGGGATCCCAATGCCAAAATCTTCCTTTATAAAGTAAGACATTAAGTAAGAGTATCATTTTTCACTTACATCTGTAGCTAAACAAAAATCATACATAGGCAGAAGTTAATATGATGCATTGTTGGTGCTACAGGATGGTGAACTGGTAGAGTTTTCTTCTGATACAAGTCAGAAGCATAGTCTACGTCAAATTGGCAGACGCTTCATCTTCACTGTCGATGGTTTGTCTCCAGATGATGCTGGACTCTACCAAGTAGATGTTGAAGGGGTTAACATCTTTTCGACAAACCTAAAAAGTAAGATTTGGTAAAGAAAGGAACAACATCATACTTATAAACACTAATTCATGTTTTGAATTATACCTATTATAACCTGTTCTATGTGCTTACAGTTCCAAATGTGGACTTCTTGGTAAAGATTACAGAGGTAAAAGCGATTGAAAGAGAGGATGCAGTCTTTGAGTGTGTTCTGTCTGCACCTCTTCCAAAGATCACATGGATGGGAAAGAATGTTTCACTGGTTCAAGGCCAGAAATATGACATTATTGTGTCTGAAGATATGTTGGTGCATAGATTAGTAGTTAAAGACTGTATGCTGGTGGATAAAGGCATATATGCTGCTGTGGTTGGAATCAAATCATGCAATGCCTGGCTGTTAGTGGAAGGTAGGTGCATGTTTGACCATGTTTGTTATTAAGCCTTAAACTGTTTAGTGCATAAATTAGGAAAATTTTATTTTCATGCATAAGTACTAGATTTTTTTTAAATATTGTGCTATACAACATGGAACTTAAATTAACCTAAACTCATGAATTGCCATAAAATAACCCACAATATTGAAGAGAAAGAGGCAAATTGAATTAATTAAGTTGATTTCAATTTCAAGTTGTAATACAAAGTTTGTTTTAACTGGTGCTGATTATCAATACATCTGGCATCTGGTAGAAATAAGTAATGGAGTAAGATATTATATTTATACATAATCATATACATTTTTCTTTGTTAAAAATTGTTAGTTTTTTTGTTTAACATGGTTGCTTGGTTATCATCAGGCTTGGGGGCCTGAATCTTGCCTCTGACCGAGTTATGACTGGGTAGTTTGGTTTTCTCCATAGTGAAATACATGTGTTGTAGGCTTACTAGCATTTTCACTTTTTTCAAATTCATATTTTATGATTGGTTGCGTGACGCATGTGGCCTATGATAAATTGGCATTACATACAAGATGTTTTTGTGCACTAAGTTCTCTGGGTTAGGCTTCAGGCCCTCCATGACCTTTAAAGGATATGTTGTATGGAAAATGAATGAGTAAATAATTTACTTGTATAATAATAATAATAATAATAATAATAATAATAATAATAATAATAATAAGTGACATTTCTGCATCTGTTTGTCTTTTGGAACAGCTGACAATGACTCGGACAAGCATGGAAAAAAAGCAGCACGCAAAACAACCCAGGCTGGAGGTAGTGGAACTGACTTATCAAAGATTGCAACTGAACAGCAAGCCAAGTTACAGAAGGAAAGAGAGGAGAGGAAAGCAATGCTCAAACAAAACCAGGCCTACCAGCCTGCACAGGCCTCACACAATGATGTTGAGCCTCCAGTTGAGCTTTCAGTCAAGCCTCTTCTTAACCCTCTAGCACAGCCTGCAGCTGAGCTAATTCCACAGACATCCCAGAATACTAAAGACAAACCTAAGACCAAGAGTAACAATCAGCCCAAGTCTGTCTCTAAAAGTATGACAGTAGAGCCAAAGTTAGATAAGTCAGAGATGGAGGAAGTACCTCTAACATCTGGAAATAAATGTGATGGAGCTGGGAAAGCAGTGAAATGTGAACAGCAATCAGAACTAATAGGTGAGGAGGAAGGAAAGGACAGTAAAAAGACAGGGCTATTGATCCCTGATACTGTAATTGGTAAGTCGCCTGCATAGCATCGGCATGTATAAAGCAAACATTTTCATACACTATACAAGTATATATATATATATATATATATATATATATATATATATATATATATATATATATATATATACATTTCTGATCCTCGTCTTCTTGTTCACAGAGGTAAAGGAAGTATCTCTCAAAGCTGGGAAAAGATGTGATGGTTCAGGCCAAGCAGTGGAATGTGAACAGAACTCAGAACAATTTGGTGAGGTACAAGGCAAGGACAGAGACAGGACAGGGCCATTGATCCCTGACATTGTAACTGGTATGTGACCTGCATAGCATCAGAATGGATAATGCATTTTTTTAAAATACACTATCAAAGCTGATTTTTTAAAATAGAATGCTAAGCATTAGGTATTAAATAGATATAAATTATGTAATGCATATAAGCTACCAGAGTTATTATTACAATTACAATGTACTTTCTTGTAGAAAATATGCATTTTTGAGATTGCCTTCTTCTTCACAGAGATGGAGGAAGTACCTTTAAAAGTTGGGAAGAGAAGTGATGGATTAGGGCAAGGAGTAGAATGTAAACAGCATTCAGAAATAATTGGGAAGGAGCAAAGCGAGGATAAAGACAGGACAGGGCTATTATTCCCTGATACTGTAACTGGTAAGTCACCTGCATAGCAGTAGCATGTATAAGGTAAGTATTTATACCCTCTCAAAGCGTGATTATTTTATTAATTATTTATAATAATAGAATATAGAATTATAAAATACAGTAGTTATAAATTATATAATATAAATGCATGTAAGATACCAGAGTTATACAGTAAATAATAAAGATGTACTGGTCTGACACATTAAATTACAATGCATTTTCGTGTTGTAACTCATATTACAAATTGTGGTAGACAAAGCTTCCAGCCAATCAAGCTCTTGTGCAGACCAAGGGGTTTACTTCACCAGTGGTTTACAAGATGTCAAAGCCATTGTGGGCCATTCAGTTCAGCTGGTGTGCAAGATAAACAAGGCAAACTGTGATGGCGTGTGGTATAAGGATGGGAAAGAGGTGGGTATGTCCGCATACTGAACACATGTAGGCCATAAATAAGAGTTACAGTAGCTTCATAGAAATAAACACAGTGGTCAAAAGGTCACTGTAGTGTCTCCACAGATAAAATCTACAGATGACCTGATGACTATCAAAGATGGAGTATTGCACAAACTGGTGATTAATAATTGTACAGAGGTTGATAATGGAAAGTATCGCTTTGAGGCAGCTGGGCGTAAAACAGAAGCTATGCTCACTGTGGAAGGTAAGTGTATTTAATTCAATTTAAAAATCAATTTAAGTTGTTTAAAACAACATTTTGCATGCTTTAGTCCACAAATCATAATACATATGTTTACTGGTTTAGATGAATGTATATCATATATTTATATCTAGACCCACCAAGGATAAATCAAGATGATATGTCCAAGTTCTCCCAGCCTGTAATCATCAAAGTTGGCCAAAATGCTGCCTTCAAGCTGAGCTTTATGGGTCGAGAGCCAATAAAAGTGCAGTGGTACCATGAAGGCGAGGAGCTGCTGGATGACATAAATGTTAAGATTGAAAAGTCCTTCAGCAACAGCTGCCTTCTCCTCACCAAGTGCCAGCGCAAAGACACAGGAGAAATCAAGCTCAAGCTAAAGAATGATTTTGGGATTACTGAGGCTTTCTCTAAGCTCATAGTCTTAGGTCAGTAATGTTTAGACCTGTTGTGTGTTAGCACTTTTTTGTGGCTTAAATACTTTTACAAATCCACAATATTATTCCTCTTACTAAATACAGGTAAACCTACCAACCCATTGGGCCCTGTAGAGGTAATTGAGGCCTCGTCTTCATGTGTGGAGTTTAAGTGGAGGCCTCCAAAAGATGATGGAGGTTCTCCTGTAATTCACTACAATCTGGAACGACAACAGATAGGGCGAAACACTTGGAAGAAAATTGGAAATACGGGAGATGAGGCCCACTATAAAGACATGGATGTAGAACATGGCAGAAAGTACTGCTACCGTATAAGGGCTTTAACTGCAGAAGGCACCAGTGATGTGTTTGAGACAGAAGACATACAGGCTGGGACTAAAGGTGAAATTGCTGCATGACTGATTGTTGTGTATCTCTCTCTCTCTCTCTCATGGTACCTGCTCCAAAACAGTTTAAAGTTTAAGGGGCTTGATTGGTTAAACCAAGTGTATCAGAACAGGAAAAACACAGCACAGTAATGCAATTTTAAAAAGGATTATAGAGCATTATAACAAGTGACAGCAATTCCATTGCATTTCATCAAAATTAAAGCCTCAACGCATTACGACTAAAGAAAACACCATTAGCCCATATTAGTTTATACAGAAAAGCAGCTAATGAAGTTTTTGCGCAGAACTTCATCAGTGTATCTGAAGGAGATGTCAATTATCCATAATATTGTAAAAATAAAGATGGCCTCAGAAGATAAATACAAAGTTCACATGAAACATACTCCAATTATTGTAAATTGATGTAAATTAATGGTCAAATGACATGATTTTTATCAGGTACAAACAAAAGAAAAAATGTGTACCAATTTGCATGCGACGTGACATTTTTACACTAAACGTCCCAAGCACAACCTTTTTTTATTTCAGTAAAGCAGAGCCGCAGTTTATTGCAGAAAATTACATTATTGTGTAAAGCGTTTTATTTTAACAGTCATTTTGATGGAGATGAGCTGCAGGCTGCAAAATCCACAAACATTTTCCTCCACACATTTTCATTGTATTGCTTGCAATATTCATTATGTTTATGGAAACCTTGTTATACGATCCAGCTAAATCTTCCTAGTGCCACTCTTGCTCTGTTTCATTCTCCTCCTAAACATTATTCACACTGATTTTAGAATATTAGCCTCAATGTGCCTTGTTGGCTGTATGTTTTTTTCTGTGTCTTCGTTTGTCCTCTTATGAGTCAGCCTTCATTCAGTTTACAGCTAGGGCTACATTAATTGGTGGGGAAACTGTCCCAGTTTGCCATCTGTTGTGATCGAAGTCTGCACAGTTTGAAAAGATTTCTGCTTCAGTGCTAACTCATATGCTGAAAATGTCTATTTCTGAGAATTGGCTTGTTGTTCACAGTTGATGATGGTGAATGAGTGGTGCCTGTAACTCAGGAAAGAAGCATTAAGACTCAGCTTGGAGAAGGGTTAATGGGCCTCTTACTTTTTAGCTTGATTCATTAACAAGACGGGTGATTTAAAGTAGCTCACTGTCAAGGGGCAGTCTAGGTTAGACTCCTTGCCCTGTGTGACAGCGTTGTTAGACCATTGATCCCAGGCTGTGATGGCAGTGTCATGGCAGGTGTATTAATCTTTCATACCATGGTTCTGGTCACTTTAGTGCCTCTATTTTACTGACCACTCATTTGGACCATTATCTTGTTTACTCCAGTCTAACACAGTATTTACTATTAAATCAATCTGTGCCACTGATTCTGACCTTTAGTCAAGTCTCTGCTCCTGTCTTTGTCTTGATCCTGATGTCAAGCACTTTTATGGACCCCTCATTAAATTCAATCTCAAAGTCAGATTTCTTCTGCATCCATATACTGAGGGTTTAATACCTCAGGTTGCTGTTTGCCTCCTGTGTTATACGATGAATAGCAAAGGTTTTGATCTCCATTTGGGATTCTCTCGCTTTATTTTGACCACTCTCCCTAACCACTGTTTGGTTCTCTTTCCTTTTATTAGTCCCATTGTGACTCATTAGCTTTGCTAAAACTTGCACAAGCAATTCTATGTTGCTGTGTTTTGTGCTAATGCCGAATCTATTCGCAACCATGACCAGATTTTGCTGTTGATTATGTAAAACATACTGTTAAATGTAATAAACATTGAACATTCATGTTATTGGTTCCTGGCATATAATTTCCTGATCATACTGTGGATGCTACAATGGAATCGAAAGTTCTGCAAGCGTTTTGCAAGACAAGCAAAAATGTTTAATACATTTTAAATTAATAAATGAGTGAGGTTTTGACATACGAGTAGTACGAATTGCCCTTAGTCAGTTGAGGGGCACATGATCATGACTTAGTCAATGGTTCTTCTCTCTCTCGCGCGCGCTGCGGGATTGTTGGTAATCATTTCCCATGCCCAGTGTCAGTGCATGTGCGTCACTCGTATGGTCAACATTCGTGCACGCATCTACTGTTTAAATTATATTATTATTGTATTATAACATTGTGACCATGTGTGTGCGTAAAGCAAAAGCATGTGTCATTAAAGAGGCGCCTTGTTGAAGAAGTTTCCAGACAGAGCAGTTTTTCCCTTAGTGTGTGTGTGTGTGTGTGTGTGTGTGTGTGTGTGTGTGTTTTCATGCACACAATACAGTGCAGGTTAATTTGTTTTATTTTTACTTTATATTTTGTTTTATTTATTTTTATATGAATATTTTTGGGGTGTGGAATGAATCATTGGAGTTTCCATCATTTCTTATGGGGGAAATTTCCCCTTGATATATGAGTGCTTTGATATACAAAGATGTTTCCGAAACAAAATTATGCTCGCAATCTACTTTTAACTCTATATATACAGTATACAGTACAAATCATAGTGGGTCTTAGTATTAGGCAAATACAATGTACATTACAACTACAGACATTTTTCCATTTCCACAAAAGTTTTCTCAGTTTGTTGCAGTTTACTTGGAGAAATCAGGTGTGTTAACACAATTGTCTTCAAAAGAGAAATAAAGTTGCTTCACATAAATCTGGAAAGGAATATAAAACCATTTCCAAACATTTTAGAGTTTAGTGTTTTACAGTGAGAAAGAGTTTACACAAGTGGAAAGCATTTAAGACTGTTGCCAGTTTTCCCAGGAGTGGATGTCCTAGCACATTCACCCCAAGGTCAAACCGTGCAGTTGTCAGAGAAATACAAAAAACCCAAGAGCTACATCAGGTCAATGATCTGAAGCGCACCAGTATCTGGCCAATAACTTTGGAGCATGATTCTACAGTATATGCAACCGTTCTTATGATATTTGAAATGTATGCATTTAATGAAACATTTATACATTTTAAATTTCTGGTTACAGCATTTCCTGGACCACCCTCTACACCAAAAATTGTAAGTGCCTTCAAAGACTGCATCAACTTGTCATGGTCCCCGCCAACCAAAACTGGAGGAACCAGCATTGTGGGCTACAACCTGGAGAAACGCAAAAATGGCAGCAACCTGTGGAACCAAGTAAACCCTATAGGGGAGGAAATTAAAGGTTAGAATTAAGATTAAACTTCTGCCAATGTATTAAAAATGTACAACTATGCAATGAAAATCTAATTTTGCTTTGCCTACAGCCAAACAATATGCAGTTACAGATGTTGTAGAAGGGATTGAGTATGAATTCCGTGTCATAGCCATCAACTTCTCTGGTGCTGGAGAACCAAGCTCCCCTTCTGACTTTGTGATAGCCAGAGATCCTAAAAGTGAGTCATAAAAACATGAACTAGACACTAATACCTACTACTGCTTTAATTCGCTGAATGTTAAATAAACTTTAATAATGATTATTTGCTTTCGCAGAGCCACCTGGTAAAGTTATTGATCTGAAGGTGTCAGATTCCACATATTCTTCCTTGTCCTTGAGTTGGACTAAACCAAAGGAGGAAGAAGGGGTAAAGGATGAGGCTAAGGGATATTTTGTAGAATTAAGACCAGCTGAGAACACAGAATGGACTCGCTGCAACTCCCATGCAATTATCACAACCTCCTACACAATTCTTGGTCTTAAGTCCATGGCCATGTACTGGGTACGAGTGGTTGCAACTAATGAAGGCGGAGAAGGTGAACCACAGGACCTGGACAACTACATCATTGCCATGCCTCCACCAGGTTAAATGGATCAATTAACTATTCTTTTTTTTTATTCCAATATGATATGAGTATAGATTTGTAATATATGCAAAATTTTACTATTTTTTTTTCTAAATGTCCAGTGAAACCAAAATTTACTGATCGAAAAATGAAGAGCTTTATGGTGGTAAGAGCTGGACATTCTGTTCGGGTGAACATTAATTTTGAGGTATTACAATTTGTACAAGCCAAAAAAATGATCTAATAAATGTGTCACTCTATAATCATACTATAAACATACAATATATGATGTAATACTATAAACATATATAATGTCAAACCTTTTTTTTCTTCTGGATGGCAGGCTTCTCCAATGCCCACAGTAAACTGGCTCAAAGATGGAATGCCTCTATGCAAACATGTGACTGTAAGCAACACAGAAGGAACATCTAAGCTTCTGATTCCATCTGCGGAGCGTTCTGATACAGGAGTTTATTCCATCATAGTCAAGAACATGGTCGGCCAGGAGACTTTCAGTATTGAAATTAGGGTCACAGGTAAGAGACCAGAATGAATAGGCAATAGATTGACTAAATCAGTTAATGGCAGAAAAATGCCCATTGCTAAGGAAAGACTGAAAGTCCCTTGTTTTTTAAATATCCAGTAATGGTCAAGGTTAAAAGTCAGGAGATTTTAAGTCCAATAGACCAATTTGCCTGGCTCTTTTTGTGAGATGAAAGAAGTTACTTTCTCATCTTTCAATTAAGCCATGTATGGGCATTTATGTGCTCATGCATGCTTTTTTCCAACTCACTACTGGGTAGAAAATATATTTAAGATTAAGGTTAATCTTGTTAAGTTAAGGCTGGCATGTGTCTAGGAGACAGCAAGTGCTAGTCTTCACATGCGAGCTAGCTAGTTGGTGGCCAAAAGAAGTAGTATGTATATACTGTATGTAGCGTGAAGTCTTGTGGTAGTAAATGAAGGTAACTAGACTTGGTGAGAAGGTTACCCAACTGTGGGGAAGATACGCCAGTGGTGGCTCATCCCCAGAGGCAGGTGTGGCAGTAAATATTTGCTCAACAAATATTAATATTTAGTCCTCATTCACGACTAAATTCTGTTAAAATGCTGGTTGCTATTTTTAGTGACCAACAATTAAAACCAATGAATGTTTCTATTTGAAAGATACCAGCTGATATATTTTACTGATTTGCTAATTGTTCTCAATGCTGTTGCATATACAGTACATGTGGTACTGTAGCTCTACAGAGTAAATATTGCTCCTATTGGTTAAAAATGGGAATTGCAAAAGAACCCATTCTTGGTGGAAGAGTCAGGAAGCATGACTTGTCTTATACATTATCCTGTGCCAAGATAGTTAATGACAGTGTTGCCAAGTTTGCAGTTTTTACTACAAAAGGAAGTGTTTTAAACATACTTCAGATCTACCCTGTGTATACAGTGCTTTCATGTTCCACAGGACAATCTCTATTGTAAGCTACATTGCAAAGATTAGGTGACAGAAAGAGGGATCATAGAGGTGTTTCAGTAACCATGCAAAAATAAGTTTTCCAGTCCCAAGGTTATTTGGCCTAGTTTCAAGTTTTTGTGTATGGGTTTTGAGATATTGTTGGGCAGGAAATTTTGCCTAAAACCTGTAATGAACTCAGTTTAACAAAGTCTAAAAAAAAAAAAAGAAAGAAAAATTAAAGAGTACTAGACTGTATGTATGTTTGTGATTTACTTTCAACAGTCAATTACAAGGTTACTCTGAATAGTGATTATATAGTAGCATCAGTGAAGTGTAATAGCCTCTCGGGTCGATTTTATTTCAGTTTGTGTTGGTATGGATATTGTCTTGCCCCACCAAACTCTATGGTCACAAGCTGGTGCTAAGACCTGAGATCTGCTTTAATTAGCAGCAAAATATCTTCCAAGAATGTAATCTAATATCTTGATTAGCCTTGGCTTACTCCCACATTTCAGTTAGGATAACTTTTGTTAAATGTTTTATGGCATATCTGCTCAATGTGCCAATGCATTTTTTGGCTTTTCTAAAACATTTACATGCACATTCTCCAGCAATTTCCAGAGAGACACAGGAACATAATGTTTTGAAAGCTCACACTGCATGAAGAAGCATAAATACTTTAAAGAAGTCAGAATTCAAATAAATTCAGGATGGCTTAGAACAGAGTTGGGCTGTTTAGTGAATGTTAGAAAACCCTGTCACACACATGTGTCTGTCACACAGATGACCCAAAATCTCCTGGGCCAGTGGAGCTGGAGGAAAATGTCTCTGGTACATTAACCGTCTGTTGGAGCCCCTCTCCTGATGAGAAGCGAGATGACCGTCTGCACTACATGGTGGCTAAACGTGACTCGGTCAAGCAGACCTGGCACACAGTAGCTGACCAAGTGTTCAACCACAGCTTCACAGTTGCCAACATCATGCCAGGAAGAGAATATAACTTCCGTGTGTATGCTAAAAATGATATTGGGATTTCTGAACCTTCTGAGTCCCCAACATGGGGGCGAGTGAGGAAGAAAGGTAGATCACTGTTTTGCAATTAATTACTAACTTAAGATGAAGATGTCACGATTAACACATGTAGCTGAACGTTTATGTACATGTTTCTTGCAGAAAGGTTCACCGTCCGTGTGCCTGAACCCAAGGCCTTGAACTTTGAATCACCACCTACTTTCACTGTCCCAATGAAAACACATACCTGTCAAGAGAAGTATGAATGTTACATGAGTTGTGCTGTGAGGGGCAATCCCACCCCCTATGTGACCTGGTACCACAACAACATCAGTCTCAACGCAGATGCCAATTACTACATCACCAACACGTGTGGTGTCTGTTCCTTATTAATACTAAGAGTGGGGCCTAAAGACAGTGGAGAGTACAAAGTTGTTGCAGAAAATTCTTTAGGTCGTGCTGAGTGCATCACTCAACTCAAAATCAAAGGTATGATGTGTGAATATATAGCGTAAAAACAGGCTAGGTAAAAAAAAATGCATTTGCACCTGTCAGTTTGTTTACCTAAATATATACGTCATATACTACAGCTTTTGGTTATTCAGTGCTAGACAATGCTTCACACATATTTACACGTTTTTTTTTTTCTTTCTTCTGTTTTAATTCCAGAATGAAGAGATGCTGCCATGGATATGTTCAGAGCTTTCTTAAGGTTAATGTTACTTATGTATAACCATTCAAGTTATGTTTAAGTTGTGCCAGTAATAATTTTATTTAATAGATGCTAAACAAATAAAAAAATTAAATGTTCATGATTTTGATCATGGTATATTAGATCATGCATGGAACAGTATGGTTAAAACACAAAAATATATAATATAAGCAAATTACCTTGTTCTGAACATTATAACACAAGGTGTAATAATGCAATACTTTCATGGCCCATATTATTAGTCTCTTTAATCTGATATTTATCATTATTAAAATAGTTTAAGCACATAACCCTAAGACATAAGTCACAAAGTAAATTCTTAAATATCATGTGAATTATAGCCAAATATACTAAATTACAGCTAAATAGCCTAAAGAAAAGTTTGCCAGTTGGTCTTTGTCATTGTTTTGAGCTTAACTTTTAACACAGATTCAAGTCAAACATATTACATTTTTCTAAGTACTGTTAACATGTAGTCTGCATTGATGCAATGATGTAATCTGGCTATGACTCATACAGAATGTCTTTTAAAAGGTTAAAAACACATTTGACATTGGACATTGCACTCATTATACTGTATCAACCATGGCTACAGTTTATAGTCTTTCATTAATAACCCTACAAGGGAACATGACCGTATGTTGATAATAAAAGAGAAATGCAGTTAGGTGATAGTTGTGGTGGGTGTCAAAAAGAGGGAGATGAACTCTGAAGATAGAGAGAGACTATAGGTTTTCCATAAATGGAACACCTCAGATGACTAGAACACCCACAGACATTTACAAGGGTCTAAAGAAAAACTAGATTTCTTTGTAACTGGACTGTTAAAAAAAAAAAAAACTAAAAAGTTTTTAAAAATCTAATAAGTTAACTATGCCTTGGTCTTAGGCATCATTTTTTTTTTACATTTATTTGATTTACTTTTTTTCATTAAAACAAACAAACCAAAAAAAACTTGGAAGCCAGTAAATAAAGTAACATATAATTTTCTGAAAAAAACAACTGGAATTCTGTCATGGATTACCTGAAGCAATAAAAGAAAGTGGGATAGTTAAAAACCCATTTTATAAGCAACGTGTTATCAGGTATTACACAGTCCTGTGCATTGTTTCATCCTGTATCATAGTCCCCCCTTGACGTTACTTCAGCACAGTAACAAATGCTTTCTTGAACAACAACAGTATCAGGTCACATACAGTATACTGTATCTCTGCACACAAAAGGCCTCCTTCATGTTTGCCTGGAATGACAAGCATATAAAACTAAAATAAGTGTCAAAGCATCTCAAAGCAAAGTGTCAAGGTAAACTCCATTGATGTGATAGTGTGGTTATTCAGTACTGTAGTCATCTGAGTTCATTTTATTCCCACCTAACATAACTGGGCCTATAGACCTGCCCAAGTGAAGCAACTGCAGATCATAACACTGCCTCCAGAGGCTTGTACACTGGGCACTATGCATTACTCTCCACCACTTCATGTGCTCCCCAACTTACCCTGGCAGAAACATCACTCTAGAATAGGGTCAGTCTGGACTCATCAGACCAAGATCTTTTTCCATTGCTTCAAAGTCTAATTTTCATGCTCCCTATAGAAAACAGGTTTTCTTATGGCCACACAGCTGTTTAGTCCCAATCCACTGAATTCTCGTCACTTTGTGTGTGTGCTATTACTTTTACTATTAAACATAGCTGTGATATCTACTCTTTTTTTTGCCATGCATCTTTACAAAGCATTTAACTTATTTTGCTATCTCAACTTTTTACAGTTTTAGCATTGAATATAAGAGCGTGGAGGGGCTATATACTGTACAGTTTATGCCATTATCCCTACATGCAAATAGTGCTAGCTTCAGGTTTATTGGCACCCTAAATGAATATTCACTTTTACGTGTTTGCATTAATTATAAAGGTCTAATGTTAAAAGGCAAGGAAAATGTTTACACTTAAAACATTACACCCAATAAATACTCTACGAGAATACTAGCACAGAGCATCATAGTTACAACCTTTGTTATATTTCTACACAAAACAAAATTACACAATTCAATTTAATTTTTTTAATGTGTTTCCTCTAAACCATGTGACACCAGCCGACCAAATCTTTTCAAATTGCTCGCTCACGCACCTTTGGGGGCAGTGTAACACTCTCTGAGCTTTCCGCTTGCGTGAGCTCACAGATGCCCATGATTGGCTGTAGAGCCATTAATATAAGAGCACTACAGTAAGTGCCTCCCATCCAAATCCACTCGACCAATCAGCTCTCTCTAGTCCCTCCGCTGCGAGAAGCTACAGCATCACTCGGGAATCGAACCAGTGATCTCCAGATGATGGGGTGGGCACTTTGAAACTGAATTGGGCTCCCGAGTGGTATTCAAAACACAAAATAAAAAAATATGGAAATGAGTTTGAAATAAGTTTGTTAGAATACGTATGAATAAAAATGTTCAGTTTGTCCCTGATGATTGTAGCTTTCTTTAAAATCATGTTGGAACTGTAGAATTTCCTGTATTTATGTAAAATATAGTATAATGCAAAATACTGTAGCAGCTTGTAAGTTAATTTTTCTAGTATTTGTGACAAATATCATGTATGATAAACTTTAACCGTAAAAACAATTGACACTTATATCACTTGATGTCTATATTATTCCTCTTGGACCACAGGAGTGTTTATTTGCCCTGGCCTTGCTTTCCCACTGTCCTGGACACTTTGGTGGTTTTCCCTTCTAACTTACTAACAAAAAGTAAGACTTAAAAATACCCCCATGTGACTCTTCATGAGCAGGATTTAAAGGGTATCACTACTTTGTGCATGGTGTTATCACTAAAATATTTTAGATTAGTTTAGTTTTCTGTCTATAATAAAACATTCTTACTTCTACTGGCTTTCCATTAACTATTTACACAACTAGCATCCTTTCAGATAGATCACCCAATAATTAATTTAAAAGCCTTATTCCTGCATTCACTGGATAGTAAAATATTGGGGTGGAGAACTGGCTCTGGCATTTGCAAAATGATTTATTAGCCTTGTGGAGGCGGAGGAAACATTGGACTATTAGGCAGAGCAGCAGAGTACTAAGAGTAGAGAACATCATCACACTAAGGATAAGTTTATTATCAGACTGCTGTGACTTAGACCTATTAACTTTTAAGCTTTTTTTCCTCTCACTGTTTAATTGAGTTTTAATGAAAGTTTAATATATTTACCCATACTCATTTTCTAAGTATTCATACTTTACAAAAATGCAAAAGAAACACTTCTTTTAATGTTTAAAGTTGGATTTTAACACATTTAATACTTAATACGAACTAATATGACATCTTTAAATGATACATTCTATTTCAAATAATAATAATAAGTTCAGTCTGGAGGGTTTATTGTCTTAAAATAGCATACAAGTTGGTAAATTGCACATTGTATATCTGCATGTTTCCTAAGGCACCTGCTTGATTATGAGTCTTTTATTTACTGACATTAATATAGCAGGAAAGCCATTAAATTATATAGTGCAGAGACACTAAATTAAGGCTCATCTAGTAAAAATGAGTTTTTAATGAGCAAAATGTGTAGTACATATTTTTAAAGCATTGTTTTATTAGCCAGAGAATCCTTATATGCATTAAAACATTCTACAACAACATGGCGATATTCTCCTTTACCATAGGATATATTTTTTTTATTAAACTAATCAACTTATATTTTGTCCCTTTTCAAGTCGATAACATAGAATAATATGAAGATTTCTGCCAGCAGAACATTTCTAGGAACAGTCTCATCTGTGACTATTGGAAAGACCTTTCAAATGTCTCCAACTCTCCAAGGTTGGAGACATTTGAACACACACACACACACCACACACAAACACAAACACACACACACACATCCTATCACCAGTATTTTTGTTGGTCTTTCGGCTGCCCCCAGCAAGGGGTCGCCACAGCTGAATATCCGGTCCACACAACAACTTGGCACAGGTTTTATCCCGGATGCCCTTCCTGACGCAACCTTCCCATTTTAACCGGGCTTGGGCCCAGTGGCTGGGAATTAAACCTGGGCTTTCCACATAGCAGGCGAAACACCTAACACTGAGCTACCAGTGCCCTAGATCCTATCACCAGTATAATGGTATATAATTGATGACCAATATTAGTATTTTTAGCTAATCATGTGTGTGCGTACAAACTGTTTAAGAAGTAGTGTGTTAATCAATCTGTTGGTTTAATTGCAGCCAGGACTACTAACAGAGTTTTTGCAACAGATGTTACCGTTAGAATTATGCTGCCATGCTGTAATAAAATTGAGTTGTTACAGAATTAAGAATTTAACTGTGCTATGGTATGAAATACATCATATGGACAAAATTATTTGTGCACTAGGCACAGTCATGTTGGAATAGAATAGGGCTTTTCCAAACTGGTGCCACAAAGTTGTAATCTTAGCGTTGTCCAAGATGTCTCGGTATGCTGAAGCATTAAGATTGTTCTTTAATGGGGATAAGGGGTCTGATTGAAACACCTGAATTCAATAGTTAACAGTACTTTGGCTAAGTACTTTTGTCTATATAGTGTATTTTTATATAATTATTAATAAATCCAAAAGTAGTGTGTTGACAGGAGTTCAAAGTATAGTAAACCATCTGCAGAAAATTGATTCTGCTTGGGTTTATTTATGTATTTATTTATTCATTCATTCAGTTATTCCACATAGCAAATATGACAGCACAAGATCACTTACTTACACTCTTCATGTACAGTAAAATAACAACTAGCAGTCAAACATAACAAGTAGGTTATTTATGTAAATAAACAATATACATACAAGTACTATAGAAAGCGTAAAATCTAGATTTACCCTTAGATTCAAAAGCTGTACCAAATATCTGAATCAAAATGCCCTTGGAGAGCGTTTTGTCATTCACACACTGAGAAGGCAATGCTTCCTAAGCCATGCCTTTGCTCAAGCAAGTATACTGGCATTAGGTGACTGCATTTACTGTTAGCATATGCAACCAGCTGTATGGCATCATAAAAATTCACCCCAACTAAGTCAGTTGCCCTTGTTCTGTCAGTGGACCATTTTCAGCTATGAAATTCACACCAGAAGAGAAGTGCCCTTGTGCTGACGAAGGGAGGGGGCGGTTCCAGGCCAAATTTACACCTGCCTGTGTTTGATGAGTCTGGGATTAACACTTTATAAAGCATGTTATATTTTTTCTACAGCTTCATAGGTGCAGTCAATTAAAGCCTAAATTAGAATATCACACAACAGCTTGTGGTTAAATATTGTATGACAATATTCTGAACCATTTTGTTGGTTGAATAGTCTGGCATTCATCAGTTATGATCTAAATGTTCACAGGACTGAATGATCGATGTATTTACCATACTTCATTATTAAATTTGTTATTATTATATTTGTATTACATTACTTTAGTATTACATTATTAAATTTGCATTACAGATTTTAAAAAAATTATATGCAATGCCTATATTTTGTATCAAGGAGAGCACATCATTTCATCTTTAAGAATGATAAGAAAAAGAAACTGTAAGATGAAGAGACGTTTTTATACTAAAAAGTACCTAAGAATATAAAATAAGAACATTAAAATATTCATGTAACCTTTACCAAAAATTAAAGCTATCTCTCATTCATTCTTCCTACCACTTATCCTGTTCAGAGCCATAGGAGGCCTGGAGCCTATCCTAGAGGACTCCCGGCATGGGGGGGTGGGGGTGGGGTGACAATCTATTGCAGGGCACACAAGCACACACAGGACACACTCACGATCCAGACAAGATACTTAAATCCCATTTAAACTTATTTCAAACTTATATCTATCCCATAAAATATATAAAGGATATTATTATAGTAACTGTCAACCATGAATTAGTCAATATGTAAGGCATACAGCAAGGGTTGGTCTTGGGCCACATGCCACTTCGGAGAGTTTAACGGTTATAGTTTTAAATTTAACTACATCAAAGTCAGACTAGGCTACAATATCATGACTAAAATAGTCGATAAAAATGTAGATAGATAGATAAATAGGTAGGTACAGTAGGTGGATAGGTAGGTAGGTGGGTGGGTAGGTAGGTAGATTTTATTGATTTCGTGAGGGAAATTTTTGAAACATTGCATTTAAATAAAAGTAAAAGTTCAAAAATTATTTGCTTTCTCTCTCAAAAAAAAACACCAAGTAATGTTTGTGCATTTATGTGGTTAGATGGTGTGATGCTGTGCTTTAAATTGATGATTGCAAATTCCAGAACCTATATTTCTGATTTTATCAGTCCACATTTTATCAGGCTAGATGTTAGCTATCTACAGTACTGTGGATAGGAAACTAAATCACTTGCTCCAATGACACCCATGTCAGTTAAGTTTATATATTTACATATTAATATTTTTTGACACAGATGGTCAACATTTTTTTCCTGTTGGCTGACAAACTAAATGTTGGATTAATTTAAAATAGGTTCTTAAATATGAAACAGTCAGGCAACTCACCGCCAAGTCGTGAGTGCCCCCTAAAGGTGTTATAAATCACCTCATGTACAGTATGTATTCCTTTAATACATTGTAACACAGTAAAAACCCAACAGTCTTAATTGCGTAAAATACTTCAACGGGCTTATGTCAATGACTTATCAACTGATATCGTACAGTATGCAACAGTATTGCAGTATCAAACATTTACACCATGCCTCTCGTATGCTTTCAGATATCATGTGTGATTTACCTGTTTATCTGACTATTATTAGCAAAATATGGCAGAAAACGTCAAAGAAGTAATAAAAACTGACCAACTAAATAACAACCAGCATGGCTCATTCACAATATACATAAAAAAACCTATTTAGAGGTCTAACCTTGATCAATACACAAGTTTCTCAGTTGTGCAGATACAATCTGGATGGCAGAAGCATTTCTTATTTCATTTGTAACCCTTTAACTGCATTCTTGAAGGTCTCTGAAATATTTAAAATTTTCAAATATTTGTAATACCCATCACTTTGATCGTTCAAGAGAATGATCACTTTGATCATTCAAGTTCTTCAACATTTCTTTACAATATTGCTCGATGAATCAAACCTTGATTATTTTCTCAAATTCTCATTTCTTATTGAACGATATTGTTCAGTGCTACCATTCCTTTTAATCTTTTAAGGAAAGTCAAACATCTGTTGTTAATAATTCACACTACGTTAAGCATTATGTCTACAGTATGTGTCTTGTCAAACAGAGAAATTATCTGTTTTCAAGGCCCTTGTCCAGATAACTTCTGACTCAACAGTTCTGCAGACTACACTAACTCTGTGTGTGTGTGTGTGTGTGTGTGTGTGTGTGTGTGTGTGTGTGTGTGTGTGTGTGTGTGTGCGTGTGTGTGTGTGTGTGTGTGTGTGTGTGTGTGTGTGTGTGTGTGTGTGTGTGTGTGTGTGAACAAACTGTTAGTGTACTAGTGTAACTTTATTATTAAGTCAGTACAAAAAACATTTCTGATTTTCAAACATTAGTATTCCAGGACCCAGACCAGGAATAAAGCAACATATTATGTAAAAGATACTTTTCACACACACACAAAAAAAAAAAAACTTAACTGTTTTTTCTTTTTAGTTTCTAAAACTTTTTTTAATCTACATAAAACAGTGTACAAAAAAGAAGGGAGAAACTGACTCCAAGTTGTGGAAGATTTTGGCCAGCATTGATAAAGAGTATGAGCACATTTGTGCTGCATATGGAGTGACTGATTTCTGGTGCATGCTAAAGAACCTAAAAACAGAAAGAAATAGAACAGGAGCAAGCCAAGGTATTTCAAAGACCTTTCAGGTGATGAGTTCGACTCAATTTGAAAATTGTACTCTATTGTAATGAAGAATTATTGCTATTCTTTTCTCTCCAGTTTGTTAAAAGCATTTCTAACCTGAAGCACATTGAAATGAAACCCAGAGACCCAAGTTGTTGGGTATTCATCTACAAGGTATACTTGTAGACAAGAGGAGAAGTACCACGCATAACTTACCATCAATTCCAAGCAGCATTTGCTAAGGGATCTTGCTTTGGACTTTGATTCAATGTCTAGGATGGAGAAAACTAAATGTTTACTATCATAACATATCATATTCCTAAAAATATGACCATGTTCTCCATTTACATAAAGTCTAAATTAATATTTTTAATAAGCTCTATTTGATGCTCAGTAATGATTACTTTACTAATACATTTATCATAGTTGCAAAGATGTACTTCCTGGTAAAGATTTAGGTGATAAAAAAAATACATTGCTTGAGTGTGTTCTAGCTAATCCCTTCTCACAATCCCTGAGGGTGCATAAGGAATGTCCCTCTGGAACAGGGAGAAAAATATGACATAACAATTTCTGAAATGAAGCTATTTTATTGACTGTGGTAAAAGACTGTATGTAGGTAGAAAAGGGCATATATATTGTAGTGGCAGGTATCACATCATATAATGCCTGTCTAATAGTAAAAAATAGATTTAATCCCTTTTAGTACAGGTGATAGATTTAAAAAGCATAACCTATATTATTTGAATAATAGTCTTCTATATCTATCTTCCATGTTACTAAAGAAATATATCTTTTTAAATATTTTTCATGTTACTTGTCATTATTGGTTCCTGATCTAGCTGATAATAGTCCAAACCAATGTGGCAAGAACAAAGTGTGAAAAACAATGCAGACGGAAGGATCAGGTCACGATATGACAAATATTGCAGGAGAGCAGCAAAACAAGCTGCAAAGCAAAAGAGACAAGATTATATCACCCATCAAAAGAGCTATGCCAGAAAAAGAAGTAGCAGCTTCAGGAGACAGCAAGTCTTCTGCATCTGTATCATAAATTGTTTTTGTCTCAAGGTGGTCCTGCTTTTGGCTCATAAGCGTGTAGGTAAGTATAGACTGCTTTACAAATTTAGACATGGGATAGACAAAAATAACTAAATAAATATATAAACATACTTATATATATATATTAAGTAAGTATATTACACTAATTGCAATGGACACATTACAATATTATGATGCAAAGTATAAACTTCCTTGAAAAACATCTAAGGGGAAAAAAACTATTCAGGTTGTAGTTTGCAAGAAATGCTCACTCATTCATCATCATCTATACCACTTACATAATACATACGGGCCTGAAACCTATCTTAGCAGACATAAAATAAACTCACACACTAAGTCAAACACTACGAGTGAAATGGTAGAACCAATTGACTATTTTCTGTAAAGCAAACAAATACAGACACAGACACAAACAAGCAAATCCTAAATGTCAAAGGCACAAAATAGCAAACCTTTTGTGTCAACAGACATCATATAGTTTGTCATTAATAGATTTTCCTTTGCCACAAGGTGGCACTCTAAGAATACTATGCACTACAGACATCCTGTACCTAACCATTATTTTAGCTGAACGGATAAGATGTTCTAAACTGATAAAAAGCAGATAAGAGGCACCTTTTTATCTATGTGTGTTGAAAAGGAGTGAAAAGAAACAATAACAACAATAACAACAAAAACAATTGAGAAAAAATACCAGAAATGTTGATTATTATTATTATTATGATGATGATAATTACTATGATGATGATGCTGATTATTACTATTATTATTATTAGGATTTATAACAATAGCATCATTGTTTAATATGTTTTAGGAGACTTAAGTATGTAAAACTTGCACGAGAGACAGATTCAGGTTTATACCCTTTATCACATTTCCACCATTTTTTCCACTTGTCTATACTGCTTTATCCTGTATTCAGGGTGGCGGAGGCCTGTAGCCTATCCCAGTAAACTTAAAGTATGAGGTGGGGTATACCCTGTACAGGATGCCAATCCATCGCAGGGCACACACATTAGAAATGTGTTTTAGGACTGTGGGTGTTGGCCTGTGGGAGGAAACAGGGAGGACATGCTAACAGGCACAGAGACAGTAGTAATTGATCCTGGCTGGAATCGAACCTGAACCAGCCTTGGAACATTACTGGGATTATTAATTACTTGGATAACTACTACAAACTACACATAAAAAGCTGATATAAAAAGCGGCAAAAAAGCACCCTATAGAGTTGTCAGTTTAGTGCAGTTTACTAAGATGATTCTATTTATTGCTCAACATTTTTCATTTCTTTGAAGTTATAGCTTATATCTCAGTAGAACATATAATGATGGTTTAAGGCTAATTTTAGGTCAGGAGCTCCTGTGGAGGAAGTAAGATCAGGCTTGGAGAAATTTGGAGATGACACAAACATTTCTTCTGTCAACAGTAATGCAAATTCTGCCTCCAGTAAATGTCAACTTGGCCAGTGTCGAATAGGCAGCATAATTAACCAATGTTACTTATTTAGGTTAAATGTAATATGTAATATAACTTACAAAATCAATTTTTTTTTAATGTATGACTTATTATTTTCTTTTTTTTATTATACCTTTTCCATGACGAGATTTTGCTAACGAGAAACAAAATTCTGGAAAAATTCAACAAATGCATGCAACTTCTTTTATCATAAATAAGGACGAAAAAAAGGAGGAAGAAGGGAATGAAGGAATAAATAAATAAAAAAATAATAAAACTGTCAAAACATTTTATTTATTTTTACTGTTTACATTTTTCAAACTAATGTGCTGGAAATAACACATTCATTCAAGTGCAATAACAGTGTGATTTGGTATTCATAATACCTTTAAATTGGTGATCTAGAACAGCATTATATTTGTGGCCATTTACTCAATATCCAACATCCATCTGTGCTTCTGTTAAATGATCAAGCTTGACTGACCAGCCAACTGTCAGAAGATGCAGTCCCTGGCAGGCCATCAGAATGTGTCACTAGACAGACTCACTAGGCCTGAGTTGAGCCAAAAAGGTAACACACTCATATATATTATCAACATCCATTACATAGAAGTGTTATTTCCTGCTACTGCTATTGAATATAGCATGAATATTAAATATAAAATAAAATGAAATGATCGCATCACACAATTCCTGCAGCTTTTTCAGATGTTGTGAAAACCATTTCCTGTTCTGACGCAACCCAATGCATGGGAATGTACTGTCATGTTCATTAAACCATTAAACAATTAAACAATTTTTGATTTGTGACACGGTGCATTATTATGCTGGAACTAGCCATTAGAAGATAATAAATTAAGCCTATCAAGGGATATACATAGTCAGCAACAATACTCAAATAGGCCATGTCATTTAAGCAGTGGTTACTAACGGGCCCTAACCATGTAAAGAAAACCTTCCTTACATCATCAAAGCACCTTCACCACTCTGAACTGTTGACACATGGCAAGATTGGTCCATGGTCCATCTGTGTAGTTCTACAAAAATCAAGATTCAACAGGCCAGACTGTGTTTGTCTTCGTCTATACAGTTTTGCTGAATCTGTCCCCAATGCAGGCTTAGTTTTTGTCCTGGACTGACAGAAGAGAAACCCCACATGGTCTTCTGCTGTATTGGCCCATCCATCCCAAGGGGGTGCACAATGTGTTAAATTACACAAACTGTGTTTAATTACAGAAAATATTTAAGGCAGCAACAAACAATCAGTAACAAACAATCAGATCATGGTTAAGATAAATGAGATTTTATTTTATTTTATGATATTTGTATGATTTTATGCCACATTATAGGCTGATTACATAACTCCATGAATGATGTACAGGTTCCTTATAAGGTGCTCTGTGAGAGATTTTGTTATAGCAATATTGTTTTTAAAAGAAAAAAAAAGGTTCTTTTGTTCTGTTTTAGTTTTAAAATAAAGCCACTGCACAAAAATATTTGATGAAATATACATTTACTTAAACATGTAGTTAAACCCAGGATGTACTGTAAGATTATGACTTCATTGTTGTTTCGTTTTGGATTTTTTTAAACTTGCCAGACTTAATTTTAAACAAAGCAACGAAAAATACCAAGGATCTGAGCTTGTATTTTCTTTAAATGTTACTAAATTTAACCACAATGAATTGTCCAAACTCTCCAAACCTGTAATAGCTAAAGTGGGCTAAAATGCAACCTTTAAGATGCCACCACAATATTCACTGGAGATCAAATAGTTTTCTGAAGGTTCTGAGCTGATGGAGTTAAAGTTGACTGCCTGCACTCAGATGCCGTATAAATGAAGAACCAGCTTAAAAACATTTCTGGCACTGTTAAGCCTTTTTCAAGGTAGGGCACATTGTCAAGATGAATGCAATATTATTTTCTTGTTTGTTTATTTATGATAATTATGCTTATATTTGTTCTTTTACAGGCACACCCTATCCAACAAAAAACCCAGCTGGTGTATTAGAATTGACATTGTGTGTAACTGAATTCAAGTGGAACCCACCAAGTAATGATGATGCTCACCAGTGAAAAATTACATAATTGAAAAGCAGCAAACAGGCAAAAATGATAGGAAACATTAGGGGACGTCTCGGCTGATCAAGCCAAAACAGGACAAAATTCTGAAGGTGACAGTTGCCAATTGGAGACAGACGACAATGTGGCCTTTCACTTTAAGTAACCTGAATTGTCAACATATTTTTGTATTTAACATTCACATTTTAGGGCATAAAGTCATGGATAGTATTCTATTCTAATACACAAAGAAACATGAGTACACAAATAATAATACCTCCTACTGTGTTGCAGTACTCCTTGACCCTTCGGCTTCTCTTAAAATTGTTAGTGCCTCCAAGAACTGCATTAATCTGGACAGAGCTAATTCAGAGAAAAATAGAGGAACTAAATCCTGATCTACTAACTGCAGAAACAGATAAAAAAAAAAACACAAAACAGTGGGTGGCTTTAAACTCCATTAATGACCTCACAATAATGAAGATACATTGCAGTTTTTATATTTGTTCTTTCTTGACACATTCATTTTGAATTTTAAGTGATTTCAGGGCACCCACACATGCTTTAACTAAAGTAATCAATGTATTTAATATGCATGAAAATAGTCAAACGTCTGCCCTTTTTCAGCCTTGAAATATTCTGTAAAGTGTCTGAAGGATTGGAGTATGAATTTAGAGTTCTCAACGCATAAGGAACTGAAGAGCCCAGTCGACCCTCTTTGATGGTTTGTGCTAAAAGTCTCAACAGTAAGCAGTTAGCACATCATAACACAAACATAATAGTTTTATAGTTAAGTACTAAACTACATTTCTGGTCATTGTGGATTTTTAGTGAAACCGTATTTTAAGCACCCTGATGATTACGTGAATTGTATGGAATTGTACTAAATTTAAAACTACATACAGTAATTTATATACTGTACTACCTCTGCTCTTGTTCTATTGTGATTTATTTTTGTACATAACAGCTTTTTGCTAAATATTTCTCAAGACATCCCCTACCATAAATCAACTGATTAAAGAATGATAAACCAGTGTTTCCATTGTTTTCAAGACTGATGTTATGTTTGCACTCACCATTTCCAGCTTAAAGCACGCAGATTTAGGTGTGTAGATCATCAGAGCTAAAAGCTAAAAATTATCTGATTATAGTTGGTCATGGCAAATCTTTTTATTATGGAAAAAACAATCAAAGACAAGCAAAAACATAATTTTGTTCAACACTTTTTGTTTCAATGGAAGAAGGTGTCTGTGGATAAGTTGCTTAATATGCTGCTAATTATCAGCGCTTGACTAATTGATCATCCGCTGGTGTGCTGATCTCTGTAAAAGCAGGTAGGCGTCCTCTGAAGTAATGGTTTCTTTGCTACAGTTCGACCAGGAAGGAACAACTCACACAGTCTCCTCTGAACAGTGGTTGTTTAAATATGTTGCCTTTTGAAAGTCAGAGGAGCATTTCTGTGGGCCCTAATGTGAGGTGCTGTAACTCATTGGTTTCTGTGGCTGGTAATTGTAAGAAACTTATCTGCTACAGGAGCGGGAGCTCTTGGTCTTCATTTTCTGGGACAGACATCATTCATGGACAGCCCATCGTAGTCTTTGACAGTTTTGGGGATTGCACTTGGGGACACATTGAAATTTATTCATATTTTTCAGATTGACTGATCTTTATTTCTTAAAATAATTATGGACTGTCTTTTCTCTTTACTTAACTGAGTGTTTCTTACCATAATAAGAATTTGTACAATAGCTGTAGTAACACTAATAGGGATGTTGACTCTGTACCCACCCATACTTCCTTCGCACAAGACAACTGATAGTCATAAGCACATTAAGAAGGCATATACCTGTGAACTGAAAACCATTCCAGGTGACTACCTTGTAGTGGAAATTAGCATTTCCAAAATAGCCCCAACACACAAATATGTTTAACCTCTTGAAGCAAAGAAGCATATATATGCAAACATATAATAATTTAAACTTTATTCAAATATTTTATTAAAACTAATTATTAAGCAATGTCTTAAAATGCCAGGCATAACTGTAAGATTTACAGATAGAAAAATCTGAGCCATATTTGACAGAAAATACGTCAAGTTTACTAATAGGATATGAGGAAACTGGCATTTCATGACAGCGGACACTCAGTGAAATATGGCTGTCAGATGAAGTTTCACATTACATGTTTACACACACAGAGTCTCTTGGAGTTCAGCTCTTGTGTGTGCAGTTACAGTGATTCATGATGAATTATACAAGAGTTAGTTCTTAATTAGTACCTAAGTGAACTGCAATTACAATAAATGAGCAGCACTTCACATAACAGGTGTAATAACCGTTAATTACACTAAATGTCAGATGCCAGCTTTAGTGAAATTAGGTTGATATAGTCCCTGTGGTCCTGAGGAGAAAGCAGCTACCTGCCATAGTCCATGTTTAAAATGAAAGCACTATCAACACATCTGATAAAATTATGTCATCTTAAACAACATTATGTCTCCTTAGTAACTGATTCTAAGTTTAATTGATTGTAAGTTTCTAAGTTTGAATCTAATAATTTAAAACTACTTTTAATTAATTAAATGTCGCTCGCTAACTGCCAGCCACCAGCTTCCTTAAGTCCTGGTTAATAAGTTCTGGCAGTAGCCATATTAAATCTATTTAAAATAAATTATGTTTGTGGAACCGTTGTAAAAAGCTATTTTATTCATAAAAGGTTGTTGTGCTAGAAATAAAAAAATGCAATAATTTTAAGCTTTGTCACAATATTCCTAATGAGCAAGCCAGAGGCAATGGTGGTGAGGAAAAACTAACTTTTTTTATTCAGTTCTACCTCTCATTTTCACAACACCAGTACATTATTGTGATGATGTTGGCCTTTGATTAAGATTTGACTTTTTACAAAGTGATGTTTTATCAGTTAAATTAATATCAGTGCTACTTGGTATTAGTAACAGTCCTACCACACTCCAGGGTCAGCAAGCATCCCACAGCACCACAATATCACCATCTCACTTACAGGGGTAATAACATGACAACTGTGTTTTTATTGCCAGTGTTTTTAATTGCCATTTAATTCCCGAATATCCTTCTAATAAATATCAAATTTGTCAATAACTCATCTTGCCCAGGAGCATAGTTTGGTTAAAAAATAGATGCAATACCAGTTGCAGTAGCCTGTAAGCTAATTCTAAAAATTATCCTAAAAACTTTTAATAGGCACACCCGAGGTACACCTGCTTATTAATGCAATTAGCCAATCATGTTTCAGTAGCAATGTTGAAAAATATCAGGATCTGAGCAGTTTGCATTATTAGTGAAATATTAAAACTAGCCTGTACTAACAATTATACCAACATCAAAGTCATTGAGATCACATTTTCTTTATTGTAATGTTTCGTGTAAAGTGAAGTTTTTAACCTGGATCTGCATTTATAGATTATGCTACTTTCAAATCATTTGAATTATTGAATGGATACATGAATGAGCTGGCAGTCCTATGAAGGTGCCATAAATAAGAACAGGTATAGATTCTTAGGGGTGATTTTTGGGAGGCGGGAATGCTGGAAGTTTTAATATTATTGATATTGTAAAGTCATTGTCAAGTAAAGATGACAATGGATTTGGACTTGTCATTGTCAGTTGAAGAAATCCTGACAGTCGAAGATTATTCATATTATCACCTTCACTCCCAGCATCCTTGGACAGGATGGTGTATCCTACATGACCAAAGGTGTGTACACATCTGAGCATCATAACCCTATGTGCTTCTTGAATATATTTCAAATCCATGGGCTTCAGTAGTGAGTTGGTCTCTCCTTGCTGTTATAACAGCCTCCACTCTTTAGGGACGGCTGTTTATTAGATTTTGCCTGGGTGTAGGGATTTGATTTGTGCATGTTCACCCACAAGACTGTAATTTAGATTGGGCAATGATGTCAGGTAAAGAGGCCTGGCATGCACTCAGGGTTCCAAATCATTCCAAAGCTGTTAAGTGGGGTTAAGAGCAGTGCTCTGTGCAGGCCTCTTGAGTTTTTCCACTCCACCCTTGGCAAACAATGTCTTTATGGACCTTAATTTGTGCACAGTAACAGTGGTTGGGCATGTTAGATTATGTAAAGAGGTGTGTAGAAGCTACAGTATACAATGAGATTCTAGAATTGTCTGCTTCCAATATTTTATGTCATATATCAGCAATAATCCTTTTTAACGCATACCTCTACAGGAATTTTATGTAACACAGCCATACTTGCTTATATTGCGATGTTCCTGTTTTCTAATGAGGAAACTTTAAGAATTTTCCAAAAAATTATCTAATTATTATTTTATTTATGTATTTTTTTTTTTTTTTACTTCCGAGGTCAAAACACTCATAACATCCAAAATTTTAAATATTTTTATTTTAAAAAGTTTATGGTACTTTATTATCTATCTTTTTTTTTTCCATAATCATATTCATTGGCTATTTAAAATTAAATCAATGTGTACAGCTATTAGACCTGTTAAACTGAATCGTTTAGAACTATGCGTTTTACCAAGAGTCTAGTTGTAGTTCATGATAGTAGGAAGTTTCATTATTCATGCCTGCAGTGGTCAAATGTCAAAAAAACATCAAACATGATCCTTTACTCCACTGCCCAATATTTTTTGTGACACTTATATTTTATTGTCGTGCCATGCTAAAAGGGGTTTTCACAAATAGGACACACAGGATGTTGAGGTTTTAAGAGAAAGCTGTCAGTGTAGCACCTGTTAATGTGAAATACAACCGTGTTACAGGAGGATTGCCAAAAACTGCCCATACTCATACTTTTCAAAATGAGCTTTGGGATTATTTCAACATTCAACATGTCTAAGCAGATTCCAAGCATTGTTTTTATAAGAGCTTTATATCCAACACATCTTGGGTGTGAGTGGAAAAATTCCTCACACTTAAAGGTGTTGTTTAAGATATCATTCAGTTGTCTTATAAACATGGACCACAATCGATCAAATTACATGACGTTATATGCTGTAAATGGGACATCTTATCCAGTGCTGTTGGAATCACAACAGTAAGAAACTGGATACAGCATGTTAATACATGACACAGAGATGAGGTTAGAGACCTCATAATACTGACAGTAAGGACTCGTAGAGCGTCCTTTTTACCAAGTTTATTCTGCACACTAGTTACTCTTATGTAAAGTGGACTTTTTAAGAAAATTTTATTACTGCCTTGACACTATTCATAATAATAATGAAAACACTAACATTATGGAATACCACATATAGAATCATGCAGTGGTCAATAAAAATAAAAACATGTATCAAAATACAAATTAAATCTGTTTTATATTTTAACACCCAGTGAGCTTTATGACAGAGAGTCATCTAGAATTTTTGGGAATTTTTCACTGTTTATACATTGTCTTTGAAACAGGTCTTTTTGCTAAAAAGTTGCTGCTTTTATAATATTACTTTGCTTGGCAATGTATGATATATATTTACCATCACAGGATGTGACCATATTCTATTTTATGATAAAAAAGGAAAAGGCATCAAATCGTCTTGAATTTTGATCTCATTCTTAAATATGAAATATGAACGGACCACATGCAGGACCCCCTCCTTAATGTGGGCCTCTCCCAAATAAAAGCCGTAACACTCTTGACAGCTGACTGACTTCACCACCTATGGAGTTGTGCATTTGACCTACCATTATTTCACTGTTGTAAGAGGACCGGTTACACTAAAATCCAGGAGTCAAAACTACAGTACAAAAATCTGAAGGTAAGCACAATAGTTCTTATATCTAACTTTGCATTTAGGATACTTCCCTGATGATCTCATCACATTTCCTGATCGATATCTTTACATATGCATCTTTCATGTGTTACATAAACTGGGTTGTCATGCAGATTTATATGAATGAATGACTTACTAATCGAAAAATAAATTGGGATATCTACCTACAACTGGAGAAACTGCGTACCTCTAGCAAAGGTGTAAAAAAAAAAAAAAAGGAAATCAGGGTGTAGATGTGTGTTTAATATTAAAATCAGTTTTTCCATGTTGTCTGTGTATTAACTTTTGATCAGTCTATTTATGTTAAGAACTAATACTGTATTCAAGTAGTTGAGATGTGATTCTCATCTCTGGGTTCATTTATCCACAAAAACAGTAGTTAAATAAACTACACCAATAAATCTATAAATGTTTTGTATGTTGGACAGTGTTTTCTTTCTTCCTTCCTTCCTTTCCTTCTTTCTTTCTTCCTTTATTCTTTAATGTATTTATTTATATTCCTGCTTTAGCAGAGCTGTCATGACAGCCAGCATGTCCCTCATAGCTTTACTAGGTATGTGACCTATCAAAAGCAGAGCCTAAATAGCTGCTGATGCATCAAGAAGGATCTCATAACTGTAGAATGCCATTAAAAGCTTTATCCTCAGTTTCATATTACTACACATGCAGCATAAATTAGATAAAATCCTAATATATCTTTATTAGAATTATTTACACTAAATCATTAAGGTCACAGCATAAAAGTTAGTCCTTAAAATGAATAAATAAAAAACTGGATGTATTTCTTTCTATATCTGCTTTAATGTCTGTTTTACAAAATAATTTCCCACAGAAGCTTTTTAAAACAAGTGGCATATAGTTTTAAAAGAATAAAAAAGGAAAAGACTTATTTAAAATAAATTAAGTATTTTATAATAAATTAAGGAGTAGCTCTTGAAATATTAAAAATAAAATAAAAATATTTCAACATCAGATTCCTGAAAAAGAAAGATGGCCTGGTTTATTATGTGAATAAGAGAGGTTAGATCACCATGTCCATGTGGATGTTGATTAAATTCAGCTCACTATTACCCTGCCGTCATGACTCAAGCATCTACAGTGGGGCAAAAAAGTGTTTAGTCAGCCACCAACTGTGCAAGTTCTCCCATCTTAAAGAGATGAGAGGCGCCTGTAATTTTCATCATACAGTAGGTATACCTCAACTATAAAAGACAAAATAAAAATAAAAAAATCCAGTAAATCACATTGTAGGATATTTAAAAAATTTATTTGCAAATTATGGTGGAAAATAAGTATTTGGTCAAAAACTAAATTTCATCTCAATACTTTGTTATATACCCTTTGTTGGCAATGACAGAGGTCAAATATTTTCTGTAAGTCTTGGTCAAAAGGCTGGTATTTTGGCTCATTCCATAATGCAGATCTCCTCTAGAGCAGTGATGTTTTGGGGCTGTTGCTGGGCAACATGGACTTTTAACTCCCACCAAAGATTTTCTATGGGGTTGAGATCTGGAGACTGGCTAGGGCACTCCAGGACCTTGAAATGCTTCCTACGAAGCCACTCCTTCAGTGCCCGAGCGGTGTGTTTGGGATCATTGTCATGCTGAAAGACTCAGCCACGTTTCATCTTCAATGCCCTTGCTGATGGAAGGAGGTTTTTTACTCAAAATCTCACAATACATGGCCCCATTCATTCTTTCCTTTACACGGATCAGTCATCCTGGTCCCTTTGCAGATAAACAGCCCCAAAGCATGATGTTTCCAGCCCCATGCTTCACAGTAGGTATGGTGTTCTTTGGATGCAACTCAGCATTATTTCTTCTCCAAACACGAAGTTCAGTTTTGGTTTCATCTGAGCATAAAGTATGACATTCTCCCAATCCCCCTCTGGATCATCCAAATGCTCTCTAGCAAACTGCAGACAGGCCTAGACACGTACTGGCTTAAGCAGAGGGACACGTCTGGCACTGCAGGATTTGAGTCTCTGGCGGCGCAGTGTGTTACTGATGGTAGCCTTTGTTACTTTGGTCCCAGCTCTCTGCAGGTCATTTACTAGGTCCCCCGTGTGGTTCTGGGATTTTTGCTCACAGTTCTTGTGATCATTTTGACCCGAAGGGGTGAGATCTTACGTTGAGCCCCAGATCGAGGGATATTATCAGTGGTCTTGTATGTCTTACATTTTCTAATAATTGCTCCCACAGTTGATTTCTTCACACCAAGTTGCTTACCGATTGCAGATTCAGTCTTCCCAGCCTGTTGCAGGTCTACAAATTTGTTTCTAGTGTCCTTTGACGACTCTTTGGTCTTGGCCATAGTGGAGTTTCGAGAGGAGGGCAGAGTAGCCTCTTAAAGAAGTTACAGGTCTGTGAGAGCCAGAAATCTTGCTTGTTTGTAGGTGAAATTTTTCACCATAATTTGCTAATAAATTCTTCAAAAATCCCACAATGTGATTTTCTGGAAAAAAAAAATCTTATTTTGTCTCTCATAGTTGAGGTATACCTATGATGAAAATGACAGACCTCTCTCATCTTTTTAAGTGGGAGAACTTGCACAATTGGTGGCTGACAAAATACTTTTTTGCCCCACTGTAACTCAGAGACACTGAAGGTCCAACTGAATATTGCAATAATAATAACTACATTTGTTATTATTTATAATGCAAATGCATGCCTAAATGGAAATATCATTTTATAAAGGAAATATTTGGGAAGAAAATGTGTATGAATGCTTGCTTAAATAAATACTTAAGTAAATATTATTATGGAGTACTTTGTCAATCTTTTTTCTTTCAGAGCCAAGCCAACTTGTTAAACAATTAAAAAACAGATTTTAGAGATGTCTACTGGAGGTAAGTCTTTTTTTTTTTCTTTTTTCTTATTTAGCACTATGTAACTGACAGCAAACTAGGACAGACCAACCCCGGGACCTATTATCTTGCACATTTGAATATTTTCCCTCTCTAAAACAAGCACTCTAAATCAGGAAAGACCATTAATTATATCATAAGTTGAATCGGGTGCATTGGGAGCCCCTACTAGTGACCTACTGCAGTCTATAATAGCACTCAGTATAAGACTGAAGGACAGAATTAAGGATTGGGAGTAGATTGGGATCCTTGACTGTGCATCAGCACAACTACTACTAGCTCAGATAAAAATGAACTAAATAAATAAATTTTGTTTTGTTTAATCATTTCTGTCAATTTTAAAAGTTTTTTTTCTTTTCTATTCTTTTAATTGTTTAGTATTCAGGTTAGAATGTTTAGCTGACCCGTCAAAATAAGAAAATTATCTGTCTCTTGCATTGTACCTTTCCCTCAAAGACTGTAAACTTTAGAATGCCATTAAAACATCTATTAAACCTGATATAACCTCAAGTAAAGGTTTTAATATATCCTTATTGGCATCTAAAATAGATTTTATCTGAAAAAATTGGAGAATGTGCTAAAATGGTTGACAGAAAAACCTGACAAATAAGGGGCACCATCCTGGAGATTATTTAATGAAGGGCGCTAACTGGATAAGCCTGGACCATGTTAGACTAAACTTTATTGAGTATGCTCAACAAATGCTCCACTGTAGTGCATACTGAAAAATTTGAATATGTGGTCAACCCTGGTGCTGGACATAATAAATAGATTAAAATTGTTGTTTCACTACAATTTGGTGTCCTTCGCTCTTTTTCTTTTAAGATTATGTAAATGAACTCAATTTAATTAAAAAACACATCCTACATTACCCTTACCTATTTGCTTTATATGGTGTTGGGTTAATTTTGACCTAAAGGTAATAGATATGGCAAACAGTCAAAACAGAGAGGTGTTGGTGATTAAACACACACACACACACACACACACACACACACATGCAAAACATACCTGAGTTTTTGTCCTCACCAGTCTGCAGTTGGAAAATTCTATACATTCTACATTCTATCACTATCTCACATACAAATTGAAAGGAGAGGTTAAAACCCCTCTAACGGAGTGGTTTTAAGACTTGCATTGGTACAGTAGGCATTGGTGGCTCAGTGGTAGGCTTCCCCAACCAATGCCCCATACCTAGCCACTGGGGTTGCGGGGTACCATTGGTAACAGTTACAAGCCCAGGTAAAAAAAAAGGAAGGGTTGCATCAGGAAGAGCACCCAGCATAAAACCTGTGTGCAAATAAAATGTGCTGATTAGATGATCCTCTTTGGTGACCCTTAATGGAGGAAATCGAAAAGAACAGCACTAGCACTTGTCAGAGTAGCAGGCAACATGGCTAAAGAGCGTCTGTACAAGCCTTTGGATAATATTTGTGAAACAAAATGGGGGGGATGTATCAGAATGGGTGAATAATGTTGAATAAAATTCTAAATATGAGTGGAATCTTCGAGATTCAAAGCACAGACCCAGAGACAGTCAAAGAAGACTGCCAGAGGAGTCAATCCACAACCACAGCAGTGACCTGTAGGATCATTTGTGTCCAGTAAGGGTCAGATTCAGTGATGACAATCTCCAATGAATGAACCACTTTGCTCTAATTGGAATATAATGCTAATGGTACCTGGGGCCCAAAAGTTGACAGTGAATCATGTCCAGGGCATAAAATCATCAACTGAGCTATTGATTACTAATTTCCCAATTCAGGAAATTATTCTGGAGATGATCAACCTGAGATGAGAGAAGAAACATTTTTACTGTGGCACTGGAAAGAAATGGATAACATAGTTTCATGCCTACATTGGGGTGTGAAAATATGATTTACTTATTTTTGTATTGCTTCAAAATAACAGCTACGGATTTTAAAATTATAAACATTCTATTTTACCCAGGAAACAATACAAAACAGTACACAATTTGAACATAGCATGCACAACAGAAAATACAATAATTAATCACAATGCACAAATTTTATTGTTCAAATTCACTTAATTATGTAACTTCTGAAAGTAATTATTTGGACTAAATAAATTTTTTTGCAAGGTTCATAATAAAGCAGGAAACTACATACTTTTACACAGATTGAACTAGTCCATTACGTGAATTCCAAATGAAATTCCAGCTGATTCTTATAAAACAACATAATATATACTTAAGCGAATGGTACCTAGCAGCCTCAGATGACTGCTGAACTAAGGAAACTAGGTGTTTACAATCCAACACTACTGTAGCTAGAGCTGATATAATTACTAACTAGAGATGCATTTCTGCAAGTAAAGGTGAAGTGTGATTGGGCAACAACAGCAGAGGACGCTGTAGTTACTTTTCTCTTTTTCTAAGGCGAAAACAGCTTCTATACATTTCAGAATTAAACCTCGTCCACTTGTGAAGAAGGTTCCAACACTATCCACTAAACTACTTGTATTACTACACTATGTGACATAAAATATTTTTTTAATAACAGACAGATACAGCCTCACACCTTATAATTAACATGCATGTAGCTATGCAAGTACACTATTGTTTTATTCTTCATTAGTTTGATCTATTTGTTTTTTTCCTAAACCTTAACTGAAAGATTGCAGCCGAACCTGGCAGTCTAAAGTCTGTAGATCATTATTACAGCCAGTGACTTTGACAGATTAATTATGTACCTTGCAAGTTTACCCAGAAATTAAAGTACCTTATTTTTACCAAATGCATGCATATATACATATATACATGCACCTAATTTTAATAATGCATTGTATTTTTTGTGTCTATAGGATTTTAATGTATTTATTTTCAGTGTTAGTTTTTTATGTAATACTTTCACACTACACCTTTCACACTTAACAGAGCTGCAATAAATTTCTCTCACTACAGTTTCTTTCTCAACAGGCATAGTTGTAACAAAAAAAAAAAAAAAAAAAATTAAGTTGCCTCCAGCAACTAAATATTGACTTTTATATCTACGTCTGTGTTTATGTGCACCCATTGCCACACTTTCTGTTGAAGATGCTTTGCTTTGGGTTAAGAAGGGGGGAAAAATAACCTTTCTTTCCTTTTCCCTTTTTTTTTTAACTGTTAATTAAATAGTTAAAACCAGATACTCTATGAATCATCCATGTATGTAAGAAGAGTTAACCGTGAAGAAAAACAGTGAGCATGCTTGAATAAACTTATGAATATCTTTATTTGTTGAGCATGTTAAAATATAGGTAAACATATTTAATTTAGTAAATCATTTACTGCTATTAGTTAGAAGTTAATGTTAATTAACTGTGATATTAAAATGATTTGTATCCTGTGAGTGTGGATTAACCATAACTCTAGCAATTTACTGCCTCCTTGTGGCTGACAAATTATAATTTACATTTTCAAATATAATAATTTTAATTAGAATGCAGACGCCTAACGCATATTACTAACACAAATTCTTTTTGAATGCTTATTACTTTTCTATATGTAGATTCTTAATAGCTTTTTTTATGTTAACAGTGGCAATCAAGAAAAGATCCAGAATACCTGGTGTTATTATCACACAATATGTTGAACAAATACCACCTGGAAAAAGTACCCCAGATTTCACCAGGAAACCCATGGCTATAAACATTCAAGCAGGTATTGATACATTTTTTTTTATAGAATTAAGTACAACAGATCTGCTTTATCTTACCTCTATAATAATAATAATAACAATAAATAATAATTTTGGCAATTAATAGTTATGTTTGCAGTATGAGGCAACACGGTGGTGTAGTGGTTAGCACTGTTGCCTTTCAGAGTCCAGGTTTGATTCCCAGCCAGGTTAAATTTTCATCTCTGTGTGCATGGAATTTGCATGTTCTCCCCGTGCTTGGTGGGTTTCTTCTGGGTACTCTGGTCTCCTCATGCAGATTAGGCCAATTGGCATTACCAAATTGCCTGTTGTGTACCCTGCCTCATGCCCTAAGCCTCCTGGGATAGGCTCCAGGGCCACTGTGACCCTGAATACAGGATAAAGTGGTATAGATAATGAGTGAGAGTGAAACGAGTGAGTTTACAGTATGACACTGGACAAACTCATTAATATTTACTAGCAGACAAATTCCCTGATTTACATTTGATTTAAACAAAAAAAACTGCGGTTTTATCAACCATCAATATCATGAAAGATTAAAATGATTTAAAAACTAATGGCTGGGTAAAAAATTTACTGGTTAAAAAGTGTTTCATCGGTTGAGGGAAACAAAGAAATGTGGGTCTGGATTATATTGATTTTTTACTATGTATAATTTTATTATAAGTAATTTATAACAAATTAGCAAAGATATGAAACAATGACTGCCTATAGTCCATGACTGTAGTAAACATTAGATATGTGGAGCCCAGCTTTGTTTTTAACTAAAACACCGCTATGATATAACTTTTCCTGATTGCAGGTAAATCAGCCACTTTCAAAGCATTGGTGACTGGAGAGCCAAAACCCACCATCACATGGGCACGTAACAAGGGAGAAATTTCTGATCCAGTAAAATACAATACTAAATATGATAAAGAGACTGGACTATACTTATTGCAGGTAAAATGTTATTCATTCATTCACATTAGAAAATGCTTTTTCCTACAGCCTGTTCTGGGAACGATGGGGTGTGATAAACAATCACAATCACGTCAATAAGCTCTGATTTCCAAAATATTTAGAAAGATGGAGAAAACCTCCAGGAAACACCCATGGGCAGGTGAAACTGCATAGAAAGTAACTTGGAACTTGAGTCTGTAAGACTGCAAAGCTACTCATTGAACCACCATGATACTGTAGTGATTTGCTGACATGCTAGTGGACAGAAAACAGACTCATATAATGAGTAGCAATAATTATGTGAAAAAATTGAAAAAAAGAGGGAAAGTAATGCACTGGTTCTCGGTGCTGGTTGAGTTGTAGTTGCAGCCCTGCAAGGGCCAGTGAAGTTGAGACAACTCTCTTTTCAAATCTCACTGTGCTAATGGAGAGACAGAATTGCACAAGAGAGTGATGGAGGTTACCTACACTACTGCAGCACCTCCCACAACAAATTACACATGGTCATAGGCAGTGTTGGGGGACGTTACTTTTTCAAGTAACTAATTACATTACAAAATTACTGTCATTAAAAAGTAATCAGTTACATTACAGCGTTACTTTCTGATTAAAGTAACTAGTCAGAGTACTTTTCCATTGCAGGAAATGGAAACTCCTCATGCATGTTGTTTTAGTCAGAGATGTTTTGGTTTATTTGCGCATCCCGGTGGATCACGCAGTGCGGACCAACTTGAGCGACGCTGCTCGAATCACAAACCTGCGTTTGCCCCACTGGGCAGCAATGCGCGATCCTGCTGTGGTTTAGAGTGCACAAAGTGGAAGCTGTTTTCTCATGCTTAGGCTATAAGGACTTTGGCAGACATTATGAAGTTGAACTAATTAAATTTATTATGTTTATTTATCCTTTATGAAAATGCAGTGTTCGGTGGTAACTTATTTAAAATGTCAGGACTGTTTAAAATCGTTTCCACTATGTGCCTTGCCATGTCTGGTTTGTATGTGCACATCACAGCGGGGTAAAATGTAAATTTATGGTGAGTGGAGTCTATTTCTATCAGAGTGGCCCAGGAGGGCTAAATCGGGTGCCGAAGTGTCATCCCACTTTTTATATGTTTGGCTTCCCATAGGTTTCCATCTTTTCGCGCGTCGGTCCTCGCGTAGTCAAACCGCATAGGTGAGATAGGGGTATAACAGCAGGAATAACAGCGGGGGGTGGGTTAGCAGGGTGGGGCTTGTAGGACGACTTTCACACACACACACACACACACACACACACACACACTTTTTTTTTTTTAAAGTAACTAAATAACTGATAGATTACTTGTTACATTAAAAAAGTAATCCAAGTACTCTAATGAGTTACTTTGTAACGTGTTACACCCAACACTGGTCATAGGCTTTCTCCAAATTGACAAAGGTGTGTATACAGTATTAACACAGTCTTATGTCCCTATAAAGCTGTACAACAGGTAAAGTGGTTCAATGTTCCTAGATGTGAACGGAACCCAGATGCTTGCTCCTAAATTCTACCCTTAAATATGTTATCAAGTAATATTGAAAGGCATCCTTCTTTAACTTGATGGCTTTCAACACCTCTAGTATCTCTTAGCTACAGCAGCTTTCTATATGATTAAGTAGTGGTCCATTTACTGTAGATTGCACTTAGAATGCTCTTACTCCGTAATGGAGGAAATAATTAAAATTTAATTAATCTCAATCTCTCTGAAGCTTCTTCCATTCTCTTCTAAGCAAACCACAGGGCTCTCCTGGACTTACCACTGGCTCAGAGTTCAAAAGTAAGATGTACACTTACAAGCAACAAGTTTGTTATTAACAATGTGTGGCTTGGACACAAGACCTATAATAATTCCACAGCCTCCATTCCTCTCAGCTGGTGGAACTCTGTAGTTTTTTACGAAAACCCTTATGTTTTTGGATGGGAAGCTTGCAATTTCTAATCCATACCTTTCCATCTTACATGTTAACTGAAGCTTATTACCTACCAGTGAAGTGTCATTTCACATTTCCAAAGATATGTTCCATTCTAAGGGTCTGGCCATCTAAGTCTGTTAATTACATGCCTGCTGCCTCACTTTCATTGCACCTGACCCCAACTCTACATCAAATAAAGTCTCCATGTTTCCATTTCAGGCTGAACTCACCTGGATTACATGAGTGGCCCGAGCACCAGGCACTCACCTAGTTTTATACTATACAGTATATAGACAAATGTACCAAGAATCTTCTTTTCAGTATGATTCAGTGGCATTCAAACTTCACCAATATCACTGGGCTAATCAAGGCCACAATATAGGTCTAATAGTGCTGTACCACTACTGATCTTTAAAATAGTTTTAATTTGTCTGTGGGCTTCTTCAACTTTGTTGTTGTGTGTTGCACAAAAATTTATCTCAACCTAAATAGATAGTTATGTACAATTGAAGGACATTTTGGGTCTTTGGGTCTTTTCTTCTGGAACAATTCACTTACAGTACCAGTGTACAGCATATCAGCAATGCCAAGTATAGTGAAAATGGGTTTGTTTTTAACTCAATGTTTGTATTAATGCTAATACTTGGCAGTAATTATTGAAACAGTCCACACTCATTTATGCCAACTAAGACACTGTGCCAGGACCTGCAATAAGTTGCAATCAGTAAAAGAATCAATCAATGGAGAATCAATGAACAAAATTTTATTCACCTCTTGTCGTCAAGCAAATGCTACAGCAATGTAATTTCCTTATAATTAAAAGCTCTGCTGAGGAAGGAAGTAGAGCCTTTGAAAAAACAGCTGTGTGCAGGTGACAGTTCTCAAGACAAAACATGATTGTAACAGGGAATTATTTTGAAAGTCAGTACTGAAGAGATAAAGAAATTGCCTTAAAGATCAATTTATCAATCGTACATAAGGCCCAGCCTCATATTAACTATAGTGTCCAAATATTCGAACAGTAGCTAAAAGACCATGACAACATACTCTAGGGATTCATTAATAAAACTAACAACATTTGTTTAAAACAGTAAGTAAATTCCTTTAAATAGACATATGCTTTGCAAAAAAAGAAATCTTTTAGTATATATTCAATTATACAGATTATGTTAATGTTCATGACAGATTTTAAATGTAACAGCTGATGAAGCAGATGTATACAAATGTTTTGCTACAAACACATTTGGAAAAGCTGTTTGTACAGCAACGCTTAAGGTTATCCAAGGTAAGACATAATTTACACTTAAAGATATAGAAATAATAATAATAATAATAATAATAATAATAATAAGTGTCCTTTTATCCCAGCTTTAATTATTTTCTTTTTCAGATGACATCCGGAAAAACAGGCCAGGTATGTACTGTATGTATAAGAATATTCTCCATACATAAAGCTTTAATATAGCAATGGTTATAAATTTTACTTTGTTAATTAATGATCTCTTTTAAAATCAAGTTTCAGGATTAAATAACATGAAAATCCACTCTAAAAATCCCTGCAATATACTATAATAAACCTCTGACAACTTCAGTGGAACCTTGGATTACCAGCATAATTAATAATTAAGAAATAATGGAAACTCAAATTATTCATTCCACAGCCCCAAAAAAATAAATACATAAAAATAATTAACACAAAATATTAAGTAAAAATAAAACAAATTAACCAGCACTTTACCTTTAAAAAAAGTCAAAATAAATCCAGATAGATTTTCCTGTGTTTCTGTTTATGCGCGCAGGGGCTCTGTGTGTGTGTGTGTGTGAGTGTGAAGCCCCTCCCATCCCGAGAGAGAGTGTGTGAACCAGCACGGTGTCAAATTATGCTCGCGCCCACACATAAGAGAGGCTGAGGGAGAAAATGGATTTTTAACCTTCTAATGACACTTTCTTACACAGTAAACCTTTCTCCTTCGGACTTCACATAAACACACATTAACAAAAAGTTAATGTGTTTTGTTAGAAAATTACCAAGGAACATCGCTAATGACACTCGTGTGAGCGCATACTAATGAAAACACTGCTGTGAAGTAAAACAAACAAACAAATGAACCTGGATTTTAACTTTAAAAAGAATCGCGACAAAGCAGTCTTTCTGTGAGGAGCAAAGTGTGTGTTTGTGTATGTGTGAAGCAGAGACAGGGGCTTCACACACACAAACAAACACACACACACACAATAAAGACGAGAGAGAAAGAGAAAAAGTGTGTGTGACCCGGCACGGTGTTAAATTACACGCGCACACACATAAGAGAGAACTGAGGCTGAGAGAGAACATGGATTTTTAACCTTCTAATGAGACTTTCTTTTGCTTTACACGCGCGCACACACGTGTGTTATAAGAAACAGTACACATGCGCTGTACACACGCGCTTACAAACACAGAATAAAATATGTTTTACACGCACACGTGGTCACAGTGTTATAGTAAACAGTACACCTGTGCACGGATGTTGATTATACCCGAGAGAGACAAGCACTAAGACCCAGCAGGGGAGACGATTATTCACAATTCCGCAGCACATGAGAGAGAAAAATAGTTGGCTCAGTTGTGATCACGTGACGCTCGGTGGCAAAAAAAGAAGCGCATGTGTGATACATAATACTCCGTACTCCCAAACCAAGACTTGCTCGTTTTTCAAGTCAAAATTTATTAAAAATCTTTGCTCGTCTTGCTAAACACTCGCAAACTGCGTTACTCGCAATCCGAGGTTCCATTGTATCAATATTGTCAGAGGTGTGCTGTTATGAAAATCAGTGAATACATTTTAGCCATTCAGGGTCAAATTTAAGAGGCCTGCAATACACTGCCTGTTTACAGCATTTAAGGGTATTTAGTAGTTTACATTATACAGAATGACTTAAAGAAGTGTATTGCAGTCTTTAAAATATTTCTTATGATAGTTCACTAGGTTAGGCCATCAAGCTAAAATCCTGTTAAGCAGAATTAGTGCAGCATGACAAGAAAACATTCAGGATAAGGGATTCTTTCAATAGAACTTTCAATTTAAGTGGTAAGTCTTTGTTTAAAGACAGCCCATGTTTGGACAGCAAAATAAAGTTCATTCCACTACCAGAGGACCAGAACAGAAATTTGTGGTGTCCAGTCAACTCATGCTGGAACCCTGAAGGGAGCATTTGTGGCCAATCATTATTGTTTCAAATCTTCAGAGGGCAGCTACAGGAAGCCAGTGTAGAGGAGGAAGCAAGAGCGTGTGAGAGAACTTGAGGAGATTGTTGAGTCTGATATGTATAAGCACCTTACGTAAATGTTCAGCAGATATAAAGAGAGAAGAACGGAACTAACTTGTTTTGCAGATAAGCAACTACATTAAATTTACCTACAGTACTGTCATGTCATGTCATGTGTTCAGCCACCCTTCCTTTCTTCATATTTTACTTCTAAAGAACCAGACTTTCTTGTCATTTTTAATGTAGTCCTAGAAAAAAAATTTGTTCTCCATGCCTCCTGGATGATTATTTTAACTCTCAGTTCAGTCCCTGTACCTGACCAGTTTCAGTGACGTATGATTCATTTAAGCATGAAAACATTAGGCATCTTACCTAAGGCATAAACAGGGAAAACCTGGTGCAGGTGATGACAGACAATTCGGTCAGTGAACTGAATGCTGAGTGGTTGGACTAGACAAGAGGGGAAATTAAGTTGCTGCTTAGGCTGTTACATAAACAACTAATTTTTAAATTGTATCTTAAGACACTTTGCAATCTGTCACAGTAAAACCTTTGCCCCCATATAGGGGTGGTTTGAGACTTGTTTATGCAGAAAATTATATATAAAAATAGTGTGTGAATTTCTAATTAAATACAAATTATGTAATTGTTTCAAAAGACTATTATATAAGATTTTTTTTATTACTAATAAAAGAGTAATAAAACATGTCAGGATAAGCAGATACAATAAAATAACCAACTGTAGGTCACAGCACACTAACCCTCTTTGTTGCTTATTTTCCTATAAAACCATGGCTTGTCCTGGTATTTTTTACCTAGGACATATGTCCACTATCTTTACATTTCATGCAGACATCCTGTTGAATTTAATCATTGAGAATACATTTTACAATTATGAAAAAAGCATTTAACAGTCACTCTCATCCAAAAAAAAATTAATAACTGCTTAGACATCATCAAAGAAAACATACTGTACAACCCTGACATCATGCCTATGGTAGCCTGGGACAATACCCTCAAAGTCTTAGGTCAATCCCTCCAGTGCCAAGGCTGTGACATGGGTCTGGGTGGGACTTGGAATGGGGCCTGTGGCAGACCTGGGCATGAACACAGGGCTCATTTGCCCAGGGAATTGTTTGTGGGAATTAGAGAAGAGCACAGTACCAACACAAAGTCAACAGGTGGTGTAGGGCATATTTTTGGCAGATCAGGGTGTAAATCAGTATGATATGGTATGATTCAGGCCCGGCATGACATGTGCTTTTGAGTCAGTTTAGCATAATTCTGGGTTCTCAGACTATGACTTAGGCAGAGCAAAACAGGAATCAGGTAAACAGGGCTAACAGGAAACGGTTTTACACTCACAAAAATCTCTGGCTATATCTCAGGCCTAACTGGAATAACATGGATTCGCTCAGGGCTAACATGGCCTATAGGACTTTGCTTTAGGCTAGCATGGCAAACAGGACTTAGATCAGGCCTAACAAGGCTAATAGGCCTTAGCTCAGGGCTAACAAGGTTAAAATGGCTTAGTTTAGGGCTAACAGCTAAGGTCATCAGTTCAATACAATTCGGGCCAAGGTTTTAATTTCATGTTTGTATTACAATTCAGATCTCTATATATGCAGTCATTGTAAGGATATAAAACAGTAACCAGCAGGAAGAATAAATGGTCTGCCATTTACTGCTGCTGGCTCTAGGCGAACATGGCAAACAAGATTTATTTTACAGCTAATCAGGACATAACATGATGTAATTCAAGCATAATAGCCTGTGCCGACCAGTTGCATTTTACTATGCCGTAAGGTTATAACATTTTAATTCCGTCATGTTAGAGAGGTGGGTGACACATGACATAATAGCAGATGTAGACTTTATTTAACATAAACAAAACAGTTCACCCACACAGAAAAATAAACTAAACATGAATGAATGTAGTAAACCAAACAGAACAGTAACAAATTGATTACAAAAGAAAAGCTGCAAGACCAGATACTAAATAATATGACTGATAGTGATGAATTCCTGCTCTATGAGCCAGAACGTTTATGTGAATGATGAGTGCCAGCTCATGTCAGGGACCTGATTTTCTTTTTCGATGTCTTTTTATTTTTATTTTTCTAATACACCACAGGTTGATTTTTTTTTTTTTACCACAATGGTCAGCCATAAGCACACCATAAAGTGGCTGAATATTTTCTATTCAGTGTTATTTTATTTTATAATTTAATAATGTTGGATGCTGGATAAATGTGCTCAAGTGTGTACAAATACATTAAATAAATTAAGTGTTAAAGGTGCATACATTTCCAATCACAGGTCAAAACATTACTAATGTCAGCTGAATTATGAAAGGCAGGAGTAGCACTAAATGAAGAGCCGTTCGGGAAGGGAAGGTTCTTGTTGCTTAATTTAGCCAAATAAATTCCTCTCACTAATAGTTAAACTTAAATCACACATAAAACTAAAACTGTAAAGGCTGGGACCAATAGCAACAACTAAAAGTCCTTAAAAAAAAACAAAAAAACAACAACAATAATAACAACAGCAAAAACGAAAACATAACACTAGGGTGCAATTCACTGCCAAATGCACAATGTAGTCATTCAAAACTAAATTTGCAACATTTAGTATAAGCTTAAATTAAATTAAAAGATAATGGCATATTTTTTAGACTAGAAATTAAATGGCTCATGGTCAAACAGATATGGTTTATTTATCATTGATTTACTTGTTTTGTGTGTGTGTGTGTGTGTGTACGTGTGTGCGTGTGCGTGTGTTTAATTCAGGACAAAATGAACCTGAAGACTTTAGAAAAATGCTGAAGAAAACAGTGTAAAGTATCACAATCAAATAGTTAAAGGATCTACATTTTTTTTTACAGTTTTTAAAATTAATATGTATGAATAGAAAGCCGCTTTTAAAATTTTTGGTATCAAATATCTTTACCACTTTTGCACAGAGTTGTGAAAAAGGCTAAAGCAAAACCCATGAAAGAGGGTGAGGTGGACCCAAAGTTTTGGGAGGTATTATTGAGTGCTCAGAAGAAAGACTATGAGCGCATTTGTCGTGACTTTGGGATTACTGACTACCGATGGATGCTAAAAAGACTTAACCAGATGAAAAAGGAAAGAGAGGACGCACAGTCGAAGGTATGAACACCTTCACACTGTTGCAGTCAAAGATGAATTTAAAGTGTTTACCATGTATTTTTATTATTTTTTACTATTTTTTTCATTTAGCTAGATTTGTTTAGTTGCAAAGCTTATACACTGTACTTTATTTACCACTGTTGTCTTTATTTTTCCCAGTATGTTGAAAAGGTTGAAAATATGAAACCAATATTGCTCAAACCAAATAGAAAAGCTCAATTTGAACTTGAAATGAAGCTCAAGAATCCCAATAGCAAAATTTATCTTTACAAGGTGAGAGACACAAGTGCAACTGCAGTGATATTTCTATATGTAGATATTACTATAAAATAACTCCACTTAGGTGGACACTATCTAATTAAACTTATTCTTTCCAGGATGGTGATTTAATTGACTATGGTGATGGCACTAAAGGTTCTTTTAAATACAATCTGAAAAAAGTCGGCGATAAATACACATTTACCATTAATGATGTTGACCCAGAAGATGCAGGCCTATATCAACTGAATGTGGAAGATTCAAACATGTTTTCAACTGAATTGGAGAGTAAGACTAAATTTAAAATTCAAAACGTCTAGAGTGCATCCAAAGTTTGCACTGTAGCAGCACAACCAACTTTGCTTCCATCTTTTTTCACAGTTGCAGATGTTGAATTTGATAGCAGTCTGGAGGATGTCTCTGTGATCAAAGGCAAAGATGCTTCATTTGAATGCGCATTATCTGATCCTGTGTCAACACTTACCTGGTATGCCAATGATGCATTCATTGAGCCGGGGGATAAATACGATATAACTGTTTCAGAAGATATGCTTACTCACCGATTAGTAGTAAAGGACTGTGAACCAGTAGACAGTGGTACTTACACAGTTATTGCTGGAATTAATTCATCCAAAGCAGCTTTGAGTGTGGAAGGTAAAAGTTTTTTTTTTTTTTAATAGTGCCATTGGTTTAAAATAAATATGTAATTCTACATATTTTCCATTTATTATGCTTTCTTTATATAGAAGACCCAAATGCCCTTCGGAAAGACCAGAGAGGTACAGATAATGCTAAAAAGTTGGGTAAAGAGCAGGCCTGGAAGCTGCATGGCACAACAGCCAAAACAGACAGAGGACCTAGTGATGGATCTAGCATGGGAGATGGGACTGAAAAACATGGAATTATGGGAGGTGGAAGTGGGCAAGGGGGAAAGGGAAAAGGTGACTTAAAAAAAGATGGGCTGGGGAAAAATGGACTTCTAGGGGATGGTTCAGACAAAGGTGGATCAATAAAGGCTGACTTATCTGGTATCGGGCTGGAAAAAGATATATCTGGAAAAGATGAACTGTCAGTTGGTAGATCATTTGGTGGATCAGAAAAAGGTGGATCTGGAAAAGATGGACTATCAGGTGATGGATCTGGAAAAGATGGACTATCAGGTGATGAATTAGGAAAAGATGGAGTAAGTGGATTACAGGAAGATAGCAGAAGTGGGGATGGAGCAGGTGGTGTCATGACGGATGGGGATGGAACTGGAGACATGAAACATAAAAAGCACCTAAGAAGTGGTCAGTTGGTCCCTGACACAAAGAAAGGTATGTTTAAGATCTGGTCTTAATAAACAGAAATGAATGGTTTATACCATAGTAGTAATCCAAAAATTAATATGACCATTATGCAATAAATAGCAACAGTCAACCTTGTTTCCTCTGTTTTTTTGTTTTCAGAACCAGAGGTCCACTTTCTTAGTGGACTATCTAATACTGCTGCCAATATTGGAGAGACAGCAGAATTATCTTGCACACTCAGCAGTAAAGATTCTGTTGGAATTTGGTACAAAGATGGTCAAAAGGTAGTCCATTCTAACAGCCAAATTTTTATAAAGACACAGCAACATTTGGACATAATGTGTACCCTTTGGTACTCTGTCTTTACGAAACTAATTTAATCCATTTTTAATCTGTTTTTCTTAAAACAGTACAATAAATGTTTTAAAAAAACATTTCCCATGTACTTTATTTTCATTATGTTTTGTGGGTTAGTTAGAGTCTATGAACGGAATTACTATTTCCAAGGAAGGTGGCATTCACAAAATAAAAATAAGGAATTGTGAGGAGGGCAATGCAGGCGTGTATAGGTTTGAAGCAGAAGGACGTAAATCAGAGGCCTCATTAATTATTCAAGGTAAAAACGTCAGATAATAATTTTCTTTTTTATTCCCCTTTGTAATCAGATCACTTAAACAACCAAAGTCTTTGTACAGAAGTTAACTTCTCTCTACCTTCTCCACTCATATTTAGATCCACCAAAAATTGATGCAGATGCCATGGCTAAGTTCTCAAAAGGTGTTGTTGTAAAAGCCGGTGAAAATGCCATTTTCAAGCTTCCATTCTCAGGAAAGGAACCAATCAGAGTGCAGTGGTTAAAAGATGAAATAGAGCTTTTGGAAGGCCCCGGTGTCAGGATTGAGAGTTCCAACACTCAGAGCCGACTACGTTTTAATAAATGTCAGCGTAAAAACACAGGCGAAGTCAAAATCAAACTTAAAAATGAATTTGCTACCACTGAGGCAACATCTAACCTTATTGTTCTTGGTATGTTGTTTTTTTTAACCAGCATTGTAAAATGTGGTTAAGATACCTAGAAAGTAATAAAAACCTTTTGATAATCTTTATATTTCTTGTTTGTTTAGACAAACCAACACCACCTCAAGGGCCTATAGATGTTGTAGAAAGTTCATTATCTGCTATTGAAATTAAATGGAGGCCTCCAAAAGATGATGGAGGCTGCCCTGTAACCAACTACATCCTGGAGCGACAGCAAGTGGGACGCAACACCTGGACTAAAATTGGAGAAATCCCTGGACAACCTAAGTACAGAGACACAAATATTGAGCGTGGCAGAAAGTACTGCTACAGGATCAGTGCCAAGAATTCAGAAGGGATTAGTGATATCATGGAAACTAATGATATTGCAGCTGGCACATTGGGTACATATTTAAATATGGAACCGTATAACCTTAACCAAACTAAGTGTAATCCATTGGGGTGTATCACAATGTTGTGTATCCATTGGTATTTAAAAAAATTTAAAATAAATAAATAATAAATAAAATTGCAGCAACATCAACATCTTATGTTGCTACTTGGATAAAGTTGATGCTTAACCATTTCATCCAACTGTCTGTTTCCCTAGCTTTCCCTGGTCAGCCTGCATGTCCTAAGGTGGTCAGTGCTTTTAAGGACTGCATTAAGCTAGCATGGGCCCTGCCAACCAACACCGGTGGGGGAAGTATTATAGGCTACAATCTGGAGAAACGCAAAAAGGGCAGTAACACCTGGAATCATGTGAACCCTCCAGATGAGCCGATTAGAGGTTTTTTGTCCACTACATGTCAAGATGTTCTTAAACATAACTTGTACTTATGTGCCATTAGTTGCTTAAAATCTTTCATAGTGATACAGATGTTACTAAGATTCAATACCCTAAGTCAAAAATGTTTACCTTTGTATTATTTTTAGAGAAAAAGTTTACAGTGACAGATGTGATGCAAGGAGTGGAGTATGAATTCAGAGTCATTGCAATTAACACGTGTGGTCCTGGAGAACCAAGTGGCCCCTCTGAAAGTGTATTTGCACGAGACCCCCAAAGTATGATGCAGCATATTATGACAATTAGATTGGTCATATTTCCTGTCTAGTAACAGATATAAATAACAGTCTAACTTTTCGATATTCGATGTGACTTTTCTTACCATAGAGCCGCCTGGGAAGGTTAGAGATCTCAAGGTAACTGACTCTAGTTACAACACTTTAAGCCTGGCTTGGACTAAACCAAATGTGGAGAATGGAATTGAAGATGAAGTAAAAGGATACTTTGTGGAAATCAGACCTACAGACCAGATTGAGTGGAGCCGCTGCAATACAAATGCCATTGTTCAGACTTCTTTCACTGTAACAGGTCTGAAACCCTTAAACTCCTACTGGGTAAGGGTTATTGCAACCAATGAAGGAGGAGAGGGACCTCCGAAAGTGTTTGACAACTACACTGTTGCCATGCCTCCACCTGGTAGGCACAAATATTGTTTTGTTGTTGCCTTTGTTTTTAAAAACATTTACCATAACTTAACATTTTCAATCTAACTTGCTTTTACAGTAAAACCAAAATTCACTGAACGAAAGATGAAAAATGTAATGGTTGTAAAAGCTGGAAACACAGTTCGGGCCTCCATACCTTTTGAGGTACTATAGTTTATAGACAGTCACTGACAATTGTTTAAAACTTGTAGAGATCCAGTGTAGCTTGACACCATACTGTATATTACTGATACATTTTGGTCTTTGTTAACAGGTTAACATACATTTAATAAAAATTATCTTTAAATGGGTGCATTATTGAATTATATTATTCAGGTTTTTTTATTGTCCTTTTTACTTGCAGGCTTCACCTTTACCAGACGTCATTTGGCTGAAGGATAATGTGCCTGTGGCTAAACATGTGACAATTACTAATTCTGAGAAAATTTCCCAGCTGCTAATTCCAACATCCGATCGATCAGACAGTGGCATTTACACTATCATTGTCAAAAATATGGTCGGCCAGGAAACGTTCGACATTGATATTAGAGTCACTGGTAATAAAAATAGTATCATAAGTGCCATATGATGTGCATGACTCCTTTACATTTTTCATTTAAAAATGTAGCCTTTATCAATGTTAAGCACTTCCAGCTCTAAATTGAAAGGGGTTCCGTTATTTCTGGTATTTATTACCTCCCAAGATTTAGGCTTGGATTTATTTAATAATAATACTGTATCATTAAAATATTCTCAGATGAGCCCAAACCTCCAGGAGAAGTTCAACTTGAGCAGAATGTTATGGGAACTTTAACCCTCACCTGGACTCCATCTCCTGATGAGAAAAGAGATGACCGGCTCCACTACATGGTGATGAAACGAGACTCTGTTAAACAGACCTGGGGGACAGTAGCAGACCATCTCTTTAACCACAAATTTACCATCGTTATTATAGAGGGTAGAGAGTATAAGTTCCGTGTATATGCTAAGAATGATATGGGGCTCTCTGAACCATCTGAGTCTGCAATATGGGGAGCTGTTAAAAAGAAAGGTTTGGACATACATAATTTCACAAAATATATTTTTCCACACCCTGTATTTTGTCTGTATAATATGAATGATATCTTAAACCAGTACTTCTTGTTTTATGAAATATAATTAGTACACTGATCAGATATAACATTAAAAATATTCACAATAAAACAACCTATATTTTGGGTTACCCTTGTGCCACCAGGGTGGCTATGGCCCCTTTGTGGCCCCACATCACCTCTTAGGGAATGATATGGTGTCTGGAAGCAGGACATTGCCGGCAAATTCTTTGGGTGCTGTGGTTTGTTGGGTGGGGCATTCACACACTGAACTTCTTTTTCCAGTGCATCCCATGGGTGTTTTACTGGATCATGATCTGGGGAGTTTGGGCTCTGTGCGCAGTAGGCTGTGGTGCATTGGATTTTTTGGTGCCTTTCTATCATGGTCGGCATTGACTTTTTGGTGATTTGTGCTGCATTGGCTTTTTATGTGGGATTGGACTTGACATGCTGGCTTTTTTAACCCTGTGGCCATGGGTGCGTCTTGGTGTTTCGTGGTCATGTCACCAGTTTACTGGTATTTAATTGATACTCCATGATATTTAAATCACCTGGTGATCGTGTTAATGTTATAGCTGATCAATGTATGTTAGCCACCAACCAGAAAGTTTTAAAAGCTATACTGCATCTGATTTAGCACTTGCTTTCACAAACCAGTTTAGATTAATAAAATGACCTATCAACAGTGCCAGAGATTAATTTATAGACCATGAACGATGCATTTTGTGTCTTTCCAGATAATTGGAATCATGTACTAAATGCTGTTATTCTTCTCTCAAGGTAAATTAATAATAAACCCACCAGAACCAAAGAAACGGAACTTCCAGGCAGCTCCCAAATTCACGGTGCCTTTGAAACTACATATAGCTCCAAAGGGCTACGAATGCTACATGAGTTGTGCTGTAAGTGGCAATCCCACCCCTCATGTTACCTGGTATCACAATGATGTTAATATCAACACAAATATCAATTACTACATCTCCAACACATGTGGAGTCTGCTCCCTGCTCATCCTATTGGTGGGCCCCAAAGACACAGGAGAGTACAAAGTTGTGGCAGAGAACTCTCTGGGCCATGCTGAGAGTTCTACCAAGCTGACAGTAAGAGGTGTGCATTTGGATTGAAACAGAACAGAAGGATATTTAAAACAAAGTTTATTTTATTGATTATTGTGTCAAGTGGGCGGTGACCAAACTAAGTAATATGTCCATTTTTTTCTTTCCCCAGAATGAAAGAAACTACCTATAGCAAAGTGGAAAAACAAAAGCTAGAGAACCTGGATCAAAGCAAGCTATATGCTATATTATTAACACATTACTCCTTTTTTTGTGGAAAAAATGGGGAAAACTGCGTGTGTCGAAATGAATGTGTGCTTTAAGTATTGAAATTAGCTATGTCTTTTTAGTGAATTACTCAACAATAGGATACACATTAAAACAAACTGACATTACACGAAATTGGAATAATCAGCTTATTTTGATTTGCATGGTAAATGACAATATCTCAATCAGCCTTAAAAATACATTATTTTGAATTTTTTGAACGGTTTATTTTATTATTTTGAATGCCACTATCTTATTTTATTTCAAACCAAAACATTTCAATAAATTTAAAAGTAAAATCTCCAACAACAATCTTATTGTGCCTTGCAGCATTATGAAATAAAATATGAAAACAACATTTATAAATAATTTTTTTTTGTGATTGTGATAATTCGCTTCATATTATACTGTATAGTGGTGTTACTGCCTTTCAGTTGCAGGTTTGATCCTGAGCTTTGGTTTCTGTCTGTGCAGAGTTTGGCATGTTCTCCCTGCCTGCATGTTTCTGTAAAAATACAATAAAAAATATACTGCTGTCAATCAACAACAGTGTGGTATAATTATGATAAATGTATATCAGCAGAAGAACACAGTGATAAAACTCTAAGGTGTTCTGAAGTAGTTTGCATCAAGGCCGCTAGATAGCTATGTTTTTCATTATCCTCCAAGATCCATTGGCGTACACTTGACATATTTTACTTTTTGTTTCTTTGTCTTTTTTATTTCGTAGCAAAACAGCCCAATACTGAGTTTATAACTTTCTCTCTCATTTTCTGTCGCTCTCTCACTTTCACTACTAGGTCTGTGTCTCTAACTCACACACATATTTCTATTATTGTGAGAACCTTCCAATCACATTATCAATGCAGCTAGTTATTGTTAGCCACACCTAATCTTAACCCTAACATTTAAAAGGAAGCATGCAGGCTCTTTTAGATTTTGGAATTGTCCACAGTTTGCATCTTTCTTTCAATTTCTCTGGTTTCTTTTATTTTTAAGAAATGTAGAAGTTGGTTTAGTGGTTCTCAACTCCGGTCCTGGAGGACCACCTGCCATAATTTTAGTATTATATTTGGGAACCAGTAATGTAGATCAAATAAAGATGCATACCAATGAACAGATTATATCATTTTCAGGCATCTGCAAATACTCTTATTCAGAAAATCCTAAATGAAACACAAAATTCATGTAACAAATCATTAAATGCATTTAGCTTTAGGGCTCTTAAGGGTAATTTATTTTTCTCTACAAAAGGCTGAAAGAACAAAATGTTGAACATGCATCCATACAAATTTCCAGCCAGAAAGCTAACCACGCAAACTCGACCACCCAGAACAACCCAAAACACAATTTACTTTTGATAGTTAAAATGACTTTGATAAAATGATGTTGAAATAATGCTTATGGTCATAAAATAATCCTGCAAAATCCACCTCAAAAACAGCAAAATATTAACATTTGCTTAGAGTAATTATGCTGCTTAATGTCCATTTTTACAACATCTGACTGTGTCACTTCCGTGATTTCTTCATTTTCTAACATTGAGTGAGAACCACAGGCAGCATGTGTGCATCTTATTTGTCTTGTACACAAAGCTTGATTGCTGTAGCATTATCTCTATATTTAAATTCTATTTCAAAATATTATGGTGACATGCATCATGGTCCCAAATGCAGCAAAAATAGTTGCTAGTGACATGGCTTGAAACAATATTTAACACCTTTAAACTACTGCTGCACCCTTTTAAAATTGCAGGTTTTTGTGTTGTTAAAAAAAAAACAGGATAATCATGTCAGAAATTTTGTACCTTTTATGTAACTTAACAAAACAAACATAAATACAGGGGGGACTTAGGGGGTATTAAGATGGTTGGAGAAGTGTGTACACTCTTTAAACATTTAACTAATACTTTGTTAAAGCATGTTTTGCCTGCAGGTACTGGGCAAAAATATATCAGTATTTCTAGTTCTGTATAATATATTATTTTGTATAAAATATATAAGTACTGTTCTAACTAGAAAAAGAGCCCCAGTTCCAGCTTAATAAAGGCAGCCTCATAGCATGATGCTGTCATACCCATGTTCCACTGTGGGCAAATTTATCCTCTCCTTTTCTACTTTTTTGTATTACTATTACCAGATATTCTTGCAGCTCCTTTAATGTTACTTCATTTAATTCCTTTTATTTTTTTTGGCAGCTTATCCAATACATCTTTCATCAGTTTTGGAGAAATATCCTGATCTGGGGAATGTCACCATACTGTATGCTTTATTTTGTCCACTTGTTGATGATGGCATTCACAATATTAAATGGTACAGCTAATGTTTTTTTACTCTTATAATAATAATAATAATAATACGTTTTATTTGTAATGCACTTTTCATTCATTAAATATAAACATTCGTCAAGACAACTTCTTCTTCCATCTAAGAACAGTTTGGTGATGAACAATGCCTTTTTCAGCATGATGGCAGAGCACATTGCAATGAGGTAAAATTGATAACCAAGTGGCTCGTGGAACAAAACATCGAGATTTTGGGTCCATAGCCAGGAAACACTCCAAATCTTAATCCCATTTAGAACTTGTGGACAATCTCCAAGAGGTGGGTGGACAAACTAAAATGATATGGAACAATGGGTTGCCATAAGTCAGGATGTGGCTCACAAGTTAATTGAGAGCATGCTAGGCAGCGAATTTCAGAGGTATTGAAAAAGAAGGGTCAACACTGCAAATAATGACTCTTATCATTTTCAATAATAGCATTTGACACCTATGAAATGCATAAAATGTAACTTCATAGCAACATCTGACAAAATGAAATTTAAAAGAACACTGAATTAGCAGATTTTTGTGAAAATTTATATTTGTATCATTCTCAAAACTTTTGCTCACGGCTGTACAATAGAAGATACTGACGGAGCAACAGGTTGGAAAGGTCAGCGTCACACAGAAGCGACGACTCACACATACATACACACACACACGCTTGACCTTGTAACCGCCTGTAGTGCGCGTGCCGAGCCGCTGGAGGACGATCTCCACACCGGGGGCGCTTATTCCGGGTGAGCGGGTCACGGGTGTAAACCTGGCAGCTGTGTAAGGAGAGCGATGGCGAGACGCAGAGGAAAGAGTAGCAGCAGTAAACAGGATGATAACTGGTTACCTTTAGAGCCGCCTGCGGGACATTCGTCCCGAGGATTTAGCGAGTATGTAATCCCGGGTGTTTTACTGCTGATCATCGCTGTCGGCGGGTCAGCACTCGGCTGGGTCTGTAGCGATCACCAACAAACCATCGACAGTCTGTCGGAAACGCTGGCGTCCATGCAGGCGAGAATCATCAAGCTGCAGCAGCAACTAGAGCCTGATAACGCAGCACAGGTAGGCGCAAATGTTCGACCTTTACCTGCGTGGGAAAGTAAAAAGCTTATTTAAAACTATTATTTGGTGTCATAGAACAACCTTTAAATAAGCTGTGGTTTTTATAAGTAAATAAAAAAGTAAACAAAACACACATTTATCAGTTTCATGTACAGAAAGAGCAAGAGCTGACCAGATAGCACATGGCCTGTGACTGTGTTAAACTCCCCAATGACCACCTCAGGCCATTAATAGCTTCACTAGGCCAGTTCGAGTAGTGTCATGTTTCTTTGTACAACACTGCTTTTGAGAGCAGGTGCCTCTTCTCTTATATTCCCTGCCTTTTGTATAAAAAAGTTACCAAAATCCCATAGCATAGATAAGTACATAATATATGCATGATATGTGATGCGTCTATTTTTAATTTAACGAAGAAAAAACAAAACAAAAAGGACATTGTGCTATCACTAACAAAGCTAAACTATAAAACTGGCCCCTTTGTCTTTACATATACATTTTATCTGAACTCTTTTAGCAGAATGTAACATCATTTATGAAACACCCTCTACATGATTATCATTTCTTAGTAAACACACAGAGTCATCTCTCCCACTCATGATGACATGTTAATCTGGTGTTATTCATGTAATTGTACTTTAGGTTCCTTTAAATGATCTTTGTTCTGTAGCTTTTCGTATTACAATTTTAAAATTTATTTATTTGTCAAAGGTATTCTTATTGGCTATCTTTGCTAAAAAAAAAAAAAAATAGGACTCTCAGTACAATGTAAATGACACTTAAGATAGGCATGTAATCAGCTGATTATAAGTAGGTAAAATTGTGAATCATGTGTGAAGTATTTTTTTATTTTTTATGTTTATACTGGGTTTTTGCTTTTTGTTTCTTTTATCAGCTGGCCAGTGAGGGTGGTTTTGAAGAACGCCTGGTGGCTCTGGAAGATGCCTATGCTAAAGCACAGAGACAGGTTGAACTTGCCCTTGCCACATCTGAGCAAATTAAGTCCAAAGACCTTCAAAACAAAGTGTGGTCCCTGCAAACCGAGATGAACGACAAACTGGCAGAGCTTCAGCAGAACACAATCTCCATCGCTGCCCTAAGTGCAATTATTAAGAACAAAAGTATTGAGTTTGAGGTTGTAAAGCAGAGTGTCAGCACCATGTTGAGTACTAATACAGAGCTATCGCTTCAGATGTCTGGGTTTTCTAGCCAGCTTTCATTCACCAATTTACGTTTGGACGAGCAGATCTCTGTTGTCGATGGTCTGATGTCCCGGTTAGAGGGTCAAAAGAGGGAGATCAATGAAATAAAAGATTTATTTGCAACCAACCGGGAATTACTTGCTACAAATACACAAGAGGTGATTGATATTAAGTGAGTATAAAAACGTTTGTAGTAATTATTTTCCTGTAAGTCCCAGTGGTGAATGTATTATAGCTGTTATAAAAGTTTTTGTGGATTTCAAATTTGTACTTGTGAATTTCAAGTACTTTAACAGCTCTAGTCAAAAGAATAGTATAAACTTTTAATCTAAATGAAAAGGATGGCTTGTTTTTTAACCACACTGTTTTTCCTCTCAGGGAGCTGCTGGAATCTGAACAAATTAAGCGGACTCACAAACTTGAAAGACAGCTGAGGTCTCTATACCATCGTCTGGAAGATCTTCAGACGAATACAGACAAAATTTATGTCCACCTCACAGCTCAGATGGAGGCTTTACAGAACCAGGTACAAGCAGGGCTGACAACAATGAAATTTTATTTGTATGTCATTTTCAAAAGTTAGTCCCCTCCTCTTTAATACTATGTGTTTTTGTGTAAAAACATAACAAGAATCATCAGTGATCATAGTGGGTTTAATATTAGGCAAATACAACCTCAGATGAACATCATATAACTTAAAATACAACTTTAAAATGAAAATAAAGCCAAAAAGAAAAAAAACATGTGGGCAATACTTAAATCCCGCCCTTCCTGCTTCCTCAGAATTTAAGAGGGTAATTTGCAGCTAGTTGCTGTTAATCAGCAGGCCTTGATTGATTAATTCAGCAAGTGTTCAGATCTTTACAAAAGCAGTTTTGGCAGTTTGTTATAAGGAAGAATAGGCCAAAATTCCTACAAAGCAATGTGAGGGACTGATAGTTATACAGGAAACTATTCAAAGTTATTGTTGCTTTAAGTTAGATTTACATTGAATTATGGGTGGGGGGGTACTTACGTAGTAGTGGCCACATGTTTTTTTGTTTGTTCTTTTTGACTTAATTTTTGTTAAATAGGTAATTTATTTGGGGTGGCTCAGTGGTTAGCACTCTTGCCTTGCACCTCCAGGGTCTGGGTTCGATTCCTCCCTTGGATCTGTGTGCAGGGATTTTGCGTGTTTTCTCGATGGGTTTCCACCGGGTACTCCGGTTTCCTCCCACAGTCCAAAGAAATACAGGTTAGGCTAATTGACGTTCCCAAATTCCCCATAGTATTTGAATGAGTGTGTGTGCCCTGTAATGGATTGGCACCCTGCCCAGTCTGTATGCCAACTCCTGCCCTACTGTAGTATTTGTGTGTGTGTGTTATGAAATTAAACACTTAAGGTGTGAGCTAGGGAGGGAGGGTTAAATTATGCCACAGCAGATACTGAATGCCCTGAACGACATGCAGTGGCCAGGGACAACCAATACCTGAAAGTGATTAGACTTTGTGTACAGCTTACCTGCAAATTTTATTGCCCAATTGTAATCTTTTGCTTGTGTCATATTTTAGCGCCTGTCTGAAAATCAGCAATCCAGCAGACCTGAAGAAGAGGTTCACATTGAGGAACAGGTCACCACATCAGACAACAAAGAGAGAAAAAAAATGGAAAATACTAAAGAAAAAGACAAATTTAGAGAAGAGGTTAAAGTGGAAGATGGAGAAAAAGAAGAGGATTCAGTTAATGGGAAGCAACCAGTTGCTGAAGAATTCGAACCACAGGAATGGCCTGTGGATAAGCCTACAAAAGAGAGTCAATCTCCCTCAGCCGAAGTGGGCACAGAAACTGAAGTGGGGGCTACTGAAGAACAAAAAGAGCTGCATATTTCAGGGGAGAAAGAGACTTTACAGGAGGCACACACGGTCACAAATGAAATGAAGGAGACTGTTGATGATAAGCTGCAGACAACTTTGGAGGATTTAGATCAAGTGACTCTTAAAACAGGGGAATTTGTGGATAAGAAAGTGGAAGTAAATGAGGAAGATATTAGAATTCATTCAGAAAAGGCAAACATTGTTACAAGTGAACCAGAGAAGCCAATAGAGGTGCCTGATGCAAATCAGATTAATTTAAATGATTCAAGCACCACCCCTACTGAAACAGAGGAAACTAGTGCGGTGAAGCAAGAAGAGTTGAATTCAGCACAGGAAATGCAGATGGGTTCAGAGGAAACAGACATGCCCACACATATAATTGATGAGGAAAACACAGATCATACTGTAGAAGAAATCCAAAAGATTTTAAATAAAATATTAACTACAGAAATAAAGTCCCAGGAAGATGGTGATACAGAGCAAGAATCTGGGACTGCGGTGGAGGAGATTCCGATTTTGTCAGATGAGACAGACACCGCAACAAATGGGAATGTAGACGATCAAATGAGAGACATTATCCCAGCTGAGCCTGAGCAGGAAGAAGTGGAGGAGCCTTTGGCAAAGTCTGCTAAAGAAACATTAAAAGCAGAATAATGGCTGAAGGAGAAACATGTAACTGCATATGAACTACAGTATTTCTCATGTTAGTTTCTCAATTTAAGTTTTAAGGACCTTTGTGTGAAAGTACAGTATGTGATCTTCCTATACTTGTAAGACATTTTGCCCCCCTAGGGGTTCTTTGATTAGCCCTCTAAAAGAACAGTTAAAGGCTTTTATAGAACCCTTAAACACACACTTTATATACAATGATCAATTTTTCAATTAATCTTTAAGTACAGTGAAGAACCGTTTTTTTTTTTTTTCTAAGAATGTCATTTGCACTAATCTTTATTAAAAAGACTGTTGGAGAATACAATTCTTTAGTCCTGCTTTCCTCTGGTTAGTGTTCATTTAGTGCATATAAACTTAAACACAAGAATATTTTTTCCCCTTTTTCCTGTAAAATAAGGTACCTCTAAAATACAGGGTTTTTTTGTTTTGTTTTTTATTACAAAAAGGCTTGTTTACCTCACAGATTCTATTTAATTTCCATCCATATCAGACCAGTCATTTAAAATGAACTAGAGTTTATACCACATTGCTTGTCCCTACCCTTCTGGGTCTATGTGCAGTTGTCACATGAAATGTAACACCACACATATTTACAGCAGTAAGGTCATGGGGTTGGTGCCATATCCAGAGATTGCTCATGGGCACATGCATCTCATTTATGAGTTTCAGAAATCCTCAAGTGTCATTCATAATGGTAATTTTATTTACAGTAAACATATATTTACCAGCAGATCCCAAGTGCAAACTAAGCTCTGGTGTCTGATGGCATCTTTGTCACAAAAGCTTAAAAACCTAAAAAGGTTTAAAAGCTACCAATGTAGTGACAAATAGGGGGGTTTATATTTGGCAGTGTGCACGTATTCATGGGCACTTTGTTTTTTAAGCCTGTAGAGGCTGCTATAAGCTCTTCAAAAAAATTATCAAAGAACCAGCATTGTCAGTTTAGTGAAAAATGAAGCATGACTGCATTTAGGAGTAGGGCCACGATTGGTCACACCACTTGACGCTGCTGGGTTTGATCTGGGCTTAGGTTACTCTGTGTGAAATGGAAATTCTCTGTGTGTATGCACAGGTTTAATTCAGTCTTTCTGGTTTTCTCCCAATTGTGTGTGTGAGTGAGTGAGAGATAGAGAGGGCCTAGGTATTATATAATCATCTGAAAAAATACCTAGGCCCTCTCTATCTCTATCCAATAATTGCCTAAAATATTGTATTTTGGTGTTGCAAAGAAATTATTCAACACTAAGATGATCATCTTTTCTATCTGATCATAGTCATTGCTTTACTGTAGGTGTCAGTGACTGAACAGTATTTTGAATACTCTGTACCATGCTCAGGCAGAGATCAGCAAACCTGATTTGAAAATGGTAATATGGTGCATTGGGGCATGTGAAAGTTAACTGCTAACTAACATCAGTGTGGAGCATTATTCAGAATCTCGTCAGATATCTCATCCTCAGGTCTTTCTTGACTTTGTGACCAAAATATCAATAATAGTAGGCAAGTTTGCAAGTGTTCTCTGGCATGGCACAACATTATTAATATGAAAGCCAAATGCCAGGGGGAACAACCCTCAAACAGTATGAATTAATCGTCACTAGTGTAAAACAGCCCTTTTGCTTATTGGCATCTGGTTATGATGTTCTGCTCCTTTGAGAAGACAACCAATCATCATAAACAGAAGCTGTGCAGCAAGCCAGGACAAATAAAAAGGCACCCTGTCCAATTGAGATGCCAATGTTTAATCACTTAAAAGTGCATATTAATCTTTTGTGCCATTAAAACATTTAAGCGCATTAATGCATTTAATGTGGGATCAGCACAATACATAAAATTTTGCAGATAGGTTTAAGCACTTCAGTCAATGTTCACATCAAATATAATTTTTTCCTGTATGGAATGGCATGGCATGGTTTCAGGTTACAGATGGACTGGTTTGAGAAAAATTCTAAAAAACTGCAAAATGTATCATTACTTACACCTGAAGTAAAAACATCGACAGAACACATTCCAAAGATTAATGAGGTTATGGTTTTCTTGTCCTTGAGGTTGATGACAGATGATGTTTTTAACTCCCCTTAGCCTGTGCTACACTGTGCCTACTAGCACTTTCCTCCCTGCTATGTCCTGTGACTACATTGTGATGAATTAGGAGGAGCAGATACAGAACAATGGGAAAGAAACTGAGGATTTCTTTTTTTTTTTAATTAAAATTCAGTTAATTCCGAGCAAAATCATGTTATATTTTGTATGGGATATTATACATGATTTATTTAAAATGTAATTTCACTTTATTAAATAGATACAGTCCGGGTTCGATTCCCGGCCAGGCTCAATTTCCGTCTCTGTGTGCATGAAGTTTGCATGTTCTCTCCATGCTTGGTTTCCTCCGGGTACTCCGGATTCCTCCCACAGTCCAAATATATGCAGGTTAGGCTAATTGGTGTTCCCAAATTGCCCGTATTGTGTGAATGAGTGTGTGTATGTGTGTGTGCCCTGCGATGGATTGGCACCGTGCACTAAGCCTCCTGGGATATGCTCCAGGTCCTTGTGACCCAGAATACAGGATAAAGCGGTATAGAAGATGAGTGAGTGAGTGGGTGAGCGAATAAATGGACACAATAACCTAACACTGCAAAATTGTTTGCGCTTTTACGATTGCTTTGTCATCCTCATATCACACGAACAGTGCTGACTGTCTGTTTGCGGAACTTGCTTGTCATTTGGGTTGTTTAGTAATTGCTTGTATCTGTCTCCTTCCTCCTGCCTCACACCCTACTCATAGTTGCAGGGATTTTATTATAAGAAATAACGGAGGAGCAAACGATTTAGGGTCACATATTGGAAAAAAAAAACGAGAAGTATAGACATACTAAAATTAGTATGAGAAAAGCTGTCTATTGCAACTATACTTATTTATTTTATTTTACAAGGTAGAACACTACTGATGCCAAAACCCAAGAACACAAAAAGTGTGTAAACTTGTGGGGGGCTGAAGCCTATCCCAGGGGACTCAAGGTTCAAGGAGGATACAACCTGGATGTGGTGCCATTCCATTGCAAGGCACAAGCACCCACTACTGGCAATTTGGAAATGACAATTACTTTACTCTGCATGTCTTTGGACTGTGGGAGTAAACTGGAGTACCCACCAAGTTAAGACAGAAAACACAGACCTCAGGTAGCATTCAAACCCTCAACCCTAGAGGTGCAAGACCACAGGGGCTTACATAGCTTCTTACGTGAAATTTCACACACACACACACACACACACACACACACTGCTGACTTATTTTGTAATTACTTTTTATCTCTATTTAAGATGCTTTTCTTTTCTTGTGTTCAGACACCAAGAGATATTAGTGTCACAAATGCCGTATGTCGGAATTATGAGTTAGGTCTCCTGTTTTATTTTCTTGTGTTAATGTAATGCGTTTCCTTAAAACCTCATCGGTTTGTGATTATTGCATTTGTGTACATCTGTGTATTACGTTAGTGTATTTTTAAATGGCATTTTTTAAACGTCTGAATCGTGATATCACAGTTTAAGCGAACAGGATTTATTACCGTGCACATTTGCGTCGTACGCATGCGCACTTCACTTTTTGCGCGCTTCACTGTTCAAAATAATATTTTATATATTTGTGTTATAATAGAGACTAGAGACCCTCAAATGTAACTGGATTTCCTATAAACGAATACTACACGAGGCATAAAGGTAACGACTTGTACAACCTGTACGCGCGCTACATGTACACCAGCGTGTGTATTCGGCCTGCAGTGTCGCTAGCTTCACACTGTGCGTTGTGTGATCATGTGAGTGTGTACGAGCAGGAGCTGCTCTCTCGCCTCACCGGTTTACCGGCAAGCAAAACTATAAGCTCATGATATTAAGGGGGTCTTTATTTCTTTGGGGGGGATTTTGCGATATTAATCCACAGGGCATTCTGTTTGTTATTGTGGAATGAGCGAGGAGAAAAGCCCGGACAGGAGAAACTCTGGGTGCACCAGGTAAGCTTCTGTTCAGACTGTTAGCCTGTTAGCTTAGATTGGTTCGCTAACGTTGCTAGCATACTAGTGGGTCTTATACATTTATTTACGTTACTGCAGTATGGGGAGTAAGAAAAATGGATATGTAATTGCAAATTGTGTTGTTTTACCCTTCCACTTAACACATTTGTCCATTTTTAAGTAGCGTTTTTATTTTCCTATAAAGGCTGGTATGTTGTAGTTAACACGAGCAACAGTAATATACTTCACGTTAGCTTTATTGATAGTCTGCTCATATCAGCCAGGCTGTATACTATGTTGACTAAATTGAGATTTTTTTTATTAGCTGTTAAATTGTCAATCACGTTAGTCTGATTGTAATTGTGATTGATTACTTATCCATTTATTAATTTTGTAGCTGATTGATAGCTTTGCTTCCCCACAGCAAATGATAGTAGGCGTTAATACACACACACAGAGGACTGAATTGTTTGCAGATGGTGGTAGTACATTTGTGCTTTGTAATGATATTCCTCTATCGCGCACTCTTTCAACCCCCTCTATGTCAGTGTTCTCAGTATAGAGCAAATGCTGGCTGTGAATCCTGGGAAGACGCCCATCAGTCTGCTGCAGGAGTATGGAACGCGGATAGGCAAGACACCGGTGTATGACCTGCTGAAGGCCGAAGGTCAGGCCCACCAGCCCAACTTCACCTTCCGCGTGTCTGTGGGAGAGATTAGCTGCACAGGCCAGGGCCCCAGCAAGAAAGCTGCTAAACACAAGGCCGCTGAAGCTGCTCTCAAGATGCTGAAAGGGGGGATGCTGGAGGCGTTAAAGGGCAGTGTGATAGAGGGAGAAAACTTTGAAGACATAGACATCCCCTTGGAGGGAGACTGGTAAGGATGTTCTAAATGTGTATGGATTATTATTATTAATGTGTAATCAGAATGCACCATTTATTTAGTGTCCCCTGCAGTTTTTCTGGCTGTTATGGTTGTGTTATGGTATGGCAGTAACTATATTGCTCTTCTTTTTGGTCATGTTAAGCTATATCTTCCAACAACAAGAGAAAGTGTTAAGAAAACTGCCTAGCATGCATTGCTTTTTTGAGAATTCTGACATCTGATGAACTATAGATATATAGAAACTTAATTGCTGACGCTCTGATCCAGAGCGACTTACATTTTTATCTCATTATACAAATGAACAGTTGAGAGCCTTGCTTAAGGTAGGCAAGATTTTTATCTCATTATACAAATGAACAGTTGAGGGCCTTGCCCAACTCTGGTAACATGGTGGTCGTGGGGTTTGAACCTGGGACCTTCCGAACCGTAGTCAAATGCCTTAACCACTGAGCTATCTGCTCATGCTACCAGAATATTAAACAAGTATTTTAGGGTTTGACTGTATACTGTGTGGACTGAATTGAGTGTTTCTTACAGCTCCCAGTCAGAGATTAAGTTATCCAGTTCTAGCCAACAAGCTGAATGCAATCCAGTTGGAGCTCTGCAAGTGAGAGATTATTTTCAGACTTTAAGTTAATTTTGCCAGTGCATAACAACAATGTAAAATATTTACTTATTTTTATAGGAACTGGTGGTGCAGAAAGGTTGGCGTTTACCAGAATACACAGTCACACAAGAGTCTGGGCCAGCACATCGCAAAGAGTTCACAATGACGTGCAAAGTAGAGAAATTTGTTGAGATTGGTATGTATGTTCTCAAGTTCATTTTAAAATTTAATTTCCTGTAAATGGCTTTCAGTTAGTATATTAGAGAAAACTATTGTGTGTAAAGTTCCTACAGACAGATGTCTTTTTCAGCAAGTGGGTGGCAAGTTATCTGTTGATTTTTAAGGATCAGGAGTACTACTTCTTGAATGTTCATGGTAACAAATACAGTGTGCTCTAAGCCACCTCCACCAGGATTGTCATTCACAGATGTACGGCTTGTCTTTAAAATGTTTGCACCATTAAATCTTTTACTGCAGATAAAATAACGCTATATCCTACTTGAAGTCTTACATAAGTGTCAATCAGTTTTACATGTTCATTCATGAGAAATTTCATCACAAGTCCTGGTTTAAGAGCCAAAGGTTGCCACCCCGACCTCTAAACTCCTCACATCTCAATGAACAAACTGGTCCAATTCTCACCCCTCTCACACACACACTTCACACTCCTGCCATCTGGAAAAAGGTACTGAAGCATTCGAGCACACACATCCAGACTGTGCAACAACTTTTTTCCACAAGCCATCCGTTTCCTCAACAAAAAGGGACTAGACTGATAATACACACACACAAACATTATCATTCAGCTTAACTCAACTACCTTAAAACATTGAGACTGAACTGACTTATCAACACAAGCGCAAAAACACTGATCTACACTACCAAACTATTGTACACACCAACCTGTAAATGCTCTTTTGCACAATATTCGTTACTGGATTACTTTTTGCACTAACTTCTTAATTCTTGCTGCTACGTTAAGGAACATTTACTGTTTCTCCACTACCTCAACATCATAGAGTCTTATGTTATGTTGTGTTTGTCGCACTGTCACTTTGTTGCTCTTGTTTGCACATTTGCACATGCACTTGTCTGTTTAAAAAAAAAAACCTGGGTTAGCTAGCTAGTTTTTGTTAATTTATGTTGTCAGGTCAGTCTGTCTTTTCTCCGCTAGCCAGCTAACTAGGCCTCTTAGTAAGTTTAGTTTTTCTGCTAATTTATGTTGCATGTACGTAGCACCTTGGTTCTGGAGGAACGTTGTTTCGTTTCACTGTGTACTAAATGTATATGGTTAAAGTGACAAAGCTTACTTGAAGGAGAACCTACACAATACTGGCGTATAAGGATTTGTGTTGTAAAATTTTTTTTTAAAGAAATCATGTTTACTTGACTTTCACAGGTAGTGGTACATCAAAAAAGCTTGCCAAGAGGAATGCAGCGGCAAAGATGCTTTCACGGATCCACGATGTTCCTGTAGACATGCGCAGTAGCCATGAAGCAGAGGTGGAGGATGATACCTTTAACATGGTGAGGGATGTTTGCACTTAAAAAATACGGGTGCATTTCAATAAACATCATTAAAAAATCAATTTATTTCAGCAATTTATTTAAAAAAGTTAAACTCATTATATAGATTCATACACACAGACCTGTACCTTTCAAGTGTTTAGTTTTTTTAATTTTGATTATGGCTTATACCTATTGAATTCAGTATCTCAGAAAATAAGAATATTGGAGACTCATGGTGTCGCACAGTAATCAGCTAGTTAACTCAAAACACCTGCAAAGGTTTCCTGGGCCTTTAAATGGTCTGGTTCATTAGGCTGGCTGCATCCCTGTGCTTAATTGGCCAGCAAACTCACCTGACCTAAACCCCCATATAGAATCTTGTGAAGAGGAAGGTGTGACGCACCAGACCCAACAAGACAAAAGTGCTAAAGGCCACTATCAAGAGCAACCTGAGCTTCACTTCAGTAGTGCCACAGACCGATTGCCTCCTTCCCATGCTGCATTGTGGTGTGGGATGGAGGCAATCGATCTGTGGCACTGCTTGCAAAGGTAGTTCTGGCCAAGTATTGAGTACTGTACATGTTCATTCTTTTAAGTAGTCCAACATGTGTTAAAAATCTCTCTTAATTGGTTATTAAAAAATAATTTTAAGAATTTGGGGTTTTTATTAACTATAAGCCATAATTCTATATAACGAGGATCTATATAACAAGTTTTATTCAATAAATTAATTAAATAAATCATGTTTTGATATTTTGATTGAGATGCACCTGTACATGACATGATCAATGAAAAATACCTTAAATAATTTTCTTTTTCCCCCCATATGTTTTTTTTTTTTTTTAGCACATAGGTGGCAGGCTAGAGGGAGGGAAATGCAAGGGTTTTGGATGTACATGGGATTCTTTGCGCAACTCAGCAGGAGAAAAGATACTGCAGCTGCGTAGTCACCCCCTGGGCCTGCCCAACTCCAACTTTTGCTCTTTGCTTCAAGATCTGTCTGAAGAGCAGCGCTTTGAAGTCAGCTATTTGGATATAGGTGAGCATCATAGTCACCTCATCTTTAAATTTTTGTGTTGATGTGATTATGTAATTTTGTATAGTGAAAATAAAAAGCTGCATGTGAAAAGTGAATGTAAAAGTTCAGAATCTTAAGTACAAGGTTTAGTTTTACACTTCAATGGAATTCATGTAATGGTAGTTATCACAAGCCTGAACCAGCCTTTACCTAATACATTAAGTACAAGATCCAGTTTAGTTTTACACTTTAATGGAATTCATGTAATGGTAGTCATCACTACTTGAGTCATTGCAACTTGAACCACCTTTTACTTTATGAAGTAAAATATGAATTTAATATGAAGACTGTGTCTAGACTAATTGGTGCCAGATTAGACGCCATACTACTATATTAAATTATTAGAGTTCTTATAATTGTCCCATCAGCTGAGTTTATTCCAAATTGTTATAAACAAAAAACATGCAGATTTCTGTTTACCCATTGCCATCTCCAAATTGAGAAAAGAAAGTTGACTCTAAAAAGTAAATACAGTTCATCATTACACAAAAGAAGCTGTTGTCTATTATCTTTGAGAGTGAAGGTTCTCCTCTGTAAATCATCTCATTTTATGACAAAAATCTAAATAAAAGTTTTTTTTTTATCTAGAGGAACGCAGTCTGAGTGGCCTGCACCAGTGTCTTGTGGAATTGTCCACGCAGCCTATTACTGTGTGTCATGGATTCGCCCCTAGTCAGGATGAAGCAAGGGCCAGTGCAGCACACAACGCACTCCAATACCTCAAGATCATGGCCGGGGGAAAGTGATCGTGTGCTCTTTATCAGAAACATGGGCTTAGAGACAACAGCACTGTCAACTACAGTACTGTAAACTGGGGGCTTACTGAAGGTTATAGGCTCATCATGTTGGCAAACCATTCTTCATGCCCCAAAGACACTTGACTTTTCTCCATGAGCTCTAATGAAAGATGAACTGATGAAGTCTTTTGTATCCAAAAATGTTTGTGGACTGATTTTTATTGAGGGCCTTGTTTTGTTGGCCTTGGTAAGTTGACCTTTTAAAACGTAACATTTCCCTAGATTAATTTTGTATTTTAACAAAAACTTAAAAAAAAAAAAAAAAAGTACATCAAGTCTACCTCCATCTTTCTTTATTTGATTGTTGGATTCACATGTTGCAAAATTGCCCTTTCCCTTTATGATCAATTATGATATTGTACAAGATCATGTGCTGTATATTACAATTTTAGTAGTTTTAATTTTTTGTGCAGAATTAAACATTTAACTAATAAACATTTTAAATTCAGTGTTGCATGCTCTCCTTTTTGGTACAACCAGACCAAACAAACAAAAACAATGTAAAGGCATTTGCTTGTCCATTTAACTGATTAGCATTGATGTGTAAATAAATAATTTATAATAAAACAAAATAAATATTTAAAACATGTACTTACATAATCCCAGAGAAAACCACATTAACAAAAAAGTTAATTTAATGTTAGTACTGCCTAACTGCAATACATTCAAAAGGGCCGAATGTTTCACACAGCCAAGTGATTAAAAAAAATAGCCTACACACAAATATCTGTGCCTTCTGCTGCAGTTGGAAGGCTATTTCAGCTTTAAAAGTAAAACAAATAAGGTATGACTGAGAAAGCTCCTATGCATTTTCTTATAAAAAAATAGATCATTAGGGATGAGTGAAGTGTGGGGTTTGGTCTTCAGCTATTTTCTCTACTAGATGAAGTGACAGAATTGTGTGTCTCCTCTTCAGCATAGCCACTGCTGTCCGACTGGAAACTATCCCCCCTCAGGGGTGAACCTGACAGTCAATGAATACATAAAAATTAGTTCATTAATCTATTGCAGCAAGTGCTTTCCTTTTACTCTCTGCTATGCAAATTTCTGAGAATGTGGCTTCCTACTCTCATGGTTTTCTTCATGACTTCCTGTAAGAGACCATTTTGTTACTGTGTGCGCTGGTGTTAACAGCAGCAAGTCCGTGTGCATGTCTCGATGTTAACAGCAATAAGGCCTTGTTCTCATGTGTGGTTAATTTTTTTTAACACGAACATACAGTTCACAAGTTTTTTTTCCTCTGAGAGAATTACAGTAAATTTCGTCTCAGTAAGAAATGGCCTAAAGTAATTCAATATGCAGGAAAGCCTTTTGCAAGACAGTGCTATTAAAGTGTAAAAACAGTGTTATAAAAAAAGTGTAACTTGTATGACTCACATTTCTGATCTGTAGATGTCATGACTGATAGGGTGTATGCACTACATTGCTCCACTGATGAGTTCTCCTCCTCTCCCACACTCTGCACCTAACCAACAGATTAATGATTATTCAGAATAGACTCAAGTAATTAACTATTTCATAGAAGCATGCTTAATAAATAATAATAATAATAATTAGAACTTTATTAATCCCTGAGGGAAATTGCTTCTTCGCATATCCCAGCGTAACTGGGGTCAGCCATGATATGGCACCCCTGGAGCAGTTAGGGTTAAGGACCTTGCTCAAGGGCCCAACAGTGGCAACCTGGTGGAGCTGGGGATCGAACCGCCGATCTTCTGATCAGTAATTCAGTGTCTTAACCCTTTGAGCTACCACTGTAAGTGTATTAGATTTATTTAAAAAAAAAAAAAAAAAAAAAGACATTTTACTGTTTTCACAGCTGTGTTTTCTCAGCTCACAGCACCCCCATTTAACTAATCAGCTAATTAACAGCTTTATTGCTTTCTCTCAATTGAAGGTATGTGCCAGGAAAACACTAAAATGTGCAGAGCAGTGATCCAACAGTAGCACAGCTGGGGAGAGCTGTCCAGAAAAAAATTGTACCAGTAGTAATAATAATAATTATTTAAAAATAAATAAATAAAAAACAGGTTTATACCTTTAGAACGGTTCTATGACCTGCATCAAGTCAAGAAGATTTTGAATTATTGAAATTGAGTAAAGAACTTAAACATATTACAACCTGTAGGAACAGAAGAAATGTGATAAAAAAAAAAAATCCATGAATGGTGATTAAACACTCTTTGCTGAAGTTGCATAATAATCGGCAATAGAAATCCCAGTGATGTTTAATAGTGTAAGAGCATTTCCAAATATAACGGTGAACTCAGGATTGGGACTAAATAGCTGTGTGGGCATTAGAAAACTAATGGTCAGTGATTGCTAAATCAGGAAAAAGGTTTCAGTTTGCTAGGAAGCATAAAAATTGGACTTTGGAGCAATGGAAAATGTGGTATGACGAAACGGGGCTGACCCTATTACAGAGTGATCGGTGCATCAGAGATAAAAGGGGAAGAACATGAAGCAATGTTCCCATCATGCACAGTGGCCACTGTACAGTTGTGGCCAAAGGTTTTGAGAATGACACAAATATTAGTTTTTACAAAGTTTGCTGCTAAACTGCTTTTATTTCTTTGTTTCAGTTGTTTCTTTGTTGTACTAAAATATAATTACAAGCACTTCATACGTTTCAAAGGCTTTTATTTTAAGAGTCAGTATTTGCAGTGTTGGCCCTTTTTCAGGACCTCTACAATTCGACTGGACATGCTCTCTGGGCCAAATCCTGACTGATAGCAACCTATTCTTTCATAATCACTTCTTGGAGTTTGTTCAATTCAATTTTTTTAATATAGCGTTTTTAACAATGGACATTGTCTCAAAGCAGCTTCACAAAAATAAACAATTTTTTTTCAATTTCAGTAAAAAAAAAATAAAAAATTGTGTATGTGTGAGAAAAATGTGTCTAGATAATAATGAGATGAATAAATGAATGATAAATTGAAATGTCTCTGATGAGCAAGCCAAGGGTGACGGCGACAGTGGCAAGGAAAAACTCCCTGATATGGCAATAGGAAGAAACCTAAAGGAACCAGACTCAACAGGGAACCCATCCTCATCTGGGTGATAACAGGTGATATAACATTTGTCAGAATTAGTGGGTTTTTGTTTGTCCACCCGCCTTTTGAGGATTGACCACAAGTTCTCAATGGGATTAAGATCTGGGGAGTTTCCAGGCTATGGACCCAAAATTTCAACGTTTTGGTCCCCGAGCCACTTGGTTATCACTTTTGCCTTATGGCACGGTGCTCCATTGTGCTGGAAAATACATTGTTCTTCACCAAACTGTTGTTGGATTGTTGGAAGAAGTTGCTGCTAGAGGGTGTTTTGGTTTTCTTTATTTATGGCTGTGTTTTTGAGTGAGCCCACTCCCTTGGATGAGAAGCAACCCCACACATGAAAGTCTCAGGATGCTTTACTGTTGGCATGACACAGGACTGATGGTAGCGCTCACCTTTTCTTCTCCGGACAAGCCTTTTTCCAGATGCCCCAAACAATCAGAAAGATCGGCTTCATCAGAGAATATGACTTTGCCCCAGTCCTCAGCAGTCCATTCACCATACTTTCTGCAAAAGATTAATCTGTCCTTGATGGTTTTTTTTTTGGAGAGAAGTGGCTTCTTTGCTGCCCTTCTTGACACCAGGCCATCTTCCAAAAGTCTTCGCCTCACTGTGCGTGCAGATGTGCTCACACCTGCCTGCTGCCATTCCTGAGCAAGCTCTGCACTGATGGCACTCCGATACCGCAGCTGAATCCTCTTTGGGAGACGCTCCTGGCTTAGCTGGACGCCCTGAAGCCTTCTTAACAAGAATTGAACCTCTTTCCTTGAAGTTCTTGATGATCCTATAAATGGTTGATTTAGGTGCAATCTTAGTAGCCACAATATCCTTGCCTGTGAAGCCATTTTTATGGCACGCAATGATGGCTGCACGCGTTTCTCATCAAGGCACCATGGTTAACAATGAAAGAACAATGATTTCAAGCATCACCCTCCTTTTAACATGTCAAGTCTGCCATTCTAACCCAATCAGCCTGACATAATTTTGACGAGCACAAGGCTGGAGATCATTCTCACCTGAGTTAATAAGACGATTACTAAAACGATCTCAGCAGGTCCTTTTATGACAGCAATGAAATGCAGTAGAAATGTTTTTTTGGGATTAAGTTCATTTTCATGGCAAAGAAGGACTATGCAATTTATTTGATCACTCTTCATAACATTCTGGAGTATATGCAAATTGCTATTATAAAAACTTAAGCAGCAACTTTTCCAATTTCCAATATTTATGTAATTCTCAAAACTTTTGGCCATGATTGTACATTCGTATGGTGTTATAATCTGGAGTTGCTTCTGTTGCTCAGTAACGTTATGTGGCAATAAAATTAAGTTAGCTGGCTACCTGAATGTACCGAAAGACCACACTGATGATCCCTGATGGCACAGGCATACTCCAGGATTCAGAGAGGTACTGGGAACATGAAAGGTTATTTTCACACATGAATTGCTAAGCACATTGTGTGCTGTTAATGGAACTTTCCCTTGAAACTAGGCTCCCTGCTTCCATTTCATTTTCGGCTTACAACCTTTCATAAATTGAAAATAAAAATACTGTTAAAAAATAATTATAATTCAAACTAGGAGAGATTTTATGTAATGAACATGGACAAGCAGAGTGATGCAAACAATGAAACGTACCAATATTTTTCCACTAGATAGAAGCACCCTTGGAATCCCACTCAACCAAATTCTTGGACTGGAACCAAGTTTAAAGTGAAGTGGCAACTCCAAGGTTTATTTAAATGTGATGACAGTCATGCGTTGTTTTTTTTGTTTTTTTACCACATTTCTTCTGCAAAGCTGACAGTTCAGCACTATACTTTCATGTTTTAATACTGTGTTGGACAGTTCTACATCCAGTTCCATTTTAAGATTTGCTTGATGCATGCCACTAATTTGCCCATTTTGAAACATTGAATAGGCAGCATATTTCTATTTCAACAAATAATTCACAAAACCTTTATAGCAATTATTATACAGAAATTGATATATGCGAAGGAAGTGCTTCACAAACAAGCTATTAAGTTTTCCAACATAGGAGAATTTGTGGTTTTCAAGAACCATAATAATACAGAAATTATTATTAACTTAAAAATTATTTTAAAAACTGAAAGAAGGGTGGTTTATAGCTTTTATAATCCAAGTTAAACCAAACTGTTTTCTTATAAGTAACTAATAAAATTGCTATGGTATAATAGAAATAAAACACTTCAGGACATGGCACTTTTGGATAAAAGTCAACTTCAACAGCATGCCCTGTTTATTATTTACAATGCATGTCTGTTTTAGCATACAAAGGCTTCAACACATCACCTGTTTCATAAATAAAAAGTCTTACGTTTATATATTTAAAAAAAAAAAGGAAGATATGGGTAGCTCATACCTCCTCCAACTCAAATGAGTTAGCCTGTTTCAGCTGGCAGCTGATGAGGTCACTTGAAGGGTTGCTGGGGCTCAGGTACCTCTGCTGGTCTGATTGCATCTGCACAGCACTACCAGGGTACATGAAATAAGTATTGTCCTCAAATGGGTCACTGTGGAGAACAGCATCATCCTCCCATCCAGTTACCATGATCTGACACGGCGCCTCTTTTGTGATGCTTGAGTGAAGGGACACGGGATCACCTTCTGAAATTGTTGACGTTGCTGGTATTTCTACCATAAGCTCACCCTTGTTCCATGCTGGTGATAATTTTGGATCAGTGATAACTGGCTTGTGTTCAAGTGTCCTAGCACATGAGTCTGGGTTCAGCATATGACCAGCTGTTGATAAACCCATTACTGATGCACCATGTGTCTCTACCCACCTATAAGGTGCTTTATGTACATGCTCCACTACATAAGGGGAAACTGTATCATAAGTAATAATAGGAGCTGGTGCATTAGTATCAGAAGGATCTTTTGAGGATTCAGAATGTAAAAAGGAATTGGAGGAACCTTCATCAAAGTCTGTATCCCATGAATTCCGAATATGCCTAGATTCCAGAGATGCATTATCCGACTTAAACAGGGAGCCCTTTGCTCTAACACCGTCTCTCTGCCCTGACTGTGACCACCGCTGGATCCTCTGCTTATGTGCACTAGTAGTCTTGTCATGGTTGCTCATTTTTTCATCACTCACATTGTGAGTTACTTCTTGCCCTGGTTTACACATTCCTTTATTTTGGTCATGGGTCTCTCTCCCCCTCACACTTCCCATCATCATTTCAGCCACATCGGGAAGGCTGTTTCTCTTTCGAGGAGAATAATTTGGAGAGGTAGAGTCCGATCCGCGTGTGTATAAGCACATCTTGGACACCGTGTCTTTGAGACGCTCCACAGGAGACCGTGGTTCAGTACGAATGCTGCCAAAGAAGCGTTGACCGATGCCTCGTTCCACAGTGGGTGAAGAAAAGCTGAATTCGGGGGGCCCCAGCTTTTGAAGAGGTGTCCGAGATACATGGGAGTAGAGAGAATAGAAAGCATTGGCCATTGCTGTTAACACCTCCACCTGACGGAAACGACCTGGAGAGGGGGTGGGGAGGTATGGAAGATAATGTCAAGATAGATCTTTACACAGGCAAATCATGATCCACCAAACATGTAATACACTTATTAGTATTGCAAATTTACTTACTTCTTAGAATGATAAATGGTTTCACATGAATCATCAGTTTTAGATTAATTTCATGAAACCTAATTCAGGTTGTATGTTCAGTGATCTTGATTATTTTAAGGCCTTCTACTGTTTCATGAATAGTGAAAAAAAGTGTCATGCAAATGCTGTCATAGAATAGAAAAGCTCTTTTCATAAAAACTAGAAGTAGGTGGACATGGGAAAACGGTTCCCTGGAAGCCTTACAGCCAACAGTTTACCACAAGAAAGGACCACATCACTTTTGTTCTTTGGCAGGCTTTGTTGTGGTGGATTTCACTGTACCTGCAGTTTATTTCTTCATGCAAAAATTTGCTTGTGCTGCTAGTCAAGTTTTTTTCTTTTCTTTTTTTACACTACAGTTCCTTTTTTTTTTTTAATAAACAGATTAAAGGACCATGATAAGGTCATGTTCAACGTGTTTAAAAAAAATTCAAATAGCCTGATCTTGACTACAGTGGTGGCCAAAAGTATTGAGACAAGTGAAATTTGATGTTTTAATGACATTCTAAACTTTTTTTCAAATAATGACAAAATGAAGATAATTCATTTTATGCAATGAAATAAAGTCTTTACACTCACTCTTCGTCTATACTGCTTAAACCTGTATACAGGGTCACGGAGGGTGGCTGGAGCCTACCCCTGGATAGGTTGACAATCATCACAGGGCGTGCACACACACACACGGCAATTTGGGACTGCCAATTAGCCTACACTGTATGTCTTTGTACAATGGAGGAAACTGGACTACCCCATGGAAATCCACCAAGCACAAGGAAAATGCTTAAACTGCATGCACTCAAACCCAAGGCTGGAATCGAACCCAGACCCAAGACAGAAATCGAACCCAGACCCTGGAGTGCAAGGTGACCGTGCCGCCATTTGCTATACAGTACAACAGTAAATATCTAACATTAAGTCCTTTATTCTTTAAAAACTGCCAGATCTGGCAAAAAGTAAAAAAAAATAAAAAAAACATCTGCAGTATTCTGGTGTCACTTGGTCAATCCATGCCTGCTTCATTGTTTCCTGAAGATCATGTAAAGATTCTTGCCAGAGATATTTGTAATTCACTTGAGAATTCCCAAGTTTTAGCTATTTTCATACAGAGGTGGACACCCCAAAGCAAAGCAAAGTCCTGCACCATATTTGTGCCATCCATCAACTAAACCAGCTGCTTTCAATATGCACAACTCGTGCTCCAGATAGGTGAGAACTAATTAGTGAGATCACACATTTTGTGCATGACAGTGCATATAATAAATGTCACATGTTGTATCAATACTTTTGCCCACCACTTTACTTCTGCAGTATTGTTTGTTTTATTACTATTTTGTTGTGACAAATGTTTCAATAATGGTAGAAATTATGCAAATTAAATTATACATAGTGTAGAAATGTGCATTGAAATCACCCATTTCTACTGTACTGTGCCTTTACATAGTCTGTATAGATGAATCATTATCCTCAGTTATTAGCTTGTGTCCATGATCAGTTGCCTAGCAACTCACTCGTGAAAAGTGACCGTAATGTTCTTTTCCCAACATTTAATTTTACAACTTCTCCTTGAATGTACCACTACTTTAATAACTGAATGTAAATTGGTTTTCTGATTTAAAACTTTTCTTGATCTGAAGATGATTGCTTTCAAATTCCTTACATGCTCCAAGATATAGAAATGAGATCACGACCATCAAAGGTGGAATATTTATGGCTGAAGTTATGTTTTCTTCAAACCACCATTGACATGCTAATTAAAACTAGTCTTTCTTACTTGCAAGTGAGAGGCTAGGGTCCTCTTCACGAATGCGCCGCAGCTGTGACTCGAGGAACAGGCGAAAGTTGATGCCTCGGAGCTGTGATGGGAAGGTGAAGAAACGAGCTGGAATACGGGCCGTTACTTGTGGCTCCTCACAACCAAATCCTAACTGATACAGAGTCTCCTCTGCATCTTCAGCACACAACTGCAGGACCTCAGACACACTTGTGTATGCAAGAAGAAAAATGTGAGAGACAATAAGGGGGGGACAATGGTTAATGGAAACAATGCTTTTAGTTGAAAATCCACTTGGAGAATCACAACTTGTTTGTGATGCCTGACCTGGAAGCAGTCTTATTGGTGGTGGATGAGAAGATACTAGATGCCATACTGTGGCCCATGTTTCTGAATGGCAGATTAAGCTTCTGCTGAGGTGTGCTGCTGACAATATAGGAAATATGGAATTACTAGGACAAAAGACATTGATATAACAGCTGTTAAAGATGTAAACAGATTTTAAACCTTGTGTGTAAATCTTTGCGACGTGATTTAGGAGGGGGCAGGAGTAATGGACAGGGCCTGGAGAGAAATCCAGTAAAAGAAGTGAGTATCTCTGTAAATAACCTTTAGCCCTCAAGGGAAAGATTTCACCATGACTGAATGCAACACGTTCCTTACCCAAACTCTTCATCTTGCAATCCAAACTCTACTCCTGTAGCTGGAACAGAAAGACATAATATAAAATTGTATCATAAAATAATGAATTTCTTACATTAACAATTATGAATCTTGTTTTATTGCATTTGGGCGTGTGCGTACAAGTTAATGCACTGATTATTGCTATTGATTATTGTGTTGTTACGTCCAGGTGTGAGGAATGACTAAATTTGTTGTTGTTTTTTTGTATTACCACAGTGGCAATTTTTTCAGAAAGACTCACTAATAAGTGTCGCATCACTTACAAAATACTGAGAGAAGTGATCCAATCAGCTAACAAGTTAGGACTTGCCTAAAACTATGCAGGCCTCATCCTATGGAATTTATGGGCAGGACCCAGACGGACAAAAAAAAATAAAAAATTTATATACCTATATATATATATATATATATATATATATATATATATATATATATATATATATGCTTATACCTTATATGACACCCATACCACTGGTCACATTGCTTCAAATATCAATATTATAACTGCTTTAAAAAATAAATAAATAAATAAAAAACTTATAGGAGTTTTGTTCTATAGGACTGATTTTATGTACCTTCAGCCCCAAGGCTTAGGTCATCCTCAAAACTGTTAGCAGTCTTCAGCAAAGATTCTAGAAAAGACATATGTTTATTACCTCTTAGAAAACACCATGCTTTTAAAAGAAAATGGATTTGTACAGAATACATTGTGACTGTTCTGCCACTTGATCTCTGGAACATTAAGGTTTATTGCAGATGATGTGTAACTCTGTTGTGCTCTAACTGCTCTATATTGTTTCAGGGTTCCCCCCTAACTTACCCAGAGTGTGCTGGCTTGGGTTCTCTTGACTGGCATCATTTCTGAATTTATACATATAAACAACAAGTATGAGAGCTGGCAAAAGCAAAAATGACAACAGCTACTTCTATCACATCTGAATCAACATGGTTCGTGGGCGAATTGCAGTCATGCAGGAAGATTCTCAGATTAAAAAAACAAAACAAAAAAAGCAACACACAATAACCTGCTGGACTGAAAATGAATCACAACTTCATGGAGAACGCTTACAGACAGACAGACAGACTTCAAACACTACGATCATTCACATTTTCTATATCCTGCTTCTCTTCTAAGGTCCAGCTGTAATTGTTTCAGGTTATGTTTCTACATGTCATTGCTTTAAATTCCAGTTTATTTAATGGTTTAATTGGTATTTAATTTCTCCTCTTATTTTTGTCATAACCTTATCAGATTCACAAGTTTCCACTTAAACCTACCCACAGCTTTGGAGCCACGTTTCAATCTTTCCTGTAGAGCATCCTGTGGAAATACATATAAACAACTGTTAGCCTGTGTGTGCGAGTGTGTGTGAGAGAGAGATTATTTGTGTTTTGACTATAGGCATAAAAACAAGCCCACAAAATAATTTGCTTACACAGTAACTTCTTACAAACACATTTATAAAATTCAACCAATTCTGTTAGAAGCCTTCCCTTAATACAAGCCAAGTGGTTGCCATATTTGCCTTAATCAAGAAAAACACCACACCACACCTCCAGTTCACTGTAACCTTTGCAAATATTGTTCTCATTTGTTTTTATACAAAAGCATGGCTGGCATTATGCAATATCTATTCTAAGTACTTGGTAATACAACACAAACAGGATGTCACTGACATTGCATTTAGATTACTAAGCACAATATTTTTTTTTAAACTTTTTCCATTAGTTCCTACACAAAACATGAGACAACCTGTCTTCATGCAAACTGTTTAATTAGTACAGAGTACCAATAATAAAGCTACAATTTTCTGATCCATCCTAAAAGATACAAAGATATTCTTCAAACATGCAACAGATCAGTATTGATGTGGCATTATACTTTCATTATGTACTACACTAACAGTACTAATTGTAGCAGGTTTTAGTCCAATTAGCACCTACTGATTTAATTGGGAGCTAAAAACCGTGTCTTAGAACTACAGTATCTACCCGGTTTAAAATATCAGGCAATGAGATTGTAACCATTAATAAAAATAACCTTTTTCTTTAAACAAATCCCAATAAAACTCAAATGTCAATGGTTTTGCCGATCAAAACTTTACCACATAATCATGCTTTCTTTAAAAAAATTAATAAATAAGAAAGCTTGCTTTTTTAAGAAAAAGAAATCTAAATAAAACGCCCACCAATTAAACAGTTCACAAAAACCTTACAAGAGTAATTTAAAGCTGAAAAAAAAAAAATGAAACATCAATATCTTTCGTCTAAAATAATGTGGGTAACTATGTAAGTTAATTCATCTTCTTAAAAGTCTGGGTGGTGCAACATTCAGGGAGCAATTTTGTTGATAATAGGCAAAGTTATCACGTGACAGGAAATTATTTTTCAAAGATCACTGATTACCATAAGTGCTGGATGCCAACACCAGTAACTACTTAAAATGACTTTTATAATTGTATTTAAAATGGAATTTATCCTTTTTAGATATAGCTAGGAATACTTAGGGTTAACAGTCCAATGGTAATCTTTCCACAACTTTAAAGCTCTGCAAAGCAATGGTAAAGTCATTTTGTTGCTTGGCCTGGGGCTCATTCCATAGGTATTAAAATAAAAAATCCTCCTTTTTAATCATAGATACCAATTTCAAACAAGGAAAAGTGGCTCGTCACTGCAAAAATAATTCGAAATGCCCTGATACAAGAGACCATAACCTTGCCAAAAGACATGAGAGTGTCCTGTTAGATGTCCTTAAAGATATAAAACAAGAAATAAAAGTAAGATTTGGTGATATAAATGTTATATATATATATATATATATATATATATATATATATATATATATATAATATTTTTTAATAAGGTAAAGACTAGCAAATCCAGTAGCTCAGCTTACAATGAAAAAGCAGAAAGTGAAAATAAAGAGTTCCAAACTAGGTGCTGAGGGATAACATGACATTCTCAGTTTAACTATAATATTTATGAACACATCAGCAAACAAGCAAACTCAGCATGCATCCAATCTCATGATATCACTGATAATCACAAATATGTGCAGCTAGTTACAGTATAGAAAGGCCACTAGAATACTTAATCCCAAGAGTGAAAAAAAAGAATGAACAAATATTACAGTGCTGCTTAACAAAAGTTAATATATAATAATAATAAAGTTAATAATTTGTAAAAAATTTAGAAAATGGTACAAATATGATTTTGAACTTACATAAAACCAACACAAATTAAACATGTAAATTTTAACCAAATAGCTAAATATATGTATATATCTGTTTATTATATGTTCCTTTTTACAAGCATGGGCAACATGCTTGAGCAAACAGAACAAAAAGCCATTATAGTTGAAATCATATGCACACCAACACACTGGATTTGATCCTTTACAAGCTTTACATGTCAGACTTGGAAAGTAATCTTCATCTTATAAAAGTGTATCCCGATCATTTTGCTAAAATTATAACTTTTCTCTGTAGGTAAAACACTAATGTATAAAATTCAATTGTTCATACTACTTTGCATCATACCTTCAGGAAATACTTCATCCTGCAGAGAGAGCTGTGCACCTGGAGTGGTACGCAAGTTACTTGATGCAGATGCATGCAGCTCTGCATCTTCCACTGTGAGCCAATGGCGGCTGCACTGAGCCCATGCCTGCCGTCGATTTACAGAACATGGACTGTCCATTATTAATAGACCTAAAAGGTAAGATAGACGTTATACGCATGCTGTAATATGTAATAAAAATAGAGCATATTAAAGATAGAGATAAACATGTACAAGAGATAATATGGACCTGGACTTCTTATATATTCCAAGATTTTATATATCTTTTTTTTTTTTTCAAGAAGAAAATGTAATCTCCATTCACTTATTAATTCATGTTCAATATGGCTTTATGCTAGCCAGGGTTTTGATGAATACAGAAACTATCCTAGGACCACTGGATGTGGGGTGGCAGAGACATCTGGATACCAGACTATTAAATAGGACCAACCACATACATTTACACACTTGTTAGTAGCTACACTGAGAAAAAAAGAAAAAAAAATAAAAGGTTAAAATGACGCGTGTTTGGGGCGGCTAAGTGGTTAGCACTGTCGCCTTGCACCTAGAGGGTCCGGTTTTGATTCCTGTCTCCGGTCTGTGTGCATGGAGTTTGCATGCTCTCCCCGTATTTGGTGGGTTTCCTTCAGGTGCTCCCCTCCCACAGTCCAAAGATACATTCTGTCCCTGCAGGTTAGGCTACCGCCATTCCCAAAATGCTTGTAGTGTACGAATGTGCATGTGTGCGTGTACGTGCGCCCACTGCAATGGACCGGCACCCCATCCAGTATGTACCCCGCCTAATGCCCAAAGTCTCATAAAATAGGCTCCAGGCCCCCGCAACCAATACAGTAAAAAGCAGTACAGACAATGAGTGAGTGAGTAAAATGTGTTGTAACGATTTACATTCAAAAACATTGCTTGTCCAAGCACTTGATTATTGGCAACTAGCCATTATTACCAGTTTACTAAAGCTGAGGGAGGACTGGCTAGTAACATTTTAACCTTGTGACAGGCCAAACCATCTTTTTGCCTTAGTAAAATTGCTTTTGACCAGTAGGTTATGGAAATCTAATCCAGTGTCCCTGATTCCAACGCCCAAATCCACACAGAAAGGAATTCTAGGAATGTGAAGCAGCAATGAAGTCAATCAAATCAAAGCAATAGGAGAGAGAGAGAGAGAGAGAGAGAGAGAGAATCACTAACATACCATAAAGGTTATGCTTTAAATCAAACTGGTTATTTTAGTGACCTTCAAAACAAGTTCGCTTCAAAATATTCTAGCAGGTTAACACTACAGGTGATAAGACATCCTCTTTCAAAATAAAGTGAGTGAAGAAAGAGAATTTCCCCGGTTTAAGAAGCGAAAACACCAACGTTTATGTCAAAGTGCGCCGTCACTCGCACCAGAGACAATGACAGCGACACGAAGCAACAGACAACAAGATGATAACTTCCTCCTTAATAACTCAAGTGGAAACGCGGCGCTCAGAATATAGGCCGTGGTATAGCGTGTATTTAATGAGAACGTCTGCTTATTTAAGCAAAGAAAACTAATTTCCGTGTTTTCACAGCAACAGTTTAACGTTATATTTCCCTCGCCTTGCTTTTTTTTCCGGCTGCAAGGGGAGCGTTACACTTACCTTCACAAGACCGCTCCTAATTCCAGCATCTTAACAATTCACCGCTGTGCTAACGTCATGTCTTATCACCGCGGCGCATCGCAAGTCCTACATACCGATTAAAAACCCTGGAAGACAAACAGCCTTTTTTTAAGGCATTGTTGCTCCGCCGACGCAAACTTTCGCGCTGTTTCTGCTGACACTCTTCACGGTTGTGACGCGCGACACATGACGGAAGCAGCGAGAGGAAGAAGTGCTGCAGTGTCGCTTAACCGAAAGGAAATCCATCGGTCTTATAATCGGTGATCTAACCAAAACGTTGTACGAACAATAAAACAACCTGAGATTGTTTTTTGCTGGTGATATTGAAACGAGGGTGTTCTGAAATTTAGGGTTTGCCCTCTAATGTGCACTAAAGTTTAATCTAGCGCAGCATGATTATACACCTAAACGCGCGCACAGGCACGCGCATACGCAGTTACTCCTCCGAGACAGTTACTGGGGCATTTAGTGTTTAACACAAGGTGGAATATTCAGCTCAGCCTAACGTGCATCTCAAAAAAAAAATTATTTTAGAAGTTTATTCAAAAAGTGAAATTTTGTATTCGTTACATGTAAACTAAAATAATGTAAGTTTATCTCATGTACCATTGTACTTATCCCCTTTTTATAATGTGGGACCTCACACACACTATGGGAAATTTGGGAAAGCCAATTAGCCAGATCTTTGTGTCTTTGGACTGTGGGAGGTAACTGGCTCAGCCAGAGGAATTTCCCAATCTAGTTCAGTAAACAACAACGATCATGGGGAAGACTGCTGAATTGATAATTTCTCACAGGATGATCATTAACACCCTCCACATGGACGGTAAGCCACAGAGGAATCACAAAAGGTGCTGGCTGTTTGCAGTGCTGTATTGAAGCGTATTCATGTAGGTTGTCTAGAAGGAAAATGTTTTGGGAAGAGGTGTACAAGCAACAGAAATGACTACTACCTTCAGATGATCGTCAAGCAAAGTCAATTCAAGAACTTGGGAGAACTTTACAGGAGGTGACATAAGGCTGGAGTCAGTGCATCAAAAGCCACCATGCACAGATTGTTTTCAGGAAATAAGCTACAACTGTTGCATTCAGAGTAGCAAGCAACTCCTGAACCACAGACAACATCAAAAGTGTCACACCCAGACCAAAAAAGGAAGCACTGGACCGTTGCTCAGTGTTTCAAAGTCAACTTTTTAGATCAAAGTTTTTTTGCATTTCATTTGGAAACCATGGTCTCAGAGTCCAAAGGAAAAGTGTAGAGGCACAGAATCCAAGATACTTGAAGTCCAGTTTGATGTTTCCACAGTCACTGATGATTTGGGGCACCATGTCATCTGCTGGTGTTGGTCACTGTATTTTATCAAGGCAGCACAGCAATCTATCAGGACATTTTAGAGCATTTCTTGATTTAAGCTTTGTGGCGATACCAGTGTCGAATTTCAGCAGGATTTAGCACCTGCCCACAGTGAAAAAACTACAACTAATTGGTTTGCTGACCATGATATTACTGTGGTTGATTGGCCAGTTGTACATTTCTGTATTATATAATACAATAAAAATGCACAATGATTTCAGGAAATTATGTAATATTTTATACACTGGCATAAAAACATATCAAAATTACAACATACAAAGGCATCGAAAAAAATCACATAGAAAAAAAAACAATGTTATTCTGATTTATTCAGCTAAACTGTACATGCAAGAATCACAAGCAGGCCTACTCAAGCAGCAAGACACACACACACGTTTGGGTACACCTCAGCCAAGTTATGGTACAGTACATCGCAAAAACTCATGCTGTTATTTTTCAACGGTGTGCTGTTGGTCCATACAACTAATGTTAGCTACATGAATCAACATTGCATAGGTAGAAAGATAAACAGACCAAATTAGAATGAGTCAGAATTTGTACCTTACTATTTGGCATCTTCAAATCAACACATGGGGTTTATGAAATGAAAAACAAAAAAATCCATTATAATAGGTTCAGCAAAGCTACCCTAAAGCTACTAAAGGTAAACTACAACAAACAAAAAATATGATATGGTTATCCCAGGTGTAGCTACAGCACCCACAATGCCCCTGCTGCTGCGAGTGCCAACAAAACTGAAATCTCACCTTAAACTACACTTATGACTAAGCTACATTAGGTTACATGGTACCAAGATGTTACCTGCAAATCCAGTCTGTCTCTTCCAGCCCTAAGATTAAAAATTTATTTCTCTACTTCTGCCTTTTAGTGGCAGAATTAGTCACCAACTGCCATCTGAGACGTAAATGTCATTAAATATTAACTTGACCAGATAAGTTTAAAAGCAACAGGTGGTAGAGTGTTTGAGCATAGACCCATACGTCTCATTTACCAGCTATGTCTGATAAGGCACACAGATACACAGGTCTCAGTGTAAGAGAAAATTGATTTGCGGGAGGAAGATATGATTTTCTTCACCTGTCCACTGACTCATTCAAGCGATTAACTAATCAGCCAATCATGTGGCAGCAATGCAATGCATGAAATGCAGCTACAGGTAAGGCCCTTTGGGAAAATTTAACATCAAACATCATAAAAGAAGGAAAAATGATTTTGACTTTGGCATGATTGTTGGTGATAAATAGGTTGGTTTGGGTATTTCTGTATCTGTAATCTTATGAGAGTTTTATCCACACAAAAGTCAACAAGAAATAATCAGACAGGTTTAAAGGGAAAGAATAACCACTCTGTACATACACTTGTGAGAATGAAAGCATCTTAACATGTGCAACACATTAAAACTTAAGCATTGGTGGTTGAGTGGTAGGTTTCTTGCCTGACATGTGCAGTGCCCAAATCCCAATCCAGGATAAAATGGGAGAGTTGCGTCAGGAAGGGCAGTCCTTTTGAAAAACCTGTGCCAAGTTGTGTGCAGATCAGATAGTTTGCAGTGGCGACACTTTGACGGCAGCAGACACTGTTGAAACTTAAGGATCAAACTTTTGACTCATCAAAACTGGAAAATGTAGTTTAGTAATGATATTTTCTGCTGATGCACACAAATGGTAGGATAAGAATTTGGCAGCAACTACATGAACCCATTGACTCAACCTGTCTTGTGTCAACAGTCCAGGCTGATGGAGCTGATGTAATGGTGTAGGGAATCACATGTCTGTGTCTCATCCCCTGTTGCACCAAGGGCACCCAAATACATATTCCCTGAATCACCTGTAACCCCGATCCTTAACTCATGCTGTGCAGCCCAACCCTTGACTGGGTCGCAACAATAGCCATGTCTTGAACTTATTAGTGCCTTTGGGACATGGTAGAAAGGGATATTTGCAGCATGAAAATACAAATAAAAAAATATACAGGAATTGTGTGATGCAATTGTTTCAACATGGACTATAATACTGTAAAATATAAAAATATTTAAAATTATTTCTTATATCTTTTGGAATTTGTAGAGAAGGAAAGGCAGGCTTAAACAGTATAAATAGTGTTAATAAGTTCAGTCAGTGGATTATTATTATATTAATAATTATTTATTTATTTATTATTATTATTATTTTTTTTTTTTTTACCAAATTCTCATTGGAACATAATTTGTTCACCCTTGGTGTTTGATATTTGATCACCCTTGGTGTTTAATTTTTGCTTCATAGCACTGCAACTTTTTAAAAACATGCATTTGCTCTGAATTGTATTGTTGCAATTGCACATGCAACACATGAGTAAGACATATGGTCATGCAGATGGTGTAAAGGATTTAAATGCATAAATACAATAAGTTATTATATTTCAGCTGAGTCAAATGTAGGAACCAAACTCCACATAGATATTTGATCGTTTTTTGCATTACAGGGATTACTTTAACTGCTCTCCCCTATTATCAGCTCAATTTCTCACTACTTATTTTCAACAATTTCAGCAATTGTTATGCTTAGTGTTTGCACGCCGACATTAAAAAAAAAAAAAAAAAAAAAAACTATGGGGAAAGAAACTGGCATGTGTCTTTGTGAGTTTGATAGTAGGACCAATTCAAGCATTTATGCAGGACTAATTTGAGGGTTGTATTGTTATTCTTGGCTGTGGTGTTTTAGACAGCTCTAGTTCCAGTCAGTCTGGATGTCAAGTAAGTAAACTTGGCAAGTTCACAACGTTTGCAGGTATTTTGGTGTAATGCAGTTATCAAACACTAGATGGCAGGACAAGACACTTTGGGAGCGAAAGGACACCTGCAAACTGTATTTCAGCTTTACCAGACCTTAGCAGCAGAGGTTGCTAATCATAATTTTTCAACATGGAATCTAATTTGCACTGTTCAGTTTATCCGAAAACATAAATTGGTTTTAAGAATCATATTTTTCATAAGAGCATGTACAATCATCTTTGACCTTTTTGAAGATAATGAGATGAAAGGTGGTCATATGCATCATGTTTTTTTTTAATTTAGGGATAACTAAAATACAATTTTCTTTTCATTTAAACATACTTATGACTAAATAAAACATGAACAAAATATTTTTTAACAGTTTGCAATACTCTGTGCTTCAAGTAAGAGTTTTGCTGTCAAACTGTTTATATATTCTAGAGTTTAAATGGAGCCTTAAAATTGTTGGGGTGAGTGTTCAAGTGATGACTGATGAGAATGGGAAGTTCAGAGGATTTGGCTTTGAAAGGATGTGCAAAGCATAAGTGTACACTGCAGCCAAGTTTACAACAATACAATTTAAAAGCAGGATAAAAGCAGGAGTGATTAATGTTTAAAATACACACACAATACTGTCTCTGCTCTCTGCTGTATGGACTGAACCTTCACATTAAGAACCCGCATGGTAGCATGGATGACAAGAGTCATACACTGATTTGTAACCATAATTAATGGAAAGGCCACTCACAACTAATACTTTCTACATTTTGTTTCTTTGCCGATAACCAGTGCCCACACCCACTTACAGACTGCCACACCACTGGCCTCTACAGTCCCTAGTCGGACTACAGAGGTTCCTAGATAAATGGATGGATTTACATTTTGTATGTGTTCAGAAAATTATGGACAGTTTGATACAAGTCCTCTTTTTCCTCTTTCCAACTGTGTTGAAAATCTTTTTTGCTGCTGGTGTAAACATTTTAGCAGATCTTGTGCTAAATCTCCCAGTCCACCATAACATTCTGTCATTATGACCCATAAAAAAAGAATTTTTTTATTCACACATGTTTTTTTTTTTTTTTGTTGTTTTTTTTTGTGACTCCCAATGGGTGAGTCCTTTTCCTGGGTATGGTAGACCACCCTCAAAAAACTTTACTTTCCTGACTAGACCACTGCACAAGTCATTACACAGAATACAAAGCTTATTTGCCCCAGATAAGTGTTAATGTTCGAAGCCCTGACTAAGCATAGGTTGCTAAGACTGATTCGACCAAAGATCATGAGGAACACTTGTGTCATGTTGCACATATTCCTTGGCCATGAGAAGATTCTGGGTGAGATGAACATAATATCAAAGATATATATTTTACACTTCCAATGTGCTAAGCTTTTTTTAAGTAGTTGCATACGTAACTTTGGGGGGATACTTTTAAAACCGTTTAAAATTTTCTTCTGCTCATTAAAACAACATGATAGTGATATTTTATAGTACTGTTTTTTTTAAAGTTCAGCCATTATTGGAATCATCACTACATCTGTTGAGCTGCTAAACCGAATGATATAGTAAATCATCTTTGTTGCTACCTAGGCAAGTTTCCCAATTTGAGATTTTTCAGTAGCAGCTGGCCCACTAGCTAAATGTAAGTTTTTTTCATAGTCTAGTTTAAATGTAAATGGCCACTATGTATGACATATGGCATTGTAGTAAATATACACTCACTGAGTATTTCGTTATAAACATTTTACTAGGAGCATTTCATTATATTAATACTGGGTAGGGCTTATCTTTGGTTTTACAAGATGTGAGAAACATTCACATCCTTCTTTAGTTACTCTCTCATCAACAAGGAAATTGTGTTCACAGAACTCGGGCTCACTGAATGTTTTTTATTTATTGCAAGATTCTAAGTAAACTTTGGATATCGTTGAGCATGAAAATCCCAGGGGATCAGCAGTTATAGAAATACGCAAAGCCACCCATCTGGCGCCAACAACCGTAAAATCACTGAGTTGTCCTGCATCTGTGTGCTGTTATACATTCCTTTTACCAGACAGTTGGCTGTTTTGATAGTTGCATGAATAAATTGGTGGACATGTGGTCCTAATAAAGTGTCTAGTGTGTATATATACTGTACAGTATGTATGTAACATAGATTAATTTCCACAAATGTCTCTGTGAATCAGTTGTTACGATTGTCTGGGCAATTATTTTATAGAACATTAATTTGACCAATCAGATCTGAGAAGGTAACTGAGCTTTGGTAAGACCTTATTAAATTGGTGTTAATTTCTCAGGGTAACATGTGTTAGAAAATACTAATCAGTGTTTTGAATAACCTCTGATTCTGTTTTTTTTTAAAAGGGTTTCATCTTTGTTGTACCACAGATAAACTCTCAAATCTGATTTGCCAAATAAAATTTCTATAACATAAAAGCTCTGACAGAATTTTTGGTTTTATAACAACAATGATAATGTTCTTTTATCATTGACTCTTATCATATCACTCTTTGAGGTGGTCATATCACACCATCTTTCATCTTATAGACTCTACTTGTGGTATTTAAAGAAAATGGTTACTTTCACCTGAGGCATAAAAATATTTTCAAGATTATAACACAAGTCTAGCCTGAACTTTTTATTATTTACTACTCATGGTTCACAAGAAGGCATGGTGTTTTCTGTTCTTGGTCCACACTGACAAGCTTTTGCTCATGTGCTGGTGTTTTGCTGTGTGAAATGTTTAAATAGTCTGGAGAAACACTTGTTTCATGAATTTGAAGAAAATGAAATCATTATTGACTGGTATTGAAATTTGCAGATGTTTACATTGCATTGAAACCGTGTAAACCTCGTGATTTTTTTTTCTTAAGGAAAGAGGATGTGAGTTTGAATTTTAACTACCATATTTGTGTCCGTTATTACTTGCACTAGTCATGTGAGTGTTTAATGGTCTGTCTGCTGCATGCATGCTGAATTACTAAGAAACTGTTTAAAATTTAGAACATTTCCAGCATTTTGAACATTTACTTTTAGGCATTTGGCAGACGCTCTTATCTTATCCACTTTACATTTGAAGTTGAAATCATTAAATCAATCCTTACTCTGATTCACAAGGGTACTAAATATAAGTAGATTGCCAGTGATTTGATTGTACGGACATTTAGAGAAAGTTCATTCCACCTAGCAGCCAACACAGAAAACAGTGTAGACGCATGTCTTCCTCGATCCCTGAGAGATGGTGGGAGCAGTCAAGCAGGGTCAATGGGGTCGAATCAAAGGTCAGTACACAAGCCCCAGTGATCACCAAGAGGGTCTTAAGCCTCTGCTAAATGGCTGATAACCATGAATATCTTTTCTATTTGTCAATGAGAAACTGATGAAACAGTCTTCCAGGTATGCAACATCTGTCTGGAACTATTAAACCACAGGATGCTTTTCTGGCAAAATGGATGATTTTGAGCTTGACATTTACACACAAAAGCACTATATGTTTGGACACCACATTAACTCTATCACATACAACTTTATGACAATGGCATTCATTAATACTCAAAACACTGTTATGTGTTCTTCCCTACTTAATTTTATTAGAATTTACCTGAAAATTATGTGTCTGGATTATACCCAAGAGCATTTTTCCAGATTAGATCACCTACCATCTCATTCACCATAGAAACATATTTTTGCAATTTTTTTATTAGCTCAGAAGATGAATCACAGTCTTTAAAAAGGCCGGACAGTTAAAGATGCTTTTGCTAAGTTTAAAATCTAACAACGTCCTGGGAAATCTTTAAATGATGTCTTTACATGCTGTAGCATTACAATTTGGCTGCACTGAAACTAAAAGCATCAACCATTTTACAGCATAATAATGTGCATGGAGTCATTGTTATGCTAAAAACATGTTTGAGCCTTTTAGATCCAGGGCAGGCAAATTGTGATGCAACATAAAGACATGGGCTGCCAAGGTTGGAGTGAAAGAATGCGAATGGCCTGCACAAAGCCCTGAACACCTTTGGGATCAATTGAAATGCAGACTGCATAATTAGTTGGGTTAAAGCAATAAAGTCGTGATCAACAGACAAACGATTAGTGATCTAATGCTAGAAGGGACAACATATGCACTCAGCTGCAACTTGAGGTGTCATTTTTTGTGTCATGAAAAATGTCCCTACTGGTCATGTAGTTGGAATGCACATTCAGGTGAAGCCTGTGGGACATGCTAAGAGTTGGGGATAACATAGACACCTCAGCACACACTGCCTTAATTGTGGCACAACAGTAGCCTGATGTGAATATAAAGAACTAGGACATGAGGATGGCAGGTGATTTTAAAATAGGCTCCTGCATATCTACAGTCTACTCGTATAATTATCAGGATGTATTTTTGGTCTTCTATTTATTTTACCAAACTATTGGTATAAAATAATGCACTTCTGTCTAGATATTCTTAGTATTATTATTCTTAGACAGTATTATAATAATAAACAGCATAAAATCTCATCTAAAACTGTTTCCATTACAACCTGAATATTTAATGATATATATATATATATATATATATATATATAAAGTGTATTGGGCTGGGCGGCTTGCACCAGGGTCCGGGTTCGATTCCTGGCTAGACTCTTTGTGCATGGAGTTTGCATGTTCTTCCTGTGCTCGATGGGTTTCCTCCAGGTACACAAGTTTCCTTCCACAGTCCAAAGATCTGCAGATTAGGTTAATTGGCGTTTGCTTTCAAAGGCTACACTCAATGCTGCGTGAAAACGCTATGGGAAACATCTTGTCATGTTGCCGGTTGTGAAGCATGTGTGTATCAAACATGCCAAATTTTTGGCTTTTATAACCTCGGTCGGGTGACGTCATCGGATAAAATGCTAGAAGGTTAAAAGGTTATAAATAGGAGTAAACCGGAAACATTCCTCAGATTCTTGTCTTCACCTAGTTGTGTGCGTGTCTGTGTCTAACCAGCAAAATAAGTGTTTAACTGACCGATAATGGCAGAGATGTCCCTCCGCGTGTATAATCCATGTCGGAGGTCGAAGTGTAGATCTCTACACTTTACTGCTTCAATTAAGTGCTACGCGCGCGCCTCACATTCCTTGAGAAGCTTCGAGCCACCGCACACTCCTGGGGCTTGAACTCGTGCATCTGGCAGAGCTGTGAGAGACGGATTTAAAACTCCTTTCTTTCGCGTTCTCATCGGATCGGGAAATTCCTCTGTCCGCTTTCAAGCGCGCCCTGGTGCTTTTTGTGTATGGGCAAGGATAAAACATCCTCTCTTGCTTATGTGGAGATGGTAATAGCCATATAACCTCTAAGCATTTAAAAAATAAATAAATAAATGAATAAAAAAGGAAAAAAAAACATAGACGGCAGGTTCTGTCAGGTGGCCGGGGGGCGGAGCCTCAACGACGCTCTCTCCCCTTTTTTTTAGCAATCTCCATATGAGTTAACCCTTTCATGGAGTAAAATGTATTTATCTCGTGTTTTCCTGCCATTAACTTATTTATTTATTTAAATATAGTTGAGGTGGAAGCGCAGGCTTATATGATGACACCCAGATAGAAGAGACGCTTCCAGGCTACTTCTCTCCTGGGACCTAATCCTTCCTGAAAAGCTATTACTTCCTTTCAAGCTGTGTAGACTTTTTATCTTCCCTGGAGGGAAAAGCTTTTTAGGCAGCAGGTCAGGTTGGTGATCCATTGCACATCATGGCGGTTTTGCACGCCTACCAGGCTGACTTCCTGAGAGACTTGAGTACTGGCGGGGCTCTTCAAGGTAGGGCGTATTGGAATTATGCCCGGCCACAGACTTGTCTCTTCGTGCAACAAAGCAGAAGCTCGTGCTAACGGTCGTTTTATGGCTGCGATGGTTTCCGCGGAGAGGCACTTGTGGTTGAATCTCAGGGGCATCAAGAAGAAGGATCGTGCATTCCTCCTTGATGCCCCCATCTCGCCTTCCGGCTTACTTGGCGATGTCATTACCTTGGTCGCCACTAGGTTCATGAGGCGAAGTTATATAACAAGCCCTCTGGAAATTTCTTCCTCGCCGTGCTCAAGAGTCAGGACTGTCGGCCACCCAGTCTCGACTGGGTCTGACTTTTGCGAGGCATGAAACACACAAGGAGAGTGTTTTTGAGCCAGGCACTCCCTCGTTAGGTTGGGGTGCGTTGTGCAATCCGCCTCAAAAGAGGTCATAGTGGCATATTGTCATATTCATGTGCCCAGGACCATGGGGGGTGGCCCCCCAATGGGGAGAGGCATGCAGAATTCCTTTCAAAGAATGAGAAAGTATTCTCCCTGGCACCCCCAGGAGATCGGTGTTCTTGCTCCACCACCACCACTGGTGTTTCGAGCAACACCAGTCTCCAATAAAATGTTAGTTCTTTGTTTTTTTTTCCTGCCATGTTTCAGAATGCCGAACATCTAACATCCCCCCCGTTTAACCAAGCCGCCGAGACTTTGCCCCTTTCTGAGAAATTGGCAGCGTGGAAGCTACTGCTAATTATATCTCCTTGGGTACTAAGCACTGTAGAAAGAAACTACAGGATTCAGTTCTCACATCACCCTCTGCGTTTCAATGGCGTGGTCTCAACTTCCATGAAACTGGAAAGTGCACATCTGCTGACAGAAGTTGCTGGGAAATGGGGCCATGTAACATGTTCCCATACCAGACAGCGAGTTAGGCTACTACAGTCGATATTTCTTGGTTCCCAAGAGGAACAGAGGGCTGCGTCCAATTTTTAGATTTTGCCGGCTTTACCGCTATCTAAAAATAAATCAATAGAAATATTGCCACAACACAGGAGGCTCCTGAGGTTCGCTTTCGGGGGCTAGGCTTACCAGTATCGGGTCCTTCCATTTGGTCTAGCACTCTCACCCGCAAATACACAAAATACATGGATGTAGTTCTGGCTCTTATGACTCCAGAGCATCCGTATTTGAATTACATGACTGGCTGGCCCAGTCTCAGTAGCTAGCGCTTCGACATCAGCATGTCATCCTAGCTCATCTTTGTTTCTTAAGATTGAGATTCAACGCCATTAAAGCGTGATCTTTCCTGTTCAGAGGACAACATATATGGGTGTCACATGGGATTCGAGCGTAAGCGGGCACAGCTGTCTCCCGCTCGTGTCAAATCCATCCTCAACACCCTTAAGGAAATGAAGCTAGACCAGAAAGTGACCATCACATTCAGAGATCTTAGCTCTCATGGCAGCTGTATCCACGGTGACACCTTTGGGCCTTCTGCACATGAGAGCATTTCAGTTGTGGCTAAGAACCAGGGGATTTCACTCTAGGGCCAATTCCCAATAAGGGCTACGCGCCAGGTGCTTCGTACCCTTCCTATGTGGTTCAGACCCCGGTTTCTGACTCTGAGTCCCACTCAAGTTCGTCTTGTTGTCGCAGATGCTAACGACAGACGCTTCCCTCATAGGCTGGGGTGCGGTCTTAGATGAACGTCCGGCCCAAGGGAGCTGGAGAGGCCATCTTCTCATGCAGAACATCAATTGCCTCATAATGATGGCTCTATTTCTATTTAAGACTATTCTAAGTGCTAGGGCTGCCTCCCCTAGAAGAGCTTATGGAGCCTCAAATGGAATGTATTTGAAAGTTGGTACATGACGAAGCAGGTAGACCCAGTCCACTGCCGAATTGTTTCAGTGCTGGAGTTTCTGCAGGAAAATTTATCCTTGGGCTTGTGCCCCCTTGTTGAATCACTAGAATCAGCACCTCAGGTTTCTGACCCTCAAGATGGTTTTTCTAAATGGCCATTACCTCTCTAAGAGGATCGGAGATCTGTCAGTCTCCCCATCCTGCCTAGACTAGTCAGGGCCATTTTGCATCCTCACTGAACTATCTTCCGAAAGTTCCATTCCCAACATGCACCCTATTGTTTTTGAAGCGTTCTGTCCTTCGCCTTTACAGCTTTGGAGCAGGAGAGACTTCACTCACTGTGTCCAGTACGTGCTCTTTAGATTGCATCAGCCAGTGGTGTAAGTCAGAGCAGCTTTTACATGTTTTGGGGCCGCAAGCTGCGTGAGATATGCTATTGCCCTCTCCTATGAGGCGCGTGGGCTCACTCCGCCTCTAGGAATCAGGGCTCATTCAACCAGGGGGATCACCTCATCTATTTCACTAGCAAGAGGTATTCCCCTGCAGCAAGTGTGTGAAGCGGAGGGTTGGTCTTCTCCGCACACATTTGCCAACATGCACCCTATTGTTTTTGAAGCCATCTGTCCTCTGCCTTTACAGCTTTGGAGCAGGAGAGACTTCACTTATTGTGTCTAGTATGTGCTCTTCAGATTTATGTCCACCGCATCAGCTAGTGGCATAAGTCAGAGCAGCTTTTACATGGTCTGGGGCTGCAACCGGGGGGCAGCCGCCACTACACTGGGCTATTGCCCTCTCCTATGAGGTGCGTGGGCTCACTCCACCTCTAGGAATCAGGGCTCATTCAACCAGGGGGATTGCCTCATCTATTGCACTAGCAAGAGGTATTCCTCTGCAGCAAGTGTGTGACACGGAGGGTTGTCCTCTCCGCACACATTTGTTACATTTATAGTCTGGATGTTCATGCTACTCCGGGCTCACGGGTCCTCGAGTCAGCTACCCAGACATAGTTCTGAGACCTTCTCGGCCTTGTGCGCACACGCTACAAAACCCCTGTAGTCCAGACATTTGCAGTGCGGTGGCGTTGGCACTCTCGATCCCATAGCGTTTTCACGCAGCATCGAGTGTAGCCTTTGAAAGGGAACGTCTCGGGTAACTTTGCTGTAAACCTGTTCCCTGAAAAGGCGACAAGAGATGCTGCGTCCCACTATGTGTGTGTGTGTATAAGCCAAAAATTTGGCGTGTTTGATACACAGGTGCTTCACAACCGGCAACATGACAAGATGTTTCCCATAGCGTTTTCACGCAGCATCTCGTTCCCGCCTTTTCAGGGAACAGGGTTACAGCAAAGTACGTTCTCAAATAGCCCGTAGTGTCTGAATGAGTGTGTGTTTGTGTGTGTGTGTGTGTGTGTGTTTGTGTGTGTGTGTGTGTGTGTGTGTACCCCGCCTTGTGACCTAAGCCTAAGGATAGGCTCCAGGCTCTGCAATCCTGAATATAGGATAAAGCGGTATAGATGATGAGTGAGTGACTTTGTGTGGCATATCATTCCAAAGTTTAGATATGTGAACTTGCTTACATGTTCCCGCTAAAAAAGGCGCAGCAGCGTTTTGGACTTGGCCAGCACCAACTTAGAGGGCATTACAATAATCAAGCTGACTTTAAACAAAAATGTTTATAACCTTTTTAAGATGTTTTTTATGTTAAATTGGCTTAAGCAAAGACAACAGTCTAAGCTACAAACAAATGAGCTTACTGTATCGAGTTTAAAAGACTATTCAGTAAAACACCTTGGCTTCTAGCAGTTAGTTTGAGAGAACAGCTATGAAAGGGTCACAACACAGGCTACACTAGGTCCAAATACCAGCACTTCAGTATTATTGTCATTAATACTTATTGGGAAATTTAAGGCCATCCATGCTTTTACACTGAACTGATTTTTTTCCCTCTGTTTTAAACAAAGATACATTTAAATATCATCTGCATACCAATGAAAAGAAATTCTGTACTTGCTAATAATGGATCCAAACGGCAGTAAGTAAAGTGAGAACAGCAATGGCCTAAAAATAGACTCTTGAGGGACCCCACATGTGAGACCCACTGAGGAGGATACAGAGTCACCAAGATAAACAGGGAAACTTCTCCCCATCAAGTGTACAGAGATAATATTTTCCAATACTTAAAAAATTTTTAGAAATCAAAACAGATCAGAATCTGTAGTTAGACAGAATAGAGGGATCCAGATTAGTTTTTTAAATTTATGGTTGTACCACTGTATGCTTAAAGCCTAGCACAACACTTGTGGTCAGACTAATATTAAAAATTTTCTGAATCACTGATTCAGTGTCATCACAAATCTCTTTTAAAATAAGGAGGCATAACATCGGTAGGACAGACTAAACAATTCATATGCCCAAATAATCTCATTTAAAAAGGGAAGGATAACTGGGTAAAATCAGCGAAGCATGTAGCACTGATGATTACAAGAAAGGGATAATATTCGTGCTCTAGCATTCTTAATCCTGTCCACAAAATTAACTCATATCTTTTAGGGGATTTAACAAGACACAGGTTGTGAGGGATTTAGAAAAGCATTAATAGTGCTGAAAAGAACACAATGTCTGGTACAGTTGTTTATAATAATGACAGAGATATTTCATCTTTTTAGCTTTTACAGTTCTTATAGATGTAATGCTATTTATTTGGCTACTCTGGTATTTGGTACAATGGTGTTTGCCCAATGCATCTTTTACGAAAAGAAAGAGTATAAATAGACCTCTGAGCAAGATGTATTACTCTGATGTCAGCTGTGCTTCCTGCTTAAAAAAATGAAGTGGCCAACAAAGGGGAATTCCCCCCAGCCCCCTTAAAAGACTAGTGGAAAGCTTTCACTGTACCTTGGAGGTTATTTTTACAGCAGATGTGTTATGTTAAAATATTATAGTCAGGTGTCCTCAAACATTTGACCATATGGTGCATAAAAGCAACTTTGTGAATATTTGCTTCCTGTCCTATAAGTTTCTTTTTTTCTTCTTGCATCACATCTCATCACTTTAACCTGTAACCTTTTCTTTCAGTTAAAGCCTCATTGGCTTTCCATTGGTAGTTTATAGTAATTTCAAAATGAGGAATATGCATACATTACATTAAAATTATAAATCATGCTTCATTAAAAAATACATAATTATCAACATAACATCAAAATTTCAATGTATTTTATTCACCTAGTGTTATCATATGACTTGTCAACCATTGTCACCTAAAAAAATGCAACACGCCATGTCGAAATCATTCATTTATGAATCAAGTTAATATAATTAAAATATATACATGTTTTTGGAACAGAGATGCATTGATAGATGATTTCAATATTTAAATTACATAACTTTTAATGCTCAAGTCCCTCACTTCAAGATCATGCCACACACATAGGATCATCTAAAAATGCACGAATAGTGATGTCAAACTAAACTATGACAATCAAATATATACTTTTTAATTATTTAAACCCAAAGGACATTGGTGGACAACATTTATTTATGCCACAAGTCACTTTCCTTTTTACCCCGACACGCTCATCACTCTGGAATAGGGTCAATAGGGTCGGACCTTTTTCCATTGTTTCAAAGTCCAATATTTATGCTCTTACTAAGAAGAGATTCTCTCATGCTACAGCTGTTAAGTCCCAATCCTGTTAGTTTCAATCACATTGTGTGTGGAAATGCTTTTGTTGTCACTATTAAACATTGCTGTGATTTCTTTAGGTTTTTTGTGATGCATCTTCACCAAGTGTTTAAGTGATCTCTGATCAGGATCATCCATGATTTCCTGACCATGTTTTTTTCTGCACAATTAACAGGTCACCACTATCTTCTTATGTTTTAATATTGCATGGCACAGTTCTTACTGTATCTCAATTATAATACCTTTAGCAATCTCTTCTTTGTTTGATGCAGGCCAATAAGCTGCTCGCTTTATCCAGTCAAAGGCTCTTAAGTATTTTAAATACTAAAACTTTTTTTTTTCTATAGGCAGTATATGCTTTTCAGATAGCTTTACACAGATAGATTGCAGGAGAACAGGAAGACCATAATACCAGAAAAAGTTATAGTGCAAAAATGATTTAAAGGAATGGCTTTGTTCAGTTAAGATGTGATTCACTATGAACATATTTAGCATCCAGAACAGCATCTAAAATTCTTTAAATTTCTTAATGGCTTTTTAGAACTTATCATCAAGTTTGCTGGTGACACTGCTGTGATGGGACTATACACTTATAGAACAAAAAAGGCATCAGGGAGAAGTTAAATAGCTGAGATAACTTGTGCCAAGAGAACAACATCAGCAAGACAAAGGAATCGATAGTATAATTAGGCACAAAGCATGAGAGAAGCTTACAGCACCTTATGATAAATTAGACCTCAGGAGAGAGTTTCATGTAACTTGGTGTTTATATCACACAGAACCTGTCATTGTCCATTCACATAAACACTGTAGTGAAAAAGCAGATCAGCATCTTTACCACCTTAGACACTGAAAAAAAAAGAGGGTAAATTTGTTATAATGATAGATAATCATATATTCTTCTGTTGACAATGTACAGACCCAGATCTGCAGGTGTTCACTATTTATTTATTTATTTATTCATTTTATTATCACGCCATCATAGTTGTTTCTGCGGGTTAACGTGTTTATCATTTTAGTTTTTGTTCCCTTTCTAATGTCCCTGACACTCTCTCTATGTCTGCAGCTCTGTGTCTTCAACTCTTTGCATAACTCTGCAAACATGCTTTACAATAACCATCACACGGCAAAAGACTCTCCTGTAAGGACAGTATGGATTTTTGCATTAAAAAAAAACATGTAATATCCTCAATCACATTGTGTAGGTGGAAAATAAGTCTCTTTCATGATGCACTGTGCTCAGGGGTTTGGGAAAGCCCTGAAATTTCCTTATGGCCTTGAAGATAGTAAGTGACAGTCTAACAAAACAAAATGACAAAATAATCACATTTTCTTGCTTTGCAGCCTAAAAGGTGATAAACACAGTTTTTATTTGATCCAGCTGGATTTACTCAATGCAACTTTTAACATCAAAGTGAAAGATATAACACAAACATGTAAGGGGAAAAAAAACTGAATGACTGAATTGGAAAAGGATCATCCCTCTTTCTAAAAATGACTCATTATTATATTTTACTCTTTTGACTATATCTGACTCTTTTCTATACCTACTATAGGGAATTTTCACTTTGAGTTTGTTTCACCTTGGGGGAAAAGTCAAAGTCAACTGCTCCCAAAGCCATGTTAAAGTTTGCCATTGTTGTTGTTTTGGTTACCACCAGCAGGTGATTCAGTAGTTCTTGTCTGGTGCTAGTGTCTGTACAGAGCTAGTTCATTTGCGAACTACCTAAGAACTAATTTTGTTTTTCCATTGGCTAGAGAGACGCATCATAATGTTACTGTATACGTCATTGTACGTCTCCTCTTTCTCAGCAATGTTAGCAGCAATGCTAGCAGGAAAAAAAAATTGCTGCAAAAAAATAATAGTGGTAAACAAAACAACAACAACAAATGCAAACTTCAACATGGCTTTGAGAGCAATTCTCCTGGATTTATCAATACTACAAAGCATTTGAGCTGCCTATTGCATATTAAATCTATTTTTTAAAGATGGCTGTCACAAACATCAAGTTGGTCATGATAATCCTGGGGGCTCCTGACCTAAGTGGTTGTTTGTCCTGGCTCAGCAAAGTGTTTCTGCTGCCATAGAACAGTTTTTTTTCTGCCTGATGGCCAGTGCTTTGGCTGTATGAAAACTGCTTAGAAATTGGGCAACGGCTCTTGAACTAGCTCCGGAACCGCATTGGTGGGGGTATCTGATGCACCTGTGCTCACAGAACACATGAATGTTAGATTATTTATTATTCACTTTCATTTTTATCATTCTTTGATTTTTTTTTCAGATATCTCAAAAAAATATATTTTAATAAACTGTCCATGTTGACATAGAAGGGAATTAAGTCTCCCTGTCTCTGTGTAGATTGTCTGGGTTGTATTCGTTCAATCTTTATTTATTTTGTTTAATCCATAACTTAAAAGAATTATTCCAGTAGCCTTATTTGTGTTATCATTTTATATGACGGTATGGGAAGGGGCATTACCAAGGGGAAAGAATATAACATGGCGTAAGTTCAATGTAAAATTAATTTCTAAATAATACAAACAAATCAGCATATGTAATTAATTGGATTTGTGTTGCTTTTAAACAAAAACCTACTAGCTTTTCTGTATCCAAAAGTTATCTAATGTATAGTGTATCTGTCCACGTTAATCTGTCCACTTACATGGCCAAGCAGTGAGTTTAAACTATTTATCATTACTTATAACTTAGAAATAAACTGTTTAATGAGAACTAATTAGCAAGATTCTCTAGCATTACAATACTGAAATCTTCAAACAGGCCTGCTTTGACATTCTGTCAGCTAGGTAGTGTCTTCTGTAATCTGTGTGAGTCTTTACAATAACACTGGGTGATTGTATCATGCTGGATGGGAAGTAAATTGTGCTTTTGTTTTTAGCTTTAAACTTTTGTTCTGCTTTTGAGGGCAGTATAACAATTCTGGCAGCAACAATCAGGGAATACATTACCATAGAGGGAGAATGCATGTGAGACTTTATTTTCTCCTTTGCCCCTTGGCATATCTGCTTACCAGCTACTCAAAGGAAACAAGTTTTTTCAGATTGCTGTAGCTTGGCTTCATTTTACACCTGCTCACTGCCACATTGTTCTCATTGCAAACCAATTTTAAACTACATCCACATTCAGACATAGTTATTGACTCCAGATCAGCAAGCTTTAGAGGACATTGAATATTATACAGTATATAAAACAGGAAATCACAAATAAATGGTTGTCTTAAGTGTTGTGCACAATAAATATAGTTAAATGAATAAATGACAACAAAAATCTCTCACCCTTGATGGAAATTCAGATCTTTCCTCTGACACTCTAGATCATCTATATGTAAGAATTGTGATGACAATGAAATCTGTTACCTCTTGGCACAAAGGAAAAATATTCACCCAATTGTTGAGTGATCGTGAGTTCAAATCCCTGTCATGTTCCCTACAGCTATAGATGATCAAGAGCCAAGTAAGCAAACATTGTCATCTGTCTAGGTTGGAAGGATGGCATACTCACACTTGTCTGGATATCAGAATGACTCATAACCAATTGTGAGTGCCCCTGAGCTCACAAAGAACAAAAGGGCAGATAGCACCTTCCTCTGAATGTGTTTTGCAGCTCTGTGATGCAACATGATTGGCAGTTTGAAAAGATGTACTTGGCTGGTTTAATGCACTTCGTGTTCTGACTGAAAAAAGCAGTAATGCTATTAAAGTTTTTCCAGTATTCTCTCTTTTCTGGTCAAATATGATTTCTATAAATATGATTGTACACTCAATCATACGCTGATTAGCCATAACTTTAAAACCATTACCATTAAAGCCACTTAAGTTTAAGGTTCCATTTGTGCCAAAAGAAGGGCTCTAAACCCACAAGCTTCACCGGTCCTCTAGCGGTATGCTGTGGTGTCTGGCATCAGGATGTTAATTGCGGATCCTTTGGGTGCTGTGATTTTGGAGGCCGGGTCAACAACCTTGAAGTAGTTGCCTACTAAGCCCCATGCGTGACAGGCAGTGGTCCATCAGGTGTTCTGATACCTTTCTGTCATGGTCAGCATTGTCTATTTTTTAGCATTTAGTGCTGCATTGGTCTTTCTGTGGGGTTGGCCAGACAGACCTGCCTTTTATCCCAACAGTTACTACTGCTCCATAATTGATAATCAATGTTTTTCAATTAATGTGGAAGTGGTGTTAATGTTATGGCTGATTAATAGATATTCGGTTTTACTTTGCTTTGCCAAAGTGTTTAGATGCATTCATATTCTAAGTAAATACTCTGTTAATTATCAGGTTTAAAATCAGTTCAAATTCTAGAGCATTACAGTGCCATATATTTAGAAAATTTTGACCCCTGTAACTCTTGTGGAATGTTTACCAAAACTCATAGAAGATCTTATCATGTGTTGTTGTGGCCCAACACTTTAGGAATATGACGTTAATCATCCAGATTTTTTTAAATAGAATTTTATAAGAATAAAGAGTATGTTGGAGAAAGGTGATAATATAATATAATATAATATAATATAATATAATATAATATAATATAATATAATATAATATAATATATGTATAGTATATAAAAGTATTAAAAACATATTCTTCTTTTTTTCATTTTTATTATTAAAATGTTTTTACACTGTAATTTATATACTGTCATAATACATCTTATTTACAACATATGTTAAGGTCTTTGTTTTAGAAGATGTAATACATTGTGTGAGAATTATGTTTAATTCAGTTAAATAAGGGAGTTGAACAAGCTCTGAAAAATGGGTAAGAAAAAAAGCCACAATCGGGTTCAAAATGAACTGGACATGACCTATTAATGTCCCCAGAGTACCTCTGAAAGAGATCTGTGTCAAAGGTAAGTAGTTTAGTAATAAAAGTCATGCCAGTGCTTTCACTACTAAAGTTTGACTGTTACAATTACTCCAGTGCAATAACACAAATAAAACATTATGGAATAGGGTGGTGTTTAAATGTGAATAATAGGGTATTTTATGTTTAAATGCATAATTATTCAGGTAGTTTCTGTCTCTTTAAAGAATTGGATAGTAATGATCGTTTTTGACTATATGTTTTTTTTTTGTTTTTTTTTTTAATAAAACAAGTCAGTAAAGTTCAGTACAGTTTCTTGTCTTCCTTGCAGTCTGGTGTTTTATGTAGTTGATGTTTGGGTAAGGCTCTTCTGACTCCCAGTGTTCTTCATCATTATTCCTGCTGAATGGCTGTTAGGATTCTGCTGCACCATACAGTTACAGCGTAATGCTGTCAGACAGTCCTGCATCAAGTCATGGAACAGGTGACCAGCGAAGAACATGTAGATCCAGGGGTTACAGCAACTGTTCAGGCTAGCCAACAGCATGGCAATAATGAATGCCATTGCTAGAAGACAGGAAAATGTAAGTTTAGTACACAATATTATTATTGTTTATTATTTGCTACTTCTAAATGATTTCATAATCATCAAAAAATAATCATCTAAGATCCATAACCATATATTCATGAATTTAATTTGTAGCCAAGCAACTGATCAGTGTATAACATAAATAATGAGATTCTTTAAAATATAGAAATGATAGAGATAATATAAAATATATAAAATATAGAGATGCTATTATACAACATTTAGTTCCAAACAAGTAATCTGATTGGACAAGAACTATTCAATTTGCGGTGATAATAGACAGTAACAGCATGGAGACATTTAATTAAATGTATCAATCAGGTGACAGGTGTTTTAATAATCATTACTAACTGTCCGTCTCTAGCATGGATCAAAGAATGATGCTATAGTGCTATGCATGCCGAAACCTACATTCAGAACCCGTTATGGAAGCACTTTTTGCAAGAAAACACATCTGATAACGTTATGTCACCTTAAACAACCTTTTGTCTCCCTATTAATGGCTAGTAATTTGTGGAATGGTTAAATAAAAGTAATATCACATTTAAGGTCACAAAACTGCCTTATGTAATTACATCATTGCAGTAACATCTGGCAGTAGGTGGTATATATTAGGCAGCAAGTGAACACTTTGATCCTGAGGTTAGCAGTGTTGATAGCTGAAAAATCTTTCTGAAAAGATTTTCTGTTGATAGCAGAAATGAATTTGAGAGTTATTGACAAGGGCCAAATTGTTATGTTTAGATGACTGGGTCAGAGCAACTCCAAAACTGTGGGAAGAATGGTTTGAGGAACACAAATAGTTTAAGATGTTAAAATGGCTTGCAAAGTCTCCAAATCTCAATCCAATAAGGCATCTGAGGGAAGTTCTGGAAAAACATTGGGCATCCATGGAGCGCCAACCTCACAACTTCAGGACTTATAGGGTCTGCTACTAATAGTCTGATTCCAGGCATTCAGAGGTCAACAGTCAAGGCTGTTTTGTCAGCAAAAGGGGGACCTACTCAATATTAGGTGTAAAGGTGGTCCCCACAAAGCAAACCGGAAAGTTAACATTTAATAGTATAGAAAGTAAATTTTCTAACCACCTCTATGTGTTTCTGTAAATAAGATGAAAGGACTGGCTAATTTAAAATATCAATCTCTAAAATGTAAAAATATTAATATAAAGCTCTTAAGTAGCATTTATGTTTTTGCTTGCTAAAGCTAATGATAAAAATATAAAGAAAAGACATTTCACTAATTACCTAAAATGACTAGAATAACTGATTTCTACAACATATTTCTTAATCCATATAACACTTGTTTAGCAAAGCAAATGGGCAAAAACCCATTCCTTATAAAAAAGAGAAATAATTCAAACAAAATTATGTGTTTATGTAAAACTATACATATTTATGTTCCAATGCAGTGTTGCCAACTTGGCGACTTTGTCGCTATATTTAGCGACTTTTCAAATCCCTCTAGCGACAATTTTTTTTAAAAGCGACTAGCGACAAATCTGGCGACTTTTTCTTGTGTTACTGGAGACTTTTGGAGACTCTGATGTGTCTGTACTGACTCTTCTCAACTTGCCACAGCAGCTGCCGCCGCCGGCCCCTCCCCCGTCCCAAAGCACTCACAGACAGGCCTGTCCTCTCGCAGGAGTCCCCCCGCCCCGCTGCAGTTACAGCAGGAGATGCTCACTCCTACGAGTCTTGACTGCAAATTAATTGCCCATGCGCGAATCCGCCGTTAAGTGATCCCGCCTTGACGACTTTTTTTTTTTTTTTTAAAGCGCCTAGTGACAAATCTAGCAACTTTTGGACAAACCTTAGCAAGTTTCCAAATGTCGCCAGTACTGTCCTGTAAGCACGAGGTCTTGCTTTCCCGGTACAGTTACTCATCTCCCTGTGTCTGCTCTGATCAGTAAACGCTAGCTCCGGCTGAAAGGAGCAGCATATTCCCGTGACTGCACAGCAGCTAACATGGATGTGAATGAGCTGCACATGTGAAAACGGTGTTGCAACGGACCTATCACTTACCTGCTTCTCCTTTGCTTGAAATAAAACTATTTAATTTGACCATTTTATTTATTTATTTTTTTTATTTATTTTTTCTTCCGATGCACTTATATTACTCACTGTTACAAAGCTTAGGTACATAATTATATTGGACACATGAGGAAGGATTAGGGAAAACACGCAAAATGCAAATACGACGTAATTACGTCATCAATATATATACGCATGACGTCATCTAGCGACATTTGGCGACTTTTCGAGCAGACTTTAGCTACTTTTCGTTGAAAATAGTTGGCAACACTGTTCCAATGTTCTTTTTCATGTTTCCAACAGACTTTGGACAGGTCAAGACAGGGCTTAATGGCCTGTGACTAACAAGGGGAAATACCCCAAGATGTTTCTAATAAATAGACATGTAGTTAAATATAAGCCAAACACTTACATATGTGCCATTCCATGCAAGCACAATTAAAACTGAATGTATAAGTTGTTTTTAGGTGTAATTTGTTGACTACAGCTAATGAATGCCCTTTCGCAAGGGTGTACTATGATACTAAATTGGGATATAATTCAAACCTCACAAATTAAACTTATTACATCCACAGTAAATAATGCCATCATACAACTACCTTTTTCATTAGTCTTTGTATTAGACGATACATACACAATATGGCATTACCTGCAGGAAAGCTTTCAGCTATATTGTTACCAACAGTAAGTGACCTAATGGACAGTTAAGGTTTAACAACATACAGTCATTTCAGAGACAAGCATGAGGACATTAGGACTGATGATGGCACATGCAGCTTTAATTTCCTTAGGCTTGATGGAGTTAGAGGCTTTTTAGCCCATGGTTGGAAGTGTAAATATCTCCTCTCAGTGAGGGGAACCAACCATCAGCTTACTGGGGATACACAGCTTTCCTGACAATGGGTGACCACTGAGGAGTGGTGTGAGAGAGAAATATGTACCATGATGCTTCCCCTGCAGATTAGGAAGCAGTGTGGTGCTGCAGCAGATAAACCAGCTGGTTGATCTGACCATCAAGTTCTTTTGATCAGTTATGAGATACTGGCAGATGTTAGTGCACTATAAAATGCTGTAAAAGTCAATTACATAAACCATCAGGGTAGCACAAAGGTGATGGCTTTTGCTGCCTTGCATGGAATTCTTCCTGTGCTCCATCTGTGAATAGCCTCACAAAAAAATTATTTACTTGGGCTATACTGTACATTGGAGCAATGCGAGTAGCCTCTTAAACCAAGGAATAATAATGTAAATATGGTAATAGATTGGTAAGGTGCAGATGGTTCTCTTCAGCAATGGCAAGTCTTTTAACATTTGTGGTTCATCCTGGCAGAGCATGGAAGCTTATTGGAACAGGATCCACTGGTCCATGCCTCTTCTCACCACATTTTCTACTCTATAAGTCTTTATCTCCCTTTTTGTTTGTTCTTTACTCTCTGATTCTAAATCTCATATTGCTCATAATCAGGAACTAATCAATAATGGCAAATCATATTTTCAATAATGCTAGTCTTTAAAAACAAAAATAAAAATACTGGTAGCCACCACTCTTGCAGTCCTAAATAAAATATCACTTGTGTCTGTGCGCTTTATTGCCATCTGAACATTATGACCTAATTTTCCCCAAAATTTTGGCAGTATTTTCGTGTTGTTGCATTCCAGGTATTCCAGTTTTAAGTACATATAAATCCTGCAATGTTTTTTTTCTATTTACAACCAAAGTCTGCATCAGTGGTATTTTGTTTAGTGCAGTACATGAGGTCATCATTAGTTCAGATGCAGAAGCCTTTATTTGCCATATACTGTATGGTATGTTTTATCCTCTATTTTTTTCTTTATTCCTTTTTCTTTTTTTATTCTCACTCTCATCTTTATCACAGGTTGTTAGTACTGTAAGTCTGTGGGTCAGAGTCCATTGGCAGCAATGACATGGCACCTCTGGAGCAGTGAAAGTCAAGTAACTTACTCAAGAGCCCAACAGTGACAGCTTGGTGATACTTGGATCTTGACCCTATAATCATTTGATCTTTAACCCAGAGCCTTCACTGTTGAGTCAGCCCCGCACTTTTTCCTAACCCAGCCACCACCCTAAACTGAATATGGCCTGAAGCCAAAATGGTTTCTGTAGGTCATTTATGCAGTGCTATAATGCCATCCAGCCCTTTCCTGTTTTGGTAATGACTTCCAATTTGATCTAGCTGATGGTGAACCAACCCAAGGGTCAACCACATTTATGTGTTACTTTAAGCAAGCCATGGGAAATGCAGCATCTGATATGTTTAAAATACTTTAGGATGTTTTAGTTGCAATCTGACTGGTCCCCCACACTTCTGCACACATACACTCCTACTCATAAGTTTCCAGTGGGAAAACAAATGTTTAAAATAGATTATGACACAAGCATTACAGAGAAGACTATAGTCAAAAAAAATCATCTTTAAAAGATAATAATTATTTAGTTTAAAGCTGTCCTAGGTTCTTTTTTTTAATATAATGCTTAAAAGCATTACACATGGCTAGGCTGGTAGGTCTTAGTGTCAGTTTAAGAGGGGCATCTTTATGACTTGACAATTATTTGTTATGAAACATTAAAAATTGCTGATCTACATAATGTATTTTCTTTCATTTATAAGCATAGGGCAATAAGAAACAACTGCTTTTCTGTACATTGTTTTTTTTTTTTGTTGTTGTTGTTATTTGTTTGACTTTGCTGCCATATTTTCTATAAAAGTTGTGTTTTTAAGTTATAGGGCTTCTCACATGTCATGTAATCCATGAATTGACTACATGGATTACTTTACATTTAAGAGTAAAAATCAGTAAAGAGAATGGCATCACCATTGTCAGAAGTGGTATCAAGTCCTTTTTGTTCTCTTCCAGTTCTTCTATGTATTTTTATTCTGGTTTTTATTTTTCATATCTTTTTTCTCCCCTGTTCGCCTGTTAAACTTAATCTGGTTTTGGAAATGTTTCTATCTATTTTTTCTGTCTCCTAGCCACTTTCTAACTGAATCAAATTGTTGTGTCAAAGGCTGCACAAATTAGCTTTTCTGAAGTGTAAAGTAAAAACCAGAAGTTTACATACTGTACATAGCCAAATACAATAATTTTTATTATTTTTTAATTATTATTATTATTATTATTATTATTATTATTATTTACAATTCCTGACATTTAATTATAGTAAATATTCCAGGTTTTACTTCAGTTAAAATCACTACTTAATTTTAAGAATGTAAGATTTATTTTAGCTTTAACTTCTGTCATCATACTCCAAGTGGGTCAGAAGTATACATACACTATTTGGTAATATTGCCTGTAAATTGTTTAACTTGGGTCAAACATTTTAAGTAGCCTTCCACAAGCTTTTTAAAATAAGTTGCTGGGATTTTGGCAACTTCATTCTGACAAAACTCGTGTACCTGAGTCAGGATTGTAAGCTTCATTGCTCACACATGCTTTTTTAGGATTAATTTCTTTCATTTTTCCATGATGTTAAACAAAGAGTTTAAAAGGTCTGAAGGCCGTAAATACATCCAAATACACCCCAAATTGACTCACATTATGTCATTTAGCATATCAGAAGCTTTGACAAAGCCATGAAATCATTTTATGGCATAGTAAACTTTTGAGCCATTGTAATACAGTGAATTGTATATACATGAAATATGGTACTCTATCTGTGAATAATTGTTGGAAAAACGACTTGTGTCTTGCATACAATAGACATCTGTACTGACCTAAATGTATGTAAACTTTCAACTTCACCTGTATGTGCTAGATTTAGAATGTAGCATAGCAAATAGCTCCAGGATGCACAGTAATACTCATTAATAGAAATATTAATTAGTAACAAAATTATATAACAATATATAGTATGTAAAATTAAAAGTGTGGGCCTTTTGCTGTTTAGGAAGTGTGTCTTAAATCTGCAGAAATGCACTTGGTTTTCACTGGCCTTGGATATAATTATTGATTCCAAATTTTAAATTGAATCACAAAGTGTAGCATCATGCAATAATGTTGTAAGAAGGTTTATGTTCTTTGCCTCTGTATTGCTGCAGCAATTATGTGGGATGTATAAATACCATTTTGGTCATTACTACTACAAAAATAATTTAAGTTATAAAAATCTAATCAAATTATAAAACAGATGCATAAAGCATCAATAAAAATAATCCAATATTATGTTATTTTATCCATTCATTATTATTTTAAATAGTGAAAAAAATTTCACTAAATAGTGACAAAGGTATTTTTAAAGAGCTTTTTTAAGTATTGCACAGCATCTAGGCAAAAAAGTAGAAGTAGTAAAAACGTCGTTCCTTGCAGTTTTTATACAGCAGAAATGTTGATATTAAATACAAAGTCTGTGTGGAATCAAATCGGTAATTTCACTCTAGAACTATTTTTCAATACCAAACGCTACAAAAAGGGTCTTTAATGAAAGTAAATGCTAGTTTACCATTAGATATTCATGTAAGCAATATAAGCCAGAACTGTTAGATTTGGCAGAACTGTTAGATTTGGCAATGACTAGGTTTGGCACTGAAGTACATTGAAAATAATATCTTTTGAGCAAGCTGGTGGAAGATAATTTACTTATAAAAGCTATGAAATAGTGCTCCAAATTAATATTTTCACATTACAGTATACTTTTTTAACTTGACATTTAAAATTATGGTGGCTTAGAGGTTTAATGGTTGCTTCAGACCCCTGGGGTTGGAATCGTGTCCCTGGTCTATGTATGTTGAGTTTGCATGCTTTCCTCATGCTTTGTGGGTTTCAGGTACTCTGGTTTTCCAGCACAGTTCAATTCCATGCATTGTTGGCTGACTGATGTTTCCAATTTGCCTGTTCCCTGTGGATAATTGAGTGTGTGAGTGGGTATGTACTTGTGCTGCCTCGGGATTAGCACTCCATCCAGGAGGTCCCCCACTTTGTGCCCTGAGTTCACTGTAATAGGCTTCATTGCCGCATTAGCCTTAACAGGATAGTTGGAAGGAATTACATTAAAATTTTTAGATTAATCAAACCCTAGTTGTGTACTTTAGTTCATATTTATTAATAATTATGTCTACTAAATCTTAAATTTTATTTCATTTATTTAGCTAATTAGGTAGTTTAAGCTCCTACCTGAACCTCTTTATAATACAGACATCAAAAATAAATTGCCATATAAAATTGCCTGTTTAGAATAAAAGGCTAGGAGATAAGCACTGTTGTTAAATTTCCACCCCAATGCCTGTTTCCAAAGTGGCTTTCAAGCTTAGTGAATTGCCCAGCATGTTAAATTGCATTGCAAAACCAATCTTTTCAAATTGTCCCCATCCTGTATGTTTTCACATAGGTAGACATATGTATCAAGACAAATGCACAAATCCACACGTTATATGCTCATGTAAAATTCTCTGTTGCCACCACACATTTTTCATGCCTGTTATTGAGACTGCACATACTTTTACACACACAAGTTTTACTAACTCATACGCCTAGTTTCTGAAAGGCCCTCACAGAGGTTTATAATTTCTGTGTAAATTTATAGTTTTAGAAAAATCCTGTTTATAATGATCAGTATTACTGTTAACTGCCTTCTTACATGCCCACAAAGACAAGGCACAAATAAGATAAATTAGTCTGGTCAGATGAGAACTGTAAATTCCACCATGAGAAAATGTTTGTCTACAAAACGATTTACTTCCTTATCTTGTTTCCATGTACCACAGACAGCCAGACCACTCCATTAGACACCCTTACCAGCTACACCAACTAACCTAACTGTTAATTTCTCTCCTGAGAAAAAAAAAAACAGTGTTTTGCTAGCCAATGGAAATGATATGAATGTAGTTACTATACACTTGGTAAGCGGTCCTCCAGAAATTCTAAAGTATCTTGCATATTTTTTTATTTCCAGCATTATTTAAAGTTGCCAGTTATGTCCTCTTGTCATTTTTCAGAAAAATGGTTAGTTGTTTTTTATTTAAGTATTTTATGTTTTTCCTCCTCTACAACTTTCACAAAAACTTTTTAAATAGCTACAAATTATATATAATTTGCTATTTGATATGACTCAGAGAGGACAGCAAGCTATTTTTAGGTACAGTAGATAGCTTTGTAGGGAAATTAAATTTCCAAAAAAGAGACTATTAATAACCTTCAACACCTTCAACAAACTGATCTAATTCAGAGGGATAATATTTTAAAGAGCCCTAGGTGCATTCAATTTACTCAATATTCCATTGTAGGCTCAATGAAACAAATGAAATAGGAATGAAGCGATTAAGACCTGATGTAGTAATACCCTGCGATTTCTTCTTTACTATTTTGCTCTGTATTTTTTGAAATTGTTGGAAAACTGTTGGGAATAAAAGGAACAAAATGTTTTTACTAGCATATGGATTCCATCATTTTTGCACAGCAGGTATAACCACGCACAATCTCCTTGCCAGAAACACATTATTGATATTCATAAGCTTGCTGAAATATACAGCTTTGATGTCATGCAACATTTAGTGGATCTCCAGAGGGCTCAGACCTGGAGCCTTTGAAGTTCTCTACTGAGCTTTTCTCATGTTCATTCATCTTTCTTTATTCTTAAATCATTGCATGTGAATTACCGCAACACGTTCTTATTAAAAGCAGATTCCGTTACAGCCCCATTGAGAAATTAAATTGACTGTTTCATCTTTTCAGTAAGTAAGCTTATAACTCAGCAGTCAGATGTGCTTTTGCAAATTGTACTTGACTGATGGCCTGTTGGGCATTTGTCTATATGTATAGTAGATGTACGTCTGTGTACATGAATGAATATGTGCATTTGTGTGGAAGTGTGTGAGGAAGAAAGGGACAAGCTTCAACCATACAACTTATTCCTGCTATAATTCAAATGAAAAGCAATTCTCCAACATTTTAACACCAGCACAAAATAAAAAACGTCCTTACATTATTGTATGTAGATTTTTTATATTTCTACTAACTATTAAGTCTCTGTTATAAATCTTTACTTACTTAGTCATTTATTTGTTTGTTCAGCTTTATCTTTTGATGGGTTACTAGAAATACGTATTGCGAAATTTCTGTAAAGGCTAATGTGAATGGTCAGTCAGTATTAACAAATGATTGTCATTGAAGTGCTTTAATACTGTATGACTATCCAACACAATTTGCCCCATCTCCCAACCTGTCATGCCTTTGTTCAGCTAATGAAACCATCAGCCTTAAGCTGACATTATAACCCAAAAGCAGAACACATGATATTTCTTTCCTTTTCTCTCAGTAATGAATTACCCTCTCTCGGTGCCATAGGATCCCAAGCTGACCACATCTGCACGAAGAAGAACGGCGTCCAGCACACAACATAGGCCAAGACGACAACAAATGTCATTTTCACTGTCCTGATTTTCGCCTCAGAGATTAGTTTCACGCTGCTGACACGTGAGAGTGCTGCACCATCCGCAAGCTCCCGAGACAGTCTTAGAGGCTGATCCCTTCTGCTCTTCAGCTTGAAGTTTTGCCATATCTTAAAACTTGTAAGGCCATAACACACACTCAGAATGGTAACAGGTATGATGTAGATGGTAAGGCTAATCCATGTTATGTAGGCTTTTGCCCCCCAAGGCTGCACAAAGTCTCCCCAGCAGTCATAGACCCCCTGGGCAACTTCTTTGAGGGAGAAGATGTATGTCTGCGGGAGGCTGAGCAACAGGCTCAAGAGCCACGACCCAAGAACATACTCACGGTCCTTCCTGCGTCGCAGCGAGCGGAGAGGCTGGCACACTGCAAGGCACCGGTCCACGGACATCAGCACCAGCAGGTAGGTGGAGGCAAACATCCCTACCACCTGCAGATACTTCACCAAGCGGCACAAGAAATCTGGCCCATAGAAGCGGAATGTGATGTCCCAGATAAGCTGCGGCAGCACTTGGAACACGGCCACGACCAGATCGGCGATGCTCAGGTGCTTCATGAAGAAATGCATCCTCGAGCGCGCGCGTTTGCTCACGTGCAGCGCCGCCAGTACGCACAGATTCCCAGCCAGTGCGAGCAACAGCACTACAAACAGCACCGCCACTTCCACCTTGGCCACCTCCTCGTTGCGTTTCAGAGGGTTGACAGTCCTGTTCGCAGCTATACTTTCGTTTCCGCTACTCGACTCGCTCCACGATCTGTTCAGCGGCCAGAGAGTCTCCTCTTTCGGAAAGTTCTCCATCGCGCGCGTGCAGGGGCGCGAGCGCTTCGCTCTCTGTGCGCGCACACCGGACTACAATCCACCATCAGAGAAGATCCTCGTGCGCTTTTGGCTTGCAAGGTTTCTTGGGAAAACACGAGATCTTTGCATTTTGGGTAACATCTGCAAAGAAACGATAAGCCGTTTGAGCCGCGTTTAAAAGAGCAGAGAGAGAAATGAGAGGAATTTCTTGTTTCTTTAATATGTTGTATTTAGACAGGTGTCTAATAAAACTATATATTTTATCCAAGCAACATTGTTTTAAAGATTATCATACTAAAGTGTTATTAATAAGTAAACAGCTATAAGCTTATTTAATTTTTAATAATGTACATACATATTCCTATGCATACACACACACACACACACACACACACACACACACATATTTACACATATGAATTTACATACATACATACATACATACATACATACATTATTGTCCCTAAAAATATAAAAATTCATAGAAAAAACCCACCTAAAGTCAGACGTGGTCACTGGCTGTGGAAAGCTCGAGCTCTATTCTGTGCATGAAACCTCCTGAGTGGCCCCCAGTTTTATGCTGGCTGCAAGGATTTAGCATTTTGGCTGCATGGTCACGTTTCGACGACCAGATGGCAGTAATATCACGTTGTGTAATATATTTGTAACAAAATGATTTACACAATGTCAAGCAGGCTTTAAATGCATGTGTTTGTCGCGAAAAAGAAAAAGCAAAGCGCTGATATTCATTAAAGTCTTAGGTTCTAAAATTAAGAACATGGTTGTTTTGTCCTCATTTCAGATTCAAATACTGCTAAATACTAGAGTTCCTTAACTGACTGATGTACATCTAATGTAGCTAAAAATGCACGCTACAAATGCAAGAGGTTTATGGGCAACAAAATGCAAGCCAAAAATTCTAAAGAATTTTCCACAGTTAAGAAAAAGTAATGTATGCAAACTTTAATCATTCAAAATGAATATAAATATACAAAATAACCTTATAAATAACCTTAATGAATAGGTGTATTGTATTAATGGAGGTTAATAACAGGACACTTTTGAATGCTGTAGCATTTTGCCTAATGGGTCTAGCTGAAACATGTCACAGCATGACCATGCCCCTGTTAGCCACCACTTCACTGCATATGCCATAACCCAAGTTTTGAAATACAGCAAAGAGATTTATTTACAGGCATGTGTTCCAGTTTTAAACAGAATTAAAAAAAATGTCTAGAATAATCCACATGGATTGTTATAACTTGACATGGTGGCAGAGAGATGTTAAAATACAAAACAAGGCAGGATGTGGGTGTGGTCGGGAAAAAGAGTGGCAAAATCAAAATGCATGGCAGGGAGGTTGTGATCTGAAAATAAATAAAACAGAGTAAAAGCCTAGTATTCATAAATGAAAAAAAAGCTGGAAAAGAGTTTGGCATTGTAACCTCGCACCTCATGGATTGAGGGTTCAATTCCCGCCTTTGGTCTGCGCGTAGCGTTGGCATGTTCTCCCTGTGCTTGCTGGGTTTCCTCTCCTGTTTCTTCCCACAGTCCAAAGACATTTAGAATAGCTCAATTGGCATTCCCAAATTGACCTCAGGCTCTAAGTTGTGTGTGTGCCCAGTAATCAATTGGTAACCTGTCCAAGGTGTACCCCACCTTGTGCCCAAAGTCTCCTAGGCTCCAGGCCTAGAGTAACCCAGTACAGGATAAATTGTATAGAAGATGAATGAATGAATGAAATAACTGTGTGTGTAGATTATGTTTTCATTTGCATTACATTTTAGTTTAATTACAAATTCCATGATTATGTAATATGCCAGTGTGCTGATTTGTGATTAACTTGTTGAGACCTGAATATCCTCATGACATTTTCTCACTACCACAGTACTGTGCAAAAGTACATGCAAATAAATGTTGAAGAGCAAGGATGCCTAAAAACTACAAAGCTCAAGGACAATATTTGGTGTGACAATCTTTTGAGGACCATTTAGTCCAAAGTACAATTTGTGCAGTTTTATAAGGAAATTAGCCCCTAAGTTTTACTGTGCATTCTGCAAAACCATTCACAGTTCTTCTGAGGACAGTTACAACTGCTGCATTTTTGCATGCAAAACCCAGCACTGTTTTTTTTTTTTAATCAGAAATGTTTTGTACTGATAAAGTCATAATATATATATAAAAAAAAAAAAAAATCCAAAACATGAAGTTACGGATTGTGCAGACAGATGGGTATTATTCTTTTGCCAAACTTGCTTCTGTTGAAAGATATTGAATAAGTTCAGAAATATCATCTGCCAATAAACAGAAGCAGTGAGGAGAAATAATAAGGTACAACAACTGAGTCTGGGACTCGGGAGGAGAAGCTACTATACCACTTTGATATTTGCCCACCTACAGTACTCAGTCGCTTCTGCAGTGGAATATGAATATGTGTGTAAAGAATACGTTTCATTTATAAAAGTGATTTAAATTAAAAAGACAGAACCTTAACTTTAAAACAACTTTTCCCAACAGTACAATTTTAAATGCTAAATAGTCACTAGAGACACCTCTTTTGTTTTTTTATAATATGACTTATGACTTACTTGATAAAACCTCATATCCTAATCAATAAGTTCTTAACAGTTTTTGTTTCTCGTGTTATGTTTTTTTTTTTTTATTGTCTTTGGAAGCTTTATCACCAAAACAAATTCCTTATACGTGCAAACGTATTTGGCAATAAAGCTCTTTCTGATTCTGATTCTATTTGAGATGTTTTATAGCACATCTTTGTCCTAACTTGTTTCATAAATTCCTAAGTTAAGCCTTCGGATTTTACCTACAGTAATAGCTTGACTTGAAAGTGTTGTAAGAAATGCATCCATATTGTATCACTTTGCGTAATATTCTCCTTCCCTGCTTCCTTCCCTGCTTCCCTCAAATTTCAATACATATTTCAGATAAAAATCTTTGCATTTTAAGTTTTATATGAATATTGATTACAGCTGGACAATGCAAAAACTAAGGTAAATAAAAATATTTTCTTAGTTTTACATTGCATCATAATTATTTATACATTTTTCTCATAATCTGCGCATTAATTGCAACTCCAATTGACTAGACTGCATTTCTGCACACCAAACAATTGTATGAAGGCCTAACCTGTCCAAGTATGGTCATGTTCAGCTGCAAATATAATAACAAAGAACTATGGCATAGTTGTATAAACATGTTGCATTTATTCTTAGTGACATAATGTCTTTCTCTGTTTTTTTTTAGTCTAAAAGTTAATAAGGAGCAGTCTTAAGGTATTGACTTCAAAAATGTCAGCGCTTGAGTACATATGTGAATTAAATAACACTGATAATCAATTACAGTATATATGAGTAAACTGGTGACATGACTATGGCACCATGACATGACTATGGCACCAAAAGAAATGTATCAGAACACACAGTGTGTCATAGTTTGCTGCATAAGGCTTAGCAGGCAGAGGTCAAGGTTGATGAGGTATACGATAAGCATAAATTTTTGCTCACACCTCCATTCACATGTTTACCTGCACAGCAGTGACTGAGGAGATAGTAGCTTTGAATGGAAAAAGCTGCCAAGCAAGGGCAGCCAACTAGAGTTTTTATATAACCAGATAGAGATGACGAAAATGCTTGGTGATGTAGCAACAAAATGTAACTTCATAAACGTTTGCTCAAGATTGGGACTAAACAGCCATCAGATTTGAAGTGAGTGCACATCATTTAATAATGTTCTGTTATAGTGTTTTAATATAGTAAAAGGTAAGGGGACTTTACAGTTTATTCTTTTTTGTTTTTATTGTCACTTTTCATGCTCTCTCCACTTTTTTTTGTAATTGGGGATGTATGTATTAGTGGTAAATTGCACTTACTTGGTATAATGTCAAAAACATTTTCTCTTTAAAAAGAGAACCAGTTTTTCCCCAGCAACTAGAAAGAAAAATTGTATTTAAAAAAAATGATAATCATAAATTAAATAAATATATTATAAAAATACAGATTGACTGAGTGTGTATTATACACACAAAATAATAATTGGTTCAGTCTGCCAAAAAAAAAAAAGAAAAAAAAAACTAATCAGCCACTAATCAGCATCTAATCATTTCAAATCAAGAGTAAAGCAGCTATGTCATTACTATGTGTATTATTGTCTATTGTTACAATATACAAGCACAATCAGTTTTACAGATTATACAGTAAGAGCCAAAGAGCTAATGACCATAATAAGAGTTTATTAGTAAGAATCAGTATCAGGGTTTATAGTATAGAGTTTGAAAAAAATACATTAAGCAGAACAATTTAATTTCGTAAATTAAAAACAGCTACTACATTGTACAATCCACGAATACTAACCGCTAATTTCATTTCATCTCTCCGCTTCAAACTTCACCATTGTGGTTTATGCTCTCATTTTCCCTACACTTTGCATTAAAAATGTAATCTGTCATCTGCTGAAACAAAAAATTGGCTAAATGTCATCATTTTGGTTTTACAGTTAAATTCCATTACTATGAGCATGTGAAAGCAAAACTGGTGAGACTAGACTTTAGAAATGAAGATATGCCATTTTCTGTACTTGTTTGTAGGTTTTAAAAGATACATTGAAGCTAAGAGCACTTCCCCAGCACTGGAGAAACTGCTAATCAGCTGGAGGATTCAGACATCGTAACCATTTCCCATCCCTTTTACAATGACGAAAAGCAGATGGCCAGAATCAAACCCCAGACACAAAGTGTAGTCGTGTGCATGTACGTGAGTGTGTGCATGTGCGTGTGCACGTGCGTGTTGGGGTGGAAAAGAACATCAATGTTATAAAAAAATATATATATTAAAGGGAGTACACACAGTAGTGTGTTTTTGCTTTTTAGAAAACATTTTGCTTGTTAAAAAACAGGACTTAAAAATAGACGCTGGTACTAAAGGGAAAAAGCAGTGAAGCTAAGTTTTAAAAGTTTCAAAATTAGCACAGAGGTGGAAGTATTCTGTCCAGATGTTTTATCAGAAAGGTTTAATTAAATAAATCTTCTAAATGTCAAAATAAATACTGCCTCATAGCAAAGACGGCCAAACCATGAGCTATTAGGAATTATACTGAGACACTTTATGATTTCTCTATGAACCTGTCGAAGTGAACATAATAAACGTTACAGAAAAACTGAATCATGTGCATAAATTAGGGGACAATGCAGAGCTTTCTAGTCTCTGTTTTTTGTGAATGATGTTTTTTTTATTTGTAGACTTCCATTTGTTACTTTTTTATTATGTATAATAAAATAGAATGGCTTAAGTATAATAGGGTGAGCAAAAATGCTACTTGAGGTCATCAGTTAACCAATGTGTGGGGCATTCAGAGCTCTGTACTAGCAAGGCAGGTTGTAGTCCGTTGTCCAAAACACTGCAGTTATGGTTGTACAAATGTTACTGTTGCCTTCTCACATTCTTCCATATTGTGTTATTGTATATTTGAGTTGGAGAAATTTTTTAAAATCCTTATAAGTTTTTTTTTTTTTTTTTTTTGCTTTCAAAGTGTCTAGACTCTAGAACCTACAATGATGGACATTGACTAATTTAATTATTAGTTGTGCAAGTAGCTCTTAGCATTGACTATGCTCCTGACTAGCATTAACTAGCAACTAGGCGAGGTAAACCGTGGACAGGTGCTAATCCAGTGTGGGAAAATTTATTTACTTATTTTACATTAACTTTAAATAAAAGAGAAATTATTGATTAATTAATCTTTATTATTGACCAAACTTTAGTCTTTAACCCAGTTTACTCTTATTTAGGTTTTGAATTATTTAAATGGAAGACAAAAATTCTAAAATATGCTTGGCTTTGTTGCAAAAGTGACAGTGAATTTTAGAGATTTGGAGTGCTGAATTCGATGCTGTGATGAAAGATGTTTATGAACACATGGCATGTATCCATCTATTTTAAATATTCAGTGCTTCTGTCCTGTCTGTTTCTTGTTGTATATAGCAGATATCATAATTTCATTAATAAATAAAGTCATCAGTCAAGTTTTGTGCAGTCGAGCGGACAGATCTTGATATGTATGTACATTCTTATTCTTATTATGTAGGAGTTGGGTATTAAGTATAAATTATTATTGTATATATTATGTAGATATTTAAAGCTATTTATTGTTAAACAATCTAATAGGGCACACCTAGACAACAAGGATCATCAATAGGGCACACCTAGACAACAAGAATCATCTGTCAGCATGGACATGCATACGGCAGAGCTAAAGTTGCCCAAATGTCTTCTTTAGCCAATGTCTGTATGCCTAAGTTTCACTGAGTTAAACCAAATAAAATTTTAGTATCAATCAAACATTTACTTTTTGGTCAGTGTGCCCTGCCAATCCAATAAAAAAAGATGCAAAGTTTCTTTAAATTGTAGATTATTTCTAGCATACTGTATGTTACAGCTGAGTCATTTGATGTCGTGGAAATGATGAAATAATGAATTCTAAAACCAATTGAAGCATGTGCTTCCAAACAATGTACAACTTGTCATGTTTGTGCCATGTCAGGTAATAATGCTTAATTTTAAACTATCATCACATAAACCGATCTTAACTAGCTGGCTACCTTGGGCAGTTATACGACAAGTTAACCTGGACATTAATTTCTGTTTAAAAGAAAATTGATGTTAGATGAAAATAAGTTAACATCTCCATTAAAGCAGGGATTTAAACCTGATTGATTACATAAATAAGATTTTAAGATAATTTGGTTTTAGCTCTTACCCTCCAAGACAGAAAAAGTACCTATTGTATTTTAAAATACAAATTGTAAGAAAAGATAGCTGACAAAACAAGATAACTGAATATAACAAACCAACACTGGAAATTACATAATTCTAAAAAAAAAAAAAAAAAAAGAACACCTCAAGATAAGAGATAATAACAATGTTCACATAAAAATGATACAAAAACTCATTTTTACATTATACAGAGTAATGTGCAGGTATGAGGGAGAGAGGTTTCAGACACAAGATTAAAGCTTGTTTACTGTAGCAGACAAAAGCACAGACAGCCAGGGTCACTGAGGGCATATCTGTAATCAGCCAAGATGGCCAGACTGAGGGCAAAATCAAAAAACAGCTGGAACATGATAACCAACAAGCAACTTAAGTATCGCTTAGAATCACAGTCTAACACATGGAGTGCTTGGCAAACAACGTGGGTTTAAATCATGAGTGTCCAACTCAATTTATGTTCAGACCACATCAGCATTTTTGTAAGTCATTAAAGTCATTAAATGAAAGAGTTATTTCTTTAACCTTGTACTGAGTGCATCTAGTCACTAACCTTGTTATGGTTGCATGTCAGTCTACCATTAATATTTTTGTTTCATGATGACAAAATTATTTATTCATATTCATCATAAATTCAGCTCAATTCAACTTTTATTAGATTTCCCCACTGTGGGATAAATAAATGTATATCATATCTATATATAGGCTAAAAATAAGGAAAAGCTAACACGAGTTAATTTATATTTTAACTTTTTGGAGCAATAAAGAATAAATAGTACCAGATTATCTTTATCATTGACTTCATTTTCAGAAAACATTTCTGCCGGTCCCTAATAAAATATGTTTTTGCTAAATGGTAGATGTAAATGTAAAATCTTCCCTCAGTACATACAGTATATATGCCCTTGGTCTCCTGCTATTCTTTTCTTATGTCTCGGTCACCTTTTTTTTTACATCTTTGTAGTTCGCACCTTTTTGAGTCTGTCATTATCATAAAGTTAACAACATGCACAATTTCTTGTAGGTCAGGACAGGGAAACATGGGATCATTTACAGTTTATTGTTGTCAAGAGAAGGTCATGTGTAGTTTAAAGTCTTAGGTGCTTAGAAAGGAAATGTCTGTGGCTAAAAAAAAAAATGAAGAAATACAACATAGAAATTTAGAATCTCACTTTAACTTTGTAGTTTTCAAATATTTTCTAAATGTTTAGAGAATGAAATGGTTTCCGTAGAACTTTAGAATTGACGATTCCTTCAATTTTCTACACAATGCAGTTAAAAGGGCTTCTTTCTGGGAATTTCTTTAAGCAAACTGGTCTTTTCCAGTGCACTACTAAAATATAGAAGCATTACAAAGTTTAAGGTGGAGTCTGGTTTGCTGCTTTGCTAGACAGGTCTGTAAATCCCTAATGGGAAATGAGCATGTATGGCTTTTCGCCGCAAGCCACAAATCTTCTCAGTTCCATTAGGAAACAATCAGAATGCATATTGTGCAAAAGCTCTGGGTGAATGCATCTGCTTGTCATGCACTTAAAAAAATGGCCTTTTCTTTGCCGCAACCTCTTTTGACCTGAACTAACTAAACACATTCCTGTAGAATAGAATATTAGCTTTATGAATAAGAGATTACTGGGCAATACAAGTCTGCCATATTAACTCTTTGACTGCACATTGTGGCATATGGCTTTAGAGTAACAGAACTTCCAATGCATAATTCCAAACTTGCATTGCATAAGTATTCACCTCAATGAACCCATGTTCATTTTGTGCTATTACAACCAGGAATCGATTTTATTGGGATTAAAAGTCATTAATCTTTGCAGAATTGCCCATCCTGAAGAACTTGGACATGTGGCTGTGCTCATCTGGCAGTTAAATGTGACATTTATAAATCACGAGCATGAATAACATTCACTGCACTCCCTGAGTGCTGTAAGAGTGCTGAAGTGGGTGTTCCAGATGACTGGAATAAAGATCACGAAGTTTGATGAAAATGAACCTTTAGAAAAAATGGTTTTGTTTGCACAGTTACAGGAGGTCTGGGTGCTTTTTTCAGGTGGCCCCAGAGAAATGAAAGGCTTGTCTAGAGGTAATGTTAATGGTTACTATGGGGTGCTGGGTCAGGATTAACAATTATGGGACGCTTTTTCCATGTACTGTAGTCATGAAATAGCAGGAGCAGAGTTGACCTTCTACAAAAGTAGTCACTTTTGAGATACTGTAACAAAATCAAAATAAATAAAAGGTCAATGAAAAAGGTAAATGAAGTATTTTGTTTTCAAATGGTTGTTCAGTATGAAACTGTGTAAAGCAACAGTTTAAATAATCCAAGCATTTGAAGGTTTGCTAATATTTTTCAGTTAGAATGATTTTATTGAAAATAAAGTTAAATATTTTTGAAAGCAGACAGAAAACTATCCTACCATACCCAAAACAATGATTTACCCCAGCTGTGAACAGAACATGATTTCTACCTTTATAACGTTAGCAGCACCCCTTACTGTTCACATCTAAAATTGACTCAATAACAGTTTTTGGGTTTTTTTTTTAAAGGAGAAAATCTCATGCACTAGGGATTATTTGATCTCTGTATCTTCACCTAAATTATTTCTTCTCAAATTCAGTTACTGCGGAGTATTCTGTACACTGAAGTAATGGCTGATGCAAATAATTAAAAAAGATAAGACTTCTGTGCAAGCATTAAAAGAAGGATGAAATTGTTTAAAATAACTTATTGACCAGCTTATGACTGAGCTAGGTCAGAAATTTGATATAAACATTCCTCCTAATGGAAAAAAAAAACAAGTAAAACAACGTAATGCTCCCACAAAGTTAGGCCTCGTGCAGGAGGAATAACAATTTTAGCTGCTGGAGTGACCGGGTGAGAAGGGCAGATTGTATGGGTCGTAGGTTATAGTGTTTACTTACATACTTACAGATAGTGAAATTGACAAGTGCAGACCATATAAACAGCATGGGCACCAAAACCAAAACACAGAAAACTAGTCTTATCTAGGAGAAAGAACATGGACATGGATCTACAAGCAGCCTAACAGATGGCTATATACCATGATCAGGTAACAGGAAAACAATTGGTTATATAGAAACAGAAAACAAACAAAGCTTTTTTGTACAAAAGCTCTGTACAAGCTAAGAGTGCAACAGACAAACAAATAGCTTGAGCGTCAGTGGGCTTATTTTAAACTGATAGCACCACCTCTTTTGGTGGAGTCCCTGTCACCCAATTGGTTAAAAACTCTAACCCAATTGATTTGGACTGACATTGGAATTCAACTATAGGAGGACAGCAACAGATGTGCAGACAATCAATAGATAAAAGGAGCAGAGAAAGAGAGAGAAAAAGAGAGAATACATGGAAATGCCAATATTGAGATGTAACAGTGTGGCTTAAGAAATCACTTTAGACTTTACCTCTAACTTGTGTTTTTATGAACTACTGTGCCAACAGTGACTCATATCATAGCCAAATGTCTCTATGCTAATATTAGCATACAACGTACAACAACAACATGTACAACAACGTACAAACAATGAACTAATACTATCTATAATGAATAAGCAAACCATATGAGTAAGTTACATAGCAAATGCCTTTTGCCTCTTCATTTCCTTTGTGTTTCTAAAAAGCAAGGATACTTTTACAAGCACTGGCTACCACGATAGCAAAATTACTTGTAATTGCTAATTAAGGTTGCCTGGTTTCTCAATTCCTTCAAGTGCACTTAAACAAGGAATATATAATTTGTGATGGTGGAATTAAATTTTTCTAGAGGACAAAATTGTCAGGAAGGATATCGGGACACACAATGAAATGAAAAAAATACCAGCCACTCATTACAGAAAACACAAATCTATGCTAAGGTATGCAATATCATTATCATTTTCAACAGGATATCAATATCATATGTGCATTTCACACCTGCTCCAACATTTTAAATTGCATCATCATCTAACATACAACAAGGAGCTACCACCGGGTGATTTGAATAACATTGATTATCAATGATATACTGTACCAGGATCATGGACACAAAAAAAAATCATCTATGCCTGTGACAGTCAAAGGCTAGCCCATCTGGTCCGAAAAACAAACAAACAATGCATCACAAATTGCTGAAAAAGTTAATGCTGACCATAAAAGAAAGGTATAAAAAAACATAACAAATCTTAATCATTAAAAAAGACTATAAAAAAAAGAAAAAAGTTGGACTAAGTTCTAAAAATAAAACAATGTTTTTTAAATGTGACAGTGTCTGGGAGGGCTTTACTGCATACTCTCACTACAACCTTGACAAGCTTGAACTGTGTTGAGGTAGCCACACATGTTTGTGTACTTCAGGCTAGTGTGTAATGGAGCTATTTGTTGCCTAGGCAACAGCCCTATTGATTTTTACAAAAGGAAGGAATCAACATGGGTTGATGAGCAGGCATTAGTATTTTCAGTACTTTAATTTCACAAAGGTGGACTATCATCTGGACACCTTCAGCAGTGTAATCTGTTTAAGAGTCATAAAGCTATGTTCCCCAGATTAGGGACATTGGCGCAGATGGTGTGACCTTTTACTAATGCCTATTCTCTCAGATGCCTGTTTATAGCTATAATTCACAGTGTACCCATAAAATGATGTAATTTTAATGAAATCTTGCTCTAATTTATGTTAGTTATTTGTCTATAAATTTTTATTGTAAATATAATTTGGACAAGTAAATGTTAATACACAATAATTTTATTCATTGTTTATTTTTAGGTACTGTTTAGGTACATTTTAGATAACATTACAATACCAACCATCTCAGAGTTTTGCTATGTTTTGTGGTGTTTTTATTTATTTTTATTTTTTGTTTTTTTTGTTTGTGAGTTTTGTCTATAAAAATTGTTATGTTTTGTAGAAATTTTAGCAAAAAAAAAAATAAAATAAATTGAACATTAGAAGTAAAAACAAATTTAGACCCCAAACTGAAAGTGTGTCATTGTGCTAAATCTTACATCTGACATGGACTGCTTTGGCCACCTGGATTCTTCTATCAATCTTCTTTCATCATTTTTTTTTTCCAGCACTATGCTTTCAGGTTTTCATTATGACCCTTCTGAAATTATAACTTTGTAAAAGATTGGTATAATATTAAATATATATTGATACTGTTTAGATTCAGATTATGCATCTGATTGCTTAACGTTTAATTAATTATCTAATTCCAAAATATAACCTTCCAGCCGTTCAAGCTGCTATGCTGAACTAAATAGCCAAAGGCTGATTTAAGTTTTTTATGGTTCATAAAAATTGTTGGCTTTTTTGCTGCTCTCCTGTTTACAATGTTCCTAAAAGAACCAATTGTAAAACAGTTTCGTTATTTGTTTTATATCTATTTTGTTTTAAAAAATGTAATTGGCAAATAAACCAGATCCTTTCTCACATGCACAGCACAAACCTACATAAATGTTCAATGCAGAATTATCCCTAATCTATTGTGTACAAAGTTAACACTCATTCCCCAATTATGCCGAAGGTTGCTGCTAGACTGTGAGTATTCCTGTTCTATAAATATGTCTAAATGTCATGCACATCTAGCATTTCCTGCTGTTAAAGAGTAACATAAATTTGTCTTACCTTAAAAGGGTAAAAGCAAAGTGCATGCATGAAGATTCTGGAGCATAGGGGTCGGGAACCGGTGGTGATTAAAAGTTGGTTCAAGAGGTAAATAACATACTCCTGGCCTTTGATCAGGCTTGTGTCTCCTTGTGTTGCTTGACAAGCTTTTGACACCACTGATCATACAGTTCTTTTTAGATATCCTTTGACTGACCGTTATCAGTTTGTAAAGGTAAATGGTGACTCCTCTGCACATAATAAAGAGTGGTGTTCCACAAGGTTCTGCTTTATGCCAAATGAGAGACATAAGACACTGGACTTGTAAGACCAATAAACTTTCTGACTACATAGTCATTCAGCACTCTGGTGTGATCATTGATTTAAGTCTTTCATTTAAAGCTCATGCACGGGTCTTAATCAGTGCACTTTAACAAAGTGGACTTCATGTTAACTAAAATGCATACAAATGCATTGTATACTAAGAATGTTATACAAATGCTTTTTTTTCTGACCATACAGCTGACAGTTATAAAAGGACCTCTTTTGAGTCTGCTTGGTTACTGTCAATGTTTATTCCTTATGTCACCTCCCTAGTTTTTATTTCTTGACAATGTCCCCTCCTGCTTGCTCATTAGGGATAAGCTGATAAAGCTACAAGGTGGATTTAAAATTTTACAGTTTATTTAAAATTGACACTTACCAAAATCTGCTAAAATTTGAAATACCAGACCTGAAAATCCGAGTGAGTGTGTTCATGTGTTCAGGAAGTGTGCTGATTTACACGTGAATATTTTGTTATAAGCCTCAGTGTGCTTCATTCGTTCATCTTCGGTTGCTAATTTATTAAGGTCAGGGTCACAATGGGGGAAACATCTTCAATGGGGCTTCAGTGCATGACAGGTCCACATGCACACACATGCATATACTGTATACCACTAGGGGAAATATAACATAGCCAGTTCACCCACTGACATGTTTTAGTAGGTGAGATATTACACTGTATATACTTATACTGACTGTACAAGGACATGCATAGAAACTCTTCACAGACAAGCACTAGGATCCTGCTCCAGGATTAAACCAATGACTCTGGACATGTGAGACAGCAACCAACTATTTCAATGTTTTCATCTTAATAGAATTTTTAGTTGTATGTGTATTTTGTATATCAATTTATTAATCTTTTGTGTTTATTTTTAATATTCCTTAGATTTTCATAAAGTATTTTATTTAAAATGTTTTTGTTAGAATGAAGGTCAATAGTTTCTTTCACCACAATACCTGTTTGAGTGAACTATTATACTATACATATATTTATTTTTTTGAGAATGACATATAGAATTTTAAGAATGTACTATAAATATTGAACCAAAATCTGTTGGCCTACTTAAAAGAAAAGAAAGAAACAGCACACCTCAGTACATCCATTTACTTGTAAATAAATCAGGTGTGAACACTGAATGCTCAACCTGTGAATGCTTTTGAAAAGCTATTTTATAAAGCATTCCCCCAAACAAAAAGTAATTACATGCATTCAATAATAAAATCCTAAAGCTCACTGTTCTCAAAATATTAAAGAAAAAACACACATTAAACAAAAATATCCCCCACACCCTAGCTTTTGCATTCACTTTTAACACACATTTATTCTTTGGGCTCATTTTGAATATAAGACTTTATATGCCGTTTTTGGGTGGCATTTTCATTTTCTACATTTCCCGGCCAAAAAAGGTCACACACCGTAATATTTCATTGGAGTGCCTTATGCTTTGATTACAGCCATGGCAACATAAGCAACAGCCATGCTTATGCAATGTTTATTTCCATAAAGAGTTGAATTAATTTTTCTTTAAGTTTTTGTATTGATGATGTTGGACTGCTGCGTGGCGTGAGTGTTTTTTCCAGCAAATATTCTCAATGGGGTTTAGGTCAGGCCTCTGTGGCCAATCCAGCATTTTAAAACTATGTCACAATGTGAACCACTTTTTTTTTTTTAAACAATTTAAGCTCAATTAAACCTTATATTGTCTTCTTAGAATATTCCAAAGCGATCAGAGTAGAAAAAAAGTCCATTGACGGAAAAATTTGGGTTAGGCAGTGTAGATCAGTGAAAAGTATTAAGCATACAGTAAATCACCAGGTTAGTTTGATGTTGCAAGCCAATGTCCATAAGAAACCTAATTATTTTCTACCTTAGATAGAGTTGGAAGAGCTTATACTTTATGAAGTAGAACATACAGGGTTTGAAATACATATTGATTAGGTCTGTGATAGAGGGAGAGGAGGAGGTCAGCTGATGCATATTAATCTTTGTTTTTACACATGAGAGCTGAGGATGGCTGAGTGGACTTGCAGAATATGTTAGTAGATGCTTTTCAAAAATCCTGCTTAGAATTCTCAGGAGTAGGACAAAGCAGAAGCAGTGAGAGTCAGTAAAGATCAAATGATACTTACATTTTTAACATCTGTCAAAAAGAGTATGATAATGAAAGATGACATGCTTTTTAAAAAAGCATGCTTTATATATATATATATATATATATATATATATATATATATATATATATATATATATAAATTTTTATTTTTTAAAATATACTATCATTAAACTGAAGCCTGAAAAAAGAGATAATTCATAGTATAGTAGAACTCAGCTTGTATAATGTCTTATCAATGTGTCCACACACACACACACATGGCGGGCAATTTAAAATAGCCTTTTTAGGAGGTGGAAGGAAATTTTTTACCAGCATGTTAAGAGCATGCAAAGCATGCCACTCACAGTAACCCAAACTCAGGAACTATGGACCAACCATGGACCCTAGAGCAGAGGGGCAGCTGAGCCTCTGCACCACCCATGAAGAGTACTAAGAGGATTTGATTTAATTAAAATGCATGCCCACATACTCTACAACATACACAGCACACCACCCTGATTTATATTTTACTGACATTTTACTGACTGATCTTTTTTGCAGTTTTTTTTAAATTTTGTTGTGTCCCTTTATTTTTAATATAATGAATCGATTAGTTGTTTGAATAAAGAATTTCCCAACATTTTGACACAGTACTACAGTACATCCCTGTTTGTACCACACACTTACTCAGCTAATACCCAGGACTTGGGATACTGTTTAAAAAACTCAATTACTGGTGTTAAGTGTCTTGCTATTCCTTAAGGCTCATGTGTATGTTGTAAGTAGAGTATAATTAATGTTTTTACAGCATGGCAAGGGGCACCTGAGACACAGCTGTTCCAACATATTTACTGTATGTTCACAGATAATTTAGCCTTAACAAAAATCTCATTCACATATGTTTTTTGCTTTGCCTATATATTCCAGTTTCTCTGAAATGCCGAATCATGAAAGATTTCAAGGTTTTATTTTGACAATAGTTATATAACAGCTTTCAACTTAAAAACTGCATTGTCAAACAGAAGTTTATAGACCTATATTTTGTATATTAATTTTATTATAAACAAAATATATTAATTTTGTATAAATAACTGCAAGAATCTAGAACTTAGTAATACCTCAAGTCTGTGCTGCCTCATACTGTAGTGTCACTATTATTTTAAATCATTTCTGTACTGTATTCACTAAAACAACACACACATTTACATAGGACTTTTACAATATACTTCCCGTTGCCAAAAAAAATAGAATGGAAACTGTATACAGTATCTATATCTTTCCATGCCGTTTAGATCTGGTTAAAATCCCTGTCGTAGTTAATTGTATTGAAGTGTACTATAATGCATTAAAGTATTATGATTTAATTTAATTTTGTAAAAACACAAGCATGTTTGGATTTTTATATAGTAGTGTTCCCTGAGCTACAGGCAACATTAAAGCTGGCTTAATTTAGTTATGTGAATAATTGTTATGTGAATTATGCTGGTGCACTGTAAGATCCACATCTTTATGTTTACTGCTATATGTACGTGCAAAAGTCATCTTATTTGTTTAAGCGCACACACACACACACACACACACGCACACAAACGCACCCACACACACACACACATACTGTAGAGTACACACAGTATATATAACATAAGCGTGCCAGCCGTGCACATAATGTTACATCATGATAGCAGGATTTAACGGGATTTTTTTTTTCTTTTGAAGTTTTTTTTGTCTGCACACTCTCACGCACTTGAATGTTTTTCATGTGGCACACTTACAGGACAGTGAGGATACACTATTGGATAGTAGCTTAAATCTGTGAGCTACATAAAGGTTTAAATCAATTAGAACTACCGCAAGGTAGTGCTCAATAGACAAAAGGTTTTAGTAGCTCTTTTATGGAGGAATAAAATTGTGACAGTTGTCTGCAAAACATAGGAATATGCATTTACTTAGGATCACAGATAGTTTTTTCATTATCTTGGTACAAATGCATGTAAAAAGTTATATAGGAAATTATAGGACGTAAAAAGTGTATAGGAACGTAGACTTTCTGGAGCTTAATGGATCAATGTTTTTATATGGCCAGGAATTCTGGAGTGGAACAAACTTAGCTGTCTGCCAGCTCTTTATAGAGACTGCTAAGAGGTGCAGTAAGGGGATTAAAGAACACATTAAAGTGGCACACTTACAGGACAGTGAGGTTACACTATTGGATAGTAGCTTATATCTGTGAGCTACATGAAGTTCAAATCAATTAGAAGTATCTCTGGGTTGGTTGCTTATTGATCCTTAACATTTTACTGTTACTCGCCTACTTACAGTAGCATGGATGAAAGAACAAGCCAGTAAAGCAAATTTTTATAGCTAAAGCAGCAGCTCTAAAACAGAGGCAAGAATTGGAAATACATATTAAGGCTTTAAAGTGTTTAGATATGGATCTGAGGTGAACACGTTTATAACAGTCATTCTTATTAAGCATTAGCAGAATAAAAACACATGACATACTGTATATGAGCGATGCTTTACCTGAAACACCATGTTACAGTATAGGGCTGAGTGTAATATGTGATTGAGTGCAGGTGCATGTCAGCAATCAGGTTAGCTATGTCTGTGAGATGTCATCATCACTGTGGCCATGTTTGTATGCAGCATGGAATTCTGAATTTTATAGTTAGTGGTCATTGATCCAGGGCTGTTTTTTTCAAAAAGGAAGGGGTGAATATTGAATTTACGATTAGTATGCTGCAGTAAGAATGTGGTGCATACATGAGAGAATATGACTTAATTGGGGCCCAAAGGGAAAAGTGAGGACAAGCATGGACTTCTAACCATTTAGTCTTGTGAATTAACAGCTTCTGCATTCTTACACTGCTTACACATTTCTGGTTTGTTCACTACACTGGAAATGAAAGAATTTTATAGTTAATATCTGCGAAAGCACCCAAAGGTGAACTTTAGTTTATCAGGTGTGTACTGTACTAATATTTGCACAGCCCCTTCTAGCAAGCTGGAATCAGGCTTCATATACTTCATGTAGCTGACAGTTCAGCACTCCTCTTAGAGGTTTTAATAATGTGTTGAACTGATCCTTCTGAAATGGTAACTTTTTTTACTTTGACATGTATACAGTAATTTAAAGGTAAAAAATACCTGGAAACAAGCCTCTGCCAGGGCTGTGCCCTGCTACCAATCCTGTTCATGATTTTCATGGGAAGAATATCAAGATGCAGCCATGGAGGAGAGGGTATCCAGTTTGGTGGGCTAAGGATTGCATTGCTGCTTTTTGCAGATGATGTGGTCCTGAGTAGTGGGGGCGGTATTGCATTCGCTTTACCGCACCGTTGTGACAAAAAGAGAGTTGAGCCAAAAGGTAAAGCTCTCTACTGGTCGGTCTTTGTTCCAACTTTCACCTATGGTCATTAGCATTGGGTCATGACCGAATGTCAAGATATGTCTTGCTAATGTCAAGATGGCGCCGGTGAGGTCGGCTGCCGTCACGACTGCTCCGACCACCTTTTCTTTGTTTTTGTTCTTTAAGTTAGTTTACAGCGTTTTAAAACCGGCAAAATTACCACCATGGGGTACATTAGTTATGATAGAGACACTCTTGTTTCTATTGGTATACAATGTACTCACAATTCGACGTTTTTAACTCCGGATCCGAGCTGGCCGAGTGAGATCCTGAGGGACAACAAAGGACGCGACGCGAAGCGGCGGCCCCGAGGGAAACGAGCCGGCGTCAGGAACAGGCTGAGAGCCCGTGCACACCGCACACCTCTGCCTAGCATCCTGCTCGCCAACGTCCAGTCACTGGAAAACAAGCTCGATGACCTCAAGGCCAGGATAAAGTTCCAGAGAGACATTCGGGACTGCAATCTCCTCTGCTTCCCTGAGACATGGCTGAACCCAGCGGTGCCGGACCACGCCATCCAGCCGGCCGAGTTCTTCTCGGTTCACCGCATGGACAGGACGCGGGACTCGGGGAAGTCAAGGGGAGGCGGCGTGTGTTTAATGGTGAACAGCAGCTGGTGCAACAGCGCGAGCGTTGTTCCTCTCACACGCTCCTGCACACCAAATCTGGAACTACTGTCCATCATGTGTCGTCCTTTTTACCTTCCTCGGGAGTTTACATCGGTCAAAATCAGCGCCGTTTATATTCCACCACAAGCGGACACGGACACTGCCTTATGCGAGCTGCATGAGGGACAGCTGAGGGAAGCATACCGACTGGGACATGTTCAGAAACAGCTCCGATGATGACGTCAGCATGTTTACGGAAGCGGTTGTGAGATTCAACGGGAAACTAGCGGACGATACCGTAGAAAAAAAGGCTATTAAAACGTTTCCCAACCAGAAGCCGTGGGTGGATAAAACCATCCGCGACGCTCTGAGATCTCGCACCGCTGCCTACAACATGGGACTCGCGTCGGGGGACATGGAACCGTACAAGGCTGCGTCATACAGCGTCCGGAAGGCGGTGAAAGAGGCGAAGCAGCGCTACGGGAGGAAACTAGAGTCACAACTCCAACAGAGTGACTCTAGGAGCCCGTGGCAGGGATTAAGGACAATAACGGATTATAAAGCACCAACATCCGGTATGATAAACGCAGACGTGTCTCTGGCAGACGAGCTGAACACTTTCTATGCTCGCTTCGAGGCTGCAGCTAAAGACGCTAGCGATGCTAATGCTAGCGGTGCTAACGGCTGCAGACAGGAAGTCACTGCCAGCACCGGAAGCGCGTTCATCATCACCGAGCATGACGTGAGGAGAGCCTTCAAGAGAGTGAACACCAGGAAAGCAGCAGGACCTGACGGCATCTCAGGCCGCATCCTCAGAGCCTGCGCAGACCAGCTAGCACCTGTGTTCACTGAGATATTCAACATCTCTTTATCTCAGTCGGTGATCTCCACATGCTTCAAAGAGTCCATCATTGTTCCTGTCCCAAAGAAACCTCATCCTGCTTCCCTCAATGACTATCGCCCTGTAGCCCTCACCTCAGTAGTGATGAAGTGCTTTGAACGCCTGGTCAGAGACTTCATCATCTCTTCACTACCAGACACACTGGACCCACTACAGTTCGCTTATCGTCCAAACCGTTCCACGGACGATGCAATCTCTCATCTCCTCCATACATCTCTTACTCACCTGGACACTCGGAGGGGGAATTATGTGAAAATGCTCTTCATCGACTACAGTTCTGCATTTAATACCATAATTCCCTCCACACTTACCACCAAGCTGGAGCACCTGGGACTCAGCTCATCAATGTGTCAGTGGATCTCCAATTTTCTGACTGGCAGACCACAGGCAGTAAGGATGGGCGGACATGTCTCAGCCTCCCTCACTCTCAGCACTGGAGCCCCCCAGGGTTGTGTTCTGAGCCCCCTGCTGTACTCTCTGTACACCCATGACTGCGTGGCCACTACCAGCTCAACCACCATCATCAAGTTTGCTGACAACACTGTTGTGGTGGGCCTGATCACGAACAACGATGAGACGGCCTACCTGGAGGAGGTGGAAATCTGGAGAACTGGTGCCAGAGAAACAATCTCCTCCTGAACGTCAGTAAGACAAAGGAGCTGATAGTGGACTTCAGTACAAAGCAGGTGAGGAACTACCAGACCCCCGTCATCAACAGGAGCCCAGTGGAGAGAGTGGACAGCTTCAGATACCTCGGTGTTCACATCACGCAGGACCTGGCATGGTCCGGTCATATCAACACCGTGGTAAAAAAGGCCCGGCAGCGTCTCTACCACCTCAGACGCTTGAGAGACTTTAGACTGCCCTCCAAGGTGCTCAGGAATTTCTACTCCTGCACCATAGAGAGCATCCTGACGGGAAATATCACGACCTGGTTCGGGAGCAGCACCATGCAGGACAGACGAGCTCTACAGAGGTTGGTGCGATCAGCTGAGCGCATCATCCGCATCGAGCTCCCTGACCTGCACTCGATCTACAGCAAGCGGTGCTTGACCAAGGCCAGGAAGATCGTGAAGGACCTCAGCCACCCCAATAACGGACTGTTTACTCTGTTGCGGTCTGGGAAGCGATTCCGCTCCTTGAAGGCCAACACAGAGAGACTGAGGAGGAGCTTCTTCCCGCAGGCGATAAGGTCTCTCAACCACAACCACACCACTATGCAGAACTAACACAATTTTTTCATAATTGATCAAATCTATCAATCTTTATACATCCATGAACACTATGGACAATTACACGCTCACCTTCCTTCATATCTACACTACATGTTGTACGTTTACATCCTGGACCATTGCACAAAGACACTTTAATAACTTTGCACACCTACCTTCACAACTACACTACATGTTTACGTTTACATCCTGGACCAGTGCACAAAGACACTTTAATAACCTCTGCACAAAGACACTTTGTTCTATGCATATTTGCACACCCAGTACAGTATATTTCAATTTGTACAGTATATTTTTATTTTTGTACATCATATTTCTATTTCTATTTTTATTTTTAGTTCTATTTTTCCTAGCACATTTCTATTTTTATTTTTAGTTCTATTTTTCCTAGTTTAATTTAATTTTTTATTTAATTTCTATCGTATTTCTTTTATTCATATTTATTTCTTATTTGTAAACTTTAATTCTTTTTTAGGGTCAATGGCAGTCGTATAATGCATTTCACTACATTTCGTACTGTGTATGTTTGTGTATGTGACAAATAAAATTTGAATTTGAAAGGACAAGAAAGGTAGAGCCGCTACTCCTTTGCGTGAAAAGGAGTCAGTTGAAGTTGTTCGGGCATCTAGTAAGGATGTCACCAGGACGAGTCCCTAGGGAGGTTTTCTTGGCACGTCCAGCTAGAAGGAGACCACGGGGCAGACCAAGGACTAGATGGAGAGATTATTTCTCCACACTGGCCTGGGAATGCCTCTGGACTCCCCAGTCAGAGTCAGCTGAGGTGGCTGGGGAAAGATGGGTTCCCTTTCAAAGGCTACACTCGATGCTGCGTGAAAACGCTATGGGAACATCTTGTCATGTTGCCGGTTGTGAAGCATGTGTGTACCAAACACGCCAAATTTTTGGCTTTTATAACCTCGGTCAGGTGACGTCATCTGATAGGACGCACCTGCAGGTTATAAATAGGAGTGAACCGGAAACATTCCTCAGATTCTTGTCTTCACCTAGTTGTGAGCGTGTGTGTCTAACCAGCAAAAATAAGTGATTAACTTACCGATAATGGCAGAGTTTAAACGAGATGTCTCTCCGTGTGTATAATCCATATCGGAGGGCGATCTCTACACTTTACTGCTTCGATTAAGTGCTACGCGCGCGCCTCGCATTCCGAGCCGCCGCGCATTCCTGGGGCTTAAACTCGTATATCCGGCAGAGCAGTGAGAGACGGATTTAAAACTCCTTTCTTTCGCGTTCTCATCGGATCGGGAAATCCCTCTGTCCGCTCGCAAGCGCGCGCCGCGTTTCTTGTGAATGGGCAAGGATAAACATCCTCTCTTGCTTCCGCGGAGATGGTAATAGGCTCTAAGCACTTAAAAATAATAATAAAAAAAAAACATAGACGGCAGGTTCTGTCGGGTGGCCGGGGGCGGAGCCTCAACGACGCTCTCTCCCCTTTTCTTAGCAATCTCCATATGAGTTAACCCTCTCATGGAGTAAGCTGTATTCATCCCGTGTTTTCCTGCCATCAACTTATTTATTTATTTAAATATAATTGAGGTAGAAACGCGGAGTTATATGATGACACCCAGATAGAAAAGACGCTTCCAGGCTATCTCTCTTTTGGGACATCATCCTTCCTGAAAAGCTATTACTTCCTTTTAAGCTGTGTAGACTTTTTATCTTCCCTGGAGGGAAAAGCTTTTCAGGCAGCAGGTCAGGTTGGCGCATTGCACACCATGGCGGTTTTGCACGCCTACCAGGCTGACCTGCTGAGAGACTTGAGTACTGGCAGGGCTCTGCAAGGTAGGGCGTATTGGACTTACGCCGGGCCACAGACTTGTCTCTTCGTGCAGCAAAGCAGACGGCTCGTGCTATCGGCCGTTTTATGGCTGCTATGGTCTCCGCGGAGAGGCACTCACTCTCAGGGGCATCAAGGAGAAGGATCGTGTATTCCTCCTCGATGCCCCATCTCGACTCCCGGCCTACTTGGTGATGTCGTTAACTCGGTCGTCACTAGGTTCATGAGGCGAAGTTATATAACAAGCCTTCGGGAAATTCCTTTCCCACCTTGCTCAAGAGTCGGGACTGTCGGCCACCCAGTCTCGACCGGGTCTGACTGTTGCGAGGCGTGAAACACACAAGGAGAGTGTTTTTGAGCTGGGCACCCCCTTGACAAGATTGGGGTGCGACACGCAATCCGCCTCAAAAGAGGTCAGACTGGCATATTGTCTTCACAAAGAAACCCTAAAGTTCATGTGCCCAGGACCGTGGGGGGTGGCCCCCTTAATGGGGAGAGGCACGCAGAATTCCTTTTAAAGAATGAAGTGTCCTCCCTGGCACCCCCAGGAGGTTGGTGTTCTTGCTCCGCCACCACTGGTGTTTCGGGCAACTCCAGTCTCCAATAAAATGTTAGTTCTTCGGGTTTTTCCTGCCGTGTTTCAGGATGTCGAACATCTAACCTCCCCCCCGTTTAACCAAACCACTAAGCTTTGCCCCTTTCAGAGAAACTGGCAGCGTGGAAGCTACTGCCAAGTATATCTCCTTGGGTACTAAGCACTGTACAGAGAAACTACAGGATTCAGTTCTCACATCACCCTCCGCGTTTCAATGGCGTGGTCTCCACTTCTATGAAACCGGAAAGTGCGCAAGAGGAACGGGGGGCTGCGTCCAATTTTTTAGATTTTGCGGGCTTTACCGCTATCTAAAAATTAATCAATAGAAATACTGCCACAACACAGGAGGTTCCCGAGGTTCGCTTTCGGGGGCAAAACTTACCAGTATCGGGTCCTTCCATTTGGTCTAGCTTTTTCACCCACACATACACAAAATACATGGATGTAGTTCTGGCTCTTACGACTCCAGAGCATCCGTATTGAATTACATGACTGGCTGGCCCAGTCTCAGTAGCTAGCGCTTCGACATCAGCATGTCGTTCTAGCTAATCTTTGTTTCCTAGGATTGAGATCCAATGCCATGAAAGCATGCTCTTTCCTGTTTAGAGGACAACATTTTTGGGTGTCACATGGAATTTGAGCGTAAGCGGGCACAGCTGTCTCCCGCTCGTGTCGAATTCATTCTCAACACCCTTAAGGAAATCAAGCTAGACCAGAAAGTGACCATCACTTTCAGAGATCTTAGCTCTCATGGCAGCTGTATCCACGGTGACGCCTTTGGACCTTCTGCACATGAGAGCATTTCAGTTGTGGCTAAGAACCAGGGGATTTTACTCTAGGGCCAATCACCAATAAGGGCTACGCGCCAGGTGCTTCGTACCCTTTCTATGTGGTTCAGACCCTGGTTTCTGACTCTGGGTCCCACACTAAGTTCCTCTTGTCGTCGCAGATGCTAACGACAGACGTTTCCCTCATGGGCTGGGGTGCGGTCTTAGATGACCGTCCAGCCCAAGGGAGCTGGAGAGGCCATCTTTTTGCGCGGCACATCAATTGCCTCAAAATCATGGCTCTATTTCAGGCCCTAAAGCACTTCCTCCAGCAGTTGAGACTACCATGTCCTAGTGCGGGTGGACAACACTATGGCAGTCTCATATATTAATCGCCAGGGCGGACTGTGCTCGCGCCGCTAAATAGCTAGCGCACCAGGTTCCTCTCCCTCAGAGCGATTTACATTCTGGGAAAATTTCATGTAGCAGAGGTGGACCTCTTTGCCTCGCAAGATCAGCAAATGTCCCCTTTACTTCTCTCTGACTTCCAGCCCCTGCGTCTGGACGCCTTTGCGGTTCCTGAACAGGACCAACTAAGTCAAGCTGGTCTTCCAGCCAGCGTAATTAAGACTATTCTAAGTGCTAGGGCTGCCTCCCCTCAAATAGAACGTATTTGAAAGTTGGTGCATGACGAAGCAGGTAGACCCAGTCCACTGCCGAATTGTTTCAGTGCTGGAGTTTCTGCAGGAAAAATTTGTCCTCTGGCTTGTGCCCCTTGTTGAACCACTAGAGTCAGCGCCTCAGTTTTCTGACCCTTAAGATGTTTTTTCTAAATGATGTTACCTTTCTAAGAGGATTGGAGATCCCTATTGTTTTTGAAGCCTTCTGTCCTCCGCCTTTACAGCTTCGGTGCAGGAGAGACTTCACTCACTGTGTCCAGTACGTGCTCTTCAGATTTACGTCCACCGCATCAGCCGTAAGTCAGAGCAGCTTTTACATGTTTCGGGGCCACAAGCTGTGTGAGAGATGCTATTGCCCTCTCCTATGAGGCGCGTGGGCTCACTTCGCCTCTAGGAATCAGGGTTCATTCAACCAGGGGAATCGCCTCATCAATTGCACTAGCAAGAGGTGTTTCCTTGCAGCAAGTATGTGATGCGGAGGGTTGGTTCTCTCCGCACACATTTGCCAATATGCATCCTATTGTTTGAGGCCTTCTGTCCTCCGCCTTTACAGCTTCGGAGCAGAAGAGACTTCACTTACTGTGTCCAGTACGTGCTCTTCAGATTTACGTCCACCGCATTAGCCAGTGGCGTAAGTCAGAGCAGCTTTTACATGTTTTGAAGCCGCAAGCTGCGTGAGAGATGCTATTGCCCTCTCCTATGAGGCGCGTGGGCTCACTTCGCCTCTAGGAATCAGGGCTCATTCAACCAGGGGGATCGCCTCATCCATTGCACTAGCAAGAGGTATTCCCCTGCAGCAAGTGTGTAACACGGAGGGTTGTCCTCTCCGCACACATTTATTACATTTATAGTTTGGATGTTCATGCTACTCTGGGCCCACGGGTCCTCGAGTCAGCTACCCAGACACTTGGAGTCCAGACACTTGCAGTGCGGCGGCGTTGGTACTCTCGTTACCATAGCGTTTTCACGCAGCATTGAGTGTAGCCTTTGAAAGGGAACGTCTCGGGTTACTTTGATGTAACCCTGTTCCCTGAAAAGGCGGGAACGAGATGCTGCGTCCCAATGCCGCACTGCCTATGTGACCGGACGTCCGTTCAGACAAATTAATCTGAGAAATATTTCCGGTTCACTCCTATTTATAACCTGCAGGTGCGTCCTATCAGATGACGTCACCTGACCGAGGTTATAAAAGCCAAAAATTTGGCGTGTTTGGTACACACATGCTTCACAACCGGCAACATGACAAGATGTTCCCATAGCGTTTTCACGCAGCATCTCATTCCCGCCTTTTTAGGGAACAGGGTTACAGCAAAGTAACCCGAGACGGTTCCCTGCTGGAACTGCTACCCCCGCGACCCGACTTTGGATAAGCGGTTGAAGATGGATGGATGGAAAATACCTACCAGTAACTTAACACTCAATCAGAGATTTTAAGTATCCATTGTCAGTCAACACAGTTTACTGTAAGTACCTATTAACAGTGTAAGTATCTATCCTATGACAGAAACTTCAAAGCACTTTTGTACGTCGATCTGGATAAGAGCGTATGCCAAATGCTTAAATGTAAATGACGTCCATACAGTTAATTTGCTGGTTACCTAATCACTTGGAAAAAAATAACTAACTATCTGCCCTCTTTTACATATATGAGCTTAATGATGCTCACAATTGGCTGGTGTTATGGTAATTTTGATAAGAAAGAGGGATGGGTGTTTCAAAGCACTTTAAAAAGCAAATTTGTTCTACTCACTCACTCACTTATCATCTATCTGATTCAGAAGTGTGTGGACTGGTGCCAATGAAACTGCCTCCAGATAAATGCGGGAAAGACAAAAGAACTGGTGGTGTACTTCAGCAAGCACAACCACACTTTCTATCTCCATTGAACATTCAGGGAAAAGACACTAAAAAATTAAACTCTTATAATTACCTGGGGGATTATCTAAACAGCAGACTAGACTGGACAGACAACACAGATGCACCCTGGGTGGAGTGCAAATGAATCACAGGGCAAACAAACACACACTCTCTACAGGCAATTTGAGAACACCAATAGCATAATATACATGTCTTTGGACTGTGGGAAGAAACTAGAGCACCCGAAAGGAAACCCACCAAGAACAGGGAGAACATGCAGACTTATATACACAGACCCGAAGTGGGAATCAGTGCTAACCACTAAACCACCGTGACATCTTTTTATTGATGAATGCTAACAAAATTAAGTGAGTAAGAGCAAAAAACAGTAGATTTGTCACCACATCAGCATGTGTTATACACTAAGATCCCTAGTGTAGCTTTTAGATTTTATTTTCAGATTTCAAATAGACCTATATCGCCTAGACCGGCTGCCCTATCCTCTGCCTATGTATTCTTTCACTCTCCACGAGAAACTGGCAGAGGTGGTGGTACGGGTCTCCTGCTGTCCAAGAGATGGTCCTTCTCGCATATCCCCCTGTCTCATCTCAGTTTTTCATCATTTGAATTTCATGCAGTTAAGGTAACCTCTCCATTTAATCTCAGGGCTCAGTACTTGGTCCTCTTCTGTTCTCCCTCTATACCCGGTCTCTTGGTAAGGTCATATTATCGCATGGATTTTCATACCATTGTTATGCAGATGACACCCAACTTTCTCTCTCCTTTCCTCCCTCTGACACTCAGGTTTCCACCCGGATCTCAGCATGTCTGGCAGACATCTCCACCTGGGTGGCTGCTCATCAGCTGAAGCTCAATCTCAGTAAAAAAGAACTGTTGTTTATCCCTTGTGACTCATCCCCATGTCAAGACCTTGTGATATCCCTGGACAACAACCAAATCACTCCTTCAACCACTGCCCGCAATCTTGGGGTAACCGTGGACAATCATCTGTCATTTTCCCCACACATCGCTAACCTTACTCGCTCTTGTAGATTTCTTCTTTCCAATATCAGAAGAATTCGCCCATTTCTTTCTTCACAGGCTACTCAGGTGCTTGTTTAGTCCCTTGTTATTTCAAGACTGGACTACTGCAACTCACTCCTGGCAGGCCTGCCTCTGTCCACGATTCGTCCTCTGCAACTGATCCAGAATGCAGCAGCACGTCTCGTTTTTAACCTTCCCAAGTTGTCCCACACCACACCACTCCTCCGCTCCCTGCACTGGCTTCCTGTAGCTGCCCGCATTAAATTCAAAATGCTGATGCTTGCCTACAAAGCTAAAAATGGCCCAGCACCCACTTACCTCTCTGCTCTAATCACACCACACATTGCACCACGTTCCCTCCGATCCTCCAGCACTGCTCGCCTCATTCCACCATCTCTCAGGGATCGAGGGCGACATTCATCCAGGCTCTTTTTTGTTCTGGCACCTAGGTGGTGGAATGAACTTCCTCTAGATGTCCGTACAGCTCAGACTTTGACTATCTTTAAACGACGACTCAAGCCGCATCTGTTTCTCCAGTACTTGAATTTACCAACTCCCCCACCCCCCCACCAAAAAAAACCCACTTCCCAGTTGTGTAGGACTAATGGCACTTAGTTATTAACCTAGTTAACCCAGGGTAAGTATGTATCCAATGATATAAACTTTAAAGCACTTTTTGTAAGTCGCTCTGGATAAGAGCGTCTGCCAAATGCCTAAATGTAAATGTATGTAATAATGGGAAGCACTGACTTACAGGTTAGTCTGAAATTTCCAAGAATAATTTAAATACTTATGATACAGCATGTTGACTAGAAGCCTGGGAGATTTGATTTGCATAATTTTTATACTAGTCATACCATTCAGTGGCTCATTGTGCCCTGTGTATCGGAGCAGTTTATTCCTTGAAAAGACCAGTCAGGTGTTTATATTTTTACATGAATTAGCAATAGTTTTAAAATGGACATTGGTTTGACAGTGATTCATTGCTCAAATAATTATATTTGCTTAACATATTTACATTTTAATGTTACGTTATGTTCGAATATATATATATATATATAAACATGTTTAAACAGCTGAGACATTGGTGGTCTGTAAGGGACCACCACTTGAGGTCACTGTTTTGTTTGTGTAGTTTTGGTTTGCAGACTCAGTTTCCCAGGAGGCACCTTGGTCAGGTGATGCAGGTGCTTACCTGAACCGAGGTAGCTCATTACATTTTCTATAAATAGTTGTCTAGTCTGGGAAACTGGGTTAAGCATTGTTTGTATTTACTGTCATCTATGTGGGCATTTTGTTTTGTATTTTAGTTTGTTTTATATTGTATTTAGGTTTGCTTTGTAATGTAACCGATGAGAAGGTTCCCAGGCTCCAGTTTGTGGTCATATGGAGGTCCCTTGTGTTTATGTGTGTGTGGAGTTGATCCGGTCTTGTGAAGTCTTGTGTGTGTCTCAAGGTGTTGTAAGTACTTTGTGTGTCTTTAGTGTTGGTCTAGCCCCTTGCATGTTTAGCCATTATATGTGTAGCTTCTTACTTGTTTCGGAGACCGTAAGTTTAGATTTATACATGTTTAGGACACTATGTTTATGTTCCTGTGTTTAAAACCCTGTGCCTTAGATCCCGTTTGTTTAGCTATTTAGTAGGTGTAACTAAGTGTACGTTAGGCTAATTGCCATGTTTAGCTAATTGCCATGTCTTTAGCCCTAGTCTTGTCCTGTCTTTAGTCTCCCTGTGTCGCTATCTCCCTGTGTCTCTAGTCCTGTCTCTAGTCTCCCTGTGTCTCTAGTCTAGTCTCTCCGTCTCTGGTTCCTCCATGCCTGTGTTTCGCCATAGAGCCTATGTCATGTGTGTGAAGCCATAGAGCCGGTGTCTCGCCATAGAACCTATGTCAAGTGTGTCTGGCCATAGCGCTGGTGTTTCGCCCCATGTGCTTTTTGTTATAGTTAAATTTTGTTGTTTGTCTCTTTGTTGGTTTTGTTTCTTTATTGTTCATGTGTTATGTTATTAAAAGACTCTTTTTGTTTAAAACACCCCTCTGCCCCTATGCCTGCCTTTTGTGCCCATGGCAGCAACAACAGCCACTACCACCCAATCATGACATGGTCATTTTAATTAAAAATAAATGTATGTGTGCTTTTCTAACCATATTACTTAATCAAAATTCTTTTTGGACTGATATTCCATCAACCCATAACCAGTATGAGGATGAGTTGATTGATGGAAACTTCAGAGCAATTCTGTAAGTCACACTGAATAGTAAGTCAAGCAGCCAAATTTCATGAATGTTAATGGAAATGTGACCACTACTGAATTCTGGCCATTCAACTGATACGCAGTCCTACATATTAGTCTAGCGTTTTTATGAAACTTAATAAAAAGAAGCCAAGCATAACAGGGTCATTTAACATGTCACACACTCATCATCTATACCGCTTAATCCTGTATACAGGGTCACGGAGGGGCCTGGAGTTTATCGCAGGAAACTTGGGGCACAAGGCAGGGTACACTCTGGACAGAGTGCCGATACATCGAAGGGCACACACACACACTCACACACTACAGGCAATTTAGGAATGTCAGTTAGAATAAGCCTAATCTGCAGGTCTTTGGACTGTGGGAGGAAACCGGAGTATCTGGAGGAAACCCACTAAGCACGAAGTACATGCAAACTCCATGCACACAGAGGCAGGGAGCGAACCAGGGCAGGAATTGAACCTGACCCTGGAGGTGCTAGGCGACAGTGCTAACCATTAAGCCATTGTGCACATTTAACACGTTTCATTCTTAAAAACACAGGAAAATAATTGTGGAATTTCAAGGGATACAAAAATGTTGGCTAATGGCTAAAAGGAATTAAATGTGTTTTAGTTCATACAACTTCAAATTATAGCATTATAAGTGAATGAGAGAGGAAAATGTAGACTATGGGTAGTTTCGAAAACATGTAAAAAAAAATCTGTTATTTAAAAACTAGAGATTTAGGTAATTAGAAATATAGTATGCTACCAGTATGATACATTTTTTTTTTTAATAAATAAATGCAATTTATTGGTGGTTCAGTGGTAGGCATCTCATTTGCCATGTGTAAGGCCCGGCTTTAATTACCACCCAACTTCCAAATTCCAGCCACTGGATGCAGTGCCAGACCCAACCCCAGATCAGATGTGAAAATTGTGTCAGAAAGGCCATCCAGCATAAAACCTGTGCCAAGTTGTGTGTAGATCAGATGGTCTGCTGTGGCAACCTACAGTATCAACAGGAGCAACCGAAAAACTAACAAGAACTTAAACCCTTTTTTTCTTGTAGGAAATCTCGTGTTTGCACATCAGTGTTAATTGGACTATTTATATACTTTTTTTTTTTTTACTTTTTCAATTTAGTGATATCTAGAGGACATTAAATTAAATGTAAAAAATGCATAATTAATAAATCCATATATTTAATCACAAACTCTACAAAATATAAACAAAACATGCGTTCTTAAATAAAAGAATGGTAGTAAAACCTGAATGAAAAAAAATAATATATTTTTTCACTATATGATGCATCTTAATTTACTCAAACAAGCACAGTTGACAAGCAATGGGACTTAAAGTTTATTATGAATAAACTTCATAAAACGTCTAATAACCATATAATACCAATACATCTTTCATCAATTTTTTTTATACCTTTTTTCCTTTATACAGTGTTGCAGGGAGCCTTAAGCCTTTCCCGGGAGACTTTGGGCAAGAGGCTGTGTACACCATGGACAGGATGGCAATCCATCGCAGAACACATGCACATACATACACACACACACACACACACACACACCTGCTAATTAGGGAACACCAACGCAAATGGCAAAAAAATCTATGCTTTTCAAATTTAACAATGCCTTACAAACCTTCTAGGTATTTCCAAGGGCCCTAGAGATGCTGCTGTGTGAGATAACTTTTTGAATGTTTTAAAATAAAGGTCAAAAAGGGGTCATTTAATAGCATCACATTAAATATTTTATGCAAAATAAACTTTATTCAGTTATATTTTTTAAATACTTAATTTTTTAACTTTGTTAGGTAAAAAATGAAATATAAATGTGAATGTTTTTTATTCTTCTAAAGTAAATCAGTAATTTTATAAGCACGAAGATTCTCTGAAGACTGGCAATTTATTAAAAGGTTCATCAGCAAGATAACCATTCAATCTTAACATGCCATGAGAACTAAATGCATAACATAAATACAAAGAAAAAGAACAGAAGAGAACAAACAGAATAAATACAGCATCTTCTTTATACACAACAATACAATCAACATTAATCGCAAGTTAAATAAATGCAAAAACTCACTTTATTGGCTGCTTATAGCCAATTAAGTTTTTATTTTACTAGCTGGTCCTCTTGCAGTAGGACAGCTCCCAGTCCGCTTTTTGATGCATCAACAGAGATTGTTACTGGTAGCCTCACATCATAATATCTGAGTAAGAGGGCTTCAGTGGGAGGTGTTTTCAGGTTAATGAATGCATGCTGCTGTTCATCCTGCCACTGCCACATCACAATTGCATGATGCCTGCTCATTTCCACATCTTGTTTTGTCTTTCTTACTCTTTCTTTTAATTTTTTTGCTCATTTTTGCGTGTCTGCATCAACAGGCTTAATTTCACGTGTCGATATATGTGCGTTACACTCCTCGTCATGCATTTGCAGAATCGCAATGCTTATTTGAACAGCTTTTTCAAGGGAATGATCAGCTTCTCTTAAAAGTCTTTCTCTGATAAGAGATTCTTGCAGTTGTCCAAACTCGCATGATTTTGCCCTTAACTTTACCTCTGTAACATACTGTCTAATGACATTTCTCCTTGCACGCAAGTGAAAAACTTGTATCTCTCGCAAGTTATGTTCTTTTTTGGGATAAAGGGGTCAAAATTATCACAAGAAATGTGAGAAAAAATCCCAGAAACACCGGGGGGGAACCTGCAGAGAGCTGGGACCAAAATAAAAAAGGCTACCATCAGAAGCACACTGCGCCGCCAGGGACTCAAATCCTGCAGTGCCAGACGTGTCCCCCTGTCTAAGCCAGTACACGTCCAGGCCCGTCTAAAGTTTGTTCGAGAGCATTTGGATGATTGAAGAAGAGGATTGGGAGAATGTCATATGGTCAGATGAAACCAAAATAGAACTTTGTGTTTGGAGGAGAAAGAATGCTGAGTTGCATCCAAAGACCACCATACCTGCTGTGAAGCATGGGGGTGGAAACATCAATTGGTGGCTGACTAAATACTTTCTTTGCCCCACTGTATATATGTAACAAAATACAAATATGAAAAAATGTAGAGCAATTTCTAACTAAGTTAGATATATTAGTAATTTTTCAAAATTTCACATTTACTAAATTATTGGTTTGATGGTTGCAGCACATGCCCATGACATGTATAGTCTTGTAATAAATGAAAACAACCATACGTGCATAGCAATTTATTATGAATAATGTCCCAAATGTCTGGATCCATATGCATTTTTCCTTATATAATATTTATTTTTTTTTTTGCTTTTTATATCACACCCAAGATGGGTTAAAAGCTAAAAACAGAAGTTTGAATAGAACAAGACCCTTTTCCTTGGAGTCATGAGTGTCGATGATGGCATATTATAATAATAAATGTGACTGTTCGATATAGAAAAAGAACATAAAATTGTGCTGATATCGAACAGCTTTATGCATGTCCACTCACAGGTATAAAATTCTTATAAACCTTCTCTGACGATTTCACGAAAGGTAAAGTTAAAAAAATAACTATGGAAAGTGACATTTTAAAATTCTATTGTTAAAAATGTAATTAATAATGCCTGCCATGTTCAACGTAAATGTCACCACAAAACACTAACATTAGCCCTCCATTCATTTTAGCCCACCATTCATTCAGAGCCTCACTACCCTCCATTTACTTTTAAATGTCACCTCATGGAGTGTTATTGTGACTTCATCACATACATGTAAAATGTTGACCTATTATCTATGGCCAAATAGAACAATTACTACCTATCCCAAACAGACAAACTGAACCTTAGGGGAGTCTTAAAAGCAAAGGTTTCCAAGATCAAAGGGAACAACACAGAAGTGTTGAAAAGGAGATATTTAATGTTAGCACTTCATTGCTTCATATTAGCCCAGCTCATTTAAGTAAATGCAAACTGTTATGGTTATGATGTTGATTTTTTGACAAACCGCCAGGATTCTGCTTTCTCAGATGTAGATGATGACTGGTAGATGATTCTCCGCTAAATGCATATGGAGAATGATCCAGGGGAGTATAAAAACCCACTTGTATTGGATTTGTAAAGACAAACTATAAAACATTTGGGTGTTAGATCACTTATATGGGTTTTGTAACAGTATATACTGAATCAATAGAAGCAATATCCATATATGAGGGAGTGCCTTGTACTGGACATAATAGGCACAAGGGTGCAGCCTGAGTGCCAAAGATATTACAGACAGACAGATATTCACAACAATATGACCTCAAGCATGATATTGCTTTTATCTAACAGTTTCACAAGCACCATTTGTTATCAACAGATTATAATTTGTTTAATTTAACCAGTGTTTTTTGCTAAGCAACTACTTAAGTTTCTGCGATTGGTGGAACTACCTATCCACAGTTGGTGGGGATGGAGACTAACAGTTAGCGAACGACAGGGTAATTAACTGGGCTGAAAGTAGTTTATATTTTTACAGTACTTTCTAACTAAAAGGTGAGGAGAATAAACCATGGAGGTGCTGGACAGTCCTGAGAAATTTGAGGTTTATTCAGCTAAGTTTAAGGTTCTGGGGTTGAATCCCAAAAGCATAAAATCTATGTAGGATGTACAGTAAGTTAGAATCCCTTGGTCTTCACATCAAGTAGTGCCCTTGATCTGAGGTTAGAGAGAGATTTGGGATTCAGTCTTAGATTTGTCGCTTGTGCGTCCGTTCTTCGTACGTCGCTTGATACATCTGAAATGAATTGACACATCTAAGATGAGATCATCGTGCTAATTACGATCTGGCTCTTCAAGCACACCTGTTGTTGATAATTAGTATGGCTGGATTGAGTTGTCTAGGATTATTGCGTGTTCGTGCGTTGGTTTAAAAGGCGATATGCATCGACAATAGAAACACTGATCACAAGCCCTTTGATTGGTTGATGAAATGGCAAAAGAGCGGCAAAATTTTTTTGTAACACGTATTATGCGCTGAAATGGCCCCCTGCCATAGATTGCCCCCCTACATAATTGCTAAACAAATATTATATTAGAATATAAATTCATGGGCGCGATATGGAGTAGACGCATTCTCTTGAGCTCTATCTGACCTATAATTTTCTCACCCATATCATTTTATTTGTGAAAAATAATAAGAATTCAGTCACGCATAGTTCAGTGGACAATGACAAAGCCAAATAAAAATAAAAAAGGCGCAGAGGAGGAAGAAGCAACGACGAAAGCTAGCGAGGGTGCTAAAGGGGTAGCTAGCACTAGCTCTCCCATGGTACTAGTTAGTAATGAGGATATCATGGGAGCTATCAACACTCTCAGCGCCTATATGGACAAGAGGTTAAATGATGTTTCAACTTCACTTTCCACACAAAAAAAATAAAGTAGAAGAAGTTGTCATGCAAGTAGAAGGAATCGAACAAGCGGCGAATGCACACGATCAGCGAATTGAGGCCTTGGAGCAGTTGTGGTTAAAGTTGACTGCGGAGTCTGCACAAATGTACGTAAAATTGGATGACTTGAAATCATGATCTCGTCGCCAAAACATTCAGATAGTGGGTATAAAAGAAAAAGTGGAGCAAGGACAGCCTACCAGGTTCGTCGAGACGCTGCTTCCAAAGCTCTTGGGAGAGGAGAATTTTCAAACACCGGTACGAGTGGATCCGGCGCACCGCAGTTTAAAACCGGCGACTAACGGCAGATCAAGAGCAATCATTGCCAGGCTTATCACTATCAAACGAAAAAGCTCGTCTTGAATTTAGCCAGGCAGAACCAACCGCTGATCTACATGGGGGCGAGGGTATCAATTTACCCAGACCTGACAACGGATACCCTAAAAAAACGACAGGTGTTCAACAACATCAGAGAGAAATGTAGAGCGATGAAGATACGATGTGGCTTTCTTTTTCCGGCAAGATTCATTGTACCCGTGGGCAACATTACCGCAACGTTCGAGGCTCCAGATGCGGCAAACGAGTTTCTGATCGATATGGTCGGCTTAAAAATTCGAAGTTTTGAATCATTGATGGGTTCAGTTTTTTGGATAATGCAGAATACAGAAGAGTGATAAACTGAACCTTTACATATTATCAGACTGATTTGTTCCAGATACTGGGGTGAGACTTTATGTTTATCAATATGATCTTATAAATAGTTCAGAGGGAGGTTAGAAGAAGCATGTTTTTTTTTGTTTGTTTCTGCTTCATTGGATTAGCGTCGCGAGATGGAAACCTACATTAATAATACTTTAATGTTAGGTTTAAGTGAAAAAGAGCGGAGTCATGGACTTGTTGGGAGTGCGGGGGAATGTTGGAGTTCTAAGAGGGACTATGCATTAATTATTATGTTGGCTTTCGTAAACTATATTGCTGTATAATGTGTTGTTCTGAGGGCACTTTATCAAAAGTATTTTTTTCAATGGTTATAACTATGAGTAATTCATCTGAGGGGTTGGTTAGATTCTTAAGTTGGAATGTACAGGGGTTAAACAGCCCATTAAAAAGGGGGAAAGTATTTACACACTTAAAGACATTTAAAGCAGATATACATTTTCTCCAGGAAACACATTTAACGAAAAACGCACAAAGATGCCTTCGGCCAGCCTGGGCCTCCCAAGTATATTAATCTAATTTTTCAACAAAGGCTAGAGGTGTCGCCATCCTTATTAGAAAGAATTTTCCATTTATACATGAAAAAACGATTTCAGATCAAAACAGAAGATACATTATGGTTTAAGGGATAATTAACCAGATTCCAGTTACGCTTGTCAATCTGTATGGTCCAAAAATTTGACGATCCAGGATTTTTTGCTAAAGTAATTGAAGCTATACCTGTCACGAACGGGGTGTAATGGCTGGTGTTGATCGCCGTGGGCGGAAGGAGCAGGCATAGAGGCAGAAGGATGAACACAACACGTCCTGTGGCGTAGCACAGGCAGAAGGACAAACACACATCCTGTGATGTAACACAGGCAGAGGGACGGAGAACACACCCTGTGGCGAGACACAGGCAGAGAGACGAAGAACACATCCTGTGGCGAGACACAGGCAGAGGGACGAAGAACACACCCTATGGCGAGACACAGGCAGAAGGAGGACAAACACATAACGGGACACACAAACTATGCGTGGAGCTGAAACTGAACACTAGAGGGAGACGGGAGACACTAGAGAGAGACACGTAGAGACTAGGGGAAACACGTAGAGAGAGACTAGGAGAGACACGTAGAGAGAGACTAGGGGAGACACGTAGAGAGAGACTAGGAGAGACACGTAAAGACTAGAGACAGGAGAGAGATGGGACTAGGGCTAAAGACATGGCAGTCAGCTAGGCATTAGGTTTAAGATTGCTCTTAACCATGGCAGTCAGCTACACATACACCTAGCTAAACATGTCTTTAGCCCCAACATGCACTAAGCTACACTTACCTAATAGCTCAAGACACACTAGGGAATTGGGGCACAGAAACACAGAGACAAGGGATACCCTGTGGCTAGGCTAGGGGACACTCGAAGGCTAGGCTAGGGGACACTCAAAGGCTAGGCTAGGTTAAGCACATTCAACATGAGCTATGGCAACATCATGGGCGCTGTTCAAAGGGATGTCCGTGGGTGATATTTGCGCTGTAGCCAGTTGGTCCTCACTGCACACTTTTGTCCGGTTCTACCGCCTTGATATAACGGCCCCCTCGGTGGCTCATTGTGTCCTCTCTGCAGGGTCCATGATGCAGTAGAGTAGCTATCAGGGTTCTTGTGGCTAACTTTGGTGGATGCTCGGCGGGGTGTGAATATATGTCCCATACAATATGTGTTGTACAGAGTGAATTGACTGAAAGGGAACGAATGGTTATGACTATAACCCCTGTTCCCTGAAGAAGAGAACCGAGCTACAACACATTGCTGCCCTGCCTCTCAGTTACGCTCGGCGAAGAGCGGCTATCGAATTGAAAGTCAACCGTGGTGACGATGGTTTATAGGTGTAGGCGGGGCTACACCTACGTCACCACAGGTTTGCTTACCTTTACGGTGTGAATAAAGGTGGCTTCAGCCAGGACATAAGAGGGCGTGATATCCCATACAATATGTGTTGTACCTCGTTCCTCTAATTCAGGGAACAGAGGTTATAGTCATAACCATTCGTTTGGTCTTATACATTTCTGCCATCACTGCCAAGTCTCTGAAGTCAATTTTGTGCTTTGGGAAAGATTAAACTCTTTAATAGGTATTAAATAAAAGGAATAACCGAGTCATACACTAGTATTTTTTAAAAAAAAGCGTATTGCTTTATTTTTGTATCCTATGGGAATTAAGGGATTATATGTTTTAAAACAATAACAACTATTACCTATTCATTATTTCACCAGTAATGTTCAGATTTCTAACATAAATCACATTTCAATTTAAATGCAACATGCTCAAATACAGAACACCAACCAACATTTTGTTACTTACATCTTGCATTTCTGAAACAGAGTAGCTGATTGTACTCTATCATCTCATTTAACATATAACCTGTAATTTTGTATATATCTATTTTTTAAAGTGCTTATTGGAAAGGTTGTTGGAAGTGCTGTGAGAAATTATATGTTGTGATCCTAAGTGTCAGTGGAACTGCCGTGCCATGAATAACAGAAGTATGAGCACATGGCCATATCTCAAACCTCAATCTGTCCAGCACTCAGAGACAGCTTTCTGTTTCACCATAAGGATGTTACCCAACAGGAAATGAGAGTGATACATTGAAAAATGTTCATCTCTTATCTTCAAATTCATTTCCATCTACAGTTCATCAACAGTGGAGATTTGGTGATGTGAGCTAAGAGTTGCTGTTCTTTTTCTAATGGGTTTTTGTTATTGCAGATCAATATCTTGCTCTCTCTCTCTCTCTCTCTCTTTCGCTCTCACTCTTCATATCTCACTCTCTTTTTCTCTTCCTCAAATATTAATTGATAGATTTACAAATAATAATAAAACAAGTAAGTGATTGAATAATACCATAGCATACATTTAGGCATTTGGCAGACGCTCTTATCCAGAGCGACTTACATTTTTATCTCATTATACATCTGAGCAGTTGAGAGTTAAGGGCCTTGCTCAAGGGCCCAATAGTGGCAATTTGGTGGTTGTGGGGTTCGAACCTGGGATCTTCCAAACCGTAGTCCAATGCCTTAACCACTGAGCTACCCCTGGCATACGTATTTGGATACTGTAAGAGTACCTTATTTATGAACACAAAATAATAAATAAATGAATTATACTGCATTTATATATTTATTTATTAAAAATTTCTCGAGCAGACACAAATGCTTACTGCTAATTATTAATTGCTTAGTAATTACTTTTGTTTGTTTCGGAGGGAGCTATTACTCACACTTTCTGGGCAATTAAAGCTTGATTAAAAAGCATTTGTGGCAAACAAACAAACATTCTGGACTGACTAACAGCCTTAATCCAGAACAATACACACACACACACACACATTCCTGCGATTAAATCACAGCTCATATCCAGCACAACAGCATGACCTCAAATGTGATAATGTGTTTATACAACAGTTCCACAAACACCGTTTCATTATAGACACATTATGATTTGTTTGTTTATTTAACCAGTTATTTAGTTCTGCCAACACATATTCTTTCACACCTAGTGGAGCAAGCATCGAGCTGCTGACCGATGCTTACTGTCACTGGGTCAGAAAAATAAACCATGGAGAAGGTTAATATTTCCACTTATTCCACTTTATATTGGATATGTTACTGTAACTTTCAAGTTCCAAGGGTGAATCCCAAATAGCATTAAATGGAAAGCTACAGTGTACTGTACATTCACTTTTTAACACACCAATTAGTGACCTTAATTAGGGCTTAAAGAGGGACCTGAGATTCAGACTTGAAGCTAGTTAGCTTACAGTTTAGGAGTAAATAAAACAATCCAGAACGAGTTAGAAGCAATTATTAAGTAGACAAAAACAAGATAATATTATCTTATATTATTATATAATTATATTATTTTTTGCTAAAATTGCATCCATGGCTGTTTTTGAATGTAGGTTTTGGCAGGCAGCTGCTCTCTCATCATTACTGTGGACCGTACCGACCTAATTTACACTAGCTGCAACCAGCAGTTACTGTGATTAATGATTGTAGAACACCTGGAACACAGTGATACATACTGTATAGGTAAGCATCTCAGTGCTGGAAAGCGTCTCGACCACAATTAGATTCGGTTGTAAGTAACTGTTATATAATCACTAACCTAAAAACTGCCTTCTAGTGCCAAATACATGACACCAGGACACCAGTATGGTATAGAACTAGCCTGAAAGAGATAATTAGATCACAGTGTGTACAGTATATGTGTGTGTGTGTGTGTGTGTGTGTGTGTGTGTGTGTGTGTGTGTGTGTGTGTGTGTGTGTGCCTCCACATTACTTAAGTATCAAAACAATGATACACATAATACACCTTTGACACCACGATACCTCTATGGAATACCAAATGCCTGATTTGCTTTTCTCTTTCAGTGTAGATTAAAATGTTCTGTCTTCCCATGCAAAGCCTTGCATTGGCGTTGGTTCTGGTTGCATTGGTTTATGGTATTAGATATTTTATTTTGTATAAATATCACTACAGTCCCTATATGAAGATAATGTTACTGAATAATAAACCATGCATTAACTAAGACAATGCCACAATGTCTTGTGAAGCCTCATAAACACTGAGCATAAGCCATCACCATGCATCATGCACATAAAAATTCACACTTACTAGTTTATGGAAAGTGGGATAAAAGTGGAGGCCTCAGGGGAACATTGAACAGGTAAACACCCTGGTTTAGAATCAAACTGGGGACCCTGGAGCTTTGAGGTGGCAATACCACTTCCACTGTTCCACTTTGCAGTCTGATCTAATTACATTTTAACTATATTTTTGTCCAACCTTTTGTTTGTCTGTTTTATTATCTTTAACAAATCAAAAAATCTTTAAAAAATCGAAAGATTCCTTACAACACAATATTTTATTTGCTTTATCAGCTTTTTGTTACTTCTTTGCCAGCTGCCTCTTTCCATTTGGTGGTAGAAAGAACAGAAAGAGGCATTGAAAATGTGAGTGAAGGGAAATTTTCGAGACTGGGGGAAAAAAACAACTTCTGATGTATATGACATTTCGCCCCCTCATATTATACCTGAATCTGAAGCATCACTTATCATCTGTCACTGAAGACTCCGGCATACACATGGAAGAATACTTACATACTGTGTTTCTTAGAAACAGGGTTGTCTATTTGTTTTCTAAAACTGTACTTCTAGCCAGTTTGGGACTATTCCAAGGAGTAATTATTTTATTTCTCCTGTTAAATTCTATTTTATGGCTTATATCAGTGGCTTCCAAACTTTTTTCGTTGGACCACTCCAACCTACCCCAGCCCAGTCTAGTCTAGCTAAGCCCAAATACATAAAATAAAAGAGTACATTGATCTTTCTATTTATACTTTTAATTGTATTGTAATTGTGTAATTATGATCTTATTTAGCATGTGCAAATGTAATTCCAAAAACTTCACACCCTCAGAGCAGACAAAGACTTCCATACATGGACCCCAGGTCCCAACCATGGAAACATTGAACAGGTGGTGGACATGGACCTTGGTTCAGAATCAAACTGGGGACTCTGGCTCCAGTGTAGGATTACCGGGGGGCCTGGCAGTTATTACTGAAATATAGGTCACAAAACTGGGCACACCTCTGATGGGGTGGCAACCTCACACATACACCTAATCATACATTAAGGGGAATTTGGAAACACTAATGTGGGAGGAAACCAGATTATTCAGAGGAAACCCACCAAGCACAAGGAATAAAATGCAAACAATATGCACACAGATGAGAAGTGATATTCAAAACACCCAGCCCTTCAGGTGCAAGGTAACAGTTCTAACAGCTAAGCCATCGTCTCACCATTACTTTGTAAAAAAATATGATGGAGAAAATTGTATTGGTCAAGGAGATACAGTAAGTCTTAATATTGAATTACTGACTTTACTGACAGACAATTTGCAATAGCAATCTGTACAAAGCATTTAATTGTGTGCAAGGCTAGGTTTAAATGATCAGATGAGGTAATGCTGTCAGTTAATCCACTCTACAGTTATGTATTACATAGTAATTAAATAAAATGGGATGGTAAAGTCACTTTTGTACATTCTTGCAGCAGCAAGCAGAATGAGTTGAATTTCATGTGTTTGTTTTGTGATTAATATAGCCATCAAGCAGTTGAATGACCTGGTGGGCAAAAGCAAGGATGAGGCTAAAACACTACACTTTTAAATTCCATTTGTACAGTACATGAAATCTGGAGGTGGTTGGCAATTAATGACCTTGAGCTCTTTTACAAGACCACTCAAATGCCAAATCTCACGCAAAATGTTAATCTCCCTTTTACACCTGTAAATGTATTCTGCTTAAATGTTTTAAAAAGTTCAGCTTCCAAGACAGTAATGGCAGTTATCACAACAATCACAAGTGAGAAACCCCCTTCAATGCCCAAAAGCATGGATAAATCCTGTCAAATGTAAGTATTATAACTAAATGAAACAAACCATTTTTCAACAATATGCAAAAAGTACATTAAAAAACCTACAGTAATATTCATATTCGATAACATCACACTTCTCTCTCAGTATTTGTTGCAAATGGAAGCATGTCTTTAAAGCACTCCATCTTCGGCAGAGGGTTTTATGAAAGGTTTTATGAAAGATGGTGTCATATAGTACAACAGCACTCTGAATTCCACAGATGCCATTGGTTCTCACTGCACAGAAAATTGGCAACTTTTTTTCTGGTGTAAATAATGGACCTCTGCTACCAACAGACAGAGTACAATTCTAAAATCTAAAGTGTGCCATCTCAATTAGATTACAGTCTGACCCCACAGAACTCGATCAGGCGACTGAATATTTAGAGTCGACATTTCGCTATACCTTAGATAATGTAGCTCCAGTTAAAAGAAAAATTATTAGAGATAAGAAACTTGCCCCCTGGTATAACGATCACACGCGCACTTTAAAACAGACCGCTCGGAAATTAGAACATAAATGGCGTCAAAGTAAATTGTTAGTATTTCAAATAGCATGGAAGGAGAGCATCCTGAACTATAGAAAAGCTCTTAGTGTAGCTAGATCAACATATCTCTCCACTCTTATAGAAAATAAAAAAATAATCCTAGATTTTTATTTAATGCTGTAGCCAAATTAACCAGAAATAAGACCACTGCAGAAATCTCCACAACAACATCATGCAATAGTGAGGACTTCATGAACTTTTTTAATAATAAAATTGTAAATATTAGGCATAAAATTAAGGTTTTGAAACCGAACAATGTAATTGATGCAGATGTTAATCTAGCCATGTCAGATCAGAACCTAGAATACTTTACTCCCCTTGAAGAGAATCAACTAATTTCACTCATCTCTTCTGCAAATTCATCAACCTGTATATTAGATCCTGTACCAACACATTTTTTTAAACAAATAGTACCAGCAATAACAGAACCCCTGTTGAGAATAATTAATTCTTCACTCAGCATTGGTTATGTTCCAAAATCTTTTAAATTAGCAGTTATTAAACCAATAATTAAGAAACCTGACCTTGACCTCTGTCAGCTGTCCAGTTACAGGCCAATATCAAACCACTCCTTTATCTCTAAGATTCTGGAAAAGATAGTAGCGGAGCAGCTATGCTCATATCTACATAGAAATGGTATACATGAACTGTATCAGTCAGGATTTAGGCCTTATAACAGCACAGAGACAGCACTCGTTAAAGTAGTAAATGACATCCTATTGGCCTCTGACCAGGGTTGTGTAACTATGCTTGTATTACTCGACCTCAGTGCAGCTTTTAACACAATTGATCACGCTATTCTTCTTCACAGATTAGAAAATGTAGTAGAAATTAAGGGTACAGCCCTTACCTGGCTCAGATCCTATCTGACCCATCGTTATCAGTATGTAGACTTAAATGGTGATTATTCTGCATGTTCTCTAGTGGAGTTTGGCGTTCCGCAGGGTTCAGTTTTAGGTCCACTGCTTTTTTCCCTTTACATGCTTCCTCTGGGCAACATAATCCGTAAGCATGGTATTAGTTTTCATTGTTATGCTGACGATACACAGTTATATGTCTCAGCAAAACCTGATGAGAAAAAACAGCTTACTAAAATTGAGCAATGTGTGCAGGACATAAGAAATTGGATGCTAATTAACCTTCTTCTGCTTAATCCGGATAAGACAGAAGTTCTAGTCATAGGACCGCATACAGCTAGGAGTAAAATTTTAGATCACACCGTAACTTTAGATGGCCTTTCTGTTCCATCAAATGCAACAGTGAAAGACCTTGGCGTGATTATTGATTCCAGCCTTTCATTTGAAGCTCATGTAGATAATTTTACCAGGATAGCATTCTTTCACCTCAGAAATATTGCCAGGATAAAAAATTTATTGTCACTAAACGATGCAGAAAAACTAGTTCATGCTTTTATCACCTCTAGGTTGGACTATTGTAATGCCTTACTGTCTGGTTGTTCAGCTAGATGCATAAACAAGCTTCAGCTAGTCCAGAATGCAGCAGCAAGAGTCCTCACTAGAACCAGAAGATATGAGCACATTACCCCTATCTTATCTTCACTGCATTGGCTCCCTGTGAAATTTCGCATTGATTTTAAAATACTACTCTTGACATATAAAGCATTAAATGGTCTCGCGTCGCAGTACCTGAGCGAACTGCTAGTGTCTTACGATCCGCCACGCCTACTTCAATCAAAGGATGCAGGCTGCTTGTCAGTACCGCGTATTATGAAAAATACAGCTGGGGGCAGAGCTTTTTCTTACAAAGCCCCAAAATTATGGAATAGTCTTCCAAATAGTATTCGGGACTCAGACACAGTCTCAGTGTTTAAGTCCAGGCTAAAAACCTATTTATTTAGCCAAGCATTTTTATTAATAGATTCGCCATAGGTAAAGGAGCAGATCTGGGGGACTCATGGACGTAGAGTATTATGGTGAACTGGTATGTTTGGATGCTGTCTTTCTCACTCTCATTGATCACTCAGGTTTGCTGACGGTGAGGTGATTGTTTGCTTTACATCTCAGGAAGCCATCATGTTTGTGTTTCCTTCTGGCTCTCCCTTTTAGTTATGCTGTCATAGTTAGTCCTGACGGAGTCTCTGCTTGCACTCTACAGTTAATATACATTCACATTATACATTGTGTGACTGTGACCATACCCAACTGCCATCTCTCCTCTTCTTCTCTTCCCCCCTCTTTCTCTTTCCTCTCTCCTCCTGTCTCCCCCTTTCACTCTTTCTCTCTCTCTGTCGAGCTACACATGTCGTTCCTGAGCTGCCAGTGATCCAGACTCCCTCTGCCCTCCGGACCTCTCTGACCCATCCTGGTGCCCCGCTTCTGGCTAAAGATCTCGTCACATGGATGCCCCATGGGATGCGTCTGGTGTCTGTGAATGATTCTCTCTACCTAGAAAATGGTTCTGGCCTTGACTGGTGTTGGCAACTGTTTCTCTGGGGACTTAACAGTTCGATAGTTCAGGACTGGAACTTCTTACAAGTCTACCTGGGTCTTCAATAACTACCTGGACTCCATATTAACATCAATTAACATCAGCTATTATAGCTAAACTGCCTCAAACCCTACACACTGTATAAATGCAGATCATTTACTGCTTTCTGTTTCACCCAAATGAGGATGGGTTCCCTGTTGAGTCTGGTTCCTCTCAAGGTTTCTTCCTATTACCATCTCAGGGAGTTTTTCCTTGCCACTGTCGCCCTCGGCTTGCTCACCAGGGACAAACTGACCCTTTTGATTCATACAAATTCACTTTTCATACAAACTTAAATAATTCTTTTGACTGTGTAAAGCTGCTTTGCGGCAATGAAAATTGCTAAAAGCGCTATACAAATAAAATTGAATTGAATTGAATTGAATTAAAATGGCACAAACATATTGAATAATTGAATCTAAAAAAATTAAATACGTAAATTTATATATACAGCATGTTATAGTATATTATGATCTAGCATACAGTTACGTTCAAAAGGTTCACAAAACTGTATCTGAACAAACCAGATGACTTCTGGAACAATCTTGGAACAGATGATCCCAAAGTGTAGTTGTTTGGCCTTAATGCCCAGCGACATGTGTAGCAATGACAATTATTAAAAGCGTTATACAAATAAAATTGAATTGAACAGCAAAAACTCAACCACGTTTTAGCAGAAACACCTCATGTCAGCCACGGCGGTGTAGAGGTGATAATTTTGGCTTATTTTGCAGCCACAGGACCTGAGACCTTGTAGTCAATAAGTTGACTTCTACTATATGTATACCAGAGTATTCTAGAGACAAATGTGAGGCATCTGTCCAACAGCTAAAGCTTGGTCAATAAATCTACATCAAAATGGCTCAAAAATAAAAGAATCAAAGTTTGGGAATATCCTAGTCAAATTCTGGGCCTAAACCCAACTGAAATGCTGTAGTGGGACTTTAAGAGAACTGTGCATAAGCAAATATTTCCACAACAATATCAGAGACTGATAAAGTCACACAGGAACATTTTTTTCAAATCATTGCTGCTAAATATGGATCTACAAGTTATTAAATAATGGGGTATTTAGTATTGCTTTTATATTTTTTTGGCTTAATTTTTGATAGATAAATAAATATATAATGGCACAGTGAAAACCTTTTTGTCTGAGGCTGTATTTGCCTAATACTAACACCTACTATAATCTGATGATTTTAATTAGGCTAACTGGCTGAAGTGCCCTTCATTGATGGTTAAAGAGTTTGTGGAAATAGTTAAAAGCTAAAAATAATCTGATAAGCTTTAATGTAATCAATGATTTTATTATTTCATGTATGAAACCAACGTACATGTATGTCTGTCTTTATGTACAGCAGAACTTTTATTGGTACAAAGAAATAAAATTTCGTAAATTTGAGTATCTAAAATGTCTAAATTTGAGTATTTTTATGCTAAGTTGTACTTCTTTCGTCATCAGCCAAATACACTCCCTGTTCAGTAATCAGAAATTGAATCACAGATGAGAAATTAAAAAACTTGATCAGAAAAGGATTATGTTTGTCTTAAAATGACTCCAGTTCATTAAAATTCATTTATACCATTTCAGCACTGTTATTTTTAACGCTGAAAATATTAGGCAATCCCAGTAAAATATTTAGTTTAGCTTTTCTAATGAATATCTATTGGTGCAGGTGTCTATATTGAGCATGTAGCTTATTAGTAGCATATTTTAAAGTAGAAGTACAGCAGTGGTGCTTTATTCCGTGTAAGTTAAGGGATAAAACCAAATAGATTTTTCACTCCAAGCGTGTAGTTTCTTCTGAGAATGACAAAGTAAAACCATTGAAAATATCAAATGGTTTTAAATATAAAGCAATACGTTTAAAATTCCAGAAACATTCTTTTACACACTCTCGTGGTACAGTATCTAGCCTTATTTATATCTTAAATTAATATTTTATTTTTTTTATAATTAATAAATAATTTTTACTGAATATCTAGTTTATCGTTTTCTTTTGTTCCTTTTTAACAAGAGCTTCTTAGTGAAGGATTGGGTCAGAGGGGTAACGGTGCTAACACAGTAACTACAGTATCAACAAATTGTGATTTGCAGTTTATATATCACTCATATCTGAAGTACCTCAACATTTTCAGGTTATAACAGACAAGGTAAATGAAAAAGGTTTGTGGGAACAGACCAGAAAAGGTCTGTCCAAAATCTGACCTCGAGGGCCAGTGTTGATCACAGGTTGTAATTCACCAGCACTTTAACACACCCACTGAAGCTGAAAACTAACCTATAAGCTGAATCAACTGAAACTGAACAGAAGATTTCCCAAACTGTGCTGTACACTGGACCTCCAGGCCTGGATTTGAACAGACCTTAACAAATTACTTGACAGAGACAAGTTGGGACAAGTGGTGGAATGTCTAGCTGGGTAATCAGATAACAGAGAATACAGAATCGCGATAGGACCACCGTCTGGGTTGTCATGGGTAGTGGTTTGTACACCAAACAGGATCTGGAGATTTTGAAAGTTATCTTTAATAGTCGAGGTCAGAGTGTATAAAACAAATTCCTGTGATTTCAGGAATGTTTTATGGTTTGTGATGGTGAAACATAAAGAAGAGTAAAGAAAAGAACTGCAACAGAACTGGCCAGAGAGAGAAGAAAATAGGGAATTCTTGGACAAATCCATTGTCAGTAAAATCCACTCTTTTAGCATCTTTGAAAGAACCATTAATTTTGAATTTTATATAAATGTTCTGATCTGTGTATTGTCACCTCTCACTCTTGATACAGTAAGTGCTCGATGGTCAAGGTACACTGAAGCAAATAATAATAATAATTATTATAATTATTATACTTATAATAATAATAATAATAATAATAATAATCATCATCATCATCATCATCTTATTATTATTATTATTATTATTATGAATTAATTTATTTTGAATTTATTTATAATGAATTAATTTATTGCAATAAATTATTTAGGTGTGTTACTGTAGGTGTGTGAACCTCTAAGAGACTGAATCATTGATTCATTGTATGTATTGTTCTTTTAATACATTTGGACATTTTCAGCAGAACAACACCCAATGAATTAAAGTCTAAAACATTTTGTTCTATAATCCTATCCTAATTTGCATCAGCTTGTCTCAGTCTGTTCTGCCTAACAAGCATAAAGAAAATCTTCAACTTATAAGTTTTCATAGACTACTACAGAATGCCTCATTCAAGAAAGATCATCATGAATGTTCTCCTTTATTCTGACTTGAAATATTATTCTAAGCTTGGAAAGATTTTAATGATTTATATTTTATAATGATTTGTATTTTAGTTCTGTATTGTATCTGTATTTTATCAGAGAAACCTGAAAACTATGACATTTTAGTCAGAGGGTGCAAAATAATACATTAGCTTTAGAAACATTGCATTGTTAAGGTGTCAAAATGCTTAAAAATTTATTTTGATGGATTCATTTAATAAGGAGCATGAGGTAGAAATATCCCCCGAAGGGGGCACCAGTATATCAAAGGGGACCATGCACACATTTGATTTGGGCTGCATTGGCCTTTCTGTGGGATTGGATCCTGTCACCAGTTTGCTGGTGCGTAATTGGTGATCAATGCAGCTCGGTTCACCTGGTGGTGGTATTAATGTTATAGCTGTTTTTTTTTTTTTTTTTTGATAAACCTGGTAAATATCAGAGCAGAGTGGTATCTACTTAATAATTCTTACTATATGTGTGTTACATGCTGTGATATTAATCATATTAAAATATTTCTACTATTTTGAGGGGTTTGTTTCTAACACTCTACAACACTATTCATGTCTTTGTCTCATTAGTGCTGGGACTTTGTTATACTTTATTAGTGCTCTCTAGATTATTTGTATTTCAAACTCTCAGTAAATTTGATTAGGATAAGCAGAGGGAACACATTGCTTCATACCAATTGTCACCAAATTGTGCAAATCTTGCTTCTAAATTCCCTGGTAGATATTTGTCATAGATATAGAACCACCCCACCCTGAAACCATGGTGCATGATGCATTATGATTTGTCCACACTCAAAAAACTCAAGTTCCCACTGCTCTAAAATAACCAATGTTTTAACTATTAAATGAGTGCTATTATGAGCATAATACTTCCCATATGATGTAACAGGTAACATTTACAGCAAAAACATGACCTTGCTTTCTGGTAGCAGTTTTCATTGTGCCCTGTTATTGATATTTGGGACATTGAACATCTGTAATTAAATAAATGAGTGTATAATAATGTGCACGAATAACATCATGTTGAACCCGTCAAGACATTTCATTAAACAAAGAGCAGCAGCTTGTCCTGTGAATGTAATTACTACTGTAATATTTCACTGTAACAATAACCTGGGGTCAACTACATATATATACAACGCCGTAGAAACCACCAACACAAACATACTCATTTATCTCACTGTCAATATCATCAGTGTTCATCCAGTGGTATGACTTCACAAATGTATTCCTTCTCTTTCTTTTCTCTGTGTCTTCCATTATCAAGATCATTGTGGCTGTCCATCACCACTCTCAGCTCACTCTCAATCATGTCCTATAATCTCTGCCCTTTATAATGAAGGTTACCATTTTCAACAAAATAAACCTGCACCTAAATAATGTTTTTACACCTTGACCTTGTGAAGGAAGGTAAGAACCGGCAGAGTTTTAATATGTGGAATTAAATACAGTATGTAATAATAAACAACTTCAAAGTATGAGGACATACAGTAGTTGGACTAAGGCTACAGTGTACTTATTTGCATTCAAATGTTGTAACAGAAAAGCATGGGCTTCGGTGCGGGTCCTCATTTTGTGTCCCAAGATATTTTTGATATTTAAATGATCTCTTACCCATATGTGGTCCACGACTGCATGGCCCAGATATTACAAATAAGTTTTAACAATGTCATATTTTCAATATTGCCCCACTATCAGTAATGGAGATTAACACAAAGCATTAATACTAATCTTCATGCTACATTTATAAGTGCCTAAATAAGTTTGCTTTCCAGATAGAATGTTTCTACTCAAGTTTTTGGGCTTGGCACTTGAGTCATAATCACAGATCAGTGCAGGTCGAAACATACCTGGTAGTCACTGTTAGACAGACAGACAGACAGACAGACAGACAGACAGATAGATAGATAGATAGATAGATAGATAGATAGATAGATAGATAGATAGATAGATGTACATTTGGTGCATTTCTTTAGAAATTAATAAAAGCACATTTAAATAATTGATTTAAAAAATAGATTTTAAAAGCAATTTTAATTCTTACACAAATCCAAAATTATTAATATCTAAAGCACTTTAGATTTCAAATGAGATGTCCCAAGTCTCATATTTTAGGATAATTTTAAATTTAAAGTATGTAAGAACAAGGATTTTTTTTTTAAGCAAATAAAACCAAGAACACAAAAATTAATGGATAAGTCTTTTCCATTTAAAGAGGTTAAGCAATGTATCAGGACTTCTTAATACAGCTTTTCAATCTAATGCTATGATCAGATTTTAGTATATTTGGGATTTTATTACATTTAATCACCAAAAAGATCTGGATGGCTACACATTGTATGCCCCACAATTTTATTCTTGAGCTTTCTCTTAAAATTTCCTTTAAGATAATTGTTTTAGGAGCTAGGTCAGCTCTCCTCTGAAAATGTAGCACGATATGTCGTGGTAGCTTGTTTGTTATAGAGAGGGCTATCAGTTATTGCATCTTAGGGACTAAAAATAGCATATATTGACAGATAACAGCTGGTAAATAGCTAGATATATAATTTTTATAAAGGTATACTTTTTATGGGGTTGTTGCCGTAGTTGGCTATGAATGAGCAGGAATCAACAATGAAGTAGGTGATTAGTCGGGAATTTGTGGGAAACAATGGCAGAAAAATATTTGTCTACACAGGTCATGTGTGGTTACGTGGTCTTGTTTGCCATAATTTGTGGGATCGTGATGTTTTTTCACCCCCTGGCAATAACTAAATGTCTGGCATGTACTGTGGGGTTAGGTCACAAAACTGAGAATTTGGAGCGCAGCTCGAAAAAAGGGTGTGCTTTTCTAAAAGTAGGAATAGTGAGTAAAAGACTCTGGTAAGTGCGACACAGTCTCCCCCTAGTGGGACAAATGCAAGTTCAGGAAACAAATTCATCAGTGTCTATTTTTTTCCGTTTTACAAGCATTGCACTTTGCCCAGACTTGCAAGAACACTAGCAGTACAAGTAAAGGTTTAAGTATCCTTAATCCTACTGTATGTGCAGCTGCTTTTAAGCAGTCGCCCAAAGGCTAGGCTTGGCTTCTCTGAAATGAGAGAACAAGTGAGCTCACTAAAAGCCACATTCACAGTTTGTGATTTTTGCTACAAAGAGCATATAGAAAAACAGTATACATGCCATACAAAACACATCAGCTACACAATACATGTACACAAAAACAAATATGCAATAAGAGATCAGTGTAATATACTGTGTGTGTGTGTGTGTGTGTGTGTGTGTGTGTGTGTGTGTGTGCATGTGTGTTTATGCCTTTTAATTTCCATGGAAGCCTGTGACAGGAATAAAATTTTAACTTTCAAAAAACATCAGTTGCCATTAACATGTTTAATGATTAATATCCCCAGTAAAAAAACAAAAAACAAAAAAAAACAAGAAGAGCCAGATGACAGAAAGTGGTTAATCTGTCATCTCCTTCAACAGCCTTAGATTATGATGAAAAACAATCTACTTTGAAGGTAGTTTACTTCAAATGTTTAGCTACAGGGTTTTAAAAAAATGGTCTGATTTCTTTCTTTTTTTTTATATAATTCCTTTAAATAGAGAATTTAAATCACTTTACTATTTAATTACTGTAAAGATTTATCACTATTATGGTAATATTATATTCGAGTAATAAATTATCATTATTAAGAATATTTACAGTGGAATATGATGGCTTAGTGATTAGCATCTCCATGGTCTGAGTTTGATTCTAACATCGGTGTCTGTGTGCATAGAGTTTGCATGTTCCATGCTTGATGGGTTTCCTCTTGGTACTCCGGTTTCCTCCCACAGTCCAAAGACATGCAGGTTATACTGTACGTGTGTGCCCTGTGATGACTGGCATCCTGCCCTTGCCCTAAGGGTACCCTGGCTCATGCCCGAAAGTCTCCTGGGGGTACTCTTCAGGCCCACTAAGACCCTGTACACAGGATAAAGCAGTATAGATGTGTGAGTGAGTGAATTTTATAAATGTCCTTAATGTTTGCAAAAGCTCTGTCAGATAAGGTACTAACAGAACTCTGTCTTACATGTAAAAATTATTTGTCACTGTGCCAAATGACCATAGTGATCTCACGTAAATACACTGTTAATCTGTTCATGAAAACGAGAAGTGGTGAACTATTGAGAAAGAGGATTGGTTTTGTAATTTTTAAGATATGAAATGTACCCCAAGACTCTGATGAAAACCGGCAAAAAAAAAAAAAAAAAAAAAAACTCCGAACTCTAAGGCAAAAATTCTAAGGCAAAAACTCTAGGGCAAAAATAAAGATCTTGGTTTATATCTGCCAATTGTGCAGTTTAGTATTATTGGATGACTATGACCATTGCGATTTTAAAATACTGAGTTTTACCTCACGAACTTTAATAGTTCCTTTCAATGTGTCATCTCCCAGTCACTGTTAGCACGCAGAGCGACCTGTTACTGAAAGCCCCGCCCATTTCCACGGTTTCGTTCCATGTTGCGTAATCGTGAGTGACGTGAGCAGAGTTGAGACAGTCCGCTGTTTAAATGCAGCCGTATGCTTGTATGCATACATTCTAACTCTGCTCAAAGAAAACGACACGGTGTGAGGAGACGTACAGGATGATTTGGACACTGGTACCGGTGCTAATCGGAGTCTTGTCCGCAGTGCTTTTACTCTACAATAGACGCACAAGGTGAGTTCAGGTTACTTAAAGAGTTCCCACTACACAGAGCTGTCCTGTACATCCTACTGCCGCTTATTATTTACCAAGATGCAGATTTGCTTGAGCATAAAGTGTGTGGCGCAATATTTTGTAATGATAGTGAAGAACATTGAAACTTAGGTAACTTTCACGTTTATTTAATCTGCAGACCAGTCACAGAAAAAGCAATAATAATAATAATAATTCTGTTTGTTTTTTTTTGTTGTTGTTTGTTTGTTTTGTTTTGTTTTTAAGGAGAATAAATGAACCGCCGCTGGATAAAGGCAGAATTCCTTGGCTTGGTCATGCTCTTGATTTTGGGAAAGATGCAGCAAAGTTTTTAAAACAGATGAAAGATAAGCACGGAGACATATTTACAGTAAGGAGTTTGTTTATTAGTTATGCTCTAAAAGTCTAGGGTATCTGCTGACATTTCCTCTGGTGTTCATGTTTAAACAATCCACTGCAACTGCTTCAATTTATTTTTCTATATGTGAATGAATCTATAACAACATATATGTAAACATAGTACATAAATACTGTAACTCATAGCATAGTCTAGTTTAAGTGCAAATGGAGCACTGCTGCAGAAGACTTCACTAACTTATACACTTAAATTCTATGAGAAAGCTTTCTGTTTACAGAAACTTATCTTCTTACATCTTAGCCTTAACCAACTTTTCAGGTTTTTTCCCCCTAGTTAATGTCTCATTGCTGTAGAGTTTTTGTGGGATGATCGTCACAAGATTCATGTTAGTCAGCGTGACAGCTGCATTGCCAGGAGATGACATAATGCAATTTCTGACACAGGGAACAGTGAAACAAACAAAAAAAAAGGAGCATGCTGAGTTACTCAATGTGTCACAATTTCGATGTATTACTTAAGAAATATTTTGCACTGAAAGTTTCAACAGCTTACTGTTATAATTTGATCTACAGGTGTGTGTGGCTGGTAATTATGTGACAGTCCTCTTGGATTCCAATTGCTATGATGATGTGCTCAAAGACTCCCAGTCCCTAAGTCTGACTCGTTATAGTCAACTTTTAATGGAGAGAATCTTCAACCTTCAGTTGCCTAATCATGACCCAGTCTCTGAGAGAAAAAGAGTGGACAAGTAGGTGTTTGAGACTTGATGTGATTAAGCAGTCCCCAATGAATTTTATATTTACTGCTTATAATCTTAAGGAAACACTTATAGTTTGACTTTAACACCACCCATATGTGTACTAGTGTATATATATATATATTTTTTTATCTTAAAAAAGGAATTTTTATCTTAAAAAACTGCACAAATCTGTGTCTAAAACTCCTGGTTTTAAGCAATGAGTTTTTACTCCAAATATCGACTGTTTGTTTTATTACTCTTTATTGCTCTTAATTGCTCTTTATAGAAGTTTCTTTTATGTGGAAATGTTTTCAAACCATCTTTTGCTTATGCAGTATTATGGTATGTGCCCAAGACTTTTGCACAGTACTATACGTTAAATAGTTGTTAGGTTTAATGAGCTTGCTGAAGAATGAGTTCTTCTGGTAACTTTGTCACACTTGCTTCTTTTCTATTTTTATGCAAACCCCAGGAGCGTACATTAGGTTTTTTGTTTCAATCTGAAAACTTTTTTGTTTCAGTCTGTCTTCTTTTTTGTTTCCATCTGTCTTCTACTACTGTATATATTTTTTTCTTTACAGCCATGCAAATATTCCCCTGTAATGTTATTTATTTATAAACTTTTAAGTTATACTATATATGAAAATACTGAATGATTTTGTACATAATTAGGCAGACATGATAAACATATATACCAAATTGGTACAGCATATAATATGGTGCCTAAAACCTTTGCACAGTACTGTGTATATCAAATATATATATATATATATATATATATATATATATATATATGAGACGTGTTCAAGTAAAACTGGGAACTATATGGTGTTCCCTTTATTTTCTGAGCAGCATCTTTATACCTAACCCATCTCAATAATATTTATCAGGTCTCCAGTGTTTTGTAGACCTGATACATATTACAGCAGCTTGTAGCACCTTCAATCTTTGCCAACCTTGCAATATCTGTATCAAGTACTGGGTTATAATAATGTTTCTTTTTATGTATGCTTTTAGATACTTTAGAGACAATCTGTCTCAACTCTCCACCTCAATGCAGAACAGCCTTCAATTCCTCATGGCATCAGTAAATACGCAGAACCCAAAAGACTGGAAAAAAGACAGACTTTTTGACTTCTGTTACAGCTTGCTCTTCAAGTATGTCAGCATGTACAGTATTATGCAATCAAGATAAAAGTGTGAGAACCTAAATATTCTGCCAACACACATTACAGCAATTGAGCCACACACACTCATACCTGCAGAATCCCTGAGTGTTAACATAAAAATTTGTTGGGCGTGTCTTGGCTGTCTTACACATTTTAGGTCAGCTATTTTAGGTCATCAGACCATTGTGGATGAGTACTGCTTTAGTGACAATAGCAACCAATTCTTTGTGAAACTGCTTATTAAAGTAATCTAACTTTTTATGTTTTGATCTACCTTTCTTGTTCTCTCTCTTTAGGGCGGGATATAATACTATTTTTAGCCCAGAGAGTAATGACAGTGCTGAATTCAGTGAGGTTTATGAAGAGTTTCGGCGATTTGACAAGGTTTTACCTAAACTGGCACGAACTTCTGCAAATAAAGGTATTTTAAATATAAAATAAAATAATTTGTCATTCACATAATTATAAAAAGCGAGAAAAAGTTAGATAAAACCTGTGCCTTTTGTTAAACATGATGTGCTAGACTTCAAATAAATATTTTTGTGTATATATGTGTGTGTGTGTGTGTGTGTGTGTGTGTGTGTGTGTGTGTGCATGCGTGTGTGTGCATGCATGTTAGATGAGATTAAGGTTGCCAGCTTAGCACGAAAGCAGCTGTGGGAACTGTTGCGTACAAACTTTAACACGGCAACAGTGGCCCTGTCATGGATTCAGACCTTCTTAAAGCACCTAGAAGAACAGGGCTTGGATTCTGAGACCCAGCAGCGAGCCATGCTTCTCCAGCTGTGGGTTACACAGGTAAGCAGAATTAATGTGGTGTTTCTCACATGTACAGATACACAATTACATATGAATACATGACCGAATAAAAACAAGGTAAATTAAACAGAAAAAATGAGTGGGAAAATTCCAGGCTTAATTTGCCCAAGCATGTCTGTGCATATGTGTGTGTGTGTGTGTGTGTGTGTGATAGTGAGAGAGAGAGAGATAGAGAGAGATAGAGAACAAACAAGCAAGAAAGCAAGAATGTGATATGGTTTGCGATTGTTCCACAAGACGAGCAAAGATTTTTAATACATTTTGACTTGAAAAACTAAAAAGTCTTGGTTTACGAGTACCGAGTATCATGTATCACGCATGCGCTTCTTGTTTTGACTCAGAGTGTCACGTGATCACAACTGAGCCAATGGTTTTTCTCTCTTTTGCGCATGTAAAGCAAAGGAAAGTCTCATTAGAGAAGTTAAACGTCCATTTTTCCCCTCTCTGCCACGATTCTTTTCAAAGGTAAAGTGCAGTTTCAATTGTTTGTTGGGTGAGCAGTGATTCCATAATTAATCGCTCATACGAGTGTGATTAGTGATTAGTGATTTTCAGACAAAACAGTCTTTCTGTTAATGTGTGTGTGTGTGTGTATGTGAAATTCAAATAAGAGAGGAGAAACTGTGTAAGATGAGAAGGGGGGGGGGCTGATTCCTTCTCTTACTTCACATACACATACACACACAGCGCATAAATGGAAACACTTCTCTGTCTGGATTTATTTTTACTTTTTTAAAAATTAAGGTTGTTGCATGTTAATTTGTTTTATTTGTACTTTTTTTGGGCTGTGGAACGAATAATTTAAGTTTCCATTATTTCTTATGGGAAAATCTGCTTTGATTTGAAATTTGAGCCCACTTCCCAAACGAATTATGTTCGGAATCCAAGGTTCCACTGTATTTAACTTCAGACTTAAAAAACAACGAAATTATGAACATTGAAAAGTATGGCAGCACGTTGACTTTGTGGTTAGTTCTGTCGCCTAGCACCCCCAGGGTCCGGGTTAGATTTCCGTCTTGGTTTCTGTATGCATGGTTTTGCATATTTACCCTGTACTTTGTGGGTTTCCTCAGGTTACTCTGGTTTCCTCCCACAGTTCAAAGACATATGGATTAGGCTAATTTTCAGTCCTTCAGGAGTCCTACCACAGTCGTAAAAAAAAAATGCTAATAAAAACCATGGTTACCATTGGTCTTCAAAGTCCCTAGATGGACTACAGAGGTTCTCAGATGGATGGATATAATGAAAAGTACTGTATATCTGACTTGATACTCCCCAAATCACATAACAGTCAACATCAAATGTATCGATGATGTAGATACAAAAACAGATATTACTCAATTAGATTTTAAAGCATTTTATTCTTCATATAAAAAATATTGGAAGGAATAAATATCACATACAATATTTAAAGTTTTCCTCTAGAGGAAAAACTATATATGTTTTATTTTACCTGAGAATTCATTGTCTTTGGAATTTTAAACATTCAAATTTCCTTTTTTTCTTTCATTTTTTCTTCTTTTACATTCATGGAATATTCCCTTCCCTCTCACACTCCCTGTAAATACTTAGACTCAAACTTGGTCAACTAAAGCGTTCAATAAGATTATAAGCCAAACAGCACAAAAATGGCTAAACATGACAGTAAGAGGCTTGATGCTGTTTTTCTCTCAAGGGCAGTTGACACAAAGTATCAATTGCATGGTTACTTATAATTGTATTTTGTCTTGTGTTATGTAGATTAACTAGCCAACTTTCGTGTCTACCTTCTAGCTCAGTTCACTTGCTGACCTTGTAGTTCTGTAATTTTTTTCTTGAGGTTTAATCTATCAAAAGAATCTCCCAGGCACAAAGATTCAAATAAATTTGCATATTTTGTTAGTCACTAACACTGCCAGGTCACCTGTGGTTGTAGTAACTGATGGTTGTAAATAGACCTATTGATATTTTTTATAACTGCCGGTCCTCTGCCTGTACACAGAACAGATTGTGCTGAAACCTATATAAAACTAGCAATGTATATCAGTATGTGTGAGTTTAGTAGAAAGAGAACTGCATTCTTGGAAACCACTTTATCTTTGAACTTTGTGTTAGTGTAGAGTCGCATTATACATATATAAATAGATATTATTTTCTTGTGGTTGACACATGCAGATATATCAGAGTTGACATATACATCGTTCACAGATTATGCATGTTGATAATCAAAAGCAAGGTAACCATTTCCGGTGAGACTGATATCAGTTTTAAGTAACATGGGAGCATTTAAATTTACACAGTGTAATGTCAAACTTATTAAGACTATTTGTTTAAATTACAAACATTCAATAAATTTTTTATGAATTTTATGACATCCAGTTATCTGAAGTCTCTTCTTCCACAGCACTGGGTCTGATTTAAATTCAGCTTTTGGTCCACTTTAGTTCACTCCAATGTTGGACATAAATATGTAAACAAATTTTAATTAAGTTAAAATTTGTAGAAAAATTACAGCTGTGCTCAGAGTAATATGATTTGTGACATAATTCTAATAGCAGGCTATCATACATGACCTTATGTTTGTGACAACACTGAATGTTGCAAGAGGAATTATTTCAAGTTCATAAAGTTGAGGAACTGGCATTGTTTACAGGAAAACCAGATAGTGTATATATGAACTTTATATTAAATGTGTGTGTGTATGTGTAGGGTAACGCCGGTCCTGCAGCATTCTGGTTGCTGGGCTTCTTGCTCACTCACCCAGAGGCTCTAAAAGCAGTGAAAGAGGAGCTGAGCCCCCTACAGCACCTCCCCCTGGACAAAATAGAGAACACACCAGTGCTTAGTAAGTTTAAGAGGTGGGACATTTACCCACATAGAAAAAAATGGTTCTGTACCTTTCAAGGAACTTGCACAAGCAATTTTTGAGGCTGTGCTTTTTATATTACGGAAGGAGAATACAAAAAAAAAAAACATTATTTAAACGGATTATATTAAATTATTATATGATGCCTTTATAACAGGATATTTTGTTTGTCATTACAGACAGTGTTCTGATGGAGACGTTGCGCCTCAGAGCAGCTGCCCTTATCACCAGAGATGTGATGAGGGACAAGACGGTTAAATTAAGCAACGGCCAAGATTATGTTCTACGTCATGGAGATCGCCTCTGTATCTTCCCTTTCATCAGTCCACAAATGGATCCTCAAATCCATGATGAGCCAGAGGTAAGCTCAACATCCTTATCTTCACATTTTTTTCTGTTCTCTGAGCTGTTTGAACAAGTTTAACTGTTTAGCTGTTGAATTTGTTCTGTAGGCTTAACCTCAGATATATTTATCAGTATAGTTTTTCAGATGTCATTGAAAAAATAAATATGCCCGTTTATTATCCACAAGGCATAAAATTCAACAAGATTGAATTAGAGACTCCTTTTGTCTTTTTGTATGTTGTGTTCAACACCAGGGTGATGTAATATGACACAACATTCAGCTGAACTGAGATATAAATGTAGTATAACAAATATTAGGACAGATTCAGCATTAGCAGTGGTACAGACCATTTATTTCAATAATACTCCCCATAACATCATTTTCAATTCCTAAAGGACATGTTAATGCAATTTTAGTCGGACTTTTTAAGCTATATTTAGGTAACTACACAGTGATTTAACATTTTTTTGAATGTCTTTGACCTAAAGATGAGGGGTACACAGGACTAAAGGACAAAAAGGACATCAGACTATGGAAATAGATGTCATATAACAAATGTGCTATACAGTACGATCTGATGAACACTTTTGTGATATTTATATTAAAATAGAATGTTTGTGAGAAAACATGCATGGTTGTGTGTCTGTAAATGATAATTCTGTAAAGCCCTCAGTTCCTATGGCCACAAAATGAAAATATGCAGATTATTTAAAGTAGATGCAATATAGTTCTAATTACAGAAATCACATTGTCAGACTTTTTTAACAATTTATTTGTAAATTACTGTGTCAAATAAGTATTTGATCACTTGCTTATCAGCCAGATTTCTGACCCTCAAAGACCAGTTATTTTGCTTTTAAATAGTACAGCTACAATTTGCTCATAATTCTAAATTAGTAGCACCTGTTTGAGGTCGTTAGCTGTCATAAAGACACCTGTGCACCCCACAATCAGCCAAAGTCTAAGTAGATACATGGGGTATCAATGATGCTAAAAATGGTGAAAAATCAGCCCAGAACTACATGGGAGGAGCTGGTCAATGCCGTGAAGAGAGCTGGGACCATCGTTTCCAAGGCTACTATTAGTAATACACTAAGACGTCATGGTTTAAAATCTTACATCGCACAGAAGATTCCCCTGCTTAAGTCAGCCCATGTCCAGGCCTATCTGAAGTCTGCCAGGGACCATCTGGATGATCCAGAGGAGTCATGGGAGAAAGTCCTAAGGTCAGATGAGACCAAAGTAGAACTTTTTGGTCTTAACTCCATTCACTGTGTTTGTAGGAAGAAGAATAATGAGTATCATTCCAATAATACCATATCTACAGTGAAGCATGGGGCTGGAATCATCATGGTCTGGGGTGTTTTTCTGCACAGGGGACAGGACGAATGCACTGTTTTAAGGAGAGGATGAACGGGGCTATGTATTGTGACATATTGGGCAAAAACCTCCTACCCTCTGTCAGAGTATTAAAGATGGGTCGTGGCTGGGTCTTTCAACATGACAATGACCCAAAGCACAAAGCCAGGAAAACCTAGGAGTGGCTCCGTAAGAAGCATATCAAGGTTCTGGAGTGGCCAAGCCAGTCTCCAGACCTAAATCCCATAGAAAATCTTTGGGGGCAGCTGAAACTTCGTGTTGCTCAGCGACAGCCCTGAAACCTGACAGATCTGGAGAAGATCTGTATGGAGGAGTGAGCCAAAATCTCTCCTGCAGTGTGTGTAAACCTGGTGAAGAACTACAGGAACCCTTTGACCTCTGTAATTGTTAACAAGCTTTTGTAGCAAATATTAAAATTTTTTTGACTCAAGTGATCAAATACTTATTTGATACAATAATTCACAAATAAATTGTTAAAAAATCATACAATGTGATTTCCGGATTTTTCTTTTTAGATTCTGTCTCTTACAGTGGAAATGCACCTATGCTGAAAATTGTAGACCCCTCCATGATTTCTAAGTAAGAGAACTTGCAAAATCACAGAGTGATCAAATACTTATGACCTCACTGTATGTATATGTGACAAAATGACTTAAAGAGAGGTCTAGGATCAACCCAGAGCTTATTCATGGGAAAAAGGAAACAAGAGAGAACAGTACTTGGCAGCAGGGCAACTTTCTTAACAAAGAAGACATTTTGGCAGGCCATTAGCTGCTATAAGTGCTGAATTTGCACACTTCAGCAGTTTATAGTCTCATTTTACATGACATATTTGATCACTGTACTTCCTACTGTTCAATATAGAGTATATGATATTAGATGATTTAGTAATATAATACCAAGTGACATGGATTTATTTAAACATTCCCAAAGACCAAATAAAATTTGCCATAATGATTCTGCTATGTTATGACTAACATAGTGAATATCAAGAGTCTGTTTATGATGGTCACTTTGAGATTATTACATTAGAACAGACAGATGCCTTCTAAAGATCTAGGTTTAAGTCTGTGTTGTTGGTTCTTTCAGAAGTTCAAGTTTGACCGCTTCCTTAATTCTGATGGAACAGAGAAGAACATGTTTTATAAGGAGGGACTACGGATGAATTATGGTACTATGCCATGGGGAGCAGGGAGCAATTTGTGTCCTGGACGTGATTTTGCAGTTTGTGCTTTAAAAAGGTGTGTTAACTGAGTACAATCAAACCATGGACTTTTTTAACATACTGTACTGTTTATCAAAATGAAAACGATATATGTTTTACTTGATTGCTATTAATTTTTTCACCTACTTCTTTTAGGTTTGTGCTTATGATTTTGACCCAGTTCGACCTGGAGCTGTTTGATTCGAATGCATGCATGCCACCAGTGGATGCCAGCCATTATGGGTTTGGGATGCTTCAACCAGAAGGGGATTTGGAAATCCGCTATAAGTTAAAAAAATAATTACATAATGTAAAAGTAAAGTTAATATAGTTTTAAAATAAGTGGCTTCATTGTATATAGGCAGCTGCTATAATTTGTTCTTATTGCTTTTTGTACAGATTTTGCATACACCTGTAATTTTTTTTTAAATAAAACAGGTCAAAAAATGTAATATTTGTACAGTTTTTAAAATGCTACCCTGCTGACAGTGGTCTGTGCTTTTTGATAGATTTTTGTTTTGTGTAATGAGAGTTGCTGTGTTAACTGTAACTGAGTACAGTTTTCCTATGCTCTCCTTCAGCATGCATTTTTCCAATGTTTTTCAACTTGAACCCAAAAACCTTTGCCTGAGTATATGTTAAAAGCAGCAATTTAGGGTAAAGTGAGCTGGTAAACAAAAAAGAAACAAAATGAAAACAAATACAGTCCTCCTATGTTTTTTTAAGCTAAGCCAGGGTGTTTTTTGTTGTTGTTTGTCTGTTTGTTGCAAAAATGCAAATGTGAATATGTGCAAATGTAAAGATGCATGGAAAATGTATTAGACTTTCTTACAAATAGAGGCATAAGGTACAACTTGTACCCTCTAATGTTTTTTCTTATTACAGAGCTTTTCGCTAGGAACACTTCAGTTTTATTTCTTTTTTCAATACCTTAGCTGATTTTTTTTTCTTCTTAGAAAGGGATGTACATTATCACAAAACGTGTAATAAAACGAACATTGCAACATTTAAATCCTAGTTTAATACGCAAAGATGGGTTGCATTTTGAGCAGTTGTGTTCTGTGCCAACCGAGAAACTCACCTGTAAAGTATAAGCACCTGATGAACACCCACAGAGTGCATGAACACTGGAGCTGTGTCTGAATTTAGCACTGTGGCATTCATTCACCTCCCGTACGCATTCGTTTAATAATATGTTATTCACTGAGCAAAATATCAACAGTGCTTTTCACCCCAGAAATGGACGAGCAAGTGCAGCGATGCTGTTCGCCATTTTGCCCGAGGTCAGTGGGCCGTGGCGCAGGAGGGAGGAAGACTCCGGCTCTGCAGGACACTAAAGGGTTAATCCAAGATCCAGCCTTCCGCACGCTAAAACCCGCTGCCGCGAAATCAGATACACAGATTTACCACTGGACTTGTTGATTTATTTTTCTTCCTACGAAAAACACCGGCGATTTGTAGAGAGCAGCAAAATATGCCCAGACTGGAACATAGCGGTTCTCTGCATGGGCTTTATTTCCTACTAGACGTGGGAGTAAAGCAGTGACGCTCCTCCTGTTTTTCTTCTCATTTATGGGCTTTTCCATCATTCTCAGCCTTCAGCTACTGAGGTATGTTTTGTGATGAATCTCCAGCATTATTATTATTATTATTATTATATGTATCTAGCAGTCACCACAAAAAGAACAATAATATCAAAACATGCAGTATGTACACATCAAAGCCGTGCTGTTTCCCTCTTTGGCATTAGCCTACTCTACTTTATTAAGCACACTTGTTTTCATACACATTTTTTTTTTTTAATCGACTTCTTGATTTATTTCTGAGTAATGCTATTTAAATAAACAGAATACAAACAGCAAACGTGGATTCTGGAACACTGGTTTGCGCGCTGGATTATTTACGCAAGTGAATTTCCCGGGATGTCAACAAAATTAGGTCGCATCGTGGATCTGGCAAAAATTAGTCCAAAATGAACGCATTTGTGAGACGCGTGTGTTTTTCCCTCATGATTTCCTCCCGGATTTCTGGGCTGTTTGGACCGGCGCCGCTGCCCTCAACTATTTAACATTGACAGGTTGCTTCTGGAACATTATGCTTTCTCCTCAAACATGCTGAAGCAGAGACACAGGACACTGACTGACGGACAGGTTCTCATGATTTGATTTTTGATCAAGCACGTGTGCCATGCTTTCTCTAAAACACCCCACAGATTAATAGAAATCCCCACCCATGTAGTTACAAGTTGTAGACTAGCGCGGGGAATTAGACTAGTGCAGGTGTGTTTTCAGCATAGAAACATATGGGGGTTAAGGCGCTCATTCATCTCGAACATATTTCCATTCAGACTGACTACTACTGCTGTGTGTGTACTCTTAGTTCGTCTGGACATTCCTGACTATTGGTTCTTGAAGTACTGTATCATAACAAACGTGTACTAACTGTGAGTGTGTGTCTCTTGTTTTCATTGCAGCGATGGAAGAACGCGGTTCCCAAACCGAAAGGTAACGCAGGTTCCGCGGCCCGCCTGGAGTAAGCCATAGCCTACTAAACTGCGGCCGAACCAGAAACGATGGAGAGACCGTCCGCCATAATCAATAAAACAGGCTCTCGGTCGGCGGCCTCACTGCCTCCGGAGCCGGTGGACATCATCCGGAGCATGTCGTGTTACCGGCGTGTGCGTCTGAACGTGGGCGGCCTGCCGCACGAGGTGCTCTGGCGCACGCTGGAGCGCCTGCCGCGCACGCGCCTGGGCAAACTTCGCGCGTGCACGACGCACGAGGCGCTTATGGATATTTGCGACGACTATAACCTGGACGAGAACGAGTACTTCTTTGACCGACACCCTGGCGCGTTCACGTCCATCCTGAACTTCTACCGCACGGGAAAGTTGCACATGATGGAGGAAATGTGCGCGCTATCGTTCAGTCAGGAGCTGGACTACTGGGGCGTGGACGAGATCTACCTGGAGTCATGCTGCCAGGCGCGCTACCATCAGAAAAAGGAGCAGATGAATGAGGAGCTGCGGCGAGAGGCTGACACACTGAAGGAGCGCGAGGGCGAGGAGCTGGATAACGCGTGCTGCTCGGAGAAGCGCAAGAAACTGTGGGACCTGCTGGAGAAGCCCGGCTCTTCTGTAGCAGCCAAGGTAGCTATGGGAGTCTAGTACAGAAGTACTAGTGTGTATGTGCACAGATGCACTGACACACATACTGTACATACAGATGCATCTCAATAAATTAGAATATCTTTGAAAAGTTGATTTCTTTCAGTTATTCAATTCATTAATGGAACTCATATATTATATAGATCCATTACACAGAGTCTGATATAGTTCAAGTGTTTATTTATTTTAATTTGGATGATTATGGCTTACAGCTAAAGAAAACCCAAATTTTAGTATCTCAGAAAATTATAATATTGTGTAAAAGTTCAATATTGGAGACTCATGGTGTCATGCTCTAATCAGCTGATTAACTGAAAAAAAAAAAAAAAAAGGTTTCCTGAGCCTTTAAATGGTCTCTCATTCTGGTTTAGTAGGCTACACTATCATGGGGAAGACTGCTGACTTGACAATTGTCCAGAAGACGATCACTGACAATCTGCACAGATTCTGAGGGTAAGACACAAAAGGTCGCTGCTAAAGAAGCTGGCTGTTCAAAGACTGCTACGTCCAAGAACATTAATGCAAAGTTTAATAGAAGTACATTCAAGAATTTGGGGGAGATTCAGAAGGAGTGGACTGCAGCTGGAGTCAGTGCTTTAAGAGCCGCCACATACAGACATATTCAGGACATGGGCTACAACTGTCGCATTCCTTGTGTTAAGCCACTCTTGAACCAGAGACAGCGTCAAAAGCGCCTTACCTGGGCTAAAAGTCACTTTTTCAGATGAAAGTAAATTTTGCATTTCATGTGGGAATGAAGGTCCCAGAGTTTGGAGGCACAGAATCTAAGTTGCTTGAGGTCCAGTGTAAAGTTTGCAGGGTCAGTTGTGGTTTGGGAAATCATGTTATCTACTGGTGATGGTCCACTGTGTTTTTATCAGCTCCACACAGCCAAAAGTACTAATACCTGGTATAAGGACTATGGTATTACACAATACTATGAGATTTTATGAGGTATTGTAAAGAGAAAAACGTGAGACAGCAGACCCAACAAGGCAGAAGAGCTGAAGGCCGCTCTGAGCAACCTGGGTTTCCAACACCTCAGCAGTGCCACAGACTGATCGCCTCCGTGCCATGCCGCATTGCTGCAGTAATTCATGCAAAGCAAGCCCTGACCAAGTATTAAGTGCTGTACATGTTCATACTTTTCAGCAGTCCAACATTTCTGTGTTAAAAACATTTTTTTATTGGTAATATAGGTAATATTCCAATTTTCTGAGATTCTGAATTTTGGGTTTTCATTAGCTGCAAGCCAAAAAAAGCAAAAAAAAAAAAAAAACCTTTATATCAGTCTGTGAAATATATCAGTCTGTATGTAATTAATCTATATATTAAGTTTAACTTTTTTAATAGAATTTGTGAAATAAATAAACTTTTCAATGATATTCTAATTGGAAATTAATTGCACCTGTGTACATATATATGTACAGAGAGTGGGAGAGAGAGAGAGAGAGAGAGAGACAGCAGATATACTGTAAACAATACTGTAGATAAAGCTTCAGGTTTTCACAAGGATAAGGTTCTATGTCATGAATATCTCTGAACTGGTTAATGTTTTAGTTATGAAATTTAATGCCATACATACTACACAATTGATCCAGTTCCAGATTTTGGTTAAAAGTCTTGATAGAAATAAAAAATGAGTTTGTTTGTTGTTTTGTTTTCTTCAAGTCAGTTGAATCCAGTAATGTCATTTCCTAATACCATTAGGCCTGATTCCCTGTCAAATTATGCTCTCTGCCAAGATTAAATCGCAACGTCGACATATCTGTTGGAGAGTTGGCACATTTATAACCTGGCAATTAGCTTAAAAGGCCAAATAAAAAAATGCAATTCACATTACTGCTGAGGTAACCAAATCAGGAGTACGCTCATTGGCAGTTTGACCAACTTACACCAATCAGCCATAACATTTAAGCTACCTAGGTTTTACGTTCCCTTTGTACCACTGGGGTGGCTCTGGCCCCTCGGTACAAGATTTTAGGAGGTGTGCTATGGTGTCTGGCACTGGGACATTAGATCGTTTGGGTGCTGTGGTTGCAGGTCCTTTGAGTCCTCCATGGATCAGACTTGATTGCCTGGCAAATCCCATGGGTGCTTTATAAGATTGGAATCTGAGGAGTCTGGAACCTGGGTCAGCCACCTTGGGCATTTTGCCAGCCAAGCACTGTGCATGGCTGGCTGTGGTGTACTGGGTGGCCAGCATTGAAAATTGACCGCAATTTGTGCTGCATTGGCTCTTCTGTGGAATTGGACCGGAATTGTGCCCATGATCCTCTCACCAGTTTCCTGATGTTTACATGATGATCACTGTTGTTAAGTTCATTTGTCAATGGTGATGATATTGTGGCTGATCAGTTTAAAGTGTATTTGTTGAGACAATACTGAACAGTATTTAATTAGCAATGTCCACCAGGGTTATCCTTATTTGCTCAGATCTTCTATCACCTGCGGCTCCTGGGAATTTAGAAAGTCTGTCCAACAAACAAAACAAGCCAAAAAAAGCCAGAGTTCATTTTATGTCTCAAAAGACACTGACAGTAATTTTAAAAAAATTAGACAAATTGAATAAATAACATGCAAAAAGAAATGTTGGTTTTATATTAAACATAAAAATGTAACAATTGTGTTAATATATATAACAAGTTGTATTTTAGGCAAAAGTTAGTTCTTTCGTTCCTCGAAACATCCATTTCAAGTTTTTTCAGCATTTTCAGTAAAGCCTCCCGAGGTTGTTGGAAGCTATATTTTTTACAATGGGGCACTCTGGTTAAGTGACTTTAGCGAGCTGCAAATCTGGGACGAAATCGTATACCCACACCCAAAAAGTGATATAATGATATGAAAGCTGCTATGACTTTGTATGTTCTGGGTAGGAGGGTATTGAAAAAAACATGCACCTAAGCAACAGTTGTTTGTCACTTAACAAGTTACTTAAAGTCATAGCTACAATGGCATTAAGTTATATGGTATGAAGTATGTTAGAGTTGGTAGAGAACATTTGTTGCTAATTGTAGTGTATAGCATAGTTAAGAAATCCAATGTTATGGTAAAAATTATTAATATTTTTTACATAAAAAGAGAGAATAGAGAGAATTTTTTTTCAGTTAGTAAAATGTGCTTGATCTTGCACATTAAACTCATTGATGGTCTTTCCTATTTGATAATGATGTAATAAACTTCCATATATTTATTTTTATATCATAACATATCATAAAAAGATTAACCAGGTTAACCAGTTTTGTAACAACAACAAAAATAATAATAATAACAAACAATAATAATAATAATATTAATACATAATACATAATTTTATTATTATTGTGGTTAGCATATGATGTAAAACCCTAGTGCTGCCCTAGTCTCCCCTTGAGAGAAAATAGCAATTATTTTCTTTCTGTAGTGTCTAATAATGTAGATTGTTTTTAATTTATTTTATATTATTACACATATGGGCAGACCTCTTCAATCCAGTGACCATGCCTAATTTATACGACGTAATGTACCAGAACACCAAGGGGGAGGTGATCCAAATAGACTCAATAAAATGGAGTTCTGGAATATATAGGACAGTGCTTCAAGCTCTTTATATGTTCGCTAACATTGAATAGCATCATAAACCTAGTGTCAATAATGCATGAGCTGCCCCATGGGGCCTCACGTCATCACATAAAACATTTCGCTTAGAATACTGTGTCTTAAAAAGTGTATTATGCCTTTTTAATTGTATTACTTGCTTAGTTATTCAATCACCCAAATTATTTTTCTTGCTGGCACTTATTTTGGTTACTTTTTTAAGAAATGACAACAATTCAGCTGCCCTTTAACCATATCCCTAATGTGTGAGCAAATGCGAGTGAAAACTGCGACTGAAATCAAATAAGACATGATTAATACTTACCAAGTGCTCATTATTTTTGGAAGGTAGATGGCATTTTATATAAACATATCAATAAAACAATTATTTTACGTTTATAAATTAAAGCTGCCACTGAAAGTCTGAAAGGTGCATGATTATATTATAGCATGATCTGGCACAAATTAAGCATTTATTACAGGGTTTTAAGAGTAAGATGGCCAATGTAAAAACATTATAATTATGCAAATTATGGCAAGGTCCAATTCCTAACACATTATCACCTTCTACACATTTTGCAAACTTTTTAATATGGCCCTGATTTTTGCTGCCCCTGTGGAATTTACTAAGGTCCTCAGTGATTTTTGACTGTGATATAATTGGTGATGCCAAAGAAAAATCAATCCAGAGAGTGATAGTTCTGCAGAACTACCAGAATTGTCTTGTTGAGAGTCAAGTGTTTGTATAAGAAAGGCCAATAGATAGTGGAAAAACTGGTTCAAAGGCTACAACATATATGCCCAAAGTGAGCAGCAGACGACAGCACTGGGTTCCACTTCTGTTATACAGTAGAGAGCTGAGGCAACATTTTGCACAGACTCACCAAAACAGGACAGTTTATGATTAAAAAAATGCAGGCTGGCTGATGAATCTTCGTTTCTGCTGAGGCACACAGATGGTCAGATGGTCAATCAAGCCTTGATCATATACAGTACAATAATAAAGGTTTTAAGTGAGAGACCTGGTATAGAATTAATTATTTATTTCTATTGATTATAAATATCTGTTACAAATGCTGATATTTTTCTTTGCAATACTTTCTTTCAAATACGTTTTAAGAGTAAAAAAATTGCAATAAAAGTCTTATTAAACAATTTCTGTCAGAGGAAATGTAAGTAGAAGTAGTGATTTGAGTGGAAATTAAAATGTTTTTTAATTTTTTGTACAATGTTGTGCGTTAATTTTAAACAATTTTAGCTTATTTTTAAAATGTGCCAAGGATTGTTGTGTTGATTATATGAGCATTGTATAAGAGTTAGTGAGGATTTATAGACTGGCATTTCAATCTCAGAAGACCATGCTTGATGAGCCCCTGGGTTGCCTCTTTATAGGTTCTTGGATATAATATTTCACTGTGTGGTTTGTTGCCCTGCCAGGTGTTTCCAAGGATGTGCTTGAGGCCCTACATATGGAAAGTGCTAAGTTGGGTGCCTTTAGCTCATGTAGATGCTCTGTCTCTCATTCCCTTAGGGTAAGGTTCTGAGAAGTCAGTTCTGGTAGAATTCTATTCTCCCACCCCCTTTTAGTCAGCCTAGCCGTGATAATGTTTGCCTTCCTAAACCATCTCTCAAGCTTGATTTTGCGCCAGGGAGCGTTGCTGTTTGTCAACCACAGGTATGTAAAGTTATCTTTCAGTTATCATGCTGACATATTGTGTGTTCATGTAAGCCTTCTTCAAGTTTATAGTTACTGTACTGTTTCCTTCAAGAGGATCAGCTTTCTTATTGTCTTTAAATGCAGAGGTGCCAGGTTAAACAGCTTCTCATTCTGGTGTTTAGATACACTATCACTAAAAGAAAAGGCATAGAAAAAAAAACAAGGAAAGAAGTTCACGTAAAGTGCCAGAATCCAGCCCTGATTGGGAATGAAATCTGAAGAGGATACATCATTATCATCAGTAATTATATTTATCATTATTGGTGTTTGTCACCATGGGGGCAGCCAATCCTGAGAAGCTCGAATAGGCCTTTGGTACTCACCCAGTCAAAGGTCTTAGTGAAGTCGCTGGTTTTGCTTCCTGTATTTTCCTAAAGTTGTTGAAGGGAGAGATTCATCTCCATTGACGACCTTTACACTGAAATCGCACCAGAATTACAGGTGCACGCGATTTACAAGTAACTGCTGCCAAATGATTCAGATTAGAAAGATTCTTCTCTAATAATTGCAGTCACTAAGGTCCACCATGCTTCCCTTCCCCGGGGGAATACTGTAGCTTGTGCATCAGCCAAATTTAAGGTGGCTATCCCATGCTACCTGGTGCTTTGTCAGTTGGAAAGAAGTGGATGGCTTTGCTGAACCCATTCATAAATGGCACTTTGCTATTTACTTCATTCAGATTTGTTTTTTTTCTAAACATAGCCTCAGAAAACTTTGTTTCTTGCGGGTACAATTCTGTACCCTATAGTACTGTATGTTTGAATTAGTGAGTAACTAAAATAGTTTATTTAATACCACGGGCTTCTGTTGGTGAGAGACACATAATCTAAAGGCTGCGTTACACTTCAGTGAAGACCATTAGGTTTCCAAGGTGTCCTAAAAATATTGAAAAGCCCAAAATGGTTTAAAATTGGAAAATGGTCATTTATCAAGTTTATAATACATCCTACATCTCTGCCAGGTTCCTAATGTGTCTATCATGTAGTCACTAATTTCCTATCTTATACATAATCATTACCAGTTCTAATGCTAAAAAAAATTCAGAGGAATGGGGTAAAAATGGAAAATGTACCTTTATCAAGTTCATATTACGTCCTAGCCACGTCCCTATCTGATCTCAATGCACCTGTCATGTTGTCACTAATTTCCTGCTTTTCAATGAGATCGAACTGAGTTATTGCTATGTCCAATCAGATCTCATCATACTATCATCAAGCGCTTATCACATGCTTACTACTTTGTCATTGCATCCGACGGAGTGGTGTAAATACCGTAACATACACAGTGCATTTCATCATTCAAAGTGATAGTGTGAGGAATTAGATACAGTATGTATATGAAATTCTCTAAACATGATGTAAATGCACTGATAACCTGCTGCAGAAATACTGGGAATGTGGATTAGTGTGATGTGGGGTTGGTGGTGCAGACATAGTATTGTCTCCCTTGACATGGATCTGCAATGCTTTTTTGGATGTGGTTTAAAAAGGTCTGGTGAGGAGATGTTCGAAGCAAGATACAGGAAGAACTTAATAACGGTATATTAACAAACGCTCTGACTGGTTAATGGCAACCCAGCAGATGTAGTAAAAATGTAAAAAGCATGGTAAGAGCATGGTGCAGTCTGATTGGGCATAGTAATAACTTGGTTCAGTATCTTTGGACCTGGGGAGCACCTGATCATGTGCGTGAGAGGAAATGATGCATGATACAGTAGATGCATTGAGAACCTGAGAGAGAAGTGGCTAGGAAGTAGTATGGACTTGATAAATGCACATTTTTGCACTTTGACCCCATTCTTGCCGCATTCATTAATTTTTTTTAGGACAAATTGGAAACTTCATGGTCTTCATCAAAGTGTGACAGCCTGCTAAGGGTTAAATGAAAACCTACAGTGTTTATTCAAATCTAAATGGATCCAAATGGTCACTGGACATGATTCATGTCCGTGGATGTTCATTCAGATGTCCATGTTGATTTAAAACTCCAGTTGTATTTTATTTCTGGGCTACCACAGATATATGATTAATGTACCAGATGGACCGCGACTACTGTATGCTTTTGCTGTGCAAACTCCTCATGACTCTTGGTGCTTTTTCCAATTCCCTCCCATGTACTTTGTGTCCTAATTTCCATCCTTCCAGTCTTCTGTACCACACTTCCAGCTAAATGTCAGGAAAATGTCACATTAATTATCCTCCATGAGTCCTCCAGTTCCATTCTGTTTCTTCCTTTGCACCTCCTTTCTGTCCTGTCCATTTTCAGACCAGCTCTGTCTACGTACATTTGACTCAAATCACATTTTGCTGCATGACTCAACCACACAATGTGATTACAGCTCCCCACAAGCCTATCTCTGTAAATTACTATCTACTCATATTTCACCACCACTCATGGGCACTTACATGACAGACTCTTGACCATTACTGTAACCTGTTAATTTTTTTTCCCTAGAAAGCAGCAGTTTTGTGGCTGTCATTAGCCACATGTAACACCTTCTTACATATGTATTATATGTATAACGAAAAGCACAGTTTTACCCTTGAAATAAATCTGCATAATAGTTGACACATGTAAACTGTATGACGAAATGTGTGTGGATACCCAACCAGTCATACCCATGCGTGCTTGTTAAACATCATATTACATAGCTGTTCAGTTCGGTTGAAGATAGACACATTCTCCCATACCAAACGAGCTATGTCTACATGGACTTTGCTTTGTGCACATGAGCATTGTCATGATAGAGCATGTTGGACCCTTTTAGATACAGTAAGGGAAAAATCTTAATGGTACAGCATCAAAGACTTACTAGACGATTTTGTGCAAATCATGTGGCAACAGTTTGAGGAAGACTTAGTACATGGGGCAGGTGTTCAAATACTTTTGTCAACATAGTGTATGTAATGAGTACCTCCACTTCAGGATTTGCCAAGAACAGTGCTGTGATATAATGTCTGCCTGAAACAAGGTCAACATTTTGGAAATCAGTCTGTGTGCAGTAGATTTAGCCCGGAAGGTGGAACAAAGGCCTCACTGGACTCTCGGATCCACAAATAGTTGTTGGTGGCCTATATGCTGAATTATTAGCAATTTAAAAAGTATCAGTGATTAAAATGGAAAGGTGTACAATAAACATCAAGGTCAGTCAGGGGCCAGTGCATCCTGTCCCCAGCACACTGTCTGGTTCCACTAGGAAAAATCACAGTTGGTAACAAATTAATTTAAGAAAAAGATTTTAGCCTGCATGGGCCAATCTTCCACATTTGGCACATCTCCTCTGAGTGCAAGTACCACCCCTTCAGGTGTATGCAATGTTGAGACTGCATATAAAAGTTAGAATTGATGAAATGACATTGGACCAATATAGACTACAGTACATGAAACCAGGATAACTTTGAATGTCCCCAACAAAATGTCTCAAAAAGGACTTCCAAAAAACATGAATTGTTCTTTCCCTGCTGAAATACTGTACATCCTTGAAATGCTTATGCTGCTGAAGGTTTCCCTTGTACTGCCCGGGCCATGTACTGTGGGGTTTGCTGCCATGTCTGGCACTGACAATGTTAGCGGTGGATCCTGGGGTTAGCAATATAGGGTCAGAATATATTGCTGACCTTCTCACACAATACAAACCCTGCAGGGCTCTGAGATGTTTAGGAAGCAGTCAGCTGGTAGAGCCTCAAGTAATAGCTAAACAGGATGAAGCTGCTTTTAGCTGCTGTGATGCACACAAATAGAAGCAGCTTTTTGATGTTGTTAAATGTGCCCTAACTCTAGGCACATTTAAAGCTGAACTGAAAACACTGCTGTTTTCTTGGGCATTTGATAAATTGACTTCTCCTCTCCATTTATTACTGCTTTGTATCTGCACCATTTCTGTGTCTCTTTTCTACTTTTAATTTTATCTTGATGTATTTTATTTTTATTTAGTATTTCATTTCATTTTATTTGTCTTTATATTTCTGTTTTTATTATCTAATGTTTTTTAAATATTTCAATATGTGAAGCACTTTGAGTTGCCTCTGTGTTTGAAATGTTCTCTACAAGTAAAGTTGCCTTGCAGAGCGGGGCCTCCATGGATCAGACTTCAAAATATAGGATATATAGTATGTCCCACATATTTCACATAAGAATTTGCAAGGGGGAACCTTTGGCCTGCTGATTCCCATATGCAGCATGATGTGGTGCAGTGAGTGGTCAGATAGATTTCTATTATGGCCAGCATTAACTGCTTCAGTAATTTATGCTATGTTGGCTTTTACGTGGGATCAGGGCTAGTCTTCGGTCCACACAGGCATAAATAAGCCATGTGTGGCCATGATCCTGTTGAGAGGGATACCAGATATATAATTATGATTAATGTTATTCAATTTACCTGACAGTGGTGTTAGTGTTGTGGCTGATGGTTGTATATGGGCTCAATTATCAATCCACCCATGATTACTGTGGAAGCTATTAACATACACCCACAAGCTCTTTCCTGTAAAATTTGAAATATTTCTGCTTTGTTAAGATTTACAGCTTAACTTCCAATCATATTTCACAGACAGATTTATGAACTAGTTGAAGCTGTATATGAAAGTCCAGCAATAACAGAGAGCACGCATAAATACTGAGAAGCACTCGTTGTTGATACTGCCAAGATTTAATTGGAAATCAATCAAGTCCTGATAGTTTTTTTTTTTTTTTTTTTTTTACTAAAGATGAGCATCACTCAGCATTCTGACAGTGCTCTCAATCTTACACAAAGTGCTTATATTATACTCCTATGCTTTAGAGACTTTATCATGGTCTGTTCTAGCACAAAGCTGCTTTCATGTTCTGGGCCATAATGGAACCGAACAGTTTAACATCAAAGTTAAATAACTCAATTTTTGCAGTTTCGAAATTCAAATAAACAAATTGGAACAAGAAAGAAAGTTTTTTCTTGCACACAAAGCTTTTTAGTTATGAAGATTGTCGAAGTCCATGAGAAACAAAAAATACCAGAAATTCAGTTTTCGACCAAAAAATTTTAACATTTTACAAAAAGTTTAACAATTTTTCATGTGGAAACATTGGAAACGTAACCATTACACCAAAACAGCAAAAACTTTAAAAATGTATTTACGGCCCCCACTCGAAACAGCGCTGACTCTGGAACAGAACTCGCTCATAAATCGTGGACTAACTGTAACATAAAAAGTTATATTATAATTAAAAAATTCCAATGCATAGCTAAATGGAGTCAATGTAATCAGACAGAGCAAATGCAACAGCACATGTTTTTTGTACAGTACATGCGTCTGCATCTCTTGATCCCTCTCTGCTTAATTAATGCTTCATAATAATACAGTATGTGCATGATGGCTCCCAAATGCAGTAAAACCAGTACTAGTAAACCACAAGGAAAAAAAGTGAAGTATTTGGTATTAAAACAGAAGAATACACTACAGTTTACCAAATAACATTGTTAAGTATGTAATACGGCCACTCTGTGTGTTTAAAGCTTCTAAAAAAAGGTCTTTATAGCAGCATTTAAATAAAAAACAGTTATAGACAACTTTATATTAACTTAAAATTATTAAAATGATTGATGAAAGCTTGAAGTCCAAAAAATGGTGTCTATCGTGTTGCAGTGAATCTGTTGAAACGGGCTGCTTCCACCATCTTTTTTTCAGCACAATTGAACACAATTAGTGACAAAATCAACTGTGCCAAAAAAGTAATGTCAAATACAATGCCTGGCCAAAAAAAAATTAATTGTCTACATTTAAATAAGAAAATACTTTAGAGTGTATTTTAACCATAACCACAGTGGCAAGTTTGCTTAAAAGGTGTGCCATGTTTATGAAAAAGTCATAAACTGTGTTTTAGAAGCTTTAAAATATTGGCCTGGATCAAGCAAAGCAAAACAACTAAAAAGATGCTTAAAATGCTGTAATTACTGGAATTGGATTAAGAATAATCCAACACATTAATAAAACCTGAAAAGATTTGTCATCTGTCACTCATACGAACAGAATGTGGACAGGATAAAATGTGGACAGAGATACAGTAACTTAAACACTTGGTAAAGTTACAAATAACAGTAGAAACCGCGGCTATGTTTAACAGATGGAGGAAGAGCATTTCCACACACAAATGAGATGAGAACTCACAGGATTGTGACTAAACAGCTGTGTGAACATAAGAAAGCGCTTTGTTAGTGAGACTTATCAAGTACAAAGCGCTTCAACTTGATAGGGAGCATAAAGATTAGACTTTGCAGCAATGGAACAAGGTCATGTGATCTCATGTGTCCAGACTGACCCTGTTGCAGAGTGATGGCTGCGTCAGGGTACGTTGGGAATTACATGAAGCAATGTACCCACCATGCATAGTGCCCACTGTACAAGTCTCTGGAAGCAGTGTTCTAGCAGTGTTCAGTGGCCAGGTCTAGCAATATGACCTGAATGTACTGAATGTCCAGGCTATGCCATCATGTAATTCCCAACTAACCTTGAAAAGGGCATATTCCATGACTACAATGTCAAGATTTATCATGTTAAAATTGTGCAAGAGCAGCTTTGCGAGCATCAGGAATCATTTTCAAAAAGAATTTGTTCATCACAGAGTTTTGACCTTAACAGTATTAAATGTTTTTGGTATGTGCCGGAAATGCCTTAAGGGTGTGGTTCAACCTTCTTGTCATCAGTGTTTTAGTCAAATATTAATGCAACTGTAAAAATTTAAAACTTGATGCAATGTTGCAAAAGGCTGTCAAAGGAAATGCACCTTGTAATCAGTGCCAGAGGTACTACCATGAAATATTAAAGTGTGCAACTTTTTTTTTGTCCAGGCAGTGTATTACAAATGTATCACAATCTATGTGACTGTGTGACTATAAACATATCAATAACAATATTAGGATTATGAGCAATAATCAAAGTAGTACATAAGTAGTACTCATCATTTTAAAATCCTTTGTTTTCAACTTGTTGACAAGACAAGAGTCATAAACAGGATGTGGGAGTGGGAGTCTTTTACAGACAACCCAAAACAGGTCATTGTTATGATCTTACTATATTTCTTTTGGTATGCAGCCAGGAAACAAATAAAGCACATTAGCTATCCAAAATGAAAAGAACTAGAATTATTATCCATGGTAATCACAGATAATTTACAAGTGCAGCAGTTAAACATTACATTAATAAATGCAATTGTGGTGCAATGGTTAGCAAAGGGCCTTCAAAGCCCTAGGGGCCCTGTAAACCTAAACTAAGAAAGGTTTTCTTGCTTAAAAAAATAATGTTTAGAAATCAAACCTGCCAGTGTTGATTTATGATAGCTAAATTGTGTATAAATCGATGTGTATGATATAAAAGTACACAATGGCTATGAATTTGTGGGAGAGAAAGAAGGAAGGATTATACGTGTATACTCTGTAGAGTCATTAATCACTTTTACTGTGGTATGAATTTTTAATATAGGGTTAATTTGTTTATGTCTAACATAATTTGTTAATATTTGATTTATGGATGTATTTTTTTGTTGTTGATGGCAATACTTTTATCTCTTTCTTTTTCTGCCTGGGGACTGTGGGTGGAAATTAGCTGTCAGCTATAATCTGTCACAAGACATCCCTTGTCAGTACAAGATTAATGTTTGTTGTGAATTGTATCTAATAAATAAACTTTATCATAATAATAATAATTATTATTAATATTATTATTATTCTCTTATAAAATGATTCTTTTAACTTGAGTACGGGTTTCTTCTATCCGTGGGGCGTTTCATATATTTTCTCTGGATCCTCTGATGTTCTTTCACCATCCAGAAACAGCTAGGTATTTTGTGCAAAATATTGCAGTTTATGAATCATCTAATGTTTTGAGTCACTTTTAAACACAAATGCTTCTGGAGGGCAAGAGGCATGTCATTGTACAATTAAGTTTAATCATCTCTCTGCAGCACCTCAGTTGTGTCACTGGGTCAGTAAAGCGTCTTTTTTTTGCTTTTCAATAATATTTTACTTAACAGGCTGTTCGTTTTTTTTATACTTATTATCATGTAGTAAGACAAACTGGCTGTTCTAAAAGGTTGGGTAATATTGTGGAGCAAAACCTAATAGATTGTTGAATAAAACATTGACATTGATATTAAATGGAAGGGCACTCTCAGCTGTATATGTGTGATGGCCTGGGAAAATCTTCATGTGGCAGGGCGACTATCTGGCAAACTGAATAAAAAGAGAAAAAAAAAGAAATTTTTAGTTTTTTACCTATATATATATATATATATATATATATATATATATATATATATATTTATGTAACATACTTTTAAATACATATTTTAACCTGTGTTTTGTGTTCAGATCAATTTGACTTGATGTTTTCTATATGAAAAATAATAGCCTTACGTTTGGTGACCTTGGTGCATTTTCTTTCTTTAAAGATCATTTAAATGAACCACCTACACCCACCCATTTGCATCCCCTTTCAAATCCCCTTCATCTACCCACCAGTCTATGTGCATGGATTTTGCATGTTTTCCCTGTGCATAGTGGGTTTCCTCTGGGTATTCTGCTTTAGACAACCATACTAGATATAGATACTTACAGCAGCCTTGGTGGGTTCCTTTGGGTACTTCGGATTCCTCCCACAGTCCAATAATTTCAATATTTTAAAAATTCTGTAAAGCAGCTTTGTGACAATGACTATTGTTTTAATTAAAAAAATTATTAGAGAAATTAATGTGTGATGCGTGGCCTTTAATAGTTTCTTGACTGTGTCAGTAATTGTTATGCAGTCTTATGGCAAAGAAATCTAGTGACTCTTTTTGATGTTAGCTTTAAGTCCTTAACTTGAAAAGAACCTGTCCAGGTGCCCTGGATCTTGACTGCTTTTAGGTCTTAGGTCAGTCTTGCCAGTTTGTTTTGTGTCTGATGGTAATCAACGGCATAGTTTTTGTCTGGCAGTCCAGAAAACACAACTGAATGCAAGAGCTCATAGTTCAACATACAATTCCATACAAACTTAAATAATTCTTTTGATTGTGTAAAGCTGCTTTGGGACAATGGCAATTGTTAAAAGCGCTATACAAGTAAAATTGAATTGAATTGAACATACTGCTTGTCCTTAAATGGGAGCTGTTCCATTAATGCTGTACACCCAACACAAATTGCTAATTTTTCTTCAGGGACTATTTAACAGTAGCAAGTCTACACTAAAGGTGTATATGGAGCGCATCACAGCACAATAAATGGCATGTCTCTAGGGGCTTATAAACCTATTACAGCCTTCCTGAAAGTGAGTCACCTCCGTCTGCCACAATTCCCCAAGATGGTGGGATCTCACACTTTTGCTGGAGTCCATTGAGTTCTTTGCAAAGACGTCTGTTGCAAAAGATGCTGATTTGAAAAGTTTTTTTGAGAACTTAAGCAATAAGAGGCAGAAATGTATTATTTGGAAATAAGCTCATTTGGCATGGTTTGCCAGATCAATTTACTATGGCCTTGTTTTTGACACCAGAGTGTTTCTATCCAGGGTCTTATGCATCAGTTTTGAAATCAATTAATTGGTCTTGTAGCATTTAATGAAAACGAACCTGTAGAGCATTTTTTTCTTTAGACTAGATCCATCCAATTCTCAGACCAACTGTTCATCTGTTACAGCAAGGCATTAGGGACTCCCTCATCCAAACAGAATTTGCATGGTGCTTGCTACTTCATGAGCATATTCATTAATGGACTATGCAAAGCCGATTCAGCTGACATAATGGTAAAACTTGCGGGAAAAATTCTGCCTTATTCCTCCCTACTCCCCTGATCTCACCCCCAGTGACCTCTTTCTTATCCATCACTTCAAGAAACCACTTTTTAGCAGGCATTAGACGTCAACAAGGTGATTATAAATATAGAAGGTTTTATTAACGATTCCCCAAAGACGGTCTCCATCAGCTCATCCATCATTTAAAGAAGTGTGTCGCCTTAGGTGGAGGATATGTAGAGAAGACTAAGCATACAACCAACATTGCTTTTCATTACCTTATTTTTTCTTAGCAATAATAATTTTATTTCCATTGCTCTTAGTTAATACCTTTTTCCATTGCTCATTCTAACTACTTTTTTAACTACTTTCTAACTACTTCCCACAGTAAAGTGACCGTAGCACAAATTCCTGAAAAAGTACTGGAAATGCTGGCCATGATAGAAAGTTATTAGAGCACCGAATGCATAACAATTTGCCGCATATAGGGCTTAAAAGGCAACAAGTTCAAGGTTGTTGATCCAGCCTCCAAATTCCCCAGATCTTAATCCGAAAAGGCCCTGGTCAAACAAGTCCAATCCATAGAGGGCCCAACCCGTAAAACACCGCACTCATACAGTACGATCCAATGCATAGGTCCTGGTTTTAGACACCAAAGCACACCCCCAGAGGTCTTGTAAAGTCTTGCCCCAAAGGACCAGAGCTGCCAGTGCCACAAAGGGAACCTACACAATATTGTGCATAATGTTTTGGGAGATCAGAGTATATACGTACAGTATACACGGAGGGGGAAAATACCTAGGCTATATTTAATAGCTATAGAACTTGTAGTATCACTGAAGCACCAACCCATGTTTCACCACCCCATTTTGCTCTTACTGTGCATGGAGGCACAGATTCAGGAGGTTCTCAGCAATTCCTTCCTTTAAAAGACATTCCATCCCCAGCTGTTTGAGGAAACTGGTTGATCCCACTGGTGCATTTTCCTATGTCATAAAGTACCTGTGCAGTTACTTTCAATCAGTTTGTATTAGAAATACGTACTTTATTACCACTTTTTAATGCATGATTTCTTATCACCCACCCTGTATATTTACTTATGGAATTTGGTTGTGCTATTGTTCTTTGTTTTGCAAAATTATAAAAATAATTAACTTACAGGATTTTGGTTAACAGCATCTAATAAGATGTGGATGTCAAAGACTGAGTTTTTAAATTGTTATGTTTTTCCATTTAGAAAAGAGGTCTCTGCTTGGTGACCATTTGTACCATACCAGCTTGTCCTAAATAGACCCCTGGCTTTTGCCATCACTGTATTCCAAGCCATTGCCAAATAATAATAATAATAATAATAATAATAATATGTTGGTCCTGCTTATTTCTTTCTTTTATTTTTTCAGTGCAATGCTGCTCTCCTCTCTGCTCCCCTCCCCTTCCTCTCTTTCACTCCCCTGACTCTGAGCTTCATTCATGCCATCACTAAATAATGTGTTTCCCTTTTTTTTCTGAAATATATAATCTTAAGTGTGATTTTTATGTTATGGGACAAAATATATTTTTGCAGACATCAGTTTCCCTCGCCATGGCCTCTATTTATACCATGATCAAATGATACACAAAATCAAATATACGTTCTCTATGTGATCAAATGTATATATTTGATCAAATATACATTTAACATATTTGCAGACAAGGTTTCGAAGTGTATAGAGTGTATATGAATTCCTTGGGTTCTTGCACCTTTAAACGCAGCAAACCCATTCAATGCCACCACTGACATCCAAGTCATGTTTCCATGGTGAACTACACTAGTTTCCATGGTGATAGCTTGTGATTCGGTGCTGAAGTAAGAGTGTGCAGCGTGTGCTGAGTCCATAATGTAAATCTCAGTTATAGTTTGTGGCGGCATGATGAAACGAGAACTCAAAATAAAGTGTAAGCAATGGTCCAAATGCAATAGGCTTGTTACTGTTAAAAATATATTTAATTAGTTTATTATTTAGACATATTTAAATGCACTGTATTTGTAAGTGAAAATGGGCAAATAATAGTAATGATATTAATTGCTTAAGAAGCTGTTAAAAATGATCAGAAGTCAAGACTTGTACCAAAAATGTACAAGGTCTAATGTTTAATGAATTTGTATTTAATGAATAAAACTGAGCCAAGAGTTGCTTGAGTGGTCAAAACCTTGAACTACTTTAATATAAACCAGAGGAAAGCACATTTAGTATGTTTACAGATAAAAATATTTCATTCATTTTGTTGCTAAAGTTAAAGTACTCCACTTCTTGGGGTATAGATCTCTTATGTGTGATGTCAGACCTGGTGTACAACCAAACCAGCTGCCATTTTGTGTGTTAATTTGCCTGCAGTTTTACAATGCTTTACAGATGTTGTGTGTGGGGAATGCCATAATATATGAGGTGAAAAACCTAGAAGACATTTGTCTCATTTGGAAATCAGGAGTGACATGGCTAATCCCTGTTGTTAAACATCATTTCAGGTATCATTATCAGCAAATAAATGTTGGTATAACAACTGGGGCTGTCATTTTGTTTTATATTATTAAGTTTCTCATGGTATTCAGTTAAAATTTGTTATATTTTTATTGTTAATGCATTCTTAATGTTTCCTCAAAGCTTAAATCTGTTTAAATTAGGTCTAAGAAATTGGGGTAAAAATTGGGTCTTTCTTTCTCTCTCTTTTTTTTCTCTCTCTCTCTCTTTCTGTGGCAGCAGGGGTATGGTTGCGCATCGCCTGCATGCAACACGTAGTGCTTTCCACCTGTGGCTTGTTATCAAGGTTATTTATTGGTGTTTTTTGTGTTGACAAAAAGAAGCTCAAAAAGAGAAGCAAGGAGAGAAGTTCACACACAGCACTCCGGGTCCGTATGTGAAAAATGATTGTCACTGATAACCAACTGTTGAATTTACTCACATCTGCTGCTGCTTTGTAAGCCAACTCATGGCATACTAATGTTTAATCAAGAAAAATAGGTCAGAAACTGACGTTTAGTAACAGTAAGTAAACTACACTGATATTCTGCTCAAACAATGTTTCAAGATTTAGTAAATTATACTGTAGTCCAACATTAAATCATATTTGATGAGACAGCTGTAAATATTATCATATAATAAATCTGACAGGGCTCTGTGCGCCAAAGTGTTTTAAAGAACAGCCGTTGCTTAATAAAAATTGGTTATAACCAGTGACTGAAATTTCTCAACATGGCTGGTCTTTTGTCATGTGTACAATAAAATCTATGAGTTTAAGTCTGGCCAGTGATTCTTTAGTATTTGGCTTGGCAGTGTTATCTGTGGCAGGTATGGTTGCCAGGCAAAATGGTAAATGTTTTGATTCTGGATCACATGATTGCAAGAGCACTTTTGTCATACTGTCACACTTCTCTTAAAATAACTGCGGTTCTGTTTGCAAAGATTTATATTCCATTTGCCATTTAAACTAAATTCTATTTTCCTGTATATTTACCTTTGGCATTAAAATATTCCTTCTGTAAAAGGTATTTTCTCTCAATGTGGAAAAATGATTAAAGCTTATTTAATCTTATTTAGTAGTATTTTCAGGATGATGTTTTAATTCACGCTTCAAATTCTAAACACAACATTGATAACAATAAGTTATTAAAAAGGAAATCCTTCCGAGAATTTAGAAACTGCTTAGCCTGACCTTCAACGAGGGTAATTTGAACCACAGTTGGATTTTTATGGGAGGCCTGGAGGTACAATGGATCATTTTGCTTCCTCACAACTCCAAGGTGTAATCTTGCACTGAGTTTCACAGGATTTCTCCAATACCCACTTCCTCTTTCTCCTCCAACTATAATTGCTCCAATTCACTGCTATTCTAATTAGGTTTGCCTTTTCTTTATTTTGACATAACGTCTACTCCATAATTTCACAAGCTCATTGCTAAATCTTTTTTTTTTTTTTTTTTTTGCAATCTTTGCCTAGACTATTAAACCCTTTTAGTTCACACAATGGTTTTCCAATGTTTAACTGTCCAATTCTAATGAAACTGTGCCTGTAAGGGCAAGCAGGAAGAACCCAGTTTTTAAGGAGTTGTGCCTCCTTAAGGAGTTGTGCCTCCTTATAAAATACTTTTATAATCACTATGGTTATAGCCAGGTGTTATTTGAGTTTTTGTGGACTTCCTGCCAGATCTGACCTCTATCATCAACAATCCAATTCCACAGAACTTTAACTAAATCTGTACTGTAACATCCCATTCCATATTTAGTCCTTTATTACTGCTATAACACCAGCCACAGTAATGATGATCAGGTGTCCACATACTTTTGGCCACAGACTGTATGTGTCTAGACAGACCGATACTAATGCACACAGAAAAAATTCTTATTCAGCATCTTTTTATAGTCTTACCCATTAATATTCTCTAACTGGTCAGATTTGACTAAAATCTCAAATCTGAAAACTACGTAAAAATAAAATAAAACCATTCATTCATTCATTCATCATTTCAAGTAGCTGTTTAAACCAAGTCAGTAATATGAATTATAAATCAGGCCCTATCTCTTGAACACTGGTCAGGATTACATCCTGGATGGGAAGCAAGTCTGTCACAAAGCATAATTGACAATCACACACTTATTTAAACATTCATCTAGGAGCAATTTGGAGGAGCTTGTTTTCAACAAAACAAGTAACCATTAGTTTTACAATAGTTAGTTAAAATTTGATTGGATGAGAGGAATTCCACAAGTAGTCATAATAGAGCATAACAGCACTGAGACGTTTAAACAAATGCATTACTCCACGTCACAGGTGTTCTAACAATCAGTAATTACACTAACTGCTGGTCGCCAGTGGACAGCAGCTGCCTGACAAAACCCACATTCAAAACCAGTCAAATAGGCACTTTTGGCAGGAAAACACATCATCTTAAACAAGTCTTTTTTTCTTAAGTTGTTTCGAATTACCTTTGAACTATCTGTGTTGTTTTGTCCATTGCTAACATGAGCTACAAAGCTAATAAGCGTCTAGCACAAGGCTGAAACCCTAATCCCTCTATAACCTCTGATCAAGGGTTCTACTCAGAATTGTACACCCTAGAGCACTGGCTTTACATTTAACACTATTTGGGATTTAACCCCAGGCCCTGTAAGTTAGCTAATGTTCTAAATCAGAGTAAGTGAAAATATAAAGTAAATCCCATAAATTTCTCAGGATTGTCGACCACCTTCACTGTTCACCTTTTGGCAACCAGTAAGAATTGAAAACTTTTTTGAATCCCTGTTAATTACACTAACTGTATTTAAGTGATGAGTTGGTGGAGCTAAATTACTGTTTGAATAAACAAACACATCATAATCTGTTGATAATAAATAGTGCCTGTGGAACTGTTGTAAAAAACAATATCACACTTAAGGTCATGCTGTTGTACTGAAACATCATAATGGCTGAGGGGCAGACTGGCATTTCATCATTGCTGATATTTAGCACAACAGCACTCCCTCTGGTGTGATATTGCTTAATTATCAAGCACATTAAAGTGTGTTCAGATGCATAGCCTTGATAAGGTCCTTAAGCAAAATGCCACAAAAGCTGTGCTCTATCTGACAGTAAGAGGAAAATAGCAAGTTTGGCCATAAAACAACAGAAGGCTTCTTATGGCCATTTTTAGAAAATCTGTCATTTTACATTTTCTGATTAAGGTATGAAGACATACTATTATTTTGTAACATCTGTGAGATGGGATAAGTCAGTGTGCATGAACAACAGTAATGCATTAATTATTTAAAATGTGTAAGGAGAAATCTTTGCAGTTTGCAGGTTTGTTATAATACAATTAAATGTAAATATTGTAAGGTGTTATATGTTTACACCAGTCCTGCTGCCGTTGTCTGTACCCTTTGTTTATAGTGGTTTTGTTCTGGTGTTTTATCAATGCTCTCTTCTTCACACTCACCCTCATTCACTACACACACACACACACACACACACACACACACACACACTTACTCACTCACTCACTTCCATCTCTGCAATGCTAAAAAGCCTGTCGTCAGTGTCACCATAGCAACAGTGTCGTATGCTTGGACGCACAGCTGTCTCTACCAAGATTAGCTTGTATGTATGTAAGGTTGGGATGATATGTATGTCTTAAATACTTTGTATGTTCCTGCTGCTGTGTATGTGTGTGTCTTTGTGATTAGAGTCTGTTGTGAATGAGGCATATTTCTTTCACTGACATCTTTGTACCCATCCGCATACATACATTACCAGAAACCACATGTTGGTATTGTGCCACATGCTGCTCAGCATATACAATTGATGTAATAGTTGCATTAATAATTATGGCAACGTAAGGATCTTACCAGGGTAAGGATTTATAAAAGGTGCATTTGTTTCTAGAAAGGACACTTTTCTAGACTACTCTTGTCCCCTCAGTTATACTATAAATAGCTCTGTAAGTGTCTGGGTGGGTTTAAATATAGATGCTAAGACAGGATTCTCCCCCAGCACCCAGCCACATGAATAAAATATAAGAAAATGTGTCTCTGCCAAAGACCAGTCATTTAGGTCATCTGCCTGTGTGCATGTGTGTACAGTGCACAGCTGCACTTTGGTTCATGCCTCAAAGACTGCAAAAACACTGCTGGAAAAAAAAGCAAGAATGAACACCAGAATGTAAGAAAACAAGAGAAAGGGAATCTAATTTCCTAGTCACATATGGTGCTTTGTAACGACTGTATTGACTTACACTAGATTTTGTACATTAGCATTATCGTGTGTGCCAACATTGTCAGCTGAGTATTTCGGAAAATAGGAAAAGCATGGTCTTCTTGTGGTAACCATAGAGACAGTGTCACTTTCTGAATGGTTTGGAGGCAGGTTTAGAAACAGTCTGCTCAAATCACAGCACATACTCTCTGTCTTGCGCAATGGTCCTGGCTACAAGTTATATTTAAATGCATTTACAATTGACTAAATTGTAAAAGGAACTTACAATTAAAATAGTCATTTGGATTGCTCAAAGATCCAAGAGTAGCAACTTAACTATTCTCGGACTGGAACTCATAACCTTCCAGTTAGTAGCCTGAAGCTTTAACCAGTGACCATCACATATGTTAGTTAACCTGTTCAACAGCTAACTAATTAGTTCATCAGTTAACCCATTTGTCTGAGACAAATAGGAAGATGCTTTTCCAGTCTTTCTGTTAAAATGGATTCATGAATTTTATCCTAGTATTATTAGTTATTTTTTAAATAATATTTATTTAAAAATAATATTACTTTTCTACCAATTTGTATCAAACTATGAATTATTATGAATTCTAATGGAACTAATAGGATTGAAAGCAGGCTGCTCCCAGATGGGATCATAGTGTAAAAGCATGAGAGTCATGTCAATCCCTGGGGTCCTGATGATTAGAACTGAAAAAAAAGGAGCTCATTAAACCTGACAGCTGCCTATCAAACACAACCATCAAAATGTTGCCCTTTAAACATTAATGGCTGCAGCTCTAAAAAAACGGGGAAACAGAAGCAACAAGGGGGACAAAAGGAGAAAGGGATGGAAGGAAAGAAATCACCATGAACTCTTAAAAGATATTCCATGCTTTGGCCTCCTGTTGAGTATAGACATGGTTGCTATGGATACAGTTCTGAACCAAGGTCTGGTCAAGGTCAGAGGAGGAGTTGTTAGAGAAAGTTTTAGAATGGCCAAAGCTAAAAGTGATCCTTTTCCGTAGGGACTCACAAACACACATATGGCGGTTTTTACTTTTTTTATAGACACACACACACACACACACACACTAGCTATGCACAAAAAAATCTCCCTGCTTTTGTTTCTTGTTTTGATCTCATTCAGACCATGTATTAAGCCATTCACTGTGACAGTGTAGATCTTTAATCAGCTATAATTGTATTGGACACCTCGAAAACAGAAAAATTAATTATATGATGAAGGAAAGGGAGGCTCTATATGGCTAATAAATTACCAAAGCAGAATAAAATGTTAAAGGAAATAAACAGTGAAACTGAGGTAAACAAGCTTTTCATTCACATCTGCCACGGTATCATAGCAACAGTGCTCTCCTTTCCTGATTGGTGGTGGCTCAGAGCTACCAGGTGAATGGTGTCTAGGCTGAGCCACTGCCTTCTCAGTATGTTGAGGAACATCGTCTTGTAAGTATTTTTGTGTGTGGGGACCAGTGCATACCATAGTTTTTTATGTTTTTTGAGAATCCTCTTGGTCTGGTTGCATAAAGCTATTACCTGCAGATCTCTGCATCTCTGCTTCTCTATATTACTGTGTACAGTACCAATTTCATCAGTACCTCAGTCAGATGTTATAAGCAAAGTCATACGAAACATGCTCCTTGCTCTTCTTTCCACACTATAGTAACACCCAGCTCAGTAAATACTGTACGCATTCTGGTGTTTGTTAGTAATAAATTGAATAATAAATGAAAGCCCTTTATCTGTATTTCTATGATTTTAAGTATTGTGCTGCCAAATGATTTACTGATTAGATAACTGCATAAATTTTCAAGTGACCAGAATGTGTGCACATTTTATATGGTTATAAGAAAAGCAGTCACTGATGTACTGTAAACAACCAAAAAACAAGTATACGCACAAACCTTAGAAACTGTAAAATAACATTTTTCTCTAATTGTGGTTTCCTATATTTTTAATTCACAGATACTGGCCATCATCTCCATATTGTTCATTGTGCTGTCTACCATCGCTCTGTCTCTCAACACACTTCCAGAACTGCAAGACATAGATGAGTTTGGCCAGAGCACAGACAACCCTCAACTGGCCCATGTCGAGGCAGTTTGCATTGCGTGGTTTACCATGGAGTATCTTCTTCGCTTTCTTTCTGCACCCAATAAATGGAAGTTTTTCAAAGGTCCCCTCAATGTCATTGACCTGTTGGCGATCCTTCCATACTATGTTACAATCTTCCTCACAGAGTCTAACAAAAGTGTACTGCAATTCCAGAATGTACGGCGAGTGGTGCAGATCTTTCGGATTATGCGAATTTTACGAATCCTAAAATTGGCTCGTCATTCTACTGGGCTACAGTCACTTGGTTTCACTTTACGACGTAGTTACAATGAACTTGGCCTGCTAATACTCTTTTTAGCAATGGGCATTATGATCTTTTCAAGTTTGGTCTTCTTTGCAGAAAAGGATGAAGATGACACCAAGTTCAAGAGCATACCTGCCTCCTTTTGGTGGGCTACTATTACCATGACCACTGTAGGATACGGGGACATTTACCCAAAGACATTGCTAGGCAAGATAGTTGGCGGTCTCTGCTGCATTGCTGGAGTTCTGGTCATTGCACTTCCTATCCCCATCATTGTAAACAACTTCTCTGAGTTCTATAAGGAGCAGAAGAGACAAGAGAAAGCCATCAAGCGACGTGAGGCTTTAGAACGAGCCAAGCGCAATGGCAGCATAGTGTCTATGAATGTTAGGGATGCTTTTTCTCGTGGTGCAGAGCTTCTTGATGTGGTTGTGATGGAGAAGGGCGAGAAGCTTCAAGACAACCATCTTTCACCTAGTCGCTGGAAATGGTCAACAAAGAGAGCTGCGTCTGACTCCAGCTCCAATCGCTCATTTAGTCAAGAACAGGGATCCCCAAGCAAGGCCAGGCCCTCAAGCCCTCAGAGACTTAATCCACAAAAATTAGAGGAAGTGTATAACCAGATGACCAAGACTCAGTCACAACCAAACCTCAACACCAAAGACAGGAGTTCATCCCGGATAGGTAGAAGGAGGGATGAGATTGAGCTAGGTACCATGCCAGGTCAAGGAGCTGGTCCTTTTGGGGGCCATGAAGGAGTGGTGGATATGAAAAGTCTGTCCAGCATTGACAGCTACATCAGCTGTGCCACAGACTTCCAAGAAAATACACGATTCCCTTTTAGTCCAGTAGTGGGCTTGACCCTCCCAGAGAGTTCTCGTTTTTCACACAGTTCCGGAATATCAGGACGGGTCAGTGGTAATCCAAGCCTTCAGACCACGATGGAGCACGAATCCATGCTCACTCCACCATGTTCTGCTGCAAAACCTCCTGACATAGAGGGTTCACATCTTGGTGGAAACCTTCTAAAAAGACATTCTCTAAGAGTGAATCATCACGGTTATGGGGATTCAAGTCTGGCAGGTTGCCTTTTATCAGACAGCTCTGCTCCCTCAGATCATTCCCTGATCAGCCCAGAAGTCTCTATCTACACCACAGCTAGCAGCAGGACTCCACCGAAGACACCAGAGGGAGTTGCACTTACACCTACAGTTTTCACATTTCATGATGCCTCTATCAATAGGTACATTGATGCTGATACAGATGATGAAGAACATCTCAGAGAAAGTCCATCAGACTGTCTGCTTGGGGGTGTGGGCACCAAGCCTCACCTAAATATTGGGTACCAGAGGGGCACTAACCACCTCGAGGCTGCACAGCGACTATTGGGTCAGAACTGTCGATTCTCATTGGGAAGCAATCCAAGTGTAAGTCACGATAATCATTTGGCATTAGATGCTTTACATAGATGTAGAGCAGACAAAGGACGTTCCAACACATTTGATGAAAGCCTTTGAGACATTTAAGTGCATATACTGACTACTGAGAAAAAAGAGCATGGAGGGAAGCAAAGGCAATGAATAAAGATACCTGAATGCTTAGTGCAGTGTCCACAGATGTACCACAGGCCCTAATCTCTTCCTGTCTCTCCCAATTTTTGTGCATTTGCTGCACTGGTATTAGGCAGCCTGCACTCTCATTCTCCCAGGAAAACTGAATTAAATGTGACTGTTGTCAATATCTGACATAATAAGCTTGTGCAGCCTAGTTACAATAGGAAAATTCAACACTGAACAGAGAACGGGTCTTTAAAGTACAGACAGGGACAGTCATTCACTGCCAAAGTCACCCAGCCGTTGTCCAGAGTCCATTACAAGATTAGGCTTTAGATTAAGTTTAAGTTATTGCCCGTTTACAAGTGCAACCCTGTAAAGAAACTAGCCTTACTTTATTGCAGGTATGAATGTCTGAATGTCTACAACACCTGTTTATGAGTGTGTAAATGGGTTCACTATGAGGAGACTTGTCCTTATGGTAATGTTTTAATTTACAATTCTGCACACGCTCTCGAAGTTGTACGCATACAGTGTAATTTATTTACTGATTTATTTTTATACAGATGTAAACACTATAGAAATCTATATTGTGTTGGGCCAGTCAGTTGTGTAACAAACATAAAGGACATTTACACAGTGGGGATGTAAACTTGTTTTGGTCATGGTTATTTGCCATCCTTGTTTTTCATTGTCTCATATTGTTTATGATAGATGGGGCCGATTATGAGGGTTTTTATAAAGAAGACGGGCCAAAAAGTATCATTTACAATCACTATCACTAGTACATTTAATGCCAAATCCTGGCTCAGCCTACTGAAAGAATTGTGGCCAAATTACCTTTTATGTTTTTATATTGTCTAATAGAAACCAATATGTAGTATAAAATCCACTTAGACTGTATGGCCAAAAATATTTGGACACCTGACCATCACATCCATATGTGGGGCACAAACTGTTTGAAACACACAATTGTCTGTAATGACTCTTTATGCTGGAGCATTACAGTTTCCCTTTACTGGAACTATGGGGCCTAACTCAACCCTGTTACAGTATGACAAAGCCCTGTGCACTCTCAGGTCCATCAAGACATGGTGATAGTGTGCCAAGGTAGGTCTGGTAGATTGTGAAGTGTGACAAGATCTCTGACCTCAACTCCAACTATTACTTTAATTGGATGAAATAGAACTCTGTAAACCAGGCCTCCTCAAATCACATCAGTTCCCTACGATCAAAGCTCTAATGTTTTTGTGGATGAGTTGGCACAAATATCCACAGGTATGCTTTTCAAGAAAGCCTTACTAAAAAATTGAGTTCAATAAGATAGCAAATGCGAACTGAATCAGTGATATTCAGTTATTTAAAAAAAAACATATACAGTTGAACCTTGCATTGTGAGTAACTTGGTCTGCGAGCGTTTTGCAAGACAAGGAAATTTTTCTAATAAATTTTAACTTAATAAACAAGTAAGGTCTTGACACACGAGTAGCATGCATGCGCTTTGTCGACCTCATGTGATCACAACTGAGCCAATGGTTCTTTTCTTACGTACGCTGCAGGATTATGCGTAATCGTCTCCCATGCTCTGTCTCAGTGCACATACATCACTCGTTTGGTCAACGTGCATGTACACATGTACTGTTTAGTATAACATTGTGACCATGTGTGTGCGCATGCATAAAGCTTTTTTGTGTGTGTGTGTGTCCAAGTGTAGTGACTGTTCTTCAGTAACTGTACTTCAACAACAACTCCTGTGAAGAAAAGGTTTAAAAAGGCTGTAGCAGTGCAGGAGATTGATCTGTTTAACAACAATGTAATGTCCCATTTCTGCAGAATCCTCAAAAGAAAGTGTCATTAGAGAGGTTTTTTGTTAAAGAAGTTTCCAGACAGAGCAGTGTGCTCTGAAAGCATGCTTCCAGATCAGATTATGTTTGCAATCCAAGGTTTATTGATGTACGTAGGTGTGAAGATCAGGTGTCCATTAACGTATGGCTATGTATTTATTCTGACACATTGTTGCAATTAAAATACCTATTAGAGATTGATATGCAATAGGTTAAACATAAATATTGAGGTACTTGGCTTCATAAAATAGGTCTGCCCAAGTTCCCATTTCAATTACAGTTATGTACACAAATGTACTGTACATACCCATGCAAACGTGATTCTCAGGCATCTCTGTTACATCATTACCATGCATACTACCATCTTTGGCTTAGCAGTTTAGGAAATTTTAATGTGAAAAATTAGAGGAAACACCAAGTTTTGGTAAGGTGTTAGTAGTTCATCCTGGCATCTGTGGAACTGTACTGGAGGAATGAACACCAGAAATATTTCAATAGTTAGTGTTTTGATGGTGATGAACTAATTTGAGATATTATTTACATTATTTTATCCACACCAAACTATTCAGTAACCCCTCAAATTTATTGTTAAGGGCATTATCACCATGGAAGAGACCACTACCATCAGGATAAAAATGTTCTATCATATGTTAAAGTGACACCTCCCTCTAAAGAGAAGAGAAGACTCAGATCTTCTACTGGTTTCCTTTAATTTGTCACCCTGTAATTCAATTGCATTATTGTTTGTATTACAGTTTACATGTATTTGTTTGTTAAACTGCTAATCAGATGATCGATTCTATTGAATGTTTCCATGGTATGGTTAGGTTGAAGGAGGTTTCTTGTAGTCCATAATCATGCAGCCCATGATTATTGCCATAGAGGCATTTTACACAGTCTGGCCATAAAAAAAAACACGTCACAGTCTAAGATTTTATTTAATAACCTTTAGTTTCTTAGCATCACAGTGCACAATATGGTGGCCAGTTTATTTGTGAAAATAATTCCACATGCTCCCAGAACAACCTTTTCAAAATTTAAATCCTGGAATATGCCTGTACCATCAGGAAATAAAAACTCTTAACTCATTAATGTGATACCCATGTCATTCAGTACATTCAGGTCATCAGCTTACTTTAGTTTATTGCCACATTATGTTGCTGAGACCTGATCAACTGAAGCAACCCCATATCATAACACTGCTTCCAGAGGCTTGTACACTGGCCACTATGCATGATTGATTCCCTTTTTACCCTGATGCAGCCATCGTTTTAGAATAGGGTAAGTGTGGACTCATCAGACCACATGACCCTTTTCCATTGCTGCAAATTATTCTCACTGATTAGTCTTAGTGACAAGTGTTTTTCTTAGTTCTTAGAAATGCTTTTACTTTCAGTACTAAACACAGCTATGATTTTTACTATTAATTTTTTATTTACCATGCACCTTCACCATGGGTTTAAGTGATCATTCATTTTCTCTGACTAAATTTATTTCACAAAGTTGACAGTTCAGAACAATCTTTCCTGGTTTAGATATTGTGTTGTAGGCTTCTTAACCTACTTCCAGCAGTTTCAAATCCTGTTCATTGTTTTCTTTGCTTGATACAGCCTAATAATTTGACCCTGATGAAATGGTGACCTTTTCTTTCCTGGCCAGGCAGTGTATAATTCCATGGTTGATTTGAATTCTGAAGTGAATCTTTTTAATCTTTAAGTGTTTTTACTATTGCCCTGACGGCATTTCAGACCTTTGTCAGAAATTGTATATAAATTGTTTCACTGTAAAAAGGTTTTTCAATATAGTGAGCCAGACTAGCAGTTGATGTAGCAGACACAATTTCTACTCAGACAGCAGTTTCAGAGAAACGGTTAACTGGACCCAATACTAAGATGTATGTGTAAAAATCGATAGACTACCTCAAAATCATGTACTATACATGTATATCAAATTTGGTGTAAATATGCAGAAGTGTTACTGAAATGTGCCCTCACGTTCTGTTTGGTCTTTGCATATGTCATATTCATAGGCTTGTCAAGCCTTTAAAACTAGTCTGATGCTTTAAGCAAATTTACACAAAGGTTTTATCAAATTCATAGAGGAAAAGCTAAAAAATTTTTTTTTGCACATTATGGTAATTAGCTCATTATCTAAAGGGCAGAGCTAAATGAGCCAACCTGTAATTGTGTTTGTTTGACTGCAAAAAAATACGATTAAATTAATTTTCTTGTGTAGTCCATGCTTATTGGCAGAAAATAATTTCGTGACATGTTTGATTTCAAGTCGATGTTACAGCTGTTTTAATATTTCTTCAAAAACATTTTGTCAGCCACTGTATATAAATATTTTCAGTATGAAAATGTTTAAAGTAATTTAGCAAACAGTGATGACAATCAAAACACTGTACAGTTGAAAACAAAAATCCATCCTTTTCATTGGTCGAACTCTGATCAAAAACAGTTTTATCCTACCAACCATTTATACGTTGTTTTCAATTCATTTATTTTTGAGAATAAAACTTTAAAATGTGTTTTTCCCTTTATATTATTTAAATCATAAAGGCTCATAAAGGCAGTATTTGTAAGCTGTGTTTAATTTTAATCATGAGCACAATTACATGACCATTTTTTATCCATTTTTGTAGGATGTAGGCTAATTAAAGGAGATGTTTATTTGAATTTGCATTTGGTATGTAGTTGTAAAGGGCAACACAAATAGCATACATTTTAATTTAAAAATAAAAGAGAGAGAATTGTTTACACCCCAAGTCCCCTAAAATCCTTTATGGTGTTGTTTGTAGGTCTAAAGGCTGTGTGTTTTGTAAACTTTCTACCTGTCAACTTTCTATGCTGTTGTTTCTGTATGTGTCATGTCATTTGAAGCATGTTGTACTTCTGAAGATCTATCTTGTTCTACGTGTGACAATATGTTGTCTTGTAAAGAAATGGAAAAATATGTCAAATTGTCCTATTATATTTTAGTTACTTTTCAGGAAAAAAAAATCCTCTCCCCATTTTGACTGGCTGAACATTGAATAAAATAAAAACATCTAATTTGGTTTTGTGTTGTTTATTTTAAATATTGATACTACTACTATTCTTCACTTACGTTCAGTAATCACTTTATTCCGGTTGGGGCTGCAATGGATCTGAAGCATATACCATAAAAATACCTAAAGAATTATCAAATTTGACAATACACTGCAAAGAATATAGCTTATTTTAGTTACATCTATCTACTTTTGTGATTTTTAAAGTTAGGACACCGGAGGGGGAGAATAAGCAGCTCAGAATCAGGGCATTGGTTCCAGTTGCAGAAAGCTCGCAATATTTCCAGCTGTGCCACCACTACTACTATTACCCGTCCAGCACTATTTTTTCTGACTTTTTCTGATTAATAAAAAATATTAATATGCTTAAACCTCAGGGTAAAAATTAAAAAGGTTTAGTAAGGTTCCTTTTTTATTATAACTGGAGTTTCATCAGTCATAGAAGTGATGAATAAGAAGAAATTTGTGAAAGTACTGTCTAATGTTTCATTCTGGTGTTCAATTCGGTTTTGGCCAATTAGCTTTCTTTAACAAGCCTGGTAAAGCCTTGGGATGTGGAGTGAAGTCCCTGACCTTATTAAATGCAAGTTTGTATTACGTATATCCATTTTATTAAGTGTGGTATAAATAATTTTATACTGTTTTCTATACATTTTAATTGTTTTTAAAAAATATGAATTTCATAACAGTTGGTTCTGAGTGACTAATCTGTTTGGACGAGAGGAATTCCATAAGTGATGATGATAGAGCATAACAAACAGTACAGGAAAGAGGTGAGAGCAGCTGCTTGCCAAATCCCACATTCTAACTAGTCACGGAAACACTTTCAGCAAAAAAACTTATTTGACAGCATAATGTTGTTCCGAATTGCCTGTTAACCATCTGTGTTTTCTTTAGGATCAAAGCCTCTAACACAAGGATAAATCACAAATCCCTCTCTATCCCTTGATCAAGGCACTACTTGGGGTGTGGAACAAGGAATTGTACACACTACAGGACACACTGCCTTTCCATTTAACACTGTTGGGATTCAACCACTGAACAACGGAAGTTTGTTAATGCTCTAGTTTGAAGCAGTATAGGTTTTTCAGGACTGTCCACCACCTCCATGGTTTGTTCACCTCACCTTTTGGCTACAGAGTACCCGTAAGAATTTAAAACTACTTTCACCTCTGTTAATTACACAACGTGTCTGTCACAAACTGTCAGCTGCGATGCCTTCGGTATTCGGGCTGTCCCCTTATGTCTGAGGCTGCATCACAGCTGTGCTGATTTTAGCACAACAGCCTGACCTTGAGAAAGATATTGCTTGAATAATAAATGCCTTTCATGTGAGACTTGTCTCAGTGTGCCCTCTAGTGGGACATTTCTTTTTTCACCAATGAATAGGATGTACACTGAAAGGACCACATATTCATGCAGTTATCCAATCATGTAGCAGCAGCACAATGAAAAAATTTAAACAATTTGTGCATGAGGTCTCCAAGCTGAAGCGCCATGTTGAGGAAGAGCTAAGCAGAAAATGAGCAGATCGGTATGAGTGTACAAGAAGTCTACAGTGCATCCCCCTACCAAAAAAATTTATATTTATATATAATGTTTAAAATGCTTTGTAATTTTATTTTTTTATTTAAAAAATAAATCATATTTTAGAATCATTACATGTAAAGTGAAATATTTCAAGCCTTTTTTTGTTTTCATTTTAATCATTATGGCTTACAGCTCATGAAAATAAAAAATTCTGTATATAGAATTGAGTATGCCTTAACACAGCTCTATGTATAGTAAACACACAGCCCTTTCAGCAATGTTTTTCTGCAATTTACCCTCCTTGTCGAGGTTGTCGGTGACCATTATCTGGACAACTGGAGTCAGCAGACATATCCTATTTATATTGTATAAATAGTAACTCAACTCAAAATGAAATGTTCTAATATTTTAAGATACTGGATTATTTTATTTTTATTGGATGCAAGCATAATCATTCTAAATTACAACAAAAAAATCTTAAAATATTTCACTTTACATGTATCAAATCCGAAATACATGTATAATTTTAAGTTTATTTAGATTATATAATTTAAATTATAAAACCCTTTTTCATTATAATTATGTTTTTTATGATGCAATGTATAGTAACTTAAACATATTTTATAACCATGGTAAGCACAAAAAAAAATCATCTCAAAAGGAGCACGTATCATACTTTGAGGTGTATGGGCTCCAATAGCAGATGACCACATTCTACAACATTTTACACTTGTCTGCCAAGAACAAGAATCTGATGCTAGCATGAACACTCATTAACACAAACACGATGGTTATGGCATGAGCAAAGTAAAACACCACATTATTTTCTTACACTGTTCAGTTTTGTTAGTCTGTGCCCATGCTAGCTTTACACTTTTGCTGACAGGAGTAGAATCTGATACGGTCTTCTGCTGCAGCAGCTCGACCGCTTTAAGATTCTATATTTTGTGCATGCAGAGATGCTTTTTTGCTTACAATGTTTGTAAGGCACAAGTTACTATTTCCATCCTGGCAGCTCGAACCAATTTGGCCATTTTATGTTGACCTCTCTGATCAACAAGGTGTTTCCACCCACACAATTTTTATTTTTTTTTCTGCAACATTCTGTGTAGGTTACTGACATCAAAATGTTCTAATGTCCCAGCAGCCCCACATTATATTTGACAATTTTAAATTTTGCAGGGTGGTCAAAGCTCAAAATAATAATAAAAAAAATCCTTCAGAACTTAATTAAGTTGTCCACAAAACTACAGTTTTTAAAAACAGAACAAGGGGTTAAATCGACACCCGAGTGACTAGAGGCATTTTCCACGCTTATCACAGTCATTACCAACCCTCCAACCCTCTTTCATTATTTAAGTGGGAATTACAGTGGGAATTGTTGGCACCATTTTTATCCTGAGCATTGTATATGGTCAAAACATACCAGATCTAAAAAATTAAAAACATTGTTTGTGCCATTTTGTATGGCAACCACTTACAGCACAACACCATTTCCCCCCCTGTATATCCACAGATATTAAGATGTTGTGTCCATTCATGCTATGATAAATCAAAGTTAGCCAACTAAAATAACTGGACACAGACAAACAAAAACTTCAATGATTTTTGCACCATTCTGTGTAAACTTTAGTGACTGCTGTACTTTCCGAACACAAACCCACTTGGCTAACATCACTAAGATGACCGAGCGTGACACAGCTTCAACCCATGATACTGTCGTATGAATGCAGGGCTTGATTTATGCCATAAATCATAATTCTTTTTCATTTAAACCAATATTTGGTTTCTTTGGAAGAAATCAAGTTCATTGTAAAAGATCAATAGAATACAATTTTATTAGTTTGGTCATCCTTTTAATACTTTTAACTGTATTGTAGCTCATATTAATAGTCTTTCTGTAAAGATTTTTGGTTTATTGTATAATTTATGCAAGTGTTGATAATGCATGTCCTGTTCAAAAACTTGAAGCTGCTGTCTTGGCCAGGTCACCAGTAAAAAACTGAAAGTAATAATAAGCTTTTCTGTTTTGGATTTATTAGCTCACTATGACCTGTATGAAGGTAATTAATTACATTTCACACCCTATTTATGCAAAAATACAGAAAATACTAGTGTTCAACAAACTTTCTAGAAGCACTGCTTGTTTTTTTATCTTCTAGTCTATAATTGAATTGCCATGGCTCATCTGATTGGTAGGCTTTGAGGCTCACCTCAGTTGGAAAATCAGTTTTCGGAAGATATTTACAAGTCTGGCATTGGCTGACTGTCATTAATCTGAAATATAGAATTTCTATCTATTTAAGATATGGTATTTGGTGTAAAGTAATGTTTTATGTAAACAGACTGAGATTGGGACAATAATGAGTTTTTGAATAAATAAATCAAATCAAAAGGACTGCATTCAAACCTTTGGTTGCCATGGACACCAGGTGGTATATTAAAGAGATTTTTTTTCTCTACAATTACATCCTCATTTGATTTACATATTAAAACACTAAGAGACCAATTTTAGAATAGAATTTTACTTGCATTCCATGAGGAAAAAAATGGGAACGAACTGGCAAAAAGTCAGGTTTACACTGAGGGAAAGGGTGAATGACTGATCGTAGGACAGGGTTTTGAGCCGTGCTTTAACCACAACAACTGGACACTAACAATTATCTGTCTGTCTCTCTCTCTCACACACAAAAACACTGCCCCCTTACACAAGCACGTGTGCGCATGCTCTCGCGCACACACACACACACACACACACACACACACACACACACACACACACACACACACACACACACACACACACAAAACAGGGATTAAGAAAATACTTTCCCAGTCCTACATGGAAATGCAAATTAATGCTTTTATGTTTGCCACCTTAAAAGCACTGGAGAAAATCCAATATGACAGAGAGCTCTTGCCTTCGCTTCATCATATCCTCCTAGCATTGCATACTGCACATCACAATAGCTGCACTTCCTCTATACGTGCTCATAATGAAGCATTTAAAAAAGAAACAGGACATTAGAATGGCTTACTTTTTAACAAACAAAAAAAAGCTGTCTATTCAAGTTACAGTTCACATAATTTTTGCAATTCAAATAATAAAAAAGCACCACTGGATATGATGAAGCAAAACAACTATGATTATCATTAAACATCAAATAACATCTCAGTTAGTCTTGTTTAACTGTGAAACTGCAACACTTTAGAAAGGTTAAAATTCAGTGTGAACACGGCTTTTGAAAACAGCCAATCAGAACTCTACCGCTGTCTTTTCTCTAGTGTTTCCTAAATGGCAATCAGATATTCTAGACACTGCCGTCCAGAGTTTTTCCCATGGTGCTTGAGTTAGCCGGTTTGAGCAACGCGTCACCTTCAAGGTCCTGTTTGCTGCACCTAAATTAAAAAACAAGAATTAAAATTCAATTAGACCTTTTATTTTTCAAATATGTATTCAACTGCAGTTTAAAATAACACAATATTAAAGTATACAGATGGTAACCGAATTAACATGATGTTATGTTCTGAAAAATGCATCACGTCAAAAAAGTAAAAAATGCATTTAATACCGAATAGCCTATCAAATACCGTAGTTCAGCAGAGTCTACCATAAAAGTGCTCAGAAAACCTAAACTTGAATATCTCATGTCAATTACACTGACAGCACAGTACACTGTATGAAGTATAGGGTGATTCCCTCATATGATCTGTATACGCATACATCTAAACTGTTATAATTCAGATGTAATTTTTTTTAATTGACATTTATGAAAGTTTCATTAAAGTGTCTCAGTAGTTCTAATGACTGTATGAAAAATGAGAAAAGTAATACATGGCATCCTTTTCTCCCTCAAAACATTCCAAACAGACTGACCCAGTAATTGGTCCGTTGGCTGGCCGTTCACTGGTCTGTTGGTCCAACTCTGAGAGCAGCTTTAATATGTTGAATGCAGCCTGTGGGGAAAAAAGTAAAAAAAAAAAGTTTTTGAGTTTTTGTCCTGTCTATACCATGCTACCAGAACACATTTTTCACAAAATAACCAAGGTATTTCAACAAAAAAACATTATTTTGCAGAAAACACACTGATCAAAATTAGAGAACACAATGACTGTAGCATGGAAAAAGATTACAACAAAATTTTCCAAAGGTTACAACAGTCAGCAATTAGTACGAAGTGTACTGGCCTCTGCTCTGAATGACTTCAGCACATCTGCGGCCACAGAACAGCACTAGTCTTTCACACTGCTCTGGTGTGATTTTGGTCCACTTTTCTTCCAGTCTCCTCCACTGTTCGGTGACTGTAGTGGGTTTCTTGGCCATAACTTTGTCGCCAAGGATTTTCCAGAGGTTCTCTATTGGGTTGAGATCAGGACTCTGGGCAGGCCATGTCATTATTTCAATGTTTTCAGTTTTAGGGAACTGCTTTACCTGTTTTGCTGTGCGACATGGAGCATTGTCCTGCATGAACACTGCGGGCTGATTGGGTGATGAACGAAGGTAATGAACCATATGTTGATGAAGAAGGTTCTGATAAACATTTGCATTCACTCTGCCATGTAGCTGTATAAGAGGCCCAACTCATGCTGCAGAAAACATGCCCCAAACCATGACACTTCCTCCTTCAATTTTTACTGACTTCTGTACACACTTTGTAATAATGTTTTCCATCGGACCCAAATAAATTAAACTTGCTTTCATCCCTGAAGTGAACTTTGGACCAGTTTTTCTCTGTCCACAGAGCTTCTCAGCAAAGCTTAGTCTAGCCTTTTGATTCTTTCTGCTAATGAGAGGTTTGGTCAACGTAGAGTGGGCTTTCAGTCCAAATGCTCTTAAATGTCGAGACGAATTCTTATCCTGTTCAGCACTGAACTGGTGAGCAATTCCAGCTGCGGTGTGAAAACGATTGCCCACTGATATCCACCGCAGTATCCTGCCCTCTCTTGTATTTGTCTTCCGTGGACGACCAGCCTTATTGGAGGACTCGAATGAGTTTGTGACGTTGTAAAGATTCAATATTTTTGAAATTACAGATTTGGAACAACCAACTTGTCTTGCTATGGCTGATAGGGTCATCCCTTTGGCCTTCATTTGGACAACCTGCTGCCGGAGGCTTTCAGTCATTTTAAAATGGCCCATCATCTTGCAGAGTCAGTGAAACTGGAAGTTAGGCTGCCAGTTAAATAGGGGTTAACAGGTAATCAAGGAAATTAGCACCATGTGCCAGATTAACACCAATAACTGGGAGGTATCTGAAAGTGTTCTCTAATTTTGATCAGTGTGTTTTCTGCAAAATAATGTTTTTTGTTGAAATGCCTTAGTTATTTTGTGGAAAAGGTGTTCTGGTAGCATGGTATAAGCACGTATAAGCATTTCACTGCATATCATACTGTGTATGACTATGTCTGTGACAAGTAAAATTTGAATTTGGTATAGACAGGACAAAAACTCCTTCAACTGTTGAGCAGTGAAGATGACATTATTTTAGAATTGTTCAATTGTTTATAAATTGTTCTCTAATTTTGATCTCCAGTATATATATATATATATATATATATATATATATATATAATTATTATGACTGCAGCATATTACATAGGGCCAAATTAAACTAAAATTCCATCTGTAGCAGGTGTTCCATTGTTTGCAGTAAATACATGAATAAAGGAAGGAAGAAAGAAAGAAAGAAAGAAAGAAAGAAAGAAAGAAAGAAAGAAAAAGAAAGAAGCCAAAAAAAAAAAACCATAATGAAAAAAAAAAAAAAAAGTTTATTTGAGTGGATAGAAGAGCTCTTGAGGCATATAGTGGGCACTGGCGGGTCAGTGGTGGTTGCCTGGGTTCCTGCTACTAGGGTTGCAGGGCACCCTTAGCACCTATCCCAACCCAATATAAAAATGGGAGCGTTCTGTCCTGAATCACATGTACCTTAAATCCTGGTGCAAAATCAACCACTAATGGAGGAAACCGGGCAGAAAAAAAAAGAGAGACCAACAGCAGCTATTAAAGAAGCTAGCTAGCTCCATTGATAGAATATCACTCATTGGTCTCTTTACTATAACACAGGAAAACATTTTGATGACTAGAAACTGCAAGGATATTGAAGTATTTAAGGCTTTAAAATATTTAAGTGGATGAAACAATATCTCCTGTTGTTGGTAGAACATTTTATAACTAATGTGATTAATAAAGTCAATGCCATGGGTTATAGCATTTTCTGTAAATAAGCGATTGCACTAAATCTTTCAAGAGAAAAACTGAAGCAGTGCAAGTACGGTGTCATACTCACCATATCGTGACAGGACTCCACGTCCTTTCCGATACCATGGCTTATAAGAGGAGGCTGAGAAGAGCAGTTGATGAGAGAGACAAATTCATTCTTGTTGTTTTTCGGAAAGTCCTTGTATTCCACCTGTGGTGAGCAATGTATTAAAATGAGAACTTTGTTTTTTAAGCCTGTTGGAGCTACTTTTGTTTATGAATGAGTCTGTATGTTGTTAACAGAGTACCTGTAGGCCTTGTACATTGGCCAGGTACCCAAGCTGTTCAGATGGTCTAGTAAAGGGGCCGTGTGATCTCGCTGCTAGGTTTTTACTTCCTTTCAGTATGCCTTCAGCTGTGGAAGAGGTGCCAGCATACAGCAGCTCGTTGGCAATCGTAGCTGTTAGTGATGCCTTGGCCTGGTTGGGGCGGCCGTAGTCCTTGGCATGAGGTCCCTGGCTGGCACCAACTGCTTGTGCCACCTCAGGCACCATGGGGAGAATGCCAGCAGGAAGCTGCTGATGGCTGAGGAAGGGCACACGGAAATCCTCCTCTTTTGTGACTACAAGGAGAACACCCCAGAGAATTTGAAAAACATTTATAAAAAGATTTTTATAACTTTTAACGGCATGAATCTAGCAAAGCAAAGGTGGTTGGTTACAGCAGACATAAAAGCATTTATTTACAGTACATCTTTGTATTTTATACGATTAAGTACCAATATCTCCAGTATGTACTAAAACCAAATCAAAACGCAGATTTAGGTGCCTCACTTCGGTGCCACTTAAATGCCTGAGCAATCGATTAAAATATTTGTCCTCTGGTTCTCTGAAACTGACTTAAAAAGCATCATTACCCTCACCGCACGTGAAAAATAATTTTCCAAACAGATAAAATGTTCGTGAACAAGTTACAAAACACTAATAATACAAATCCAACAAAAAAAATAATGCAATGTAGTAATGCAAGTGTCCATTGCTGTTTTCGACTTAATAGCACGACTCGAAAAAATTAGACTGTCGGATGAGCATGTGAATCCAGTGATTAAACTAGTGCTGATGGCACCCGGGAGCGAGAGCTAAGGTAACAGGCTTAAATCAAAATGTCTAAAACTAAACATTCTAAAGTGTGGCTGTATTTCACAACAGAGGATTCTGACATTGTGACATGCAACAAATGTATTTTAACAACTGCATGTAAAGGAGGAAACACTTTAAACCTAATGGAACATTGAAACGGGATGGAGTTAAAAGCAGGGGCATGCACCGCGTTTAACAGTGTACAGACATTAGCTCAGCCCAGTCAGACCAACCCTAACAAAGTCAGGAGAGGTTACGTATTTAGACAGATAAGGCTAATATGGTCATATTCCTGCAAAAGAATCGCTAAAATTCGATGTGGGTTTGTTGCATACCAAGAAAAACGACTTTGGTGTTGTTAATGTTAAATTAAGTCAGCTAACAATTGTGCAAGTTCTCCCACTTAAAAAGATGAGAGAGACCTGTAATTTTTATTATACGTATACCTTAACTATGAGAGACAAAATAAAATAAAAAATCTAAAAAAAAATCACATTGTAGGATTTTTAAAAAAATTATTTGCAAATTATGGTGGAAAATAAGTATTTGGTCACCTACAAACAAGCAAGATTTCCGGCTCTTACAGACTTGGGAGAATGTCATATGGTCAGATAAAACCAAATGCTTTGGGGCTGTTTTCCTGCAAAGGGACCAGGACGACTGATCCGTGTAAAGGAAAGAATGAATGGGGCCATGTACTATGAGATTTTGAGTGAAAACCTCCTTCCATCAGCAAGGGCATTGAAGATGAAACGTGGCTGGGTCTTTCAGCATGACAATGATCTTAAACACACCGCCCGGGCACTGAAGAAGTGTCTTCTTAAGAAGCATTTAAAGGTCCTCGAGTGGCCTAGCCAGTCTCCAGATCTCAAACCCATAAAAAATCTTTGGAGGGAGTTAAAGTCTGTTGCCCAGCAACAGCCCCAAAACATCACTGCTCTAGAGGAGATTTGCATTGAGGAATGGGCCAAAATACCAACAAGAGTATGTAAAAACCTTGTGAAGACAGAAAATGTCTGTCATTGCCAACAAAGGGTATATAACAAAGTATTAAGATAAAATTTTATTATTGACCAAATACTTATTTTTCACCATAATTTGCAAATAAAGTCTTTAAATATCCTAGAAAGTGATTTTTTAAATTTTTTTTCTTATCTTGTCTCTCATAGTTGAGGTATACCTATGATGAAAATTAAAGCCCTCTCTCATCTTTTTAAGTGGGAGAACTTGCACAATTGTCGGCTGACTAAATACTTTTTTGCCCCACTGTATTTAGTAAGGGAATTTGTTAAGTTTCGTATTTTCTTATGTTTATGTATACTTTAAACTTTTAAACATACAGATTTTTAAAAACTGTTATTCACCATTTTTTGGTTGGTCTCTGTATCGGTATCGGTTTAGGCACCATTTAGGCATCGGTACTGTTTTAAAAGAATCGATTTTGCACCAGTATTGTAGAAAATCCACACAATACCCAATCCTAGTGTTTTTTATTTTATTTAATAGTGTTTATTATTTTATGATACTTACCCAGACTGGCCTCCTCCACAGACCCCGGCTCAAAAAAGGTCACTTTACGTCCATCTCCTGCCTTTTTCAAAGGAGGCTTTATAATGGGTACAAAAAAAAGTTGTTTGCTGTTTTTTCTATCAAGGTGAAAAAGATTAACAAGACCTCAAAAAAAGGCACTACAAAGCAGCACAGCTAAAACTAATCACCACAAAACACAGATGACTAAAATCTGTGCCTGACCCCATTATCAGTACTTTATTTGTAAAATATACCACATTCGTTTGCCTGGCCAGCATTTCCAATCACCACATCACTCAATATTAGATACAAGAAAGAATCAGACATGCAAATCAAAGCACATAAATGTTATAAAAGAGTGAACCTTCTCCTCTGTTTTCAGTGCTGGTTTGGGAGGCTGAGGTTGAGGCACTTTATATCCCAAGAACTCCAGCATCTTCTCTGCTGCATTCCTCTTGGCCACCTTTTTACTTGGACCCATACCTTCTGCAGTCTGACCAGTGACTGACACCTGATAAACATAGCCAATATAAGTTATTCCATAACATTAAATTAAACATTAAACTTTTTTATGACCAAAGAATGCTGCCTGACAAACCTGCATGACAAACTCTCTACGTCGAGGAAGTCCTCTCTCGGTTACCAGGATGTAGTCAGGCTCTTTCTCTTTTTTAGCCTGCTGGATCTGAGCCAGTCTGCTGATTGGGTTTATTCCTTGGCCATATTCTGGACTAGTCTGCAGCTAAAAACAAATAAAAACTGTTATTTAACTTTTTTCCAATCTATAATAGGTCATCTATACATGGTATGAAGAGTTTGAAATTAACTTTGGTTAACTGCATTTCAGGACACACCAATAACAGCCTGTACACATTTAAATGTATTTTGGAAAAGATACACTTTTAATATATCTGTTATATGCTAGAACACATTTAAGTGAAACAGCCAAGATATTCCTTCTGAATGTGAACTAACGTTGGACTCTCAAGTCATTTCGTCTTATCTCTCATTAACTGTTTACCGCCTCATGGATAATGAGTTACAGTTAAAATAATAACTGCTTAAATAAAACATTAAAAAGTAATGCACTATTATCAGACACTATATAAGTGAACTTTAAAATTTTTTTGATTTAACTCACATAATACTTAGGTGATAGAAAATAGAAATAGTTTCATATTTCTAAACAATTCTGTTGCATACAATGAAACCAACGTGGATGCATATTTTTGTAACAAACTTTACAAAACCTTTATAATGGATTTGGTTTTCTTTTTAATGCGAGGTGGCATCTTGTCTGTGACTGGCAGTTGCGGCAACTTCCGCAGCTCCTCCAGAACAGCAATGGCAGCTAGCTTCTTGGCGATCTTCTTGCTCTTGCCTTCCCCTTCTCCAAAAAACTCTCCCACAGTCACTTTCACCACAAAGCTCTTCATATGAGGTGGTCCTGCCTCTTTCAGCACCTGATGATAAAGTCTGCTTCATTAATGTGCTAGGCAAAAAAATCTTAAATATGTGGCTTTAACTGGGTAAAAAAAAAAATTAAATGAGCTTGAAAGCTGATAATGTGAAAAGTGTATTGTGATGTACTGAGAAATTATATGAAACTAAAAATGCACAGGATAAACATAATAGCGTTGTATACCTCAAAGTTCACAGGCATGTTCCGCTTCAGTGCAATCTCAAACACTTGGCTAATCTCGGATTTGTTGAGGTTTTCTTCTTCTTCTGGTTCTTTTTTTATCTACACATAAATAGAAGTAAACAAAGTGTTTTTAAGAAAGAAGGTAATCATGGACAGATTCGAACAGATTTTAAATCAAAACTTAGCTTAAACAGTAGAGTTTTATGTAACAGTTGATGTACAGTAGCACAGCATCAAATTTGGCAGAATTTACATGGATCACAGGTAAGAAATGTCCATGATAAATACTGTATGCTCAAGATAAAGTGTCCAAGATAAATAAGATATATGTTATGATCTATATCATATAAGCTATAGACCACAGTACTGAGGATAAATAAATGGAATTACAAACACATTTTAGTCACTATACTAAGAATGGTTGTGGCATACTGTAAAAAAAAAAAAAAACTATTATAGACAATTCTGTAATAGTTATGTTGACGCTACTTTCACTATACTAAGAATGGTTGTGCCATACTGTAAAAAAAAAAAACTATTATAGACAATTCTGTAATAGTTATGTTGATGCTACTTTCACCTACACACACTGTGTCTGGGCAGAAGAGAAGAGCAACCAAATTCAGTACTTTTGTATAATGTCGCCCCTTGTTCAGGGAGCAAAGCAGTGCTAACGAATAGTGCCTGTTCATCACCTTCCATGTTTTAGAGAGCCAAACAGCATGCGCTCACAAGACGAGCACTCAGCACTTCTGGCAGCACACGATCCTCCCTCCGCAATTAATTTTGTTAAAAAAAAAAGGTAAATCTGTCAACACAAATATTGACGAAAAATATTTGTTGATGACCTTTTTTTTCTATGACTAAGACGAGATGATGCAAGACGTCACAGATATCAATAAACATAATGAAATTGGTATGGAATATTGTTGACGAAACTTTTATTCAGATTTTTAAAAAAAGTTTCAAAACAGTGAAACCATACTGCTCCTATTGTTTTGTAGTTGGAAAAAATTATTGTACATGCAGAAGTTGTTGTAATGGTTAAAAATAAATATAATTAGCTGAAAACACCACATGAAAAGATTTTGAATTTGAAAATTTGAGAAGGGGGGGGGTTGCTAGACCAGTTTAACTGTAGGGTTAATTAATAATAATCTATTGCTAAAATATTCTGTTTTCATTTACTAAAACTAAAATAAATACTTAAGGGATTCTCTGACTAAAACTAGATTAAAATGCCCAGACTTTTAGTCGACTAAAACTTGACTAAACAAAAATAGGATAAGATTAACTAAATATGATAAAAACTAGCAGGGACATTTATCCCAGGACTAAGTCTAAAATTGCAAAATGGATGACAAAATTAATACTACTTTACAACTTGCCACCCCGATATAAGGAACACCATACTGTCAGACCAAGAGGTAGTATGTGGGCTTCTCCCATGTGTTGGGTGCTCTGCCTTACAGATAGTGACATAGCAGAGCCTTTCCCTGCAGTCGAGCAGCTTTCCGAGACTTAGCTGTGGCCAAACACTGACCATGACCTTCCCCTTCCTCACAATTTAAAATAAAAGAGCACTGATTTATAGTACTCCTGGTCGCTGTGGGTCTGTCTCTTTCCTTGCTCTGTAGCGTGTTACTATAAATACTTAATGGCCTTAACATCGTACCTCAGATAGTTGCTGTAACAGTGGCTCTTTCTGCAGTGATTTAATAGCTTTAGCAGCAGCATCATGTTTAGCCGCTTGGCGTGTACGGCCCTTTCCATGGAACTGCTGCCCTCCTACGGATAGCTCCATATGATACAGCACCGGTGCCACTGGAGGAAAGGGGTAGTAATACCTGGTATGGTAGAAAAAAACTGTGTCCAGTGTTATTTGTATTGTGTTTGTGAAACAAAGTATTAAAAGTGTAGTAGATTTCTATTGTGGGCTTTGCACACACTATTTAATTTCATATTTTGGGCTTAGCTTTTGAGAGACTTGATCATGAACTTCTTAACTTTATTCTCTCAATAACCCTATGCCTTACATTAAACATCAACACAGTGATAGCACAAGGTGTACATACTGTTGCATGGAGCGAGCATATGGCCCCGGCGCTCTGATATTGTAGTTGAATGTGGGTCTCATGCCTTGGTACGGGTCTATAAGTTTATAGATTGGCTTCTTCCCCAACTTCATACAAAGTGCATTCAGCTCCACAGTGTGGGTCATACTATCTGCTAAAAGAAATACTTGTCAAAAAGCTACTAATAGTCTTTTATCTTCAGGTAACAGAACTGAAAATTTAAATACAATATAAAGTGCTTTTGTGCATGACCAGGCTCATAGACTACTATGAGAACAAATTATAAAACAATAATAAATTAAAACCATTTAGAGCAAGCAGAACTCAATTTAAATGATTTTCAATATCGCAAAATAAAAAGGAGTAGTATGTAAATATAAGAACATACACTCTGGGCCTCTGTAGAACCCACCTGGGTTCCTGCCTTGGTGTCGTGGGATTCTGTTATTGGGTTTAGGCAGTGTCGTCTGAGAAAGAGCACAGGCTGCTGCAGAGTGCTGAGCTTTCTTTATACTGGTGCCCTCTGCATCCCAGTGCTGCTCTCCCAGAGTCAACTGCACAGTAAATATCTAAATAAAGAGAAAGAAAGAGATTGAGAAATATAACTGGGGCAAGAAGAAATAGAGGAGTACAAAGGCATAGCAAACAAAGTGTGAAGTGTACCTTGGAATGGGCTGGTCCTTGCTCACTGAGTAACTTGTACTCAGGCTGGATCTTATTGTAACGGGCTAACTCATTCACCAAACACATGGGGGTCTTCTCTTTAGGGTTTGCCATGTTAGAAGCTGCAATAAAAAAAGAAATACATTTTTATTTAAAATTCAATTATGGTTCTGTCTATGTAAAAAAATAATCAGCAACTCACATATAAAACATATTATGAGTTAATAATAATGATCTTACACAGGGGCTTCTTCGTTTGTTTGTTTTTTACTTAATACAATAATAAAAAAAAAAACACCACACAACATACTCAAAACTGGTTTAAAATGTAGGGATGCACCGAATGTTCGGCAACCGAAATTATTCGGCCAAATTTTGCTGAACAATGACGTTTTTAATGAGGCGATCAAATAGTAACCCGCGTAGAGTGAGAGGTGCGCGCTTTATGCAGCAAACATGTCAGCAGTGTGGAAGCACTTTAAAGTGTCAGAGAAAGAGGCAAAAACGGCCGTTTGCAGAATGAGGTGGTCCTGCCTGTTTCAACTGTTCTGCTGAATTGTCCAGAGGGGTGCATCTCCAAAAACGTACAGCACTTCAAGTTTAATTTATCACTTGAAATCAAGACACCCCGAACATCATGCAGAGTACGAGAAAGACATGGCGGCGGCTACGGCAACGGCAACAGCGAATCCACATTTTTTGCACTATTCAATGCACATTTGTTGTTGTAGACATACAGAGTTACATTCTTTCAGCAGTCAGTTTAAGAAGGGGGGCTTCAAAGGTGGCCAAATAAAATTTATTTATTTTAAGTTATATTGTGCTTTGTTTGTATAATATCTGCTGGAATGTTTAAAAAAATGTTCAGTGTTAAAAAAATATTTTGAAATTGTATTTTTGTTATTTTATTTATTTCTCTGAAAAGCAACACAAAATAGTAAAAAGCTAATTTTTGCATGCAATGTGCTGGTCAGTTCACATGTGAATAAGTTTCCTCATGCTCTTTAAAAATTCTTTTTGTTTCTGATTAGTGTTACTAACAAGTGGTTTTCTTTTGGCCGCACAGCTGTTTAGTCCCAATCCTGAGAGTTTTCATTGCATTATGTGTGCAGATACACTTACTTTTACTATTAAAGACAGCTTGGCTCGCCATTATCGATTTACACTGTTTTCCAGTGCGAGGCCACCAAGTGTTCAAGTCATCTCATTCATGACTTTTTATCATTATGCATTAATCCAATGCCTGTAATTTAAAATCTAATTTTATTGCTTAATGCAGGGCAATAGACGGAACATTCTGAGGCATGTGTTTTTTGGCAAGGGAGTATTTGAAAACGTTTTTCATTCCAGCCTGACAAGGCTTAAAGGGGTTATAGGAGTGTGGTCGTGAACATTTTTGCATCTTGAGCAAAAGACATCAACTTAATCCATTTTAATCTAAGGCTTTAAAGCAGGCATCACTAAATGGCAGACCACAGTCCATCATCAGATGATGAACTGAGTGACAGTTCTATCCAGACCCCAATGTTTTTCTGATAAATGAGAAAAAACAATATACCGGTAGCACTTTTTTTCCTCTATGTAGGTGTGGCTGTATGCATCACTCAACATAGCCAATCAGCACGATAGCTTACAACGTATGAACAAGGTGCGCAGAAAAGACTGAACCAAAAGCACAACACAGCATGGCTTACTTCACAAAAAAGGAACATATTAATGTGCGTAATTTTTCCTGTGGGAAGTTTGAAACCAGTTTGTCTTATACGTTCCGAAAAACCGAGGCAATAATAAAAAGCAGTGTTGTGATGCACCACTATGAGTCAAAACACAGGCTGTTTGAGCAAACATATGCACAGCAGTCTGAAGTGAGAGCATGTAAGATGCCCAACCTGAGAGCCCTGTATGACAGAGTAACCAGAGTCGTATACAGATTAAACTGATTAAAATTGTTGTTTGTATACAAATTTAATAACAAATTTCCCACTTGTGGGACTAACAAAGGTTTATTTTATCTTATACAAGTACAAAGAAATATACAGAGCCAACAAAGATCAAACTGTCCATATGTTTAACATAGTTACTGAAAAATGTACATTACTGAAATGCTATGGTAATTTTAAAATCCTTTTTTTTTTTTTTTTACATATAATGGCGTATATATCGAGATCTGAATCTCAAACGAGAGACCACGGCTCACAGAAAATTTTATTGACCGAACGTTATTAAATTATAATTCAGTTCCACTGCTTTAAAGTAACAAAATAAAGGAAATGTGAAGGGATACACCTTTTTAAGTGCACCGTATATTCCAAAGTTCCGACAAACGTTCACCCACCTGAAGGGTTACAGAAGGGTGTGGCTGAAGCAGAGGGCAGGGCGGAGCTCCGGAGTGGGTGACTGGCACTTTCTGAAGGTAAAGAGCCGGTAGCTGAGGGAATGCTGAAGCCAGGTTGGGGTTGTGCTAGCTGTAAAGGGACGGCACTCGGAGCAGGGCTGCCAGGGGACTGGAACTGAAGCTGGGACATTCTGACTGATGATTAGAAGGACGCTTTGCAGTCTGAGACAGAATTCTCACTGGAGAGTGATGAGCGTTTGTACAAGGAGACTGGGTGTTTTGGGAAAGGAGAAGACCAAAGCTCTGCCTGCAGGAAAAGTTTTAATTTAATTAAAACATTTAGATACGTGTGAATGTTTCACATAGAAAAAACACATTGGTCACCCACAGGCCACTGCAAAATTAGAAATGCAGGGTGGGATTAAATGTTTTAAAATGTTAAAATTACAATTATATGTAACAAGAAAAAGGAAAAGAAAGAGGAGAGTAAAAGACTAACAGTCCCAAAATAAAACAGTTTTTGCAGTTATATTAGAATTTGACAGCTAAATTTCTTATGCAAAAACTGAAAGATTTTTAAACTGCCGTGCATTTCTGTAGGAGAAACCACGAAGCTATTGAACAGTTTATTGGAGAATGTCTTGATAATATCTCTTCCATCTAATGTGAAATGTGACAGCAGTGATGCAGTAATCAATGCTAAAGACGAAGTGCAGCCTCCGCTAGCTAACGTTAGCGTTTACCCAGATGCAGTACGGGTCATCCTTAGGCATTGTTACACCTTACACCGGTTTACGGATATTTATATATATAAAAAAATAAAAACAAACGCAAGCGAGTGCATGTGTGCAAGAATTTAAAAGAGACAGAACTAACACGTTTTAGAATATATGCAGATGGTGACATTTTATCACTGTGGCCAGAGAAGGAGCAGAAGATAAAGCTAACGTTAACAGCTAGCAGGCTCACAGGCTAGCGACACAACTCTGTAATTCAGAGCAAAACCTGCACTCCTCGGAACAGCACCTCACCTCGGTGTTTTTGGGTCCGCGGGTGATACTACTCCATGAGAAAACACGTTAACTTTAGAGTCCAATTTTAGGGGAGTGATATGGAGGGGGAGTTTGATTTAAAATATAGGTGAGGTAGAGCAGAGAAAGTAGACAGGGCAAACACTAAAGAGAATCGCCTAATGGTCCAGCCACTCCCGGAAATTACATCACTTCCGGGGGTGGGCTCAGAAAGCTGGTGAGTCGGGGTCGTCGAATACATGGGAATAAGTCACTTTTTTAAAAAGTGGTTCTCAAAGCCTTTTCCTATTCGAACTGTTAAGACCATTACAAAAACAAAAAAAACACTGAACATTATATAAAAATATACAAATATTTTTTGTTCTTTAAAAATGTATACATTAATTTAGGTTACTAATCAAAAAGGCTTATCAAAAATAAAACATTGATACTGACATACATCATTTCATACTTCTTGTTTCAATAATACTGCGTTGTTACCCTTCTATATTTTTATACTTAAAATTTGTATATTCCAACATAACATTTTACATTTTTATTTTATTGGAAATTTTATCTTTATTTTCATTGTATTTGCTTGTGCATTTTTGAATTGTAGTGAAATTCTCTTATACTTTTAGGTCACAGCCAGTTGTATGGCTGTAGGGTTTAGTCTAATAAACGTTTAGAAAATCTTTAAATATTTTTTTTTATACATAAGCTTTTCAATACACACTGTTCATCAGTCAACAAGCTTTCATATTCTCTTTAAGAAGCCGTCACCTTTCTTTGACTATAATTACAAATTTTGTTTGCAGATTTCCAAATGCTTAAGATCTTTTGTGAATTATTTTGGCACCAGTTAAATCCTCAAAGCACAAAATCAATAAATAAAATTATTGCACGCTGCCCTTTTTTCCTGCAAATTATTAGGGGGCAGCAATTTTTGCTCACACTGCAGTTACTGATAAACCGATGCAACACATTCACACCTGAATTTTAATGTGACACAGCAGTGACTGGAGAAACGGATCAGTACACAGTATAAATTTATAGTACACAAATGAAATACTAAATAAAAATAGGCAACAATGAATATTTTAAATGTCAAATTTTATGAGTTAGTAATCAAAACACAAATACAAACTTTTTTTTAATATCATTTTTACCCCCCCAAAAAATCAAAAATATTAAACTGCCAATTAAATAAAGACAAACCAAGCTTATTCCAACACATTAAAAATATCATTAAACATACAACTGTGTTACAGCATGTCCACCTGATGTGATGTTTCATAAATAAGACATAAAAGTGGTTAAAGCTAGATACCTCTCTATTAAATCAGTGTTTGAGGTGATCTTTCAATACATCCATTAACATGGGATAAATGGAATAGATAAAATCAGTTGTTAATTGAGCTTTTGTGCATACTCATCATTTCAAATAAACAGTTCTAAAACTTAACACTGTCATCAGGAACATGATCTTCCATGATATCAGTAGTTATAAGTTAGATAATGCATTTGTGATAATTCCAGTGCATCAATAAGAATTCATGTAAAGGATTAAAATCTCATTTATACAAAAAGCTGACATTGTTATTGCTGTGGAACATACTAAACAATCAACTTCTTTACACTGATATTGGATTTGGTTGAAGTATCATCTTGCATAAATAGGAGTTCTGAGTGTCAAGTGTAACGGTTAAAGGTTGTAAGCTTGTCGGATGCTGAGAGTGTCTCTCATCATTAAATCTCTCAGTCGCCACAACGCATCAACCATTGTGGTGTGAGCACCTTTGCTCTTCAGCCAATGAGAAGGAAGCCGGCTTTCCTGCTCCCTACTGAGGCGAGAATCTTTTCTTTGAGCTATGGAAAAATAAATTAAACACATATTAGAAAATAAAATAACCATTTTGGAAATAACCATTTTTCCCCACTCATCTCACCCTTAAGGCTCTGGTCCCATTTGCTGATAGTGGGGCAATCTGCATTGAGTCCTTCTATGTATTTCAAGTAGGCTTCTGAATGCAGGAGACGCTGTGGCCTGGGAGGCGGTGCTACAAACATGGGCGCCCCTTGCGGTTGGTGGGAAGACTGGCCCTGTTGACTCTGACCTGGGTATGGAGGAGGAGCCACCTGCCCAGGGCCATATGCACCCATCTAAAGAGGAAATACTATTAGACATAGAACTGACAATGCAGCTTGGATCAGTAATAGAGGTGAAATATAAAGAAAAGTTGTTTTTCACCTGAAGACCGTAAGGGTTGGCTGGACTAGGACTTCCAGCCATACTATTAATTCCAGGTCCTATTCCACCTGTTGAGAGAATAAAGCATTAAAAATAACAGAAAGGAGGACAAGTTTATTTTGTAAATTGCCTAGACTAATTTTGACTAACACTGAAAAAGTGACGAAGACATACATGATGTATATGATGCAGCAGAGGCAGTGCATTAATTGTTATTGTTTAAATTAAAGCATCTGAAAAAAGTGATCTATGAATACATAAGCTACTCTTAATTAGTGCATCAAACACTAGCCATAGTGATTATTGATTAATTTGAAGAATAATCTTGAAATGATGCATAGAAAAGAAATCAACCCCTTTAAAATAATAATTTTAAATAAAATTAAGACAGACAGTTTTTGTTTGATCCAGCTGTTTCTTTAGTCAGTGCAACTTTGCTTCTGGCCCTTTCATCCAGATTGGAGGCACTCCCAGATCCAGGGAGAGTCTATGTTGTACCAAATACTTTTCATTTCTTTATAATAAACTTCACTGTGCTTTTAGGCAGTGCTAAAGCTTTGGCTTTATCAAAAGGTAGGGTAATCCTTTCAGAAATTAGTAATCGGTTTTTTGACATGTTGGTGTTATATCTTTAAGAGTTGCATAAACTGTGTCTAACTTTCAGGTTGCAAAGCAACAAAATGTGATTATTTTAAAGGGGGTGATTCTTTGCAATACTCACTGTACAAGAGCAACAATTTAATAATCAAAACATTATAAAATAAATTATAGTGAAACATTTATTCACTGCGATACAGAAAATACATTTCTGAAAGAGTACCTCACCATCCTGCTTTAAATAAAAAAAGGTTCGTTGCTATACGTTGTTTATACGAGATGTTTTTTGCTAATACAAAAAGCAGGTCCCCATGGGATTACCATTACATGTCATCTCTACCACACCGAACAAATTCAAATTAACTGTAGATGTAATTATTGTGAATTTTCTTGTCTGATTAAACTTCTCTGGTTGGCTGGTAAAGTTTCACACACAGAGATGCTTCTTACCAGGATGGAGCATACCAGGGTACCCAGCCATGCTGGATGTAAAGTAGTGCTGAGGTGGCAATGCGGGCACCCCCATGGTGTGAGGAGGTGTGCCACCCATACCCATCATGCCATCAGGAGGACCCTGCATAGGCATGAAGGGTGGGCCATAATTTCCCATCATGCCTTGGGTGAAAAAGGGATAAACAACACAAAAGAAACCATGCATATGTGACATGCAAATGTATTTGGTCATGCACAAAAAAAAAAAAAAATCTTAGTGAGCAAGTTAGACAGCATAACATAGGTATCAAGTGTAAAAGTTATGAATGATGATGACAACAGTAGTACTCTGATGTGTGGATGTTAATAAAAACAGCAATCATGCAAATAAAACAACAGCACAAGCATTACCTACTATGCACACAACCATGAAGCTACAGTTGGAAATATGAATAAAATCATACATAGGTCCTGAGGTGGGTAAAAGTATGATTGATGAGAATGGATAGGGTCAGTAGGTGCTAGAAGTTTTGGAGGGTGCCCCGATGCTGATTCCTGCTCGTCTTGGGAGGGGGTTATAGGGGGACTTTTGTGTTACCTGGCATTGGTAGCATGGCTTGGTTTAACATCCCCATAGAGTTTAAAGAAGGCACCAACCCCATCAGAGACCCAACTGGAGTACCTGCTCTTGGAGAAGCTGCTGCCTGCTGCTGTTGCTGCTGCTGATGCTGCTGTTGAAGGGCCCTTTCTCGTTCCTGTTGTTCTACCAGTTTAGCTGCCCGCTCTGAAAGACACCAATACACACAGGGGGTCCACATAAGTTTAGTGGTTTAAAAAAATTGTTGGTACGTTACATGTATGGACTTTTGGAAACAAACTGCCTTTCAATTATTCAACTTCATGTTCTCCCACTGTAAACAATCTTAGCAGCCTAACAATGGAAATATTCTTGAGTATAGCCAATATATCTACAATTGATGGCAATCTACAAAATAAGGTAAACCAAATACAACACTATTAACCTTTTGTCTAGTTAAATGTTACTGAAATTGCAAGCAAAAATGCCTTGTTCTATGTCAGATAATTTTGCTCCTTTTGGGAAATACATTTAGCCTTGTTCTATTGACAGATAATTTTGCTAGTTTTCAGAAATGTATTTCTCAAAAGAAGCAAAATTATCTGCCATAGAACAAGGCATTTTTGCTTGCAATTTCAGTAACATTTAACTAGAAAGATGCTTAATCTCTCATATTGGGGTTTGCTATAGTCTTATTTTAAGAAACTATTGATATTATTTAACCTAGACAACCCCATTTCAAACACTTAATATACATGTACGTGCCATTGTATATTTATCTAATGAGAATATATGCTGACATTTATATAAAAATCTTTTGTTATATTTTTACTGTATAGGTAAAACAACTTAAAAAGCTGAAGCATTTTCTTCATATACATTACAAAACCTACTTACCAAAACGTCACCCTTTCCTTTGTCCCTTAAATGGGTCAGTAACTTGTTAGTTTAAAGTTACAATGTCCATTCTTAGCGCAACACCTACTTCAACACTTGATATTCCAATTTTCAAAGTCCAATTTTCTCTTCTTTGTTACGATCATTTTGATTTAGGCTAAATGATTTCAAATGATAAAGGCTATAAGGAAGACTCAATTTTACTTGTAGAGAAAGCCCTCCGTTGGAGTCAAGTTAATAACATTACAGATACATAGCATGTTTCTCCCATAGTTTTTAAATAGTGTTTGGGCTGTGTGTTGTCCATGCATAAGTTAAGTCTGATATGGTATACATGGTAATTTACCTTCATACTCTGACTTCTTAGTAGATTCCAGGTTCCTCCACTCCGTTCCTACAAGACGACTCAGCTCTCCAAAGGAGAAATCAGGGTGTCGGGCCTTGATGACAGCTCGCATCTCACTGCTAAACAGAATGTATCCACTCATGTTGATCTTGCGCTTAGCGCCTTCTTTTTTGGAAAGACCTTTCATCGTCTTTGGTGTGGACTGTATAGATCATAGGGAATGTGCAAAAATTATAATGAGTTTTCAGTTGAACCACATACCACAGGTGTAGACAAAATATAAATTGAGGATTGAACATTCTGAACATAAACAAAATGCAAAAAAGTCACTTTTTTGACACTTGTGTTCGTGTGACGGTTTAATGTGATATAATATATATATTTGTGTGTGTGTGCGTGCGTGCGTGCGTGACCTGTAAAGGCAAGTTTGGAAGGTCCATATCGCTCATCAGTGAACTCTGATGCTGGGGCATGGAGGGTGTTGCTGGTGCATCATCATCCTCGTCCTCTAGCTCATCTAGATCTTCATCCAGGTCCTCAACATCTGCAAATTTGGCCTCTAGCTCTTCAATCTTTTTATCCAGCAAGGGAGATGGTTCCTTGGAAGGCACAAGCGGCTTTCTATAAAAGGAAGAATCCTAAAAACATTAACCTCTAATGCAAAACAAAAAATGTGTATTAGCTTTTACACTTTGCATTGTATGTTTAAAGTACCTGAAGTAGTAAATCTCATCATCCACCACTTTGGCTGAAAGGGAGAATCGTTTGAGACCTTTAAATTTTTTCATCTGCTTCTCACTCTCAATATAGCGGCTCTCACACACGTGTACATTTTCCTCTGCAAACTCAGTGGGCCTACAGGAAATGAAGTCCTTAAAGGAGGAGACTACACACTTTCCTATGGAGAGAGAAGAAGAAATAGCCAAGATAAAAATAAAAAGGTTTTTAGCATGTAAATGATCCTAGGGAACTAAATAGTAATAAAACTAAAACTTCCTAATTTTTTTAAATATCTCTAACAGTCTTTCTGTTTCTATCAATCTTTAATTCATACAAAAAAATCCTACAAATAAATGATATAAAATAATAATAAAAAAAGGAAAAAATAGCACTGGACATAGAAGGTGATGCAGCAGAAGGAAGTTTGTACCTAAAATACACATCATAGGGGAGGTCTCCTCCTGGTTGCTCAGGAACACTTCACGCTGGTAGAACATCTTTGTGGGCTCATGTTCAGTCTCCTCAGGATGGATGAATATGGGCCCAAAGAAGAAAGCTACTCCATCCTGCTCCCACATCTTCTCGATCCTACCCATAACCACCAAATGAAAAAAAATGTTTTTTTTTGGAGCAGGTGGATACACGTAACACATGTAACATGTGTGAGATTGGAAGGTAAGAGGAAAAATTTTATAATTCACTTGCCTGCCAATTCTTGACCGTATCAACCCATGAGAACGAATGTAGACACAATCACCCACTTTCAGCCACATGTTATTATAGCATAGCTGTTCATAGTACTGACATCCAGGTTCACCATTGGCCACCTCTACTGGAACAGCCTCTCTCTCCTGTAAGCAGCAAATGTAATAAATCCTAAGTGACAAAATACTTGAATGGTAAACTTGTTTATTACAATAAGTTGTACAATTGTACATAATTATTAAAACATAACATATATAAAAAGATACATACTTTTTCAATAAAGCTACCATGATCATTCGCGGCGTCTGCCATCTTGTCCTGGTCACGATTTGCAGCCTTGACAAACATGGACGCAACTCTAACTACAGGTAATGGCACATCACGAGGGATTAACTTCACAGAGCTTGGTGGCACGCTCCACAATTTAATCTTTTTAAAGGCCTTGGTCCGTGTTGCATAACGAGACTCGCAGACGAAGACATCCTCGGGCTTGAAGCCCTCAGGCTGAAGTTTAAAATAGTCCTGGAAAAGAAGTTTAATTTTTTAGGGGATACCAACAAAAGCAATAATTATGTAGAATGTATGTATATAAAAAACAAACCTATTATCAGCAAAAAATGTTTATAAACAGATATAAACAGAGACTTAAATACACTCATCATGAAAATAAAAGACATTGGCAATAATGAGCTTGCAATTTTTAACTTGGTGGGTTTAAATACTGTATATCTTTAATAGCAGAAATATCAAAGAATTTGGTGCACATATTACTTATCTTTGGATATTTGACCACTCATCTTGGCAGAACTGGTAGTGGCAAGGTCTTCTGACATTGGCAAAGTGGCTACATAACCAAGTAACTTGTACTTGCATAAAAATTTTCTGTTAGCCTACCACCCTACAGACTTCTCAAATCTGTACTGAGCACCTTGGACTTTCACACTGTACCATGTGTTGGTCATTTCAATGAGTGCTGTCCATCAAACCTTTTTTATGTTGGCATAGAGAAGCTATCACAGCTGTAATCGATAATATTCTGCAACAAAAAGTGGAGCGCCTTGGGTTTGGCAAACTAAAAGCCATTTCCGGACTATTAGCACCACCGAATTGATAATCTAAGTGCATGTATGTAAATTTTAACCATGTATGTATAATCTGTGTGGATATCACAAAATTTAAAACATAAAACAAATTGTTTGACCAGTGATTGAACAGGTAGTTCTGTCACAAGCGTGTCCACCAGGTGGCACGATACCACCTCAGAAAGCTCGCAAAAAAATAAATACTTAGCCTTGAAGACTACCCTACAAACCTATCAAGGCTCAAATTCATTTTCCTCTGACTTCTGCGTGTAGTCAGTGAAAGAAGTCAAAGTGTTCCAGAATATTTTAACAAAATTCCAAAACCAGCAATGGCTTTGTGAACATGTGATTCTCACTCCGAAAAATTAACACAAACAACATTCAGCAGAAGCTGCCTGGACTTTGCCCTCTGTACAAATCAGTTAATACTGGACCTAGAAGAAGCTGATAATTATCCTACAGAATACATTTTTTAGAGCTGCCTGGAATTCCATCACATACAGTATATTAAAAGTGGAATCACTTATGTTGCTCCGCAATGGAACAAGACTCTGCGTTAGCAAGCTTATGCCCAACATTATTCAAGTGATTATTCTGTCCAGTAATAGTAAAGGCGACAACATTTTCATTCCCTATATCTCACTAATACCCAGAGACATGCCATTTAACTTTCAATCCTTTAACGCCTTTAATTTCCAGTTCGCATCGCCTTTGCCACAACTATTAATGAAGCTCAGGGGCCATCCTTTAAAGTTGTCGGCATCAACTTAGAAACTTCATGCTTCTCCTATGGTCAATTGTATGTTGCATGTTTAAGAGTGGACACACTTAATCTACATGCCGAACGGCAAAAAGAAATATTGTTCATCAATGGCACTGAAATAGTTGAGCTCATATATACACAGGTAGCATTTTAATATTCCAGTGTATGTTGATACTATTTTTAAATACATTGTGTCAAATACTTATTTTCCCTGTTGTATATATGTGTTCTGTTATTTCCCTTACACTCGGACCACAGATGTATGCGGGCCATGGGTAAAAAACTTTGTGATTTAAGGTGTTCTTTAAGAAATATGCATGGTGTACAATAATTCTTCCAAAGAAAAGACCAGTTCAAAGAAACACTTTAAAGGCCAATAATGACATGACATTCATGTTCATGATGATTCTATGTACTTTTTGACTACTATGCTGCAATCAAATCTACTGTAAAATCGTTCATATTTTCTCATGGTTAAGGAAAGAAAGGGAATGTTTAGTTTCATTTACCTTTACAAATATGACCATGCATTTTCCCAGTATCTTACTGACTGGAACCTTGTTATAGTAGTCACTCTTAAATACTTCCTTTTCCAGGAACTTTCGTGTAGCCACGTGGAAGGTCTCACCTGGTCTGTAAAACCAGGAGCCAAACATCCACTGTTCACCTGCATCACACAACCAGAAACAAGTTTGCTTTAACAACCTGTGATGTGTATTAATAGGAATAAATCACAATTTAACATAAGGTTCTATTTGGTTAAACTGACTCAGACTTTAATTTCAAATTTAATGTGCTTGTGTTGACATCAGGAGTATTAAAGGTTTCCTGAAGTTGGCTTATAATCACGTTAAACTGTTATTACACAACACTTGCCATACCATTAGCCTGAGGAGTATTTGGGCTCTTCTTTAATTAAGTTTGAAAACTATACAAAGAAAATTTAAGGTACTGTAATACGTAATGCATTCTGGACGTTTAATTACAGTCCGTCAGGGCAGCTTATTTTGGTTTAAAGAATTATCAAGACCTAAATTTGTAAAGTACAATAAAAAAAAAAATAAATAAATAAATAAATATATATATATATATATATATATAAATAAATAAATCTTACCAGCCTCATCCTTCCATAGTTTCTCGATGCTTACTATGTGGGGCTGGAGGTTGGCTTCAGATGGCTCCACATACACAAAGTCTCCTACACTGTAGGTGCTGTTCTCAAAGCTGCAGTCTTGAGTATAGGTGTTCTGAAGGCCTGATGACCACTGTTCCTTTGTAACACCCTCTGTCTTTTCCTCCTCTAGAAGAACAATCACTCATTTATACACAAGCTCCCCCTTAGTCGAGTCATAACAGTGCCTCTAATAAGAAGAACCCTACTGCAGATTGATATACTATACAGGGGAGGGAAAAAAAAAAAAAAAAGCATGGAGACACCCGACCATAACATCCAGACATGGGTCCCCAGACATGCACACTGTAGTTACATATTTATCCCCTCCACCCACCCCCTGAGTTTTGATCCCCCTTGGTCTAAACTAATGAATAAAAAAAATAATAATAAACAATAAAAAAAAAGTTATGTTGTTTAAAATAGCAAAATATGTACTTAAATTGTGAATAGGTTTGTATGGATTCAAATTTAAACCAATCATTACGCAACATAAAACATAATGGCCAGCATCAAGTAGGTTCCCCTTGAGGTATGACTCAACAAGACCTCCAGGGGTGTGCTGTGGTGTCTGGCACAAGAATGTTAGCAGCGGTTCTATTGGGTGCTCTGGCTTGTGGCCTCCGTGGATCGGAGTTGTTTAGCCGGCACATCCCATGGGTGCTTGATTGGATTGGAATCTGGAGGCCAGGTCAGCAGGCTTGGGCATTTTGCATGCCAGGCACTATGTGCTTCAGGAGTTCTGGTGCCTTTGTATTGTGGCCAGCATTGATTCTCCCCCAACCCACAATTTGTGCAGAATTGCCTTTTCTATGGGATTGAACAGTTTTTCTTTTGGTCCCTGTGGGTACATATGAGCCTTAGGTGTCCATGACCTTGTCAGCAGTTTAGTGGTATATAATTGATAATGTTAATGTGTCAATATTTCAGTGCGTCAATGTTATGGCTGATCAGTGTTTTCAAACAAATATTATACAGTACTGTGCAAAAGTCGTAGGGACCACATTACCTTAAGTACAAACTGTATCATATATGAAACATTTTACATGACAGACCAGTTTTTAAATGGAAACAAAAAAATGAATATAAGCCCCAGGGTTTTGAATGAAAATAAAAATAGGACGTGTGATAAAGTTACCAGAAGAACTTTGGTGTTCTTCTGTTTTACTTATAGAACTGCACAAATCTGTCAAAACTACAAAAAGTATTTTTGTACAGTGGTTAATCAATCGGAATGTAGGTCCTACCGTCGCCGCGCTCGGCGGTACCGTTTGGCTTTGTGCGTTTGCTGGCTTTTACCGTTGAGTGGCGCTATATAACTACAGGCTGACGCCTCATGCCTTAGTTAATTCTCTGCTGGATTAATGAGACACAGAGTTTTAGAACTGCACGTAGTAGCGGATAAAATCAAGTAAAACATTGTAGTTAAACAAATTTATAATCACAGAACTAAAATGACGATACAAATGTAGAATTTAAATTAAATTAAATCTTATTAGGATCAAATTTAAACAAAATAAATGTTAACACAGTGAGCCTTTAAATTTTATGACGTGTAATTAGAAAAGACGCGTATAGGGTTTTGTGTCGTCTTATATCTCGTGTTCTTTAAATTTATAGTAGATTTATTAACTAAAATAAATGACCATAAAAATTATAACATTGTCAGGACGTTCTACTGCATCAGCTGATGTTGGTCATTTAGCCCCCGCTTGTGTTTGTGCGTTATTATAAGAATGAAATGCAGTAGACTGTTATGATCTGTAAACGGGTTCGACCCATGTTGCACGGGCGGCACCATAAAGCACGGACACGAGGCGAGGTCTTATGGGAAAAGGGTAATTTATTTAGGCAAAATGGGGAAGGAAAGTGTTGAAGGAGGGACAATGGAAAGAATGGGATAAAGGTTGTGCATGTGCAGTTCCGGAGGCTGTGCCACACTGGCATGCGGGCACACAGCTGATGCTAAGTGTTGGTGCGAGTGGCAGAACTGAGCACGCGGAGGCAGCGGTCCTGCACGCTCCATCGTGACGGCGCTTCTCCCGCTGTCGATGGCCGGCGCGAGTTCTCGCTGACGCAAAAACCTAACCACACTTTTCCTCTTTGGCAGCGGGGCTGCGAGGGCGGGCACGGTGCGGGAGTGTAGATGCCGCGGGAGCTCGCGCAGCTCTTTCTCGCGCTGTCCTCAGCGCGGAGATCAAAGGGCGGAATTCTAGTGTCCTTGTTTAAAGTCCCCGGGGCGCGTCACATCTCCCCACTGACATGCTTTTTTTTATATTCTCCATTACATCACGTACTTCCCAGACCTCAGACAAACCTCCGCGCCTTGCTTTTATAATGCGGAGCAAGCCCGAGATCATATTAACGTTAATTATCGCCAGCCGGCACAAATAAGCGGCCCTGTCCCTTTGCCGCCTATTCAGGGAGCCTACGGAGTGAAGGAGTAGTTATAGTAGATTTGGGCGTACACCCATCACACGCGCACGCTGTGGCAGATCATCATAATTGTCCTAAACTTGTATTTCATAAGGTTTTCCAAACGGAGGTACAGCGCAACAGGGGGCATTATTTACTATTAAACATTAAACGAATTTACAAAACTTAATGCGTGCGATTAAGCGCTGATTCTATGTAGGAAAGTAAAGAAGAGGATCCTGATGCTCAACATTCCGGAGACCAAACCCCATTTAAATTAAATTAACAAATATTGCATGTAAATAACAATAGCCCACGTTTAAAAAAGCATTTTTATTTAGATTATAAAAAAATAATCCTGCATCTGTTTTAGGTGTTCCAGCTGCCACTGTTCTAAAATTCAAATACACCCCGCTTGTGTTTTTGCGTTATTATAAGAATGAAATGCAGTAGACTGTTATGATTTGTAACGGGTTCGACCCATGTTACTCAAACAACTCAGTTCAGGTGTAAGTAAATGGATAGAAAGTAAATGCCTGTGCTGTTTGGGGGAGGGACGTGCTAATGATTTGGTCGGCTCTGTGTGTGTGTGTGTGTGTGTGTGTGTGTGTGTGTGTGTGTGTGAGAGAGAGAGAGGGGTGTCGCTGTCGTTTTCAGTGAAACAAAGGCTCAGCTGAAAAATGTTAGGCACATCAGTCATTTAACCCCCAATAAAAGGTATTTGAGTGTTATGATAGTTGTAATATAACAGATGCGCACTGAATACTAAACCTAAACCAGGCGCGGAGATTAATGAACCAAGATAGCCCCCATACCCGTTAAAAATAAATAAATAAATACCAAAGAATATTATTGTGTATAGACTGATTAAAAACAATGCAATTTATGCTATCATAAGGAAAATAACAAGTTCTTTCATTCCAATGATTAAAAAAGGTAACAATGTCAACTTTGGAATCTAGAATCCAGGAGCTTAAAATTACACAAATTGAAATCACTGAAAGTCTCCAGAAGAGCCTCAGATTCAAGAGGTTTTTAAAGTGGGGAGAAGTGCATTTCAGTTCCTCTGAATGTATAGGTGAGAACAGCCGATTCACACCTGGGGAGGGTGAATAATTTGTATTTGAATGTTGTCTGGCATTGTAAAGCACTATAGTGACACTAAAAGAACAACCCAGGATTAATAGGAATTCTTATACTGCATAAACATTATTTAGCACAAAAAAATTCCTCGCGCTCGGGAAAACTATGCGTGCGGTTGAGCGCTGGTTAGACTATAGGAAATTAAATCGGAGGGTTTTTATTTAGACTATTAAAAAAATAACCTATTCTATTTTTAGGCGTGCCAGCTGCCACTTTTTAGTTAGAAGTTTTCAATACAAAGCTTATAATGCCCACATGACATGACGGAATAAGGCACGGCTGGTGATGATTGGGGTTTGTTGGGTTACAGTGGATTTTACTACGCGGTGTGAGTGCAATGGCCATCCGTCTGCTCGCGCTGACTCTGCTCCTTTGAAGTCCCTGGGGCGCGTTCCATTTGCCCTGCTTGCATGCCGCACTTCCGCGTTGTTGCACGCGCGCTGCATACACAGCGCGTAGTAAAATCCACTGTAGCCCAACAAATTCCGAGTATTTTATAGCGCGGGGTGCAAGCCCGGGCAACGATAGGAACGATAGCTCACCAGTCATGTGTAATTCTGCGGTCCCGCTGCTTCGCATGTCTGAAGGGGAGGCCGCCTAACTAGTGAGCGAGGAGCGATATTGATTTGGGCGCACGCCGTGACAGGCTGAAAAAACTGTGTCAGATTAATGTGCAAAAACTATATAAAAAAACTATAAAAGACTACATGCCTTTATAAGACTCAACTTTTATTTAAGCGCACTCACAATAACGAAAAAACGTTGTGATTTTGTAAGTGTTGTGATTTTGTAAGTGTTGTAAGCTGCGCTGTTCTGTATTGTTTTTGGTGAACTTGAGCACGTCAGAAAATGAACGCAAACGTTTTTTTAAATGGTCAGAGTCAGTCTGCTTGCTGTTTTCCCGACGCGTTCATAATCATTAGTCTACTTCTGCCGGTGCGCTCTGGAAAACTTCATGCATGCGGCTGAGCGCGGATTAAAACTATGGAGTAAATTAAAGAGGAGAATCACGATGCCGAAGTCCTGAGCCCAAACCTCATTTAAATTAAATTAACAAATATTATAAGTAAAAAAACAATAGCCCACGTTTAGAAACAGTTTATAAATTCTTTCCGACATGAGTCGGCCCGGTGTTATGTGCAGAGCGCCGGGAGATTTCCTGAAGCTCAGAAATCACTGGGCATTTTTTCTAAATAGCCGCTATCTTTAATAACTGATGGAGGTTTTGAGCTGTATACACACGCATTCCTGCCTAAACAACTCTTAAAACTACACCTGTGACACAATAACAGTAATATTTCAAACATTCTGCAGGCTGATATTTGGAGAAAGGAAAGAATAATGAATAAACCAGTTGTTGGGTCAAAATAACCCAACCAGGTGTTCATTTGTAAACTACATCTCATATGAGCCAACATGAGCAACCCAACAATGTGTTTAAAGTACCTGAAATAATCCAGAACTTAAATAACAATAAACAGATACAGAGATACGCTGTATAACGGTCACTGTTGTATTTACGGCAACGAGCGAAAATTTCACTTTGCGCCACCTGGCGGCCATTTTACGAATGACTTTGAAATGCAACTGATTTATTTTGGCCGCTGACGTTTTTACGCGGCGGTGAGCAGGACGGTAATAACCATTCCAATTGATCAACTACTGTATGTCCCCAAGACTGTAAGTAAAAGAGCCATTAGGTTTTATTAAGGGTGCTCGAGTTCTTTTAAATAACGGTCACATTTGCACCATTCTATTTTCATGCAAAAACCAGAAGCATACAGTTTTTTTTTGTTTTTTTAGTTTTTTTCTATCTTAAAACTGGTTTGTCAATAATATGTTGCTTTCTTTACATGCATGCAAATATTTTTGTAATGTTATTTTTTCATTAATTTTTATGGTATGCTTAAAATTTGTCTATGATTTTGTACATAATACAGACAAGATGAATATACAGAGCAAAATTTGCACAGTAGACCTGTGCACAGTACTTTATGTTACATGTCTAAACTTTAATGAAATGCATAGTAACTGAATGACCAAGATACCTTTCTTTTCTTCCTCTGCTTTGAGTCTATCTTCCTCCACTTCCTGAGGCAGCTTCTCTCTCTTTTCTTGCTCCACATCTGCATGCAGATGTCTAGATGTGTAGCTGAGTGCTGGGGAAAGGAGAATCTCACCGTTCTTGCATAGTTCATCTCGAATCTTCACAAAGAACTGCTGCAGCTCAATCGAGTCCTCAAAGATCTCAGAGTCAGTTCTGCAGGCAAAGTGAGTAGTTTTGTCAGGGGAAAAAAAAGCACTTGTAGCCTTACACTCTTATCAGTACAAATAAGTTGATTTTGTTCTGTCCGGATAACTAAATATACCTCTGGTCTTTGATTTATCTAGAGATGTATTTTTTCTTACTGATTTGAGGTAATTGAGATTTTTTTTTTTGCTAAGAACTACAAATCAACAGCATATAGAAAGATTTTTCTAACAATAACGAAAAATTCAACCATAATGTTAATAATAACAGAAATCTGACAAGCAGACACACATGATTGGCTAGTGCTGCTCTGATTGATGCAAGTTTGCTCAGCAGAATTCAATCTCTTGATCTCTGGATGACGGAGTGAATGCATTTCAGATGATCACAGATCATGCCAGATAAAGCAGAAAACTGTACGATTCCAAGCATGTCTGATCAAACTGGTCCATTTCTAGATTTAGCTTTTTCTTTGAAAAGTTAAATAATACTTAACATCCCCAATAAACATTTCAACTTTGTGAATATTTAATAACTTAACATTTTAGAAAATTTGTAGCATTAAAGATATTTATAATTAAGCAATTATCTTAGGACCAATAATATAAGTAACAATGTTTAAAAATATGTACTTTTTACTAACAAGAAACAAAAAAGTGATTGTTAGTAACAGTTATTCTTGTTAAAAATCGTTACAAATAAAATGAGCAGTGCACAGAAAAGAGGAGCTTTTACTAACCTATTAAGGCGTCTGGCTTTCTCCAGAACCTCAAAGAAATGCTCTTGAAACACATCCAATCTCCGATAGCGCGTACACTCTACGTTGTTACGAATTATCTCCAAGCTAAGGGGTGGGTCCTCCGTGTTGGCAGGATCCACAGCGGGCACCTCTGCAAGCGAATCACTATAGCACCGGCCCTCGTCATCCTGATGGCCCATCACTGACACAAACAGGTTCCTAATAAGTTCGCAAACCAGTGGAGCTACTGCCAATTGAGATCCCACCTTTTCCTCTCCCTCCTCCTCCTCCTTCTCAAGGGTGCGGCGTGCATCAAGAAAAGCTCTGTGGAGCAGCAGTGCATCGCGGTAGATGAGCGACTCGGGCTCATTGTATGTACAGGCATTGTTGAACATAAGAATGAAGTCTTCTGCCATCGACTCTATGTCCTGGTAGCGGCCCTGAAGCATGTAGCTACGCAGACGTTCCATGTCAATAGGCCGCTTGATGGCTGCATAGTAATCAGGCAGCTCAGAACGTGATGGCAGACGCAGAAACACTGTGCTTAGGCGACGTCCGCGACTGTCTGTGAAACCAGAAACAGCTTCATAGAGCTTGCCCAGTTTCTGCTGCAGGGACGTCTGAGAACGGGATTTCTTGGGAGATGCAGCACCCCCACTCCTCCCTAGATAAGTAACAGGTTAATAATACAACAAAAAAAATTATTATATACGATCATATGATCTCATCCATCATTCAAGATAAGATAAAAAATTTTTTTAAAAAGCTCCAAGTTTTTTTTTAAGTTACATAACGCACGTAGTTTGAGCTTAGGTGAGCCAACATCGTCATCCTCTGGTAAAGGTCCAAGTTCCTTTTGTTTTTCTATCACCATCTTTTCTAGAATGTTTGCATCATTGTAAACCTACATAGAGCAGTAAAAGTAAATAAATACTCATTATTATTAAATGAACTATAAATGTTAGTTTTACTCAAAGCCAATTAAAACTGATTGTAAAAAACAAAGCAAACAGATCGTACTATACACTATGTGTAAAAAAAACAAACAAACATTATGTTAATATAATGTAAACAAACTGTACACAATATAAAAAAAAAAGACCATATCTTCATCCAGGTTCAGCCTTCAAACAAATCATAGTCTCTACAATTCTGACCTACCTGAGACCCTTCCTCATTATAGTGGCGGGCATTGCGGAACATGAGCTTCATGTCATTTATGAGACCCTCCTCACTGACATAGCGTTCAGCACGGATATTGCCCTCAATGGTGCGCAGGTCCATGGGCTCTAAGATAACCTGGTAGTAGTCAGGGTAGTCCTTCTTTGAAGGCTTCACCATAAAGAGATCACAGAGGCGTCGACCTGTACCTGCTTCCCGTGCCTCGGTCACTGCTGCATACAATGCTTTCATCCTGTTTTTCTTGGTGTTCTTCTTATGACTATGATATTAATAAATGTATTATTGTAGAGACAAAAAGCAACATTAACATTATGCAGATGAAAATAATACACAGTATAAAATATGCAGTGTCAGCTTAAAATAGAACTGACCTTTTTCTTTTACTGCTTCCAATGTCAGGGGTCATAGGGGAAAGCAAACTGTCTCCCTCATCATCATCTCGAAATTCTCTTCTTTTTAGCTGAAAGGGAGATTTACTCATTTTACAGCAACACACTACAAGCTCAATAACATGCAGAGTGTACTAAACACTGGAGGGATAGACAGAAAATGAACAGGACTTAATTATACCACAGTTTTAGTTTGGTAATGAAGATGTATACATCACTGGCGCGAATGATTTCAAAATTCGTAGACTAATATTCCGGCACATTTACTGAAGACCATGCTGAAAAAAAGAAATATATTTACCTGCATTATTTGCTGCAATTTTTGAGCACGTTTGTAAATGGCAGAATTGGGGACATTGTAGCGTTTAGCATTCTCAAACATAGAATTAAGGTCCGATTCCATCTGCTCAATTCCCTCATACTCCCCATTCCGCATTTTTTCTCTGTGAAAAAAGTTAACAGATGTCATTCTAAAGTGCTGTATTTCACCAGGATACCAGTTTAAGACCAGCATACTGATTTCCTTGATTGGACTATGATTAGCTACAATACATCAATTTCCATGATGCTGTTTGGCATCAAACCAACCAACACATATCAATAACTCAGACAAATTATCTGTTTATAAAATCAGATGCATTAAAGTAAAAATGGGTATAGATAAAAAGTAAATTGATATAAAGCAAAGATATATTGTTAGAAATTTAGGCCTGTACCTGATTTGCTGGATAGAAATTGGGTTTTTGATCTGCTGGTAGTAATCAGGGTACTCTCTGCGTGAAGGTAGCTGGAGAAACGGCTCAGCGATGAGCTGACCCTGAGTATTACGGGCCCCTCGAACAGCTTGGTATAACTGGAAGATTGGGTCAGCAGTAGCTAGTCGGGTGTGCCCACTTTCAGACTCCATCTCCCCAGCATCATAGCGCACAGAGCCTTTAGTAACAGATACAAAAGACAGTAAGAAATCACATTACCGAGTTTAAAGCTTTGATTGTATGTATGACCATAATTACATAAAACTGTCTGGAAAGTAAAAAAAATAAATAAATTAAAAACTTTTGGAAAAATGTTAGACTGCAAAGAGTCTTTGTAAGTCAAACTCAGGCTGAAAGATTGAACACCTGAGAGAATGGAGTCTTCATCACTCTCTGAGCCAGGCTGCAGAGACATGGTTATAGCAGGCAGACGATCACCCTGAGCAGACCTCCGATTCCTGCCACAGAACATGCAGTGATCAAAATCAATCTACTCTGCATATTTTCAGTAACAGATGGTTATCCTGGTTAAGGTAATATTGCATCAGGTGAACACTTCAAATAAGGCAGGAACACATAGATCATCAGTTCATCACTGAACATAATCTACACACATTTAGTCCCAGGGGCAATATAAAGTCACCAGTCCTCCTACCAGCACAACCCAAAGATACCTACTGTAGAATGAGATCACACTTTCAAAGGGACAGTTAACCCGAGCTCAGAATCAAACCAGAAAGGATGATGAAGATACCTGATGCGGAGGCTGGATTTTGTTGGTTCTGCCTGTTCAAGTTCAGTCCTCCTTTGGATAAAGACCTTCTTGATTGTGTTTGCATCCTTCAAACAAAAAAAAAAGAAAGTGTTACCTCAAAACCCAGGAAAGTAAACCAAAACCGGATTATTCTGTTTGAGGCAGGACCTAAAAACTGATGTGAAGGATACAACAACAGAATGTAACCATAAATTACCTTATATACTTGTGATCCAGGTTCATTGTAGGCTTTGGCATTTTTGGTCAAAAGAATAATGTCCTTGGCCATGGCATTGATGGATTTGTAATGTCCCATCTGTGATAAAACAATAACCTGTTTGTTCTGGGGGACTATTTTTGCCAAGTTTAGTTGGAAATCCAGTAACTGATGATTAGTGATAATAGGAAAAACAAACCTGTATCCTCTGAGCTATGGTTCGCAAATCTATTGGCTCCTTAATTATGGCATAGTAGTCTGGGTATTGCTATATAGGCATAGAATAAAAACCATACAGAATTATTAACATTAAGGCAAACTAAATAAATTTTAATTTTAATGTTATTCTAGGGAAAAGAAGAATAAAAGAAAATCTAATGGAAATGTCTTACCAGTTTAGATGGCAGTTTCTGGAAAAGTTCACTAACTAATCTCCCTGAAGAATCAGTATAAGATAGAAGAGTCTCCAACAGCTGCTCTAAGATCCCCTTCATATAGTTGGGTGACATCTGAGCACAATTGAAGAGAGACGATGTGATAATGCTACTGTGTGTCATATGCACAGAGCTGTTACGCTCTAAAAAAAAGTAACAGTAGATTACGAGGAAACATTACCTCCTCCTCTGTAGAGACTCCTGGGTTGTCTGCATCTTCACTTTCCTCTTCTTCCTCATCATCCTCGACATCTCCTCCCCGAAGCAGGGTACTCTTCGTGGTTAGAAACAGATCCCATAACTTACAGGCAGCTCTGTACTCCGAACTTTCAGCCTAGAAAGGAGGAGAAAGACAAAATTGGGCCCAGATGTAAGTCATCATTACCACTAATTGCGCATCCTCAGAGCTCCAGATGGCAACTAAAATGGTCGTCAGTGCATCTAATGTTTGAACTTTGCCACTAGATTTATTCAGACAGCTGTCAGCAGCGACAGTTCTCCACAAAAATATGCAGGGATCAATAATCCTTTGAGACACTCTCTCTCCTCTGCTCTGTACTCAGGACAAGAGTAGAGAGGCATGCGTGATAGTACAGCAGGGCTGCATTCAACAATGCGAGCACCATGACATACATCATTAATGTAGTGAGTGCATGTGCCAAAAAAAAAAAAAAAAAAAAAAAAACAGGTGGTGAAGTGAATTGCAAACAACAGAAGTGATTCATTTAACATTTAATTTGGTATTAATTTCTGATTGGTGTTAAATTTCTCATCTACATCAGATGTTGTATTTTTAAAGTTGTATCTTCTACATCAGATGCAATTGATACAGAGACCAAATCAACCAGTGAAAAATATTAGATATAGCTGTTCGTCATCCCAATTGGACTCGGTCATTATTCACTTATCATTATCAGATAATGCTAGCAAAGCACGGCTAACCCACTTAAAATTAAAGATTTATGTTTGTCTGGACTCCTGACCATGATTTGTTTGCAAACTACAGACATTTAGAATGAAAAGGGAAAAGTCTGTTTATATAATACAGGAACTAATAGAACTAATTTGAACAAAAAATTTGAGTTAAAATTTAATTCTAGTAATGATTTGAGGTATGTACTAACCTACACAAAGAAACATTATCTTAACATAAATCATGTGTACATTACCGAATAGTAAGCTTTGGCATTGTTTATAAGTAACTTGAAATCTTCAGAGAACTGCTCTGCATCTTGGTAGTCTTCTGTCCTGAGCTTTTGCTGGATCTTCATCATGTCAATAGGCTGGCTCACTACCTCATAGTAATCCGGCTGATTCCTAAAAGCGTACACAATAATTAGAAGAGACTACGCAAAGAACAATTTTACCAACCAAGTCCATCTAGTTAACTTTATTGTATAATACATTTTATCATGTCTGGAACTGCATACAACATTCCTAATTTTTATCTTCAAAGATATCCAAAACACACAAACACTACATTGTACACGAATGGGGATGGCAGCTGCTCCATACCTTCTTTTCGGTGCACGAACAAAGAGCTCGCATATCTGCCTCCCTTGCTCATCTTTGTAGTCCCTGATAGTGTTGTACAATTCATTGCAAACAGCAATCTACAAGAAATAGACCGCATGCTTAGTCACTGTGGACAGTCTAAAAAAGACACTGAGAACTAAGGATGCGTTAAAGGATGTGTCCTTAAATAGGGGGGAGGAAAAATAAAAATCAGATAAGTCACACTTTCACAATGTATACAATATTAGTGGAAATTAAGTAAAATATAGTTTGATACTAATCCAGTGGTACAAATAAGTATCAGACTTTTGATTACTGAGGTAATCAAAATAACCTACTGTGGAAACACAGTGGCACCTTTAAAGTACTGCTCTGGCTTTATGTATTGCTGTAGGTTTGTCATAGTTCTTGCAATGGAGGTTCCCAAAAAAAACTCAAAATGTATGTTTTTTTTGTGTGCAATTATGTACATGTGTTATTATTTTTTAAGATCATGTATGCAACCAGCTGGCAATTACAACCTGCGCAAACTTACTTGATCAACAGCTGTGGCACTAGAAGTCTTCCTCCTTTTCCAGCTGCTGGCTGGAGTTGATGAAGTGGCATCATCAAAGTCTCCACTCACACTGCTGGAGGGAGAAGCAATGCGGCGTCTCTTGGAGCCCATAGAAAAAGTACCTGAAATTTTTTTTTTTTTTTTTACACACACAGACAGTCCAGTTGGTACAGGCACAACTTATCTATCATGTGCATACAAATATCGCCTGATGATTAATGCTGAACATCTTATATGCATAATATTAATTAAAATCCAAGCAGCACAGAACTGTGCTGGGAATATATACACACAATTGATGTATGTATATATATATATATATATATATATATATATACACACACACACAGTATATAGTTGTGTTTATATGGAAGCCTTGTTGGTTTGTGTTAACGAGGAAACATCAGACATTAAACTGCGTGCATTTGGATTTTCCAATATGTCAATTAAAACAAAAACTGTTACTGGTGGCTCTGTATAACAGTTGGTAACAGTTAGTACCATTACTTTCATAATGCGTACATTTTACCACTAGAACTTTCAGAATTAGTACATTATTACAATCTTTTGGTCATTGAAACAACAAGAAAAACAAATCATGTGTATCTGTGCTGTTGTTTGTTTTTTTTTTTTGCTTATGTGGCCCTTTTTTATCAGGTCTGTTTGTATAGTTGGTTAAAATTTAATATAATTCATCATATTACATAGGTTGTGCTAAAAAAAAGCATATGTAATTCTACTATGTATATGTATTGCATAATCCTGTGCCCTATAAATGTTTTTTTTCTTTTGTTTTTAAGGCAAAACAAAAAGTAGCCAAAATGCTAAGTTTCAAGGGCTACATGCTTAAGTGAAAAAAGGTGAATGGAACAGTTTACTGTGGTAAAGGTGATCGGGCATTTACATCACACATATACACATTTTTGTCACGGTGAGGCTACTCTGATGGATCACAATTTAACAAGAACCATGACAAACATCTTGTTCCCACAACGAACACATTAGATTGGTATACTAGCTAGCTAATACACATTTAACAAAACTACTAAAGTTAAACTAATACAAACACCTAATACAAGCTAGCCAATACACATTTAACATAACTATTAAGGTTAAACTAATATAAACACACTTGCTCTTATTTATTTTATTTGCCTCTCTCGTCTGTTGGGTTACAACTTCCCTGCCGGCGCTCGTGTTAGAGTGCACCAATCCTCTCACACTGCCACCGCCGCTGCTGTTAACTTCTCAAACAAAAGAGCGCATTACTAACCGCGCTAGCGCGCCTGCTAACCGCGTAACCCGAAATGTAACTTTATCTGCCTGTATTATAAACTCGCATGATAATAAATCCCTGCTGTAACTCACCCGTATAAAAATGTGTGGTTTTCTATAAACAGTTGATAATTATTCAACATAAAATACAGCAACAGTTACAAATGTTAGCCAGTAAGCTAACGGCTTTTTAAGCCCCGCCTATTTTTCATCAGCGGAAGTTTATTCAGTTAAAAGTCTTCATGTTTACTGGCTTCCGGCCACAGATTTATCGTTGATAACAAAAAACTTTTTTTTTTAAACAACCAATTTGCCTTTTCATTTTTTTTTATATATTATTTGTTATTATAAAAAATATCTGAAAATAAAATCCAGGTCTTTACTTTAATTTATACAATTTCATTTTGGAATAAATATATTTTATCCCAAAATGTATATACAGATTTTGACAATTGTTTTTGTTACAAAGCAGATTTAGAGAATCCACAAATTATGGAAATAAGTATGAAAAGTGTGAGGAAATAAGTACAAATCAAAATGACTAGATTGTCTCTGATGAGCAAAGAAAAACTCCCTGCGATGGCAATAGGAAGAAACCTTGAAAGGAGCCAGACTCAACAGGGAATCTAACCTCATTTGGGTGATAACAGATACAGTAGCAGGGATTGATCTGCAGACATATTGAGCATTTGGAGACTGGACGTTAAGTATAATGGGAGAGGTGTTAATATGAATTCCACTTTCATTATTGGAGGCTCAGGTATAAAACTGTTCAGTAACATGTTAAAAGTTGGTAAAGTTGGTCATGGGAACATAGGAAAGTGAGGCTCTTAATTTCTAAACCAATAGAGGTTTACCTGTTGCTCCACCCATGTACATCTCTGGTTTGACTTCTGCCTGTTGTATGCTGTAGATGTTTCACAGTCCGGGAGGAACGCCTGTGACATCCATCAGCCAAATAAAATTTCTGTTTTATAGATGCCTCTAACTAAAATCAAGTGTAACCAATTACCCTCAGAAGTCACCTTGTTAGTAAATAGAGTCCACCTGTGTTTAGGTTGAGTTCAGCCTTTATTTAGAGTGCCATTTTATGGCGCCCCTAGAGCAGACCGGGTTAAGGGTATTACCCAAGGGCTAAGCGGTGGCAACCTGGCGGAGCTGGGGCTTGAACCGCCGATCTTCCAATCCGTGACTAAGAGCCTTAACACACTGAGCCACCACTGCCCCCAACCACTGCCCCCACTGTAATTTAATCTCACTATATGTATACTGTTCTGTGAAGCCCTCAGAGGTTGTGAGAGAACATTAGCAAAAAAATATCTTCATGAAGCCCAAGGAACACACCAGACATGTCAGGGATAAAGTTGTACAGAAGTTTAAAGCAGGGTTATGTTAAAAAACATATCCCAAGCTTTAAACATCTCATGGAGCACTGTTCAATCCATTACCCGAAGACAGAAAAAGTATGTCACAACTGCAAACCTACCAAGAAGACATGGTTGTCCACCTACAGTAAACTGACAGGAAGCAGAGAAGCAGCCAGAAGGCCCGTGGTAACTCTGGGGGCGCTACAGTGATCCATACGTCAGGTGGGAAAATAAGTCCACAGGACAACTATTAGTGGTGCACTCCTCAAATCTGGCCTTTATGGAACAATGGGAAGAAGTAAGCCATTGTTGTAAGAAAGTAAAAAAAAATCCAGTTTGCAGTTTGTGAAAGCCATGTGGGGGACACAGCCACGAAACTAAATTCTTTTTTTTTTTTACTTTTTGGCCTAAATGCAAAACACTCTGTGCGTTGGAAAACTAACACTGTGCAACATATCGCATCTGATGTTTTTTTTTTTAGCAGGGACAGGGGAAATACAGGGCAATCTTAAGAAAAAAAACCTGTTAGATTCTACAAAAGACTTGATACTGGGTGGTTGTTCACCTTACAGCAGCACATTCATGTATTAGAAAAGTCCAGACAAAGTTCAGACTTAAATCCAAAGTTCAGACTTAAATCCAATCTTTGGCAAGACTTAAAAATTGTTGATCACAGAAGCAATCCATCTAATCTTATATTATTATAATCCGTGTTATTTTGCAAAAAAAAGTTCAAGGGGTATGGAAAAAATCTACAAGAGATATTAATTTGACTGATTTTCATGCCTAAACAAACTAAATAAGCATAGTGTAACTTTTATGCCTGAATAAACAGATTAAACAAACTGACCTCAAAGGACAACAGAAAAAGACACTTTCAACCCAAAATTATTTTGAAGTCCAAGTTACATTATGCTCTAAAGGGGTCGGTCATATTTCAGGAATAAATACACAGAAATGGCACAGTCTGACTTCAGTTAGCTGTCAAAACAAAAATTCACAAACAAGTTGTATTCACTAGTCAGGGACACTAACCTTCTCTTTGCATACATTTGGATCGTGACTTCCTCACTGCATAGGGGACGTAATGTGCCGTCTTGCTTTTCCGTCAACGTTGCCATGGCAACGGGAAACTATTACGTTTAGCCTTTATCTTGAGCCACGATCTCCAAGTAGATTAGAATAGACTAGTAGAACTAAAATTTTATTAATGAGTATTACATGTTTTTATTTTAAGATAGGAAGCAAACATTTATTACATTGTATTATTGCAAATTTGAGGCTGGGCTGGATGCGGATTGACTTGCTGTGCTATTCACATTTCGGCCATATAACGTATGTAATGCATGCAGGCAGGCGTTAATTAATGAATCAGTAATTACAAATATACGTTTTTGCATTGTGTTTGCATTCAACGTGCTTTGGGTTGCTGTCTACTGTGTGTATAATAAAAGTTTTATAAAACATCCAAGAGTGTCCCTAGGTATGTCCAAGACTTGGGTGCGCATTATTCCAGATGTTGCACCCCTGCCCCCCACCCCCTCCTCTCATCCCCCTGCTGGTCTGATGTTGAAAAGTGCGGACAGAGAAGAGGAACTTGCTGAGTCCAGGATCCCCGCAGCAGCGCGTGTGACGTCAGAGCAGGTCTGGCTGAGCAGCGCGAGCGCGACATCAGTGCTAAAGACTGCAGCTCCAAGAGCAGGCGAACAGGTAGGCTCTTCATCACACACACACACATACCTTCCTCTCAGAAGACGAGCAGATGAAGTACTTAAATTTGAATAGGAATCCTTTTGTCCTGCTTTGGTCATCCTTGGATTCATAATATACGCAGGGAACCTAAACAATTAAGGTTCCTCACATAGGCTGCATTACTACACTGAGGCACCTGAATGCATTGGTCGTGAGTTAAAAAAAATAAATAAATAAATAAATAAATAAATACTTATGAAAAAATAGTTGCGCATTGCACGCAGAAATGTGTGTCCAGTCATCAAGAGAGTTGCGCTTAATGAGGTGGGAGAGGGATTTGGTGCATTGGCCACATCTTCGATTGGGTTTCATCATTGTTTTGTGTGTGCAGAGATTTGATCCTATATGGATTTTATGATGTTCTTTGATATCAGACAAAGATTAAACATGCCGTCTCGACCAAACTGCCTCATGCTACTGTCCCCAATGCATCTGTTCAGTCATTGTTTCATACATTATCTGGTGTTAGATGTAAATTCTTACTGCATTCTCGCCAACCCTTTAATCCTTACTGGACATTTGAGACATATGAAGGAGTGCGCGTTACACACTGCGCTAGGAGCTAGTTTTCCTCTTTCTTTATTGTGTTTTTTTCCCCCGGTGTTTGAGTCTTTAGAGTGTCTGCAGAGGCTCACGAAATGTAAGAATTGTAAGCACAGTGAGGTCTATTGCCATCGCGCGAGTTCACGGCTTTATGCTTTATGAATCCCTGCGCGCCTCCGTTAAAACTCGCGTCTTACAAGGTTACAAGGCTAATAAATAAGCTAGGACTAACGAAAACTATGGTATTTGTTAAAACGTTTACAAAGAATTGCTGGCTAATCTACACTAAGGACGTATTATTATTATATATTTTTTTTTTTTACACCAAGGACGTACAGTATTTTCCAAGGTACAGCTACACAGTCTGGCATCATTGATGTCTAAAGATGTAGGAGTTTGGTCAAGCATTAACATAATGATCTCTAAAATGCGAAATAATGTTGAAAAATCTCAATGCAGTGGACTTTTAAGTAAAATCTCTGTATTCTGAGTGAACAGCACTTGTGAGTGACATGAAAGAATAAGTGCAATATTAGAGTATCAACCCCAGCCACTATAAATGTATGCTGCAAATGGTGCAAAACATCAAGTATAAAACTGTGGAGATGGAACATGGATGTACAAAATGAATATCTTACAGATACAGTATAACACACTTGCTCAACATACCTAAAATGTGTGCAAGCCTACAAAGCCTCCCATAGCTTTACAGAGATCGAAATCTCTTTAATCACTGCATTAAACCATCATGGATCAAGTATCAGTTACACATGGTCATTTAATACATATTAGAGTATTTCATATCCACAGTCATCCTTCCACTCAGAGTGAGCTTTGAGAGCTGTTTGGCTCCTTTGATTAATTAGTGCTTTTCTTATGTGCTGAACCTGAACCCATCAAATAAAACCAATGAAATTCATGAAATAAATTCAATGCCTTAGAAAAGCAAGACAGCATTGATTTTAATTACCTTGATAAAATAAAGTCTACTTTATTCCAGGGAATTAGTGAAAGTGTAATTAAGTCCTTAAAATATAACTCATCACAGTTAAAACTCACCGCAAAAAAAAAAAGATTAAGCATTTCAAACAACTCAGATCAAAGAACTCATAACATAAATGGTACTCAATCCTGAATGCTATCCATATCCTTTAATTTATATAATCATGTATATTGACATGGAATGTTGATGAGATGTCCTAGTGTTACTGACTCCTACCTTTTTACTCTCCCATTCTCACTCCTGTTTTGCTCTTTGATCCACTGGGCTATCCTAAATCCTCTATTCAGCTTCTCAGTGGAGCACCAGCTTAACCATACAATGCCCTTAGAAGAAGGAAAAGGATGGAAAAAGAAGACAACTGATATTAAGGAAAATTATGACTTCAAAGAAGTCCTGGGAACGTGAGTGTTTCATAAAATAAATCAATTTACTTTCAGTTAATTTCAATTAAATTCAATTCAGTTTTTTTTTTATATAGCGCTTTTAAGAATTGTCTCAAAGCAGCTGCAATTAAAAGAAAATTATGTAAATGTTTATGAGTGAGAAAAAAATTGTATAGATCATAATTTAATAAAAAATACAAAGTCACCCCTTTTGTTATATATTCTTTTAAAGTGAGTCAGTTTCAAGTCTTCAGCCCCATGAAGGTTGCAGTTGTGTTGAGAGTCAGGATTAAAATCACTATGTGACAGATTAGGATTAAGGATGTGATGCTTTTATGGTTCAATCAGTGAACCATGCTTACACGAATTTCATGCATGGCCAGATAATGCAGCGGTGCATAGAAAGGTCTAAACAGAGGTTTCTGGTTTTATAAGGATCTGTATTGGTTTTGTAATATTTCAAATGGTAAGAATCCTACTATCTGTACTGCGGCATCATGCTGGCATTTTGCGTATTATGATTAGAGAAGCTGAAGCTTGCTCTCAGCATTTTGATGCTTTACAGATGATGAGACGAATACTTACAAATCTCCTGAATACTGCACCGGCCCTCAGCCATTGTGGCTATATTTATACTGCTGTGTCTGTGGGCGAGTACCCATTTTTTGTCACTTTCAGTCTGCATCCTTACACAGTGTTAGTGTCTGCATGAGGACATATGAGACTGGACAAAAGCCAATGTAATTGTATACAGTATGTGTGTGTTTCTGAGCATGCATCCATGTACTTGCTGTTTTCTCTCTCTCTCGCTCTCTCTCTCTCTCTCTCTCTCTCTCTCTCTCTATATATATATATATATATATATATATATATATACTTTTTTTTACAAATTACCCAGTGTCTAGCAGTGTAGAGTTACAGTGTTGTCTTATGGCTATGGCTTGGACTAGTCTATGCTATGAAGATACAACCACACATCCACACATACCCAAAATAACACAGACACATAACTTACATACAGTATAGTCAGGCTACTCACATAGTCTGAAAACACATGATGGATGATGACTGCAGACCATTTTAACTTAGGAATGTTTCTATACCTCAATGAATATATGAAATACAAATATAGGAAATGTGATCAGTAAAAAATAATTGAGATCAATGAAATTCTTGGTAAAGTTGCCTCATAAAAGAAATAAAAACCAATGCAAAAAATCACAGCTATGTTAAATAACTGCATAAACAATGCAATGGGAACTCACAAAATTGCGACCCAATAGCTGCATTGCCTTAAGAAAATCATTTGATAGCGAGAGGAGAAAAAAGAAATACAATTTATGATAGGGAGCATAAATATTAGACTTTAGAGCATTGGAAAAAGGTCATGTAGGCCAATAAGTCTAGATTTACCCTATTCTAGAGTGATGGACACGTCAAAGTAAAAAGAGAAGTGCAAGTATTTGGCCGAGGTATCAATGAGTATACGTTGTGGCCTGACCTGATTGTATGTACAGGGTGTACAGTATTTCTGCCTCATATCTAGTTTCTAGGATAAGATCACGACAGAAAATGAATAAATAATGAAATTACTGCTTACATGAAGACACTCTAGACCTATTTTCTTTGCAAAACATTCATATAAATATTAGAATTTGTTCAAAACAAGTAATAGACAAAAATCTACACACACATGCAAGTTATGAATAGATAAACAGGTACCACAGACCTAATAATTATTAGCTGGGTTTCGATGTATTTAATACAAATACAGAACATAGACATTCACCAGGTCTGTCCATCTTTTCTGTATAAAGACAATCTATAATCACTCACTGCTATTGGAAGCATTGTTCAGTGAACAATTAATTATAGTGATAGCTATGAGTAGTCATCATGTTTGCACTTTTAAAAGGTGAATGAACAGGATCGATGGTGTGGTATGTTGTGCAATAATACAACAAATAGCTGGACTACAATGAAATGGATCAGCAGCAGTGCAAAGACAGAGAGAGACTGATTGTTTAGGAACACGTATGTGTGGTATAACCTGCAACAGAAGGAAATAGTAAGGGAAGTAAGGGAAATAATAAATGAAAACAAAAAACACATTGCATGCAACCCTTCAGTTTCAGATAACATTTTTTTTAACCATCTGCAAATCATTTAAATTATATTTTTCATCCTGTGCACAACATGAAATATTAAAACACACAGTCATAACCATGAATTCTACAAATTTCTTTTAACATTTTATACAATTAATTTTAATTTGCACATAAATACATGTCTTAAAAGTACCAGAATAAACAAATAAAGCATACTGCATTTACACACATGGGGAAACAAAAACTAGCTCAGTTGCAAATGACAATGTAATACATACTCAGATATTACAGTGAACCACGAGGCACTTGGTTGCTAGTTTAACCATCATCAGTGTTAGCATGGCACAATTTATCAACATACATAACAAAGACATAAAAAAACACACTTTGTCCTGACATTGTAAACTGTTTATAACAGAAAAAGTTATTAATAACAGGTATTCTTATCATTACAATGTTTTGTGGATTGTAATTACCTTTAGCATGAGAACAGAGTTAGAACAATTGAATAAGAACACCAGCACAGTGCTCTTGTCTTCACACTTCAGTTTTAAGTGAGGGAAAAGAGTATGATTCCGCATATTGGAATCTTGAGACATTATTCCAAGATTCTCCCACAATTAACACATACCGACTATAGTCCGTTTCACCCACTTGTATTATTCTTTTCAAATTTCTGACATCATCATCACCATTACCAAAAGTGTCAGATACCTGCAACAAAATATAAATTACTTGTTTTTAGCACAATATCTCAGAAACCTTAAATAATTAATGATGAATTGATATCATTCATTCATTCGTTTTAATTTTAAATTCAAAATTAAAACCATTTTTTTTCTTCCAGAAACAATGAAAAAAAATGTGATGTGAGTACTCGTTATCCTTTTTTTCCTCATTTGAGCACAAATTCGGGTAAAGAGACCTCACATTCCATTTTATTTTTTACTTGTTGTGTTCTATAACTAAATGTTTATTTCTTTTTTTCTGAACGAGCATGAATAATCTTGCACTCTTTAAGGAATCCAATATCTTTAAGTAAACAGGCTGAATGGCTAATAAGTAATTACATATAGCAAATGGCAGAATTGATCAAGTTAAAGAATGAAAAATGTGCCACATTCAGTGTGTCCTTTGCCTTGTACCCTGAGATCCATGTTACTGTTTGAAAAAAGCTATTAGTTACCACTAAAAAACATTTCAACCTCATTTAGCAATCTTGTGGAAAAGGAGTTGTGGAAGATTGTTTTCTGCTCTTTGGCACTGAAACGACTAAATGCCTAAAAGCCATGCCCTAAATAAACCAGGTGATAAACCCTGCTTTCATGAAAAGATGCTGTTTAACCATAGTTCAATCAGTGGTTTATACACTTGGCATTCTTAAATAGTGTGACATTATTTATGCATTTCAGTGTGTGTTCTATTACCACCTCAAGTCTGTGTACATTGAGTTTGCATATTTTCTCTCCATGCTTGATGAGTTTCCTTCGGGTACAGTCCAAAGACATGTAGATTGGGCTAATTGGCGTTCCCAAAATGTGTAAGTGAGCTTGTGTGTGTGTGTGCCCTGTAATGGATTGGCAGCCTGTCCACGATGTACCCTGCCTTGTGCCCTAAGCCTCCTGGGATAGTCTCCAAGCCCTATAAAAAGCCATATAACCATGTATAAAAACATATATACAGTATAATGGGTGAATGTGTGGCTTTAAATGGATTACTTGTGCCTCGAATTAAATTCTTTAAGTCATGAAGTTTGTTTGGGCAAATTGTTTGGTTTAATATAATTTTTGCCCAAAGTGTTTAGTACCTTTATCAGACCAGCTGTTTATAACTAGAAACCCTTTAAATTAGATCTGAACTTTTAGCTTCACATATTGGTGGTGCCTTAACTACAGCGTAATCTCTGCGGGAGCACCTTGCTCTATGTTTCTATTTAGAGACTCACACAATGTCATGGATTTTCTCAGAATCCCAATCGAGCTTATTTCAGAGGAAATCACTCATCAGACAGCTTCTTCTTTTTAAAAGATGATTAATAAACTATAAACTGATTAATAAAGTGAAGACTTTATTGAAGGATTTATTTAAGCAAATCTTTTTTTCTTTCTTTTTTTTTTTACAGTTTGTTTTACTGTAAAAATAACTCCTTACTGAGTTGAAGGAAAAAGACTTGCGGTAGATTGATAGGTCCGGTCTTCTACACATTCTTCAAATATTGCTTTAGTCTCAATAAAAGTCCATACGAGGCACTTAAATAGCAGGGCTAGTTCTTAAATTCAGGATATTTTAGGAAAAATGTGTAGGCCATTTAGCTTAGGGATCTCACAAAGCTTTTTGATTTTGGACATGCCTTTAACGTCATTGTTTTGCTTTTGTGCCGGACTAGTCAGAGGACTTGGTTTGTTTATGGAACAAGATCATGATTGGGTCATAGAGGACTGTTTGCCCTGGTGACAGAATAGGAGATCTTTCCCAGGGCTCTAAAGGTAACTGTAGAGACCAAAGTTTGTTTTTTAGGGGACTAGGTGATGACCGATGACTGTCTGCAAGGCCCCACTGTGGAATTTAGCTCCCAAAACAGTCTGCCATATTTTTCCAAGAGGAAGATATTCATTATACTGTATGTATCTTAACCATTTAGAAAAGTGATGCAGTGCAAAAGAAAGAAAGGGTTTTCTTTCTTTCTTGAAAAAGTTAAGTTGTTACATTATTAATTGGCATTTAGCAACAGTGCTAGTAGTGCTAATGACAGCAGAAAGATGAAGAACGCCATGAGGACATGAGGACAGCCTTTAGTAGGGTGAACACCACGAAGGCAGGAGAACCAGGTGGCATCTCAGGTCATGTTCTTAGAGTCCTTTAGAAATGTAACCTCTATTTGTCACATTTGGGAATCCCCATATGCTTTAAACAGTCCATTACCATTTTTGAAACCATAACCTGTCTGCCTGCCAGCCGTCACGTCGGTTTTGATGAAGTGCTTTGATCAATCTGAATCTATTTACCAAAGATACCATATAACATCTTCTACATACGGTCATGGTCATACATTACTACAAGTCATGTGGATATTATGAAGTGGAATTGCATTAAAACTTTTTTATTGACTATAGTTTAGCATTTACTGCTAAAATTCCCTCGACACTTCACACCACAATGCTGTAGGCCTGGGACAGTCCATGTCTGTGTCAGTGGATCACCAGCTTTCAGAATGGCAGACCACAAGCAGTACGATTGGGCATGTCTCAGCCTCCCTTACCCTCTCCTCCCTCAACCTAAGCACTGTAGCCCCTAAGGATTGTGTCCTGAGCTCTCTGCTCTACTCACTGTACACGACTGCCACTCACTCCGCCACTACCGACTCCAACACAATTATCACTGTTGTGGTGGGCCTAATCGCTAACGACAATAAGAACGCCTACATGTGGGAGATGGGGATGTCAGCAAGTCAAAGGAGTTGATAGTGGACTTTAGCACAAAGCAGGAGGAGCTGCCAGCCATCATCAATGAGAGCCCAATGGAGAGAGTGAACGACTTCTGATTCCCCTGTGTTCACGTGACGCAAAACCTGTCAGATTCCTGCCACATCAACACTGTAGTGAAGAAGGCTTATTGTTACTTACGCAGTTTGCACTGCTCTCTTGTTGTTGCAATTTTTTTTTTATGTTTTGCACAGGAAACAATTTATAGACACAAACACTCTGCACTTTATATCAGGACAATCCTAACTGCCACTCATCCTTACACACATTATTGTATATTGTACAACAGTTAGTTCTGACCAAATAATCTAATTGGACAAGAGTCATTCCACTGTGCACTGTTTTTTAAGTAATGAGGTTTCCAGTTTTTAGTAAACTGAACTATGAGTTTTTGAGTTTGTTGTATCTATTTTTTTTAGTTGTTGCAACTCAAATAAATAGTTGTTGGTCTTTTGGCTGCTCCGGGCAATGGGTCGCTACAGCAGACAACCCCGGTCCGCACACAAGCTTGGCACAGGTTTTACGCCAGATGCCCTTCCTGACACACCCCTGCCATTTTATCTGGGCTTGAGACAAGCACTTCATCCAATTGTTGGAAATCGAACCCGGATCTTTCACATGGCAGACGAAGCACCTACCACTGAGCCACCAGTGCCCTATTGCCCTGATGACGTCAGACACAAAATCGCTAGTCTGAAAGATTTTAAGTTGGTGGAAATTTAAGGTGACAGTTACTGTTACTTAAATACTTACAGATACTTAAAATATCAAATTTGTTCAGCTAACTTGAAAAGTGTAATTTCTACAAACTTATGAATACCAAAACGTTCTAAATACTCGTCTATTAATTTGAACTAATTGTAATTATTTAAGTTAACAGTACTCAATGTGTTAAATTACTTTGAGCGTTAGGGTTTACAGTGTGGTGATGATAGACAACAACTGCTCTGGGACGTTCACACGCATCACACCCATGCTGATCTCTCACACAACATCCCTCTCGTATGATATTGCTTAATTATTATGCATTTCTATATACCGTAGTTCTATTTTTATATATTTTTTTCTTAAATAAAATGTTTTTCCTATCTTTACATTTTATTCCTATTTTGTATGTTTAAACTTGAATTTGCACCTTGTTTTTAAGTGTAAATCTTACTTTATTGACAATTTTATTGTCATCTAATTTTATTTTAGTGTGGGTTTAATTTAACTTAATTTACACTCTAATTATTTTTTTTCTGGCCATTTACAGTCTTGTCAGCATTTCACTGCATCTCATATGGAATAAAATATGCATTTAAATTTGACAGTATAAGTAAAAAATTGTGTCAGTTCTGGTGGCTCTTTTCTATTTATGATAAATACTGTGATATTGTAATTGAATTAATTTATTACTGAATATTAATGAACTAAAAAAAGTAATAATAAAGAATACTTTAGGGTACTTATAAGTTACTCATTTATTCTTCATACGCACATCTCTAGTAACTGCATTGTCCTATTTAATGTCATAGTGAATCCACAGCGTGTACCAGGAACAATAGGTGAGGTGAGAATACACATTCAAGGAATCACAAAAAATAACAAAACAAGACGGAAGTTAGTATAGGTGAACGCAGAGATGAGTATAAATGATTAATTCATAGTGATTGATTGCTCCATCCGCCTTTAGTATTAAACTGATGAATGACCACTGTCTTATTTGCAAATTCATCATATGTTAATAGGTCAGTCTGTGCAGATCCTGCTAGTTCTGTAGTTCTCTTTTTTGAGCAGCTCCATCTGTTCTAATGTGTGTGGATGGTCGGGGAGTTGCCATGGGGAGAATAGTACCCCAGTGACATTTCAAGGGTAAATCTTATATACACACCAAAGCCTCTACAAATTTTCTTGGATTTTATACCTCATAGCAAAATATATGACCATTGAACCTGGTCCTTGTCCTTAAAGTAAGGATATCTAATTAACTATAAGAAATCTCAGTTCCCATCACCCAGGTCTCCATAATATCCATTTTTTTTGTGAGATACAATGTATAGCTATACTCTCTCTCTCCCTCTCTCTCTCTCTCTGACACACACACACACACACACACACACACACACACATTATACTGTATCTTTAAATGACCTTCTACGACATACGACATTCTAAAATTTTTATTCCTTTAAATGAGAGATGCCCCCACTATGCCAGTTAAATATAGATATAAGGTCATATGCAGAGGCACCACATATCCAATTTTTTAAGGAGGCACAATTTAATGGTTCCAGTTAAAATGAAATATAACATCCAATACAAAGATATCACTTGTAATGCTTCTGTTCATATTAAATGTAAAATAGTACGATGACTAAAGTAAAATAGTCATATCTTTGTCAAATATTTTGTTATATTGTGTAGTTTTTAGGTATACTATTTACTTAATCACTCCACATAAAAAAATATTTTTTTATTTTCTGTAGTTTTAAATTTATTTGACAAATAAAATAACTTGCTGCAGCAAAGGACAACAAGATAACATTAACTCTAATGTTAATTACTTATGAGTTAACCACTGATGCGAAAGACTCTCCGAATTTACACATTTATTAAAACCATACTGTTGTCATGTTGTGAGCTGAGATTGGTTATTTATTTATCGGCTCATAATATCTCTGCTTGACTCTTTTCGCCATTTTTTCGCAGCACGGTAGCTTAGTGGTTAGCACTGTCGCCTTGCAACTTCTGGGTTTGGTTCCCGGCCAGGTTTGATTCTCATCTCTGTGTACATGGAGTTTGCATGTTCTTCCCGTGCTTGGTGGGTTTCCTCAGGGTTTCCTCCCACAGTGCAAAATTCTCAAAGTGTGTGAATGAGTGTGCGAATGTGTGCATGTGTGTGCCATGCTATGGATTGGAACCCTATCCAGGGTGTACCCCATCTCCTAGGATAGGCTCCAGGCCCCCCCATGACCCTTTATCCAGGATTAAGTGGTATAGACAATGAGTAAGTGAGTAAGTAATTAGTTACGCTAATGAATCAAGTTAAGATCAAACAAACTATATATGGCCAATAGTATATGATTATACAATATGCAACCTTATTAATTTGTTAGAGTTACGGTTTGTATTAATGTTGACTGATTTGTGATTAAGAGTTTGTGTCTTTAATGAAACCTTAATCAGGTCACAGAGCAGTGCCTCAAACATGCAACATTGCTTGATCTTCCTTTATAGACTTTGATGGTTGTAAGCTTGTCTTGTCATCATAAGTCCCAACAAAAATGAGGAACAAGGTGGTTAAAAAAAAGGTTTATTACATAAAAAAACAGAGGGTAATGATGATGCTTCTCGTGTTTTAATCCTGTAAGTCTGTCCACCATAATCTAAAAAGCTGTTTTCATTCACACACACACACACGCACACACACACACACACTTCCGTACTCTTTCTCTGCTTGTCTTTGTGTTCGGCTGTGTGTCTGTTGCTAAGGGAATATTTCAGTGAAAAGAAAAAAAAATCAAAGTCATGACTGTATAGAATAGATACACTTTCAAAGTGGTTGTATAATACACATGACATGGTTATTTATATTTATTCTGTCCTACTTTTGTAACAAAGACAATATTATAATAAAACCATAGGCTTTTCATTACATGAGCAGAAAAGTTATTAAAATTATGTTGTCACCTACAGCTTTTATGTAAAACTGAGATAACATGCAGCATCTAACTGAGAACAATTTACCACTTAAACACTTGTTTATTTCACACTGTTAACTGGAAACGAGCTTTCTCCTCCTTTCACTGGCATTTTTTTTTAAAAATACAAATAGCATATACTTTTATACTGATATAAACAGCTCTGTGTATCTCTGCCATCCTGTAACACAGTCCTCACATGAAACACTATTATGCAAACCAAGCTCAGTCATAACAGCAGAACTAGTCTCACATAAGCTGTTTCCTTCCTCTTTTCTTTGGCTTCTTTTACAGAGGGGCGTTCTCTGAGGTGGTGCTAGCTGAGGAGAAGAGCACTCAGCGCCTTGTTGCTGTCAAGTGCATCCCCAAGAAGGCGCTGGAGGGCAAAGAGAACAGTATCGAGAATGAGATAGTTGTGCTGCACAGGTGATAAATGGAGTGATATAAAATATATTACTAAATAAAATCCTATGTGGCTATTTCATCAATCGATAAAACAGGTTATTTCTCGATATAAACTATTATTTATTACGTAGGACATTTTTAAAGCAAAGATCTCTCTCTCTCTCTCATCTTCTATACCGCTTTATCCTGTATTCAGTGTCGCAGGGACCTGGAGCCTATCCCAGGAGGCTTAGGGCACGAGGCAGGGTACACCCTGGACAGGGTGCCAATCCACCATAGGGCACATACATACACACACTGACACACTCATTTACAGACTATGGGTAATTTGGGAACACCAATTATTCTAACCTGCATATCTTTGGACTGTGGGAGGAAACCGGAGTACCTGGATGAAACCCACCAAGCACAGGGAGAACATGCAAACTCCACGCACACAGAGACGGAAATCGAGCCTGGCCAGGAATCGCACCCGGACCCTGGAGGTGCAAGGCGACAGTGCTAACCACTACACCACCGTGCCGCCTAAAACAAAGTTGTCCAGCATAATAGACTGGAGAGGCAATCTGAGATATACAGTACATAATGTCTGTGAAGATGCAGTAGTTGCAAGGAAGGCAAATGGTAAAGCAAGTTCTTGATTGTGGTTACCAGCCACAAATAAAAATAATAGTTTAACATTTAATGCTTTTGTCTCAATTAATATGGCTCCTCATTCACACTGTCTCATTGAAGGTCAGTAAGCTTGACTCTAGAGAGGAAAGCTGCTGTGAGCACATGTCAGGGGTAAACACTGTGGTGTTGCCTTGTAGAACTGGAGGAAGCATGCACCAGAAATGTCAGGAGTATTGGAGACATGCCTATTTATAGTATCTCTGTTGCTGGGGAAACAGAACACACTGGGGTTGAGATGGTATTGAGGGTTTCCCTCAGCACTTCAGTGAAGGAGAGGAGAAAATGAGTAAAGGGGCTCAGGCAAAATGGAGAGAGGGAGAAAGATAGCAGTTAGAGTCAATTAGATTGTTGCATTAAGTTAGCTGCAGCAGTGGCATGAGAGTTGAGTAAAATTCAGAAAGTATTTATTGCTGTGAGAAATAATTAAAGACAGAGAGAGAGAGAAAAAGAGAGAGAGAGAAAGTGAAAGAGAGCGAGAGAGAAATAAGGTAAAATGAGTAAACCCATTAGGGAATGAGATACAAGCCAATATAGGCAATTGGACACGGCTGCAATGTTAAGACTATGAAATAAAGTGCGGGCCATTGAGGAATGGAACAAAATGTCACCCAGTCTGTGAAAACCTATCTAAAGTTTTTTTATTTTAGTTTTTTGGGGGGGATTCAGTGTTTTTCCTACATAAAATCATTCTACATTGTCAGATATGGCAATCAGTAAAACAATCTTATCTACTGTACCTGTCTGTCTGTTGCAGGATAAAACATAAGAACATTGTTTCACTGGAGGACATATTTGAAAGTCAGACACATCTGTATCTGGTCATGCAGTTGTGAGTTTTAATTATTTTTAAATCTTGATTGTTCTGCAATTATTAGAAACTATTACCCATTTCTCTGTGTTTTTTGTGTATCTGTGTGTTCGTAGAGTATCTGGTGGAGAACTGTTTGACAGAATTGTTGAGAAGGGTTTCTACACAGAGAGAGATGCCAGTAAACTCATTCATCAGATCTTAGATGCAGTAAAATATCTACATGATGTAGGCATTGTCCACAGAGATCTAAAGGTAAGGTTGTCATGTTATTTCAACTGAAATAATGAAGCCCCTCAGTAGGATGATAAGATAGGTTTCATATGTAACCATAGATATGTTAAGTAATTAGAAAGCTACCAAGGAATTCCTCCTGAAACTACTAGTGTTTTCCTGTGTGCTTGTCGTCTGATCATTCACACTAATTCCAATGACCCGGAAGGTCCAGCACGGTTCCATTTATTTGCTCCATATGTAATCTAGTGTCATGCTTCCTTACCTTTCTGATTGATGTGGTGTGGTTTTCTCCTGTAACTATTGCATAGTGCATATCAGTCATCACACAGTGTTCATAACATTTCCTGATTTATTCCCTGCACAGTGAATTCTTCAGACAGTGGTAATGGGAAATAAGAGACAATTAAAGCTTTGATATTGTCCCATTTTGAGAATTTCACTCAAGGAAAAACAATATTGATAGGATAGTCACTCAAGCATTATCTGATCCTTATCCACTGAAGGGCTACTCTCTGCTAATGAGGAGACTCGCTCACTCTATTAGCACTGTAGTGTACTTTATTGTAGATGAAAATAAATCAATGATGTACTGTACTGAGAACAAGAATCACTCAAAATATGGCTACTCCATTCAGTTCAAGGTAAGATTCAGCTGCTGGTTCAGATTTCAGTTGAGAATGAGGCAAGCTCAAAGTCCCATTACTGTACTCTGTGGAGAATGCAATCACTCAAAAGATGACTGATGCTTTCTACTAAGGAGTAGAATTACTCAAGGTCTGATACTCTTTCTGAGTGTGTGAAGTAACTCAAGGAAGTGGACCCACACAAATTTGACTCACAACAGAACGTTTTGAGCCTGTAGAGCATAGTGCTTTGTAAATTTCATGTCAACGCTTTATAAATGGTTGCCAGTGAAACTTCACTAACTTAAAAAAAATGGAATCGCTTTGTTGTGTATTCCAGTAAGTGTGTGCAACCTGTCTTCAGACAGTAGAGGTCCGTTTATGGTCCTCCCCGAAGCACACAAGTGCCTGAGAGCCCTCTCTAAAACAAGGCACTGGCACAGTCTAATCTACAAGTACACTCAGGTCTGAATATCTCTAACTGTAATGCCACGGCATGGAATCTTCAAATGTTGGCCCTCAACAAAGACACTGTGTGCTCACTCAGTGTATGCAATTTGCCAGTTATTCAAATTGTAATGATGACTAGCAAACAGCCATTAAATGTGAAATCGAAATTATATCATTTTATGTATCCCTGCCTTTTAATGGTTAATATGACAAGTTACCAAGCACCAAGATCTAATATGGAACCACTGTGCCCTGTGAATTTACTATTCTGTGGACACAAATAAAGGGTTCTGGCCCATTTTTTCTAGTCCTTTTACCAGTAAAACACTGCCCCACATTTCCATATAACAGTAAAAAAGCATGGTAACATCATAAATCTATCATTTGCTGCCATACTACTATAAAGGTGGCAAACCACTATAGTAACAGCAGTCACAGAGATGAGCTGGCCTGATGAACACCAGAAATTCCAGGTACTACCATCTCAAAGGAAAGGAAGACGTGTCTACCAGGTTTCTTAAAGTTATCCTTCCATTGCTAAGTATTATCATCAACAGATGTCAACACTTTCCCATACTTGCTTAGCAGAGTGGGTGTGGGGTCATATCTTTGACTCTTAAAACACCAAATGAAAAATGAAAAAACATCCTTCTATGCCTGAACTTCAATTTCTGCAACAGCATTTGGTGCAGCCTTTTGGGCTCTCCTACACCTAGCAACTGAACCAGAAGAGCTCTTCATGAGCTTGACTCCTACTTCAATTTGATGCCATTTATTAGTGGAGTCCAGGGTCCTGGGAGTACTTCTATGTAGCAATAGCCTTTTGGTAACAACAACAACATACTGTAATAACTACAGTATGTCTGAGGATTTGAACATGGTCCATTCAGACATACTGTAATGTCTCTGACATACAGTACTGTCTTTGACTTGATATGACAGGCATTGCCTCTTGCACAAGGTGGCTTAAAATAAAATTTTTAGGAAATAAAAATATTTTAAAAGTATTACTTTTTGTTTTCTTCCTTTGATGTGGTGCAGCCGGAGAACCTTCTGTATTATAGCATGGATGAAGACTCGAACATCATGATCAGTGACTTTGGACTCTCAAAAATTGAGGACTCTGGAACAGTGATGTCAACTGCCTGTGGAACCCCTGGATATGTGGGTATGACAAAGCGCTCTCTGTCTTTCTCAGCTTTATTCAGAATTTTGCTGAACACTCAATAATCAAGGGGATTTGAGTGAGGCTTTTAGTGCTGCAGGAGTGCTCTCTTTGCCCACAGCTCTTTGCTGCTACTCTTCTGAAGTGAAAATGATTATAGAGTGTATATTGACATCAGCAGGGCATTTGGGCACTTAACATTTTTTCTCTTCCTATCTGCCTTTATCAGCTCCTGAGGTTCTGGCTCAGAAACCCTACAGCAAAGCAGTAGATTGCTGGTCCATAGGGGTAATTTCTTACATTTTGTAAGTGTATTTAATTCTTTATGTGTGCATAATATGGAGTTAAATGTACCAGGGCACCGGCAGGATTATACTTAACAATTTGCATAAGAATTTATAATATTACTTTATTACAACGAACATATACAACTATTCAGGAAGTGAATGAGCGAGCAAAAATGATAGACTCTGATTCAGGTACAACATCACTATAAAACTCTTATTAACCTACTGCATGCATTTCAAAGGGCAGACTCAGTGCTACCGCTGTTTTAGGCAGGATCTATACTGCATACTGTACATCAGGTCGTTTCTTAAAAGCTTCAAAAATTATCATTTTTTTTGTTGTTGTTATTTTTAGGCTACGTATTTGTCTTTTAACACACAAGATAAGCTAAATGTGAAAAGAACTAGATTTGTGTATTGACTGCCAGATGCCAATGACGTAAGAACTGACCAAAATCATAAAAAAAATGTATGTGTGAACACGATTACGGCTGCAGGACCCCGTAAAATGCACATTACTGCTTATATTTTTTTGTCCAGTAAATATTATGTACAGTGGTTTCTGAAAGTATTTGGACTTAGTTTATTAGTTTAATATTTTTTACTGTAAATAGATTAAAGTAACTTTTTTAGCCTTAATCAAATTTTTAACCAGGCTACTTATGGCAAATTAACAATTTCAGTTTATTACAATATTTGAACAGGCATGTACCGATCAGCCATAACCATAACCACATTTAGGTAAAATAAATAACATTGATTATCAATTAAATTCTAATAAATTGGTGACAGGATCATGCCCCCCCCCCCAAAAAAAAAGATACAGCTCATCATCATATAGTGAAGAATTGTGGTGGTGAGATCCGCATGCTATAGGGGGCTTCTCAGTGGTGTGGTGACAGTTTTAAACATGAAAATGACCTGAAGCATACAGTTGAGACAGCACAGGAATGGCTTCAGGACAATTGTCTGAATATCTGCATGTGGCACAGCCAAAGCACATGAACTAGAAGTAGAAGAAATCCACAGTGAAGAAATCTGAAGATGATTAATTAATGGCAATGATGTCTTCTTTAAGCTAAATATTTATCTAAATGAGAGATATAAATTTTAATAAAAAAGCTATGGAAAAAAATTATATATATATATATGCAAAGAAATTTAAAAACCTTTCATGTTGTCATCACAGGTTATTGTATGTAGTTTAAATAATAAAAAAAAAATACATTGAATTATTTTATAAATGAGATTAATAAAAAATAAATGGACTAATAAGTGAAGTTGTTTGAATACTTTGTCAAGCTGCTGCAAGCATGTGTAAGCTATTGATATTTAAATAATATTTATTTTAGAATAATGATTCCTTTGCATTGTAAAAAGTAGCGATTGCAAAGGTATGCTCCTTACCACACAAGTAATTTTGCAGGTTATGTGGATATCCACCATTTTATGATGAAAATGATGCCAAGCTGTTTGAGCAAATCCTGAAGGCGGAATATGAGTTTGATTCTCCATACTGGGATGATATATCAGACTCAGGTGATTACCAGTTTTATCTTATTTTCTTCAATTAATTCAAACAATGTGCTGTACTAGTGTACTGTACATACTGCAGTGTACAGTATGTCAATTTCTATGCCAGTGTGCAATGTCTCCATCTTGACACTAAGGATTTTATTTGGTATTTACATTACGTCTTCCAGCTAAAGATTTTATATGTCATCTAATGGAAAAAGATCCAGTGCTAAGATATACTTGTGACCAAGCCTTACAGCACCCATGGTAGGACTCCAAACCCTTTCACATTTTACAGTGGTTATAAAAGTATCTCAGAATGTTAAACAATATTTTGAATATATTAATCAGCCTTTGCTTCTCCTCCTCTGTTTTTTGAAGGATCTCAGGAGACACTGCACTCGACAAGAACATCCAAGAGTCCGTCAGCGCTCAGATTAAAAAGAACTTTGCCAAGAGTAAATGGAAGGTAAGGCTTTACCTATAGGGTGTTCATTTTACATGAATTTCTTCTTGGCTTTCAGTTATAAGTGCATATACTGTAGGTAACATAGGCTGCCACAGGGCTGCCACAGATCATGAAGTAACTTTGTGGGAAACAGTAATATATGTAATTTTAGTATCGCAATATCAACATTACAGCTAATAATACTTTAGAAAAATTCATTCAATCAAAATGTTAGCTTCAACTTTTTTAGATGGACAATAACATTTGGTAGGCGTCATTAAAAAAGTGGCACAGGTCTGGAGGAGGATCCAACAAGGTATGCCACTGGACTGAAATAGATATTAATAATAGTTTGCGAGTAACACGGTTTGCTAGTGTTCCGCAAAGACGAGCAAAGATTTTTTAAATAAATTTTGACTTGAAAAAAGTCTTGGTTTTCTTGGAAGTCTTGGATTCTTTTCAAAAGTAAAGTGCAGGTTAATTTGTTTTATTTTTACTTTACAGCAGTGATTCCGTTAGTGTGTCGCTCAATCGAGTGTCATTAGAGAGATTTCTTTTTTTTTTAAACAGCGCCTGTGCACACAAATGGAAACACTTATCTGTCTTTATTTATTTGTACTTTTTTTTAAAGGTAAAGCGCAGGTTAAATTGTATTTATTTTTATTCAATATTTTGTGTTAATTTTTTTATTTATTTATTTTTTGGTGTATTTATGAACACGTGTTTTGGACAGTCTATATTCATTAACATAGAAATAGAAGATTGCACATTCATTCATTCATTCATTTATTCATTCGTTCATATTTAGTAACTGCTTTATCCTGGTCAAATTCCTTGTGAATTAAATCACTAATTTGTTTAGCCTTATAACACCTTATAACATTTTTTTTTTTTTAAGATCAAAAATAACTGTTTGAGTGGGTGGGATTGGATAAAATTTTTGTGTAGAAGCAGATGGCAGTGAGAGAAAAAAACAAAACAAAGCACCTCAAGCTCTATTGCAAAGTCTGTAAAGCTTACGGAAATGATAATGTGAACAAAACATATTTCAAATGTACAGTGGTTAAGGATTAAAGGTAACTGTTGGAGCCCGTTAATGCGTTTTTCTACATAAAATATTTCCGGTTGACAGATTAAACAGAATGCTTTAATTTTAGTTCACTACAAGACAGACTTAAACTGGACCTTTTAATTTTAGTTTACTTCATCTATCATAGCAAATGGTTAACTCAGTGTTTCAGAGAGGATAGCAAACAAGCTAACTATTTCACTTGTAAAGTGTTTTGAATTAGGCACCTGTCAAATTTAATGCATGTACAATAAGTAAGTAGAATAATTAATACATCCTTGGATCCAGCATATAGGTCTTAGTCTCAGTCTTAGTATTCAGTATTTTAGTATTTCTTTGTCGACATCTAAACATTTAGTGTTACATTTTTGAACATTGTATATTTGTAGAAAATACAGTAAAAGCTTTAAAAAAATCGTGGCTGAACCAATAATGCAAAGGTTATAAAATTTTATTGAAGTACTGTATGTCTAGCTTTAAAACTCCTAATATTAAAAGGTTACCAGCATATCTGGTGTAGGTGGTCACTTGTGATCCTTTATCTTCTGCCTGTGTGTTTTCAGCAAGCCTTCAATGCAACAGTCATGGTGAGGCACATGAGGAGGTTACAGCTGGGCGCCAGCCTGGAAGGCTCTAGTCAAATCACCACCACCAGCCCCTGCCACAGACATCTGCTCCTGCCTGCAAAAGAGTGCCAACCAGAAGAAGATTTGGACAGTGAAGATGAGGAGAATGGTGAGATAGCTTATGATTTGTCCAACAGCTTAAACAAGAGGTGTGGTCAGCTATACCTAATAGTAACACTGTAAACAAATAAGGGGCAGATTATTTTAAAAATATTGGGTCCAGGAATGTAATAGTAAGTACTGGACCTATCTCCCCATCACAACATACATTAACCTTCCTCCCAAACCAACATATGCAATCAATTAATTGACGGATCAATAAAGAAAGAAAGAACATTGCAGCAATATACTGTATATTCACTGTGCATTTTGTTGTGTAAAGAATATTTAAAAAGTCTTGGTGCCATGCATAAGGCATTTTACTTTAAAGATTGGCTTTTTCCTTGCTTTTCTCCTTGTAAACCTCTCAACCTTTCATTAAGCCCTGACACATTGGCCTACAGTGGTTTACAGTAGTTTTCTGTTTCTCATTTTAATTCACTGATTAATTTGAGCAATTTTATCAATGTTAAGTCTTCTTTTTTTTTTTTATTAATTCACTTAGTATGAGTATACAATTATCAGTATTTTCTTCTTGTTTGCCTATCTAGCTCCAGTGAAAAACAATTAGGACCTAACTGACTCAGTGGGTACAAATTCAGACACAAGCACCATTGAACTTGTTTCTCCCTCCAACCGATGCCAGAAATTTATTAGTAGTAATTTAAGAGTCAATATGTCTGTCTGCTAACAAAATAATCAGAGCTTACACTACGAAACATCTGCAAATTACAATACCAAATATGACTGTGTTTTTAATAAACAATAATTATGCCAAATAGAAAGTCTATAGTGGATTTCATCTAAATTTCATTATTTCCCACTTTGCTTTGATCATTGGTAAAACTGTGCTAAAGTAAAGTTCCTTGTTAATAAATCCCACATTTTCCATTAAAATGGTCATACACAGAAATTACACACATAGTAATCATTGCAAATGAAGAACTAGAATTTTTGCTTTATCTGAAAGCACGATTGAAAAAAAAGTGCAAAATCAAACTTGTATAGCTATTGTATTTGATTGTACACTATCATCTCTGACTAGGTTCTCTGGATATTGATGAGCGACGGAACAGTGCTGATCAGGACAGTGTAAGAAGCTGTGCATACTGCTGTAGACCAACTAGCAGAGTCTGAGACAAACCTACTAGAGTGCAGAACCTAGGGAAGGGCAGCGAATCCCATTACGCACATACATGTATGACTTATCACCACCAGTCTGGTACTGAACACAGAGCTTAATTACAAGTGTCCACCAGAGGGAGCTAGTGCAATGAGGAAGACACCAAGAGTGGTTTATGAGGAATGAACATGACAACCTGAGCGTGTCTTCAACTCTTGTTTTGTTTGACACCCACCTTTGGTTTTGTATGTTTTATGTTTTGTATCCCAACCAAAGAAATTCCTAATTGTGATGTATTGAGACCGGGGAAAAATTATTCTCAAAAAGTAGTTTACGATGATTTCGTATTATTAATAATATTTATGAATCAATAAAATATTCTAGTCTGCTTTGTTTATTTTGGCACTGAAAGAAGAGATTATGGAATTCTGCTGCCACATAATATTAATCTTTCACAATCATTTACAATCCCCTGCCTTAATCCATGGTGTATTTTCTTGCTGAATGGTTTGTGCACTGTTCACAAGCTGGTGGTTCACAGCTTTAAGCTAGAGCTCCCTTATACGTACATGGGACTAGGTTTTCCATGGGCTGCTTTCACACTAGGCATTTTTCCTAAATAATCACCAAGAGCAGAAAGTGATGCCACTGCTTTTTTCTATTACAGCAAAGTGCTTCCAAAAAACAACAACAAAAACAAACACTTTACAGAAAAATGCAGAGTGACGTCAAGCACTTTTCATCTTCTGAACAATCAATGTGCAGCTCATGGGGGAAAGTGGGAAGAAACATGGAGAAAGCATAGAGGGGGAAAAAGAATATTCATCACTCAGGGGGAACGGAAACTCACAATGGAAACACGTTCACTCTATCATCTGAAGATCATGAGGTCAAATCCTGGGTAATGCTACAGCCATCTGTACCTGGAAGCCTATAGAGCAGATTGGCAGCACTCTCTCAAGGTGTATATGTGTGTGTGTGTGTGTGTGGTTGGGGGGAGGAATTAGGGGCGGCATACTTCATCCCTTCAGTGAAATGCAAACTCACATCCTTGAAGAGATTGGAACCTTAATCTAGCACCTTAGACAGCTTGACTACACTACATTTTTGAATATACACTATAGTGTATAATAAATCTGACATTTTCAATGCAATGTCAATATTTTTATACTGTAGTGCAACATTTATTTGTATTTACTTTAACAGACCGGTCCCTGCATAGTTGTTAAATTCTGTCTATTTGCACAAGTACTGTCACTCAACCAAAGCACAGGCAAGCTGCCTCATTTGCCACACCTTAGTTTCAACCATTTTTAAAAATATATAACCCCTATTGTCATAATTAATAATTGGCTAGTTAACTTGTACTAACTAGGACCTGATAGTAGTGTGGTTATGGTTACACTGTGCATGTCATGTGAGTCAGCGTTTCTTTTCATATTATCGACAAAGGTGCTTCACCCAGTGCTACGTGTAAAAATGGCTAGGGTGAAAGCAGCCTTTATTCCAAAGTCAAAGAAAATCATCAGAATGGATGTCCTTTTGTAAAGGGCTCAAGCTGAGATCCCTGTAGTAGCTTACACACTCACACATCACCAGCATGTGTGAACTAGGAGAATACAATTTACATACTGGATAAGATATTACCTTATGAAGATATAGCACAAGAGATCATAATTGCTCCCTGACACAGTCGTTTTGTAAGAATGAAAGACAGACACCTCAATGTGTGTCAAAGTAAGGTACCATGAAGTTGTTTGCATTAGTGGTTTATTGAGAGGCCTTGATGTTGAGCAGGGATCTCAGGTTTAAGTCACTGACCATAATCTGTACTGTGCTAAAAAATGTTTAACGTTTGCATGACCTCGTAAATGTTTACATAAGCGATGACAAACATATATTATTATTATTATTATCACTATGCTAACATAAAAAGACATTGATACTTTTATTGTAGGATGTTGAAAACAAAGTATTTTGGCACTAATGGAGGGCCACTTTTGAATATTGTGTAAAAAGCACTTAGAATTCATTTTTCCCCCTTAGTACTTTGACAACTGCTTATATACTGTTGAATGAAGTTTTCAGTGCTCATTTGAAGGTCTTTGTTGTTTCTTCTGTCCATATCTACTCATACTTAAATCTTACAGATGAGATGACAAGCTTTGCCCCATTTAATCTAGTTATTTTGTTAGTTTGGTGACAAGAAGATAAAAGTCATTAGATAACAGCTCAGACTTCTTAATTATTACCAGTGCTTACGCAATGCTTACTAGCTGCTCCCACAGCATACTGTACATTTCAGTTTTTAAGAAAAGCCAAACTGTCATAGGTCCGATAATCCCTGAACTATAAAGAGTCTAAATAAATGAGTTATAATGCTTAGCATAAGTAATCACAGAAGTATACCATATGATATACAAAAAAAAGCCTGTGACAGTATTATGTAGAAGAAAAATTCCACAAAAAGTTCCACAAAATTACTTAAACTTTTAATGTTCTAATGTCATGAATTTAGATTAATTATGCTTTAACATCTCTAATTATTACTAATTAGATTTTTCCCTTTTAATATTGCAATTACATCATGTTGCACTGGACAATTATTTCAAATATAAAATGTCCATTTATGCATTGTCAGATTGTAAAATACTTTTTTCTTTCTTTCTTTTTTCGTAAAAGCTGTTGTAACCTACAAATATATGGATACAATGCATCAAGGGATATTGTTTGGATTAATGAAAAATTAAAGATTTATATCCTTGAGGATCTTGTAGCAGGTTTTGAAATAAATCCTCTTGTCTATGCATTGTGTACTCTGTAAACTGTATATGTACAGTGCAAATAAAGTTCACATGAAAGTGCTATGCAAAGCAGGCCTATGACTGCTGTTTTGAAGTTAAACAGAGTGTTCATGAACAAACACATACCACCCCATGTTTAAATACTAGAACAGCAAAACCAGTTCTTTTGTTTGTGCTATAAATCTTTTGCATCTGACACACATGCCGTATGCCTGCCATGGACCTACCCACTTCCAGGTGGCAAAAGGGACGTTATTTACTGAATGCCAGTACCAGATTCCACATTCAAACCCAGTCATGGATCCATTTTCAGCAAGAAATCACATTTGCTAATATTATATAACATAACATTATATAGTAAATGTGATTTCTTGCTGAAAGTGCTTCCATGACTGGGAAAGCACTTCAGTTACCTCTGAATCATCACATGTTACTCTGTTCATGGCTAACGCGAGCTACAAACCTAACTAACCTAACAGTAGTTTCTAATACAATGCTGAAGCCCAAATCCCTCTCTAGTCTTTTAACAAGTGCATTACTTAATCTGTGTAACATGGGATTTAACACCCTACTAACTTTTTATTTAACACTATTTGGGATTTTACCCAAGAACCCAAGTTAAATATTAATTTGAAAGCTTGAAATGTAAGTATTAGTTACCTGTGCATCATTTTATGCAACATAAAGCACAGCATACTTCATATCAGTGTCTCATTTGCAACAGCAAACTCTATTAAAATCCTCCATAAAATCCAGAAGGAATCACATGTTTGTACACCATCATGTTAAGAGCATAGTATAATATTATGATGACAAATGATTTTAAACTGTTAAAATGGATTTGAAGGGGAAATAGTTGCAGATAGACTATGCCTCTGGTGAACATGGTACAGGTGGACTTACAGTAAAACGACTGCATCTCTTGCTATGTCCTTTGGAATTCCAGTTTGGCCTTCTAATTTTTACTGCTAATGTTTATTAATCTCACAGCAAGACATTTTTCTTTCACCTTTCAAAGTCATCTTTAAATGGTGCATTGTGAAACCTTCACCTCTGGTCTCACAATGTTTCTGTCATCAAATATCTCTGATCCATTTCCCCTCTTTTCACACACAGCCAAGATGGCTGTCTAGTCTTTATGCTGGTTTATTCTTTTTAATAGCCAATGCAGTTTTTTAAGCTGAAACCCAGGGCTTGATTTTCGAACAAAGCACATGGAAAACATGCAAATAGACCTACAGACCCAACACCTTTGAGAAAGAAGCATCAACATTGGAGCTGTGAGGCCACAGTGCTAACCATTATGCCATGTTGCTGCCTCATTTAAAACAGCTAAATTGTAAATTTTAGGAAATGAAAGATACAATTTTGAATAGTAGTTGCGTATCCATTCACTAATCTTAAAACCCAATGTCTTTGGGTTATAGCAAAAAACAAAACTGGCCGAAAAACAGAATACCATTCAAATATTTGCAAAAAGACTATATTGAAATACAATTATTGCCAACTTCAAAGAGCCCTAAAAAGGGGTGTGAAAATCTAATTAATTTATTTTTATAAACAGATATTATAATAAAGCCACAATAAAGTCACAGTAAAGTTTCAGTCTTTCTATCAATGACATTTATTTTGAAGTCATTTTCTACAATCCATTGCAGCCTAGAAATTGGTTCCATGTGGCCAAACTTTTTTTAAACAGCATTTATACTCTTTATTACCATTAAAATTATTGTAATGTGGTAGATTTGATACTTTGTAGACTTGTTTGATCTCTTTTGCTTACAGAATTCTTTGAGCAATACCATGCAAAATGTGTGTAGGTTTTCTAGTCTGTATTTATAATGTATGCAGTTTCCTTAATGGTAGCTTAAAGCTTTCCTTCTTAACAACATTCCTTTCATAGATTGAGTACACAAAAATGCTAATAAAATTATGCCACCATATCCTCATTCATCAGTTACTGAAGATCAGTTTTGTTGTAAAAATGATCAGAAAACAAACCGCTAATACTGTATTCACTATTTTTCAGCCTTATGAATGCAGTTTGCGAGGTCTGAAGCTTAGACATCTTTTCAGCTGAACAGCTCAATAGAATGGTTTGTCATAGGAATATAAAATACAGGAATATGCTCATAGTGAACAATGAATATCACAGGAGAGAGAGTACAGTTGCAATGAATATCAGCATGGCTGTGATGCAGTCGTAGGCATGAGGGCACAGTTCCACAATCCCTGAGAATGAGTACAGCCAAAAAAAAAAAAGCACTCAGAATTTAATTAAGCAAGAGGAAAGACAAGAGTGAATTTATAGTAATGCATAAACAACATGCCTTACTGGGCCCGTGGTGTTTACTTCACAGCATGTTTCCTTCGGATGCTCACAAAGCAACCAACTAAACAAATAAAAGATATTAAATTTGTTTTTCATAGATGTATGCAAATTTGTAAGTAGCTTAAGAGCATTCAGATGACCATTCATTTTTTTTTCCAGTGCAACCTTGGTAAAGAACATCTTCATAATCTTTATTATAGATCTTTATTTTACTTTGTGCATAGGGGCATTGTCATGCTGGCACAGGTATGGGTCCCTTAATTCCAAACTTTTTATGCTACAGCATACAAAGACGGTGGCACGGTGGTGTAGTGGTTAGGCACTGCTGCCTTGCAGCTTCAGGGTCCGGATTTGATTCCTGGCCAGACTCGATTCCTGTTTCTGTGTGTATGGAGTTTGCATGTTCTTCCCGTGCTTGGTGGGTTTTCTCCAGGTACTTTAGTGTTCCTCACAGTCCAAAGACCTGCAGATTAGGCTATCTGGCGTTCCAAATTGCCCGTAGTGTGTGAGTGTATGTGTGTGCCCTGTGATGGATTGGCACCCTGTCCAGAGTGTACCCTGCCTCATGCCCTAAGCCTCCTGGAATAGCCTCCTGGCCCCTGTGACCCTGAGTACAGGATAAAGAGGTATAGATGATGAGTGAGTGAGCGAGCATACAAAGACATTCTAATCAATTGTGTGCATCCAACTGTTTGCAAACAATTTTTGGAAAGATACACATTTGGGTTTAATGATCAAGTGTTTAAACTTAAATAATTCTTTTGATTGTGTAAAGCTGCTTTGTGACAATGACAATTGTTAAAAGTGCTATACAAATAGAATTGAATTGAATTGAATTGAAGTGTTCACAAACATTTACTCACAGAGTGCATGCGGATAGTTTGTTTTTGCTGAAGTCTCCCTTTAATGTTTGTGTGATCTCTAAGTAAGAAGTGATATTTGCAAATTATAAGTAGAATAAGTAGAACTGGTTAGCACTCATAAACACATTTTTTATTTGGTACCAAGTAAATGTCAAATTCATAGCACTTTGACTGACACTAAATTAGACACCAAAAGAAAAAAGGAAAAAAAGGAATAAAATAAGAAACATGACAAAATTCAATTAGAGGTAAAATAATTACTGTCAGCTAAAATATATTTATCATGGCAGTAATTCTCCAGTCAACAGCTCTTGTTTTAACTCACATCCTTCGCTCAATCTACAGCCATCTAGATGCCTTCTCTGTACTGTCTGTGATGGTCCTGATGGCTCTCCTGTTGTGCACTCCCCTGATTCTCCCCTGTCCCGCAAAGCATCTGTATCTGACATCAATATGGTTGTACTAGGCCATCCACCTCTTGCTTCAGCATTCAGTTTCTTTCAAAAGTCTCCTTGATCTGGTCTTCCCAGGGTACAGTCAATTCCAGCAGCTTTACCTGCTTTGTTGTTTCTGACACCAGGACAATGTCTAAGATTGGTCCCTGCAATCGTTTCTGTGAAATTGGTCATGAGGTTGGCCTGTGTCATAGTCAGGAGCCCCCTGCCTGATATGGTTGCTGCTCCCCATTTTAAAAATATTGATTATGTACTTTGCATGTTGATGCTGCCTGCTGGTCTCTCAAACGTTGTGTTAATGACCTCTGCGATGGCTCTTAGCACTTCATCAAGGATGCTACCACTGGCGTCACCTCCCAAGGCTTTTGGGCAGCAGTTTGGCATGTGCTCCAGTTTGGGAGGTGCTCCACCCTGGCATAGTGGAGTACTGTATCTGGAAGGCTCAGGTTAGATGGGCTTGAGAGGCCATCGTAGACAGACTGAACAAGCAATTTAATCCACTGCAACTCTACAAGAGCTCTAACTATGTGATCTTCCAGTCTAGTGCCTGCTCACATATGCCCTGCTGACACACCCCTACTATCTTGGTTCAACAGGCCTTTTCTGGCCTTACACTGACCTCCTTCTTGACCATCTGGCAAAAACAAGTTATTGTTTTACCAAAATCCAAACACTTTTCTTGCAAGGCCGATGTGTATGTAAGTTTTCCATTTTCACCCGATTTCAGCAGTCTTTCACTTTTAACATGCTGACAGAAACACAAAAAGCAAGGAAATACTGTACAGTGCATCCGGTAAGTATTCACAGCGCATCACTTTTTCCACATTTTGTTATGTCACACCCTTATTCTAAAATAAATTAAATTCATTTTTTCCATTTTACACACAACACCCCCCATTATAACAACATAAAAAAAGTTACTTGAGATTTTTGCAAATTTATATATAAAAAAAAAAGAGAAGGCACATGTACATAAATATTCACAGACTTTGCCATGAAGATCAAAATTGAGCTCAGGCGCATCCTGTTTCCCCTGATCAAATGGATAAAATTTAATCCATTTTAGAATAAGGCTGTGACATCGTAAAATGTGAAAAAAGTGATGCACTGTATTTGATACAGAGGTATGATGATTACTGTACATATCCTGTTTTGTGTGTGCAGCTTGTCCTTTTGAAAAACAGCCTAATCTTTTGGCTCAGTGCACGTCTTGAGAATGTTACAACAGGTATGTTTAGCAACTGTGTGTCACTTTTAAAAGTTCTTGTTACAACACAGAGTAGTAGAAATCCACACCATTACTGATCAGTGTTTTCCATATTTAGGCTGTGTTTGGCACTTTTTGAGTGATGAGCGGCTCTCAGGGGGACTCCCAGTGGTTCCTGGAGGTATTTACGGGATTTTCTTTTCAGCTGAATGGGCTCTTCATAATAGCCCTCATCTGTCTGCTGCAACAGCAGGTGGTTCTGGTCCAAATGTTCCTTATTATCTCACAACTGATCATAGCTCAATGCAGAGCCTGAGAAGAAATAATTATATTATTCCACCTGTACAGTATACTGTATTTTGTTACATTAAAGAGACCAGTGGTTTAAGCAGATTCCAGTCCACTTTAATATTCTTATAATAATAAAAAAATAGTGACAGCACTTGGTTTAATAATAGGTTAATCACATCATGAATGCAGGTGCTGAAGGCTATAGTCCGCCTGCGGACAACATATGGAAGAGTGAATTGAAACAGCTGCATCAATCCAACTTCTCTAATGGATTTAGGAAAGTTTCAGAAAAATTCTTACATAAATTTGTGAACTGCCACAGGCATAATCTGTGATGCAGTAAATGTTTATATCCATGTGGCAGTTTTCTTCAGATCATTTTCTTCTCATAATGGAAGCTTTTATCACAATAAGTATCTCACATTACATTAATGCAAATGACATTAATGTAATGGTTGTTATGTATTCGCCTCTTCAGTCATTCATGAAATATAAAATAAAATAAAAAATATGAATGTAAAAGTTGATAAAGATGATGGCAGCCAAGTGTGGCAAGAGAAAACTTGCAGAGGTAATGCATGCAAGTGCATGTCGTTCTGGGGAAATTATAATATTGCTTTTGAACTGAGGGTACAACAATACCAACACCTTTGTTTGAGAGTATTGGATTTATCTGGATTTATCTTTTTAGATACAAATTAGGATACAAATTAAGGATAATGCATGGTTAATACATCAGGCATCCATATGCAAACATTTAAAATAAAAAATGTCATAGATTTACATCCCAGAGTCGCAATGTTCTGTGTTTTAATGGTCTCCAGGTGGTTGGTGCAGCAGGCTCATTTAGTGCTGATCAGACCTTTCTGGGAAAGCAGCCATCAAGTTCCCCTATTTCTGGCCAATCTCCATATGCATTTGTCTTCTTATCATTCACGATGAGCTGCAGGTTTTTAAAAAAGACTTCAGACTTTTTAGGATAAACTTTTAAACATAAAGTATTTGCCACCTGTAAAACATTTGTTATAATTCTTAAGAAACAACATTTTTTAATCAGTAAATTATAGCCAGTTCAATAATTAATTTGCCCAGTGTGTTGCAAATATGCTTCCTACATCGGAAACACCTCTGGGCAGTGCACATGGGCAATTTTAACAGCATGCACAGTAATCTCATTTATTATTTTTTTTATTTGAAAAACAAAAAAACATTGTATGGGCTCAAAAAGTCTAATTTTGCAATTTATTTATAAATATATTTATTTTTAAAAATAAAGTCTTAAACATTCAAACTTTGGAGGTTCAAACCTTTTCAAATGGACTTCCCTTATTTAGTCCAACTGCCCCAGCAAACACCCAGTTGTCCCTGTACTTCACTGAGGAGACCATACTGCTGCCCATTTCAGCAAACAGCTTTCTAACCTCATCAGTCAACCTGCAGCACAGAATAGGACAATATATAAACAATAATATTTTTCCTAAAAATACAGCAACCTGATACCTTTTAAAAAAATATATATTATATTATTACTCATTTGGTGTTGAGGACTGTGTAAAAGTTATCAAGTTGAGTTTAGTACTCACTGTACTGTAGGGTCTTCATAAGAGGCTACTAAAACTATATTTCCATTATGTACTTCCTTTAGAAAATCATGCAGTCCTACAACAGAAAAGTAATATGTGATATAGATAGTGCACCAGTACAGTGCATCTAGAAAAATTAAGTTTTCTTTTGTGATTTAATTTAAAAAAAGTTCGCATATATTTTAACTTCATTTAGTTTAAAGTGAAAGTTTCAAGGATTTTTTTTATTTTATTTCGGCTTACAGCTCATAAAAAAAATGCTAAAAGATTAGAATATCTCCTACATTAAATTAAAATAAATTTACAATACATAAACTCTGGAAAACTATGTTCATTTATGTACTTTATACTTATAGGCTCCTTTTATTATGTACTTTATACTTATAGGCTCCTCAGCTTGAGGCACAGCTGAGGTGTTATTCAAAACCAGGTTGCTTTAATAGCAGCCTTCAGCTTGTCTTTATTGTTGAGTCGGGTGTTTCTTATCTTCCTCTTGAAAATAGCCCATAGATTTTCTACTGAGTTCAAGTCAGGCAAGTTGGCTGGCAAGCACAGTGGTAGCAAACCAGTTATTAATAGTTTTGGCACTGTGGGTAGGGACTATAATGTGCTGACAAAGGAAATCTGCTTTTCCTGGTCTAAAACCTTCTGGTAAATACTGTAGGTGCATTTATTTGGACTTGATAAAGCACAGCGGATCAACATACAGCCAGCAGATGATATGGCACCCAAAATCACCACTGACAGTGGAAGCTGACTTAAGCCTCATTTCTTCTTGTGTGACTGTAGTCATGTCTGTTGCACTTTTTTCTACTACTTTTCCTTTTTGGAAAACTTTCCATTAATATGCTTCAACACAGCACCTTGTGCAGGGTGTCATTGATTATCTTCTGGACAACTGTCAGCAGTCTTCCGTATGTGTTTACTAAACTAGACCAAGATACTGTAAATGCAGTATCTATACTGCATGAACAGTGCTTTCATACGCTAAATAAAACATTATAAAAGTTTGAGATACTGGATTTTTGACATTCATCTTAAGCCACGATCATTTAAATTAAGCCCCAAAAGGCTTGAAATTTTTCACTTTATATGTAATTAATCTAAACTATATGAAAGTTTTACCTTTTGAAATAAATTACCAAAAATACCTTTTCTAAGATTGAAAACCTTTTTCCTAATATACTAATTTGTTGAGATGCATTGTATACATAGTGTTAATAGAACAATGCATATGAATTATTTTAGTTCTATTAAAGATTTGGTAAATAAAAACCTACCCTTAGACTGGACCTTAAAGAAGTCACTTCTTAATATCATCCCAGTTTCACCTGAAAAAATAAATAAATAAATAAATAAAAAATAAAAATAATAATTCACAGACACGGAGAGAAAAATGTCAAGGGAAAAAATCTCATGCAAAATTAGTTTCTTTTATTTCTCCCTCTGCCTCAAGTATGAAAAGTGTGTTTAATGTTAGATTTTGTTATTCCTTTATGTACTTAGTTACTTTATTCTGCTTTATGAATTCTATACTCAGTTTCACTCATAGCATCTCAAGACCATTCCAAAAGAAAAAACATGATGCCAAAAAAGATAATAGAAAATCTGCAAGTTAGCCTATACTTTTACATTGAACTGTATGCATGTAAATCAATGTATATAAGTACACATCAGCCTGGGGTACCATGACAAAATTCTGCCACTTGGAGGCACCAAATTTATTGTGCATTCTTAATTAGCAATTAAATATAAATATGCTATTTCACACTATGTGACCATGAGGAGTCAATTCAGTATTTTTAACTAAATACCTAAATGTTAATTTTTAAATAAAATGTATTTTATCTAAACATGTCAGTTGTTTTCACATTCTCACATGGCCCTGGGGGTGAACAATACAAAAGGCCAATTGGCTGTATTGCGAATTGCACATATGACTGCCGATTTCCAAGTTATGCAATTGCAAATTGCATAAAGCATTTCAGTGTATAATTTGCAACAGATTTACTTAGTGGGTCAATTACAAATTGGCATCTCTATGTACAGTATACTTTTCAGGAATGCAAGTTTTACAAAGAAACAGAAGGTAGTGCTATAACTTGTTTTCATATCAAACTTTGTATGTCTACATAGCTCTGGGGTGCACAACGGGGTTTTTGGTTGGTTGATGGCACTATATTATTGGACCTCATAATCACTGTATTTTTTTATTTATTTTTATTATTTAAGTGATTTATGAATTGATTAATGGAATAATTAATTGGTTTATTGACTACTGTTGTTGAAAATTAATTTAAACAGTCATCTTAGTACTGTACATCTACTTAGTTTTTTGCTAGATAATAAACACAAAGTACATATATTATCTTAAAAGACACTTACCATCCACTATCACAATGTTCACACCCCATCCAACATTGTTTTGTCCTCCTGACAGAATACTGGTAAAAGAAATAGAAACTTAAGTTATACTGGAGCACAATGTTTTGAACCATCTGTTTAACTTTTTTTTTATTGTTTTGAAAAAAATAAAAAGGTAAAACCTGCATAATTGTACAGTATGTACATTAACAAATATAAGCAATATAAATTATGAATAGTTTAAAATTTTTGAGCACTCACACTAAATATGTTAAACAGCATTCACCTGTGTTAATTCCTTATTCACTTGTGTCCAGTTCTATGCTTTCACAATAGATATGACAGATTTTATGAGGTCTCTTAACTAAAATGGTAACTAGGTCCTGCTGTCATGAGGAACAGGCCAAGAAGTTATGAAATGAAGTTTAGCGGAAAATGAAGCAAGTAAAAGTTACAAAATACAAAGTGGTTATAGAGCTCAGCTAAAACCTTTGCAGACCTCAACATTATCATTATTAGCTTTTTACAGATCCAGCCCCAACAGCAAAATACCTAGAAGATGGTAAAAAGTGAAACTGTAATGCAAAACGAATAGAGCCAAATATGCACAAATTGTTGAGGAGAACTTGTTCTACTCAGATAGCTTCTGTATTTTTTAATAGCTGATTTTAAGCTCATCTTATTTAAATTAATTTTTAAAAATTAAAAAAACTGAAACTAAAAAATTGAGGTAAATATTTATTAAATCAGCACCAATTAAAGAAAAAAAAAAGCCGGAGCGATTTTGTTGTAATCATTTCGAATACTCTCATTAAGGGGTCACCACAGTGGATGATTATGGCACAGGTATTACGCCTGATGCTTTTCAACCCTCCTATTTTATCCGGGCTTGAATAAAATTTCCTGCCAATGTCCTGGTGTTAGACACCACAGCACACCCCCAGAGAGGCTGCCTTGGTGGCACAAAGGGAACCCAAACCATAGGTGGATTTAATGCTATGGGTGATTAGTGTACAGTATATGTCAAGAATAATGGTGTGGTGTTAAATATAAAAACAAATTTTATCTAGATGTTTACCAAATACACAAGCAGTTATAAAGGCAAAATATGTTAAAACTCTCAATATTCATAATACATACATAAGTCCCCAACTTACAGTCAATTTATGAATTTCCACAGATATAAACAGATGGTGAATCATTCGTAGATGCGAACAAATCGTAAAAGTAGCCATGTGTATTGTACAAAACATAGGACCAGATACCAATTGTAAATAATATTTTCAATTATCTACAGTAATCAACTGTTTAACTCAATGTATAAAATGGCAGTATATTGTATGTGTGTGTGTAGAGTTCAGTCTTTTTTTTAGTTATTGCTTCATATTGTATATTTGTGTTAAATGTGTACAAGACTTACTTTGTCTGACTTACAAACTAATTCAAATTGCAAATGTGCTCCCGGAACGGAACTCGTTCATAAGCAGGGGACTTAATGTCCAAGTGAAATTGTAATCACTTAATATTTCATGATGCATATTTGTTACTTAAACTTAATCACTAGTTAAACATTGGTTAAACAGTTACCTTCATTTTAAAAACTTTGACACTTAATTGTACATATACATTGAAATTCATTAGCATTCAAATTTAAAATTAGAGTACGTACATCCTATTGTTAAAACAGATCTTTGGCCCAACCATATTGGCTGCTCCACTGCGCAGAAAGAAAGGGAAGTGGTCTGTGGGGCAAATCTTATGAGGGCAGCAACCTGGATAACCTGGCTTTAGCTCAAACAAAGCTAAACAGAATGTTATGTAGTATTTACTAACAGCAGACATACAAACACAGTAACTATTTACTTCAGCCTGCCATTATGCATTTCAGTCAACTTTTAATTATGAAACATATTTTATGTACAAATACCATTTACATAATGAAAATAATAATGAAAAACAACAGTAATACAAATAAGAATTCTCAGTAAGCTACTTCATGCAATAAATCTCACCTGGAGAAAAACAGTCTGATCCAGAACTTTCTCTGCTATGCACATCTGAATTAAAACACAGGTTTTAGAGAATAAAGCTTAAGAATACTGTAAAATAATCAACAGCCAAACAGGATGCGGCATGATGCCTGCGTCATACAAACATTTTGCATGCTCTTGAAGAGATTTCTTCTTAAGAAGGGTCCCCCATATTAAAACAGTGATGACCACAAACATGACAGCGAAGGACAGCTCTGGAAATAAACAAATGGTCACCTCTGCAAGCTCATACTGTATTACTATAACTAATGCTTGAACACACAAAGTTTCATGATCCTTACCTTGATATTTTCTCTTTCTTGTCATCATCTTGTCAACTCGTAACACGACTTTATACACACACACACACACACACACACACACACACACATATATATATATATATATATGTATATATATATAAACAATTCTCAAACTGGACTTTCTTCAACAGCAGGCAGCTGTTAGGTCAGTATAAGAAATTTAATCTTAAATTAAATTTCAAGGAACTACCAAATCAGTGACCCAGAAATGTAATCTTTTCTACATTTTTTCTTTTGAATCTTTTTCATATTGCATTTAATCAAACCATAATTTTTGTAAACATTTAACTAGGTAATTATTAGACTTTAAATTAAAACTATTATATAAACTTTGTCACTCACTTTCATTAAATGTTTTCTTCTTATCGAAGGTTCAGTGGCTAAAAATCATATCCTGTAGCAAACACTTCTTCAAACCTCATATGTATTTGTGTAGACACACACAGTTCAGGAATGAATCCACCATCCTGGAGCTGCCCCATTGCACCACCCACTGTATAAACAATAATCCTTTATTATGTCAGTTAAATTTAGTTACAGTGAGTTTAGTAACTTTTCAATAAAGATTGTTTGAAATAACATTTCAACAATCATAAGCGGTGAGATTTCAGAACTTTCCAGGTCAGGAAATCTTTCAGAGGTATATATAGATATATCAAGAAATACAATCTAATACAATATATAGCAATAGCACTTCAGACACAGAAAAATCTAGTTATATTCTTTGACAGCTTAAAAAAAAACAAATACAACAAAACAAATTTATCCATGAATACATAATCATCTTAATTAATAATAAAGCAAAATACATAATGGTAAATCAAGCAAATCCATGTAGCTGAAAGACAAAAACAATCCTAAATCAAGTATGTGCAAAAGCCCAGTGGAATTCACCTTATAAGACACCAGCACACAAATCTATCTTTAAATACAAACAGATAATTAAAAATAACACAGAAATTTAAAAGTGTTGAACTATACTACAAACAATAATGACAAGGGGGGGGGGGGGGACTTTTAGGCTAAAGTAAAGTTGTGGTAATACAGATTAATGAGCAATTCATTATTGTTATTTACTGTACAGCATGGGTTCTTGTTCTGTTTTGCAGAACTTTAATACATACGATTGGCTTCCTCAGAACATATTTATTTAAACATGGTCCAATTGTTAAACTATTTCTCAGAGCCATGATGATCTTTATTCCTTAATTTCCCACCAACTGAACACATTTGGCTTGTTGAGTTGAGCCAAGTTGAGTTGTTCTTGTGTTTTTGACATTTACAATCAAACATTCACAACACTAACACGCAGACAAGTGAACAGCATTAAAATGTAGGGTTATTCTTTCTGTAACTTCTACTACTACTACTACTACTAATAATAATAATCATAAATAAATAAATAAAAATAAACACAGGCAGATCCCCAGTTAAGTCTAGTCCCTGAAAAATCATTCTACTATTCACAGCCGCGAAGTTTATCAGCACCATGTGACCTTTAAAAGCCCATAATGGTTCTGGCATTAAACCACGGGACAGATGGAAGACGACGCTGAAAAGGACAACTGTTTATGAAGAAAATCCCAACAATTATGTTATTTCTTTAAATCCACATTGTTCCTGGTTTCACTCCAAAAGATCCTAAGAGAAATAAATACAGAGACACAGAATTAGCATTTAGGGAAGAACTTGAATCTTAGTTCCTCTTGATCTCAAGCAGCTAAAATCCCTACCTCATCAGATTCCTCCTCTCTCTGCTCCTCCATCCGCCTCAGCACTGAGTATCTGTATGTGGCATCACTGCAATAATAAAAGTTTAACTTTACTCTGGGAGAAGTTATATACAATACAACACGAGTAAAGCGGAACTGACCATTCAATATGCTGCCGGTTACACAAGCTGAACGTGTTGGAGAAGTGCTCACCTCTGCAGAAAACAGTATTTCCGAATAATAAAACCTGCAGCCATTACTGCAGCAACTGCAACGATTACGACGGACGCGATGACGCCGGGGTGCAGTCTGACCTACAGGGGTTGAAAAGTGTTTATATGTTTAGACAACTATTTGTCACATCATTGTTAAGACGAGGCAGCTCAAAAAAAAAAACTTGTATAAAAAAGGAAAACAAGTTTGTCACTAACCCCTGGAGGTGGAACTGTAGAATTGGAAACACTTCGAAAACTTCGGCCATGTTTGAATTCACCATGTACGACCTTCGCTGAAGTCAGTAAGCTGGTGGACTGTACAAACAAAACAAACACAGATACAAAAATGAGTAAAAACAAGTCATGTAACTTATCCGTACAACGTACAGCCATGTTTGTTTACTTCCTAGTACAGTGACGTCAAACGCCACCGCAACTATCATTGGTCGATTCTAAATTTGGCCCGCTGTAGATCTTATTTCAAGTAAGTGCGTGTGTGTGTGTGCGTGCGTGTGCGTGTGCGTGGCGGGCGGGGGGGGGGGGGGGGGGGATTCACGCACAGCCTACAGTAAATATCTAAAGGCCAACTATAACCACATTATATATTATCAATGTCATTTCTTTAAACTGGAATTGGGATAATTATTTTCCAACGCATTATTAAACCTGGAAATGTAGTGGCTATCTGTCAGAAACAGGATAAAAAACATGACCGATCATGATTAGAAATCACTTAAATGCTTCTTAAAGGTGCATCCTAAAAAATAAAATAAAAAAAAATCAACGGTAGAAATCACGGCTACTGTATGTTAAATATATATAAAAGAAGTTCCACACAAACAATGTGTAGGATTGAGGCTATACAGTTGTGTGGCCATGGAAAAAATTGATTTAATAAAAGCTAAAGTGTGCAACTGATTTTTGGTCAGACAGGTTATTATCTTGAACATAACCTAAAAAGTTAGGACTGTAAAAAAGTGCAATTACCTGTTTGTTTGGTGTTCGAAAATTGGCAGCAGCGTGTGTGTGTGTGTGTATGCTTGTGCCCTTCAATGAGTTAGAACCCCATCCAGGGTGGACTGTGTCTCGTGCCTTAACTTGTCTGGGACAGACTCCAGGGCTCAGATGACAAAGGATGGTGTAAAGAATGAATGAATGAAATCAGTTCAGTTATTATTCAAAGTAGCCTATTGCAGCCAGATTACATGATCATTCAGTTTTAAATCATGTGACATTAGCTTAATAATAATAGTCGATATCTATAATAATTATGATGTCAATATTAATAATAATAATAATAATAATAAATGCAGCCATGCACAGCTAATTCCTTAAATCTCTTTGTTTTATGGCAAGACAGTATAGGGTATTTTTTATATAGATATAAAAAATGTTCCTAGTGTTCTTTGCTGATTTTCTTACAGGTAGTTTTGCCTTGGATGTTTTTCATTGGAAACATTTTTATTTATGCAAAAAAAAAAAAAGGGTTTATCTAAGTAAATAATAAAACCACAAATGCAGTCCTTTATTGTTGTTAGAGTTAATAAATTTATTTCAATATAAAGTTGCTCCCAAGAGAAAAAACTTTGTAAAAATACAAAGTATATACTGTATATATTTTGGGGCAGTACTGTGGTGTAGTGGTTAGCACTATTGCCTTGCACCTCCAAGGTCTGAGTTTGATTCCCGGCCAGGTTCGATTCCCACCTCTGTATGCATGGAGTTTGCATGTTCTTCCTGTGCTTGGTGGGTTTCCTTGTGGTACTCTGGTTTCCTCCCACAGTCCAAAGAAATGCAGATTAGACTAAGTCGTGTTCCCAAATTACTCATAGTGGGTGAGTGTATATGTTTTTAGTTTACTCAAGTAGAAAAAAAAATAACATGTTACCTCAGGGAATGCAGATCATTTAGAAATGTTTCACTCAGAATATAGAATGATATTGATTTAAAGAAAATATGCCTAAAAATACTATGTTGTTTAATGTTGATGCTTTAATTTTAAGAGATGACATAGACGCAGATTATTAAATATGGCTTCGACTATTAAATATGGGTTTGACCAGTTAAAAAAAAACTGCTTTAAATGTGTGCTTGTTATTATATAATATTCGAAATATACCGTTTTGTCATGCTGTATGAATCAGTCTTCTTGTTTTCATCAAACTTAGATCATCTCATAGTACTTCCCAGTCTGAGGATCAAAATAGCAGTTTAGACATGAATCATAGAGCAGACTGAGAAACTTATCTTCGTTGTGGCTCTCTTCTGCCCCCAAGCCTAAAACACACAATGCACATATCAGTAACTCTTCATCAAAATCTGTCACTAACTACACATTGTATGTCTGGTAATTTGTTTTTCAATTTAAGCTTCGCTTGGGTAAGCATTAATGTAGCACCTTCGGTGGACATGTTGCTGTGTTTTTTTTTGCTCTCATTCTGATGTTGCCTGGGATTAATTATAGGAGGGCTCAAAACATCCATCCATTCCCTGTAAAGAGGAGGAATATATTTTTAATTATCTGGACCTGTTACTTAATTTTGTGAGCAATGAGGTAATAAGGTTGGTTGAAATGCAGATATAAATCTCTTAGTACAAACATAAGACTTTCTGCAAGGTAGCTGCTACCAGTGCTTATAACTTAAACTACTTTGGACATGATACATAATATGCGGGCTGTACAGAAAATCCTGCAAAAGTGGGCATAAGTGGGCCACAGACTGTTTACAGAGAAGACACCATTGACAAGAGCATTGTGCACAGATGGAAGAAGAAAAAAGGGAGACACAGCATTGTATGCAAACCACACAGTGGGGGACCATCAACTGCATCAAAGAGGATTCAAGAGTTGGGTTTAATGATGGCTTGTGATGGAGACAATTTTGAGTAGTACCTTTGTCCAGAGCATGTGTTACTCTACCAAATGTGCAATTTAAACCACCTATGTTGGTAAAAAAAAAAGCTATGCCCACTTTTGCATTACTTTCAGTACAGCCCTCATTTAATAATGTTAACATTTTTTACAGAATATTCTTAAAAATTACTGGTGTTTTTTTTTTTTTTAAGTGGCAGCTGCCCAATGAACCTTGCAATGGGTAAACTTTCCCTATTTCTTACTAAGAACACTCTAGACAGCACAGTATGCAGCAATTAAGTAACTAATCAGTAATTTAGCAACCAAGCACAGCTGCTTAGTTCGAAAATCTAGGATAAGATTTGAGCTTGTTTGCAACATGCATATGTACCCAACATGCACATGGCCCAATTTTTCAGGAGGAATTCTCATTTACATCTAAACTTTTCTTAGGTACAGTACAGTACCATGTGGTGCTGACTGTCAGATTTCCTTTTGAGAGGAAGAAGAAGAAACAGATTACTTCCTAGGGAGAGCCCCTACAGGGGTAACAGCCAGGTGACATATGCAAGCCTTTACGCATGTGTGTGGCAGCACTAGAAACTAAGGAATCATCATCATTAGTCCTGATAATTAGTCACTTAATGTGGAGCACCTAACCCTTATGTGCTGGATTTCATGCTAAGGCAACAGTGAAATCTGCAATCATTTATATGCATATTTCAATTTCATTTTTGCTCATTGCACATTTGTGGACATTGCATCTACTGTACATTCATGCATATTTGCACACTCCCAGGACATTTCTATTTAAATTCAATTTAATTTCCTTACTACAATTTTCTATAGTTTCTATATTTGTACAGAATTCTTTTTTTAATATTTGTACAGCTAAGTTTTTCTCATATTTTATTCTTATCCTTTATAGCTATATTTTCCATAGCTAAAGGTTTTCTATATTTTGTTCCATATTTATTTCCTATTGATAACCTTATATCATATGAATGACTGTATGTGACAAATAAATAAAAAATAATAATTTTGAATTTGATTAGGTAGAAATGAAACTTGGATTCTGTGAACTATTACAATAATTTAGTTTGCATTATGGGTGGTTTACCTGTACTTTAATTTATTTAGCAAGTTCAGGTTTTATACTGTATGTGCATGTTTTTTGCTTTTTTTTGGTTAACAACTTCTATAGTTTTCTATAGTGTACTGTAAAAAAACACTGGATCTGACCTTAAGTAAAAAGATTATACATTGTATAAATGCGGATGAGAAGTATAAACATACCATTCCGACACCCTATTGGTTGGTACGCGATCCATCGCACCTGCACATGACGTCATGTCACACACTAAAGCAAGAACGTTTGAATAAAATAGCGTTTTCGGTTGATAAGGTTGTGATAAGTAGACGAAGATGTCCGTGATAGAGACTCAAGATTCGAGCGAAATGTCACAACCAAGCAACAGCGAGGAAGGTAACAGGAATGATATATATATACACACACACACACACATATCATTTCATCATTCTGTCAGCACTAATGTTTATTGTAGACAACCATACAAGGGTAATTGTTACTAAGCCTGCCCTGGTACACTAAGTTTCTTGTATGTTGCCATCACAGATTTCTGCAGCTAAGCTTGGATGTACATTTACATTTCAATAAAGGTTACTGATGACATGCCTCCATAAAATACTTATAGCCAACTAGTTATCATATCTTCTTCTCCATAAACATGTTAATGTACACATATATGGTTCTTTAGTGTACAGTCGTGGCCAAAAGTTTTGAGAATGACACAAATATTAGTTTTTACAAAGTTTGCTGCTAAACTGCTTTTAGATCTTTGTTTCAGTTGTTTCTGTGATGTACTGAAATATGATTACAAGGACTTCATACGTTTCAAAGGCTTTAATCGACAATTACATGACATTTATGCGAAGAGTCAGTATTTGCAGTGTTGGCCCTTTTTTTCAGGACCTCTGCAATTCGACTGGGCATGCTCTCAATCAACTTCTGGGCCTAATCCTGACTAATAGCAACCCATTCTTTCATAATCACTTCTTGGAGTTTGTCAGAATTAGTGGGTTTTTGTTTGTCCACCCGCCTCTTGAGGATTGACCACAAGTTCTCAATGGGATTAAGATATGGTGAGTTTCCAGGCCATGGACTCAAAATTTCAACGTTCCCCGAGCCACTTAGTTATCACTTTTGCCTTATGGCACGGTGCTCCATCGTGCTGGAAAATGCATTGTTCTTCACCAAACTGTTGTTGGATTGTTGGAAGAAGTTGCTGTTGGAGGGTGTTTTGATACCAATCTTTATTCATGGCTGTGTTTTTGGGCAAAATTTTGAGTGAGCCCACTACCTTGGATGAGAAACAACCCCACACATGAATGGTCTCAGGATGCTTTACTGTTGGCATGACACAGGACTGATGGTAGCGCTCACCTTTTCTTCTACGGACAAGCCTTTTTTCAGATGCCCCAAACAATCGGAAAGAGGCTTCATCAGAGAATATGACTTTGCCCCAGTCCTCAGCAATCCATTCACCATACTTTCTGCAGAAGATCAATCTGTCCCTGATGTCTTTTTCAGAGAAAAGTGGCCTCTTTGCTGGCCTTCTTGACACAAGGCCATCTTCCAAAAGTCTTCGCCTCACTGTGCGTGCAAATGCTCTCACACCTGCCTGCTGCCATTCCTGAGCCCTGCACTGGTGGCACTTCGATCCCACAGCTGAATCCTCTTTAGGAGACAATCCTGCCGCTTGCTGGACTTTCTTGGACGCCCTGACGCCTTCTCAACAAGAATTGAACCTCTTTCCTTGAAGTTGATCCTATAAATTGTTGATTTAGGTGCAATCTTAGTAGCCACAATATCCTTGCCTGTGAAGCAATTTTTGTGCAACGCAATAATGGCTGCACGCGTTTCTTTGCAGGTCACCATGGTTAACAATGGAAGAACAATGATTTTAAGCATCACCCTCCTTTTAACATGTCAAGTCTGCCATTCTAACCCAATCAGCCTGACATGATCTCCAGCCTTGTGCTTGTCAACATTCTCACCTGAGTTAACAAGACGATTACTGAAATGATCTCAGCAGGTCCTTTAATGACAGCAATGAAATGCAGTGGAAAGGTTTTTTTGGGATTAAGTTAATTTTCATGGCAAAGAAGGACTATGCAATTCATTTGATCACTCTTCATAACATTCTGGAGTATATGCAAATTGCTATTATAAAAACTTAAGCAGCAACTTTTCCAATTTCCAATATTTATGTAATTCTCAAAACTTTTGGCCACGACTGCATTGTACTAAAATGCATTCTTTTTCATTTGCCATATAGAGTATCCCAAATCACTATGGTCGTCAAAAATACAACAAAAAAACACCACATTTTTCTTTTTTTTATGAGGTGTTAGTGCAGTATATAGGCCCGTGGCACAGCCTAAGCTATTATCCTTAATGATTCCCCCCTCCCCCACGTTACTTTTACTTTTATAGTTTTGAAACCAGTACTTTTACACTTTTCATTGAGTAAAAAGCTTGAGTTGATACTTCAACTTCTAAAGAAGTCTTTTTAAACCCAAGTATCTATACTTCTACTGAAGTAATAAATGTGAATACTTTTGACACCACTGTACTTTGTTATTTAAACAAGATAAAGACAATGAAAGTGCTTTTAACATACACATACCTGGGATTAGAGTGGAGAAGTGGATTCATTTCTTTTTGGTAATACTGACCCTGTTCAGATGCCTGACAATCACAGAGATGTACATTTAGTCTATGATTGCACAGTATATAACAGCATTCTTTTTTTCCAATAATACTGTGGGTGTGTATCAGTAAGAGCAGAAGATAAAGCAACACATTCATGTGTTGTGTCATACCTGCTGTCTAATGATGGTGGTACTGCTTCTGTGCTCATGCAAGGACAGATCTATATTATCCACCAATACAGCTAATACACATGGCTCAGCAGGTAAGTGCATTGTATAGTGCACTGTATAACTTAAGGCTACCTACTGTACAATAATGGCAAGTTGGCAAACCATACATAATTCATGCCCATATTTTAAAGTTCACACTTTTCTTCACCTAGCCATAAAGTATGATTTTTCTATAATAAGTTCAGGAAGATTTTCTCATCTTAACAAAACTGAGCCCGAGCCTTGAACGACCACCCTGTAGGTCACATATTCATGTCAGTCTAATGAGGCTGAGCAGTAAGATATGTCTTACACCAGAGGACATGCCCGTGTGCATGTGCAGATGGCAACTCACTAGAGGGATACACTGGGTCCATGTAGAAGTGTCATCACTGCTCATACTCAGGCTGACATTGCAGTGCTGGACCTGACAATAAGGATTATATTCAGAAATTTGTGTAGTATTTTTGAATTCACAAATTCTATGGATATTCTGTATATAGTATTCAATGTAATACAGTAGCTAGTATTACAGTAGCATCGTATACAGTCCATCCGGAAAGTATTCACAGCGCATCACTTCGTCCACATTATGTTATATCACAGCCTTATTCTAAAATAGATTAAATTAAAATTTTTCCTCCGAATTTTACACACAACACCCCATAATGACAACATGAAAAACTTTTCTTTAGATTTTTGCAAATCTATTAAAAAAAAAAAAATTAAGAAAGCACATGTACAGTATAAGTATAGTATTCACAGATTGGACATGAGTTGTAAAGGCACACACCTGTCAGTTAACAGTTCATGTCAGTGCACAAACCAAGCATGAAGTTGAAGGAATTGTCTGTAGACAAAAATCTGGGAAAGGTTACAGAAAAATTTCTGATGCTTTGAAGGTTCCAAAGAGCACAGTGGCCTTCATCATCTGTAAGTGGAAGAAGTTCAAAACCACCAGGACTCTTCCTAGAGCTGGCCGCATTTAAACTGATGCAGGGGGGGGGGAAGGCCTTGAACCCGATTGTCACTCTGTCCTCTCTGTCAGCTCCAGAGGTCCTCTGTGGAGAAAGAACCTTCCAGAAGGACAACCATGGTAGAGTGGCCAGAAGCCAGTCCTTAGTAAAAGGCACATGGCAGCCCACCTGGAGTTTTCCAAAAGCCACCTGAAAGACTTAGACCATAAGAAACAAAATTCTCTGGTCTGATGAGACAAAGATTGAAATCTTTGGTGTGAATGCCAGGCGTCACGTTTGGAGGAAACCAGGCACTGCTCATCACCAGGCCAATACCATCTCTACAGTAAAGTGGTGGAAGCATCATGCTGTGGGGATGTTTTTCAGCGGCAGGAACTGGGAGACTAGTCAGGATAAAGGAAAAAATGACTGCAGCAATGTAAGGAGACATCCTGGATGAAAAGAGTGCTCCAAAGTGGCTCTATGAATGTCCTTGAGCCACTTTGGAGCACTCTTTGGAGCACTCTTTGGAGCACTCTTTTCATCCAGGAGTGCTCCAAAGAGTGCTCCAAAGAGTGCTCCAAAGAGTACTCAATGTACTCAAAGAGTACAGCAATGTAAGGAGACATCCTGGATGAAAAGAGTGCTCCAAAGTGGCTCTATGAATGTCCTTGAGTGGCCCAGCCAGAACCCAGACTTGAATCCGATTGAACATCTCTAGAGATGTCTTAAAATGTCTGTGCACCGACGCTTCCCATCCAACCTGATAGAGCTTGAGAGGTGCTGCAAAGAAGGCTGGGCAAAACTAGCCAAGGATAGGTGTGAGAAGCTTATGGCATCATATTCAAAAGTACATGAGGCTGTAATTGCTGCCAAAGGTGCATCGACAAAGTATTGAGCAAAGGCTGTGAATACTTATGTACATGTGATTTTTTTATTTATTTATTTTTTTTTTATAAATTTGCAAACTTTTTCACATTGTCATTATGGGGTGTTGTGTGTAGAATTCTGAGGGGAAAAAAAAGGGAATTTAATCCATTTTAGAATAGGGCTGTAACATGGAACAGGTGATGCGCTGTGAAGACTTTCTGGATGGACTGTATACAGTGGGGCAAAAAAGTATTTAGTCAGCCGCCAATTGTGCAAGTTCTCCCATTTAAAAAGATGAGAGAGACCGGTAATTTTTATCAAAAATTATACCTCAGCTATGAGAGACGAAATAAGAAACAAAAATCCAGAAAATCAATGTCACGGCGTGCACCTGTGATGGGCGTGTGCCCAAATCTACTATCGCTCCTCACTCACTCTGTAGGCTTCCTAGATAGGTGGCACCCCTCCTGCAGATATGCAAAGGGACAGAGCCGCCTATACGGGCCGGCTGGCGATAATTAATGTTAATAGGATAATGCTTTTTTTATAATAAGCAAGGCGCGGAGTTTAGTCCAGGCTTCGGGAAGTACGTGATGTGGTGAGGCGTAAGAGAGTGGCATGCGAGTGGCGCGATGTGACGCGCCACTCGCGCAGGGACTTTAAACAAGGACACTGGAATTCCGCTGAGGACAGCGCAGGAAAAGAACTGCGCGAGCTCCCACAGCACCTTCACTCCTGCACCGAGCCCACGCTTGCAGCCCTGTCGCCAAAGAGGAGAAGGCCGCGAGGAGGTTTGCGTTAAGGCCCCGCATCTCAGCCGGGAAAGCCGCCCAGCCGACAGGCATCAGCAAGGGCTCCTGCCTTAGGCCACGCCCACGGAGAGCTGAGAGGGGCCAGGCCGGCCAACAGCAAGAGAAGCGCCGTCATGAGGGAGCGTGCAGGAGAGCTGCCTCCGCGTGCTCCGTTCTGCCACTCCGCCCACCGCCACCTATCATCAGCTGTGTGCCCGCATGCCAGCTAGGCACTGCTCTCAAACCTGCACATCCACAATCTTTACTGCCCTTGCTTTTCATCCTCCCTTCTTTAACCCTTGCCTTCCCTATTTTTCCTAAATAAATAATGGCATCTGTTATCATTATAAAAGACACCTGTACACAACCGCAAACAGTCACACTCCAACTTCCACTATGTCCAAGACCAAAGAGCTGTCAGAGGACACCAGAAACAAAATTGTAGACCTGCACCAGGCTAAGAAGTCTGAATCTGCAATAGGTAAGCAGCTTGGTATGAAGAAATCAATTGCTGTGGGAGCAATTTTTATAAAATGGAAGACATACAAGACCACTGATAATCTCCTCGATCCTGGGCTCCTTGCAAGATCTCACCCCATGAGGTCGAAAAGATCACAAGAACTGTGAGCAAAAATCCCAGAACCACACTGGGGGACCTAGTAAATGACCTGCAGAGAGCTGGAACCAAAGTAACAAAGGCTACCATCAGTAACACACTGCGCCGCCAGGGACTCAAATCCTGCAGTGCCAGAAGTGTCCCCTGCTTAAGCCAGTACATGTCCAAGCCCGTCTGAAATTTGCTAGAGAGCATTTGTATGAGAATTTGGGAGAATGTCATATGGTTAGATGAAACCAAAATAGAACTTCATGTTTGGAGGAGAAAGAATGCTGAGTTGCATCCAAAGAACACCATACCTAATGTGAAGCATGGGGGTGGAAACATCATACTTTGGGGCTGTTTTCCTGCAAAGGGACCAGGTCGACTGATTCGTGTAAAGGAAAGAATGAATGGGGCCATGTATTGTGAGATTTTAAGTGGAAACCTCCTTCCATCAGCAAGGGCATTGAAGATGAAATGTGGCTGGGTCTTTCAGCGTGACAATGATCCCAGACACACCGGCCAGGCAATGAAGGAATGGCTTCGTAAGGTCCTGGAGTGCCCTAGCCAGTCTCCAGATCTCAACCCCATAGAAAATCTCTCTTTGGAGAGAGTTGAAGTCTGTGTTGCCAAGCGACAGCCCCAAAACATCAACAGGAATGGGCCAAAATAATAGCGACAGTGTGTGAAAACCTTGTGAAGACTTACAGAAAATGTTTGACCTCTGTCATTGCCAACAAAGGGTATATAACAAAGTATTGAGATGAAATTTTGTTATTGACCAAATACTTATTTTCCACAATAATTTGCAAAAAAAATTTTTTAAAATCCTACAATGTGATTTTTATTAATTTTTTATTTTGTGTCTCATACAGTAGTTGAGGTATACCTATGATGGTGGCTGACAAAATACTTTTTTACCCCACTGTACAGTATTATAGTGTAAAACATGTATGCATGTGTGAGAGAGACCTCTCCTACTGTACCTGTGAAGCGCTGAGACCTGAGTTACCGATCTCAACCTCCTCTTCTTCTTGCTGTCTTTTTAGGCTAGCTAACATCCGTAGCTCTTCTTCATCCTCCTCCTGCTCTGCCCTCTTAGATAAATCACATGTGCTAGAGCCCACGGGCATTCTCCTCATGCTCTCCCTCACCTGTAGATGCCAAGCAGCTTCATTATTCTCCTAGTGCCACTCCACAAAGCGAGTAGGCAGTCATGTGTTACAGTCTATAGCTAATTAGAAACCAATCCATCAGACACTGAAGCCTAATTGGCACTTCATTAGAGCAAAGGCATCTGCAGAAGTGCTTACCCTCACTGTCTCGATATCTGCTCAAAAAGACAAAGAGCTGATGCTAGTGATTGCATATGGAATATTACTTTATTCCCAAAGTGGTGTCGAAGATTGGCGAACATAGAGGGTGGCATGAGAAGGTCAAACATAAAATATCCTGTATTGAAAAAACCTGCATTTGTAGCAGCGGTTTATGTCATTTTAAAATGCAAATACCAAGATTCATTATAGGGAAAATAAAAGCTCTTCATAAACAAACAGCCCTTTAATCTGAAGCATAGGCTCCAGCTAATGTATGTCTAATAACAGTTAAGAGCCTTAATAATATGTGTTCACACTAAAGTCAGTTTAGGTGTACAATTATATTTAACAATATGTTTTGCACAACAGGTTAACGGTTTACATGTCCCTGTCACTTGTTTGTTTTTGTGATGTAAACTGTGATGTAAATTGTCATTATAGTGAGTTCTTTTTACTAGCAGACTGTGGATTCCAACTATGCCTTGCTGCTGAAGATTTTTTATTGGGAATCTAAAATTATACATATCAGGAGATAGGAGACAGCCAGAGATAAAATAAGGATAGAATCAATTAAGCTAGGGTAAGGCAAAATCTGGAATGAATAAGCTTTTTTTGGGAAACATACTTACCTTGTGGAGCTTCACATCCTCAGGGGGAATTTCTCGAACAGATGTTCTATTAATGGATATCCTCATATCTCCATCAGGGCTGTTTCGCTCGGGTCCAGTGTGTTCCTGTCTGCCCCGCCGTTTGGCAGTGCTAGGTGAGAGACAGCGGGTTGGTGCCACACACACTATCTCAGTCCTTCGGGACCTCTCTGAGGAAGACAGGGTGGATGTATGTGTAACTGTAAAGGCTTTAGCTGGCTCAGGGCAAGGCCTGGGTGAAGAGGCAGATCTGGGAATGGAAACAGAAGCCAGCGTAGAAGAGGCAGGACTGGTGTGTGCCACAAATCTTTTAGAGTGAAATCCAAAAAAGTTCTGATCCTGAGACAAAGAGAGTGAGAGAGAGCATTCTGAAACAAGAAACCATGCCAACTTCATGAGCCTCTATGGGTGATAGGATGCTAGATCACAGTCAAAAATATTTTGGCCATGTGTAGCTTTTACATATTGATTCTATACCTATTTTAATACAAGTTTGAAATGTTAATAATTCTATTTGACGAGAATAACAAAGAGATAACATTATTTACCACTTTACAACTTACATATTTTATTGGAGTAGAAATTCTACCCTCAATTTAAATGTTGATACATGAATTGTTTTTCAGTCGCATAACATTGTATGGTGGTAACTGACTAAGATGTTCAAATAACTCTTTAACTGACAAAAACGTTATTACATAACATGGCCATTGTGTGCATTATAAAACATGGTTAAGAGTATATGTTCTCAAACCCTTTTGCAGCCATGGGGCCCTTTAACTATAAAACACATTTCATGAAATTTGAATAATTATTTAAATGTGTACAAATTTTTTTTTTCATAGTTATTGGAGCCAGAGAACTTTTTTCCTAAAATTACTATCATCCAACATTATTTATAGAACAACTTGTTTTCCAGTAAGTAAGGTTAGATTAAACCCATTAAATTACATCCAAGTAGTCAACACATCCAGGTAGTAATAACTATAAGAACTCAATAATAATAATAATAATAATAATAATAATAATAAAACTTTGACCAGGGTGGGTTGTAAGTTCACAAATGTAACAAAATAGACAATTTTGGATAGTAAAATGCTCTATGGCTATAATAAATAACCAGAATACTAAAGCTTGCTTATGTTCATTAAAAACGATCCATGTAACTCGAGTTCTATGTTTGAAACGTCTACTCTATAATACATTCTATCAATAAATAAAAAATGGATGATCTTTTTTTCTTTCTCCAAGGTTCTTAGAGTACAATATATTTTACAAAAATATATACAGCATGTAATACATCAGTATTTGTTAAAATCCTCAAGTCCATTTTAATACATTTAAAACTGTACATCGCTCAGTACACCATTTGTGGTTTTATGTTGTGTATTCCTCTTTTCAGACCCAAGGCTATTTGTCCTGTAAGACTGAAAGCTGTTTTCAAATCTATGTCCAGGAAACATATTGCTGTTCCACTTGAAAGCAGTGGTCAGGGGCCTGCTTCAAGTGAACCTTGGTTTAAACTTCAACATTTTTGAAAGCAATCTGTCCCCAGGGTCAAGCAATGAATACCATGAACCTCTTATATTGCTTATTCTTTCAAGTTTTACAATGGCAGGAAAAAAGCGATGTCAAAAGTGACAATGTTTTTTAGATTTATGTAAGAAAGTATCCAAAAGCAAGTGACTACAACTTATAAAACTAGCAGAATCCTTCTGATGGAAGTGGGCAGATTTGACTGAAAGGTTTTACCTGAATTAAAGCAAGAGAAAACAAATATGAAGTGTCTAGATGCTAAATTCTAGTCTGCAGAAGAATTGTTGACCAGTGTGGTCTACTTAAAAATCTGCCACCAGACAAGAGGCTTCATGAATTCATTGTTAGAAAATAAAATCATTAAATAAAAGAAATCAAAAGTCTTAAATGACCCCTGTGAGGTCATTTTATGTTCTCCCATCTCATTCTCATGATTCAAAAAGAACAATATAAAAAAAAAATCCATCACCTTAATAAAATAGGACTGGTCTGGCAAACATGCACACCCTGGTCTTCAAACATCAAACACCAACCTGCAATTGTTTTTTGCACAATATTTATTAGCTGTTATTTGGACAAGAAATCTCCTATTTTCACTACTACTTTAACAAGAAAGTTGTCTCACAGACAATTTACTGGCATTCCCTTAACTCTTAACTCACAGAGTATTGCATTGTTGTGCAGTGTTGTCAGGTTGCTGCTCTTGTTTGCACATTTGCATGCGCACTTTATGTGCAGTCTTTTGTATAGTACTTACAGTAGATAGTTTTGTTAATTTAAGCTGCTAATTTCTTTTGTCTTAGCAAATCAGCTAATTAGATGTCTTAGTTAGTTAGTTAGTTAGTTAGTTTTTGTTAATTTATGTTGTCTGTATGTAACACCTTGGTAATGCAACCACGGGGGAGGGGGGTCTTCAGGACAGGAATGTAGAAGGACAGATGGGGGTGGACTTTGCAAAGAGGATGGAAATGGCAGTAGTAAATACTTACTTCCAGAAGAGGCAGGAACATAGGGTGACATATAAGAGTGAAGGCAGAAGCACTCAGGTCGACTACATCTTGTGTCAATGTTGTAATCTGAAAGAGATCAGTGACTGCAAAGTGTTGGTAGGGGAGAGTGTAGCCAGACAACCCAGAATGGTGGTGTGTAAAATAACCCTGGTGGTGAGAAAGGTGAAGAGGACAAGGCATAGCAGAGGACAAAGTGGTGGAAGCTGAGAAAGGAAGAATGTTGTGTAGTCTTCAGGGAGGAGTTGAGACAGGCTATGGGTGGTCAGGAGGTGCTTTCAGTTGACTGGACAACTACAGCCAATGTGATCAGGGAGACAGGTAGGAGGGTACTTGGTGTATCTTCAGGTAAGGGGAAAGTGGACAAGGAGACTTGGTGGTAGAATGAGGAAGTCCAGGAGTGTATACAGGGAAAGAGGCTAGCTAAGAAGAAGTGGGACACTGAGAGGACTGAAGAGAGTAGACAGGAGTACAGGGAGATGCAGAGTAAGGTGAAGGTAGAGGTGGCAAAGGCCAAACAAAGAGCATATGAGGACTTGTATGCTAGGCTAGACAGTAAGGAGGAAGAGGTGGATCTGTACAGTTTGGCAAGGCAGAGAGATAGAGATGGGAAGGATGTGCAACAGGTTAGAGTGATTAAAGATAGAGATGGAAATGTACTGACAGATGCCAGGAGGGTGATGGGAAGATGGAAGGAGTACTTTAAGGAGATGATGAATGAGGAAAACGAAAGAGAACAAAGAGTAGAAGAGGTAACTGTTGTGGAACAGGAAGTAACAAAATTAATAGAAGTGAGGTGAGAAGGGCGTTGAAGAGGATGAAGAGTGGAGAGGTGGTCCTGATGACATACCTGTGGAGGTATGGAAGTGCTTAGGAGAGGTGGCAGTAGAGTTTCTGACAAGTTTGTTTAACAAGATCTTGGAGAGTGAGAGGATTCCAGAGGAATGGAGGAGAAGTGTATTGGTGCCAATTTTTAAGGACAAGGGAGATGTGCAAAGCTGTGGCAATTATAGAGGTATAAAGCTAATGAGCCAGACAATGAAGCTGTGGGAAAGAGTCGTGGAAGCTAGGTTAAGGGCAGAGGTGAGCATTTGTGAGCAGCAATATGGTTTTATGCCTAGAAAGAGTACATCAGATGCAGTATTTGCTTTGAGGATGCTGGCGGAAAAGTACAGAGAAGGTAACAGGGAGTTGCTTTGTGTCTTTTTAGATTTAGAGAAAGCATATGACAGGGTGCCAAGAGAGGAGCTGTGGTATTGTATGAAGGTCTGGAGTGGTAGATAAGTATGTTAGAGTGGTGCAGGATATGTATGAGAGCTGTAAGACAGTGGTAAGATGTAGGTGTGACAGAAGAGTTCAAGGTGGAGGAGAGTCTGCATCAAGGATCGACTCTAAGCCCCTTTTTGTTTGCTCTGGTGATGGACAGGATGACAGATAAGGTAAGACAGGAGTCCCCAAGACAGGAGTCTCTATGATGTTTGCAGATGACATTGTGCTCTGTAGCGAGAGCAGGGAACAGGTGGAGGAAAATTTGGAGAGGTGGAGGTATGTTCTGGAAAGCAGAGGAATGAAGGTTAGCCGCAGCAAGACGGAATACATGTGTGTAAATGAGAGGGACCCAGGAGGATCAGTGAGGCTACAGGTAGCAGAGGTAAAGAAGGTGCAGGATTTTAAGTACTTAGGGTCAAAGGTCCAGAGCAACAGAGAGTGTTCAAAGGAGGTGAAGAGGCGGGTACAGGCAGGTTGGAATGGGTGGAGAAAACTGTCAGGTGTGTTGTTCGATAAAAGAGTATCAGCGAGAATGAAAGGAAAGGTGTACAGGACAGTGGTGATACCAGCAATGCTCTACGGCTTAGAGACAGTGGTGCTGAAGAAAAGACAGGCGGCAGAGTTGGAGGTAGCAGAGCTGAAGATGTTAAGGTTCTCTTTGGGAGTGACAAGGATGGATAGGATCGAGAATGAGTTTATCAGAGGGGCAACCCACGTTAGATGTTTTGGAGATAAAGTCAGAGAGGCCAGACTGAGGTGGTTTGGGCATGTTCAGAGGAGAGATTGTGAATATATCGGTAGAAGGATGCTGAGGTTGGAACTGCCAGGCAGGAGGTCTAGAGGAAGACCAAAGAGGAGATTTATGGATGCAGTGAGAGAGGACATGAAGTTAGTTTGTGTGAGAGAAGAGGATGCAGAGGATAGGGTTAGATGGAGGCAAATGATTCGCTGTGGCGACCCCTGAAAGGGAACAGTCGAAAGACAAAAAAGAGTATGTAACACCTTGGTCCGGGAGGAATGTTGTTTTGTTTCACTGTCTACCGAACTGTATATGCTTGAAATGATAAAAGCCTACTTGACTTGAATTAACTTGACTTGCAGTAATTTTTAATGCATGTATAGATCAGATTATAAATATTAGTTACCCAGATTGGACACACAATGAGAGTAAAGCTTTTTGCATATTTATACAGTGAAACCTTGAATTGCAAGTAACGCGGTTTGCAAGCAAAGATTTTTTTTTATAAATTTTGACTTAAAAAACGAACAAGTCTTGGTTTACAAGTACAAAGTATCATGTATCACGCATGCGCTTCTTGTCTTGTTTTGTGCTGCGGAATTGTGGATAATCATCTCCCCTGCTGGGTCTTAGTGCGTGTCTCATACTGGCATAATCAACATCTGTGCAAGCGTGTACTGTTTACTATAACACTGTGACCACGTGTGTGTATTGTTTCTTATAACACACGTGTGCGCGCATGTACTGTAAAGCAAAAGAAAGCCTCATTAAAGAGGTTAAAAGTTTTCTCCCTCTCTGTTTTAGCCTGTCGTTATCTGTGTGCACACGTGTAATTTGAAACCGTGCCTTTTCACACACACTCTCTCTCTCTCTCTTGCCTTTACACTTTCTCCACACCCCCTCTTTGCTTCACACACACACAGACACACACACACACTCTGCTCTACACAGAAACACTGCTCTGTCGCGATTCTTTTCAAAGGTAAAGTACAGGTTCATTTGTTTGTTTGTTTTACTTTACAGCAGTTATTCCGTTAGTATGCGCTCACACGAGTGTCATTAGCGATTTTCCTTGCAAATTTTTCCGACAAAACAGTCTTTCTGTTTGTGTGTGTGTGTGTGTGTGTGTGTGTGTGTGTGTGTGTTTGTGTGAAATTCAAATAAGAGAGGAGAAAGGTTTACTGTGTAAGATGAGAAGGGGGAGACTGAAAGGGCTAAAACTAAGAGTCTCCTCTTACTTTAGCTTCACACACATACACAAACATACACACACACACACACAAAGACATACACAGCGCCTGCACACATAAACAGAAACACTTACCTGTCGGAATTTATTTTTACTTTTTTTAAAGGTAAAGCGCAAGTTAATTTGTTTTATTTTTACTTTATATATTATGTAATAATTATTTTTAAGTATTTATTTTTTTGAGGCTGTGAAATGAATAATTTGAATTTCTATCATTTCTGATAGAAAATTTTGCTTTGATTCACGAGTGTTTTGAAATACGAGCCCACTTCATATTATGCTCATAATCCAAGGTTCCACTGTATTTGGTTTCTACAGTATGTTGTTTTTGTTTTTAACTTTTGTTGATTTGAGTCATTGTATTTATTGTTAATACTGAAAATATCTTGTGAATTTCATTATAAATGTACCATTATAAATAGTACATTTACAAGTATACTACTAGTACACAATATTAGTGTACTTACTACAAAAAGTATATTTAGGGATCCTACTTGAATTTTACTTAATTATTATAATAAAATCAACTATAAATCATTGTTATTGTTTTGCTAAAGGCTTCACACATTATGCGTGACAATTATTAAACTATGTCCAGTGTTATGTAGGATAGCAACATGGTGACATAGGATAACAGACTGACAGTAAGCATTAAACTAGCCTGTTTAATTACAGGCATAATATTATACTCGTAAAAATAAAACGTTAGTCCATACTTTCATCTATTACATGCTTTTTCTGTTCTTTTTGCTATTTTTGAAACCTATTTTTGTAACTGGTGTCTTTGACCTTTTCTTATTTATTTTCAGAACCTGGTGAGCATCAGTACATTATTCATCTTCTCAACACTGTCAACTAAGTGTCAAGACTAAACCAATTCACCTTGGAGGTGTGCAGTTTGGTTTTATATTATTCCTAACAAGCTTGCATAAACCAGCAGAAATGCAATATGTCAGTGAAACAATATAGTACATGTTCACAGTATTTTAAAGAAACTGTAGTTTATTTTCTAACATTTTATAGAATGGCTAATGTTACTTATTCTATTGTGGTACAAATAGAATTGTTAGTGACTTTATCCTATATTTTATAAACTTTTTAAATGTAGGAGGATGGTTAAAAGAGATTTAGTTAAATGGCAAAAAAAAAATCTAACTCCCATTTTTGTAAATTAAGTAGCAATTTCTAAGTTACAGTTCTATACTTGTATGCTAGAGGTAACACTGATTTCCCTATGGAAAAGGAAATCGACCAAGCGAAAAAATAAAAGATGTATTATTCACAAATTTCTGAACTGATAGCAACAGAGCTGGATACAGTGTCAAAAGAAATTAAGCCAACTATTTCTGTATTGACACAATTGAATCCTGAGCCTTTGTGGAGCTGAGAGTAGTGTCCTTATAAAAATACCTGAGGAGAATATACACTGAACAGCCATGATATTAAGACTGCTGAATATTGTGTAGGACTAACTTGTATTGCCAAAAAATCTGAAGTGTCTGGCACCAAGACATTAGCAGCAGATCCTTTAGGTGCTATATGTTGCAAGCTTTACCTCCATAATTTAAACTTGTTTTTTCACCAAATCCCATAGATGTGGGGAATGTGGAGGCCATAACAACAGCTTAAACTTACTGCCTCCACTGGCTTGCCATCTTCCTATATTTCATTCTGCCTCTATCTCTTCCTTAAACAAATGACACACATGCACCTGGCCATCCCTATCACAGTTCCATGCCATAAAAAAGAATTAGCTCAATTTTTAAAAAATGTTTGTCAAACTTAAATGATTAATAATTTAGATTATCAAACTAGTTGTATTATTACACAAATATAAAGAAATAATACAAAATGTGTTTTTTAAATACTGATTTAATTTATTAAGGGGAAAGAAAGTCTAAAAGTGCCTAGCCCTGTAAAAAGTATTTGCTTCCTTGAAAAATAATGAACGAACTATTATTAATGTATAAGAAATATAATGTCTTAACATGATGCTTACTCTAGTATTATTGTCCTTATTGTCTGGAGATTCCAGTTTGTGCATCAAAAAACTCACAAACATTTTGACTAACATAAAGTTAGTCTGAAATGCAGTAGCCATAAAAGAATCAGAAGATATTTCCAAACCATTCCTATCTTACCCACACTGCATTGGCTCCCAGTAAAGTTTTGCACCTTTTAAAAAAATACTATTGTTATTGTATAAAGCACTAAATGGTCTCATTTCGCAATACATGAGTGAACTTCTGGTTCATGGTCCAAAATGCCTGCTTCAATTAACAAGTGCAGGCCGTTTGTTGTATACGAGTGCATCTTGTATAATAAGGCCTACAGCAGGGGACAGAGCTTGCCAATACGAATCCTCATAGCAATAAAACAGCCTTCCAATGGCATAAAGTTTATTGATAAACTGGCATATTCTCCATCTTAGGCATTCACTCAGTGAGAGACATCTCAATGAACCTGACCCATTGTGGTCTCTGCACCTACAACTTATATCAAATACAAACCGTATCCGCCCATTTCACCCTCTGAGCTATGCGATAGATGTTGAAGTATGAATGTTGTTGAGAGGGCCATGTGTTTGTCACAAAAATAAAAGAATCCACACGGAGCATTAACAGATGTCACACAGTTCATGACTCAAACACCACTTCTTTACTCTCCGTGGACAGAAGACAAACCAGCTATGTATCTACCGTCACATACTGTATCCAGTTCTAAAAATATGCAAGTGTGCCCGTGAACTGAAATGATGCTATAATGTGCACGTGAACCTGCGAGGGGACTAGGGCGGCAGAGCAATCCTGCTGGGGACCGCAACAAAACAATTGTTCTCAGTGTGAAAATGGACTTAATTCCCTTCGGTTTGAATTCTCATCACTTACTGCTGTGGAGGATGGCCCCACATTACCTCCTTAAAGATACATATGACTGCTGAGAACAGTTCCACTTAAAAAACATTAAGATGTTTTTGGACTGCATCAAATAGTTATTTATAATTTTGCTATTTAATATTTCACAAATGTGGATAGGCTGCCTTTTGAGACCAGATTTGTAGGGCTGAGAAAATCTTCTTGAAATAATGTTCTACAAATCAACAATTTGAGTTTTAAAGTCAAAATTACTATAAAAAATATTGCAATTGCATATTGATGTCACACACACCCGCGCCGCAACTGGCACTAGGACCCGGAAGTAGTACGGTTGCAAAACAGAAAGCATAAAAGGAGACAAGATGGCGCTGCACATCACTCAGTCATTGGGTTCGCCCATGTCGGTTCAGATCGTTTCTCTGCCAATTCGTGAGTACTCACTTTCTTGGGTTTACTTTCTGTTTTTGAGTGTGTGTTAATAGTAGTGTTTCTAACAGCGCTCGATCTGGTGTTTGAATTTAGTTCCACCAAATACTCCACCAATCGGCTACGCATTGCTATTCTCGTTTCGTTGCTATCAGGGCAGGCAGCTGAGTGGGCCACGGCAGTTCTTTGCTCAGATACAGACACCGCCCATTCATATAATGAATTCACCCGCCAACTCAAGCTCACTTTTGAACACCCTGCAGGCGAGGTGGAGGCCGACACCAAGCTTTATCACCTGCGGCAGGGAGGTTTGTCCGTGAGCCGATACACAGCACAGTTTCGTACCCTCGCCGTGCAGACATCCTGGGGGGACGCCACGCTCTGGACATCCTATCACGAGGGACTGGCTTCGCGGATAAAGGACGAGCTCCGCCTGCTTCCACCTTCCCCGACACCACGCCACGACCCCCCTACCATCTTCACCACCACTCCCATTGGCTATGTCGATTCTCCACCTCCTGCCGTGAATAACACCAGAGCCGGGGAACCCATGCAATTAGGATGTGCCTCCCTGACCGCTGCAGAATAAGAACGGCGCTTCAGAGAGGGGCTCTGTGCTTATTGTGGGACAGCCGAGCACCATAGAGCCATCTGTCCACGTCGCCAGGGAAACGCCCAAGCCAGTGAGCGAAGGGAGCAGCTCGCCGGGCCACCTCCACCTCTCTGCCACAAACGGGTCACAAGTACTGCGTTCATCGATTCCGGTGCCGCAGGCAACTTCACTGACTCTCCTGCCTACCAAGACCTGGCTGAGGTGTTCTGTAAGAGACGCGCCACCCATCTCCCGCCTCATCGCCCCTACGACCTAGCGATTGACCTGCAGCCAGGCTCGGGTTCCCCCCCGCGGCCTCTACTCCCTCGCACCCACCGAGACACGGGCGATGGAGGAGTAAGTTTCGAACGCCCCCCGCCAAGGTACCATCAGGCACTCTTCCTCGCCCGCCGCCGCAGGGTTCTTCTTTGTAAAGAAAAAGGGGGGTGAACTTCGTCCATGTGTTGATTATCGGGGGCTAAACAACAATACCATCAAAAACCAACACCCACTACCTCTTACCAACTCTGCCCTGGACGCCCTCTCTGATGCCACCATTTTCACGAAGTTGGACCTTCGGAGCGCCTACAACTTGGTGCGTATAAGAGAGGGCGATGAGTGAAAGACGGCCTTTATCACACCCACTGGACATTATGAAAGTCTTGTCATTCCATTCGGACTCTGCAATGCCCCCGCCGCATTTCAAAGCTTCATCAATGACGTTCTTCGAGACATGCTGGGGCGGTGGGCATTTGCCTACCTGGACGACATAAGTTGGAGAAGTGCGCTTTTCACGAGCGCTCCACCACGTTCCTGGGCTTTGTCATCTCACCCCAGGGTGTGGCCATGGACCCGCGGAAACTGGAAGCTGTGCGTCATTGGCCCCTACCCAAGACCCTCAAGCAGCTTTAACGTTTTCTCGGGTTTGTGAATTTCTATCATCGCTTCATCCGGGACTACAATTCAGTTATCCTTATCCACCCAGACATCAACAAACCATTCGTTGTGGAGGTGGACGCTTTGGATATGGGCGCCGGAGCTGTTCTCTTCCAGAGAGTTCCAGACCAGAAGCTACACCCCTGTGGCTTTTTCTCCAAAACATTTTATCCCACTCAACAGCGATACGGAGTAGGGGACCGCGTGCTGTTGTCCATAGAGTGGAAATGGAGGAATGGGGACACTGGCTCCAGGGCGCCAGCGAGCCTTTTATCGTCTGGACCGACCACCAAAATCTGATCAACATTCAAAACAACAAACAGCTCAACCTGAGGCAGGCGCGGTGGGCTCTGTTTTTTGAACATTATAACTTCCATCTTTCTTACCGCCCGGGGTCCAAAAACACCAAGGCCGACGTCCTCTCCAGACAACATGAGGGAGCACATGGGTTCTCGAAAGACATTGTCTCGGACAGGGGGCCCCAGTTCACTGCCCGGTTCTGGATTCGTGAGTACTCACTTTCTTGGGTTTACTTTCTGTTTTTGAGTGTGTGTTAATAGGACGCAGGTTAAATTAGTGTTTTTCTCTTGCTCCCCTTCTGTGAGAGTCCTTAGACTAAATCGTGTGGTTATCCTGCCTACTCGCTTGCTTCCGCGTTTGGGTTCACCATCCACGCTACAAAGGGCTTACCGCTAAAGCTACGTCTTCTGGTCTACTCAGGTTAGTGCATGACAATTAAATAAACAGGGGTGGCCGCTACATGCTATTTAAAACATTCACCCTCCGTGCTGTTGGATTTTCAATTCTATTCGGTCAAAAGTAGTACAAAAATAACAAAAACAAAAAACAAAATAACAAAAAAAACAAATACAAGGGAAAAAAAACAAAAAACTAAATAACAAAACCGAAAACAAAATACAAAACAACACAATTCAAAAAACATTCAGAAACAAAACACCAAATGAGGAAACACAGTGACAATTTAGTCTAACCGGAAAAAAAGGTAGATATAGTTTGCGAATGAAGTTCTTATGACTGATTGGAAGAGACATCTGTCACTTAAAATGTGTAGGAAGTACTTCAGCTTCACAGACATTTAAATGCAGGTACCTCAATGTACTGTAATGTCTTGAGTGACAGATGTCTCTTTTAATTAGCAATTAGAATTTCTTAACTTACCTTTTTGGCTTAACTGAATTGTTTTTGAATTTATTTTGATTTTAAATTTTGTTATTTTGTTTTTAAATTTGTTTTTTTGTTTTCAGTTTTGTTATTTTGTTTTGCATTTCTTGGCCACTTTATAATATGCTTGTTCAACTATTTTATCTTTCAATAGTTACAGATTAGGCATGAAATCTTACGGTAAATGGTCCAAATAAATAGATTAACTGATATACGATGGTTATGTTTTCTTAGAGCACACATTTATTTAGATTACTGTCTTTAACTTGTTAACGATGGAAGTACAGCTGTAGTTGTAAGTTAAAAAAGGAATATCTTCATGACAGCTCCTTTTTTTTCTAATATTACCTGCAAGAGCACAAGAAGAAATACTAGTAAAGAAATAGTTTTATAACAATAAAAACTTGGATTACATCGTTAAACATAACTCAAATTTAATCAAATTTGTATTGTGTCATTTTTTAAAATTAATTATTTAAAATAAAATTTGTAGATTTGTAAATTATTAGCTGGATGGAAAATAATAATTTGCACTGACATGGTTGTTTGTTTTTCTAAATTTTATTGCTGAACCTGGCATACCCCTACACCTTTGAATCACAATTACAATTTGCATCTTTCAGGGTTGTTTTTTTGTGGATGTGTGTCTGTGTGTGTGCGTGTGCGTGTGTGTAAAGATGTGATATATACCTAGGGGATCCCTGCAAGATGGGACCAAGACTTTATTCAGCTTTACAAATTCATTATCACTGTTTAATAATTCTGTTTGTTCTGGGCATTATTGGCCTTTTTCTGTGATATCCCAGTAGAGTAAAAATACAAATTACTTTAGTAACACATAGAGGGTTCTGAAATTGGATAATTGGGCCCAAGATGCAGACATAAATGTGTTAATTGCTGTCAACACACTGAACTGTGCCTCTAAGTTTGTTCAAGCACTCTGTGTGCTTTTATGTGTTTGTTAGACAATGAAACCTAGCTTTGTTATAGGTAGGGTGTGCCTTAATAAATTACACTCACTTACTCACTCATCTTCTATACCGGTTTATCCTGTATTCAGGGTTGCGGGGACCTGGAGCTTATCCCAGGAGACTTAGGGCACGAGGCAGGGTACACCACTACACCATCGTGCCGCCAAAATTACACATTTAAAAGGTATTATTTGCTTTAAAAAATGTTAGCACATATAATGAACCTGGGTGATAGCTGACTGTACTCTCATAATTTCTATTAAATATATTGTATATTTAATTATTTAATTAGTCTAATTACTAATTTTAGTGATTCCAGTACTTCTTCGCTGATGGTGTATGTGTGCTTGTGTGTGTGTCTGTGTGTGTATACCTCTTCACTCTCACACCCAATGAAATCATCCTCCAAACATGCCTCTTTTCGCCCTCCTTCTCCTTCATCAAAAGATAAATCATCAAAAACCTGGGGGGAAGATTCACCCGTTTCGGCAAAGTGGGGACAAGAAAAGAAGGTAAAAACCTCCTCTTCATAATCTTCTTCAGCTTTATCCATACTAAGTGGAGTTGAAGTTTTTCTGGCAGCATTATTTCTCTTCTCAAGAATTTGCAAACCATCGAGTGAATCAAATGGAGACTGGCATACTGAAGGACTGGGAACTGGCTCAGGAGAATAGGAACTACATGTCTGATCTGTGGAACAAAAAACATGTAAAGTTTTGTATAGGCCTTAGCTGCATGTGTGTATAAGTGTGCATTACTATAATTGACTGTAAATAATAAATGGTCTGCATGGTTAGACCAGTTGTATTTTGCGCATTTAAAAAGTACTGTAGATCCCTTGTGAAAAAGTACATATTAAATTTGACAAGCATTTAAGTTTATGCATGCTCTTTCTTGAAGTACTTTAAGTAGAAGAAAAAAAACCAGTGATTTCTGTCACAAATTTGATTTAATGAAAAATACGCTGCAGTGTTCAGTCAGAGAACATTAACTGCTTGTTTCTCCTTCAGGAAACTCACATTGACTTAATGGCACAAAGCAGATCAATAATAGAGATCTAATTACTACACATAATGTTTCAGCATTCATTTTTCTTACAGAAGCTCATATTCCTTTCCTGAGTTCATTTTAATGAGCATATGCAAATAAATGGATAATCACGATAAAGCAGACTGCGATGAATGCTGTGATGCTTGCCAGAAGCTGCGGGTGAATTTATAGGACATATCCAGTGCTTTTTTCACGCAACATTTGGTAATTGCAACATTATGCTTTAATGAACTCTTAAAATATGCCTAAATGCAAGTGAAGCATCGAAACAATGCAAATTTATTATTAGTTTTATTTTTCAGTCCTTAGAGAAGACAGGGAGAGGAAAGTATGAAAAAAAAACATCATTAGCTACTAGTGTGTGAGTATGTGTGATGGGGTAGGGGAGCTTTGTGGTTTTCCCGCTGGCACACAAACAGCATCATTAGTAGATGGGGAGCACTGCTTTCGCAAGATCATAATTCAAATCCAGCTATATCAAAGCCTGTGGGGTCTGTATGCCCTTGCATTAAAGAGAAAAGACACCCAAAAAGAGGCACGCCAAAGACACCACAGAGACCAAGGTGATGAATATAGCGAGCGCATATGTGATCTATTTCAAGCAAATGCACAGCACTTAAGTACAATCGTGGGAGTGTAGAAGAACTATGATGGTAATTCTACCTTGAGTGAAGGCTGTGGCATACATGAACCTTATTTTCAAACATGACTTTTGTAAAATGTAAATGTCATGTTTCTGTTTTTGATTATAGTACCATATAGCCTTCGAAAGAAATATTCACCTAGGTATTGTAAACAGAGGGCAGCATTTGCATTATCGCCACTTGTTTATACTCAGCAAAAAAGCTTTAATTGGTTTGGCATCAACTGTTATGCTTTGGAATGGGATGGATATCATCCCCTTGAGGTGTTTAACTGGTGTTCGGTTTCCACCAATTAGCAAATGGTGTTTTTTTATGAGCTAGTCTGTTACTGTGGGTCAGTTTGCAACCTTCTATTGGAGAGTCAAATGATATCTTTATAAAGTTTTTTTTTTCTTGATCACATCCTCAAATTAATAAGTCTTCTTTCATTAAAATAATTGTACTTAGAAACCCTGTCCACTGTTAGCCAGGGCTTGTAATTGACAGATACTTACACAGTGGCAACTGAATGAAGGTCATACACCATTATGATATTAACTTTCATAAAACCAAATTATGTAAAGAAATACAGTAATTCTTTACACAGTATGAAAGCTCATTTCATAATGAGAATGCTCAAAATGATCTATCAGGCACTACTCAACCTCACCTTTTCAGTAGTCACCTAATTAAACCACAAACACTTGCAAAAGTGCTTTTCAAGTGTAGCAGTGACTCCAACTCCTCAAAAGGGCTTTGCAGATTTAAATTCACATCACGCTTTTAAAAAGACTTAATCACCTTTTCTAATTGCCTACAGTTCATGCTGGCCTGAACCCTCGAGACTTCTTTCTAACCCACACAGTATATTTAATGTCCTTTTATCACTAATGAACTTTCTCTTCGTTTTCTATCTTCTGAGGGAGGCTGGAGGTTGTCCCTCATTGCTGATCTTTAATATACATTGACAATTGAGTGGTAAAGACAACAAAAAAGAAGACAAAATCAAATGAATGGAAATTAAATTTTGCATGATGTCAAAACTTTATAGTTTATGATATTGATTAATGAAATTAATGATCACTGCACTGACCATATAATAATGGAATATTATTAGTCGCTCACCTGCTATGCGGTGATCTGTTGGCTGATCTCTGTCTATTTCTCCAGGGTTACCTTAAAACCACAGTTACATTAAACTGTTTATACTAAATCTACTGTATATTGTTGAACATTTAAATACTATGTTAATTAGAACATTTAAATACTATGTTAATTAGATTTCTCTTTACATGTAAATTATAACCTAAAACATAAACACATATCATATGTGTTGACTGAAAAAGGTGGCTTATCACCACAAATGTAATATAAACAGACTTCACATAGCATTCTAATAGCAAACTTATAAGAAGAAGACTTATAGCCTTACATGTAATCACTTTCTCTTTCCCAGCACCAGGAATCTGCTTTGACCTCCCACGCCCTATATTTTCAGACGATGCCTGCTCAGTTGGTGATTGTATCTTTAGTCTTCCACTTCTACCTATGATCATAAATACAGTAATTATGCTAGATAAATTTTTCCTTTCCATATTTTTTAGACCACAATTACAATGAAATGATTGTGACAACCTGCTATTTTGCACAAAGATCTGCAGCTGCACACCAAGTAAGCCATAACTCCTATGAAAGTTTTTATCTAAGAGTAAATATAACTATGTGGGAGTTCATTTATTATTTAGTACGCTAATTAAGCTTAATGTTGTCAACAATGCAATCTTCATTTCTTTTTCCCTCTTCAGATATTCATATATCCTTTTTTTTTACAGAACTTTAATATATGTACATTATTCTTTGCCAATACAGTAATTGTGGTTAACTGTTAAATTAAGGCAAAGTATCAGCTGTAATAAAATGCAACTAGACTCTGATAAAAAAATAAATAAATTGCAATTACCTGAATTAGGTTTGTGTTCTGTCACAGTTGCAAATAAACTGGCCTTTTTTGTAGTGAGGAGAGGGCGTCCTGTGACTTTTGAACCGAAAGCAATATGAGAGGTGTCCTGGGTTTTAGGACTCCGAGCTGCTCTTCCAGTGCTCAGCTGTTCTAGGAGTCAAAAAAAGACAGAAAGAAGTACCTTATTATTATCTATACATCATAAATGTGTAGCATAAATTAAAGAAACTTTGGGGCTATGTAGAATCAGTGCATCAAAACTTAAATTAATTATAAATTAATTATAAATTGATACAGTACATTATTGATGCATAGATGTACTGTAAATTCCTAAAACCATGTTGCACTGGCTTGACTGTGATCTATTTATGGGTATAGCATTTCACATGTGTTTTATTTTGGTATTATATATTTTGTTGTTGAAGATCAAGTTAGTCGAGCCTTGTTGACATTATGGACTTTGACACAGGGTCATATTGTACTAAAAAAAGTGAAAAAAAAAAAACACTAAAAACAAAAAACACTCTAAGAAAAATAAAACAAACAAACATACTGTTGCTGTATACTGCAACAAGTCAATGCAGGGTGCAGGAGCTGTAATATATTGTGAATCTTTTAAAGTAATAATAATAATAATAATAATAATAATAATAATAATTATTATTATTATTATTATTATTATAAAATATTTAAATTAAAAAATTAAAAAAGACCTCAGTGTGTAGCCTGTCTTGGTTACCTTTCTTCATTCTGTCTTCTATTCTCTTACAAAAAAATGAGAAAAAAAGGACTTTGCTTTGTGTTGTTTCAAATATAAGTTTTACAGTATCAAGTGGTCATATATATTTTTGAGCAGTGTTATCCAGGGATTGCTAATTTGAAATGTAAAATAAAATCAGCAGAATACATTTAAAGAGGATATGTAAATCTGTTGCAAAAATGTGGAAGAAACCACATTAATTGCATGATGAAGCATGTCCAAATAAAACAACTATTTTTATTTTCTTCAATCATAGACTAAATCTGCAGTACTAATTGTGTCCTTAACAGTGTAAAGCATTTTTTTCAACCCCAAATACTGATTGAATATAGCCAGTGTATTTTAGCCTTTGATGTGTCTTGCATGTTATGTACTGTATACATAACATGCAATATAATAATACATTATATTACATTATAATACATTATATTTTATTTATATATATTAATACATATCTGTTAAGAGTAAAGAGCAAAATTAATTAATTAATTTGTTAATAAGCTGTTTACAGTTTATATTTAGACAATGCTGTAAAGGCTGTAAGCTCACTGTTAGGAAAATAAGCGTAATGGAATATGTGATCATATAGTATAAGCCTTAAGGGAATCAAATGATTGGATGCAAAATATTAATTTTAGCAATTTTGTTGCAACTCAACCAAATTTATATTTTCATCTGTTGTTGGAACCACTAAAGCAATATTATACAACAGTTACACCTGATCTAACAATCTAATTGGACAAAAAGACGAGTGGTGTTACCGTCCATTATGTGTATCATTCCACGTCCCAGGTGTTCTACAATAGTAAATTACTTTGCATCCGTGATGTTTTATTAATCCCAAATCCCACTGTAACCCTAATCAAAGGCACTAATTGGTGTCTTACACAAGTGATTGTACACCCTAGTACACTAGTTTTCTATTTAAAACTATTTGGGATTCAGCCCAGAACCTGGAAATTAACGGAGCTGATGTTCTGAAGCAGAATATGAGAAAATATAACGACTTCCTTGGCGATCCTGCTTACCTTTTTGTTACATAGTACTGGTAAAAATTTTAAACTAATTTCACCCTGTAAATTACATTAACTGGGTCGCTGCCCGTCAGTCACCAGCTTCGACAGTTAGGGTAATACCTGGTCAAATAAACAAACAAATTATAATTTGTTGATAAGAAATGGTCATCAAAACCCTTTGTGCCACAGTCAATCAGACCTCAATGTTGCAAAATAATCTCAATGCCATTTTATCTGAGTCATTTTAACGTTCAAAAACAAGCTTTCATGACATTGTCACAACGTTGAACGTTACCATAATATTGTTACAACAAAATTACAACAGTCATCCAACATTAGGGGTTCTGCTGGGCTGTGTGTTTTTAAATTGGCATCAACCTACAATCAGTGAGGTCTGATTGACTGTGGCCCAAAACAGTTTTGATATGGAATAGCTAAGAAACAGTAATATTTTGCCTAAGGGCTCACTTGGTACTTTGCCTGTCCCTCTACATTCTAAGTAGAACGAACATACAGTGTTTTTGCCTCTCAGAAAAGACCTTTTAAGAATTTAGTAACCCTTAAAATTATGAACCTTTAAAACCCCTAAAAAATTTAGAAGAACGTCTTTTGTAAGAATATAGACATTATTTACATGTAAGCTTTTTTTTTTTTTTTTAAAAAAAAAAGGCCAGCCTGCTTTGCTTTGTAAACTGCTACTGCCACAGGAGAGTAAATGACAACTGAAAAAAGAGAAATGTAAAAATAAAAGTAAGGGCAGGTGCACGACCAAGGAGACAAGCTAAAAGCCCACTACCAATAAAGACATGCCAACAAGTCCACGAGTTGGAAAAAGTGTGAGGGCTCGCTGAGAGATTTAAGACGTTTCTGACAATTCCCAATGAGCAAAATCAGTCAGAACCATGGGCACAACGTCATTTGTAGCAATTCAAGTACATTTTATTGTTGTTGTTAATTCTTAATTAGTCAAAAAGCATAGTTATAAATTATTTTTACAAACCCAAAATTTACTATCTAGGAAAATTTTAATATCGGATAATTTTCACTATTGGAGACTCATGGTGTCACACTCTAATCAGCTAATTAATATTTATAAATCCACGCACATTAATAAATAGTTGAATGGAAGGAAAAAAATGTGGTTGAAAAAGGTCCACCAGCAACAGGGATAACCGCAGCCTTTAAGAGTATTGTGAAATGAAGCTTATTCAAGAATTTGGAAAAGATTCACAAGGAGTTTCATATCCGAGCAAGTCAGCTAATTAAATCTATTAGTTAGCTAGCTGGTTTTGGTAACGTGTGTTGTTAATTTATGTTGTGTTGTTAATTTATGTTGTTGCATCTATGTAGCACCTTGGTCCTGGAGGAACTTTGTTTCGTTTCACTGTGTACTGAACTTTTATATGGTTGGAATGACAATAAAAGCCTACTTGACTTGACCTGAGTCGACTGCAGCTGTAGTCTGTGCTTCAAGAGCCACTACGCACAGACATACCCAGGACATGGGCTACAACTGTTGCGTTCCTTGTGTCAAGCAGAGCTCAAGTAAACCAGAAGCAGTGTCAAAGGCATCTTACCTTAGCTAAGAACAAAAAGGACTGGACTGTGGGCCAAAGTCTGCTTTTCATATGAAAGTAAATTTTGCATTTCATTTGCAAATCAAGGTGCCAGAGTCGGGAGGAAAAGAGAAGAGGCACAGAATCCAAGTTTGCTTAAGGTCCAGTGTAAAGTTTGCACAGTTAGTGGTGGTTTGGGGAGCCCTGTCATCTAATGGTGTTGGTCCACTGTATTTTATCAGGTCCAAGGAAAGCACAGCCATCTACCAGGAAGTTTTAGAGCACATTATGCTACCCTCTGCTGACCAGCTTTATGGAGATTTTCTGCAGGATTTGCCAAAAATACTAATACCTTGTTAAGGACCATGGTATCCCTGTCCTTAATTGGCCCAGAAAACTCGCCCAACCTAAAGCCCATAGAGAATCTATGGGGTATTGTGAAGAGGAGGATGCAAGACACCAGACCCAACAACGCAGAAGAGCTGAAGGCCGCTATCAGAGCAACCTGGGCTTCCATAACACCTTAGCAGTGCCACAGACTGATCACCTCTATTCCACGCCGAATTGCTGCAGTAATTTATGCAAGGGGATCCCGACTATGTATTGAGTCCTGTACATGTTCATACTTTTCAGTAGTCCATTTCTGTGTTTAAAATAATTTTCTTTTGTAATTGGTCTTAAATAATATTAAAATTTTCTGAGATACTTGAATTGTGGGTTTTTATTAGATAAGGTAGATAGGGTTTTTAGTAACCATAATTAACAAAAATTAAAACCATAATTAGTAAGCCATAATTACCAAAAATTAAAACAATTAAATACTTGAATTGAATTACTGAAATCAATGAACTTTTTTGATGATATTCAAATTTATTGAGATGTACTTGTATATACTGTATATATTGGCTAAGAAAGCATATATGTTAACCTCACTGGCCTTAATTTGCAGCATAAAAATTAAAAAATAAAAATGACCAAAGTAAAAAAAAAAAGTTTTTATTTGCCAAGTATTTCTATGAATGCCCTAAAAAATCTAATAAATAAAATAATAGTTATTGAAAACAGCCAAACAAAAAAATTGTCACGTTAGAATATGACATTTCTAAGCTGTTGTGAGTCAAATTCTGTAGTTATTGTCATTATTAAGCTGAGAGGTGTGAGAGCCATCACATCCCTCCTTCAGTTACAAAAGAGGTCTGCTACTAGTTGATTAGTGAAAAAGAGACAGTCATAAATCAGGGAGTCCTAAACAAACTGAAAAGGGAAGTGATAGAGTGAAAGAATCAATTGTAATTCTATAATAAGAGGAAGAAGAATTCAGTACTGATGCTTCTTTGTTGAAGAACGAATATTTTAGTAAAATTGTTGAACTTCAGATCTCCTGATACCTGACAAGCAAGTAATATGAGCTGTATGAATATTGTACATTGTTTTGTATTTTTTTTTTTATTTAATCTTGGTTATACTGTATCAGTTACTGAGGTCATTTAATGTTGTATATATTTTCTTTTCAAGGCCCTTTTATCATTTACTATGTCGAGGCAACAGGGGCATGGTCGGGTGTCACCTACAGATGGAGAGGGGTGGGTAACGCCAGCAGGTAACATGTAATGCTTTTCACCTGTGGCTCACTAATGTGTTTATTTATTAGTGTACTGTACAGTACAACAACATGTACAGTATAGTGTATAACAACATGTACAGTAGGTGTGTGTGCGCTTGCTGGCATGCATGTGTTTAACTCAAAGTTTCACAATGAGAACTAAAAAAATAATAAAAAGACTGCCAACCCAAACTGAACCTGCCTGCCTCTGTCCATCATGACGACTGTCCAGATTTTACAGCTTTGTTCACTGCAAAGTATTTTAGCCAGCTTACTATGTAACCTACAGTTTTGATGTTTCACCAGATACTGTAAACCACAAAACATCTGTAATACTGAGCGAACCTAGCAACTAATTACATCCTCAGTCTTATAAATATCTGGACAAAACTAATTGATTTGTCACTACTCCGTTGGTGTCATTACTCTACTTAGTGTGCATTATGTAGTTTGGGTAGCAGCCTTGAATTTTTTCCCAATGTGTATTGACTTGGCACTCACAGTAATGAGATTAATCTGTGTGGTGGGTAAAAGCACAGCACAACCCCTGTTAGAGGATGTTCTATAGCAAAATCTTGTAGCATTTTTCTTCCACAGACAAGAATCTACAATAATCTTCTATCCAGCAGATGTAAACATGTGTAAACATAATGTAAACATTCATTAGAAATCAGCTATTTTGTTTATGAACTTTATTATATTTTGTTATAGGATAAAAGATTTTCACAGTTACCAGTTTCAGAGCTGATAGATACACTTCTCAGATCAGCTGGTCTCAGTCTCTCCATACTTATTATCTGTGTAACGTGCGGAACCTCAGAAGGAAACTGACAACTTCTTGGAATCTCCTCTGTAGAATAATGTTTTATGTCAAAAGGATCTAGAATTAAAAGCATATGCAAACAATTTTATGTTATGAGTTGAAGAAGTCTCTAAAACAAATACTGAATATATTTATATTTTTATACAAGCAATAAAGCTGCCTAATGCAACTAATACATATAGTTTAGCTTTAATTGAATTAATTTCACTAGCCTTTGTCTACATGGTCTTCAGGTTCAGTCCTCATGGTAAAGATGCGCCTGACCTTACAGCAGGCTGAAATGACAATGCCATCCAGAGACAGGAACGTAGCTCCTTTGAACAGCTCAGCGGTGAATGAGCCCAGGTCAATGCACAGGTTACACCACTAAGTACATTTCAAAGCAATATGTTAAAGCTCATTTTAATGCTGGAGCATTTGAGTGATGCTGGCTGTATTGTAACACATCTGAGCACTCACAATGTTTCGTTGGAGGCAGATAAGCGGTATTCTGGCATGCAGAGGAGTAGCTGAGAACTCCTTATGGATTGTGGACAAGTAGAGCCTTCTCTTCAAGTGCTGTTGATCTGTTACACTTAAAGAGGTAAAGGACTTTTAAAAATAGGAACTTACTTGGAAAGCAGTTTTAATTGTTTTCCTTTGTGTGTGTGTCCTGGGGGCACCCATAAGTGTGTGAATAGATTCAATCTACATGCTAATTCACAATTAGTAAATCTCATTTATCTTTTCTGCTTTTCAGGGGGAAAAAGGTATCTAAAGGTAATATCAGTGTGCTTATGTACTGATTGAAGAATGTGTGTTTATGTTTGTGTTTATATGAAACACAGATAGACCACAAGGAATTTGTGTATGTATGTATGTGTGTGTGTGTGTGTGTGTGTGTGTGTGTGTGTGTGTGTGTGTGTGTGTGTGTGTGTGACACCTACAGAAGCTCAGTTGAGAAGTCTTTACCAGGAGGAATATTCACCTGCAGGACCAAGAACGTCTGAATCAGGCCAACTGGAAAAATTAGATATATAGACTTAAACCAGGTCAGCCAAATGGGACATAAATGGTTTTAAATGAAAAAGCTCTCATATATAATAAATGCTGATATGGATTAGCCACCAAATAAAGTTTTTTTTAAATAAATGACAGCCAGATTGCACAGGTTACACATTTAATTATTAAACAAATTAAACAAACAAATAAATGACTTTAATTTGGAGAGTCTGGAACTGACACAAGGACATGCAACCATGTAAAAAAAAAGTAAAGAAATTTTTAGAAAGCTAATTTAGGCATCTTGGATCTGTGTGCATGGAGTTTGCATATTTTCCAAGTACAGTTAAACCTTGGATTGCGAGCATAATTTGTTCCAGAAGTATGCTTGTATATCAAAGCACTCATATATCAAAATTAATCTACCTATAAGAAATCATAGAAACTCTTATTTATTCCACAAGCCAAAAATATTTATATGTTGCATTCATATTCATATGCTGTTCCTAAGGCAAACCTTCCATTTTATCCGGGGTTGGGACCGGAACTGCATCCAGTGGGTGGGGCTTAGACATTGACAGGGAAACAGATCCAGTCCTCCTGCATGGTAGGTGAGAAACCTACCACTGAGCCACCAATGCCCCCAACCCAAAAGTATTCATATAAAAATAATGAGTACAAAATGTTAAGTAAAAATAAAAAATACAAAAATAGTTGCAAGCAACGATGAGCAGGCTCAATCACCAGGACACACATTAAGCGAATCACTGCTTCTGACAGAGAGAGAAACTGAATCTTTAATAAGGAACCTCTTTAAAGACACTTGCTTTTGTTTTACTTGCGCACACACTCACACGCACACACACACACACACACACACACACACAATGTTACACACATAACAATGTTATAATAAACAGTAAGTGTGCCCATGGATGTACAAGTGACACACACACCGAGACTGAGCATGGGGGACAATTAGCCACAATCCCACAGTGTGCAAGAGAGAAGAAACATTAGTTGTTATTACATGACAGTCGACTGACAAAGCGCATGCGTATTACTCGTATGTCAAAGCCTCACTTTATCAAGTTTAAATTTATTTTTAAATTTTGCTTATCTTGCAAAACACTCGCAGACCAAGTTACTTGCAATTCCACTACTTGGTAGATTTTATCTCTGGGTATTCAACCAGTTGTTGAATAGTTGGCTAATTGACATTCCCAAATTGCCCGTAGTGTGTGTGCGTGCGTGTGTGTGTGTGTGTGTGTGTGGTCATGTGGTATAAAAAAAGAAGCAGTATAGAAGTGGTATAGAATATGAATGAATGAATGAATGAATGAATGATTTAAGTACAGTCTTCTAACTCTACTTACGAGCCGTCTTTCCATCTTTAGGTAACTGCATCCTATGTGTTTGACTGCTTCCTTCGAGGCTGTACAAAAATCCTTTAATTTCTTTATCAAACATCTGTTAAAGAAAGAAAAAAAAAGAAACAAAACATTGGCAAGGAAAAATACACCATGAATAAATTTTCATACACAGATTGGACATATGTGCTTATGTACTATTGTTTTTAAGTTCATAAAATCTGGAGTTTCTGTTGTTACTGACAATTAAAGTGACAACTGGCAATGCCTAAGTCTTACCTTAATTACTGATGACTGACCACTAATTTTCCATTTTGCCACTGGATCTTTTCCTTGTGCACTGAAGACCTCGACAACGGCACCACCCTTGAACATCACAAACAAACAAAAACTTAAGCAAAATCCGGCCAGTTTCGTGTAAACAATACTCGCTGTGTGAGAGCAGCCTTACCTGATACTCGTTCTTGAACATTTCTAGATGTTTCCACAGTCAGTGATCTTCCTAAAACGGTAGGCCTACTGTATATAACGACAATGTTCAATTCGGACTGAGCAGTAAAACACAGCTATGTTGGCTGTATTTGCCTTCTTAACGAAGACATTTTTTAAAGTGTATACAGACAGATTTACATTAAAAAGCGTTAACGTTAACTAACTTCAGTGACTGATTACATGATCTCACCGCAATGAAAACCACAAACAAGCAAACAATAATACTAACTCGCCTACTCGACGCTACACAACGTGTTCAAACGGTTTTAAATGGGCTATCCCTGCTATGTATATTAAAATATATATTTAACATATTAGAAACAAAAGGAAAAATTTGAGGAACTGAATGAAGCTCACAGTGCGCAGGTGCTGTAGTAGCAAGACCGTTCCCATGCCAACGCGACGCTAAACAGCAGCATAGCGCGTGCACGCAAGGTAACGACTCGTTCATAGAGTCATTTAATTTGGTTCAGAGTCGACTCTTTTTGCAAACTGTTAAAGTTTTGCTCTACCGTCAAAATAGAATTTATAACGCATCATAGTCAGGATGTAGCACCCTACTCATCACGTTGTACATTTGCATATTGCTTACACGTTGCACATTTTTTGTTCTCGTTTACACACTGCTCTTTTCACACAAATGAGGAATAACTGCACTCAGAGTGATAGAGACATCATTCCTTCTGCACAGTCTGCAATTTATACTGCATAATTTATCCTACATAATTTATACACTTTAACACTTTACGTACTTCTATTTTAATTCTATTATATTTAGCAACCTTGTAAAATATTACATTTTAAATTGTTTATATATTCTTTAAAATGTAGATTCTTATTACTCTATAGGATATTTCATGTAAAAATCTAAACAACTGTTTAGGTGTCACTGCAAGGCTGTGCTTTCATGTTTAACATGTTTATCGCGTGGAATTTAATTGCACACTCATAAGTGTGTTTTAAAAATGTACAGCGCCATCTGTTGAATATTGAGATGAACTTGCATTTTTTTTTCAAAGTCTTCCAGTTAAATTTCAAATTAGCATACCTTCTTTTCTCATGTGCCGATGAAACAAAGCCTATAAGTAATCTCTCAAGCTCGGCCAAAACCCTATTAACATTTGTTCAGAAGTTTTTATGTGATGCGTGCACAAACAGACAAAAAATCCAAAAAACATCTTGATGTGTTCTATTACTCATCTTATGTTCCCCCACCTCACGTCAACAAACCTGAGTGATCAATAAGAGTGGGGAAGGCAGCATCTAAACATACCAGTTTACCTTAATAATCTATGTTCGATTATCTATAATCGAGTCCCCTAGATCTGCCCCTTTACCCAAGACAAATCTATTTATAAAAATGCTTGAATAAATAAATAGGGTTTTAGCCTGGACTTAAACATTGAGACTGTGTCTAAGTCCCGAACATTATTTGGAAGACTATTCCGTAATTTTGAGGGTGCCTTATGAGTGGAAAAGAAGTGTCTTAGTTCCAATTTTTAAGAACATCAGAGATGTACAGAGCTGTACTAACTACAGAGACATAAAGTTGATGAGCCACACTATGAAGTTATGTGAAAGAGTAGTTTAAGCTAGGTTGAGAAGAGAGTGACAATCTTTGAGCAGAAGTACGGTTTATTCAAGTAAGAATTTCCACAGATGAGATGTTTGCTTTGAGAATGTATTGAAAATGAAAAGTATATTAGAGGGACAGTGCAGGTAGGACAGAGTGGGGACAAAGTTAAAGAGGACAGATTAAGATGGTTTGGACATGTTTACAGGAGGGATGAGGGGTACATTCGGAGGAGAATGTTAGAGATGGAGCTGCCAGGCAGGAGGAAAAAAGGAAGGCCCAAGAGGAGGTTATGGATGTGGTAAGGGTGGACATGTGGGAGGTTGGAGTGACAAGGGAAGATGTGGTAACAAATGGTCTGCTGTTGCAACCCCTAACGGGGGCAGCCGAAAGAAGAAGAATATAAAGAAGAAGGAATGCTTTTTTCTCATTATTATATACATAATACTTTAAATGACAAAGTAAAAACAGTGTTTATTTTAATAAATTTGTTAATTAAAAAATATCAGGGATCCAACTCCTATCAGTGGTCCATGAGATGCTTTTATAACTTGATTGGAGTCAATCTGTTCCTAATAGAATTTATTTGACATGATTCGGAAAGAACATACCAGTCTATATAAAGTTCCACAAAAGACAGTGCATGTCAGAGTGAAAGCAAAGACATGGGGTTGAGGGAATTGTCTGTATACTGTGAGACAGGATTGTGTCAGGACACAGATCTGGGAAAGGATACAATAAAATGTCTGCAACATTTTATTGTATCTGCCCAAAACTGCCCAAAAGCAGTGTAGCCTCCATCATTCACACATGGAAGAAATTTGTAAAAAAACAACAGTTGTCCCAGATTACTCAGATCTGGGGTGGCCAGATCTGGGACGACTGCACAACAGAATGATGCTCTGTCTCTTTATTCTTTAAAAAGAAATGGCTGAACAACACAAAGTTGTGAGTGTGTATATGTGCATGTTTGTATGCACTACAAAATTACTGAAAGCAAAATAAAACAAGCTTAAAAATTCTGCAAAATACATTTACAACCAAGACTCAAAACTTCTCATGACTGGGTCATGAAATTAACATAAAAAGCTATTTGAGTCATTCACAATCAGTTCTTCTATTTCTGATGTCATGAACTATCCTTATTGTTTAGTTTTTTCCTTAGTGGTTAGCAATTCTGGTCCTGGCTTTAAAAAAAAAATTTTTTTTCATTGCCCTACCACACACACACACACACACACACACTTCACTTCAGTCCTCCAGGACTGCAGTCAAGAAACACCGTGTGTACCTATTGAAAAACCTTCTAAATAAGACTTCTGAAATGAAACTTCTGAAGTGTTATTCCCTAAGTTAGGTTTACACCACTGCATGTGAAATTTTGGTAATTCGTCATTGTGTATGAAAAACAATTCTGTATGAAGTCTAAGTCTGTATTGTTTGCCTAAACTGAAAAAAAAATATGGGTACAGCTTGAGTAATTGATTTTTATATAGCATAGTGCACCGAGGAAAAATTTATCATATTTTACACTGTCTGCATGTTTTTGTATTCATGACTGTCTAGCCTTCTTTTTTATTATTTTTTTTTTATTGTGCCTGTTTTATTTAGAATTGCCAAACCTTGCACTGTGCTGATACATCTTATTTTCTGTTAGGTGCTTCTCTTTTTATCTCTTACTGCTCTTTATAACCTAATGTCACAATGTCACAAAATTTAAAATTAGACCCATTTTACTGCAGATAAAGTAGGCCTTTATTTTCTACCACTGGTGTTTGCTTGGTTATGTTCCTGTGGCCAGGGATGTTGTTCTTTTAACAACATTACCAAATCCTTTATTCATCAATACTTCAATTTATTGGTTTTCAACACACTCAAGATTTTAAAGGTAGGTAGTCAAAAAACATTTGGAGAACTGCAAATGCAGTCTGTGGCAATGTTAAGTTCTAAACACTCACAAGAAGCTTGTGATTTTGTTATTCGGTTTCAGAAGGAAAAAGTAAAAATTTAGATTTTGCTTCTGATAGTTCAACTGATAAACAGATATCAAGGCTAATTTTAGACAAACTGAAAAAATATGGACAGAATAGAACTTTGATGTGTGACCAATTGCACAATCGCGAATATAAAAAGAGAAAGTACAGGCTTCCACCACTCTCTATTTACAAGAGCTCTTCTGCAGATTTCAAGAACAAGAGCCAGGTGGCTTAGCATGGAGTGAAGCCATTGCATGCTATTAGCTGCTCCTGGGCCTTAGGGTTAGCCTTATTTAGAAAGTGATGTAGAAAGATGTAGTAACCTAACTTTCTTAGAGGCTTGAGCAGAAGCCAGAGTATTGGAGACAGACTACCAAGGGGAAAAGTATACAGTGGCCATCAAGGTTAGGTTCCTACCACTGCTAATTCTGCTAAGAAGTGGAAAGAGAAATTTAAAAAATAGTGGTACAGGTATCCAGTCAAAGCAGTAAGCTTAGATTTGTAAGAATCTACTTAAAGGAGTCATACAGGCCTACATGCACTTTTTTAAGCTGTTTGGACTGAACTGTGTGTTAGGAGAGTGCGCACACAACCACTCTACGATGATAAAGAGCCGCCCAGTGATTTTCTTTTCATTTATTACAATAACATGCCCCTTCTGAAATCAGGCCAATCGCAAATGCCTGTCACTGTGACGCCACACCACAAGAGGCCGCTCCTACACTAGTTGATTGACACTGGTGTTTTAGCAAAGACCCGCCCCGAGTGAAAAGAAGCTGTCGGCCATTGTTTTTCGCTGCTGGAGCAAAATGGCGCCTAAGCGAGTGTGTTGTACAGTTGTTGGGTATAATAGCGAACACAGCAGTCGTCATTCACTACCGACATCTGAGCCGCTGAGGATGCAGTGGCTGAATTTTGTTTTTAAAGCTAACGTCCCCGCCGATCTACCTAAATGTGTTTATGTTTGCGCTAATAATTTTTTACCAGACTGCTTTATAAACGCGGGTCAATATAAAGCAGGTTTTGCTATGAAGCTGCTCCTAAAAATGGATCTGTACTAACGCTTCGTGTTCCTGCTTCATCTTCACCAGGCTCAGTGAGTGTAATTCCTTTTTCTATGAATCTTTGCAGATCGCCTTTTCTAATAATCACGATGAATGCGGCGTGTAAGTTAACTTATATTCTCATAGAACATGGTTATGGCTTCTTCTCTATGTACATCCGTCTCTATATAATTCCTAATCGCCCGTTTATAATAAACAATGCATTAAGTTGATTGTCTAGTTGCAAACTGTGTACGTAGTCGGGAAACTATATTATACTTACCTTTGTAACGTTAGATGGTTTATAACGGTGTCTGTCGAAGATTAAGAAGTCATGTAAACACATCAGTAAACACATCGCGTCCGTATCTCTCTCAGTAAGCTTCTCCGCTTTGGTTGTTGTGGGCAATGCTTTGTGGGTAATGCAGTCCAAAGCATTGCCCGCACTGGACTACACTCCCGTGGCTATACCCCACGTGTGTTGTGAAGACACGCCCCACAGAACTGGGGGGGCGGGCTCAGCAGAGATCATAAGCATTTAAAGGAACATGCACTGAAATAGGTTGCTGAGAACAGAGCTAGTTTTTACCAGTTTAAAGTAGTGTTTTTTTTACACAACCATTGAGAATTTTTAATTAAATATATTACAAACTTTTCATTAGGACCCTAAAGATCATTAACATTTAATGAAAAATGTGTCTGGATGACCCCTTTAAAGCTAATTTAAAGTTGTCACAAACTAACCCAGGATGATCAGAGGACTTAGCAATATCGGTTAGCCCTTTGTAGCGTGGATGGTAAACCCAAATGCGGAAACAAGCAAGTAGGCAGGATAACCACGCGACTTAGTTTAAGGACTCTCACAGAAGTGGAGCAAGGGAAAAACATAAATTTAACCCGCGTCCTATGAGCACACACTTGAATCATAAAGCAAACCCAAGAGAAGAGAGTCCTCACGAAATGGCTGACGAACGACCTATACCGACATGGGCAAATTCAATGACTGAGTGATGTGAGGCGCCATCTTGTCTCCTTTTATGCTTCCTGTTTTGCAATTGTACTACTTCCGGGTCCTAGTGCCGGTCGCGGCGCGGGTGTGTGTGAAAGTACCCCCCTGTCCAGGACCAACTCCCGACGGTCCTGGGGTGGAGGATATCTGATGACGGTAGTCCCTGATAAGCTCGGAGTCGAGGATGAACCGGGCCGGAATCGAAGATCACTTCTCGGGACCATAGCCTTCCCAGTCGACCAGGTATTGGGTGCCTCGGCCCCGAGGGCGCGAATCGATGATTCGACTCCCTGTGTAGGCAGGACCACTGTTGATGATTCGGGGAGGAGAAGCAGGGAGGGGGGGTGGAACTATAGGAGAAGTGGTGAAGGGTTTCAGCTGTGAGGTATGGAAAACCGGATGGATTTGGAGCGCCGCAGGCAGCTTGAGCCGGTAGGTGACAGGGTTGATTAGAAGGGTGATGGGTGACATATTCGATGTAGGTATTTTGTGTGCCCAATTCCTAAGTGTCAGCTGGCCAACTCAGAGCTGTGACTTGGTAAAAGGTAGGTAGGCAGGCATGTTGGCAGATAACTGTCACTCACTAGCAGTTTGGTGGTCTTCAAAATAAAAATGTGAATGCAGTACATTACCAAATGTATATAGCCTGGCCAAAAGAAAGTCTCCAATATTTTGTCAAAGCACTACATTTATTTCTGTCTAAAGTCCCATTATTTTTTGCCTGAGATCTTGTATTAAGAGGAGAGTTAAATCATTATGTAAAGTCTTCTCTAGCATATCTAAAAGACTTTTAAGGTTAAGGTCAGGACTCTTTGGTGGTCCATGTCCATGACTATGTGCAAGTATACAGTATGTGAAACAGGATTGAGCAGTGCAAACAGGGTGAGCATCAACAAGCTGGGGTAGTTGTGTTCAAGTCACGACATGAGAAGTGAATAAATATACCTGCGGGGTTTGACTTGTTCATATGAGATTTGTTTGAGGTGTCCCATAGCAAAGAAACTCCAAGATGGGATCTTATGTTATTCTCTTCTTTGTCTACTAGACAGAAATGAGCCGTCTTTGAGACTTGAATGAGATTTAGGCATCTTTTCAAAGATGTCTCAAATGTGGCTCATTACTTTTAAATCTCAGCGATAGTTTTTATTTGTCTTGTGTGCGACTTACATACTGTATGCAGAAATTAGCCATCTTCAAGACTTGAATAAGATTTTAGACGTTTTCTCAATCTTCTCAAATTTGTCTCAAATATGGCTCATTACCTCTAAATCTGAGAGATAGTACATGTTTGTCTCATGTGTGACTCACATATTTTTTGTTAAGGACTCTCACAGAAGTGGAGCAAGGGAAAAAAATAAATTTAACCCGCGTCCTATGAGCACACACTTGAATCATAAAGCAAACCCAAGAGAAGAGAGTCCTCACGAAATGGCGGACGAACGACCTATACCGACATGGGCGAATTCAATGACTGAGCGATGTGAGGCACCATCTTGTCTCCTTTTATGCTTCATGTTTTGCGATTGTACTACTTTCGGGTCCTAGTGCCGGTCGCGGCGCGGGTGTGTGTGAAAGTACCCCCCTGTCCAGGACCAACTCCCGACGGTCCTGGGGTGGAGGATATCCGATGACGGTAGTCCCTGATAAGCTCGAGGATGAACCGGGCTGGAATCGAAGATCGCTCCTCGGGACCATAGCCTTCCCAGTCGACCAGGTATTGGGTGCCTCGGCCCCGAGGGCGCGAATCGATGATCCGACTCACTGTGTAGGCAGGACCACTGTTGATGATTCGGGGAGGAGAAGCAGGGAGGGGGGGTGGAACTATAGGAGAAGTGGTGAAGGGTTTTAGCTGTGAGGTATGGAAAACCGGATGGATTCGGAGCACCGCAGGCAGCTTGAGCCGGTAGGTGACAGGGTTGATTAGAAGGGTGATGCAATATGGTCCGATGTACCTGGGGGAAAATTTCCAAAATTCAGTATGGAGATGTAGATTTTTTGTTAACAGCCATACCTTGTCACCTACATTGTACAATCGTCCTGGAGGGTGTCGACAGCGATGTTGGGTGATATAGCGGTGGTTGGCTTGTCGGATGGCAGCGTTGGCTTTGTTCCACAGCCGTCGACACCTGCGGACCAACTGTTGGGCTGATGGTACGTCAACCTCCGGTTCTTGGTGTTAGAACATCGGAGGTTAAAAACCATGGCATACCTTAAATGGGCTTAAGTTGGTGGCTGAAGAGGTGTGGAGGTTGTGTGAGAGTTCAGCCCAGATAAGGTAGCGAGCCCAGGAGCATTGGCGATCGGCGATGAAACATCTTAAATAATGCTCCAGTTGTTGGTTGGTCCGCTCCGTCTGACCATTGGTCTGGGGGTGGTATCCTGAAAAGAGACTACAGGTAGAATTGATCAGAAGGCAGAAAGCCTTCCAGAACCGGGCGGTAAACTGTGGCCTTCTGTCCGAGACGATGTCCTATGGGAACCCATGCAAGCGGACTACATGTTCCAATATCAGCTCGGCTGTCATTTTAGCTGACGGGAGTCCGGCGAGAGCCACCAGGTGCACGGCCTTGAAGAACCAATCCTCGATGGTAAGGAGGCCGGCAGGCCTGTGATAAAATCTACGGCAATGTGTGTCCAGGGTCTGCAGGGGATGGGGAGTGATTGGAGGTCCCCCAGAGCTGGTTGGTTGGTATTCTTGGCCCTGTCACACAATGGGCATGCCTGAACGAACTCATCAACATCCCTTGGACGGCCACCAAAAGGCACGGCTGATGAACTGTTAGGTGTGCAGATTTCCCGGGATGTCCTGATAGAGGAGAGGAGTGGCCCCACTGAATCACTTCCGTCCTCATGGCGCGGGGGACGTAGAATCGTCCAGGTGGCACGCCTGCCGGTGCAGTCTCCTCGGCCTGACTCGGCCAAACTGGAGGTGTACCTGAATCGTGAGCCGAGAAATATTGGTGGTGGTGCTGGAGAGTTGGAGGGAACCCGGTGAGTAACTCCCCTGTCTCACCGGGCCTGAGCATTTCCCGGCCGGAAAGGGCATATGGCTCGATGATGTGTCACAGAGCCACATTAGGCCAGAGTCCTTCTCAGAACAGGGGCGTTCTTGCTCAGCTGCGATTAGGGAGGCACGTCCTAACTGCATGGGTTCCTCGGCTCCGGTTTTAACCACGGCGGGAGGTGGAGAACCGACATGTCCAGGGGTGGAAGTGGTGATGGAGGATTGTGCCTCAGAAACTGGGTTCGGTGAGATATGACAGACGGCAGGGTTCGAGGGGCTGGCTTAGGGCGAGATAGCAGGCATTGGTCGATTCGGAGGGCTAGTTGGATAAGGCCCTCCAATGTAGCTGGAAGCTCCCTGGGTGGTTTGAACGGCGAAAGTTCTAAATTCTGCAGTAAAGCAGCTCACAGACGACCCTCCCTGCTGTAGGTGGTACAGTTTGGTGTCGGTTTCCACCTCACTGGCAGGATGTTCAAATGTGAGTTTCAGCTGACGGGTGAATCCGAACGGAGAATTGTCGTGGCCCCCTCTGCTGCCTGCCCGGATAGCAGTGAGTATAAGGAGCCAGGGGTGGAAGATGTTTATGGTGGTCAGGTAAAGTCAAACATAAATTAGATACAAGATTTCAAGTCACCTGCAGCCGGATTGCATTAGCAGACGCCACTACTTGTAAGACCTACTGTACATAATACCATGTACATATTCGATGTAGGTATTTTGTGTGCCCAATTCCTAAGTGTCAGCTGGCCAACTCAGAGCTGTGACTTGGTAAAAGGTAGGTAGGCAGGCATGTTGGCAGATAACTGTCACTCACTAGCAGTTTGGTGGTCTTCAAAATAAAAATGTGAATGCAGTACATTACCAAATGTATATAGCCTGGCCAAAGGAAAGTCTCCAATATTTTGTCAAAGCACTACATTTATTTCTGTCTAAAGTCCCATTATTTTTTGCCTGAGATCTTGTATTAAGAGGAGAGTTAAATCATTATGTAAAGTCTTCTCTAGCATATCTAAAAGACTTTTAAGGTTAAGGTCAGGACTCTTTGGTGGTCCATGTCCATGACTATGTGCAAGTATACAGTATGTGAAACAGGATTGAGCAGTGCAAACAGGGTGAGCATCAACAAGCTGGGGTAGTTGTGTTCAAGTCACGACATGAGAAGTGAATAAATATACCTGCGGGGTTTGACTTGTTCATATGAGATTTGTTTGAGGTGTCCCATAGCAAAGAAACTCCAAGATGGGATCTTATGTTATTCTCTTCTTTGTCTACTAGACAGAAATGAGCCGTCTTTGAGACTTGAATGAGATTTAGGCATCTTTTCAAAGATGTCTCAAATGTGGCTCATTACTTTTAAATCTCAGCGATAGTTTTTATTTGTCTTGTGTGCGACTTACATACTGTATGCAGAAATTAGCCATCTTCAAGACTTGAATAAGATTTTAGACGTTTTCTCAATCTTCTCAAATTTGTCTCAAATATGGCTCATTACCTCTAAATCTGAGAGATAGTACATGTTTGTCTCATGTGTGACTCACATATTTTTTGTTAAGGACTCTCACAGAAGTGGAGCAAGGGAAAAAAATAAATTTAACCCGCGTCCTATGAGCACACACTTGAATCATAAAGCAAACCCAAGAGAAGAGAGTCCTCACGAAATGGCGGACGAACGACCTATACCGACATGGGCGAATTCAATGACTGAGCGATGTGAGGCACCATCTTGTCTCCTTTTATGCTTCATGTTTTGCGATTGTACTACTTTCGGGTCCTAGTGCCGGTCGCGGCGCGGGTGTGTGTGAAAGTACCCCCCTGTCCAGGACCAACTCCCGACGGTCCTGGGGTGGAGGATATCCGATGACGGTAGTCCCTGATAAGCTCGAGGATGAACCGGGCTGGAATCGAAGATCGCTCCTCGGGACCATAGCCTTCCCAGTCGACCAGGTATTGGGTGCCTCGGCCCCGAGGGCGCGAATCGATGATCCGACTCACTGTGTAGGCAGGACCACTGTTGATGATTCGGGGAGGAGAAGCAGGGAGGGGGGGTGGAACTATAGGAGAAGTGGTGAAGGGTTTTAGCTGTGAGGTATGGAAAACCGGATGGATTCGGAGCACCGCAGGCAGCTTGAGCCGGTAGGTGACAGGGTTGATTAGAAGGGTGATGCAATATGGTCCGATGTACCTGGGGGAAAATTTCCAAAATTCAGTATGGAGATGTAGATTTTTTGTTAACAGCCATACCTTGTCACCTACATTGTACAATCGTCCTGGAGGGTGTCGACAGCGATGTTGGGTGATATAGCGGTGGTTGGCTTGTCGGATGGCAGCGTTGGCTTTGTTCCACAGCCGTCGACACCTGCGGACCAACTGTTGGGCTGATGGTACGTCAACCTCCGGTTCTTGGTGTTAGAACATCGGAGGTTAAAAACCATGGCATACCTTAAATGGGCTTAAGTTGGTGGCTGAAGAGGTGTGGAGGTTGTGTGAGAGTTCAGCCCAGATAAGGTAGCGAGCCCAGGAGCATTGGCGATCGGCGATGAAACATCTTAAATAATGCTCCAGTTGTTGGTTGGTCCGCTCCGTCTGACCATTGGTCTGGGGGTGGTATCCTGAAAAGAGACTACAGGTAGAATTGATCAGAAGGCAGAAAGCCTTCCAGAACCGGGCGGTAAACTGTGGCCTTCTGTCCGAGACGATGTCCTATGGGAACCCATGCAAGCGGACTACATGTTCCAATATCAGCTCGGCTGTCATTTTAGCTGACGGGAGTCCGGCGAGAGCCACCAGGTGCACGGCCTTGAAGAACCAATCCTCGATGGTAAGGAGGCCGGCAGGCCTGTGATAAAATCTACGGCAATGTGTGTCCAGGGTCTGCAGGGGATGGGGAGTGATTGGAGGTCCCCCAGAGCTGGTTGGTTGGTATTCTTGGCCCTGTCACACAATGGGCATGCCTGAACGAACTCATCAACATCCCTTGGACGGCCACCAAAAGGCACGGCTGATGAACTGTTAGGTGTGCAGATTTCCCGGGATGTCCTGATAGAGGAGAGGAGTGGCCCCACTGAATCACTTCCGTCCTCATGGCGCGGGGGACGTAGAATCGTCCAGGTGGCACGCCTGCCGGTGCAGTCTCCTCGGCCTGACTCGGCCAAACTGGAGGTGTACCTGAATCGTGAGCCGAGAAATATTGGTGGTGGTGCTGGAGAGTTGGAGGGAACCCGGTGAGTAACTCCCCTGTCTCACCGGGCCTGAGCATTTCCCGGCCGGAAAGGGCATATGGCTCGATGATGTGTCACAGAGCCACATTAGGCCAGAGTCCTTCTCAGAACAGGGGCGTTCTTGCTCAGCTGCGATTAGGGAGGCACGTCCTAACTGCATGGGTTCCTCGGCTCCGGTTTTAACCACGGCGGGAGGTGGAGAACCGACATGTCCAGGGGTGGAAGTGGTGATGGAGGATTGTGCCTCAGAAACTGGGTTCGGTGAGATATGACAGACGGCAGGGTTCGAGGGGCTGGCTTAGGGCGAGATAGCAGGCATTGGTCGATTCGGAGGGCTAGTTGGATAAGGCCCTCCAATGTAGCTGGAAGCTCCCTGGGTGGTTTGAACGGCGAAAGTTCTAAATTCTGCAGTAAAGCAGCTCACAGACGACCCTCCCTGCTGTAGGTGGTACAGTTTGGTGTCGGTTTCCACCTCACTGGCAGGATGTTCAAATGTGAGTTTCAGCTGACGGGTGAATCCGAACGGAGAATTGTCGTGGCCCCCTCTGCTGCCTGCCCGGATAGCAGTGAGTATAAGGAGCCAGGGGTGGAAGATGTTTATGGTGGTCAGGTAAAGTCAAACATAAATTAGATACAAGATTTCAAGTCACCTGCAGCCGGATTGCATTAGCAGACGCCACTACTTGTAAGACCTACTGTACATAATACCATGTACATATTCGATGTAGGTATTTTGTGTGCCCAATTCCTAAGTGTCAGCTGGCCAACTCAGAGCTGTGACTTGGTAAAAGGTAGGTAGGCAGGCATGTTGGCAGATAACTGTCACTCACTAGCAGTTTGGTGGTCTTCAAAATAAAAATGTGAATGCAGTACATTACCAAATGTATATAGCCTGGCCAAAGGAAAGTCTCCAATATTTTGTCAAAGCACTACATTTATTTCTGTCTAAAGTCCCATTATTTTTTGCCTGAGATCTTGTATTAAGAGGAGAGTTAAATCATTATGTAAAGTCTTCTCTAGCATATCTAAAAGACTTTTAAGGTTAAGGTCAGGACTCTTTGGTGGTCCATGTCCATGACTATGTGCAAGTATACAGTATGTGAAACAGGATTGAGCAGTGCAAACAGGGTGAGCATCAACAAGCTGGGGTAGTTGTGTTCAAGTCACGACATGAGAAGTGAATAAATATACCTGCGGGGTTTGACTTGTTCATATGAGATTTGTTTGAGGTGTCCCATAGCAAAGAAACTCCAAGATGGGATCTTATGTTATTCTCTTCTTTGTCTACTAGACAGAAATGAGCCGTCTTTGAGACTTGAATGAGATTTAGGCATCTTTAGGCATCTTTTCAAAGATGTCTCAAATGTGGCTCATTACTTTTAAATCTCAGTGATAGTTTTTATTTGTCTTGTGTGCGACTTACATACTGTATGCAGAAATTAGCCATCTTCAAGATGATAAGATAAGATTTTAGACGTTTTCTCAATCTTCTCAAATTTGTCTCAAATATGGCTCATTACCTCTAAATCTGAGAGATAGTACATGTTTGTCTCATGTGTGACTCACATATTTTTTGTTTCCCCAAAGCAGTGTTTCCCACACATAAAGTATACAGTAAGTCCAAACTGTGCATTTGAGTTTTCTGATATGCCCTGATATGATCCTTAAAAAAATCATATGTTATATGTGTATAGTTAGTTAAAATGAAATAAAATTCTTTATATTGAAGAATATATTCTGCTGAAAAACTCGGTATTGCACAATCCTGACTCATATACAGTATATTTATTGAAACATAATGCAAAGAATGGCTAAAAATGCTTTGGGGTTTAAGGGCTAGGGTTTTCTGACAAGCAGTGCCATCTACACTAAAGAGTATTTAGTACTTTTTTTTATACTTCATCTTACTCTTCACATACGGGTAGATGGAGGGGAGGGTTAGTAGGTTGGATCTCTAAAATGAAGATATGTAGATATGTAGGTTGGTAACAACTAACATCAATTATAGAATTGCTTTGTAATAGATAAATGTTTTATTTCAAAATATAGCTAGTTTATTTAAAAAAAAACACCAGTTATATTATTATACAGTACACCTAGGTGTCCCTAGTTGATCAACATGGCTAACCTTTTACAAATGTGTACACCTTAATGAATTCATTGAAATTAAACTGGGAATAAAAATGAGATAATGTTTGTGTTCAGTGATTTCTGTATACACTTATTATTAAAGACCAAATCTATTTTTGATTATTATTTTAAGACAAAACCTATTTTTGAATAATTAATCCTTTATAATTAATTAAATAATTAAAGCCTACAGTACATATAGATTCTAATAAAGACATAATTTCCCACAATTTCTCCCACACATGCTCCAAGCCTGCAAATGTTTAAGTGGCCAGTGTGTTAGAGAAATGTACAGCGCATCGCCAGGCCTCAGTCTCAAGTAAAAAAGTAAAAACAGTTTATATATCATTTATTCAGACCTTTAGTTGGCGGCACCACCTACTTTGCCTGCCGTAGATAAAAATAATGAAAAGACCAAGAAGACAAAGCAGAAGGTAAAAATGGGTTTTCATTTTTTGCGCCAAATTTAAAATTAATTATTGTTGACAAAGACTCAAAATGTAAGTTAAAACCACAAGCAACCAGTTTTCCTTTAAAACTTTCCATCTCCTGATTCTTTCACTGAAAGATTGTCACAATGCTGTGGACTTGTGTATAAATCATACTTTGAGTTGAGTATATCTTAATATTGTAGCGTTTTACCCCCGGAAAGGACGTTGGAGAGACGAGCATGTACAGTATAGCATGAGCAGCACATCCACGCGAGAACCTACATCTATTTTAGCCTAAGCATGAACAGAAGCACATTCAACAGGTCACACACACCTCCACACACAAACAGGGCCGAAGCCACTATCCCAAACACCCTTCCCCAACAGGGTGAACACATAGAAACCCCCGCAAGGCATGCTGGTCGTCAGCCGCCGCCCCGCCCACACCACACTGCCCCTACCCGAGCTGTAACCGTCCCCGGTCACCATGACGAACTCCATCTCGGAGGCGTGAAGGCGGTCGGCGCTGGAGTTGGGAACGCCGAAGTCCTTTGGCGGGGGAGAGATGAGCGCGAACATTGTCCTGAGGCGGCCCGGCAAATTCAGTACCGCACCCCATCTCTCCAGAATGTCCAACCCCAAAATGCAGTCCTCCTTGAAATTCCCCACAAAGAACTTGCGTGAATAAGCCCGCTTACCTATTTGGACTCGCACCGTGCGACACGCCCGTACCTTCACGTAGCCCCCAGTAACGGTGCGGATGTTGAAGGCGGGATCAGGCAGTCTGCAAACGCGCTCGCTTTGCCCCAGTAATCCACAGCGCAGCAGCGAAACAGTGGAGCCGGTGTCCACGAGCGCGCATAGTAAGACGCCGTCCAGCACACAGTTGACGTAAATCCCAGCGCGATGTCCTACACGTCCCGAACGGAAGTTAAATCCACTAATTGGGGGAGCAAGAATGGTTGTGGGAGGTGGCTTCCCCTTAGCGTCCCCCAGCGCTAGTTTAGCGGCTGCTGAAGTACGCTGTCCCTCAGGCCTGAGAACGTTGCAACAGTAGTCTTGAGGTCCCGTGCCTCGGCATCGCCACGAAACCTCTGAGACTTGCTCGTTGCCTAGCCACGACGGGTAGCCCTGTCTCCGGCTAGGTTCACCTACTGCCACACACACCTAATGCAGCACATTCACACGAGAACCTACATCCAATTCAGCCTAAGCATGAACAGGAGCACATTCAACAGGTCACACACACCTCCACACACAAACAGGGCCGAAGCCACTATCCCAAACACCCTTTCCCAACAGGGTGAACACATAGAAACCCCCGCAAGGCATGCTGGTCGTCAGCCGCCGCCCCGCCCACGCCACAATATCATTGTCAGGTTGGGTGACATTTTGTATTATTTAGTGCCTTGATTTGCCAGATTTTGCTGATGTCTGTTATATTGTGTGAATTGTATATTTATTACACTGTATGCTCTTAATTAAGGATTTTTTATATGTTAAACAAAACTATATTTCTCATTTGTGTATTATGCATCTCATTTATATCTGACTTTAATCTCATTATGGTCTTATACTGTATATGGCTAATTTGCTTCTCCTTCAAATGCAGTTCTGTTTCTCATGTACTGTACATCTTAGATTTCTCAAATGTTTCTCAAAAGTATGTCTCGCTTTGTGTCTCAGTTATGTCTCTTTTTTTTCTCCTAAGTAAGGTTTAGAAGAAATAGAAAAGACAAAGTCGAGCTTGTAATGAGACAGCTCAATTCAGTCTCATAAGAGTCATGAGACAAGAAAAAGCTCATTCTGAGCAACAAAATTTTGCTATGGGGTTGTCTGTGGTTAGAGCCCACATGGCCTGTGGTAAGAAACACCTCAGGGCTGCAACACAGGGAACAGACCACTGATGGGCTTTACTATTTTCTTGGCCTTTGTTCAGCATCTTTTGCTGAAGATAGAATGGAGGTCTATAAGTTCACTGCAGATGATGTGCTCAGTTGATCACACCTTTCTCTGTAGAGCTTGTCTGCTCTTTATGGTGTTGTTCCACAAACCAGACGCTGATGTTTCTCATGTCAAGTAGTCAAGTACATTTACATTTACATTTAGGCATTTGGCAGACGCTCTTATCCAGAGCGACTTACAAAAAGTTCTTTAATGTTTACAACATTGGATACATACTTACACTGGGTTAACTAGGTTAATAACTAAGTACCATTAGTCCAACACATCTGAGAAGAGGGTTTTTTTTTTTTGGGGGGGGGGGGTTAGTCCAAGTACTGGAGAAACAGATGCGTCTTGAGTCGTCGTTTAAAGATAGTCAAAGTCTCTGATGTACGGACATTTAGAGGAAGTTCATTCCACCACCTAGGTGCCAGAACAGAAAAGAGCCTGGATGAATGCCGCCCTCGATCCCTGAGAGATGGTGGGATGAGGCGAGCAGTGCTGGAGGATCGGAGGGAACGTGGTGCAGTGCGTGGTGTAATTAGCGCAGAGAGGTAAGTGGGTGCTGGGCCATTTTTAGCTTTGTAGGCAAGCATCAGTGTTTTGAATTTGATGCGGGCAGCTACAGGAAGCCAGTGCAGGGAGCGGAGGAGTGGGGTGGTGTGGGAGAACTTGGGAAGGTTAAAAACGAGTAGGCTTTTATTATTATTTCAACCATATATGGTTCAGTACACAGTGAAACTAAACAACATTCCTCCTGGGCCAAGGTGCTACATATAACATAAATTAACAACACTAGCTAAGACAATAGATTAAATTCAAAATTACCTAAAACTAGCTAAGACAACATAAAGTGCACTTGTGCGTATATGCAAACAGTAAAAACTTGACCAGTACATAGAGCTGAGTTGAGGTAGTGCAAATAAATTGTTCATGAGATGGTAAATGCAGTACATTTCTTGCTGTAGTAGCAGCAAAGAAAAAGTTATTGTGCAAATAGCAGCAGTAAATATTGTGCAAAAAAACAATTGTGCAGGTTGTGCAGTGTGTGTGTGTGTTTAGACATTCTTCCTCTGTCATTAGCGATAACTTTATTTGTGATAGGTTTGTGTTAATGAGCACTCTGACGTAGAAGATATTAGAGTTAGAGGAGCGCATCCAGAATTTAGAGAGGGTTAGAGAATGCGAGAGCAATGTTATTCGCGTAGCGGGAAGTCTGGGTGCCACAGGCGGAGATAGTCAGCCCCCGACTCCAGCACTAGAGCCCTCACAGCACAGCTAGTGGGTGACGACTCGGCGGCAAACTCGTTTAGCCAAAGCTAACGCTAAGGCTAGCCCACCGGAGCACACCTCCACTGCGCTTCACGTGTCCAACATGTTTGCTCTCCTCAGTGATGAAACCTAAAAGAGCTCTGGTTATGGGAGACTTTATACTAAAGCATATGAAATTACCTAGGCCTTTATGGGCGGCAGTGGTTAGGTGTATTCCAGGAGCCAGGGCACCAGACAGCTTAAAGCTTAAAGCTCTAGGACAGCATAAGTTCTCTAAAATGGTGGTACATGCTGGAGTGAATGATATACACCTTCGTCAGTCAGAGGTTAGTAAGGGTAACTTTACAGAGGTGTTTGAAATTAGCGAAGGCGGTGTCCGACAAAGTAGTATGCTCTGGTCCCATACCACTGCAACCTAGCAACATATTGTAGCTTACAGCAGATTATGGTCGCTGAACTGCTGGGTGTCCAGGTGGTGCTCCGAAAATAATTTTGAGGGCAAAGCTGGCCTGTTACAGTAGGACGGGACAGTGTCCATCTCACTCGGAAGGATGCTGCTCTCATTTCTTGTAGTATAGTAGCATATTCTCAGAAGAGGCCCAGTTAATCTGTGACAATCCATAGCCCAGGCCAGGAAGCAGACAAACAGGCTATACCAACCGTCGGCTAGCTGACTGTGTCTGTTCCCCAAGCTAAGCAAAAATGTAGAAAGACTCAGAAAGTCTGTTTTAGTAATTTAATTAATATACAGACAAAAAATTTAAAACACACTGAATACATAGCCAGCACCTCTGATCTAAAGCCAAGACTTTTAAATATTAGATCTCTCGCATCTAAAGCAGTTATTGTTAATTGTGGCAATGTGGGCAATGGGGTTTTCCCATTGGCCCACAGGTAGGTGATTTGTCACCCATGGCAGCTTATTAGAATGGTTCCCAACAGTACTTAAGGCTGGATTTTATCTTACCTGGCATACGTCATGACTAGGACCGCCTTCACGGCGTGCGCGAGGACAGAAGGTGTGTCGTTGTTTTTAGCTATGTGGCTAATGAAGAGGTGGGCATGTACATTAAAATGCCGATGTTTTATTTTTCCATTAGTGTGCGCATTGGCTAACGGATATCTGTTTGAGTCAGACTGTCTACTCTTTGTCGGGTAGGTATTACGCTCCTTATGTGCTGCGCATTCTGTCGTTGGTTGATGCTAACCGGTGTTTGTTTACCACTTAGCCGTGGAGCCTTCTCTTGTGCATGTGTTATCCTGCATGGTCCGCTGTGAGCGGCACTACAACTCGTGTAGCGAAACGATTCGTCTGGGTAAGTGAATTTCGTTTTCTCTGGCTTATGGAAGAGATGTGATTTAGTCATGGTTCTCTTTCTTAGTAGCTACGGGTGTCTGACGCGGTGCCGGTGAGTCTTGTGATGGCGGAAGTGTATGCCCTCCGCCTTGCCTGAGGACGGCGCTGCTGTTTCTTCTCTTGTTTTTGTTCGTTTCTTCTCCTGTTTTTCTTTCCTGAGTTATTTGTTCTTTTTTTATTATTTTATTTTACTTGCCGTGACTTGGTATTAGTGGTTCGGAGCTGCCCTGCTACTGTCTGGAAGCCAGTTTGGACTTGGGTTCTCTGCATTTTTGTATTGTGGAGACTGTCATAAAGCAACGTTAGGAGAACTCCGAACTTTAGGTGATAATTTTTGGTGAGCTGTCCGAGCTACGTTATTTGATGGGATGTTTTTAATTTGTGAATTATATTAAAGTTTTGTATATTTATATCCCCGTCTCTCGTTCATTCAGCCTAACGAACCACTGTTCCTTATTGGTGTTATTTCCCCGGTTAACCTCGGGGTGGCGTAATCGGGTCTGACAAACTTTATATTTAATTGCCCTACCACGACATTGCCACATAATGAAACTCTTACAGACCAGGAGTTTGATATATTATGTTTAACAGAAACGTGGATTAAAGAGAATGAGTCTGTACAGCTACATACAGTACACCAGCCTTGGCTAACTGGTAAGGAGGAGCCGTCGAGGTACGCACAGCACTGCGCTACCACATTAAACGTACTGTCACATCAAATACCAGACAAACTTTATCACTAATCTCCCAGAGTTCTGACTCCACAGAACTCGATCAGGTGACTGAATATTCAACATTTCGTTATACCTTAGATAATGTAGCTCCAGTTGAAAGAAAAATGGTTAGAGATAAGAAACTTGCTCCCTGGTATAATGACCACACACACACTTTAAAACAAACTGCTCAGAAATTAGAAATGGTGTCAAACTAAATTGCTAGTACTAGCAAATTATTCCAAATAGCATCGAAGGAGAGCATCCTAAACTATAGAAAAAAGCTCTCTGTGATGCAAGATCATTGTATCTCTCCACTCCTATTGTAAATAAAAAAAAAATGTAATTTATTTAAATAATTTAAATTAACTAGAAACAAGACCACTGCAGAAATCTACACAACAACAAACAGTAGTGAGGACTTCATGAACTTCAATAACAAGATCATAAATATTAGGCTATTGACTATTTTGCATGTTCTAAAGTGGAGTTTGGTGTTCCACAGTGTTAAATTTTAGGCCCACTACTTTTTTCTCTTTACATGCTTCCTCTGGGAAACATTATTCATAAGCATGGTATTACTGTAGTTTTCATTGTTATGCTGATGACACACAGTTATAAGCAAAATCAGATGAGAAAAAAACAGCTTACTAAAGTTGAGCAATGTGTGCAGAAAATAATAGATTGGATAAAAATGAACTTCCTTCTGCTTAATCCTGATAAGACAGATATTCTAGTCATAGGACTACAAGCAACATTAAATGGGCTTTCTGTTCTATCAAGTGCAACAGTAAAAGACCTCGGTAAGATTATAGATCCCAGCCTTTCATTAAAAGATGTAGATAATATTACCAGGATAGCATTCTTTCACTTAAAAAATATTGCCAAGATAAGAAATATATTGTCACTAAATGATGCAGAAAAACTAGTCCATGCTTTTATCACCTCTAAGTTGGACTATTGTAACGCAATACTGTCTGGTTGTTCAACTAGGTGTATAAACAAGCTTTAGTTAGTCCAGAATGCAGCAGCGAGAGTCCTCACTAGAACCAGAAAATACAAGCACATCACCCCTATCTTATCCACACTGCATTGGCTACCTGTGAAATTTCACATCTATTTTAAAATACTACTCTTGGCGTATAGCGCATTAAATAGTCTCGCGCTAAGTGAACTGCTTGTGTCTTACGATCCGCCACGCCTACTTTGGTCAAAGGATGCCGGCTGCTTGTCACTACCACATACAGTATTGTGAAAACTACAGCAGAGGGCAGGGCTTTTTCTTACAAAGCCTCAAAGTTATGGAATAGTCTTCCAATTAATGTTCAGGACTCAGACGTAATCTCAGTGTTTAAATCTAGGCTAAACCTATTTATTTAGCCAAGCATTTTTGTAAATAGATTTGCCTTTGGTAAAGGAGCAGATCTGGGGGACTAATGGAAATAGAGTATTATGGTGAACTGGTATGTTTAGATGCTGTCTTCCCCACTCTCTTTGATCACTCAGGTTTGTTGACGGTGAAGGGATTGGTCGCTTTACATCTCAGGGAGCCCTCATATTTGTGTTTCCTTTTGGCTCTCCCTTTTAGTTATGCTGTCATAGTTAGTCCTGTCAGAGTCCCTGCTTGCACTCTGCACAAAATATACATTCACATTTTACATTGTTTGACTGTGACCACACCTAACTGCCATCTCTCCTTCTCTTCTGCTCTCTCCTTTACTCTCTCCACTCCTCTCTGTCCCCCTCTCTCTTTCCCTCTACCTGTCTCTCTGTCCAACTATGCATGTCACTCCTTCCTGAGGAAGTTTTTCCTTGCTATTGTCGCTGTCGTCCTTGGCTTGCTTATCAGGGATAGTCTTATCATTTTGATTCATACACGTTTACATCTCATACAAACTTAAATAATTCTTTTGGTTGTGTAAAGCTTTTTTGCAACAATGTCAATTGTTAAAAGTGCTATACAAATAAAATTGAATTTACATGAATTTATCAGTCCAGTCTCATGTTATTGAGGCAATTCTGTTCATCTTAATATGTGTGTGTATATGTGTTTATCATTTTAGTCCTGTTGTTTTGAGGAGTTGGATGGCTTGTGGGAAGAAACTTATACAGTCTGGATGTGAAAGCCCGAATGCTTGGGTACATTATTCCAGATGGCAAGAGGGTGAAGAGTGTGTGAGGGGTGTGTATGATCAGTCACAATGCTGGTGTCTTTGCAGATACAGCGTCTGGTGTAGATGTCTGTGATGGAGGGAATGTAGGGTCTTAAGTCCAAGATAGCACAATTCAATGCTCAGGATGCTCTTGATAGTCCCTCTATCAAAAATAGTAATAATGCTCACCATGCTCAGCATCTTTTCATCAGGATACTCTCAGTGGTGTAGGTATAAAAGTTCTTTAGCACCTTGGTGGGCAGTTTAAAGCATTTAAATAGGTAAAGATGCTGCCAAGCCTACTTCACCATGGTGTTGATGTGACAGGACCATAGCAGGTATGGCGTGATGTGAGCACAGAAGTACCAGAAGCTGTCTACTCTCTCTAAAATCTTACCCCAATGTCTTGTACAGTAGGCCCTAGTCATGATGGAATCACTCTGGACAGGGTAAATCTGGACTCATCAGACCCAATGTCTGTTGTTGTTGCTGTTGTCTTTTTTTTAACGATTTGATTTCCCATCATGATTATTCAAATCTCTTTTTCAACCACATTTCTTCATCTAAGACCTATTACCTATTTGCTTAGTTAAATCCAGATGGTTTCTATTTGGGCCAGACAGTGTAACTTAAAAAAAACAAAACTAACAAAAAAAAAGTTTATCCACTGTACATATGAGCATATGCTATATGAGCATTCCTAACCTATGAATCTGTCCTTTCTACACAATGTTTTCTTTCCTTCTTATCCCTATATTGTAAAATCTGATGTTACTGCTATGTTTGTTACTGCTGTTTTTAACCCTAACCTGACTAGCCAGTAGATTTTTCTAGAATTTCTTCTTGAAATAGCCCAATAGGCTAGAATCGTTTTTTATGGCCAGAGCTTTTCTTGACATCTGGGTGCACACATCTTTAGCTTCTTCAGCAGCTTCACTCTGCTCCCTCGGCCACTGAGTGCAAGTAATGTTCCACTCTGTAACTCTTTAAGTCTGTCTGATACCTTGCTATAAAACACCTACACCTCAAGGTGTAAACAGTCTGGGGTAATCTTAAAATACTGAAGGCTAAGCTTAAAATATTCATGGCTAAAGCCTCAAATGTTCAAATCCAACAACGCCACTGGTGTGGGAGACAAACTTTCTGGATTGGTGGTATACTTTTTCCAAAAGTGGCCTTCAAGTGTTAGGTGCTAAGTGCTAGGAATTTTTCACTAAATTACAGTAGTTCATAAAACAATTAATATTTTAGCAAAAGTAGCAACAAAAATCATGAACTTTATCTTTAAAGAAGTTCCTGTTTCCTTACTGTAGACCTACTTTTTACAGGAGCATGGTCTTTATTTTATTATGCATTTGCATTTTGTTCAGTTGTTCTTTAGTAACAACAAAAAAAATAGAAAATTCTCCTTCTATTTTCTTTTTCTTCTTCTTTTAATTAGTTGAAAAAATATATACTAAGCATGCTAAAGTGAACTTGCAGCCAGACTAATGATAAGCATACTTGAAGTTTTGTAACCACCATGTGTGAACTAAATGCATTTAAGTTGTAATTCAATTATATAATAGCACAGTTTTAAGTGTATTAAGTGTATTTTATATGCCAAATTGTATCGACTTCAAGTATACAGTACTTTGTATGCTTAAAGTATATGGCTATATATACACTACTACAAGTTTTTGCAAATTTCTTTGTTTTGGTTTAGTGATATACAGTATTTTCTACATTCTACAACAATACTGGGGATAAAGTATAAAGTAACACATATGGGATTAGGTAATTATGTAACAACAAGAAAAACAACAGTTAGTTGTTATTTTAAGACACAGAGGTCAGGCTTTCTGTAATAGTTCTTTCAAGAACAGTATTGTCAAGTGCATTTGCAAAATACATCAAGCACCATAATGAAACTGGCTCTCATGAAGGCCATCCCAGACCAAAACCTACCTCTGCTGCAGATGAGAAGTTTATTTAGAGTTATCAGCCTGAAAAATGACAAATTAACAGCACCTCAGATTAGAGGCGTTATGAAGTCTTTACAGAGCATAAGTAGCAGACACATCTCACCATTAACTGTTCAAAGGCGATTAATGCATTTTTGGACACCTTCAGCATTCCTTTAGAATGTAGAAAGTAATAAAAATCAGGAAACAACATGGAGTTAAAAAGTGTTCTAAAACTTGTATGTACTAACATACGTACTGTACCTGTAACAGAAATTACTGAAATTAACATATTAATGTATTTTAAGTACAAAAAGAATTTTCATGTTTTGTTAAATACACAAGCACTATACTATGAATATATTCTTACTACAGAAGTAGAATGCTCAGTAATACTTAAGTCATGTGCAACTTAAAATCTGAAATCTGTCTTATTATCAGTGTTGGCGGACGTTACTTTTTAAAGTAACTAATTACATTACAAAATTACTGTCTTTAGAAAGTAATCAGTTATATTATAGCGTTACTTTCTGATAAAAAGTAACTAGTTAGAGTATTTTTCCATTGCAGAAAATGAAAACTCCTTTGTGATTCCTCCTGCATGTTGTTTCAGTCAAGACCTTTATAATTATTCTACCATCATCACTCAGCGAAATGTTAGGCCCATAATCTGTTAACTACTAATACCCCTATCTTACCTACGTGGTTTCGCATGGTGGCTGTAAGTCTGGTTCATTATGATTCACTGCGAGTTTTGGCGCTATGATTAGGTTTCCATCTTTTTGTGCGTCGGTCCTCACATAGTCAAACCACATACAGTAGGTGAGAATGGGGTATAACAGCAGGAATAACAGAGGGGGGCGGATTATCAGGGCCGGGGCTTGTAGGACGACTTTCACACACACACACACACACACGGATTGAGAATGACTGCTGTCTGGCTCACGGATTACATTTTTGACTTACTTAAGTACTTACTGTAAATGGTGGACCTAACAATTTAAATTACACGTTAAATCAAAAAAGTAATCCAAGTACTCTAACGCGTTACTTTGTAATGCGTTACACCGAACACTGCTTATTATCAGTGATGGTGTTAATTTAATGTATTTCAATGAACTTAAAAATGTAATTGTGTACAGAGAGGACATTTGCAATGAAGTAGTATAGAAGATTATATGTACTGCACACACTCTGTGTGTAAGGGACCACCACTAGAGGCTCACGCGGAGGCCCCAGCTGCATCAGCCGCGAGCCTCACGGAAAGGCCACTGCCGCATCAGCCGCGAGCCTCACGCGGAGGCCCAGGTTGCATCAGCCTCAAGCCTCATGCGGAGGCCCCAGCCGCATCACCAGCGAGCCTCACGTGGAGCCCCACCTTTACCCCCACCTAGCCCTTATTCGAGACCCAGTTCCTTCGGAGCGACATCTCAGCGCTGTATTCACCAGCCAGGGTTGAGGGTCCAAACAGTACTGCATCAGCCGCCCGGATTGAGGGACAACTCGGCACTGTCTTCAGGGGCTCTACTCTTCACAGCAATACAGTGCTGCCCACTTCGGCCCGCCTACAACAGCGATCTGGTGCTGCCTCAGCCGACTGGTCTACTGAAAAGATCCAGAACTGCGTCCACCACCCGGCTTCAGCGTTGAGCTCCCACCGCTGCACGGCGGAGGAGAACTCAGTAATGCATCGGCCGCCCTGATTGGGGGGCAACTCGGCACGGTCTTCAGAGGCTCTACTCTTCAGAGCAATACTGGACAACAATCCGGTGCTGTCTCCGCTGCACAGTCTACTCAGGGATCGGGTGAAAGGACACGGGACACCAGGGAAGTGCCCTGGAACCACCGATAGCACTCCGGAGGAGCGGTGTAAGGGGGGGGGGGCATACTGTAAGGGACCACCACTAGAGGTCGCTGTTTTACCTTTGTAGTTTTTGTTGGCTGACTCAGTTTCCCAGAGGGCACCTCGGTCAGGTGATGCGAGTGTACACCTGAGCTGAGGTAGCCATTAATCCATCTATAAATAGCTGTTTAGTCTGGAAAACTGAGTCGAGCATTATTAGTTAATACTACTGTCATTTGTGTGGGCATTTTGTTTTGTTTTGTGTTTAGTTCTTTGTTTAGTTTATATTTTGATTTAAGTTCTGTTGACTTGGGCTCTCATATTGGCAATGTTTTCTGTATATGTGTGTCTATGTTGGTGGAGCTGATTCACTCAGGTCATGTGTGGTATGTGAGTATTGTGGTTCTTGTCCCCCTGTTTTCTTGTGTGTTTAGCTAGAGCAGGTAAGTCATATCATGCTTCTAGCCATAGCCCCTTTGTGTCTCTAGCCATTCTGTGTTTCCTGCCTCCCTAGTTACCCAGTGAGCCTAGCCCTTGAGTGTCCTCAGCCTAGCCCTTGGAATGTCCTCAGCCTAGCCTAGCCCTTGGAATGTCCTCAGCCTAGCCTAGCCTTTGGAAGGTCCTCAGCCTAGCCTAGCCTTTGGAAGGTCCTCAGCCTAGCCTTTGGAAGGTCCCCTAGCCTAGTCTTGGAAGGTCCCCTAGCCTAGTCTGACTGCTATGGTTAAGTACTCTTAACCATGTTTAGCTAAAAGCTATGTCTAGCTGATTGCCATGTCTTTAGCCCTCATCCTGTCTCTCTCTTGTATCTCATCTCTCTCTTGTCGGTCTCCCGTCTCTATGTGTCTCCCGTCTCTCCCATCTCGTTGGGGGTCTAGTCTCGTCATGTTGTGTCCTGTTTCAGCTCCTCACGTAGTTTGTGTGTCCTGTCACGTGTTTCGTCCGTCTGCCTGTGTTTCGCCACAGGACGTGTGTTAGGCATCTGTCTGCCTGTGTTTCACTACCAAATTTAAACGTAGTGTAACAGGTTTTAGTTTATATACCTGTGTTTATATACTCTTTGTTTATTTCGTGTCTTCATTATTTTGGTGACAACCATTATTCAAAGACTCTTTTTGTTAAACTACCCCTCTGCCTTTATGCTTGCTCTCTCCGCTCACGGCGATCAACATCTGCCAATACGCCCCAATCGTGGAGCTGTGGTAGCTCGGCAGGTTAAGGCTCTGGGTTGGTGATCAGAAGATTGCTGGTTAAAGCTTTTACTGGGGCAGTGGTAGCTCAGAGGGCTAAGGCACTGGGTTACTGATCGGAAGATCGGCGGTTCGATCCCCAGCTTCACTAGGTTGCCACTGTTGGGCCCTTGAGCAAGGCCCTTAACCCTAACTGCTCCAGGGGCGCTGTATCATGGCTGACCCTGCGCTCTGACCCCAGGTACGCTGGGATATGCGAAGAAGGAATTTCACTGTGCTGTAATGTATATGTGACAAATAAAGGCTTAACTTAACTTACTGTTGGACCCTAAAAACCCTCTGTTCTGGATATGCAAAGAATTTCCCTATGTATGTTTATCACATACACATTATGTGCAGTAATGTGTATGTGACAAATTGAGCTAACCTTATCTATATGGTATAAGAAAGTATATTATTATTATTATTATTATTATTATTATTAACAATAAGGAATATTTTTAGTAATTGGAATATGCCAGAAGAATAACTGTGTAGAATAACTGCAGTAAGAAAATATTCATGGTATATTACTCATGTATTTGTAGCACAATATGGCGCCGGTGAGGTCGGCTGCCGTCACGACTGCTCCGACCACCTTTTCTTTGTTTTTGTTCTTTAAGTTAGTTAACAGCGTTTTAAAACCGGCAAAATTACCACCATGGGGTACATTAGTTATGATAGAGACACTCTTGTTTCTATTGGTATACAATGTACTCACAATTCGACGTTTTTAACTCCGGATCCGAGCTGGCCGAGTGAGATCCTGAGGGACAACAAAGGACGCGACGCGAAGCGGCGGCCTCAAGGGAAACGAGCCGGCGTCAGGAACAGGCTGAGAGCCCGTGCACATCGCACACCTCTGCCTAGCATCCTGCTCGCCAACGTCTAGTCACTGGAAAACAAGCTCGATGACCTCAGGGCCAGGGTAAAGTTCCAGAGAGACATTCGGGACTGCAATCTCCTCTGCTTCACCGAGACATGGCTGAACCCAGCGGTGCCGGACCACGCCATCCAGCCGGCCGAGTTCTTCTCGGTTCACCGCATGGACAGGACGCGGGACTCGGGGAAGTCAAGGGGAGTCACACGCTCCTGCACACCCAACCTGGAACTACTGTCCATCGTGTGTCGTCCTTTTTACCTTCCTCGGGAGTTTACATCGGTCATAATCAGCGCCGTTTATATTCCACCACAAGCGGACACGGACACTGCCTTATGCGAGCTGCATGAGGCACTCACACAACAACAAACACAACACCGGGACGCTGCGCTTATTGTGGCGGGGGATTTTAACAGTGCCAACCTCAAACGCACAGCGCCGAACTTTTATCAGCACATCACCTGCCCCACCAGGGGCGAAATTACACTGGACCACTGCTATACAACGGTCAAGGACGGCTACAAGGCACAATCTTGTCCACCGTTTGGTAAATCTGACCACGCCGCCATCTTCCTCATGCCAAAATAAAAACAAAGGCTGAAACAGGAAGTTCCGGTTCAGAGGGAGGTCGCGCGCTGGACGGACCAATCGGTGGCCGCGTTACAGGACGCACTCGATGACGCAGACTGGGACATGTTCAGAAACAGCTCTGATGGTGACGTCAGCGTGTTTACGGAAGTGGTTGTGGGATTCATCGGGAAACTAGCGGACGATACCGTAGAAAAAAAGACTATTAAAACGTTTCCCAACCAGAAGCCGTGGGTGGATAAAACCATCCGCGACGCTCTGAGATCTCGCACCGCTGCCTACAACACGGGACTCGCGTCGGGGGACATGGAACCATATAAGGCTGCGTCATACAGCGTCCGGAAGGTGGTGAAAGAGGCGAAGCAGCGCTACGGGAGGAAACTAGAGTCACAACTCCAACAGAGTGACTCTAGGAGCCTGTGGCAGGGATTAAGAACAATAACGGATTATAAAGCACCAACATCCGGTATGATAAACGTGTCTCTGGCAGACGAGCTGAACACTTTCTATGCTCGCTTCGAGGCTGCAGCTAAAGACGCTAGCGATGCTAATGCTAGCGGCGCTCACGGCTGCAGACAGGAAGTCACTGCCAGCACCGGAAGCGCGTTCATCATCTCAGAGCATGACGTGAGGAGAGCCTTCAAGAGAGTGAACACCAGGAAAGCAGCAGGACCAGACGGCATCTCAGGCCGTATTCTCAGAGCCTGCGCAGACCAGCTAGCACCTGTGTTCACTGAGATATTCAACATCTCTTTATCTCAGTCGGTGATCCCCACATGCTTCAAAGAGTCCATCATTGTTCCTGTCCCAAAGAAACCTCATCCTGCTTCCCTCAATGATTATCGCCCTGTAGCCCTCACTTCAGTAGTGATAAAGTGCTTTGAACGCCTGGTCAGAGACTTTATCATCTCTTCACTACCAGACACACTAGACCCACTACAGTTCGCTTATCGTCCAAACCGTTCCACCGACGATGCAATCTCTCATCTCCTCCATACATCTCTCACTCACCTGGACACTGGGAGGGGAAATTATGTGAAAATGCTCTTCATCGACTACAGTTCTGCATTTAATACCATAATTCCCTCCACACTTACCACCAAGCTGGAGCACCTGGGACTCAGCTCATCAATGTGTCAGTGGATCTCCAATTTTCTGACTGGCAGACCACAGGCAGTAAGGATGGGCGGACATGTCTCAGCCTCCCTCACTCTCAGCACTGGAGCCCCCCAGGGTTGTGTTCTGAGCCCCCTGCTGTACTCTCTGTACACCCACGACTGCGTGGCCACTACCAGCTTCACCACCATCATCAAGTTCGCTGACGACACTGTTGTGGTGGGCCTGATCATGAACAACGATGAGACGGCCTACCTGGAGGAGGTTGGAAATCTGGAGAACTGGTGCCAGAGAAACAATCTCCTCCTGAACGTCAGTAAGACAAAGGAGCTGATAGTGGACAAAGCAGGTGAGGAACTACCAGACCCCCGTCATCAACAGGAGCCCAGTGGAGAGAGTGGACAGCTTCAGATACCTCGGTGTTCACCTCACGCAGGACCTGGCATGGTCCTGTCACATCAACACCGTGGTAAAAAAGGCCCGGCAGCGTCTCTACCACCTCAGACGCTTGAGAGACTTTAGACTGCCCTCCAAGTTGCTCAGGAATTTCTACTCCTGCACCATAGAGAGCATCCTGACGGGAAATATCACGACCTGGTTCGGGAACAGCACCATGCAGGACAGACGAGCTCTACAGAGGGTGGTGCGATCAGCTAAGCGCATCATCCGCATCGAGCTCCCTGACCTGCACTCAATCTACAGCAAGCGGTGCTTGACCAAGGCCAGGAAGATCGTGAAGGACCTCAGCCACCCCAATAACGGACTGTTTACTCTGTTGCGGTCTGGGAAGCGATTCCGCTCCTTGAAGGCCAACACAGAGAGACTGAGGAGGAGCTTCTTCCCGCAGGCGATAAGGTCTCTCAACCACAACCACACCACTATGCAGAACTAACAATCTTTTCATCTTTTTCATAATTGATCAAATCTATCAATCTTCTTACATCCATGAACACTATGGACAATTACATGCTCACCTTCCTTCATATATACACTACATGTCGTACGTTTACATCCTGGACCATTGCACAAAGACACTTTAATAACCTCTGCACAAAGTTACTTTGTTCTATGCATATTTGCACACACAGCACAGTATATTTCAATTTGTACAGTAGATTTCTATTTTTGCACATCATATTTCTATTTTTATTTTTAGTTCTATTTTTTCCTAGCACATTTCTATTTTTATTTTTAGTTCTATTTTTCCTAGTTTAATTACATTTTTTATTTAATTTCTATCGTATTTCTTTTATTCATATTTATTTCTTATTTGTAAACTTTAATTCTCTTCTAGGGTCAATGGCAGTCGTATAATGCATTTCACTACATTTCGTACTGTGTATGTTTGTGTATGTGACAAATAAAATTTGAATTTGAAATTTGATATCTTTTTTTTGGGGGGGGGATATTGATACATTAAAGATACTTTAATTTCACTAATCACTGCTTCAGGTATATAAATCGCTGTTTTAGGTATGTTCTATATGGCCCTGTGTAGTACATTCACATCCACGTACTCAAGTTAAGTCACAGAGGCTTTTTATTGTCATTTCATTCAACGTTCCTCCAGGACCAAGGTGCTACATACAACATAAATTAACAAAACTAACTAGCTAACTAAGAAACCTATTTAGCTGACTAGCTGAGACAAGACAGAAGACATTTTTAAATTAACAGAAATTTGAAATAACAAGTAATAAATATTGTGCAAAAGAGCAATTTGATATGAACAATTGTTAGATGGTTGTTGATCAGTGTGTTTGCACGTGTGTGTTTATCAGTTCAGTCCTAATGTTATGAGGGGATGTTATTACAGTTTAAATAGTATGCTTAAAGTTGTTCAAGTGCATTTGATGCATTTGACTTTGTCATATTTAAAAACAAAACAAAACAAAAAATATATATATATATATTGGCCAATAGTAGCAAACTTTAAGTATTCACATATTTATCCAGCACACGCTTACATATGCTTTGGCATCCTAAAATTTAATATGCTTGAAAATTAATTGTCCAGAAGGCATCACCACCTAACTTTACCAACCGTCTTTTCCTATAGCAATAAGACAGGTGGTAAAGGATCTACAGATAGGGTTTAACACATCCAAATCATCAGCTAGTCTCACACAAAGCTTGACATAATCCTCCTGCCACACACCTGTGAGAACAATGTGAAAATGGTACTTTCATGACTTAACTTCATTACCTCATATTTAAAATATCTGCATCGATCAGCCATCCACATCTACAAAAGCTGCCTAATATTGAGTAGGTCCCCCGTTTTGCCACCAAAAGTGTGATCTGTGTGTTTTGCCACCTTTCTATAGAAACCAACATTGACCTTCTCATTAATTTGAGCTACAGTACAATAGCTCTTCTATTGGATCAGACTACACAGGTCAGCCTTTGCTTCCTTTGTGCTTCAGTGAGCCTTGGATGCCCATGACCCTGTCACCGGTTAATAAATATTAAACAGCAATGCATTTTAACTTTTCACCTTACTGAAAAAACTTAAATAAAAATCTACTGTATAGGAAACTATAAGGACATTTTAAACACATCTGCCTGAAACAGCTATAGCTATATATATATATATATATATATATATATATATATATATTTTTTTTTTTTTTTTTTAATTATTATTATTATTTATTTTTTTTTTGCTATATATTGAAGAAATCAGGGTTCTAAGGATAAATATGAGATGATAGATCAGAATGTGGCGGCACGGTGGTGTAGTGGTTAGCATGGGTTTAATTCCCGGCCAGGTTCAATTCCCATCTCTTTGTGCATGGAGTTTGCATGTTCTCCCTGTGTTTGGTGGGTTTCCTCGGGGTGCTCTGGTTTCCTTTCACAGTCCAAAGACATGCAGATTAGACTAATTGTTGTTCTCAAATTGCCTGTTGTGTGTGTGAGTGAGTACTGTATGTGTGTCCTGCGGTGGATTGGCACCCTGTCCAGGGTGTACCCTGCCTTGCGCTCTTAGCCTCCTGTGATAGGTTCCAGGCCTCCCGCGACCCTGAATACAGGATAAAGCTGTGCAAACAATGAGTGAGTAAGAGAGATCCGAATGTCAGCATTTTTCCTGATATTTACATCTAGATGTATTAACAACTTCAAACTTAGCACCTTAGATTGCAGACCACTCGATTTTAGTTGAGTAAATAACACACAATATTTTGTTGCATATCCCCATTAAAATTCCACTTTACCTGAAGTCTTCTTTTGTAAAGCTTTTGTGATGTGTCCTGACTTGGACCACAGCTTTTTTAGTTGTTTGAAATCCATGACCAAAAAAATTTGAAGTCTGGCAATATGGCCTTTCTAAAACCTTCCACATTTTCACTGTTAGTTTTTTTTTTGGGGTGTTTGCATTGTGTTCTAGGTCATTGCACTGCTGCATACTAAATAACTTTTCAGTTAAAAGAAGCAGCCAATTCCAGAAGCAGTCATGCAAGTCCAAAATGTGCATGGCATATAGTGACACCCGTAAAAGATCATAAAAGTTCAAGTGCAGAGACAGGGGGGGATAAAAAAATCATGAGGATAATGACTTAGAAATAAAATAATATATAGTTATTTCAATTCCAATTAATAACATTAATCACAATAAAAAAGTAATACAATATTGCATCAACTGAAGCTTTTGTTTATGGCTACACACACGCAGCCCAACCCATTTTTTTTTTATATGGTGGCATTTCCTGTATGTTGTCATAGTTAATTTGTGGGTTTATATGGGTTGTTTTTAATAGTGTTAATCGTTTTTATTAACAACAATAACTTATAAAAACTAGGTTTTAAAAAAAGCTTCTTGATGGTCCCTGATTTGTGTTTTTTATGAATTGCAGTCATGTCCAAAAGTTAGTGTCCCCTCTTTTAATTTTATTTATTTTTATGTTCAATGACAAAGTTGTAAAGTGCCTATTGTACAAAGCTCTGGACACAGTATTATAATGGGAGGTTGCTTACTGTACATCTGACTTCCTGTATGTACTGAATACATGTACTGTGCAGGCTATCACATTGATGATCTGTAACACATTGTTACAGAGTCAAAGAATGGACAAACACAAACATGGAATCATGGATATACTGTACTAATGCACACAAGGACACAGAGACACAAAAATAAATAATATAAAAAAATTGAAGCAGTAGCCCTGTCATATTCCTGGCCTGTAATTGCCCATCACTACTCAACCTTGCAAGACTAATGGCTTACAATTAGTAATTGTGTAAACATGTATCTTTTTTCTGTAGCTCTTTATATGCCTCTTTGAATTTGCAATGTCTACATTTCCCCGTTTTTAATTTTTATTGTTTTTGACTGTGATTCTGCTGTTTTAGTAGGCCAAAAATACTGGCTGATGCACTGAAGCTTTGGAATAAATATGCTATATTGCAATTGCGTAAAGTGTTATTTTCATTACTTTAATGTGCTGTTTTTCTGATAACATTTAAAGGTTGTTTCAATGAAGACTTAAAAAAAATAATTATTGCTTTTTAAGATTTTGCCATTTTCTTCACCATGAGTTTTCACAAACCTGGATATTAATAATTTAAAGATTTTAATAATGTAATTACTTTGACAGCAAGAGTTTTAGGCATCCTTTTACTTTTACTCCTAAAGTCAGAATATCTGAAATTGTTTAAAGCACTCCATTAAAAGTAATTAATTTTAAAAATCATATTAGATAGACTTAAAGAATGCACAATATACACATGAAGGCTGTGGGTGTACCAGGAAAAAATGCAGAACAAAGATTATTTCAAGGAATGCACTTGAAATGCAATTCACCAAATGTGTTAACATGAGTTCTTCATGTGTGGGAGTGATGGCTCTGTATGTTTACAAAGAAATGGCAATTGTGTAATCTATGTTTTAACTTTTTTAAGGTTAAATTTGGCTTAAAAGTGTTAATTTCTCCTGGGCGTGGAGACACTGCATTTTTGGCACAGCACTTACATTTTCATATACTCCCCTCCCCATTTAGAATGGCAAGTATCAAATTACTTTATTAATTTACTGTACCTTTTTGTCTGTATTTGAGTATTTTCTGTATATTATGCTTTTTTTTTTTTACCCATCCCACAAAAGTGCATTGATTTTCTAACTTAGACATGAGTGTTTATGGTGTCACTCACACTGTATCAGTCCTGAGAAACACCCCATGTGGGATGGGAAGGAGCAAAACAGTTTCACGAGTCCAAGTGGTCCCAGGTTACAGAAATGAAATAAGTAAAAGTGCCATTTTATTAGTGCACCAAAGTGATTGATGTTTACCTGGACATCGGATCTTACACTCAAGTCTCTCAAACAGGTGTACTTGTTAAGATAAGACTAGAAGCAAATTACCTACTAGCTAACATGCTGAACAATAGAGTTGTGAACTGTTGTGCATTTAGTTTGTTTTACGTTAATGTTAATGTTAATGTTTTGATGCATCCTTTAACCTTATTGTATTCTATATGCTTGCTGTTTTTTCATGTTTAGTTACATAGACAATTTACATCCTAGAGGGTAGCACTGGTAGCAGCTAACTTGTTACTGTAAGCTACGGAAGTGATGAAAAAGGCCAACAATACTGCCAGTCATTCATTTATTTATTAACGTCAAATCTCATTTCTATCAATTCCTGTTAGACCTTCATGTTTATGAGCATATTCCTAGCATCCTCAATTTATGTGTGTAATATACTGTACTTTAAAATACTGAAATAAAATAGATATCCAGAAAACCTGCTTCTTTTTCAGTACATTTACATTTTACATTTTAAAGCATGTACTTAGTGAATACATTTGTAGCATAATATTGGAGAACATTTCGTCCCCTCTGCCAATAAAACACCACCACTAACTATACAACTATACAATGTATAAAAATGATAAAACATTTATTTTGCCAAAATAAATTTCTGAACTCTATGCTACTAAACCCAAGTTTGCAGTCCAACAGTTTTCCATAGCTCAATAGTCATGTTTCAGTATCTTTAATGTGATAGAAACATGTTAAAGATACTGAAATATGTCATCCGGAATAACTATACTGCATGAAAAAGCATCACAGAAAAATCCAATGTTTTACACGTACTGAACAGGCTTTTAATGAAAGCAATAGTAAATAAAGCTGCTGTCAAAATTGCTAAATTATTCCAGCATGTTGGTTCCCCAATGATGCCAAGCTGAGCGAAAGCTGTTTTTCTCAGCACCACACTGCATATGTACCAACTGCTAATAAAGTGTAAATTATTCACTGACAGAAATGCTGTTTTTTCCCCCTTTTAAACAGACAGGAGAGTGGTCCAAAAGGGAGTACGTCTCTTGGAGGCTTTAATAATTTCCCAATCTGACAGAATGCAATGTCCCAAAGCTTATTACAGGCCCCTGCTAACGAAAAATATTTTTTCACGCACCTCATCAAAAAAAAAAAAAAAAAAGATGCAATAATTTTTGTAACATTAAATTTGTGATTTATGTTGTTTTTGAAGACAATACATGTAAACTGCTCCACCAAAAACAGTTACACACTCTAACATTTTATTGGACTGCCTTTTGCTTTGATTATGGCTATGGCATCATTTTGATACACTTATGCAATGTCACAACATTTATTTCACTTTTGAGTCACATTAATTTCTCTTTAAGATCTTTTATTGATGATAAGAGAGTCTGCTGCATAAAGCCTTTGTCAACACATTCCAAAGATTCTCAATGGGGTTAAGGCCTGGACTCCGAGATGCCCAATCCATGTGGGATAATTATGTCTTATGCTCCCTGAACCACTCTTTCACAATTTGGGCCCAACAAATTCTGGCATTGTCGTCTTGGAATATGCCAATTCCATTGGGGTAAAAAAAAATTTAATTTATAGAAAAACCATACATTGATGATAGTCAGCTGACCTAATTTTTTGGGCATATACTGTAACATTGCTGAACATAGACCTGACCAACTGAAGCAACCACAAATCATAACAAATCATCTCTCCAAGGCTTATACAAAAGGCACTAGGCATTTCATCCACCTCCCTTCTTACCCTAATGCACTTATTACTCTGGAACAAGGTAAATTTCGAGTCATCAGACATGACCTTTTTTCAATGCTCCACAGTCTGTTCTTTATGCTCCTTATCAAATTTAAGTCCTTTTTTTCGAATAGTCTCCCTGATAAGTGGTTTTCTTAAAGCGACACAGCTGTTTAGTCCCAGTCTCTTGAGCTCTCTTCACACAGTGTGGAAATGCTTTTATTTTCACTGTTAAGCATAGTTATGAGTACTGCTGTGGTGTTTTTTGTGATATTTAAAAAAACTTATTTTACACCACATTCATTCCTTGAAAATGACGGTCCACCACTATAATTTCAGGGTTTAATGGTGCGTTTTAAATTTCTTAATCCAGTTTAAAAAATAACCCAGTAATCCAGTCTTGAAACATGCGTTTTTAATGGCCAGATATTTACATTTGGCAGACGCTCTTATCCGGAGCGACTTACATTTTTACATTACAAATCTGAGCAGTTGAGGATTAAGAGCCTTGCTCAAGGGCCCAACAGTGGCAACTTGGTGGTTGTGGGGTTTGAACCTGGGATCTTCCGAACCGTAGTCCAATGCCTTAACCACTGAGCTACCCCTGACCCTGATATGTAATTTGACCCTTCTGAAACAGACTGATTCCTTTGCCATGACCACAGGACATGGATAAACAGGATGTTTAAGAAATGAGAAGCTACTTCGTGCCTCAGGTTCTTTGGCTGGGCTGATAGGTTATTTATGGTTAGTGTACCTGCAGTTAACATGTGTGTTTGTTGATAATCAATTCAATAGAAAATGCAAAAACAAAAATGTGTAAATGAAAAGTTCTATTTTTTATATGTTTGTGTAAGGTACAAAGCTATACAAAACATAGAAGAAATAAAATACTGTAAAAAAGCAATTGTATTTATGTCTATACTGTGCTCAGTAAAAGGGTTTGCTATAACTCTCTATTGAGCTAAAGACTTTTTTAAATACAGTACTGTAGCTCAGAAGTCACCAGGCTAGACAACAATGTGGCTCACTGCTGTGGATAACTTGAGAGTTAAATAATTGAGAGTTAAGTAATAACTTATAAGCAAGCCAGCAAGACTCAATACTGAGATGTTCTCATCACCAAATGGTCTCAAGCCCCTCAGTCACTACAAATACTACATTTTATATTATTTCATGCAATTCTTTTAATCATTCAGATAAATATAGAGATAAAAGAATATGATGCCAGACCAAAGAGTTATTTTTATTCTCTATCAATTTAATACGGCTTTGCAGGCTTTTCACTAAGAAAAGGATTATAATGTGTCTTGTTTGGTACTACTTGTTTGGTTCTTACCCTAACCCTAGACCAGAATCCAACTCTTAAATTATACTATTTATTTTAATTATTTTATTTTACTTTTATTTATTGTTTTATTGCATAATTATTACCTTAATGCACTGAGGCTGGATGTGTTATTGCTTTACTAATGTTTTACTGTATGTTTCATAAAATAATGTTGACATTTTTTGGTCAAATTTGTGCTTATAGGAGTTTATAATACTATAGTGATTTCATTGGGGCAGTTTTTTATATCTAAAGTAAAAGGCAATAGTAGGTTTAAGAGATAATATTGGTTAAAATAAACCATTAACTAAGTTCCTTGTTTTTCATCCTGTTTTTCGGGGATAAGGACTACTCTGTAAGCAACCACCTGTACATAACAAGAAAATATTCTGTCTATTGAAATCGTCAGAAACTAAATCTATACTATATAACACTTATGCATAATTACACAGGCCCTAAATATAAAAATCTGTGAATAATTGAATGTAATAGAAAATGAAGTAGATTTTTGCCAGAAATTTGAATGTTTACCTCAATTATAATCATGAAATACAATTTAAGGTAAGTAATATGAAATGTTAAAAAATTAAGTAAAAAAATACTGATTTGTATTTTTTTTTCTAAGCCCTTTTGTTGTAATGAGAGGTTTGTTCACAGCTGTTTTGCCTTTTTAATCTATTTAATAAATTAATTGTTTTTACAGTAAGGTCGTCATACCCATTTCCTTTTTAACAAAGCTGAAAAGATAAAATTGTTAAGAATTGTTAGGAGGCCTAACCCAAACCTATCCCAGCATGATGACACTTCCTTGGAGTGGTTGGAGTAGAGGGCTCCAGTGGCCTTCACATGGCCTTAATCTCAACCCCACTGAACTCATTTGGCCTGAGCTGGAATCAGTAGTGTATTTAGCTATTTAGCAAAAACGAGCATGGGGCCCTCTGCATCCACTGTTCTCCACCTTTTTCAAGTACTAATAAACCCTTTAAATCCTAAGAAAGTTCTAATTGTAACTTCTTTTCACGGGTCTTCATACAGCAACGATGTCCAGATGTCTGGAACTGCAACAACAAAACATATCAACAGTTTAACAAATACTCTCTTGACTTTCTTGATTTTTTTGGTTTTCCAGAAGGATCTCTGATAGAAGTTAATCGGCTTCTATGTATCTTGTTTTACTTAAGTAAGAAGAAAACATACAGGCAATATGAGGTAAATTATTGAGCTACAGAAATAACAAAAATATATAATATTAAAATGATTGGCATTTCTCTTTCTCTTATGCTTTGTCCTTATTAGTCTTTTCCAATTTGTTTGCTTTCTCGTTCTCTACCTTGAATGTAGATCCCATTTTCCTTTGTCCCTTTCTTTTATTGCTCTTTTTTTTTTACCTGTTTTCTCTTTTTCTGCATTGTCTTTCTCTCTTTCTGTCACTTGTCAACTCCTCACTGGTAAGGGTATGTTAATACAAGTGCTGGTAGTAGTGCTTTCTGCTGTTTAATAATGTTAACAACATTATTGTTGTCAGTACCCACCGACCGCCACCCACCAGTACTCAACTTTTTACTCTCCCAATAATGAACTGACATTCAGCACATACAGCCCATTAATAAACAACAAAAAAAAAGAATAACTCTACCACTGTATGTTACATTTTTCCAGTGATATTTAGACTGTATTTTTCTTTGAAAAAACAGATTGACAATTACAAAATAAATTAAAAAAGCCACATCGAAGAAAATTAAGCAATGAAAAAAGATAGATTAATCTAAATTATAAAAATAGCCAGTTATAGACTCCCAAAATATAAACGTGTTTTTATGGGTGCTAATTACATTTTTCTGAGGCCTTTTGTTTAAAATTTAGTCACACAGATACCACGGGAACTAATGTTAACTGTATATATGTAAAGCAACAAAGCACCTTGTACTGTAGGTAACAATTAAAGTAAAAATAAATCCTGGCAATTACCTTTGCTTATCAATTAAAGCTTTTGTCAGTACTTGACTGTCCTTAAAACATGCCCATTTCTAAATGCTGGAGATATTCCTTGTACAATTTCTTTTGCCCTGCTCCTTGGCTGGATGTCCTACTTCCAGGGCATGTTTGATAAGATAAATGGTCAGTGATTTGGCCATATTTGGGCTTAGCAAATGGTGATATATTGGTGACCATCTAGCCTTCCTCAAAGCACTTATCTTCTAGTGACTTTTATTTCACATGCTAAGAAAGAATGGACATATTACTGGAAACATTATGGCACACATTTATCACAGAATTAAATTTCCTCTCAGAGCACTGGGCTAAAACATTACTCCCAATATCATCTTAATTTTTCTTGCCCAGAGCATGCAACCTTTGCGTGGTATTAAACTCTAAATGAACTCTGCATATTAAACCTTTTCTGATGCAGTATTTGGAGAATTTTGAGCAGCATTTGTAACCAGCCACAGTTACAGAGAGATTCTTCACCAGAGGACTCTTCCGTACTATAAACCTGTAAAAGTAAGCAACAGCAACCAAGCATTACAAAAGAAAATTAACAAAATATCCAGGTACTAAAGACATCAAGTTGTCCATCAAAAAAGGTAAACTGAAAAAAAAAATAAAATAACTGAAAGTAAACTGAAAGGTCAGACTTGTTCAAGCTTAGAGAATGGTTACAGTAAAATAACCACTCTGCACAACACTGGTAAGCAGAAAAACATCTCAAAAACATAGCCTGGTCTAAATAATTTTAATCTCTGCATGGGCAGACAAATGATGTGGGTAGAATTGGTGTCAACAGTATGAATCCAAGGACCTAGCCAACAGTCCAGGCTGGTGGAGGTAGTGTAATTGTGTGGAGAATGTGTTATTAAATGTCACAGCCAATGTATATACTGTTGTTGTTTACAATGTGAATCTCTTCATGGCAACAGTTTACCTTCTAAAGGCTTCTTTCTGTCACCATGATAATGCACCATGCCACAATCTTCTTGTACCTAAAGATCTACTGGAAATTACATGATGCAGTCAAGAATCTCAGAGGAATTTTTCCAACATCTTGTGGAATCCATATGACACATATTTACACTATTTTAAGTAGAAAGGGAGGCCTGGCCGAGTATAAATATAGAGTTTTTAATAAAGTGCTTAGTGAGTATATGTTTGCAGTGCAGACTGCATTAAATTCCTTAGCGATAGAAAAGTTAGTGCTTGTGCTTTTTCAAACTGAATTCATATATTTCTTTAAATGACTGAAATCATCAGTCATGTACTGTACAACATGCACAATAACATTTTTTTACAAATCCACAAAAAAAAAAAAATAATTGAACAATTGGATAGTAATGTGCAAATCAATGTGCCTCAACAGAATTCACTATGCCACAGAGCAGGGGCTTAAATTAAAATTTATTTAGCTTCATGGAACGACAAAAATAACTGCAGGAGGAATTTCTATGGGATCAGGTGGGAGTGGAAAAAATCTCTCACATACTCCTCTGTACTTCATGTAAGGTGACATTGAAGTGTTACTGTTATATTAAAGTAAAAAAAAGTAATTTCCCCAGCTTAATATTTTCTATATGACTATAGAAGTGACCTCTATATATCTGAAATATTTTAAGACAAACAAAGTACATTTGTTAATTTTTTATACATTCTGCCTTCAAAACTTAACCATCTGCCGGCCGGTTTATTCTATTACAATAGTTTAGTCAACACCAGATATTTTGATGTTGTAGTTTGTTGTTCTCTGTAAAACTTTAAAGGATTATAATTTTTTCCTATTCAGGTCTATTAACATTGTCTTACTAGCCAGTCTCATTTCCAAAAAAGTATGTACATTTTAAATGGATATATAATAAAGTATTACTGTAGTTAAGAGTCATCAGTTGGAGATGAGACACAGAGCTAGCAGAAATTCATAAAATACAACTACTGTATAAGACTTTGTTTCGTATTTTTTGTAAAAACATACAGTAAAATGACATATAAAGAACAATAAAGATTTACTCTTGATTGCTGCATTGGTCTCTGGATGTTGGTCTGCTCTTGTTGTTGGTTCTGAAGTCGAACGTAAAAAAATCTTTAATCCTAGTTCTTTTTGTGCCTCAGCGTCTTATTACTGTAAACTGTTGTATTCAATTCAATAAAATTTTATTTATATAGCGCTTTTAACAATGATCATTGTCTCAAACAGCTTTACAAAAATGAAAGAAATTTTAAAAAAGGAAATTTTTGCATGTATGTGTGAGAAAAAAGTGTCTAGATAATCATATCTAATAATGAGATAAATGAATGAATGATAAATGAAATGTCTCTGATGAGCAAGCCAAGGGTGACGGCGACAGTGGCAAGAAAAAACTTCCAGAGATGGCAATAGGAAGAAACCTTGAGAGGAACCAGACTCAATCCGGGAACCCATCCTTATCTGGGTGATAACAGATAACATCATATGTGTTATGCAGGTGAAAGTTCAATATAACAGTTTTTTAAATTAACATGAAGTCCAGTTCAGCATAGGGATGAGTCAAAAGGCATGAGTCAAAGGGCAGATATTCAATATATAAAAATAAATAATTTAAAAATTAAAAATAATTTTAATTGTCATATTGGGATGGATTGGCTTTTTAAATAAATCACATTTCTCACAATATCAATCCAATGCCAATAGAAAGTTTAGAGTATCTTTAGTTGTTTTAAACAATCAGAATTAATTTAAACAACTCCAACATTGTGGTGTTATTTTTATTAGAACACTGGAGCTGAGGAGTTGCTATTCAAGTACATTACAATTTTCTTACGTGTCTAGTTTTTAAACCTATAGTTTTTGTTATTGTGGATGTTGTTGGCAGGTTATCTAGCTTGACACCTATAGTAGGCCTATAGGCATTAAATATGGCATGTTCATTTAGATTTTATTCTATTAGAGTATCACAGTGCACCAAATCATTTAAAATCTGTTGTAATCTGTCAGTGTATTCAGGAATGAAATCTTTGCAAACCAGTCAAATTCTTTGATGATTTCTTGCTTATTAAATTATTGAAAATTTATATAACTCTATCAAAATAACTCTGTTGTATCATCTCATATATTTTGAGTCATTGTTTTTTTTTTTTATATATTTGCATCATACTGTATCACTGCGGGGGAAGCTAATTGAATTTGCTTAATTTAAATGCATAATAATAGTTCTCTATGATTGAATTCAATCACAAACAATTTATCTTGCACATCAAATATGATTTTCTTGTGTCATTTCAAAGCCCTGAATAAAATCAAACCCTGTGCCATTCGGCAATGTTTCCTGCTAATAATAATAATACAGTAATAATAATAATAATAATAATAATAATAATTTAAAAACAACATACATACCTTGTTTAGAACAATTAGTAGCTAGCTTTGAATTGTTTAAGATGTACACTACCGTTTAAAAGTTTTAGAACACTTTCTAACTCCATGATGGTTCCTTATTTTTATTTCTTTCTACATTGTAAAGGAAGGCATCCAAAAAATGCATTAATCTCTTTTAAACAGTTGATATTGAGTTGTTTTTCTTGTTGTTACATAATTACCTAATTCCATATGTGTTATTTTATAGTTTTGAAATCCTCAGTATTGTTGTAGAATGTAGAAAATAAATCACTAAACAAAAACAAAGACATTTGCAAGTGACCCCAAACTTTTGAACGGTAGTGTAGTTATAAAAAATAATTTTGCTTTCTGGAACATTATTCAAACTTGTGCATATGTAAACAATGCATATGTTCTCTTAAATTCTTTTAGTCACATATAATAGGAAGCTTGGGTGACACTGCAGACTCAGCTATGATATAGCATGCCTGAAGCAGACAGAGCTAGGGGGCTCCCTCAAGGTGCAACAGGGCCAGCACTGAAGAATGATAAACCAATACATATGGGCAGGGTGGGGGTCCTTCCAGCCAAAGGCTGGAAAACAAGGAACTACTTTCAGATGTAATGCTAGATATAAAGGTTAAGGTAATGGAGAAATACATTAAAGAGATGAGAACATTATTCAGGATATTCCCAAGCAGGATTAAAAGTACCTTTAAAATGGAAACCGCTAAGGGCACTGGTGGCTCAGTGGTAGGTGTTTAGCCTGCCATGCGGAGGGCCTGGGTTCAAACCCCAGCCACTGGATGCAGTGCCGGTCCCAAGCCTGGATAAAATAGGAGGGTCACGTCAGGAAGGGCATCAGGTGTAAAACCTGTGCCAAGATGTAGTGTGGACTGGGCATTCCGCTGTGGCTACCCCCTGCCAGAAGTTGCTGAAAGATCAACAACAAGATGGAATCCACTATTGGAATACTTCATTTTTTATCTATTTATGTATGCTAGCATTTGGATTTGTTAATCTTAAAACAAATTAGGTTTTAGAAGTACTTATGAGGTTTCTACTTAACCTAGGTCATAGGAAATGTGCATCCAAAGTAAACACTGAAGCACTAGCTTCAGTACAAATACAGCTATATGGTTATCAGCATTTCCATCAAAGATCTGTCAAATATAAATTAATTAACGCACATACATCAATCTTTTGGGTAGCATGTTTACTTCTGTATATTCTCCCTCAACATACCAATCAATGAAAGCAAATGGACCTCACAATGTTGCAGTCCATGTCTAGTGAAGTGTGTAAGATGAATTTTTCGCCTGAGGCTCATTTCTCCTGAGTTCCCCCCTTTTCCTCTGCTATACTCAGAGTATTTCTCGCTCACACGTTTGTCCTAGAGAAGAATAATGTCTCTGTCTGCAGCTGCTAGCTTTACAGACAAGAAATTGTGACTTCCAATTGCAGACTGACCTTTTCACTACTATTCTGGTTTACTGTGTGTATTAACATGACTGTACACAACTGATGAGAACTGCTTTTCTGCTGGTGGTGATGAGTGATTGTAGAATTCTAAAATCTAAACCAAAAATTTAAAAAATACACAAATTGTAAGCTATAACTAAATTTTGCTAAAGCTATACTTAAAATTCACAGGATTTTTATTTCTTTCCATCAATCCAAAATCTGCAATAATTTATGTTGCTACTGAGATGTGTCTGCTACTCTTGTCTGCGTTTATACTGTAACAACTATAATCTACGGTTACTGTAAATTGGTGAGATATTTATAAACATTTTCATGCTGTTCTTTGTCCTTTATGAAGATTACAATTTATTGACTCATACTTGAGAGTCAAATATTAGGACAATTTTGAGATTTGACACAAAGTTTTACAAAATATAATAACAAAGCAGTTTATATAACAATGAATTCATTAAGTTTTGGTCTTGCATTCCTTGCATTTACTTCATAAGTGACAGTTTTGTCATGGTGTTTGACAGGTTTTGCAAATACACTTGACAATACTGTTCTTGCATGAACTATTCAAGAAAGGCTGACCTTCATGTCTTCAAATTTAAACTAACTGTTGTTGTTGGTGTTGTTACATAATTATCAAATTCCGTATGTATACTGTCACACAAGAGGACAAGATCCCTTTTAACTTTCTTTTAGTGTTATGAAAAAAAAATAAAGAAAGAATTCACAGTGATAGGAGTAGCAGAATGACTTACAGGACGAAAAATTTATTGATAGGAAAACAAAACAGAAAAGAAAGTACTATTAAAAAAAAAAAACACCCACATACTGTATTTTAATGTCTTAATGAATATTGTTTACGCATTGATCATTTTTATTGGTGCCAAACAGCAGGGAGGTTCTACAAGAGTTTTCTTAACAAATCCAAACTACATAATTATTTTGTAATGACTTAGGATTTTTTAGTGCATGTTGTACTGTAGGGTTATTACAATGAAACAACATCGTGTTTCGAAATTAATTATAGTCATTTACACGTAGCATTTTCTTGGGGAAACTTTATAATTTTCATTATTCTTTTGCCTTGTATTGTATACTTTTTTAACTCATTAAAAGAATGCTAAAGGGAGAGTGGAAACCTTCAATATCAACTCACTGCCAAAGAAGTCGAATGAACTGCATTTAAAGTGGAGAGAATCCAAAAACCAAAAACCATACAAGGCAAGAAAAATGAGACTAAGTGTTATTCTACACACAACCCCACAGTCTCACAGAAATGTTACCTCAGGGGGCAGTGGCTGAATTACTTACAGAATCTCTAGTGTGAGAGCATTTTGTTGATGAGATTTTTTTTTCCTTTTTTTTCAAGATTGTTGAAGTTTGAATCTAAGTTAAACTTTTATTTTTCTTGGTGTATTCAAAGTTAAATAAAAGTTTCTGTTCTTTGATATGTGACACATAAAAGAACAAAAAATGTCTTTTTATCTTAACATATCTAATGATACATAGTATCATAATCACATTCTAATGAGATATAATTTTAACACTTTTAAAAACTTGACAGCAAAATTTCAACAAGTTCAACATTTTACATGGAAAAATATTTTTAATTCAGAAATTGATATTAAATAGGTAGTACTAAATGTACATACAGTGGTGTGAAAAACTATTTGCCCCCTTCCTGATTTCTTATTCTTTTGCATGTTTGTCACACAAAATGTTTCTGATCAAACACATTTAACTATTAGTCAAAAAACTATTAGTCAAAGATAACACAAGTAAACACAAAATGCAGTTTTTAAATGATGGTTTTTATTATTTAGGGAGAAAAAAAATCCAAACCTACATGGCCCTGTGTGAAAAAGTAATTGCCCCCTGAACCTATTAACTGGTTGGGCCACCCTTAGCAGCAATAACTGCAATCAAGCGTTTGCGATAACTTGCAACAAGTCTTTTACAGCGCTCTGGAGGAATTTTGCTGTGTTACTTTTACGCCAGATGTAACGGGACACGCACCTTCCAAAAAGTTCAACTTTTGTCTCGTCGGTCCACAAGGTATTTTCCCAAAAGTCTTGGCAATCATTGAGATGTTTTTTAGCAAAATTGAGACGAGCCTTAATGTTCTTTTTGCTTAAAAGTGGTTTGCGCCTTGGAAATCTGCCATGTAGGCCATTTTTGCCCAGTCTCTTTCTTATGGTGGAGTCGTGAACACTGACCTTAATTGAGGCAAGTGAGGCCTGCAGTTCTTTAGATGTTGTCCTGGGGTCTTTTGTGGCCTCTCGGATGAGTTGTCTCTGCGCTCTTGGGGTAATTTTGGTCGGCCGGCCACTCCTGGGAAGGTTCACCACTGTTCCATATTTTTGCCATTTGTGGATAATGGCTCTCACTGTGGTTCACTTGAGTCCCAAAGCTTTAGAAATGGCTTTATAACCTTTACCAGACTGATAGATCTCAATTACTTTTGTTCTCATTTGTTCCTAAATTTCTTTGGATCTTGGCATGATGTCTAGCTTTTGAGGTGCTTTTGGTCTACTTCTCTGTGTCAGGTAGCTCCTATTTAAGTGATTTCTTGATTGAAATAGGTGTGTTCCACAGAAATTAAACTCAGGTGTGATAAACCACAGTTAAGTAATTTTTTAACACGGGGGGGCAATTACTTTTTCACACAGGGCCATGTAGATTTGGGTTTTTTTTCTCCCTTAATAACGTAAACCTTCATTTAAAAACTGCATTTTGTGTTCAATTATGTTATCTTTGACTAATAGTTAACAGTTTTTGATGAGCAGAAACATTTAAGTGTGACAAACATGCAAAAGAATAAGAAATCAGGAAGGGGGCAAATAGTTTTTCACACCACTGTATGTTTTAAGCTCTCTGTATCTGTATGTTCCAAGGGCACTGGTGGCTCAGTGGTAGGTGTTTCGTCTGCCGTGCGGAAGGCCCGGGTTTGATAACCCAGCCAGTGTCCAAACCCCAGCCACTGGATGCAGTGCCGGCCCCAATTGGAGGATTGTGTCAGGAAGGGCATCCGGCGTAAAACCTGTGCCAAGTTGTAGTGTGGACTGGATATTCCGCTGTGACGACCCCTTGCCAGGAGCAGCCGAAAGACCAACAACCTGTTTGTTCCAAATTTTTGCATGTCACACTATAGGACACATTTACAGCACATTTCAGTGAAAATAAAAAAATTTAAAAAATAGACAAGATCAAAATTTATTTTTCCTGTAAATTTTCTCAAATTGCTAATTCCACACTATATAAATGTGTGTGTGTGTGTGTTGAATATACTGTAATAGAGCCCATGTTCTAGGTTGAATGCAGACAAAATAGGGACTAAAGACTAGTTATTTCTTGGAGGTGTCTAGACTATATAGGATTCAACAGGAGAGTTGTAAGATGCATACTGTACTTATAAAGTGAAACTGAATATATTTTAATGCAATATATTGAGTTGCATAATTTTAAAATGTGTAAAACAATCAATTCAATCAATATATATATCACTCACTGTAACTCATTCTCTATACTACTTATTCTGTATAGGGTTGCAGGAGGCCTGGAGCCTAACACAGGGGTCTTGGGGATTACTGTATAAATCAATGTATTTAAAATGTATCCACCATACATCTACATATACAATTTTTATTCTTTTTCTAATGCAACTACAATAGGATGGTTCAAGGTGAACAAGGCAGAGTGCCACATCATTGCCATGGGAAGCTTTACTTCTACTGGGACTCCAGCATCACATGGTACAGTACATTGTCAGGTTATTGCTTAAGCCTACATAAGAAAAAGCTATTCTCATATCCTTTTTCAAGGGAGTAAGTAACTACAAAATTGTGCTGTTCCTCGCGATATTTTCTCATTACCTGATTTTGTCATGCATTCAGATGACTGGCTTTGCTTTACAGTATTGATTGTATTTTCTGATGCTGCCAACTATATAATTTGCTGGATATACTGGGAAAGTTTTGTTAAAGCTTACTGTATATCAACAACATACTGTATAGATAATTTGGGAGATGGGAATAATGGTTTGGGGAGAGACTCTAGCAGCCTATGTTCAAGCTGGTGCTGGAAAAATAGCTGCGCTTGTTGGAGGAGGTCCAGTATTGGAGGGGGATCACATTGATTGAACCTGGTGGGCACTGTTCTTTATCAGGCTTGACTTCACCCTCTTCTACCACCCAGAACATAAAATAATATGGATTGAGTCCTTTTTTGTAGGCACCAGCACCTGGAACTTAAACAGGGATATTACTAGCTCATCAGTACCAAAAATCCCCAAGAAATGGCTCAAGAAGAGAGAGACAGATTACTCTGTCCTATCTCCCCAAGTCTTGCCTCTTCAGCAACAGGCCACCTTGACACTCACAAGATGTACAAACTCTTTTAGGGAAATTACTGGTGCTGACCCCTGGGTGGTTCCTAAGGAATGGCAAGCCTACAGACAGCTTGTTCTGAAGGAGTGAACATGTAAAGGAGCAAGAACATCCGCATCTAGAAGGGGGCACAAAAGTACATAAAAAATATGCCGACCACTGAACTGTATGAACTGGCCACTTACTGTAGCTGTGATTCTATACTGCACAGGATGGAAGGATGCAGGAAATTGTCACTTTTTTTACACTTTTTTACACTTTTTTACATTTACATTACCATTTGAGACCATCTGATGTGTCAACAAAATCAAGTTCACCTGGGTAATGATTGTGCTTCGTAAACTCCCTCAAACTCTCTCAAACACATAATCATAGTCAGAACATACTCAGAAAAAGACTTTCACAGCCACATTCATGTTGTGTAGTACATGTTCTGTATTGTTCCTACATGTCGTTGCTAAGCATTTTAAATGCCTGCACTAATTGCAAGAAATGTTATTTTAGCAAGTAAAGAAAAAGCCATTTTCGTTTATTAGATTTTGTTTTAAACAAGATCGTATTTCTAAAAATGCTTTCATTAATTTCACTGAATACATGCAATGATTTTATCTTAAAAAAAACCTCATGAAACACGTAAATATGGTTATAGATATATTGAGTCAGTCAAAAGTTTGGACACAAGTTAGTAGAGTAAGTAGATTTATTTTTTATTATTTAGTATTATTTTATTAGATTTAGTAATTAAGTAACAACCGTCAGCGGTTATTTTAAGACACAAAGGTTCTGCATAGTTCTTGCAAGAACAGTATTGTCAAGTGCATTTGCGAAACCCATTAAGCACCATGATGAAACTGGCTCCCCCAGGAAGGCAAGACCAAAACTTACTTCTGTTGCAGAGAAGTTAATTTAAAGGTTTCCATCTCAATTAACACCTAATCCGCAGATATAGAGCCATTATGAAGACTTTACAGAGCATACCATAAGTGTCAGACACATCTCAATATCAACTGTTCATAGGAGATAATCGCATATTTTAGATGTATTCAACATTATTTTAAATGTAAAAATAAATAAAAAACAGACTCTGGAATTAAAGGTGTGTGCAAACTCTTGACTGACAGTGTACATGATTATACAATAATCTAATTATGCGAAAGACTGGAAAACTTTTCCCTTATTCTATATATTTTCTTTCAATTGCTATAATTTTTTTCTGTATTCAAACTTTTGATGAATGTGACATATTATTGCATTGGTAGCCTGAATTAATGCTGTAGTAGCAGTCCTTTTGTTGATAGGTTTGCTTTTATTATAAAGCTAAATACAACCAATAAATGATTAATTAATATTTTAATAAACATTTGAATGCATTTAGAATTGCAAGGGTCTAATTAAATAGATATATAAATATAATTTATATAAATATAATTCATAAAGTAGTAATATAAAAAAATATTTTATTTGACCCTTTTAAGTCCAAGTAATAATAAAAATAATAATAAGCTTATTTTATATAGCGCCTTTCAGGAGACTCAAGGCCGCTTTACCACAACAAAAATGTTTACACATAAAAAAAGACATCTAAAGGACAACAAAACACAATACAGATAAACGTGAAAACCAGTAGGATTGATCTAAACACATATTCAAAGATTGGGAAAAGAAGAAGAGAAAATATATGTTTTAAAGTGGCTTTTGAAATCCTGTAGTGAAGAAAGATCACGGATGTGTTTGGGAATAGAACTCCAGAGTGTAGGGGCAGAAATACTAAATGCTCGTCCTTCAAATGCTAGTCTATGGCGAGAAATTAACAGTAGACCATCATCTGCAGATCAAGTGTGCGAACAGGGGAAGTGCATTTAAATGGTAATTGAATAATAATTAAGCTATTAGGTTATTGATCCTTATAGTTATTAACCAACATGAATTGTTACCCACTATAATGTAAAGGTACATAATTAATTGAAGCCTAGAGTAATTCTTCTTTATCTAGTTGTCTGTAAAATGTGGAATTCCCACTGGCTCCTCTGTTTTATTTGTCCGCCTGCATCCTCCCTCAAATCACCTGTGAATTACCTTTTATATGAACTGTTAGAGATATGAGCTATGTTAAAATGACTGCGCAAGGCCAGGAACACTTTCAAGATAATTTTCTTTTTACTTTTTGGAAAAATGCCTTTTTCATATGTCCTACATTCTTATAAATGTTACTAGGTGGTCATAGTTGTACTCGGGAGGAATAGTGATTATAACATGTGACATGCTGGTCTATTATGCTAGATATTGTTGTTTAGCCTCTTTTTGGTGCAATTAAGATTATAGTACAGTAAAATACATGGTATGTTTTTATTTTAATAGCCTCATACAGTATGTAAAATTTTATGAAATCCAATTTATGAAATGTATAGTTTTATAAAAGAAAGCATTTTAAAATTAGAATGGCCTAATCTTTCTTTTTATTTTTTGTTTAGCAAACAATCCAAATTGAGAAATAATTGAAAATATTTTTTAAAATAAATGTAACAATTAATCCATTAGATTTTTATTAAAAGTACTAAACTCATGAATTATTTAGTTTTTATAGCATATAAAAGCAATTAGGTATAAGATGTTGTGCATTACATTATGCTTTTGTTTGTTTGGTAAGGGGGATTTTATGCCCAATATTTTAAATTCCTAATATTAAGAATATATTAATATAAATATTAATCTGGTATAAAAAAATTCTTTGGACTGTTTTCAAAATGATAGTTATAGTTACAGCTTGCTTATAACGACTTTTCAGGGTCACAAAACAATCTAAGTTCAATAATAATGAGATAAAAAAAAAAAGGAAATAGTGGAGTCTTGGGTGTTGCCGGTCTGTAACTGTCAGAAGATTTCTGCTTCTGCTTCTTTTTAGTTTCTCAGTAACATGACAAGCTTCTCTTTTGGATTTTATTAAATTTAAGAGAGAGATAGATAGATAGAGAGAGAGAGAGAGAGAGAGAGAGAGAGAGACAGACAGAGAGACAGATAGGTAGTAAGGTAAGGACTGTTTATACTGTAAATGCTATAGTACAAGTAACACCAACAACTAAACTGTTCTTTGGATATTCTACATGTATAACAATAATTATTGTAAACAAAAATATAGTTGATTTAAGAATGGTAACAGGGCTCTAGTTCTGATCTTCCAACTTATATAACAGCATAGCCTGTTGCATTTTATTTATTTTATGTTCAGGTATTCCGGTTTCCTCCCACAGTACAAAGATGTGCAGGATAGGCTAAGTGGTGTTCCCAAATAGCCTGTAGTGTTTGAATAAAAGTGTGTGTGTGTGTGTGTGTGTGTGTGTGTGTGTGTGTGTGTGTGTGTGTGTGTGTGTGTGTGTGTGTGTGTGTGTGTGTGTGATGGATTGGCATCCCTTCCAGGGTGTACCTCGCCTCATGCCCTTAATCCCCTGGGGTAGGCTTCAGGCTCCCTGCAACACTGTATACAGGATAAAGACGGAATAGACGATAAGTGAGTGTCAAAGGCCAGCAGCATGGTGGCTCAGTGGTTAGCACTATCACCTCTCACCTCAGCAGTCCAGTTTGTGTGCATGGAGTTTGCATGTTCTCCCCATGCTTGGTGCCTCCCACAGGCCAAATATGTGATTAGTGTTTCCGATGTGCTTGTGCTCGGCAATGGGTTGCAACCGAGTCGAGCGTCCCGGCTTCCTAATATAATAGATAATGGATGATGGATAGATGTCTTAGGCCCAGCAGTCAAATAGATCACTAAAAGACTTTTCACCTTGGTCACTGGCACTGATCTGAAACAATATGTTCTAATCCTACTGTGAGGTTTTACCTTTGATCATGGTTCTACAATCTGGTGCCATTCTGAGTAGGACTGGTTCTTCTTTTTTCTCTCCCCTCAAAGATCCTTCTTAACCCTCAGGGAATTTTTTTTTTTTTTTGCTCATTAGGTACCTGTTTGTGTCTGGATCCAGATTTTCTGCCTTGGGATGTTGTGTATAGTAAAAATAAAAAAAGAAAAGAGTAGAGTAGAATAGAATAGAATAGAAAAGTTTATTTATTTATATAAAGTCTTTTATAAAGTTTACAATTAAGTCATGCAGTTTATCAAATTATTTTCTTTTTACCGTGTGCACTTTAAAGTTTTGTCCATTATATAGCAAGACTTATAATCATAACGACAGTTTATGTGGCCTTGTTTATGGATAATTTACATTTAATTGTCTATAAAGTGTTCATTGGAGTCACAGATAAAACCTTAACAGTTCCATATGCTCTACTAAATGATCTTTGTGCCGCTGATGACAGCTTGAAACACATTAGGATTAGTGTAGCATGAACTCATAAAGTCTACCCTGTGGATTTGTGAGTGATGACGGCATCCAGCAGGTGATATTGGCAATCTTCATAGTTTTCCAGAGTGCACAAATGTGTGCAAAGTTCATTATGTGCTGTTTTCATTTCCCTATTTTAGCATGCTTCATTTCACGTTTTGTACATTTTCCAAACTAAAGTTTTTTACATAAACTCTACTCTCTGAAAAAGTTCATGAAAATTACCATTTTCCTAAAAAAAAAAAAAAAAATGTACAAACCTTTTACACTTTTTATAACCCTGTTTGCAAGAAGTCTAAAAATCTATCAAGGGTGCCATATAGTCATTACTAATCCACAGCAGTGTGACTGGCAGATCATAATTAACCTGATACATCCAATTTTATCCCCAGCTTTGTTCATTAATCTTTTGCACACCCTCCTTACAATTGTAAATCAGATGCGTACATGGAAAGAATTATTCAAATATATTCAAATATAGTCAGACTATTCAAATGAGCAGGGCCAATGGCTAAGTAACAGTGATTGCGATATAAGTTTATGCACTTTTCTTACTGTGCCTCTTCCTGAAATACAACATGAGCATAAAGCCACAATATAAACTGTCACCAATCAGACCTGTCGTTTGACTTGTCTCGTACATTTAAAAGGTGTCCACTTCTGAACAACAAACTAATTAGGTGAGAAATAACCACAGCATGCTTAAATGGAATTGCACTACCGATTGCTATCTCACCAGGTCTCTATCAGTCATGATTACTCTGAATAACAAACACGAATGATGAAAGTCAATGAAGAATATTTTTACTGCTAGAAGACAACAGTCTGATTTTCCATTATATAAACACAGCAAATGCCCTACATGACCTGCAATCACCATCTGCCTTTATATACATCATTGATTTATCCAGTCCGTGGAAAACTGCAACCACTGGGAATTGAACATTAGCAGTGAAGAAAAAGGATTAATATAAAAAAACAGAAGGGAACTATGAAGTTTAATAATAGCTTTACATCTGACACCCTGTCAGCATACGTATGCTGCAAGCAAACAACATCAACAAAAACGTTAAAACACTTTAAAACACACAATAACATGAATATTAATATTGATGTGCAGGGATTGACATCAAGATAAATACTCTATGTTTCTGTAATAATAAAAAGAAAGGTCTGACCCCAAGCCCATCTAGAGATGGCTAGGATATGCAAATCTTCCGTTGAAAATGCCAAATGGCATAGAAAGGCCTGTAAATTAAGCTGATCACCATAGAGCATGGGGTTTCTGTAGTTGCCAGGGGAGCAAGAGCTCTTACTATCCATTTGTTTATATTGATTTCGTTCTACTGACAAACTCAAATACCAAAGCAATAACACAACAAACAGTGTGAACAAATACAGGGGAAAAATGCACAATTTATATCAGTTTCTCATTATTGTTCAATTTCCACTGATTTCCAGGTATATTTGGGGGATTTTTGCTTTCATTTAACCTATAAGCAGTATTTTCATCTTTCCTGGTCACCTTGTCACACCACTTGCAAATATTTGCTAAAAAAAAAAAAGGACATATTTATCAAAAATATTTATGTTTTACTGGCCAAAAAAAGTAATCAGCTGAATTAAACTAAGCAAATAGTTAAGAGCCTTTTATTCAGTATTTTTTAGTGCAGTGATTAATATGGTTCAGCAGACAACAAGTATATATACTGTACTCTAACCGACTGCTTTTAGTAGCTTCTAATTTTTTAAAAAGACATCCTGTGGTCGTGGCAAAAATGGTGCTCTGTTTCAGTGAGACAGGGGTAGCTGCAGCTCGGAGTAATGGGCGTGTCGAAAGGTTGGGGCGTGCCGAAAGGTAGGGGGCGTGCCGAAAGCTCTTAATGATTGGTTGCACAAGTTGCCTGTTTAAAGGCTATGTTACGACCTCTATCGGAATCATAACAGGCTAATATTAAACGCTATTTTTCTTTCTAATGCGTTTAAGTAATGCAGCCAACATAATCCTTCATATTAAAATTCCATTATTTTCCTGTAAAATATCAATATTACAAATATTCCTTTCTGACCCTTCTACTGCGTTGCCACGGGTTACTGACGTCATCCTTGCACGTTTGAGTCATAGTCGTGGCTAAAAGGGATATATAGCTCCGACCGGAAACTAACAATGAAATGAATTGTTATACCCATTGTATCATTTTTCACGTCTAAAACTAATCCTTTCTGTAATACAAAAATTTTATTGTTGTACAGTGAGAGAAAAAAAATGTTAGATTGATGTGCGCATGCCAAGTAGAGCTCGAGCTGTATTCCTTCTAGCCTTAACTGTATTAAACCCATAATTAAAATCAAATTACAATTATTTAAATAATATAGTACCACAAGCCTTACCGCCGCCATGCCAGTAAAATAAAGGTACTTACATATAAATAGGTTTACCGCTGATTGGCCAACGCAGAAGCTCCTTTCACCAATGAGAAAGCTTTCGACATGCCCCTAATTTTCGGCACGCCCTACCTTTTGACACGCCCCCTACCTTTCGGCACGTTGATTGGCCAACGCAAAAGCTCCATTCACCAACCAGTTTCTTTTGACATGCCTTCTACCCTTTGGCACACCCGGCCTTATTGCTCCAGCCTGCAGTTATCCCTACTTTGTTTCAGCAGGGTCGAATTATTGTCCTGTATCAAAAAAAAGAAAACAACTGAGACTGCTAAAACTACTAAAATGGGGTTAAGAATTGTTAAAAAAAAACATTATTAACACCAGGAAGGATAGTGGTGAACCATTGTTATCAAAGAAGAAATATGGTTGGAAAAACATCCTGAAAGAGCGTGATGGGAGATCACTTAAAGACTAAGTGAAATTCCATCATTTAAAAAAGTAGCTACAGTACAGTATGTTTAAGAGTAAAAACAAGAGCATCTCCACACACACAGTGTGAAGTGAACATAAGGGATTCAGCAGTAGTGTAGCCATGTAAGTCATGTAAGTCACGTAAGCATTAAGTGTAGTCTTAAGAAAGCCACTTATTAGTGAGGCTAATCAGAAAAAGGCTTCAGTTTACTAAAAGACTGTGGAGCATTTCAAAAGGGTCATATGGTCTAAGAACTCCAAATTTATCCTGTTCCAAGGTAAGAAGAGAGGTGGATGAAGTGATGCACCAATCATACCAAGTGCATACTGTCCAAGCATGTGGAAGCAGTGTTAAGATCTGTGGTTTCTTGGTCAGGTCTAAGTATAGCAACATTATGTGGCTAAAAATTAGGTCAGCTGACTACCTGGTTAAAATTAATGACCAGATTTTTCCATCAATTAATTTCTTTTTTCCTGATGTCACAGGCATATTCATATACATAGGATTCATTGGGCTTAAATCGTGCTTTGAGTAGCGTCAGACATTAAATGTGAGAGTGGCATATGAGTGGGGCAATGCCATGTGCCCAAGGGACTTCAAAGGTGAGTGGACTGAACAGACAGCATACATAGACAGCAGACAGCAGCTAAAGGACTGCAAGAGCTGTCACGGCATTTAAACTTTTGCAGAAAGCAAGAAGGCTGCCAGAGAGAAAAAGGCTGCTGCATTCGACGTATGCCCTCTTTCCCTACCAGGATCGTCGCTGGAGTTACCGGAGCAACAGCTGACGTTGGCCAAATCACATTCAATTCTGGTACAGTACAGTATGTAGCCACTAGTGTAGAGGAAGTTACTTAAAAAAGTAATCTACTACTAATTACTAATAACTACTTTAAAATTGTAATTTGATTACATTACTGATTATTACATGTAAAAATTAATCAGATTACTAATGAATGTACTTTCAAATTACTTTGAAAACATCTGTCACTGCTTGCGCCTGTGATGGGCATGCGCTTCAACCTGTTGTTCCTCCTTGCTCACTGCGTAGGCACGCTACTGCCAGGTCAGGCCAGCGGGCGATAATTATTGTTAATGAATTCTGGGCTTTTTCTGCGTTAAAAATCCTCAGCTTTTTTCCCTTCCTCCCCCCTTTAACCATTTTCCTTTCCCGTTTTTTCTAAATAAATTGACCCCTTTCTTTAAATTGATCCTTTTTCTAAAAGTAAACCCATTACAACATCAAATATTAAACTACAAAGCTCTTCAACAATTGATTAAAGCGCATGCTCGTTTTTTAAATGCATTTTAATTCTTTTTTAAACACCAAATTTGAAATGCTAGTAACATAATGTTATTGATATTGGTAACTGTACCAATTACATGCATTTAAAATGTAATCCGTAACATTAATGCGTTATTAGGAAAAGTAATTAGATTACAGTTATGCGATACACAGTAACGTACAGTAGTATACCCAACTCTGGTGGCCACACCCAAGAAGGGCTCGATGGGGCCAGATGGCGGTGAGGAGCCTGCAAAAGACACTGCCCATAGAGAGACTCTGCTGTCACCATCACTCACCAGGTAACTGCCCACAAGCCAGCTGGGAACAGCTTCTGGACCCTCACAGGTATATATATATATATATATATATATATTTATATATATATATAAATATATATATATATATATATATATTTTTTTTTTTATATATATATATATACACAGTTGTGCGTGTTTTGGCTTCACAAATGCTTTGCTGCATACCTCGGTTGTAACGAGTGGTTATTTCAGTCAAAGCTCTTCTATCAGCTTAAATCAGTTGGCCCATTCTCCTCTGATCTCTAGCATCAACAAGGCATTTTCGCCCACAGGACTGCCGCATACTGGATGTTTTTCCCTTTTCACACCATTCTTTGTAAACCCTAGAAATGGTTGTGCGTGAAAATTGTGCAGATTGTGAAATACTCAGACTGGCCCGTCTAGCGCTAACAACCATGCCACGCTCAAAATTGCTTAAATCACCTTTCTTTCCCATTCGAACATTCATTTTGGAGTTCAGGAGATTGTCTTGGCCAGGACCACACCCCTAAATGCATTGAAGCAATTGCCATGTAATTGGTTGATTAGATAATTACATTAATGAGAAAATGAACAGGTGTTCCTAATAATCCTTTAGGTGAGTATATATATATATATATATATATATATATATATATATATATATATATATCAGACAAAGATAACACAAGTGACCACATTATGCAGTTTTTAAATTAAAGTTTTTATTATTAAGGGAAAACAAAATCCAAAACTACATACTGTAGCCCTCTGTGAAAAAGTGTTTGCCCCCTAAACCTAATAACCTGTTGGGCCTCCCTTAGCAGCAACAACTGCAATCAAGCATTTTCAATACCTTGCAATGAGTCTGTTACAGCATTGTGGAGGAATTTTGGCCCACTCATCTTTGCAGAATTGTTGTAATTCAGCCACATTGGAGGGTTTTCGAGCATGAACCGCCTTTTAAAGGTCATGCCACAACATCTTAGTTTGTTTCAGGTCGGTACTTTGACTAGGCCACTCCAAAGTCTTTTTTTCAGCCATTCAGAAGTGGACTTGCTGGTGTGCTTTGGATCATTGTTCACTTTAGCTTGAGGTCACAAACAAATGGCCAGACATTCTCCTTTAGGATATTTTGTTACACAGCAGAATTCACGGTTTCATTTATTACAGCAAGTCTTCCAGGTTCTGAAGCAGCAAAATAGCCCCATATTTTACTGTTGGTATGATGTTTTTTTTTTAAATGTGGTATTGCTTTTACGCCACACATAATGGGACACACACCTTCCAAAACACCTTAAAATTTTGTCTTGTCAGTCCACAGAGTATTTTCCCAAAAGTCTTGGAGAACTGAAACGAGCCCTTATGTCCTTTTTGCTCAGGAGTGGTTTTCATGTTGGAACTCTGCCATGCTAACCATTTTTGCCCAGTCTCTTTCTTATGGTGGAGTCATGAACACTCATCTGAACTGAGTCAAAAGACCCCTGCAGTTCAATGTTGTTGTGGGGACTTTTGTGTCCTCTTGGATGAGTTGTCGCTGCAGGTTCTCAACTGTTTCCATGTTTTTGCCATTTGTAGATAATGGCTCTTACTGTGGTTTGCTGCAGTTCTCAGATAACCTTTTGCAAACTGATAGATTATTATTGTTTTCTTTCTCATTTGTTTTTGAATTTTTTTGGATCTCGGCTAAATGTTTGAATCTTGAGGATCTTTTGGTCTACTTCACTTTGTCAGGCAGGTCCTATTTAAGTGATTTAAGCAATCAGTAGATAAATAGGCATGGGTGTGGCTAGAGAAATTGAACTTAGGCATGATAAATCAGAGTTATGTTTTAACAGTGAGTGGCAAACACTTTTTTACACAGGGCTATGTAGTTTTTGTTGGATTGGAGAGCCACACTTTGAGATGTTGGAATGTTGTAAGAGATTTAGAAGGTCGATCTGAAATAGGAGTACAGTGGAACCTTGGATAACGAGCATAATTCTTTTTAGAAGTGGAATCAAATTTCAAAACACTCATAAACTGAATCAAATTTTTCCATAAGAAATAATAGAAACTCAAATTATTCTGAGTATATATTATTATATAAAGAGTGTGTGTGTCTGTGTGTGTCTGTAAAGGCGAAAGTAGCAGGGGTCGCTGTGTGTGTATGTGTGTGTCAGACACAAAGAGCAGGCTGACACACAGAGAGAAAACGGATCTTTAACCTCTCTAATGAGACTTGCTTTTGCTTTACACATGCGCTGCACACACACGCAAATAACAGACGCAAAATAAAATATGTTTTACGGACACACACGTGGTCACAGTGTTATAGTAAACAGTACACGCATGCACAGATGTTGATTATACCAGTAAGAGATGCGCACTAAGCAAGAGAGTGAAAAACCGTTGTAATCATGTGGTGCTCGGTGTCAAAACAAGAAGCGCATGTGATACATGATACTCGTGAACCAAGACTTGATCGTTTTCCAAGTCAAAATTTATTTAAAATCTTTGATAATTTTGCGGAACACTCACGAACCGCGTTACTCGCAACCCGAGGTTTCACTGTGTGTGAGAGTGCTTGTGATACGCACGGGAAGACCTTCCCATTTGGAGATAGCGTGGGATTATTAATTAAGAAACCTAAAAGGAAATAAAAAAAACTGTCTCGGGTTGCTTTGCTGTAACCCTGTTCCCTAAAAAAGCAGAAACGAGATGCTGCGCGAAAGTGCTATGGGAAACGTTTCATCATGACCGGTTGTGAAGCACGTGTCAAACACACCAAAATTTTTGCCATGACATCATTCGATTAGGTGCACCTGGAGGTTATAAATAGGCATGAACCGGAAACATCCTCAGGTCAATTTCGTCTGAAGGATGTCCAGTAACGCATGCAGTGCGGCATTGGAGCGCAGCATCTCGTTCCCGCTTTTTTAGGGAACAGGGTTACAGCAAAGTAACCCGAGACATTCCCTTTCAAAAGCTACACTCGATGCTGCCCGAAAGTGCTATGGGTTGTGTAGTGTGCGCACAGTCCCCCCAAGGAGTCATAGACATAATTCTGGGATGCTGACTCGAGGACCTGCGAGCCTGGCATCCGACTATGAAGCCTGAAAGATGTCTTGCGGAAAAAGGCAGCCTGCCGCATGACATACTTGGAAACCCCTCTTGCCAGAGCAGTTGATGAGGCAAGCTTCCTGGTCAAATGGGCCCTAATCATAAGCTAGGGCACTAGCATCTCTCACCCAACTTGTCCAGTGGCGGCTGCATTTCAGCCGCGGCCCCATTACATATGATTTACGCCACTGGCTAGTGCGTTGGTACAGTAAATTTTGAAAAGCATGAACTATACACAGTGAATGAAGTCTTACTGCTCCAGAGCTGTAACGGCGAAGGACAGAGGCTTCGGGAACAACTGTGGAAAATAGTTGGGCGAGAATGCAGAATAGCTCTAGCTAGCCAATTGGCACAGCCTAAGCACCATAGAAAGGCTGATGTGGCCCGCGAATAAGCCGGCAACTAAGGGGTGCTTTCCACAAACCCCATCAGTCAGGACGTAGGCCGAAATAGCAGCTGCATACGTTCCGAGTGTACTAGAGCACAAGCCCGAGGTTAGTTTTCCCCTTTCTCACAAAGCGGATCCTGAAGACGAAAGGATCTGAGGATGTTTCCGGTTCATGCCTATTTATAACCTCCAGGTGCACCTAATCGAATGATGTCACCTGACCGAGGTTATATATGCCAAAAATTTGGGCGTGTTTGACACACACGTGCTTCACAACTGGTCACAACGAAACGTTCCCCATAGCACTTTAGTGCAGCATCAAGTGTAGCTTTTGAAAGGGAACACAAAATAAACAGAGCACCGCCATCTACGCGAGAACGGACAGGGCTTAGAAACTGAAACAAAATGTATATCCTCTCAGGGCTTATACCCTTAACAAGGATTTATTGGAGAGAGTTTCTTAATATGTGCTCTGCACTATAACTAAGAGCGCAAGCTAAACTGAGGCGTATTACTCTCTTTTTTCTCTCTCTCTCACTCGCCGGCATTTTAGGGAGACAGAGGCTGGGTCTTTGCCTCTCTCCCTCTCTTAAGCACGCTCGTGTGTCTATCTTTTCTTTGTCTTTCTTTCTTTGTCTTGCTTTGTCTTTGGCCCTGATACCTTACCTGTGCTACCTAAATGATCGCACAAAGTGTAGAGGTATCAGGACCCTGGACCGCCAGGTTGCCTGGCAAGTGTGTGTATACATGGCCGTGCCTTTGCCTGTCCAAACCTCTGCGTGGTAGCAGCCTGCCGAGCTGCCCGTTCTGAATAGTTTATGCGCGGATTCTGGATTTTGTTTTTACTAAATGTGTTCACTTATGTTATCTTTGACAATATTTAAATTTGTTTGATGATCTGAAACCTTAAAGACACACATTCACAATATATGGAAACACAAGTCTATTTTATGTATAAAAAATTGTGCGAAAACTAAATGAAAAATGTGCTAATACAATGACATGAATTTACGCAGGGTAAGTATATCTAGTGTTAAAGCGTGACAAACATGCAAAAAAAATAAATAAATCAGTAAGAGGACAAACATTTTTAGCAAGAACTATTCCAGAATAGCTTAACATGTCTTAAAATTACAACTGAGTGTTAGTTACCTAATGCCATGTGTTATTTCATAGTTTTAAAAAAGTAGTATTGTTCTAAAATGAAGAAATTAAATCCAAACTTGTGTCCAAACCAATTAAACAAACTGACCTTAAAGGACAACACAATAAGACACTGTAATACAAATGATTTTGGAGTAAAAGTTACATGGTGCCCTAAGGGGCCATTCACATTTCACATCGAAAAAGTGTGTAAAACACCTGCTATGCCGCTTTCTTCTTCTTTCCAATGCGCTATGGAGCATGCACTCCCATTGCGTCTTACGTTGCTAAGTAACCATGAGAAGCGTGCTGTCTGAAAATGAGATAGTTGCAGGACATACAGTAAATGGATTTTCAGCACTAAAAAAAAAACCCTTGCCAAAGCTCTGCTACTAAATTTACTTGTGGACCAGAGTGTAAAAAAAACATTGTACTTGGGTGATTTCCATGCTTCAACTAAAGAAAACACCAGCCGATCCAGAAGAATAAAAAGTGTGAAGCTGATTGGTTTGTTCTTGTCACATGACCTGCAATGCAATTATGACTTTCTGAAAAGTTGTCTTTTTTTTTTTAGCTTGCTGTGGCATAGATGTGCATGGAAAAAGCATGCGTGAAGGAAGAAGCATTGTGATGGTGCCTCTTACTATTGTGAACGCGCTTGTCATGGTTCTCTATTTAAGATAATACAATTGGGCACACATGTGAATGTCCCCTAAATACACAGCAGAGAAATGGCATATTCTGCTGCTGTCTAAAGCTTGGCTAAAAAAAAGTGTGGTTGCTCAACAGAGACACTGACTTTTTCTTTGCATATTTGGATTATGACATGCTCATTGCATAGGAACTGTACATAATGTACACTGATATGGGACACTGAAGTCTCACTTTTCTTTTCATTTTTATTTCAAAGTATGAAAATGTAAAATTGATTACATTCTATTATTGCATTCCTAATTTAAGGTGGACTGGGTCCGAATTGACTTGCTGTGCATTTCAAATCCAGCCTGGAGTACAGAATTCGAGAAGTACAGTATGGTATATATTATTATTACTATAACTATAAATACCAATATCACACCAAGTCGAAACTGGAAAGCATTGTATACAAGGTCTCAGAACTAATTACACACTATGAGTACAATCTCAATCTCAAAAAAAGAAATCTTTTTTTCTCCCACAGCAGAGTGGGAGTATAACTAAGAACATTTACTTCATTACTGTACTTACCTACAGTTTCCAAATACAGTATATGTACTTAACTCTAGTAGTATTAATAGTGAATATCTTTTACTTTTACTTTACATTCTGCAGAAACATCTGTACTTTCCATTTCACTATCTGTGTGCATGGCATAGCATTACATAACCACAGTGGTGTGTAGCATTTAAAGCTAACTAATATTCATAATTGCATAATTTGCTTTCTCTCCATAAAATGCTCAATTACTGTATGTAGCATATGTTTGTAGCATAAAATGCTCAATTATGTAGCATATGTTTGAAATTCTAATCTAAACTGCTGTAATTGGTGATTGTTGAGGTTTGTAACTCTTAATAAACTTCTCATCTGCAGTAGAGGTAAGTTTGGGTCTTATTTTACTGGAATTGTGTTTATAAGAAATAGCTTTATCATGAAGCTTAATAGGTTTTGCTCCTTTTACTCCTTTTACTTAAAAGCTACAATGAGATAAAACAAGCTCATTACTACATTTGAAGTTAACTTTTGTTTAGTACTTTTTAGAAGTACTTTTGTGCTTTTTCTCAACTACAAAGTTGAGCAATAATTTACCTGGGGTATCTCCACTTTTCCTCAAGTGCAGGATTGGTGTACTTTGCCGACCACTGTTCCTCAGATGCTGCTCATACTGTATTGTATATCTTTCTCATTTCGAAAAGCTGTAATTTTACAGAGTAGCAATAAAGTGTTTTGTATCTTGTAATTATGGGTTAAAAATCTCAACAGCACCAAGCTGAAATCCATTATTGTCTCCCACCAGGCCAACCAGCTGCATTTCTGGTTGTTTGAAGCATCTTCCTGAGGCTCAGAGAACCTGTTTCTTGAGCTGTAAGCTTTTAAAAGTAAACCTCATTATTCAGCATTAATCTTGAAGACTGTGATTCAGTAAGTACTATTAATTATTAAATAACTACAGCAAAAGCTAATAGGAAAGGTGTGTAGTTATGAGACTAAGGAATCTTACAGTGTTAATGATTTCTGTAGCCGATTGCTTATGTATAAAGTATATTGTCATATTATTTTTAGTGGAAGATTTTTATAGTTCTTATCCTCTAATTTTATGGGATAGGGCATTGTAAGATGCTGATATTTAGTATAACTGGTAAATTTTATTGTTGTTATTACTTGTGTTTAATACATAAAATTCCAATTTTACCAATAGTTTATTATATTACTGCATTTATGGTGGGCTGTGAGTCAGTCTGTATGTTGGCATGGCAACATGCATTACTCTTTTTGTTGATAGAACAAAATAATTGCATAATGTTTTACCATATTGTGTCTAAATGTTAGATACTTGGTATTAATTGCTTATTTTCTAAAACTTCTGAACCACCATTATATAAAAAGTGAATTTGTATCCATAGATGAATGACAGCAGTGTTGATATTCACTACAATAGCACTCTTGTTTATGTGGTATGCTTTAACCGTACACACACTATTAGAGAAAGGTTATCTTAAGTACAATCTGGGCGGCATGCTATATATGGAACGTATGGAGTGACTCAAGGGAAATATATGTTTGCAATGTTTGTTTCCTCTGCCTAAAAGCTTTAAAATACCTATATGCACTGTATAGGTCATTGCATGCACTTAATTTATCCAGGACCCTGGACACATTTTTTTACTAATTGCTCTTTTACACACTAGTGTTTTTTTTTCTACCAAATGATAAAAAAGCATATTTATTTGAGTATTTGATTATTATTGTTACATTATTTAATTTAATGAAAATGTTTTTTTTGTTTTGCTGTTTTTGTTGTTGATTTTTGTACTTGCAAAAACAGTAAGTGTCTTAGACTCCAGCTTGATTAAGGCTTTTTTTTTTTTGATGTTGGGCTCCAATTCACTAATCAGACCAGTATGTATACCCCTCTGAAGCAGCACCTGGTAAAATTATTTCTTTGCAGTGCATGTGTCAGGTTCACAAGAGTAATCAAGTGCAGCCTCTAAACACATATCTGGAGCAAAGAGACAATCACACTGCTACTTTACATACATTTATATTTACTTTTATCCAGTTTGCTAAAAATTTTATTTAAAGTGGTTTACAAATGAGGTACAGTACAAGTGGTTTATATGTATGTGTTTTTATGCGTGTACGTGTGTGTGCTACAGACTGTAACAGACTGGCATCCATCCCATCTGGGTTAAACGTCCTGTGCATTGTACCCAGTTTTGCCAGAAATGGCTTTCGATTCGCAGTGACTGACCAAAATAAAACAGTTACCGATAACAAAAAAGATGAATAAAATTAAAAGGCTGCCATTTTTATTCATTTCATAATTTTGCCTTATTGCAACAAAATGGCTACAGTAGTTTGTTTAATAAACTATGCATGCCAATCCAGGTCTTACCACACTGCAGCCACTATGCACCATGTGACGATAGCAGAGATTTTCTCTCAGTGACCCTGTTAGTCATGGGCAACTCTAACTTAATTAAAAAAATAAAAAATAAAAAAACATTATTAAATGCTACTTTAAAAAAAAAGAAATTAACTCTTATACTCCTTTACCAACTTAACTTGTGAGCAAGAGACAATATAAAGTATTGTAGATATTATGGTGTAATAAACTAATCCGTCATATGAATTGGCCCTATACACTCACCTAAAGGATTATTAGTAACATCATACTAATACGGTGTTTGACCCCCTTTCGCCTTCAGAATTGCCTTAATTCTACGTGGCATTGATTCAACAAGGTGCTAAGAGCATTCTTTAGAAATGTTGGCCCATATTGATAGGATAGCATCTTGCAGTTGATGGAGATTTGTGGGATGCACATCCAGGGCATGAAGCTCCCGTTCCACCACTTCCCAAAGATGCTCTATTGAATTGAGATCTGGTGACTGTGGAGGCCATTTTAGTACAGGGAACTCATTGTCATGTTCAAGAAACCAATTTGAAATGCTTCGAGCTTTGAGACATGGTGCATTATCCTGCTGGAAGTAGCCATCAGAGGATGGGTACATGGTGGTCATAAAGGGATTGACATGGTCAGAAACAATGTGCAGGTAGCCCGTGGCATTTAAACAATGCCCAATTGGCACTAAGAGGCCTAAAGTGTGCCAAGAAAACATCCCCCACACCATAACACCACCACCACCAGCCTGCACAGTGGTAACAAGGCATGATGGATCCATGTTCTCATTCTGTTTACGCCAAATTCTGACTCTACCATTTGAATGTTTTAACAGAAAGAAAGACTCATCAGACCAGGAAACATTTTTCCAGTCTTCAACTGTCCAATTTTGGTGAGCTCGTGCAAATTGTAGACTCTTTTTCCTATTTGTAGTGGAGATGAGTGGTACCCGGTGGGGTCTTCTGCTGTTGTAGCCCATCCGCCTCAAGGTTGTGCGTGTTGTGGCTTCACAAATGTTTTGCTGCATACCTCGGTTGTAACGAGTGGTTATTTCAGTCAAAGTTGCTCTTCTATCAGCTTGAACCAGTCGGCCCATTCTCCTCTGACCTCTAGCATCAACAAGGCATTTTCGCCCACAGGACTGCCGCATACTGGATGTTTTTCCCTTTTCACACCATTCTTTGTAAACCCTAGAAATGGTTGTGCGTGAAAATCCCAGTAACTGAGCAGATTGTGAAATACTCAGACCGGCCCGTCTGGCACCAACAACCATGCCACGCTCAAAATTGCTTAAATCACCTTTCTTTCCCATTCTGACATTCAGTTTGGAGTTCAGGTGATTGTCTTGACCAGGACCACACCCCTAAATGCATTGAAGTAACTGCCATGTGATTGGTTGATAAGATATTTGCATTAATGAGAAATTGAACAGGTGTTCCTAAAAATTCTTTAGGTGAGTGTATGAGGCATTAACTCAGAGAGCTCAGAGGAGGTGAGTTTTCAGACAAAACTTTTTATCAGCAGGACCGTATGTTATATGCTGTATTTATTATTAGAAAAAAAATTAGGTAAATTACATAAGCCTATTTAAAGTAGTATATGCATAAAACCAAAACTGAAAGCATAAAACCTTACCATAACATGGGTGCCATTCATTAGTTTTAAAATAGACCAGTTACAGCATAAAATATACTGCATTACAGTATATTTTTCATGACCTCAATTTTGTAACTCACTTTCACATCTTTCAATGTAGTGTCATCGCACACACACACACACACACACACACACACATACACACACACACACACACACACACACACACGTGCGCGTGTGCACACACACACACACACACACACACACACACACACAAAGAATAGTCATTTTTGTCACTTCAGCATTTTTTTTGTCACTTCAGCATTTTTGTTCTTACTTATACATCACACTGCTACTGCTGGGGAAAAAATAGATTACTTTATCATGAAAAAAAATAAAATTATGGACTGCCTAAAATAACCACCTAAAATGCTATGTTTGATTAATTGTGAGAAATAGTATGTTTACTTTTCACGGTTTGACAGCCTAACCTGTAGTCGGTTTTAAATTTGTGGGTTCTGACAGTTTGTGATTTCAATAGCCTTATTGCTGATTCACTATCAATGTATTATAAAATAACTAAAAACTGCACTGTTTATTGCCAAATTTTATAATTAAGCCAGCTAGAAGAAAATTGCCTTACTGCCCAGCTAGACAGCACTGCTTACAGGCCTGTGCTTTACAGTACATTACATAAATGTAGAAATACATACAGTATTCTTAATTCCGAGTAGGGTTTGGAAACATACTGCATGTTAAGGGTGGGGATAAAAATGGAACAGTTTACCGAGTTAACCACCATTTTTAAACACTGATATAAAAAACGATTATTTATTGAAACAACTTGCTCTCCTGCTCAATCAAATTCATGAATATCCCTTACTACTACAAGCTTTGACAAAATGAATTATATTGACCCTAACCATAATTAAGTTTATGTTTTTATGTAAGTATTAATCATTATAGGATCAAGATTATAATCTTAGGGAAAGAGGAACAAACCAAACTCTTTTTGAAAAAAAGGAAAAAGGAGAATTTAATTAGTTCCTCTTTTTACCAGAATATCGACCACTAATGCTGACAGCTTCAATTTTCCATCGGAGAAAGTTTTGAGATTTTTCTGTGGTGGTAATAATCTTATCCTTATTTTCCCATTTTCCTATTACTTTCCCAACAGTCATGTCTCATCTGTTCTTAGTATGCTTAAAGTTGTTTTTTAAAATATACTTTTTCTTTTATGATCTCAAGATTATACTCTCGATCATATAATGATTAATTATTGAACCTAATTACGGTTAGGGTCAATATTATTCATTTTGTCAAAGCTTGATTACATTAGATTATATTATTTTAATTATTACTATTATTGCATTATTATTATAATAATTTTATCCTGATTTACGATCATTATAAAAAAATTTTGATTTAAAAAAAGATTTAGAAAAAAAAATTAGATTCAAAAGATAATTTCATTGATGAATTTTGTAATATAGAGTGATGGTGTTAGTTGTATTAGTAAGGGATAGTAATGGATTTGATTATTAACCACTAATCCCTTTGTTTCTTAGCTTTAAAAAAGGGAAATCTGGTGGCGCAGTAGTAAATTGTCTGCCCTATCATCCGGAAATCGCCACTTCGATTCCCGGGTGATGCTGTAACCTCTTGCAGCCAGGGGTCTAGAGAGGGGTCTAGAGATATCTAATTGACTAAGCTCTCTCAGAGGGAAGGGATGAGAGGTACTTAGTGCTACCACATTAATTATGGCTCTACAGCCAATCAGGGGTGTCTGTGAGCTCGCGCACATGGAAGGAGCGAATGGCGCTGTCCTCCGAGGGTGCTACTGTACGGCGCCCCCAATGGTGCGTGAGCAAGCAGTTTGAAAAGATGTGATCGGCTGGCGTCACATGGTTCGGAGGAAACACGTGATAGTCTTCGGCCCACCCAACTGAGTGGTAGCAGTAGCCTTAATTTGGGAGTCCCCTAGTTAGGGAGGGAGGAATTGGAAACATTAATTGAAAGTTATTTCTATAACTTTTCCTAAGCAGCTTTGTTAATCTTAGTTTGGCTGCTTTAAAGTTCCTTTTCCTTTTCATTTTGCTCTCTCTGTGTATAGGTCATCCTTTGGTTATGATCTTGTAGAGTTTTCTACAGTTTCCTACTTATTTTATCTTATTATACCCCTTTTCTACTAAGGTTAGAAAAGGGGTATAATCATATAAAATAAGATAAAATTAGTAAGTATTATTAGTATATTGTTAGTTTAGTAAGGATATTAGGTTATAATATTACTATTAAAGTTGTTTGAAGAGCTTGTCTCTGCCTCTTGCCTACGTATCCCTTTACTTCCCTAAATTGAGTGTCTGTATGGCCTGTGATTTTCTCTGATGTAACAGAAGAACAGAGGGCCTGCTCTTTCACAGAGGCCTTGTGGGTATTAGACATTAAAACTACATAAAATTGGAAATTTTCTTACTTAGATTACTAAATCCCTAAAATAGATAATTGAAATTCAATAGAATTATCCACAGTGGGCAAAACCGAGGGAGAGACTCAAAAAAATATGTGTCCTTTTACTTACAAAATACAGAAGGCAGAGCAAGGGAGAAGGTAGGCTGGTGTCGGGCAAAGCGCACAAGCGTTTTTGATGCAGTGTGAACTGTGCGTTGTTTCGTCCTGTAGCCATGTGGCCTCTGTTGGTCAAAAAATGCGTGGGTGCTGAACTGGCACTGTCCTTTCATCACCCACCCAGTAGGCCAGTGAGGTGTGAGATGGCATTTGTGTGACTGTGCTGGCCAAGCAGTAGCCACAGTATGCCTCTGTGATGAACATGTACTACTCATTTTATATCAATCTAGCATCTTTAATTTTTTTCAGGCTATATATAAAATAAAAATGGGAATAGAAAAAATAGAATATAATAGAATAGGAACTGTATTAATTATTTAGTAAATGCAGTATGTTATGGTATATTATTATGGTGAACTGTCATTATTAATAAGTGTGATGCAAAGCAGTGGTGGGTTTAATAAGAGTATGTGTGAACCATTATTTCGTACTTTGGACAACAACTTTGGACTCGCTTTGTGACACACTTCAATAACACATATTATTTTTAAATCTAAATAAAATCTGGTAATTTCATATAATTGTTCAGATGAGTTAAATTATAAGTTTGATTTGTCTCATAATGTTTGACAATACTGAAATATTGTAAAGCCATATTACAAAAATTGCTAGCCACTCACACTTTGATGAAGCACAAGGAATGTTTAATTAGCTGCAAGTTTAAACTACACATATAACCACATGTGGTAGCCATTTTTAGGAAAAAAAACATTGCAATAACATTATAACAAATATATCATATGGTACATTATTTAACAAATCTGTGGAAACTTGGTCAGTTCTCTATTTATTTGTAATTATTTAATAGTTAATTTGAATAAAAAGTTGCAAATTTCAACTAAGCAACATCTGAGGTCTAAAAGGGAAGAAACAGCAATTTGTTTTTACCTACAATGCCATGTGAGTCTTAAGATTTCCTTTGAATACATTCCATTTAAAAAAAAGAAGGTTTTCTTTTTAAATAGCAACAATTCATCTCTCTGTAGTATTCTGCCTATTATCAGATCGGTTCACCTCAGAGTAAACATTTAATAAAAAAAAATAAAAAAAGATATTAGCACCATGAAGGTCGAAAACGACAGGGCAGTTTGAAAAAGATAAAAAGCACCTTCTTGTTGCATTTCAACCTTGTATGATATACCTTAATAATCTTGCTTTTTGATGGGGTTTATATGTTTTTCCACTTTGCGTGCGGATTTTATTATTTTTTAAATCTATGAATGTTAGCCTTGTTGTTTGAAAAAGTTTAGAATTCCTTCTTTTGATATCTTCTGTTGTCCTTGATTCTAAGAGTTTACATGGAACAATCTCAGCTCTATAAAAAAGCATATCTTGATTTTACTAGTGTAAATACAAAATGTGACTATAAAGACATAGTGAAAGATTTTAATTTACCATTATTTATGAGCTACATCCTGTTCCCATAGCTACTTCAGTGGCTTAGCCATGAAAGCAGCTAGTTATACACTTTATCCATGTTCTGTGCTAGAACATTTATGCTATTCACATTCCTGAAAATAAATGGGCCCGTTCTAATCCTGGATTTGCCATTAACATCCATCACACTGAATAGGATTATAGTGGCCTGCATATATCTTGAGCAATTTGAAATTACAAGTATGACGGCCCCATACTTAGCACTCATAAATTCAAACAGGCAGAGTTATAGATCATGTTCTCTTTGGCCAGTGGGATGAGCACTAACTTTAATTCATTAGCAATGGCCTCTCTCCCAACACACATACAAGAGTTGTAAGCCAAAATCTTCTGCTCTTGACCTTACATTATACCGTACGCTTACTGTCTGCCCTATAATCCCTGTACATCTGCACATTTATCCAGTAATCTAATCAGTCAAAAATCTAGCAGCAGTGCAGTGCAAAAATATTCTTCGTCAGAGAGTGACAAGCCCTTAAACATCAGAAAAATTAAACATTGATGTTGGTACAAGGTTCTTTCTTTCTTTCTTTCTTTCTTTCTTTCTTTCTTTCTAACTGCTGGTCTAGTAGGAGTTTCACATACAAAAGTCTCTAAACTATCAAACATCCTTTTGTCACAGAAAAACAAAAGCATGTTTGATTGTCCTTCTAGGCTAAGCACGTTTTTAATAAGACACGTCTGGCAGATATTTCCAGATTTATTTAAGTTGCAAGGAAAGATTTAGTGATTCATTTAATCCCACTTCACAACCATGGTGAGCAGAAAAGCATCTCGGCATGCACAACATGTTGAACCTCTGGTAGGATGACCTCCAACAATAGAAGGGCATATTGGGTACAAGCCTTAGCTGTCCAGTCTTATACCAATAAGATGTGGAACCTGATGCAGTGTTTTGCTCTTGAAATGGATGCACCTAATGATTGGATATTTAAGACATTTATGGCAGTCTCATGATGCCATAAATGCCATGGATGGATGGATGGATGGATGGATGGGTTTTATATATACAGGATATATAAATGTATTTGGTTATTTAATTTAATGGTAATAAAGCTGTGTAATAATTGACTACAGTGATTATATACATGTATTGCAACGTGTCCAAAATGATTATGGCTGAACAACCCAGAAATAAATAAATATGATATGGGAAGGTCACAATTAACTAGTCATTGGAAAGTTCAAGCAACTTAATCTTTAGACATAGCCGATAAATGCAATTAATTAACATTAAACATTAGCATTCTGATTTATGTATACTGCACTGGGTTAGAGAAATAATTCAGACCATGCTGTATAACACAGAGTGAAGAGAATGTTATCTGTTGCATGGACATTTAATGTTAGAACTTCTTTTTTCTTTCATTCTCAGCAGCAATCCATCTTGTCTACTTAAGGGAATTAGTTTTCAATTAACTGTTGCCAACTCACTTGAATGGCCATGTAATTAAGAATGATGATATAATCTTGGAAGCCAATTTTACTAGTGAATAACTCCAAATGCCATCAATCACTATATAAACTGGCAATAAATTGGCTTTCATTGTACCAAGATAAAAAAACAGATGGACTTTTAAGTTGTTGTTGTTACAGAAGACTCTTTCAACATAAACATATCATAATGTATTGGTTGATGATTATCAAATTAAGATTAAATTGAAAGACTTAAGTATTTCAAATATGAATGATTGTTTGACCCTTAAACTTGAAATTCTCATTGTAAAACTCTTGTAGAAATCTTTACCTTGATTACATAGATAAAAACACGATTGCGATTTTGAAATATCTTTACCCATAAACTCCTAGAACCTTTATTTCTATCACATTTGCAGGACTAGTTCATTTGTGGGAAATTCATTTTGTATGTGGGACTATTACATTAAAAGCTGCAGACTAAGCTGCAGATTTGTTAAATGTTTTTGGTTTATTATGTTTGTGGGCCATTATTACATTGATGGGTGTTACACTAATCAAATTTTAACCACTTAAGGAATCAATAAAGGAGTCCATAAAATTACTTTTGCATGCAGGATTGAAAAGATAACTAGAACAGTGTCATATGTCCATTATATAATAAGTACAGATTAAAACCATATTGTTTAAAGAATCTTGATCAATATTCTTACACTATATGGTTACACAGATAAGGTGGCACTGTGGTGAAGTAGTTAACACAGTAGTTTTTCATATTTAGGGTTTGATTCCTGCCTTGGGTTTGTGTGTTTGGAGTTTGACATGTTCACCTGTGCATGGTGGGTTTCCTTTGGGTGCTCTGGTTTTATCGTTGTAGTGCAAATTAGTGTGTGCTTGTGTGCTCTGTCCAGGGTGTACCCTGACCTCTTGTCCTGTGTACCCTGAGATATACTTCAGGCTTCCTGCAACCATGTACAGATATTTGTTATAGAGAATAATTGAGTGGGAACCACAGATACTTGCTCAATTATATGTATTCACTCGTGTTGCTTTAGCTTTAACTTCAAATAGATGGAAAAAAAAATCACAAAAAATACCTCTGTGTACAGTGCCTAGCAAAAGTATTCATACCCCTTAAACTTTTCCACATTTTGTCAAGTTACAACAAAAAACGTTAAGGTATTTTTTGAGATTTTATGTGGTGGACAAACACAAAGTGGCACATAATCATGAAGTGGATTGAAAATGATAAATGGTTTTCAGAATGTTTTACAAAAATAAATATCTGAAAAGTTTGGCATGCATTTGTATTCAGCCACCCTAAGTCAATACTGTAGAACCACCTTTGCCGGCTATTACAGCTGTCTTTTGGGGTATGTCTCTTCCAGCTTTGCACATCTATAGAGTGATTTTTTTTGTCTTCTTTGCAAAATATACCAAATTCAGTCAGATTGGGTAAATAGTGTCTGTCATGCCACAGCTTTTCAATAGGATTTAGGTCTGGAGTAAACCATTCCATTGTACACTCAATTTAAAAAAGTTTAGTAACAAGTTGCACAACTATTTTTAAGGTTTATATATATATATATATATATATATATATATATATATATATATATATATATACTACTAAATTGGGGAGAAAATTAGAAAAAAAAAAAAATTATATATATATATATATATATTTTTTTTTTTTTTTTTTTTTTTTTTTTCCAATTTAGTAGTATCCAATTCCTCCCAATCCCACATTAAGGGGGATAATAATTGTCTCCCATTGTGGCACATTGATGTAGTTGGTTCAAGTGATTGTTTTTCTATAAAAACCCAGCAATACAAAGTTGACCCAATAACACACCAACAGTTAAAATACAAAAACAATACCTAAAAAAAAACTTATTCTTCTTTGCTGCATAGTCACGTAGGCCTTCAAGAAACTTCAACTCCTTCATGCTCCTCCAGTAGCTACAAATGGCCAACCCCACTGACCCAAAACCCAACAGAAGAGCTTTGGTTAAAGAAAACTAAATAAGTATAAGATAAATTTCATAGAATATCCAGCTATAATAAAATAAAATATATTAATAAGACTATATACCACCAGAGCAGGTAAAATACTGTTACTGGAATTCTAATGAGGGGGTGAGTATTGTTTTATATCCAAAAGGGTTTGATATTTTCAAGGGTATTACTTTATCATTATTTAGGAGTAACTACATATTTGAAGTAATGTTGTAAAATAACTAGGTATCCACTCAATTCGGTTTTCATACAAATAGGTTAACCAATCTAACGCGCATTAGCGACTTTAAAGCCAAACTGACAGAAATTTTTGTGATATTATCCCTTAACTTACTGAGTACTAAAGTGCCACTATTTCTTAACTGTTAAACATTTCTGCGTTTTTCTTTTTCATTAGCTGAGTGCTTATGCTGCTGTGCGTGCTAAGGTGGAGCAGGATGCTGTTGCTGAGCAAAAATCAAGGCAAAAGTGGGCAAAAAGTATAGATACAGTTATGAACATTTAGCTTGCTGACTCTATTGTGCAGTAACATGAAGCCTAAAATTAGCCACATATATAATGCTAACTGTCTAAAATACATATAAGGTAACTGAAACATATTTTAGAAATCAATAAATAACTTGCTTAGAATCAAGAGTTCACAAAGCAGCCATCTTCACTTCTTTAGTGCAAGGTTGATAGCGTCAGTCCGGCGGGGAGGGGGGTGCAGCACTTATAAAATCACATGAATGCATCTCAGGGAAGCCAGTTTGTGTCTTCAACATGTTTTCATGTCCATAATGTTATGTGTCTCAAAAAATACCATTTTAAGACATTGGGCCAACAATACAATATCAATTCATTCAAAATTCATCTAGTTGGAGTTTTTACAGTGTAGGCTCTATGTTTATGGTAATTGCCCTGCTAGAAGGTTAACCTCCGCCTCAATCTCAAGTCTTTTGCAGGTTTTCTTCTAAGATCGCCCTGTATTTGGCTGCATCCATCTTCCCATCAACTCTGACCAGCTTCCCTGTCGCTGCTGAAAAAAAGCTTCCCCACAACATGCTCTGTACAACAAACAAGCCACCTAAACATAAAAAGGTTTGGTTACAAGTTACACAGCCTTTTAAGGTTTACTCACTTTTGAGAAATGTGCTGGCCAAACAAAGTATTTTATATTGCTGTATAGTTGACACGTGTATCCAGTTCAAAATCTTAAGTTGACCCAACATGTAATTTAAATATTCAAACAGCTGAAGTAGTATGTGTTGTGGACTGAGTTAATTATATTTCTCTAGGTTAGCTTAGCCCAACTTTTAATCTATTCAAAAAGGTAAATTGTCTCCCTTTGTAGCCCACTGATGTAGTTGGTTCAGCTGATTGTTTTTCTACAAAACAAGTCAGACTAACAATACCTAAAAAATTAAAACACACAAACATGGCTTTATTATAAATTTAATATAATACATTTATTGTTTATTGCATAAACTTTATTTTTCCAAAACTAGTCAAAGTTAGTGATCTGCATAAAAGTGTGTTCTCTCGGCTTCATGATGCTGTTTCTTCACTAATGTACAACAAACCCTCTCTTGATAGCACCCTCTCAGTCCCACTCTCCCCCTCCCCATCATGACTCCCCTGCCTTTTATTACTCATGCAAAGAAAACAAAACCGTTGCATTAATTTACTTGAATAAAAATGTGACTAAAAACAATACAAAATTAACACATATACACATACACCTGTCTAGTTGGATGTGCAGTTTGATGTAATAGCAGATTTTTTTTTTAATGATAAAATGAAAAAACAACAGACCAAGAAGGCATTAATATAAATTTGCCCTTTTTTATTTATTCAGAAGATCTGCAAAAATGACAGACAGTGTCTGAAATCCACCAACTGAAAAATTATATTTCCTTCATTCTTCCTTTGCTTTAATAAAAAAAAGTTACAGTATTCTCAATGTTTTATGTTGTTGGATGTGACATAAATAAATAGAACAATTGTTGATATGGTTTAAAAATATTTTTGCAACAGTTTGTTCTGATAAGAGGTATTCCACAAGTTGTGCTAATGGATGGTAACAGCACTAGGATATTTAACTATATGTAGATATAAAAGATCAAAATACCTGCTTACATAAACAAAACTAATCACAATATATTGATAGTAAATAGTGTATGGGGAACTGTTGTATAAAGGCATTATCACATATGCCTTCTATACTTGGGCTGCACTCACATGCTTATCACATTCAGCATCTCAGGCTGCATCATACAGTAGCTGTGCTAATATTCAAGAACAACTGTACTTCCTCTCATCTGATTTTAACTCAAAATGCTTCAATAATCTAGTCTAGATTAATGTAATCCACCACAGCAAACTGATATAGTGTGTCTACTGAAAAGTAGCCAGAGTAAGTCACAGCTGGGTTCTGCCTTAGGACTAAATTAAAAGGTGCTGATTTTAATTGGACACTAGGCGGTCATTGCTAATTTTCTACATCTTAATGAGGTGGAAAAGCCACACAGAGATGTTAATATGTCACTGTATCCTGATAGAAAAGGACCACTCTCTGGCATTATTTTCTATTAGAAGTGGACATGTTGGGACTAACTAAGGGACTAGGCTAGCTATAGTTCCAGAGGTTAAATACGCAAGAGGCCTGGAAGCCACAAAAGAAGTTTAAGCCTCAAGCATGGAATCATTCACTAGGTTGATTAGTGTATTTGAGCAATAAAATATTTAATAAGTATGTGTAGCTTTCCAATTGTTCCGATCCAGAATACAGGAATACTTACAGTTTATTTGTTTTTGACTAAGATTCTGCGACAGTTAAAGTTTTATGTTAAGTCAGGTGTTATATTTTAGTTCTTTCATGACAGGTTTATCTCTAGGGTTGACTCTGAATATTTTGTTTTTCTTATTATTTCTGATATAATATGGGGTGTCTCTATAACACAACACACCAATGTCAGAGCTGATACTGTAACACTCCATGCCTCAGCCAGCCATAGGATTGCAACCTTATGGTCTTTCCATCTTCATTCTCTCTCTCTTAATTTTAATTTAAGCTGGGATAGATATTTCTGATAGAAACTCCCACAAATATTCTTTGGAAAAATAAGTGTGCAAACTAATCCCTTAATATACAAATCATGTTATTAATCATTTTATTATAGAAGCCAATATCTGACTGGATACTACAGTATATACATTTTTTTCTTTTGTTTTGTGTCACTATATATATTTTTTGTCACAGCAAAAACAACGTAGATGAGCTACAAGGGTTATTTAGATCACCTGAGGTAATGTGGTATTGTGTTATTACTTTAAAAAGTAACATGTAAGTAGTTTAAAAAAATAACTATTAGTTTTGCGCACCAAGTAGGGGGGGTTGTGTAATACCCACCTAATAACAGCCCATACAGTGAAAGTAATAAACCACAAACCTAATGTAAATCTGCAGCTTTTAATGTAATAATCTCGCAAACATAATAAATTTTCCACACAATTAATATTACATTTGTGGGAAGTTATTACAGTTATGAAAACTGAAGATTTTCACCTTCCCACATATTTCCGCAAATCTGCAACTTTTAATGTAATAGTCCCGCTAGCATTATAAAAAGCTATTATGTTTGTGATACTATTACATTAAAAGCTGCAGATTTGTATTATGTTCGTGGTTTGTTTCTGGGCTGTTATTGTGTTGGTGGGTATTGCAAAGTGTTGATATATTCTGCATTGTTTCAGAATGCTGCCCCAGACACATTGCAATTGTCAACCCATAACTTGAGGTCTATACCCATAATCTGTAGTGCATAATAGCCTGCATATCCTGCATAAGCATTTCACTGCATACCGTACTGTGTATGACTGTGTATGTGACAAATAAAATGTGAATTTGAATTTATCCGAAACATTAAAGATGGATACAATTGAGAGTCTCTTCTTTAATAGTCTTTATGTCATTTTGTTAGATCAATGCAATAATTTCCTAACAAATTCACTGTTAACACAAGCACTCCACAGCTTGAAATATAGCATTTATATGCAGGTATAATCTGCCAAAAGAGAAATTTGCAACAGAATAATGGGCTCATATTGCAACGCCATCTCTGCTGCCCAGTCATAATGGTATAGATAATTTAGAGCTAAATGCTGATTAGTCTTGGAAGAGATGATGGGAAGAGCTTTTTTGCCAAAGTGTAGGTAATCTAAATTTATTTCAGACTTATATTCCAAATAATATTAAATTAAATTTTAAATGTTGCATTTACATTATATTTAGTCATTTGGCAAATGCTCTTATCCAAAGCAACTTACAAATATAGCTTTGAAGTTACCATCATTGGATAGATACTCACACTGATGGTGAGGGGATGGGGTATTTTAATACATATAAGATTTATGTGCATATGAAAACATATGTTAAATGTGTAAGCTGGCTTACTAACAGGGTCTACGAAGGATTGCTCATTTTGAATGAGCATGTCAAAAAATGGCATTGTCCAATTTTATGTGTCTGCTAAAATATACAATTTGAGGCATTTATACCAAAGAGTGTAAAATATAGAATTGTGTAAATCCATATAGAGTCAAGCCAACTGCACTTATGTGAGCAAATATATCTGATGATAGTGTATTAAATTTGCAAAAGTATTAACTGTCAGTTGAATAAAAATTCTTATCAATTACGAGTTTTAAAGATGAAAATGAGTTTCCTTGATTGTAAATGATATATTGCATGCAGTTATTGTTTGTAAATCATTATCATATACATAGCCATTTTTTGTGTGAGTTTTTTCCCTTGCAAATGCAAATTAACTGGTATTATGTGATACCTTTAAAAATCAGGACAGAAACAAAGTAACACATAAAGAAACCACATTAACAATGTTTAAAATGGTCAGCCACTAGGTCACTAGTATCCTTTAAGATTTGAGAACATTATTACTTTAATTTGCAAGTTATGTGTGTGATCCCTAAAGAGATGAAGATGAGTATGGTGGTGATGATGGTGATGAAGATGAGGATGGTGATGACTATTATTATTATTATTATTATTATTATTATTATGCACAATATTTATAATATGATATGTAATATTAATTTACATTAAATGTAATTTAATCTTTTATTAAATGCATATGCATCTATCTATCTATCTATCTATCTATCTATCTATCTATCTATCTATCTATCTATCTATCTATCTATTTGTCTGTTCTCTACATTGTTTACAGTTCCCTTTAGACTGAACTGTTTATAATCTTACTCAACATGCCTAAATACCCCGTGTTTGTGTCTTGCAATGGACTAACATCCCATTCAGGGTGTATCTTTTTTTGCTCGGAATGCCCAAGGGATAGGCTCCATGCCTCCCACGACTTTGTACATGATAATCCATATAGAGACTGAGTTAGACAGTGAGTATAGAATAGAATAGAATAGAATAGAATAGAATTTTTAATAAAAATTATTATAATTAACTATAATTTATATCTTACAGATCTCTTATAGAGGCTTTAAACACTGGCATTGGGTCAATCGAACCTGCTGTCTTTACTCATATAAGTAGTTGTGATGTGAGTTGGAGAGCTACACTGTGTGCGGGAATGTCACAAATGTCCACACAGAAAGTTATTGGATTTGTGGCTATATTCATATTTAAGCCTTATGTATTGTTTGGGATCCTAAGTCTCCAGAGCCTCTTTTCCAGCTAAAAACATATTGAGCATTCTTTGTTTGTTACAAATCCAATATCTTGGGGTCTCTGGGACCTCAAACAACAATACAGTAAAGGCAATACCAACAGAACACAAGGGCTTTGTTGCCAAATGACAGCTACTGTACCAAACTAGATTGTGAGGGCAAACACATGCTACTACACATGCTTCATGTGAAGACAACTTTTTCAAACCACTTTGTCTGTGCTAGTCAGTGTGCTATTTACCCTGTTATGTACCCTGTTACCTATGTTATTTCACAGCCGCCCATAATTAGCAAAAATTTAAATAAATAAAGTGAATGGTTGAATGTTGTTTAGTTCTGGGAATTTAGTAAACTGTGCATGTAATGTAATGTAAAAACCTACGTATTTGTACTTTCTTTTAAATACATGACTGTAACAATTAGGCAATGAGAGGGTAACTCTCTTGTAGCGCTTTCAGATAATGAAATGCAGGTTATATTGCCCAGTATTATAATTTGCTTCAGGCTCATATTTTTACACTCACCTAGGCCTGAAGTGTGCTGCTGGAACTAATAGTGTAAGCTTTTTTTATTCCCAGTGCTTTCCATATTGTTTTCATAATTCTCATACAGTGTGTACTCAGGGAATTATAACTGGAAATAATACTTCAACTTGAACAGCAACTGAGTATATGGAAAAAGCTGAGCAGCTGGGGAGGGTTCCACTTGCTTTGTTAAATGCTCTGTAATTACTAACATGCATTCTTTCAACCGCAGTCTGGTAATGGTAATGACTTTGAACTCTCCTTGTAACAGTGTAAATAACCAAAGAACAGTGTAATAATAATGCTGTCTGATTCCTACTTTAGAGGTTTCACCATGGTTGCACTAAGCACATCTGCAAATGTTCATTAATTTATCTTTGGTAAACACTTACTGGTCCGGGTCGTAGTGAGTCCAGAATCAATCCCTAAGCAAAGCATAACATCCATTAATGAATTTGACACTGTTAAGTTGCCCGGAAACTGTTACTATTACTAGTCCCGAGGTGTCATATTAAGTCTGACCCTGAACAAGAACCTTAACAGAAATATGACCGTGTGCAATAACAACAACAACAACAACAAGAAATATAATACTCCTCCTACTATTACTACTACTACTACTAATAATAATAATAATATATTTGTAATGCTTTATGCCTGTGTTAATCAGCTTATGCATCAGATGAAGATATGAGCTTAAGAGAATTCAGTGTTTTAAATGCACATGCAATGCTTGAGGTTTATTAGGAGTTTCATTATGATCTTATTTTAGCCCTTCTGAGAACATGATATTGTATTTTAGTCTTTATTGAAATTTGTTTTTACTTATCCATATTCACGTGCACAATAGTTTCTTTTGATTGTGTAAAGCTGCTTTGCGACAATGACAATTGTTCAAAGTGCTATAAAAATCAAATTGAATTGAATATTGTGCATAATATGATTAACATTATGTTTTTAGTGTTTGTTGGTTTTAAATGATTGTCTTATTAGTGCAGTGGGTCCTTCATAACAATGACCCAAGCAGTTTACTGTGACCTGCCTATGTTTTGCGGCTTATTTATTTTTTCATTCTAAAATATACTGTATCTACTGAATGCTGTGATTATACCTCAAGGTAATTTTCTCTTGTCCCTGCATTCAGTGATAATTATTGTTCATGCTGTTTTGCATGGCAAACGGTAACATTACCCAGTAATTCCACTGATATAACTGCAGCCAATACACAATACATTGTACTTTAGCTGTAAACTCTGTTTGGTTTAACAGAGCTAATATAAAAACAATAACTATATTTTCTTATAAGGACAATATGCATAGGCACAACAAAGGTCCTACTCACAGTTTTTTTTTCTATAGGAAGAAAAATGTGTAAATATTAAGATAAGAAAGGGTCAGTAGTGTCCTCTAGACCCACAGCTAACAAAATAAAGTAAGCATACAGTTTACACACTTATTGTGTTTACATCACAAACATAAATTTGTCAAAATTATGATCACGCTGAATTTTTCTAACCTTTTCTGGGGGTGAAAAGTGATTATAAAACAGTAATCTTTTTCAGAAGAAAACATCCAGAATTTTTACTTATTTCGGACTCCTCTAAAATCAGCACAGGGTCAAAATTATACATACAGGGTCAAATTTGCATACAGTGCACCTAAAATTTGGTTTGAACGTTTCTTTTAAAGTTTCACTCTTAGCAGACACTTTTGGTAGCCACCAACAAGCTTCTGGCAGTACTGTATTTCAGTTCAATATTTGGTTTCCTGACATGGAGCCAATTTCATTGCAAATTAAAGCATCAAAAGCTTAATTTTAGCCTGGTTTATCCATTTTACAACCAGCTTTGATGTGTGTTAAGAGTCACTGTCCTGTTGAAACACTCAATTTTGTCAAGATTTCAACCATCAGGTTGATGATATGAGGTTATACTGAATAATTTATATTCATTTATACTGAATAAAATAAAGTACTTGTTCTTGATTATTGCATCTACTTTGTGCAGTGCACCAATTCCACTGGCAGCAAACGAAGCTGCCACTACCACCTTGCTGGGTACAGTGTTCTTGTAAATGCTTCACCTTTACTTATCCAAGCATTACTCAAATTTATTCAGTAATTATTAGTCATTAGTCAAAAAGTCAAAAAGTTTCTTTCTGTTTTTTTTTGTTTGTTTGTTTGTTTGTTTTATTGTCCATGTGGTCAGCTGCAACCTTTAGTAAAGACTGAAGGTTTAAATTTTGGAGTCTGTTACTTGGATAGCAGCTTTTCAGTCCATGGCAACGTAAGACTTGCTTGACTGTAGACACTGACATTAGTTTTCCAGCTGCTTTCAGCTCATGGCAGGTCTACAGTATGCATCGATGTTTTCAGAGTTGTTCTTGACCGTCCAAACCAATTTACTCACAGCTGCAGATGACAGTTTGGCTCTTTATCCTGAACTAGCAAAGAATCTGCATTTGTTTGGAAATGGCTTCAAGAGACAGTCCTGACATATAAATCCACCATTTTCTTCTTCAACTCTGCCCTGAGTGTTTAGGTCATTCCAAATTAATTAATTATTTTTTTTTAAAAGTTAAATAAAAATTATAAGACATTTTTGGAATTCCAACACTACTAAATTGATAATCTACAGTATGCGGGTGTATGTATAATTTTGCCTTTTTACTGTATGTGCAATTATCTTTTCCCAGGCCAACTGAAAGAAATCACTGAAATCTCAATTTTGCTGTGATATTTATGTTGATGAGTGTATAAAAACTTATGACTGCAAGTTTCTTTACCTACTGTATTTAATATAAAAGGAAAATAATGCGGGATGGCTACTAGCTACACAGACCCAGTTTAAAACATAAGGAATAATGCTGCACTTCCACACATACAGTACAGTAAGATCCTAAAGTCATATCTGGTCATTAAGTCACCTAGTTTCAAACTGATAATTTACCAAGTTTTTCTTATGGGTACTTAAAACTGACCATGCCTCAATTTGAAAAAGTTAAACCTTTTATTTTGTTCTAATGTTTTTACCTTATTTAATTATTCCTACTTTTAGGAAGCAACTATGGATCCATTTGCACTGCTACTGGTTCAAGGACAGATCTTTCTAAATATAAGACTTCCAATCAATCACTGAAACAACTCTGCATCCTAAAATGCATGGTCAAACATTTTATCTTATGTACAATATTTTTAATCTAGCCAATGGATGTATGTCATTGTCACAAACACTCTCTCTTAACCTTAGTTCCACTGGGTCTATTATAAGATGCTCTTATAATACAAATGCATGAGCTGCAGTTGCTAATGTAGAGCATCTGCTTGTTTTTGTTTTTTTACAGGACAGCAAAGGGACTTTTCCTGGAAGCTAACAGCCTTCCAGCTTTTAGCTGCCTACCACCATCAGTATAATTAAGTTGAGCAGCTGTGTTTGACCCTCCTGTACATGTCCTTGGAAGAACTGACTGCAATGAATATTGACAAACTGATTCTGCAGCCAGTGGGCTGAGAGGGACAAGTGTTCTGGAGGGATATCGCTGACAGTATGCATAGATTAAGTCAGTTGTCCAATGTACAATGTACAAATGGCCTGTTCCTCTATCTAATTCCTTACTGAAGGCTTTGTATGTAATTTAGAATAAATCTGATGTAATTTATTTGAGTTGTCATTGAATAATTGACAGACAAGAGCTCAATCTCAGTCATATGGTAATGTATGTATTATGTAGATGATATGTTAATATTTAATATCCAACTTGGGAACCTGTATGAAACATTAAACACTTGCATTTGCAAATCTGACCATTTCTAAAATCCTTTTTTGGACTGTACAAAACAATCTCAGGGTTTCAAACAGAACTGCTGATCTGCCAATAGTGCATTAAGTTTAGACACATTTGAAAACTCCATGCTGTTCTCCCTCCAGGCTTGTGGGTTGTGCCTGATTTTTTGGTTTCCCTCTCTCTGATACTAACAAGCAAGTTAGCGTCTTTTAAATGCTTAACACATAGTGCCTGGAGGTGCTGGAAGGCAAAAGTAGAAATGTGAAATAGTCCAGGAATAGCAGATCTGCACAGCACATTTTTGCTGAAATTCAAAATCTAAGCTGCCTAATCCCAAAATGACCTAATTACAGAATAAAACACATTAAATAGTCAGAAACAAGCCTGCTGTTTTTCCATCCTTATTTAGATGAGTTGCCCCAGGATAGTACATGTTAGTAGGTCTTGTTCATACATGCTCAGGAATAATTTTAATACATCAGTAAGTATGCATTCAGTACTTCAGTGGGGGAGTACATATAGATGGAACTATATGACTTAGGCCGTTCAGTTAAATCTTTCCTACCTGTGGAATCTACCCATTATATTTAAATTTTATTTAAACCCAGTCTGTATCAACCAGTGGCTTATTCTTGTCTCCACCTTTCAACTAAAGAATAATTTGTATTCGAGTGCCATTCAACAAAAGTGACCTGAATTTACTGATATGCGCACAGCTAAATGAATAATTTAATAGGGCTTTCGGATCAGTATTTGATTAGCATCGGCACTAGAGATAACATCCGCTGAAAGAGATAACGAAAATAAGAAGGCCCCTGTGGTTTCTGACTCACCTGAATATCAGTAGGGAGTCTTTAATGGACTGTTCTATTAGCAAGCTATCAACTGTGCTGTACTTTGAAAGACTTCATAAATCCTAAGTAATGCAACAGTAAATGAGGCACATAAAAGGGCTTATTTTAAGATACAATTGTGTATGTTTTGAGGGTATTTATAATATGCACTCTATGCCCTTGGCATCAATGATTAACCTTTTAAATATGCCCAATGTATAACCCATGGAACACTGTGCTAGAGATATGAAAACGATGAATTTTGGCCCCAAGTCAAATTAAAAATACATAAATCAAATGAACTTCATGTACAATGGTATGTGGTGTATACTCTGCAATATATATATTTTTCTTATGCTTGCTCCACTTCTTTACTGTACTTCTGACCTTAAAGACGACTAATGAACTATCTGTAAACTTGTGACAGTTTGGACCGAGAAAGTACAGACCATTCACCCTAGTCAGTTGGACAAAAAAATCCCTTGCATTGTGTAATACGTGTTTTGTTCAAAGTCTTTTTCTATCATCATTCCTGTGGTGTTGGTATCTCAGTATGGTATAAATAACTAACTGTATCTGCTCTAAAATGGAAATGACTCCATATCAAAGTTTGTGTGTTAAGAGAAAGTGCATCCAAAGTTTGTTTGTGTTAAGAGAAAGCGCATTCAACCTAAACAGCAGGAACAGCCAGGGTGGGAGTAAGTATTTGGTTGCGTTAAAAAATGAAAGAACATGTGTTATAAAAATGCAACTCAAAAGGTTGAGCAGGCTTCTGGATCTCGTTCTCTAACTTAATTTACCTTGTTCCTGTTAATTGCTATGGTTTAAACCCATCTAAATTCAAAAATTTATTCTGCTTCTTTTTAAAGCTTATGTTTACTCTGTTTATTTTTCTCATTACATCATTTTGTTAACTGAATAAGTAATACATTATTGATATACTTCACCATGTATTATGCACAAGCTGTCAAATCACTGGAAAATGTATTAAAAATATAAAGTACTGCTAAATATAGAGGCATGGGGTAGTGGGGATGGAGAGTAGCGAGGAATAGTAAGATTGTGTTTGTGCATATTGTCAATATTAATTACTGTTGACTCAGATGCATGTCTCATGACAAAACATTTTGGAGGACTGTTTAAACAACTAATTAAGGTTTTATTGTGAGTTTTAAAGAATAATAAAAATTGGTATGCACTGGAGATTGTTACACTTCTCTCTGTGATGCAGCCTTGACTTTTAGTGAAACTACCTGAATACTGACAGAAATCTTAATAAATCATTTATTTGGCTCTGTGTTTGCGTGTGTGTTTGTGTGTGTGTGTGTGTGTGTGTGTGTGTGTGTGTGTGTGTGTGTGTGTGTGTGCTTTGCTTTGCTGGGGTCACTAGAGATAGAGTTCCAGAAATGCAGGCAGATGGCTCACAGTCTACACACTCAGAACACTGTGACAGTCCCCAACAGCTCCTCCGAGAAAAGGGTAATTAAATACTGAATTTAATCAGATTCTTCAAATTAAAGTCCAGCTGGGTTCTTTCCCAAACTCTCCTGCTGTTCAGCATCCCCACTGCCTATCCTTTGTATGAGCTGTCTGTGGAGCTCACTGTAGATGACTCACGAAACACAAAACCCTACCTGCTGCAGAGAGACAGCCTGGAGCTGATAATTAACGATAAAGTATTGGCTTCACAGTTGTGACAGGGCAGGTAGATACTGAAAGTGTTCACAAAACTGGCCCGAGCAATGGGAAGTGGATTTTTTTTTTATGCACAAGTGTGCAGAGTTACAGTATTTCTGTGTAGAGTTGGGTCACTGTGCTGGTTTGAGTTACCCCTCACATAGTTTAACAAACTGATAAAAGATGAAGGATAAAAAAGCCTTTCTTGTTTTTTTTCTCTTTTTTAATCTTCATGATGGCTTTTATTTGATACTGGGAAGAGGCTATTGAATACACGACATTGAGAAAAGATCGTAGTGATGAATCAGTTTATCAGTTCATGCAATAAGGACACATTTCTATGTCATGAGGATGATTAATACGCGGAGATCCTTTCCATTTTTTTCCCATATTTTGATTGCCAGGTCACATTTGAAATTTGTGATTTTAAAACATTTGTATCTTGTTCTTCAATGCATTTCTGGATTTGATTTTGGATCTGCACAATTATGTGTAATTTATTTTAACATCTACAAACTGTAGTGACAAGTGCTTCTGTCTTACAGAAACAAGAAAAACTGAAGTCTACATGCTGTAGCACTATTGGGGGGAGGGCAGGCCTTCTGTAAGCCAAAGCCTTGGCACGGTTTCAGCACCTTGGACAGCGCCGGCATCTGCGGTTTAAGATAAAGGGAACCTGGCTGAATAGGAATAATTATTATAGAAGGAATAGTTAATAGCAAAACTACAACACATTTCATCAATGATTATTTATTTATTTAAAAAAATAACTAAAAAGTTTTAACACAGATGCACAAAGCGTGTTTTTTCGATATTTTTGTCCACGCCTCTGGGAGAAATGTCCCACATAATTAAGACTTCCTCATGGATTTGGTTGACTCAGTTGAGTAGTCTGATATAATAGGGCGTCCTAAATTAAACACATTTACTGTGTAGCGTTTTTAGAATCTGTTTTTGGACTTTAAAAAAAAAAAAAAGAACAGCTTGAAATAGGTAGATAATGGTGAAGTTTCCTTCACGGCTACAAATAAGATCTGACGCACCCCAGCGTGCACGATTTCCTTCCGTGTTGTGAATGGACGCTACGCCAAAGCCGGCTTTTTTGATTCCTCCACACCAGCTCTGAGTCAGACATCAGGGCGCAGCCTAGGGCGCTAGGATCCGGAGGGGGAGGACTCTGGATTGCCTTCCCGCCTCGCTGATGTTGGGGGGGAAAAAAAGAAAAAGAAAAGACAGACACAGATTCCTCCTGCTGGTGCGCTCGAGTTCCCAACTTCCTGCCTGAAGCAGCGCGAGCGCGCAGAACGCTGAAGTGAGCGCGAGCTCTGCGGAGGAGAAACCGGAGAGAGAGGAGCGAGAGAAAGTGCGCACCGACGGGATTAATCTCGGAAAATGTGAAGTGTGCGTTTCGATCGCGGGATGCGCGATATGTCATGTAACCTTACTACTTGCTTCCTGTTTGCAACCCTAAACTGCGCTTTTGTGCAGACAGTAAATTAGAAGTGAATACACGGCGTTTCTTCAGAACTGACTCTCAGTTTCGTTCGCTGTTCGGCCTCTTGGTCAGAGTGACATGAGTGTGAGAAACCCGCGCCGCTCCGGACTCTTGTGTTGGGGTCTGTCTGTGCTCCTCATTCAGTCCATCAGCTCGCATCCCGGTAAGTGGACATACACACATGATGTCATACTTCATGTCATTTGATCGTGACAAGTTCGAAAAAAAAGTTGCAGAACTTGGGTTGAACATGTACTCCTATCCTAAAACAAATAAATAAATAAATATGAAGAAATGATGCTGGAGAAATTGACAGTTCATCCGCAAAAACAGATTCCATTTAATATCTTCTCCGTATAATAATTGTCATACTAAACATCAAGCAAAAAGTAGACATGGGCAAGGCTTTTGTCCCTGGAGGTAAATTAAAGGCAGCCGGAACCCTGAAAAACCTACAGGGGACAATACATTTTGAGTGTTAATTTATTATTCGTGTCAAGCCTGCCTTACCTGAACACTCTATACTGTATGTTAATTTAGGGTTGTGATTTTATTCAGGGCTATAACTTTTTCTTTCTTTTTTTTTTTTATTAATATTCAATATATATAGATTTAATCTTTTAAGAGTCTTGCAGGTGATGTAATATTGAGAATTTTTGGTCAGGAGCCAGTAAGTGCCCACGATACATATAACTCTGCTGTAGTCTTTATTGATGTCTGAGATCTCCCATCAGGAGCACTTATTGTTCGATTTATTTGCCTCTTGAAATAAGATCTGTTTGCACTAGATGTAGCCTACAAAATAACAAAATAATTGTAACATCAATCTAATGATAAACATGCCATTTTCAACTCTGTATAGAGTCCTGTCATGTTTACGGTTTCCTTTAAAGCTCTTACAAGGTTTCCTTTACATTATTTTTGGCTGTTATTGGTTTATAGTCATATCATGTACAGAAATCTATACAGAATATGGATGCCGTATGTCCATAAAAGGTATAGGTATATAATCACACCCAAGAAGGTATATTATTGGCGATTTTATAACATGTTTGCTGTGAATTTCATATCACAACAATCCTGGGAAACAAGAGCTAAGGAAAAAAAAACACTCTCACTATTCCCCATTTTGCCCTTCAAAAGGATTATTTTCACCAGCTTAGATGGATGATGTTTTGTTTCAACCCCAGTGCTTTCCAAATCAGGTTATATTAAGGTACCTGAAAGTAGTCGTGTTGCTGTTAGACTCTGCTTTCTGTATTAGGCCTTGATGGATTTATTATAGTGCTGATAAATGCTGTGGCTAAAAGGTCTTGTCATTTAAGGATGCACCAGGTTTCACTTGGCTTATTCACCTGCCTATTGATAATCAATTTGCATCAGTTTTTTCCTTTCCAGGTCAAATCTTTAGATACTCTGTACTGTATTATTGAACATGCAGTTGGAGAAACAAAGCCGTGACCTCAGAATTGAAGGAATGTTTGCCATGGTAGAAGCACAAACTCGGTTATCTAACAATGATAAAAAATAAATACATTTGGATGATAAATAAATGGTTAATAAGCTTTAAAAAATGAAAGATGAACAGAACAATAGGGAATTAACTGCAACCACATTTGTTAGGACGTGTGCCTTGCTTCACTACATGCCACCCTTGCATTATCATTTCTAAAATGTGATAGATCATGACAGATCTGAGTTTGACAAAATGAATAACTGATAAATTATTAGGCTTTTTAACATATATAATCGTGGTCTGTTAACTGCAAGCTTACTTGTAAATACTGATGACATTATGTGGAGAATGAGTTTGGGCTATAATTATATCATAAGAGTATAAGTGGAGGTTTCTGCTGGCCAGCAATGGCTATAGAGTGAGCTGCTGGAAGAAATACTGTAGCATAGTTTATGTAGAGGTTTAGGTCTATTTAGGCTGTTTTAAGGATATTGTCCAGGGGTGGCTCCTATGTACAAAAAAACACAATGGGCAATTGCATGACCTCAGCCACTCACCATTGTTTCTTCAAAGGAACACAAAAAGAAGAATTATTTGGTTGCGGAAGGGCTGGGACTTCCTATTACGTGATTCTGTTTGAGTTGGATTTCCGTTTGTGTTCTCAAATGTTTCCCGTGTGTATTTGGCTATTTGTTAATGTGACGTTGTGAAGGTGTGTTTCCAATAGAGATAGAATCACTTGGATCCATTAACCTTTTTTCGGGTTCAATGCAAGAATCATATCTTAGCACTTGCAAATATCTTAATGTATGTACTGTTTCTTATTTGAACTGTAGTATAACAAATGTCAATTACCTAAAATGATGAAGCCAAACTCACAACATTTTACTAATATCAAACTTGAAATTACCTTATGTGGGAAAAGGCAATGAGCCTCTAATTCAGTTGAATGAATCAAATATATTTAGTTTTTTTTTTTTTTACATACACTTAAAAATAATAATCTGCCAACTGTAGCTGTGTATTTCATTGTTGATCTAAACATTTTAATACACTATTTCTTTATATTTTTATCTATGAAAAGGGACCATTATAAGACCACAGTTGATCAGTGTTATTTGGGCTGTCAGCAACATTACTTGTTGGTTTACAGATCAGCCACATTATTAGCCACAGAGTTAGAGAATACAGTACAGCTCACCTTCAATATCTTCAAAATGGCTCTGTTGAGACCGCTTCACCGCTAAATGATATTTTTGCTGCTGTATTCCTGTGGTGTTCATGTGGTAGCAATAAAAAAATTACATTTTGATGGACTCTTAAGAAATGGGAGAAAAAAAGAGAAGGGAAGAAAAGTAAAGGAAAAAAGATTAAATTAACATTAGGTTGAGAAAACCTATTTATAAGTTGCACATATATGTCTACTGTATAAATGCAAAATTACATAAAATGTTTGCAGCAAATGGCTATGCACAAGTAGATATGGTAAAAAAGAAAAAACAAAAACAGGACATACTGTAAAGTTGAGTTAATGATTTATCAGATTCACCCTCATAATGATCTATCATATTATAATTGTTCCAATCATGTTAAATAATTTTATTTAATATATTTCTATTTATATCTTCTTATAGTCCACATTTTTTATTATCTAAATACATTTGTATCACAATCAAAAAGGAAAGAAAAGGGACAAAGAGAAAAATGGGTTAACCAAATCTAAACTTACAGCTGAACAGACAAATACACGTAATAAAATAAAATAAATGAAAAAAGGGAAAAAATAAATACAGTGCGGCATGTGAGTAGTACAGTAGATAAATGTGCAGACTGAACAGTATTCAATATTACGTTTTTGTTGATGTACTGTTTACCTAGGCATACAAATTACATAAATATAAACCATATACAGTATGTGTTCTTATAAACTAATCTATATACAATTAGTGTGTGGGTGATAGAATGGTCAAACTTATTTTCTTATGAGCATCAACAGCTATAAAATTAGTGCAGCTAGTGTACGTGAAAGTTAAGGATGTAACCAAAATGCATGATTCGTATCAGTAAGATTATGATCACTTGATATGTTCAGTTTATTTTCATGCTGCACAGTTGATCACATAAAAAAATCAACATCGCAGTACAATAAATTGCAAAATTCAGCAATTTATGCCAGGCAATATACACATAGTCAACAATTAACGCAGTTTCGTTTATTTTTTATATACTTTTATAAATATAATTTATTTATCCACTCAAAATTATATAATTATATTATACCTCTAAATGGGATATTTTGTGTTAGCCTACAGTAGTTAAATAAGTTGGAATATAAAACATTTAATAATTACATCTCATTTAATGTACAATATATTTAAATTTATTAATTAAATGTCACAGTTTAAATTGCAATGTGTAAAAATAATCGCAAAGTGATTTTTTTTTCAAATGGTGCAGCCCTAGTTCATTTATTTAATTTTTTAATGCTGTTATATTGTGTTTTTGGTGATAACTTGGGTGATAAGGATAAATACATTACATTACTGAACTTTTCAAAAAAGCGTAGATGAAGTTGGAAGTAGAGTTAAGCATGCCATTATCAGAGTATGCTGTGTGATGTGTGTTCTCTAAGTAATCTTATAATGATAAAATTATATGTTAATGAAATATTAAATATGGATTGACAAAACCGACTTGGAATGATATGATCACTTTCAATGTTCGGATGTTGTCCCTCATTTTTTTATGTAGCGTCTTCATAGGATTTGGAGTGCATATGGTTTAGAGAGCACTTTAATTGGGTTTGCCAGGTTACTGAATTTTGCTCTCAGTTTAGGAGATTATAGCGAATTATTAGCCTAGATGTAGTAGCCTAGATTCTTTTTTATTTATTTATTTATTTTATTAATATATTATAAAGATTGGTCTTTTTAATCACACATAAGGATAGTTTCTTATGGAGACAAAAAATATTTTTATTATGCATCTTTTCTTTCAAATTTGTTGTTTTGTTAGATATTTATTATTAGGATCTCTGCATAAAACCCTAATGTAATATGCCCAGACTTACACAGTTATGTTAATTATATTTCACTGGACTTAAAAATGGTTTACCAGTGCACATCCTTGATTGATATGTTCTGGTAATGAGAACGATTCTGTATTAGAAATGAGTTTTGCATTCGTCATATTAGAGTCCAGTTTTGTGAGACTAGTTAAAGAGGCAAATTGGAATGTAATTTAATCCACTACTTTATATCTACTACTAAATAAACTGTACTTAAGATTTAATACATAATGGTAGTGAATTTCAGTGGGTAAAGTTTCTTTCTATTGTTTTAATCAGCAGTAAGTTTGAATACCACAGACAGAGGATATCTTTATGCCAAAATATACAATAGAGCCTGGACAAAAGTTCAAATGACACTTTTAAAAGTTTAAATTCAAGCATCCTCTGTGGATCAGACTGGTACAGCACATCCCACAGGTGCTTGATTGAATCAGCTTGATCTGCAGTTTGGAGGCTGGGTCGACGGCTGTGGGCTGTTTGCCTGCTGGTCCCTGTGCGTGGCAGGTTGTGGCGCACTGGGTGCTCACATGCCTTTCTGTCGTGGCCAGTATTGACCTTTATCAGAGATTTCTGCTACTGTAGATTGGCTTTTTTGTGGGATCAGAGCAAACAGGCTGGCCTTTGCTCCCGACAGGCATAATTGAGCTTTGGGTGTCCACGATCCTGCAAATGGAGTAGACCTTTTATTAATACTTACACTGTTTACACTAGCGCCCAAAAGTTTGGGATCACTTGCAATTTTTTTTGGTTTGTTTAGTGATTCATTTTCTACATTCTACAACCATACTGGGGATTTCAAACCTATGAAATATCACATATGGAATTAGATAATTACATCAACAATAACAGTCAGTCAGAGGCCAATAACAGTCAGTCGGAGGTCAGCTTTCTGAAATATTTTTTGCATATATATATATATATACACTTACCTAAAGGATTATTAGGAACATCATACTAATACGGTGTTTGACCCCCTTTCGCCTTCAGAACTGCCTTAATTCTACGTGGCATTGATTCAACAAGGTGCTGAAAGCATTCTTTAGAAATGTTGGCCCATATTGATAGGATAGCATCTTGCAGTTGATGGAGATTTGTGGGATGCACATCCAGGGCACGAAGCTGCTCAAAGATGCTCTATTGGATTGAGATCTGGTGACTGTGGGGGCCATTTTAGTACAGTGAACTCATTGTCATGTTCAAGAAACCAATTTGAAATGATTCGAGCTTTGTGACATGGTGCATTATCCTGCTGGAAGTAGCCATCAGAGGATGGGTACATGGTGGTCATAAAGGGATGGACATGGTCAGAAACAATGCTCAGGTAGCCCGTGGCATTTAAATGATGCCCAATTGGCACTAGGGGGCCTAAAGTGTGCCAAGAAAACATCCCCCACACCATTACACCACCACCATCCTGCACAGTGGCAACAAGGCATGATGGATCCATGTTCTCATTCTGTTTACGCCAAATTCTGACTCTACCATTTGAATGTCTCAACAGAATCGAGACTCATCAGACCAGGCAACATTTTTCCAGTCTTCAATTGTCCAATTTTGGTGAGCTCGTGCAAATTGTAGCCTCTTTTTCCTATTTGTAGTGGAGATGAGTGGTACCCGGTGGGGTCTTCTGCTGTTGTAGCCCATCCGCCTCAAGGTTGTGCGTGTTGTGGCTTCACAAATGCTTTGCTGCATAACTCTGTTGTAACGAGTGGTTATTTCAGTCTTTTATCAGCTTGAATCAGTCAGCCCATTCTCCCCTGACATCCAGCATTAACAAGGCATTTTCGCCCATAGGACTGCCGCATACTGGATGTTTTTCCCTTTTCACACCATTCTTTGTGAACCCTAGAAATGGTTGTGCATGAAAATCCCAGTAACTGAGCAGATTGTGAAACACTCAGACCGGCCCGTCTGGCACCAACAACCATGCCACGCTCAAAATTACTTAAATCACCTATCTTTCCCATTATGACATTGAGTTTGGAATTCAGGAGATTGTCTTGACCAGGACCACACCCCTAAATGCATTGAAGCAACTGCCATGTGATTGGTTGATTAGATAATTGCATTAATAAGAAATTGAACAGGTGTTCCCATCCTTTAGGTGAGTATATATATATCCCTAATTTCCTTTGGAGTCTGTGGGATTGTGAGATTCTGAAAGGCATTTTAGTTCTTTTTTTTAATGATTTTCTTGCTATTTCCCACAGAATTCAAATTATAGTGTTGGTCCCTTTTTTCTAAGGTCTGACATATTGTGTACAGTAACAGATGGGCTACATTTAGTAATTGTTTACCTACAAAGTGCACCCATATGATACATATAAATGGTAAAAATGGTGTGTGTGTGTGTGTGTGTGTGTGTGCGTGTGTGTGTGTGTGTGTGTGTGTGTGTGTGTGTGTGTGTGTGCTCAAGGCAAGTCAGAGATCACAGTACCCTGTAGAAATTGACTCTTGGCCCTTTTGTCAAATAGTTTGTCAAATAGGTAAAAAGCTCTGCTGGAAGCTCCAGTTTGACAACCGAATCCATCAAGGGCCACTTGTCAAAAGATGCTAGGTTTTTTAATGCTTTACCTTGCCCTTCAGTCACCCCAGCAGCACTCATTCTCCTCTAATGAGCACTCCTCTGCTCAGTGATTGAATGGTCGTCTATGTAATGAAATCAGAAAAGAATTCTTTCTCCCTCTCTTTTTCTAATCTGTCTATCTTCAGTACCCTGACCTGCATAAAAAGAACCCATAAATCGTTTAATTGAAAGCGGAGAGTGAAAATCAATACAAAGGAAGCATTAAACTTAATGGAATGCAGTGATCCAGATCCATATTTCATATCTCTTGATGGGTGTGACTTTTACACATGTCACTACGCTTTTTAATTTTTTTTCCCTTTAAGCACTTTGCTCTTTATAGAGGATTGTAGCGTTTCTGATGCTGTAGTGTAAGCAGCACTAAATAATATATTTCACAGCTATATAATAAATCAGAGATTGAGAAAATAATAATAATAATAATAATAATAATAATAATAATAACAATAATAATAATAATTGATTAGGGGTAATATTATGTTTATTAACACTACCATGAGGAGGATGAGGAGCTCAGCAGTTAGCACGTTTGCCTCACACCTCTAAACTTTGAATCTCACCTCTGGTTTGTGATAATGTAGTTTGCATGTTCTCCCAGTGCTTTGTTGGTTCCCTCTTGATACTCGTTTCCTCCCGCAGTCCAAAGACATGCTTTGTAGCCTGATTGATGTTTCCAAATTTCCTGTAGTGTATGACTGGTTGTGTGAGTCTGTGCTTGTGCGTGTGTGTTTGTGTGTGCGCGCTTGTGCTTGTGATTGGTTGTCACCCCAAACTAGGTGTACCTTGTCTCATTCCCGGAGTTTCCTGTGTGACCCCACACAGGATAAATATAAAAAAAGGAATGAATAGTAGCGTGAGTGTTTATCATTATGTTCATGTACATTTATTTGTAAAACAGTTATTTGTTAAATAAAATTGTTCAGCTACTCCCAAAAGAATTAATTCCTAAAAGCCTAGGCAAATAAAGTTTTTGATTGTAAACTCTAGTACTTATATTTTTCAATAACAATAGTTAATGTTCTCATGAATAAAAGAAATGTAAATTTGGACCTGCCAGGTAGTTCTTAGATTTATTTGTAAAAAAAAAATAATAATAATAGGGAAAAAGAGGTTAAATATGCACAATTACTTTAAAAAATAAAATGTAATTGAGACTACAGTACACTCTGAATTTTATTAATTGGTCAAACTTATTATTCTGTCTTAGGAAAACATAAAAATATTGCTAGTTAAAGCAGTGCATCCTAAAATGCCTACTAATTTGCTTTTATTAATTAGGTTGCACATGCATGGTCTCATGCTGCTGCACTCTATTAATTTGGATGCCTAAGATAGAGTTATTACTGGGAAGTGAATAATACAGTGCTCTGTCTACAGGTCAAAGGAACAAACAGTCTATGCAAAATCTTTTAAGTGAGATTTAACTAGTTAAAGACTCCGTTTTGGGTTTAGACATGTATCTTTAAGTAGTGAGTTACTATGACTAGTAGTCAGTTATTATTGTGAACTAATTCAGTATCTAATAGAAAAAGAATGTAAGTCTGGATCTATTAAGAGTTCATTCTTTTAAGTTTAAGTGTTATCTTAATCCTATAAATACTCTATTTAAAGACTGATTCTGACCTTCTTCATTTAGATATGTTAATACTTGATTTATTTATTTATTTTGTTTACTTAAGATTTGGTCTTTTAATTTATTTGCTTATTTAATGTGTTTGTTTACATAAAAACAGTTGTTTTGATCCATTATACTATATGTAGATTATACCGTTTGCAGGCTATATTTTTGTTGATAATAACTACACATAACTTTGCACACAAAGAAATTCAGCTTGTTCAGGTCCTGGATAACACTGCATACCATAAAATTCTATTTTGCAATTATATACACCATAATAATTAAAACATTGGGCCACTGGGTCAAATCTGGCCCCTCTGGATGTGACTCTGTAGGGTCTTGGGGGGTGGGCTGTGGTGTCTGGCACCAGGATGTTGGCAGCGGATCCTTTGGGTGCTGTGAGTTGCGAGGTGGGACCTCTGTGGATCGGACTTGTTTGTTGATCAGGTTGATACCTGGGGGAGTTCAGAGGTTGGGTTGGCAGCCTTGAGCTTTTTGCATAGCGGGTCCTGTGGTGGTGTACTGGGTTTCTGTGATTTGTGCTGTGTTGGCTTTTCTGTGGGTTCTCTTTAGTCTTTGGTCTTGGGTACCCATTATCCTGATCCAATGTACTGATGTCTAGTTGATGATCCATGTTGTTTAGTTCACCTGCTGGTGGTGTTAATGCTGTGTCTGCTCAGTGTGTATTACTTACATCCGATGCTTCAGTGGGGAATACTAACTGATCTATTAGTGACATTTCTCAATGATGAAACTGTCTCAGAGTTTTTTTTATGTTAGCAGTCATAATGAGTCATGACTAATGATGAATAATTTAAGCATATTTGATTTATGCAATCAGCTAATTTGGTATTTTTGAAAAAAAAAATTGTGTCTAGGTAGTATTGTTTTATTTGCAATTCAAAGCCTTCGTTTTTTTCTGAAGGGTTTGTTAGTTTTTTTTCTTTTTCTGTTTTACATTTATTACACATTATTTATTTTATTTATTGGGTATGTAGCAATTATTATAAGATTTATCAAATAAACCTCAAAACTGTATTTCAACATGGTAACTTTGTTGACTGAATTTCAGTGTCAGCTTCTTTTAACAGGTAAAGCTGCAAGCTGGTAATCAGAGAAAATTGTGTTTGTTTTAGGGGCCAAAGTTTAGTGCTGTAATTAAAGCTTTGGAACTGATGTGTTATTTCATTCACTCGCTGTTGCCCTGCTGTGCACCCAATCAGTCTGAGCAAAAACGTCTGGAGAAAAAAAATAAATGAATTCTATTTTATCTGACATAATGTAAGAACCTAAAATGTATTTCATCACAGCAAGGGGTTTTACCAAAGCTATAATTGCCTCGCAGTTGCTAATGTCATAGTGTAAATGAAGACTTATTTGTCAATTTATGTATGTTATTATTTATGTTACCAAGCAGTGCCTAATGCTAGCTATGACCTGACTTTGCTCTCTTGCAATTACACAGCGTGAGATCTTCTTGAAAAGTCATTTAATGGTATCGTGCAGGATTATGTCCTCGCCTTTAAAAAGGAGATATGTTTGCTTGTTCCAGAAGCCTTGTAACATATAATTAATTTTGCTAATGGGCTACTAAAGGCTTCGATAGACTTTGAGGTCTTGATTGCAGTTGTCAATTCATGCAGATGTCATAGTTGACCTTCAGTTTAGTCATCTGTTTTTTTTTCCCAGATGACACTATACTTGCTATTGTATAATAATTTCACCTGGTCACAAATATTATATTAACAACCCGCTATATAAAGCTAAAAACATTTGAATAGTATATAGTGGTACATGCAGTAATGACTTTCCCTCTCAGGAAGTCCTGTATCATTGTTCAAAATAGGCCATACTTCTTACAAAACAATAAGACAATAGACTAATGCTATGTCCATAAATACAGGATAAAGCCAGGATGTTGCTGGTTTATGCAAACAATGTGGGCCTCTTTGCTTTGACTCCACTTTTCCAGACTGAGAAGGCTAGACATTAATCTTGTTCCTCGCCTTTGACTTTGTAAGGTTGATAAGATTTTTTTTGTACACAATAGTGAAATACAGGGTGTCTCAAACGTCTCCAGACATACATGTAGGGGAAATTTAGATTTTTTTTCTTTTTTCTTTAGCAAAATTTAGCAACTTTATGTTCTTCCTCTATGTGATTGCTTTTCCTTTATGAATGAACACAAAATCATCTCTCCTTGTGTTGATAGTAACAATTCTGGTGTTATGCATGTAACTGATTGTAAAAAGCTGCTTTGAGACAATGACAATTGTTAAAAGTGCTATACAAATAAAATAAAATAAAATTGAATTGAATGTAACTGCACTTTGAATATGTTTTAAATGATTCTCCAATCCAGCCATGAAAATATCTTCAGTAAGGCTTTGTATTTATGCATATATACAGTATATATATATATATATATATATATATATATATATATAGGAAAAACCATTTAATTAAAATGTTAATTTTATGAATGGATAGAGACTTTTCGGACACACTGTAGAAAAGTGAGTAATTTTAGTTAACCATTCATGCTTGATTCATTTCAAGATCTTTGACTGTTGGATTAAAATAATACATTAAGAAATTTCACATTTGAATACCCTTCAAGCATTTAATCCACAAATTTCATTTCAGTTCAAAGTTTAATGTCATAGGTATGATTAAAAAAATAATAACTTTCAGATGAAGATTTCTGCATTGGAATTTGGCATGATTATCACTTCTTACTGGGTGTTTTCGGCTGACTTTTACCACAAAGCTTGTCGGCTTGGATTAGCTGTTCCTCTAGCTTTGATTACTCTTCCTCTGTGTATACTTCTTAGTGTAGGCGGAAAGACACAGAAGCTGTCAATCAACTGCTTGGGCAGAGGCTCACATCACGTCTTCCTTTTACAGTCACAAGATGATAGTTGTACTTCCTTCATTTTCTATGCGTGTTCTCTGTTCTGCTATTCACTGTTTTATTTACTCGGTTTATAGCCTCCATTTACAATGCCTTATGTTTCATTCTCTTGCAGACTTGCAGAAAATGTAGAAAGAGTAAAAACAGTTGCTGCGTATGCAGTACAGAGTTGGTGTAATGTAGCCTGCACTGCTCACCTTATTTGAAACGATAGTAATTGAGACCACTTCTTTCCATAAACCATCTAAGTGCGCTTCTCTCTCTCTCTCACGCACACACACACACACACACACACACACACATGCATGCACACACTTTATCAGCTTATCTCTATAACCTTGAGTCTTTGTTTATGAAAATTTCCTGCAACATAATGTCATAAATACAAACATTAAGCACAAAAAAAAAAAAAACGATTAAACAGCTAGTGTGTGAAGCAGAAGGCTGGCTGACTATGAGACAAAGCCACTGTAAATAAAGCAGGTAAATCAACATTGTTTACACACACACACACACACACACAGAAAGAGAGAAAGAGAGAAAAGTCATATACTGGAATCGTCTAGTTGGTTAAAGGGATGTCAACACCTAGACCACTTATCCAGTAGGTCATCACCAAGGTTGATGTGTGTATGAATAGCAGGACTCTAACATACTCCGTGGCAGGTATTGATGATGACCAGGAGGGTCTTGATGTAGCCATGAGTCTTTGTGACCTTTTCAGCTGAAGTGTGTGTTCTGCCTCTGGCCTTTAAGAGCTCGCACTGGAGCGCAGTGTAAATGTGCTGTGCTATTCTCCTTACTGTTTTTCAACAGATTTAGAAACCTTTGATAAACATGAAAAGAAGATTTTTTTTTTTATATTAGACATACACAGGAGATTTCACTGTCATGACTTATACAGAATAAGGACATAATTTTTTTTTTTTTTTTTTAAAGCTCTGTTTTGGTCCTTGCGTGTAGGTTTAGTTTGTGAACTTGCTAGTTGGTTAACAGTGCTAGAATGCTTGTTCAAGCACAAATGAAGCATGTAGATTCCCATGTTAGACGTAAACCTAGTTTTAAGCTACCTATTGGGACTGTGGGTTGTTTGTATGTTATCCCAGTGTAGTGCTCCCTTATGTCTGTAACTGGAGCACTTTCAGACTTTTGCTGAGTGGACGACAGTCTGATGGAGTGTTTTGATTAATGGCCGAAGGTTTGCGAGATGATTACTACACCATATCCCTCCACTGCCGCAAGGCTGTTAGAATTAAACACTGCATACTGTATTTATCTCATTCTTGTCAGTGGCATGCGTTTGTTGACAAAGACTGAAGGTAAGTTTACAGGCTGTGTTTGGCGATATATTTAGTATAGCCACACAATAGCAAGTGCGATATTACTTTTATACAAGAGAGCAAAGAATGAACATTGAATAACTGATGTTTTAGACACAAAAGATGGCTAATGCTTTGATTGCCTTAGATCTGCTAGTGGAAGAAGCTATCTTTACAGTCTGTCTCAGATTTCTTTACTAGCTACTGTAGCTCACACTGATGTGTTTCCTTCTTTGTCTTCATCTTCAGTAGTTTCATTTTCATGAAAAAGTATCATTTTGTGTCCAGTGTCCAGTGATGCTGCACACTTTACTGTACTGACCTTTTTGAACTAGAAAATTGATTTTTTTTTTTCGTACACACAAAGACATGCAAAGCGATATGCATGTTGAAACATCACAGTGTGGTTATGCTAAATATAAGCACTATCGGAACAATTCTCAACCAATCAGTTTAGTGAACCGTAAATAACTGTTGTATAATTATAGCTATATTCGAACCATGGTAGATGGACAGTATCAGTCAAAAGTTTGACGTAAGTTTGGATTTATTTTTTATATTTTTGTTCAAAACTATGAAATAATACATATGGCCTTATGTAATGTATTTTAAGACCTGAAGGTCAGCTGGAATAGTTTTTGCAAGAACAGTATTGTCAAGGGCATTTGTGAAACCCTTCAAGCACGATCATGAAACTGGCTTTCATAAAGACCATACGAGGATCTCTCTGCTGCAGAGAAGTTCATTTAGAGGTACCAGCCTCAAAATCACCAATTTACAGCGCCTCAGATTAGAGCCATTATGAAGGCTTTATAGAGCATAAGTAGCAGACACATCTTAATCTCACCTGTTCTCATGAGATTATTCAATTCAATTTTATTTATTGCATATTTTGGACGCCTTCGGCATTATTTTAAGTAGAAAGAAAAAAAATTTATTGGAAGGTAGGTCAAATATTTGGCTGGTACTGTAATATAAGTGCAAAGAAAGTTTATAGTTTTAAAAGAAATAGCGATGTGCGCTGTAACAACAAAATAACCATTTCATACCAGTGCTTTTAAACCCATACATGTTTTCAGTGCTAGTCATACTCTCCTGTGTAGCTGAGCAATAATGCTGTATCTTTATGCTGTCACTTTCGATTCAAATCCTGCTGCATTTTTCTTCCTTACTCCTGTACGCTCACTCCCCTTCTGTGACTGTCGAACTCCCAACCCAACTGATGCTCCTGTGGAGGCTGTCGACTTGTAGCCATCGTTACCAGACCCAAGGGGATGTTAAATGCAGCGCACTTTAGACATCCTTACAGAAGTAGAATTGAAGATTTTTGTTTCTCAATATAGATGAGAGAGCAGGGTCAACAAAAACGGGCTGCAGGTATTTACATATAACAACACAAGTCAGGGCAAAGAGTTAAAAAGCATGTATTTATATGAGTATACAAAAAAAATGTTACTTGGTCACTAAATTGCACATGGATGCCTTTTATTAGCTCCATTCATTTTTTTTTCTTTTTCCTTTTTTTTCTAAGCTATGTCTGTGTTCTAAAACTTATCTGCCCTGCAGCAGAAACATTAAGTCAATATTATTTTAGGCAACTCCTTCAAATCCATCGTTTTTTTGGGTTAGGGGTGGTTGATGTTTTATTATATTTGCTGAAACATTACATAATTTAATAGTGAAAATATAAGTTGCAATATATTGGTGTGAATAAAAATAAGTCGATAAAATGTAATAATATATTTGAAGTTAATAATATGCAATGAGAAAATAATGGCCTGCCTTTTAGTATGCATAGCCTTTCAATATTTATTGAGGGTATAATAGAAACAAGTAATTGTTTACAGTGTGGTTGCCTGCGTGATCAGCCTCTCTGTCTGTCAGGGGATTAAACAGCAAATGAGGCAGGACGACTCAGTAGCCAATGACAGTCTGCCTAATAGCTCGCTAACCAATAAGGGCAGCCTTAATTGCTGGGACAGACTGAATTGACTTAGCTCAGCTTCTAATTAATCTCCAGTGTAATGATGCAAGTGAGGGTAAGAACGGTGTGGAGGATAGGAAAATGTGTTTATGCGAATACAGCATCTTCCCGTGAGACTCAGGCACTGGTAAGGTGCTGGTGATTGCTTTGAAGCGAGATATAAATACAGGAATCCCCTTTTGGCCCTGAAGAAGCTCAAGAGGAGCAAACAGTCACACTAGAGCTTTGATGACGTGGTCAGCAGGTTCATGCCACCATCAGCTTTGTAAAGACTGGCTTGTTTTTCGTCATTCAACCACATTCAGAACATTCATTTATGATCCTGCTCCTTTAATAGCAGAGTGTCAACTGTTTTTTTTTATTATTATTATTACTCTCAAACATAATTAAATTGGATGCAAATATATATATATATATATATATATATATATATATATATATATACAGTATATACAGAAATATATATATATATATTATATATATTCTGTATATATTCTGACTATATATATATATATATATATATATATATATATATATATATATATAGTCTAAAACCCATGGACATCATCGATTTTTTCCTTGAGGTGCTTTGCCAGGCCTTTAGTGCAGCCTAATTCATTTGATGCTTGTTTGTAGGGCTTTCTACCTTAAGCCTTGTCTTCAAAAAATATAAAAAAAACATGCTCAATTGGACTGAGGTTAGGTAAGAGGTTTGGACATTTAAGAAAATCCTATTTCTTTGCCTTATGTTGCTTTTGTGGTTGGCCATTATCCATTTGCAGTGTGAAGTATGCCTCTATATTTATCTTACCATTTCTATCAGCAGTCACTTCGTCAACAAACACCAGTACTGTAATTCCACTGACAGCTGCATGATTTGATTAAATTATCAAGATAATTATAAAAAAAAAAAATCACATTGCTATTATTTTAAAACATATTGCCATTGCAATTTAAACTGCAGTATACAGCATAACTAGTAAAAGTAACATTTGGGATTCTAATGTACTCATCTAGGCTAGGAGGCATATAATGGTACAAATTATCTCATTAAGATGATGTTTGTCAATATCTATTTTTTTCACCACAAAAGTATTTAAAAAATAAACAAGTACTTAAATTATTGACAAACTCTATGTACTGTAAATTGACAATTACACAGGTCTGTATTATGATTTGTGTGTGTGTGTGTGTGGGTGTGTGTGTGTGTGTGTGTGTGTGTGTGTGTGTGTGTGTGTGTGTGTGTGTGTGATTCATTGTGCAGCACTAATACACACAGCACTAATTACTATTAGTGCATCGTTAATACTAATACACAAGAATTTGGCAGCATTGTCTTAGATGTTTTGTAGCAAATTTTAATTTGGCCTTTTTGTTATTGATGTGTCTTTCATTTGTACAGTATATGGACCCTTTGTGGCTATATTCAAGACGTTTTTAGTTGTCTTCGGTGTGAGCTCACCAATGTTTTCCTTCTTTTTAAGAATGTACCATTTTGTCGATTTCAACCATTTTGTATGATAAGTCTGTTTTTATCTGCCTTTATCATTTGCACTGGTGACTCTTTGGAAATCATATTGAGAGTCCCCACAAACAGCTATCAAATGCAGATTTAACACTTGAAATCATCTTCGGACCTTTTTACCTCCATTATTTGTCATGATATAACAAGAATACATGTCTGTAAATCCTGCTTATCAGTTACTCAATTAACCTGTCAGTGGTTTTAATGTTATGAATGATAACAGACAGAGAGAGAGAGAGAGAGAGAGAGAGAATTCCAGGTTTTTAAGATGTCGTTCACATACACAGGGAGTCTCCCACAGGTGTACCAGGATTTCGAAACACACTGAGTAAAATAATCAGGACAATTACTGAACCCTGGGAAGAATCTCAGGGAAAATTATGTTAAGCATATTTTAAAGTGTGTTTTTAGCAGTGTGAGGGCTGCTTTTTTGCCCAGCATGAACCTCTGTATTAAGTGTGCTTACCATTTAGTTTCACACTAATGTTTATTTTTCTTATTTCAATTTTATCTTTCTCTTCCTATCTTTTCTCTCCTGACCTTTAGTGTCACATTTTTCTATTCAGTAATTTCTTTACATTAGATGTCCTAATATAATGGAAATTCTGTAGAGCTTTTTAAGCCAATGAAGTGGGTTCTGTAGTAATGATGACTTAAGGTAAGGGTAAAGGGTTTTTGCTGGATGTTTTTTACCTGACTCCTCATTTATCTAGGCTTAAGACTGACACTAAAAGTACACAAAGTGCAACCTTCAGTGACTGCGTTTGGTTTCCTGACCGGGAATGAAACCTGGGCCATAGCGGTAAAAGCGCAGAATGCTAATCACAAGTTCATTGTCATACATCATAAAAGTTCATAGTATTAAGTATAAAGTAACGTATCCACTGTCAATGAAAACACCTGATAATGATACATTTAAACAAAAATGTAAACATCTTTAAAGGCTAGATTAGAATGGGTGTAAAAAAAAAACTCACAATGAAGAAATTAATCCAGCTTTCCTGCAAGTTAATCTAAACATGTCTGCAAGCAGCTCTCACAAGATGCATCTGTAGAATTAAAAAGAACCTATAATCCATCAGACAGAGCAACACTTTTTTATTATTATTATTAACAAGGACAAGAAGAGCCCTTGTGTAACTTGTGGATTTTTATTGCAGTGTAGATATAAAGAATGGTAAACAACTGATGAGATTTTCTTTTAAGGAAATATTCTATAAACAAAGTAAAAGTAAAGCAGAACTTGAAGAACTTCTTTATGATTTCTCAGAAAGTCCCCAAGGTCATGTACTGTAGCAAAGGTTTTACAGAGTTTATAGTCAAAAATGTATATCAAAAATGTTGATATTTACAAAAGTATATATTTACAGAGGATGTTGGGTGTATTGGAGGTCACACGTGGTGTGCACTTAAATGTTTGAATATACAGGGGGTGTTGATCAGATGGGAATGTGGACAGAAGAGGTCACAGCTTTGGGAAAAAAACTGTTCTTACCTTGTTCGTAAAGGATTTTATTGACCATACCCTGATAACCCTAATATTGCCTAGGGAGCATGTGTTGCTCTTGATGGCAATAAAATTACTAGCCCATTTTGTTTTCACTTCTAAGGGATTATATAAAAACATGGAATTTGCATGATCAGCAAATCTATTCTAATGAAGTGTAAAGCTCAAGATCAATACTGCAAAGAAAGCACTTTGCCAAACGTACCATTACTGTATCAGGAGTTTTATCAAATTTTAAATAATAGCTTAAACCCTAAGTGAATAATTAATCATTTAAAAAGTATATAATATTTGCATAGTAGTAGAAAATCTGTATAATTTCATGTAAAATAATTCTACAGATATTATAATGTAATCATCAATGTTTAATGACTCACTAAAACAGAGTAAAAGCTGTGTAACTGCAAAAAAAAATACTGAGAGACACAGTTTAAAATTAACTCTGACAAATTACGTGATGCATATGAACACAAATATATTATTCTGCCAAAGGAAGCTCTGTTATGGGAAAGATTTTAACCCGCGGAGTGGGGGTTTGTCCATGAGACGAGATAATGAGGTAAATTTAGACATGCACGTCTACCCCTCAAGTATATTTCCACGACTAATAAGCATTCTAACTCCAATATTTATGCTAAAAAAGCAAGACTAAAAAAAATGGACTGGTGGCTTTCCAAAATAAGACATACTGTACGCCTAAGAGTGCAAATAAAAGCACTGAAGTAAGTAAAAAAGGAGGGGAAAAACGAGGGTGTTTATGCAGCAGAATCTACACTAGTTAACTTCTAAACTCATGCTTGTGGTGCATTTTTTTATGTGATTTAATAATTAAAAATAACGTCCAAAATACATGAGTTATTCTATAATTTGTGCATTTTACATGAATGCGATAGAACAAATAGTGTTTCAAGTTAGTAATTCCTTTTGTAACATATCTGCTTAAACATGACTGATTATGTACACGAAATTTAAACAGGAGCTATTAATATGGAAAAAAAAATAAAAAATAAAATGAGAGAACACTTACAACAGTGTGTTTAAAATATAGATTACAAAAAAGAATGACATCCTGTGATGCTGGTTACTTGGCATTTGGCATTTGAGTTCTGTTAGTAACTAAATTGACGGACTACATTGACTTTTGCAGATGTTAATAAACTGATATATTGAAATTATTTAAATGAGAAACTTAATATAATATATTTTGTATATAAATAAATATTACGTTTGTAATAAAAAAAATAAATAGTTATTGATTTTTTCATTGTTTTAACACCAAGACACCTTCAACTGCAAAAGCAAAAACGATTAATTTGGCAACATTTAGACAATTTTCCAGCTAAGTAAAGCATAGGTTCCATCTAATGTTTATGTGGTATTATACAGTACCATGCTTTCCCTTAATAGGAAAAAAAATATTTTTAAGGAAAATATTTTGAATAAAAGTACTTCAGCAGACATCAAATATACCCCAAATTATAGAACCATTACTAATTGATTACTAATTAAAAACAATATAATTAAATACTTGATGTTTTATTTAAATTCAGTTGGTCAACAATTGAAGAACTCATTTATTGTGTCAACACTAAAAGTTAATTTGTGACTGGCCAGTCTGTGTTATGGCCTTAGCAAACTAGTAATATAAATATTATACAAAATTCATTGACTTATTGAGCAAAAAAAAAAAGCCTACCGGAATATCTCATAATAATTATATACTGAAAATACCAATAATAATAAAAATAATAATGATAATAGTAATAATAATAATACTGGTAATAATGATTATGAGCCATAATGGACCTTGCTGCTGGATTTGCTTACAACAAAATCTTATCTAGTTCCAATTCCTAACATTGTTTATATTGCTAATAACTAACATGAAGTAATATAAATGATAAGAGATAGAGATGGCTTACTGTAGATCAGCAGGACACATTCAATGTAGTAAACCCAGCAAGGGGTATGAAGAAGGTTACAACTTTGAGGAACTGTAACTTTAAAGCTACATTTTGTTTCTCTGATTTTGTGTTTACCAGCTACACCACCGAAATCGAAACATGGAAGAATGCCTAATCAGAGAGAGAAGAGAGCAACAGGAGAACCCTACTGGGCATATTCGGGTGAGTTATGTTTTTCCTGCTTTTAATCAGGAAAGTTTCTTTTTGGATGGACATGATTCTTTGCACAACTTCCTTTCTGGAACATTATTTTTGTCTTTCCTTGTCTAAAGAAAAACACAGTTATTCACTTTCTTCTCCATAAAGAGGAAACCATGTCTATAGAGATGTTTAGTCGCTAGGCTTTTTTAGTCGGCGGCATGCTACGTCTGTGATTTCTTCTTTAAAGCTCTGACAGTTCACTCCCATATGGTTTTAAATGGCAGCATGAATTATTTATTATAGTTAAACCCTACAAATCTGCCACTGTCTGCCTAATTCGACTATGAGGGCAATGTATATTGATTAGCGATGTCATTTCTCCAGGAGGTTTAACATCTTAAGGAAAGTAAAAAAAGGTGATAATGACAAAGCAGCATAAAACTTTCAGGGGGTAAAATTATATGCATTTCTCAGATCATGGTCCTCACAGCATACAGTAAAATCAAGGTAATATTGAGTTTTCTGTTGCAGCACTGCCACTTTTGTACATTTTAACAAAGGTTTTCTTAATGTGAGCTTTGCTTTTTACATTTAACAGTTTGGTATAACACTTGATAGCACAGGATAATTAACCAAATCCCCACCTTTGCGGTGCGAGGTGTAGACATTTACAGAAACTTGCTGAAGATTTTAGCTATCACTTGATAACCTAGCCACAGCTGTAATTTCTCTTCTTGTTCCTTTTTCTCAAAATACAGTAAAAATACTTACAACTGGCATGTAAACTACTGTGCTAAAAATAGTGTTTGAAAAACAACATGCTAAAAATCATTCGTGCTGTTCTTTGGAGCAAACACATCATACATAAATGTTCCTTATTGTTCTACATCTAATCCCAGGACAACTTTTAATCTCTCTACTGCATCTCATGGGTTGTGATAAGTTGGATGTTGGCAACCTTTTATTTCCATTCGCGGTCATTGCTTTTTTCGCTGGGCTCGAAGTGCCCTCTGAGAGATTCCCTACAAATGCAGGACATTTATGCCAGCAGTCCCAACAGGCCTCCAACAGGGAATGATCTTTAAGTGCTCTACTTTCCTGCTTTATTCTCTACTTGACAGCTTCATAAGTCTGTTTTCTATGTAGAAAAGATGTTCCCCAAGAGGTTGAACATTATGACACATTGTCTTTAAGAATGTAATGTTAATTTTATCTATCTATCCATCTGTCCATCTATCTATCTATCTATCTATCTATCTATTTATCTATCTATCTATCTATCTATCTATCTATATACATTCCTTGCAGACCTTACACAGCAAAATCCTCAGTCTTAATGTAAATAACACTGTTTTTCAACACATATTTTAACATATTGCCTAAGAATCATTGAACTGACCTAAAAAAGTTTTTACAATTATTTTGTCCTCTAATTTTGGACCAAGCTATACAATTAGTAAGTAAAAATTCATGGCTATTGGCAATTCTGGGTGGATATTTGATCACTCTTCCTGGCAGAATCGGGTGTGCTCGATTTTATTTGTTTGTTTCCTGGCACAGACCTGACTTTTAAGCATGGCCAGCACATTTTCAATAAGGGTCAGGCCCCTAAAACTTAAAGTTAGACTCCATTATCTAATTTCACAACTACTGTAGCATTGATGCATGTCAGAGGTCATTGTTCTACTGGAAATAGGGCCATGTGATTAACTGAATGTTGCATTCAATTACGATTTTTGCTTCCAACTATTTTAAACATCAAGATAATTGAGATTATACAATTATTGTGCCGTATTCTGTTTCACAACAGTTTTCTTGTTGCCTTATAAATCTTGTGCATTTGTCCTTCACTAGTGACAGTCAGAACAGACTTCCCCCCACAGTCAGCATGCATATGAGTCATGGATTAATTTATTTTAGCCATCATTCTGCGGGAGTTTATATATTATGTATGCACACACTTTGTTTCAAGTATGTCAAACAAATCCTTTTTTATGTTGGTATACTAAAGCTATCAGTTGTAGTCAATAGGCCTTGGGCTTAGCAAAATAAAATACTTTTTAAGACTTTTTGCATCAGTGAATTAATAATGTAAGTGGATCTATGTACATTTTTGACCCTGTATTGATTTTATGAAGCTCAAAATAAATTAAACTGTGTGATCCATTTTTTTTCTATTGTTAAAGATCTCTGCTGTTTACTTCTGTTAAAGATGTGTTGTATAGTGCTACTGCAATTAATTGCCTAAAATTATTCACCTTTTATTATAGATAATATACTCATAGTTGGGAATTTATGTAGAGTTTGTCGATTATGTCAGTATAAGTCAAAGACATGCAGTGTAGGCTATTTAGTGTTCCCAACTGCCCATAGTGTATAAATGTGTGTGTGTGTGTGTGTGTGTCCTGCGAGGGATTGGCACCAGGGTGTATGCTGCCTCATGCCTGAAGTCTTCTGGCTTAGGCTGGAGGCTTTCCGTGACCCAGTACGAAATATGAGGTACAGAAAATGAATGAATGTATGAATCATTAAATATATTTATCGTTATTTGGTGTTAGCATGAATGAATATGTTTTAATGAAAAAAGGTACATTTGATAGGTAAATATCTGTAGTTTAAATTGCAATCGCAGTATATATCAAAATAATAGCAATGTGATTTATTTATTTATTTTTATTTATTATTTTTTTAAATTTTAAAAGTTTACAGTCATTTTGCCCCAGACGAATATTCCTGTAGACTGATTTATACTGAATTTTGGGGTTTCACGCTATGTAATCAAAGAGAATGTAATGCCCAGAACATGTTCAGCAGTTTGCTTTGATTCCTTTTGATTTGCACATAGAAATACAGACGTCAGTTTACCTCATGGAGCACATTTGTCTTTAACAGATGGCGCATCAGGTTTGTTAGACTTGGTTGATCACAGTCACCAACCTGACTGTTTCCAGGCAATCTTGGTTTAAAGTCTAACGAATTCGCTATAAAATATGTCCGACTTTGCCAAGTTATATCTCACAGCTTGAGGCCATTATGCAAACAGTATTCGATTAGCACAGATTTTATAGAAGCTGTTCAATAGCCCTTTTGTTTTAACCTCTCAAATGCTCTGACATGTACGGCCTCTTAATTGGCAAGTTGTTCTTGTTGTATTTGTGTGTGTATGTGTGTGTTCTGAGAGGAAGCAGAAGGTGGTTATACCTTCCATGCCCACACAATCATTTCTGTGCCAGAGGATTTCTGTAGGCTCCTCTGTCTCAATGCTTTGTGCTTCACACATTTTCTTTGGCTTCAGTTCAGAAACGCAACATGAAACAGCAAGGAAGTTATCAAATGCCAAACATTATACGCTATTAAAAAAACAACATAGGACTTCAAAATCAAAAATGGCCAGCTTTGTAAATTTCTTTCTTTCTTTTTTTTTATTATAATTTTTAGATTAGTGATTTACTTCTTTTTGTATATATGTGTGTATATATGTATGTGTATTTACAGTATGTAAATGAAAATTGTAAGCATTGTTGATGGCCACTTTTAGAGGCGCCTGAAATAGGTAGAGAATGACAAGCAGTTCACTTGCCTCTTCTGACAATCAGAAACCGATGTATCATGTGTGTGGCTGGGCTAGAACATGTTCTTGGGTGTAGATGTAGATTTCATCAAACTGTAAAGAAGGAAGAAAAGAAATTTTGCCAACAGAACAGAACTGCCTGATTTAATCTACACCATATAGTGAAAAGATGGCAATGAGACTGATGTTTAAATGCGGTGAGGAACTTTTAGCCCGTGTGATGAGACAGAGATGAATAATGTGTAATAATTGTTACAGACAGGTTTCAGATTGGGAACTTATAACTCTTCAATATTTGGCAGAGATGTTGTATTTCCAAATTTATGTCTTGCAATGCAGTCTTGAAATGCGGTTTCAACCCATTTCAGTTTATAATGCTAAACTTTAACTTCTAATTGGAATATATTTGGGGAAACATGTAGCTTTCAGAATCTATATGTCATTAAAAAAGTACTATGCAAAAGGCTTTGTCACTGTAATTTTTATACTAATTTGGATTACATTGATTATTTGAAATGTTTCAGTTAAATTCAGTTTTATTAATATAGCGCTTTTATATTTTATATTTAAAATATATGTATATATATTATAATATATATTATAATGTATATATTATAATATATGTTTCAAATGTGCAAGGAAATATGTGTATAAATCAAAATGATTAGACTGTCTAAATGTAATATTACCAACAAATGTAAAATATTACACAAAATAAATGTTTGTATGCCAGTAAAGAAACTAACATCAACTATTATATTACAGACAACTTTTCAGACAAAAAAAGAAAGAATGCTGGCTGTCAAGGCTAACATGAAACTACAGAAGCAAGTGTGACAGTCAAAGTTTTAAGAAGAACGAGTCTCCAAGATGCTTAAAAACGATCCAGAGTCTTTAGAATCTGTATAAAGGGTCCCTGAGAGTACTAATGTATTTTTAAAGGCAAAGTATTGTCACACCAAATATTGACTTTAGTTATAGTTTAATTAAATATAGTTAAGTTTATACATGTTAATTGCTTTTTGTAGATTTTTTTAATGGAGGAAATGTTTTGTTGCTCATGAGGGCATCTTCGCTTCACAGCATTGTCATAAACCATTGTTCAATAACGAACATAGTATATCCAATATGCCCCATTATATACAACCTTCTCTTGTACCCTGGGTGCAGATGGTATGATCACTGGTGTGCTTGCTCAGATATCTGTGGGTGGCTTTATGAAATCTCTGCAGCAGCTGTAAAGTATGTGTCTTCAAGTATTTAGGCCATGGGTATGATTGATAACATCTCCATGAGGGAGTGTCATTTTTCAAATTCCTTTTATTTCTCAGGTCTATCTCCCATTCTTTTCCACCCCCGCACAGAACGACATACGCATGATTGGCTACCCCATGGTCCCAAACCTCCCTTTCCAATTTTATCACACTTTCCCTTCATTCATTAGGGGCCTCTAATTTGTGCTTTGCTTTTAACTGCAAATTAAAATTGCCTCATCTCTGTTGGAGACCTATCCAGTCGCTAATCTAAACTATGCCTCTGTCAGCTATATTTCCTGAACAATTGTTTATTGTTTTTTAAGTGATAATCACACATGTGAGAATGATCACTCTAGGTGGAACAGTAAGTCAATTACAGCTAAATGATATAAAGGAGGTAATATAAATGTAATTAAGCAAAGAAAAATGCTACAAATTGTCATAAGTGGGCCTGAATACTGTTATTGAATCTAACCACACACTGGCAATTAAGTTGCCCATGGGGGCGAAATTTGATTTTTATTTCTTTAATGTCTGTTTATGCAGGTATTTCTCGAATAGAGACAGATAATATTGCACACTCAAGGGTGCAATTTCTTTCTTTCTTCTTATTCCGTCACTTTCTTGTTTTTTTACGGTCTTGCTTTCTTTGTACTTCAGCAAATATTCACTTTAAGCTTGAAAGAAGGTATTGATGTTTGGCAATGCTCTGTTGTTGCAATATGACATTATTACGGAAAACTCGGAAGCCTGTCATTTACAAGGCTATGCAGCAAACACTTCTCAAGGTGATTGCGGAGAAAAGCTCTGTTGTATCACAAAGCCACAGATGGAAAATGGCATACAATATACTCTCCTTTTTGACATACAGTAGTTTTTAATGAGGATTTGGTTTTTGGGATATTATGGAAATCACAGATGGTCAGTTCCATACAAGCTTTTTTTTTGGAGGGGGGAGGATAACCAGGTAGTAGGATGCCATCAATCTTCACACTAGCTACAAAAGAGCTCCAAAGCATCAATGGGGTCCAGCACTGTATTGTCCAGCAGGTATTGGGTGATTTACAGTATCTATGCAGTTGACAAACATGTTCATACAGTAGTGCACTTAAAGTAATGCATAGTGTTCAGTTATTGCATTTTATGTCATACTCTCAGGAAAGGTTTTTTTTTTGAAAAATGTTTTCAACTGATTTGTGAATGTCAGCCTTTGAGGCAGTTTTTTTTTTTAAGAGCGCACAGTCTAATTAAAAAAAAATTCTTAAAGTATCAGAATTTCTTCTGAAGAATCTCCTTAAAGTGTTAGAGATTTTTTTTCAGTGGACCAAAGTTTAATACTCAGTACTGTTTACCTACTCTTGATAGAAGCTCAGGGTTATGAGCACCAATAATTTGTGTCTGATAATGAAAATTGCTAACTTTTGGAAAATTTACTTTACAAATGGCACTAAAAATCACTTTGAACTATGGAGCTGCTGGTCATTAATACACGTTTTATACACATCTTTTAATGTGACTGATTTTTAGCAGGGTGTATGCTAAGGGGGAAAAAACAATGCATCCACACCCTTACTACAGTCTAGACAGAGTTTGTATGATTATATCTCTGTGTTCGGGAGGAAAAGGATATGAAGCTAATGGTGGGTTTGGCTCAGGAATGTAAGGCAAACTGCCCTATTAAACATAAATAACAACTGGATTTAGTATGGCTTAAGTGACTGTTCTATTGCAGCACTCATTTAACATTATTACTTTGTTTTGGGATGATCCCAATCAAGTCTTTGCCAAATTCTATAACAGACTGTGCAGTAACATGTTATTTTTTGTGATCATTACCACATCTCATGTATGGTCTGCTATTCCCAATACTGCTTCTCTATCTGTCACCAATTTAATATAATCCTATGACATCCTCCTTGTGAGGGATTCAGATGCCTCAACTCTTGATCATATAATTTCATTACAGTGTATGATTTCGACAGGAAAAACATTTAGTGTTTAAACTGAGCTTGATGAATATCAAAGCCAGAAACATTCACAAAACATGCACTGCTATGACATCATATCACTGTACAGCCAAGATTCCTTTTAATGGGTTTCATGGGAACGAATAGGATTAACAGTAGAAATAGCTGAAAGAGTAAGAGTACTGTAGATTAGCTGAAGAATCCAAAGTTATTACTCTGTAAATCAACAAATATTGATCCCACAGGGCTTTATTTTCCAACAATGAAGGTATTTTAGACTTCTGGGACTTATAACTATAACAAGAATGTCATGAACCTACTATTTCATTAGTTAGAAAGCTCTGGAACAGGGTTGGACACACGCCTTTTTAATTAAAGACAAAGCCCCAGATAAAAGAATAAATATACAACTATCTGAAGTTCTAATAGATTTTTTTTATCCTGTGAATTCGACTAATAAGGCGAAATAATATCTACTACTTCTTCTTGGTTAGCGATCACCACAGCAGACCATTTGTCTCCATCTAACTCTGTCCACCACATCTTTGTCACGACAACCTCCTGCATGTCCTCCCTCACCACATTAATAAACCACCTCTGGGGCCTTTCTCTTCTCCTCCTGCCTGGCATGTACATCATTTTTCTCTCAATGTACCCCTCATCCCTCCTCTGCACATGTCCAAACCATCTTAATCTGGCCCCTCCAACTTTATCCCCAAACCATCCTACCTGCACTGTTCCTCTAATCCAAGTATACTCATTCCTAATCCTGTCCATTCCTCTCATTCCCAAAGCAAATCACAGCATCTTCAGCTCGGACACCTCCAGCTCTGCTTCCAGTCTTTTTGTAGCAGCAACATCTTCATACCATACAACATGGTCTCACTACCATCCTGTTTACTTTGCCTTTCAGTCTTGTCAATACCTTTCTGTCACAGATTACTCCTGCTACTCTTCTCCACCGAATGCACCCTGCCTGCACTCTCTTTTTCATTTCTCTAACACACTCCCAATTGCTTTGGAGAGACGACCCTAAATATTTAAACACTCTTCTCCTTGCAACCACACCCTTACCCCACCCTTACTTTTATTTACACACATGTACTCTGTATTGCTCCTACTGATCTTTATGCCTCTTCTCTTCGGGGCATCCCTTTACCTCTCTAGACTCATCTCAACCTGCTCCCTACTCTCACAATATCATCCGCAAACATCATAATCTATGGGGACTCTTGTCTAACTTCATCCGTCAACCTGTCCATCACCAATGCAAACAGAAAGGGGCTTAGAGTCGATCCCTGGTGTAGTCCCACCTCTACCTTAAACCTGTCGGCTGTACTGTACTTATGGCATACCTTAGCGATGTAAAACTGTCCTTGTACATATCTCGCACCACTTTCACATATTTCTTTTTAGTCCACTTCTGACTTCTTCACACTTGCCTTCCTACTGATGTACTCATGTGTTTTTCATTCTCAGTTATCATACTCTCTATTTAGACCACTCTGTTCCTTCACAGTTTGTGAGTATTTACCCATTTAGTATACCAAGCATTGTTTCCAATGTTTTGTTTTTGTTCAAAATTCTGTGTTTAGCAGTATAGTTTAACAGCAGTGCTTGAATTTCTGAAGTGGTTAAAATTATACCCAATTATAACTGCAATTATAACTGAAGTGGATCTAGTAAATCTTAGCAAATTCTGAATAGTTAGATTTGTTTAGAATTGTAACAAAAATAATTAAACACATTGAATCATGATACATTTAAATGTATGAAATTCCAATTTAAATTGTATTTGTCACGTACACAATCATATAGCATATTCCCTTTCTAACCTCTAATTAAGATCACCACTAGGTGTGTGGAACAAGGAATTTTACACCCTACATGGTTAAATAGTCTTTGTAGCTTATGTTATTCATAAACAAATCAGCATGGATGGTTTAGAGGCTATGCAGAACAACTTAGAAGCATTTACTACTTAAGTAGACTAAGTAGTTGTTTACTAAGTCTCGTTTAAGATGACATAATGCTTTCAGATGTGTTTACCTGCTAAAGGTTCTTCCGTGACTGGTTTTGAATGTGGAATTTGCCAGGCAGCTGCTCTCCCCTCAGTACTGTGGACTTACTTTCACTCATGGCGACTGGCAGTTAGTGTAATTATTCATTTTTAGAACATCTGTGACATGGAGTGATACATATACAGTAGTTAAATTTCCCAGTGCTGTTATGCTCTATTATCACCACTCATCCAGTCAAATTAATCTGTCGTGTAATTCCTGAATATGCATACAAATAATATTAAATTGTTGATTAAACATGATTACATTATTTGATTAATCTTTAATTAAAGCTACAGGACTGAATCTATAGATATTTAAACTGGTGCCTATATATGCTCAAAATAGCATGTATTCCACAAAAAAATATTAATGTTAGGTGTACCATTTAATCGTACCACAGCCAGCACATGCAAAAACATTACTGTTTTCAACTTTTAATTTTACAAAATCCCCACATGGTAGTCAGGTAACTTATAGCATGCTTTACCAGCTAAGTTATCTATTTCAGTAATGTACTGTTGCACACTTAGTGGGCTGCATACAGATGATGTGCTACAAAATCACTTCAAGATGGCTAAACCCAGCTTTTTCTATGGAGAGATAGAGAGAGTGGTTTCGCTTTGGATTTTATGCCTTGCAGCTGTAATTAAAGTTTAATCAAACCAAACTTGACCCTTTTTTCCCGCTTATGCTCCCAAGCTCAACCACCGAGACAAACCACTATATGAGATGTGGAAAGTCTCAGTTTATGCAGGCATGGAAGAAAATTTTCTTTGTTCATCAGCACCAAATGATTTATACACTTATCGTGGCACTGAAGTAAAATACTGCAAAGCATTATGTTAGCAGTGAGAGAGATATACCATGATGAGGGTCGCCTATGTTTTTTGAATTTAATTATGTTTTCCCAAAAATCTATACAGAAAAATAAACTGTTTTAGAGCCTTTAGACTTTTTAGACATAATTCTCATTGGTGGTCTTTTTTGATAATACAGTGCAGCAACCACAGGCTGAGCAAAGAGCAAAGTGATATAAACTGGAGGTGGCCGTACACCTCCTTATCAGTGGTATGCATTCCTAAAACTATGCTAGACAGGTAACTCATCCTTATTATTAAATAATATGCAGAAAAACACAAATTTAATGTTTGATTTTTAAAGTATAAAAATTTTGAAAATAGAAACTTCCAGCAGGTAATCAACTGCTGCGTTGCTTTGTTTTTCATCCTTCCTCTTCTCTATGAATTAAATTTAATTTAGTTTCCTTCAGTTATTTGTATTGAGCTTCAATGGACAATGGACAACATTACAGAAATGTGTGTCATGCATTAACCTTGAGCCCTACGTATTTCTTTATATTTTGCATCCAAAAAAGCCAGACTGTCTTATATTTTATGTGGTCTTGAGGAATAGTAATCCAGGCAAATCTGATCTTATCAATTGCAGTCCAAAGCCATTTTCAGTGCACAGTAATCTTGTGTATCTTTAGGATGTCCATATATGGGGCCATCCTCAGGAGTAGCACGTGATTTCTGATGAGTGATGAGAACTCCAAACAGAAGTAGGGCATCAGTGAATCTGGAGAGCAGGTGAGGTCAGGATCATTGATATCTCAGGAATAGCATGAGGGAGAAAGAGAGAGAGAGAGAGAGAGAGAGATTATTTGATATGCTTATTTAAATGTACTGGTTTAGAGTAATGTACAATGTGGGCTGACATGGAATGGACCTGAAACAATAACTGGATAGTAAATCATTCTCAGCACAGCATTGCCATGACAGTGACATGTTTAATTGCGACATTTATTCAAAGACCTTATTCCAAATTAAACCAAGGGTCATTAAGCTAAGGATCCCATGTTACCACATTAATTTTACAATGCGTGTCAGTTACTTTTTAGTGGTTTGTCATACATAGGTTTAGCAAAAAATGACATTATTATCTGACAACACACAATTCCATCTTCCATCAATTTCATCTTCCATCCAAGTTCAGATGGTGTATTTATGTGGGTTCTTCTTTGTAGAACTTTCTTTATTAGAGCCTTGCAAGGCTTAGTGAAGATAAACTTGAGTGGCCTTCTTTATATAGTGTGACTGTATATCTTTTGACATGACTGCAACATGTTAACCTTTTGTCTCTTGCACTTACATTGAACACATATGGAATTCCCATGTAACACATGTAGGTAAAATTGTTTAAAGTGGCCTTATTTTCAATTAATGACTTTTAAACATGGCTTGATAGAGCATTGTTCCACTTGAGTCTTATTAAGTGAAAATGCGTGTAACAGCTATTTGTAAGGGTAGCAATTTAGAAATCATTTTTGCAAAGCGCTGTCATAATGCTTAAGACAAATTGGCTTTTCTCATTATTGTACCTTGCATTAAAATATTTGGTTTACTTGAGTAAGATGTGATATCATTTAGTTAATTTATTTTCTTATTTTACAGATAAAAAAATATGTTCAAATTAAAATTTGTTCCAATTTTTCAACAGGATGCAGAGACATTAAAGCAGATAACACAGAAAGGAAATTTGTTTTGTCTGGAACTGTTCTGGGCCACCTAATTAAATGTAAATAGCAGATTGATTTATTGTTTCCTTCTGTGCTAGTTTAAATTCTACAAATAGAACACAGCTGCACTGTGTTGTGGGACAGAAATATATTGATAGTAATGTAGAAAATGTAAAATGCAGTTATGCATTAGTATATAGTATTATATAATATTTGTATTTATCTGTTAACAGATAGGGCAGCACGGTGGTATAGTGGTTAGCACTGTCGCCTTGCATCTCCAGAGTCCGGGTTCGATTCCCGTCTCTGTGTGCATGAAGTTTGGATGTTCTCCCCTTGGTGGATTTCCTCCCAGTACTCCGGTTTCCTCCCACAGTCCAAAGATATGCAGGTTAGGCTAATTGCCGTTCCCAAATTGCCTGTAGTGTATGTGTGTGTGCCCTGCGATGGATTGGCACCCTGTCCAGGGTGTACCCTGCCTCATCCCCAAGCCTACTGGGATAGGCTCCAGGTCCCTGCAACCATGAATACAGGATAAAGCGGTATAGATGATGAGTGAGTGAGTGTTCACAGATAATACTTGTTTATACACAATGCCATTTAGGAAATACTTTGTCTCCCAACCTTCGCTTCACTTTATTTTCTTCTGTAAAACACTGCCTGGCCAAAAAAAGAGAGAGAGAGAGAGAGGGAGCGGTAGAGAGAGAAAAAAAGAAAGGTCACTGCTGCAGAAGTTATTGGCCTGCATCAACCTTAGTAACCAACTTAGAAGAACACTTAATGAAATTGCATCATAAAAAGGTAAAAATTACAGCTGTTTCATAATGAACTGAGAGCATTTCCACATTCACAATGCAATGAGAACTTACAGGATTGAGACTAAACTGCTGTATGGCTATAAGAAGATACTTTGATAGTGAGACTAATTGGAAAAAAAGGGCCTCAGTTTGCTAGGAAGCACAAACATGGATTTCGGAGCAATGCAAAAAGGTCATGTGGTCCGATGAGAACAGAATGACCCTAGTCTGGAGTGATGGGCACTTTAGGGTAAGAAAGGAAGAGCATGAAGTGCTTTACCATTCATGCTCAGTGCCCAGTGACAAGCCTCTGGAGGCAGTGTTATGATTCGGGGTTTAGTGAGAGGCATATATTCACAGCGCACCGCGGTAAAGCACATAGGCTGGATTTATAACACAGTGAAAACATTACTGTGAATCAGAATACAAAACACTAATTGTTTAATTGGGATCTCGTTTATATAATCGCTGGAAGCTAAAATCTAATTAAAAAATAAAATTTGTCCTACTTGAGGTGGGTAATATATTTTAGCTGCATCTTTACTAAATGTCTTTGTACTTATACATTGAAAATAAATGTATTCTTTTTTGCACATTTTAAACATCTGCATGCAAGTCAGACTTCATTCCATACACTTGTAACTTCTATAGGTTTTCTTGTAGTTAATAAATAATCGATAGCAGTCACTAAAGAATTTGCTTTAAAAAATAAGTTCACAATTTGTTTGTTAACATTAAGGTTCAGTTTAGTAATTAGTAACAGAAATTTATAATTTTATGCCAAAGATATTAAAACTAAAGTAGAGCACATTTAAGACTGTGGAGATCATTCAGGAAAGTAATTTCATGCTAGAAAGTAAATAAGACCTCTGTTCTCTTAAGCAGATTATTTTTCTTCTGATTAAGCCAAAAAGTATCAAAGGGAACTTCTTTAAGTGTGATGGGCTTTCTGTCTGTGTGATGCTGCAATATAAAAATGATTGTGAAATAAGGATGTTTTAACTAGAGAAAATTTCTATTCATCATTTTTATTTTGGAACGGCACAGTGACTTAGCGGTTAGCGTCGCCTTCATTTCCCACCTCGGGTCTGTGTGCATGTTCTCCCTGTGCTTGGTGGGTTTCCTCTGGGTACTCCTGTTTCCTCCCACAGTCCAAAGACATACAGATTAGGATAATTGCCGTTCCCAAATTGCTTGTAGTGTGTGAATGAGAGTGTGGGTGTATGCGTGTGTGTGTGTGCCCTGCGATGAACTGGCACCTTATCCAGGGTGTCCCTCCCCCACCCCCGACCCTGTATACTGGATAAAACGTTATAGACGATGAATAAGTGAGTTAAAGTGGTTTACCTTGAACTGTCAAAACTTTGGTGGACTAAATTCCTCTCTTTAATTCATCAAATTTAATATTTAGATATTGACATTAATAGACTGTATGTTCTTTTGAATATCTTTAAAATCAGCACAATATATTTTTTATTATTACTTTATTATTTTTATTTATTATTATTACTTTTTATTATTATTACTTAAACCAGATTCATAATGTTCCTGGATTGTTTCTGCTACATATTTGAAAAGCGCTAAAGGCTCAGCTGACAAAGTTGCTAATAAAATAATGAAATACTGTGATGTAATTTCTTTAAAAATAAAAGGAAATGAAACCTTTAGTTCACCACTTTTTTCTCAGAATAGAATTGCTTTTGGGTAGCTATACCTTTACACATAAACAAGACTGCTGAAAAACTGTGATTTTATGGTCACATTTTTGTGATTATTTTTGTATAAATTATTATACTACGTTTATTAATAGCTGGCTCCTGGTCGCACGTTGAGGTCATCAGTGAAAAAAAAAAAATGACAGTAAGTACTGGTCTAGATTTCAAACCCTGATCCCCTCCACTGTCACTCTTAATAAAGTCAGTGTGGTGTGTTTGTTTCCTTTCGTCTGTGCCTGGTCTCTGGAACATTGAAGGTTAGATTGAACATGACTCGTAAGCGGTTCTCTGCCAAAATCTGCGAGAGCTGCCAAATAGTGTGCTATGTGTTCCTTTTCCCTGGGGGATAAAATGGACATGACAGGGCAATCTCCACATTGTCAGCATTCCCTTGGCAACCACAGTGGGCTTATTTATCCCCAAGGTTAATGGGATTGCAGCACAGTTACAAAGGTGGTGTACTGAGACAAACATGTGGCTGCAGGACTTGAGGGGATGTGATGGAGAGTGGGGTCTATCAAACCTAAATGACTTATCTGAATGGATCAGATATCAGAGCATAAACTGATAATAAAAGTCTTTCATGCCTAATAATTCCTAAGATCCCTCCTAAAGTTAGATTATCAGTTTCATAATGCTTATGTATAATGTTTTTGGTCTGTGTACAGAAATGTATATGTATGTGTATATATTGCAAGTTTTTATGAACTTTTCATCAGTTATTTATGCCATACACACACACACACACACACACACACACACACACACACATACAAATAAATATTGTGTTTGGAAAAAAGTACATTAGTGAAAAACAACATGTGTATCATTTAATAAACAGTATTTCATTTTGTTTGCCTTAAGATGTTGTATATACGTAAGGCAGTGTTTTTTTATTAAAATTGTGAGATAGTTAAGAAATTAAAAGTTGATGCACTCTTGATGGTCTGTAAGAATAAAGAAGGGCTCCTTCAACCATTCTAGTGTAGTGAACACTGCAAAGACCTAAATGGTTTATTAAGTATTCTATAATGTGATGGGTAACAGTATCTAACTGGGACCGTGTTTAAGCCTGTATGGTAAATGCAAGGCTGTAGGCTGACTGTGTTTTTTTTTTAATTTTTTTTTTTTATAAAAGTTAGATGTCAGAATCTGGTGATATACAAAGCTTAATAATCCCCTGCTGAAGTGCTGCTTGAATGTACACTCCCATGCCTTTGATTTATGTGACAGATGAGGATAGATTTGATTATGTGTCAGAGTACCATCAAGGTAAACAATTACACCATCCCCAGGTCTATGAGGAAGGATACTTTTTCTTGGAGAAAACTTCCTTGATATTATATTGGATATTTCAAATGTATTTATTTTTTTTTATTTCAAATATAGTTTTTGACAAGTCATTCACAGGTCAAAGAGGGAAGACATCACTTTTTTTATATCTTCATAACTTAGTATTGGATATACTGAATATACGCTTCTCTTGTCAAGTAAAATTGACCACTCATTCACCACGCTATGAGTTTAGACTCATGGAAGTAGCTGATACTCTTGAAAATCTATTCATGTTAAAAAGGCAGGTTTAAAGGATGAGTATTAGTTTTGAGATAGACAGTCAGTAAGTTGGCACTGGCTCTTAAGGATAGAGGAATCTAGGATAACTAATAAAGAAAATCAAATTAAGATTTTGCGTATCCCATTTAGGAAGCTAGGGTCAGAGTGAAGTGTCAGGCAGAATAGGAATAAATAAATATATACTTGTTTTCCTTTCATGATTATGATACGCACCCAGACTTGGAGCAGATAGGGTTAAGAGCCTTGCTCAAAGGTTAAACAGTGGGGGCCTGGTTGTAAGGCTGGTCCCTCTAAATGAACTTCTTCTCTGCAGCAGAGGTAAGTTTTGGACTTGCCTTACTGGGATGGTCTTTACGAGTGACAGGTTCATCATGATGCTTGATGGGTTTTGCAAATGCACTTGACGAAACTGTTTTTGCAAGAACTATTCCAGAAAGACTGACCTCCGTGTTTTAGAATAACCACTGGCTGTTGTAGTTGATGATGTTGTTGTGACATAATTACCTAATTCCATATGTCTTATTTCATAGTTTTGTTGTAAAATGTAGAAAATGAATCACTAAACAAAAAAACAAATTTGCAAGTGATCCCAAACTTTTGAGCGGTATAGTGTGTGTTTGGAGCCAATGTTAAGAATGCTGTTTTTTTACTTCATGTTATTGGCAAGCTTGAATGTTAAAACACAGAGTACCGGAACAAAAAACACTGTACTGGGTGAAAGTGGCATTACTAATACTGAAAATGTAATAGTTTATTTTTTTTTTTACATTTTTCCCTGCTTAGGTGAGTGAGTCTTCCTGGTCTCAGTCAGACGGCAGTCTTCCATGACGCTCTTGTGGAGCTTATTGTTGGTATTTGAGATGCAGACTGTAGGGCTGTTAGTAACAACTGCTGTATCGTTGTCATGTCAGGTTATGGTAAAATCTTCTGTTACAAAACACTTGGGCTTAGAAGACAATTTATTGCAAAACAAAGGCAACATGTCACAATGCAAACCACAATTCAGAAAACAGCAAAACCAAAAATCGGTCGGAAAAAAAACAATAAACTATAAAGACAGGGTTGGGTAATATGCAAAGTAGCCTCACAAAACATTGTCTTTTAATCATGCCAAATACAAAGTTACGCCAAATACAAAGATTGTGGCAAATAATCGGAAAATAAGGCCAGGCGTCAATCCAGAAGGAGAATAAATGGATTATGATGAGCAGGATATCACAAGTTAATATAATCTGACCAAGTCTGGGTGTGTATCATAATCATGAAAGGAAAACAAGTATATATTTATTTATTCTTTTTTTATGTTTTTATTCTCATTCACTTTAAATAGCGCCAGCAGTGTCTCTCTAGGATCATGCGGATCTGTCAGATCATGCAGAATTAATCCAATTAATTTCTCTGTTAATTAGCCTTCTATTCCAAGAAGAGATAATAATTCAGTGCATTCTCATTGTTTTGGTGAGATTGTATAGAACACTAATTAAAATGCAGTGAGAATGATATGACTTGGAAAGATGTGACAAAGTATTTCAGGTCCTGCTCGAAGCAGAAAGAAAACTAAAATAAGCACATAAACCTACTATATGCATCTATTATGTGTACCATTTGTCAGTAAATAATATGCATGTTTTAGAGTGGGTGCTGTATCACAAGTTGGACCCTGCAATACACATTTTATTTACATGCTACATAAGGTTATGGGTTGAGAAGTGTTTGAAAACATGTATTTTTTATATATGTAAGTATGCTAGGTCTGCCAGAAGAATAGAGATACTTTCATTTAATCTCTTTAAAAAGCTTATTTAGCTTGAGCATTAAAAAAAAAAAAAAATTAATTACTTACAAACACAAGCCTATATAAAGTAATAACAGGATTAGGAGATGCACTGCATTCTGCTACAGCAACAGATCGTTTGGCATGAAATACTGGATCAATATCAGATAGAGTTAGATTTTTTTTTGCTGTGTGTTTGTAATGTTAACTGGTTTCTGCTCAGAAAGTCTGCTGGCCCGACATTTAAGGAGTAGAAACTATGATGCAATAATGCAAAACAAAAAAGCTTGGTAAAATCAATAGCTGATCATCTTGTAAATGCAGTCTAATATCAACAGCTTCAGGTTCAGTATTTTTTTTTTACCACACTTACGTGAGGTAAAATACGTTTTTCAATGACAGTTTTTACACTTCTCTAAAAAATAAATGTTATGTTTAAGGCAAAGAGGTGGATGCCAGCTCAGGGTGTTCATTAATACTCATGAGGCAGACATGGACAAATCCAAAAATCATACGCCAAATCTTTTTATATCCGTGGTGGTGAGGATATATATTCTCATCACAAATGTAAAGATTATCCAGTGCAGGTCTAAATTAGAAAACGTAATATTACCATTAATTACTATGGATGGTGTTGTGTAGCATACGATATATTTTAATAACTAGTGCCAGTTGTGAATTGGAAATGCACTTTTTGTCACGAGCCAGCCATATCAGCCAAGCACATCCAGTGACAGTTGTATTATTTATCTGCAAAAGGTTGCGTACTCGACTTACAGCGTAACATAAATAGAAATTTAGCCCTTTTACTTTCATTAGTCTATATGTGCATAAATAAACTGCTCACAATTTGCAACGGCTGTAAAGTGGCGTTGCTGTATCTGTAGGTAGCATCTGTTCTATGGAGTTATTATCTGTAATACAACAGATTGGCACAATGACTATTTCGAGGTACTGATAACAAACAACAATAAGATGAAACTCACTGTAATAAATACTTATGCTGTTGTCTTGTCATTTTAAAATGGAAAGCACCGGAAAAAATGTACGTAGCAGGCCATAAAATTTTTTTACGGTGTACAAAGCGCCATTTTATAAGATCTCTGTTTTAAAAAATATTAGAAGTAAAGTGGAAGGTTTCTCGCTTGCCATGCGAAAGGTCCGGGTTTGATTTTCCCCCAATGCCCAAACCCCAGCCACAGGATGCCGTGTCGGTCCCAAGCCCAAATAAAATGGGAGGGTTGCATCAGGAAGGGCGTTCGATGTAAAACCTGTGCCAAAGTTGGGTGCAGATCAGATGGTCGTTTTGGCGCTTGCGAAGGGAGAAGCCAAAAGACTAACAACAAAAAGTGGCAGTGCATATTGGATATGAACTGTAAATGTTGGTATAATTCAACAACATCTGTCTAATGGCCTTAAGATTGGCCCGGAGCACAGTAGTGTCCGAGCTCAGTTAAGACTAAGGAATACTCTTGAATTGTCTCTGGGTCAAATTGTTTGGTGTCACACAGATAACATTGCTTAAGTGGAACTTTGCATGATTAGTAATCAGGAAAAGTGTGAATGGAAGTAAATGTCATGTGCCTTGTTAGATTATGTGGTTGAACTGCATTGGCTGATTAACAATTTGGGGTGTGGAGGTCATGCTTGTCCATTGTGCTGGTTGTGACATGGCCTGCTCAGTATTCTGTCGGCTGTTTGAGATGGAAGCAAAATGAAATGTGCAGCTAAAATTACATTTCTTAAATATGGGAAGTGTAATCATTTTATACAGTATATATTTAACTTAAAATAGGTTAGATGGATTTGGGCTGTTCAGGCTTTCGAAATTGCACTTGAATAGTTTATATGGCGAATTAACATTGTGGTAAGTTAAATATAGCCCAAAAAACATCACCTTTCACCACATTATAAATGTCCCGGGGGCTCCCACTCAGTCAGTTAGTTAAAATGACCAGCTTACTAGGAGGTCTGGTAACAAAGAAAGTAGTAATCCTTAGTATATTTATTACTTATAATAGGGAAATTTACTTATTGATCTTCAGTAGCATCTCTCAGATGCAGAGCCTAACTCGGTAACACTAGGCACAAGGCGGGTGTACCTGGCTTGGTGCCTTTATTGCAGTAAAACACACACACACACACACTCACACATACTGAGATTTGTTCCCTCAATCACACCTAGGGCCGATCAGCATGTTTTCCCGAAGAAGGAAGGAAATGCACGTGAACATGTGGAGAATATGAGAAACTCTACAAAGATAGTAACCAAAGGTTAGGATCAAATGTGGAGCTGAGGGGGCAACGCTGCCCGCTGGCACACTGTGCTGCCTACTAACATTGAGCAATTTTATATTCATAACTTGTCCTCTTCAGTACAACAGTTGAATGAAGTAAAGCAACAGAAGAAAGTAGAATATTGCCGAGGTTGTGTTCTCTTTAGTTTTCACCATTTTACTGGTGCGGTGAATAATCTGTAAAGAATTTGTTATATCACAGAAATTCAGAATTAAATCCACATCTATTTCAACTATTTAACGTTAGTTTATCTATAGCATTGTCCTCGTTATTAATTTAGATTTAAATGAATGTAGCCTTTCCTTTTTTTTTCTCACCAGGGAATTTTTGTACAATGTGAAGAAGTGGGAGTGAGGGTTAGCGTAGGTTAAAACACAATAATTTCATTCAGCCTCTGATGGAAATATTTTTCTTTGGCTTTCTGTATTAAAAATTGAGGCCTAAATTATCTTTTTTAGGACAGACTTTTGAGAGGACTGACAAACTCACAAAGTACCATCTGTCTCCAAGAATTAAATGGAGGTTGGTTTAGGATAACATAATGCATGTCCGCTTTTGAGTCATGTATATATACACCGAACATTATAGCCACCTATTTTTTAGGTTTCCCTTTTGCCACTGGGAAGCTCTGACCCCTTTGGGTGCTGTGGGTTGCAGGGTCTGGCCTCTTGGCACATTTCATGTATACTCAGTCGGATTGAGATCTCGGGAATTTGGTGACCGTGTCAACAACCTTGGAATCTTTGCTTGCTTGGTCCTGTATGTGGTGGGATGTGATGCACTGGGTGGTCTGATACCTGTACCTTTCTGTAGTGGTCAGCATTGTCTTTTTTCTGCAGTTTGAGCTGAATTGGCTTTTCTGTGGAATCGGTTAGGACAGGCTGGCTGACCTTTGCTCTTTGCAGGGGAGGATAGGGCTTGGGTGCCCATGATCTTGTCGCCAGCTTTTTTGTATATAACTAATGATCAGTGTTATTCAAGTCACTGAGTGGCAGTGTTAATGTTGTCTGTGAATATCCCTATAAAAGCACAACTACAGTTGGCAACTTTATGGCAGCCCTACACCAACAATATTTATTAAATGTCTGAAACAATTCAGATCCTTAATATGTATATTAAGTAGTAAAAAATCCGTGCAAAGTGTTTATTTAAAATGTATTGGTCGCAGTTGATCTCATTGGTAGCAGTTGCAGAAAGTTCATTACCATTTTATATATGGATTATAAATAATGGATTATTATTTCCCAGTTAACTAAAACCCAGTCTAGAAGTCTTCAGTACAAAAGTTTTTTTATGTTTTATTTTGTGTTATATTTATGTTTATGTTTTGTGTTGTTTACGGACAGTCAGTGATAAATTAGTTTTTGGTTATTCCTGGAAATGGCTTGCTACTTCAGACAGTTATTGAAAAGTACAGTAATCATTACAACCTCTGTCACTACAATCATTTGTCTTGTAGCTCACAGTGCTACTGTGCATCATGCAGAGTTTCCACATAATCAGAACAGATGAGGCATTTTGACAACAGACTTCATGTTGTGACACATTTGGTTGTTCTTTCAGAAGAGCACAGCAGCATAGCACTCTAGATGCTGAGAGTGTTCAAACTCCAAAAAATGCCACCACAGTTGGAGCGACAGGGATGCCAGTCTCACTGTCATACAAAGAAGAGGGAGTATGTTTCAAGCTGGCAGAACAGACGCAGTGCCTCTGTCATTGGTACCACAAACCAGTCATTTAGTCCCAGACAGGAGAAGATTTAGCAGACCGGTGAAGAATTGCGGCAGCCACACGCACAATGGACGTAATTGTGCCTGCTATGACTTTACACAACCTAAGGGGAGGCAAGGCATAATAGATCAGTATGGTATAATAATAATAATAATAATAATAATAATAATAATGAGTTAAATTGGGTTTACCCAGCTTTATAGAGATAAAAAAAATGCTTTTAATTTGCTTTAAAAATTCTTTTATAATAAAAAAGGAGAAAAGACACAGAAAGCAAGCGTAGTCAAGTTAAAGGATGTAAAGGATATAAAGGATATATGGACATTTTTATTTAAGTGACTAACACTCTGAGTTCTGGTATTTTACATGCCCTCACTTCGGACTGCTGCGGATATGTTTGCTCTAACGATCCGTGTTTTATCTCATGTTGGTGTTCCACATCACTGCATTAATTAGCACCCCGGTTTTGGAACACATGAGACAAACTGTTTTTAAATATTCTAAACATTTTATTTGCAGGTCAAAAAAAAACATACAATGATTTATCTATACATCTTTAAAAATTCAGTTTTTAAAAGTTACATAAATTTTTAAGCAATGACAACATTATGGTTGTTTCTGTGTCTTCATGATACTCTGTGTGTTTATGGTAAACTATTGTGTTGATTGGCTCTGTTGAATGACACGTGACGCTACGCCCACCTCAAAGGCAAAAGTGCTCTATTTATCGAAAGATGACTCCTGTCAGATGGCTGCTGTGAGATAATCTGGCAAAAAACTGGTCATAACGTCCCATCTAATCAACATTTTGATTTAATCAACTTCAGACAGATATCGAAGTTTCATTCAATTCTGTCAAGCCAAATTTGATGCTCTAAAGAATTTGACTTTACAGATGTACAGACATACTGTACAGACATAAAAGCCATATGAACAGACATACAGATATACAGACAGATTTTTTTTTCTAATACTTGTTTAATATATAAAACTTAAAGATATTATGAAAAAAAATGAGTTCTGACCAATGTACTGACAAAACCTTTAATTTTTTTATATATAGTTTGGGCACACCTTCTAATGTAGTGTTTTTCTTCCAGATTTATTTATTTTCTACAACAAAACAGTACAACAATACTAGAGATGTCAAAACTGTGAAACACATATGGCATTAGGTAATTAAGTAACTGTAAGTAACAGTCAGTTGTTATTTTAAGACAGAAAAGGCAGATGTTCTCGAATAGTTTTTACAAGAACAGTATTGTCAAGTGGATTTGCAAAAACATGATAAAACTGGTTCTCATGAAGACCATCCCAGAAAAGCAAGACCATAACTTACCTCTGCTGCAGAGGAGAAGTTGATTTAAGGTTTAAAATCACCAATTTACAGCACCTCAGATTAGAGCCACTGTGAAGGTTTAACAGAACGTGAGTGGCAGTTGTGTCCAAACATTTGACTGGTAAAGTTGGCGTGTGTGTACATTTGCGGGAAAAAAAAAATTGGAACGTTTACAGATCACATTGAAAATGGCATCATGTGCGAGTTTCGCTGACAGACTTTGACAGACCAAAGTATCCACTGCAGTTCACTATGTCAGTTTGTTAATGTAAATCTGTTTGGTTTAATTGAGCAGCACCTTTTTACTATTTTACCCATACTGTATTCTTACCCATAAGTATAGACGTATTTTAAAGGTTTTACTTTAATTAGTACTGTATATATCTTTTAGGACACTCTACACAATTTTAAGAAGTTGGTATGGTCAGAATCATAATAACCCCTGAAATGTGAATAGCTTTTGTATATCTAATTCTAATTAAATGTGGATTGTGCAGTCTCTCTTCTGAGAAATAACTGTCTCAATAATATTGCCTGGCCAAAAAAAGTAGCACACTCTAAGATTTCATTCAATCACCTTTTTACAGAACACAACATGGTGGCCAATGCATGTGTGAAAGTGATTCCACTCATGCTCCCAGAACCACTCTTTCTCAATTTCAGTCCAGGAATATGCCTGTGCCAGAAAACGTCAGGCAAGAAAAACGTTATAGTTGTGTGATACCTTGGTCATTCATTACTTTCAGGGTCATCAGAGGACTTCATTTTATTGTCACATAACGTTGCTGAGCCTAGACCTGACTAATTGAAGCAACCTTAGGTCATAACATTGCCTTCAGAGGCTTGTACAGTGACCTCTATGCATGATGGGCGCATCGCTTCATGAGCTACACTTCTTAACCTGCCATGCCCATCACTCTGAAATACGGTTGATCTGGACTAATCACACCGCATGACCTTTTTTATTGCTTACTCTCTTTAACGCGTGTTTTTTTTATGGCCACACAGTTGTCTCAATCCTATGACTTCTCATCACATTGCGTGCCTATGAAAATGCTCTTGCTGTCACTGTTAAACATTGCCATTGTTTTTACTGTGGACTTTTTTTATCATGCAACTTCACCAATTGTTTAAGCAATCTTCATTCCTAAGATTTTTTCACATTTTTTCACACCACCTTTCACAAAGACGGTTGGCGGTTCTGAACTATCCTTCCAAGGTTTTATAATGTGTTGAAAAGTCCTTAATCCAGTTCAAGTAATTACAAACGTCCTTAGTTGTTTTCTTTGCTTCATTCAGCTCAATAATTTGACCCTGCTGAAATCGTGACATTATTAGGCCAGGCAGTATATATAAGCATTACAGCTTGTGGCGACAACTAAACCATGTGGAAGTAGCGCAGTAGCCCTTCAGCACTCTGATAGAAATGGGTGAAATAAGTAGAATAAAGGCATGTCTACTGTATGTATGTACTATAAATATCTAAAATCCAGGCTTAACACACCAGGCAGCTCTGCCAGCTGTTTACCAACCAAAGTGGGGAAGAGCATCCCAGGAAGAAATCAGTGGGAGGTGGCAAAGTGTAAACCAACATCCATGGAACATTTCTATTAGATGCCCTAGGATTTTATGAAAACGGCTTTGAGTCCAACTGCGATGTGAACAAGTGGACATGTAGCAGAGGCATAAAGTCCTGCTGGTCTCCCTATATTGGCATATGCTGTAAGTCATGCAAGTACTTTTAGATTTCTGATGTTTTCATATGGCCAACTACTGTTTTCTTGATTGCTCCTGAAACAACAGCCCAAAGCTGATTGACTTTGCCTATACACACAAACATGCCATTATGACCTTATGTATAAAAATTTTTTCCACTTAAACAACACCCTGGACCCAAACATTTGAACTATGCCACTGTGAGAATGTTATACACTTAGCCATGCTGCTGAGTGTGATAAAATCCCAACCCTCCCCAGAACAGGAAATAGGAAGCTGGTAGTGGCTGTCTGGGGTTTTGGGCCTCTTTGTCGATCATTAGTACTTGGTCCTAGCAGCTGTTGAGGTGTTCATTCTTCTTCTGTTGTTGTGTGAAGGTGCCTTCTTTACTGGCAGTAACCTGAGAGAGAGGGTTGGTCAGCTGATTGAATTGACCTTTTGTGCTGGTGTCGAACCTTTCCTATACCTGGAAAAGGCACATGAAATGGATGGTGCTTTGTTGGCTGCTCCTCATTACCTTCTCCGCTTCGACCAGGGAGTAACTGTCTAAGTGATCCTGGGGCCACCCTGGCAAGTCCCTGCATATGACAATGGCCACTGTGAGGTCATGAAGCCTGCATGTCTTCATTCACATACCTATTCAGGGCTGAGGGTCAGGCAAACATGTTGATACTTCCTGAATCTAATAGAGCTTGTACAAGCAAGGAGTGTGTTGTTTTTCTTTTTCTTCAGTTTGTCATGACTGTTGGTTCCAGCAGGGCTGGTTGGAGAGACTACTTTGAATTTCAGAGACTTATAGAATTTTCACACAGCAGTCTCTCGAGTTTACACAGAATTGTGTGAAAACCAGTGGGTGGAAGGTCTGTAGGGTGAAACACCTTACTGATGAGAGAGATCAGAGGAGAATGACCAGACTGGTCTGAGCTGACAGGAGGTAAATAAGCATACTGTGCAAGCATGCTGAACAGAAAAGCATCTCAGAGTGCACAACACATTCAACCGTGAGGTGGATGGCCTACAACAGTGAAAGAGCACAATATCTGTACATATAATAAAACTGTAACGTTGGCATGTCTGTACATTGAAGATATTTGTTAAAAAAATGATTTTGGGGGGACGTAAGATACATAATATAACACATGAATATGGTTTATAAATATTTTTTGTCTGTTTGTTTTTTTCTTTGTGAACGTATCATGTAAAAACTACTGAACAAATTTTAGTGAGGTGTATTTTTCACAGGTGTATTTGGCCAAGCTAGAGGTAACATATAGGTTTTGTTTCACTGACCATGGGAAAAGTAGATACAGTGGCTTGCAAAAGTATTTGGCCCCCTTGAACTTTTCCACATTTTGTCACATTACAGCCACAAACATGAATCAATTTCATTGGAATTCTACGTAAGAGACCGATACAAAAAAGTGGTGTACACTTGAGAAGTGGAACGGAAATCATACATGATTCCAAACATTTTTTACAAATAAATAACTGCAAAGTGGGGTGTGCGTAATTATTCAGCCCCCTTTGGTCTGAGTGCAGTCAGTTGCCCATAGACATTGCCTGATGAGTGCTAATGACTAAATAGAGTGCACCTGTGTGTAATCTAATGTCAGTACAAATACAGCTGCTCTGTGACGGCCTCAGAGGTTGTTTAAGAGAATATTGGGAGCAACAACACCATGAAGTCCAAAGAACACACCAGACAAGTCAGAAATAAAGTTATTGAGAAATGTAAAGCAGGTTTAGGCTACAAAAAGATTTCCAAAGCCTTGAACATCCCATGGAGCACTGTTCAAGCGATCATTCTGAAATGGAAGGAGTATGGCACAACTGTAAACCTACCAAGACAAGGCCATCCACCTAAACTTACAGGCCGAACAAGGAAAGCGCTGATTAGAAATGCACCCAAGAGGCCCCTGGTGACTCTGGATGAGCTGCAGAGATCTACAGCTCAGGTGGGGGAATCTGTCCATAGGACAACTATTAGTCGTGCACTGCACAAAGTTGGCCTTTATGGAAGAGTGGCAAGAAGAAAGCTATTGTTAACAGAAAACCATAAGAAACCCCGTTTGCAGTTTGCCACAAGCCATGTGGGAGATACAGCAAACATGTGGAAGAAGGTGCTCTGGTCAGATGAGACCAAAATGGAACTTTTTGGCCAAAATGTTAAACACTATGTGTGGCGGAAAACTAACACTGCACATCACTCTGAACACACCATCCTCATTGTCAAATATGGTAGTGGCAGCATCATGCTCTGGGGGTGCTTCTCTTCAGCAGGGACAGGGAAGCTGGTCAGAGTTGAGGTGAAGATGGACGGAGCCAAATACAGAGCAATCTTGGAAGAAAACCTCTTGGAGTCTGCCAAAGACCTAAGACTGGGGTGGAGGTTCACCTTCCAGCAGGACACTGACCCTAAACAGAAAGCCAAGGCAACAATGGAATGGTTTAAAACAAAACATATCCATGTGTTAGAATGGCCCAGTCAAAGTCCAGATCTAAATCCAATCGAGAATCTGTGGCAAGATCTGAAAACACAGTGACTCTGAGAAAGGCCAAACTGTGGTGATGGTTAGATGACTGGGTCATCCAAAAAGTTTTTGTAGAATTTGTCCAATATGCATTAGTAAATCCTTTTCAATGAAAGGCAAATGGTTAACCAGCAACTATTGCTAAGGTCATTAGGTTTTCGTCTCTCTCGATGTGCATCAGAAGTAAAGGCTAGCCTATTTGGTCCAACCCATAGAAGAGCTACTATTTAGAAAAGGTTGAAAATGTAAATACTGGCCATGACAGAAAGGTGTCAGGACACACAGTGCATTACAGCTTGCTATGTGTGGACCTGTGTAGCCGCACACCTGTCAGAGTGCTCATGCTGACCTCTTTCTGCTGTCGAAAGCAACTGCAATAAACAATGGAATGGGTTTGAGGAAACATTACAGTGAGCTCATGGTGTTGACTCCTACATTTCAATCTGATTGAGTATCTGTGAGATGTGCTGGACCTACACATTTGTTTACACAACATAAAATGTTAAAGATATTTCAGTAAATGCCCTGTGTCAGTTAGATTGAAACCTAGCATAAAATTGTCTTATAACAGCTAAAAATCACCACTATAACTACAATATCCACAGAATTTCAACCGTAAACCACTCTAAAGTTAAAAGCCATATTGGGTAAGAATGACATTTTTTGAGACTTTGTGTGGTAAGACTTTAGTTTGAAAGTGTTTATGTCTTATTAAATTAAGGCATATACTGTAAGTGTTGGTTTACATCGAGTATTAAATTACAAATTTCCACATACAGTATATACTGTACTGTATGTGGAAATTTGTGTTTAATTAGTAAGATTTGAGAAGACATCCATACTACAGCTATGGGCCTAGAACTGTAAAACGACCTACTTGTCCTCTCATTAATTGGGTAAAAGGAGCAACCTTTCCTTTACAGAAAAGAAACATGACTACATTCTTTCCCATTGGAAAGTCATCTGACCCTAATCTGTCAGAAGGAAAAGAAATCTTTCCTTGCTTTCCCATGAGCATCATGTCCCTGGCCTGAAGATATAGGTATTGGATTTTTTTTATTCGGTCAGGGCATCTTAAAGAGATCGTCATAAGTATAATCAAGTTAATTAGGTGGAACTGAACACATCGAGGACTGTAAGGAAATTAGCTTTTAGATGGTACAGTCAAATTTATATAAAGTAATGTCACAGGCTTCCATATCCAATTCTTAAGTACTGTATCTTTTGTCCTGCACATTTTAGTCAGTTCCCTTTTTTAAAACGTGATGGTAATGGTAACTACAGTGGATGATTGGTTGAAGTAGGTGTGCAGTGTGGGTGAGCAAGAAAACCATTAACATGTACAGGACAGAAATATTCCAGGATTAGGATCAGGAACCTTATTAAACTTTACACGTGAACATTTCAGTTACAATTTCATAATCATGGTACACATTATAAAAAGCTATATAACTGTGCAAGGACTTTATCCTGCTTATACCATTTTTTAGACCCTCAAGTGCGAGGGTCATTTGCATAGAAGTGTTTTATTTAATTGTTAATGCAGCCAAACGAAATATGACTGCTGTTGGTATGGCTGAGTGCTGTTTTCCTGACAGCATTGTGATGGCAACTCTGCTTATTTGCGGATAATCCAGGCAACTATTCACACTCCGGGTTTCATCCTGGTTTTCGAGCTCCACAGAGGAGCTCAGAGTGTGTGGTGGTAATCATGATGAAATTAGAGTGGATAGTTAGATTGTGGCTTTGATTATTTCACTGAGAGTGTGTCGTTGCCATGGTAAAGCCAGTGTGTTAACCTGATAATAGGAGTGGACACAGTAATGAAATAGGAGTGGGTTGCTTCAGTCTCTAGTTTCTCCTTCTCTCACTTGGCAGATGTGTCGAGCAGTATACAACAAGCGTGGTTCGAACAAAGTTGGAAAATACAAAAGCAGACAATCCATTACTTATTAATATTTTTTATGATATTATAAAAAAGTAGAAGCTATAATTAAATCAAAGAGTCAGTCATAAAAATATCACGTCGTCTATGGATCTTTTAAAATGTCTACATTTTTCTTATAATGGAAGTAAGATCTAAATCTAAATGCACTTATATTATGTTACCATGCTCAAAGTCTTTGTGGCTCTAGATATATCTTTATCAGGATAAAATAAAATAAAATAAATTATTCCTAAAGTAAGATGTCAGGAACAAAATGAGGTTTAAAGCATTTGCAAGCTTGTCCTGTACATACTTAATATAAGCTGCAATATATTGACTGTCACTGCTAATGAAAACATTAATCAGCTCAGCTTCTCTTTCTGTTTGCTAAGAGTCTGCTCTCATATTTCTCTGTCAGTGGCAGCCTTAGATGCTGATGAAGATAAAATTTTAGCTCAGCCACATTACGGAAAAATGGATTTAGTAAATTGGTAGAACTTGTTTTGTTTTGCTATTTGTGAATTTTACTGTGCTAAACTATATTTCAGCTAGAGAGTAAGGTATGTACTGGTCAAAAATCTAGGCCCAGAAAATTATACTGTATGACATTTAGCTACTTTAAAGAATCAAAAATATAAAACATATAAAACTATATTCTGAGTTATTTAACATGTTTTTTTTGTTGACTACATCATTTCATATTTGTTCTATAATAATTTGAGTGTCTTCAGTATTAATGTACAATGTTAAAAACAGTAAAAAATAAGGAAAAGCACTGAAAAATAAGATATGTATTTGACTGGTAGAATGGTCATGTGTGTCCATCTATCAACCTCTGTAGTCCAACTAGGGACCTAATGACAGTTAGCGTAATCTGCATATCGTTGGACTATGGAAGGGAACTGGAGGAAACGCACCAATCACATGCACACAGATCCCAAGGTGGGAATTGAACCTGGACTCTGGAGGTGCAAGGCACCAGTGCAGTGCTAACCACTAACTGACTGTTGAGCCACTCAAATCAGGCTGAGAAACTCTGGAAGTTGCACTTCCCACTCTGCTTTTTTAAGTCAACTTTTTCTGACTCAGCCCTATCCACAAAACAGTTATTATTAAGCATTCAACTTCTTCTTTTCAGCAGGCACAATTATAACAATTCCATGTGGGTTATCTTGCAACTGAATCAAGGTTGGTTTTACAGAATATAAGCAACATTATTTGCCCCCATTCCAAATCCAGTCTTCCATTTTCTATTTATGCGTATATACAGTAATTTATCAAAAATGTAAAAAATATAATAATAATAAACAAATAAATAAATAAAAGAGAGAGAGAGAGAGAGAGTTAAAACCATAAATTAAATAACCCAGGGGTGTATATATAGAGGTCTAGATTAGGACATTGTGAGACAGTATATTGTACTTTTTGATGCCTGAAGGATATTGATTCATAGAATTTTTATTATTTAAATAATATCTAAACTAGTAATGCACTTTTGTGCACAACAAGAAGGTTTTCAGGTGATCCCTGATGGTGGGATGAGTGAAATAGAACTGCAGATGAGAAACATGTACTCAAGTGCGAGTTTTTCAGGACTTAGGTCATTTTAAAATAACCAGTTACAGACAGGCTTATTGTAGCTTTTTATTTATTTTATAAGAATTCCAGAAAGTGTATCCCAGGGATAAAAGAGTTTTGGTCTAAAAAGTTTATCTGAACCTCAAGGTGACAACACTTAATTAACTGGTCTAGGAACATACATACAGTATGTTCATCCACCTTCAAGTTTCTACCATTCACCATTGCTTGAAAGGCTGCCACAAAAGGAAGAGGTCGCTATTCTAAGACAATCATACAAAAGACAGACTAAACGTTTCAAGTGATTACGGATGATTTCAGATATTAAACAAATGCTCAGAAGGATCCATCCCCAGATGCATAAGGGAGTCTGAGCTACTGTATGTTGTGGAAGATAGCATCATAAGAAAGAAGAAACGTGATCCTAAGCATACCTCCAAAGTTGTAAAGTGGCACATAATGAAAGTTTTAGATTGGTCTTCAGAAATGCTGACATGAATGCCATAGAAATTTAAACTGAAACGTGTGTCTGAGCAAGGAGGCTGACAGTCCTGACCGAGTTACACCCAGTCTGACATGAGGAATGAGCAAAATTTCCAGCAGAGTTCTGTGAGAACTATTGGAAGGCTAACACAAGTATTTCAAGTTCAAACAGTTATAGTATAGAACTATATAGTATATATAGTGAACAAATCCAAATTTATTAGCTATTAATTAAATAATATTTCTTATGAAAATGAAGTGAAACCCTAATTAGTTTAATTGAAGGTAATGCATGTAACATTGAATGTGTCAAAAAAATAGTTTAAATATATTTAGCCTGGGTGCAGAAACCTACCTGAAGTGATCACCAGTCATCTGTCATGACCTACACGAGTAAACAAGATTACTAAAATAATTATATGTTTAAGATGGTTTTATTTAAGATGGAAATTTTGTAACCACACACTGTAAAATATATTAACTGACATTATGTAAGCAATTTGAATGGCATTGTGATATCCGATCCAGGCAATAAAAAAGAAAAAAAACACACCACCATCAGAGGACACCCTCCCCTGAATTTTAATGACCTCTTCAGTTACCCAGTTCATTGCCTGAGTAACTGACATTAAAGGCAAATTGACTGTAGCTACGGTCCGAAGCTTTAATGATTGCTTGCAATCCTGTAAGTTCTGAGACATGTTGCCGAGTCCCTTGATCTTTTCTGAGTTTGATCTCTGGAATTTTTGTCCACTTTGCCCCTTCATTTATTTGCATTATGTGGATTTTTTGATAGATTGTCTTGACCTTGATTTTTCTATTAATAAAACCTTCAGCACATGGATCTGTACTCAATGTTTCTGCATCCCTTGTTACATATACAGTACATACTGTAAAAGGAAAAATCCTCATGAGCTGTAAATAATCATTTGAGAAATCAAATCATTCTTTAGCAAAAAAAGGTTTCTTCTCAAAGTTTACCAAAACAAAAGACAGTTTAAGCTGTATGTTAGTAACCATTTATTCAAATCTGTGCTATAAGTCATCTGACAATCAAAGTGAACTACATGCTGCTTGTTACCCAATCACTTTTTTCAAAATCTAAAATTAAAAAGGTGTGGTTGTACCCAGGGTTAACACCTCCCTTCTTTCCAAAGGCAGCGAATATCTTAGATTTTTTTTTTTTCAAAAATCTAAAAAAGGAAAAGAAAAACTTATGATTATACTTGCTCTGTGTTTCTGTATCTGCCTTCTGAAGGAAATCACGGGCCATGGAAATGGGCATCGATGTACCCTGAGTGTGGGGAGAGAAACCAGTCACCTGTCAACATTCCAGATGAAAATGCACGTGTTTCTCATGAGTATCAGGAGCTCACACTGGAGGGTTTTGAAGTCAAGTCATCTAATAAAACCTCCATGAAGAACACAGGGAAAACGGGTAAGACAGTGCATAAGATTGCTTCTAACATTCATATTGTATACATCCGACCTCAGTTACTTTTCAAGGATTCAAAAAAATAATAATTGCTTTACATATTAAAAACGTATGATGTAAATTTTTTTACTACTTGCAATATACTGAACACATTGCTGGCCTTTACTGCATAGACACAATAATATCATTGGAGAGAGACGAGTACCAAATCTAATTTTACCCTATATTTCATCATAAAACATGTATTTCCTCCTGCTTTATAGTTAGAGTGACCTGAAACATTATGTCTAATTTGGCCTTTCCTTTTTCATGTAGTGGTATTTTGTAGCAAAAATTAATTAAAGATATTTGTGGATTGCTTTGTAACTGTCAACAGCCAAGAGTCCACATCTTTAATAATGTAATGCTTTTGACCTTCATCAAAGTGCTAATTAAATTAAATAGGTGACAGTAAGTTAAAAGATTTTTTTTTATTGTTGTAAAGAGCAAAATTGTATAGCATAAAATGATCAGCCATGTAATTAAAACCACAAATAACACTGATTATCTCATTATAGTGGCATGTGTTATAGTATATGCAGTATTTGGCAGGAAGTGAACAGTCAGTTCTTCAAGATGATCTGATGAAACATGGAAAATAGGCAAGCATAACCTTTCACAAGGGTTCAATTGTGGTGGACAGACCACTGGGCTAGAGATCCCATAGAAGGTAACGCGGATCAGATAAGAATGCAGAACATCCATGCATAACAACTTGCTAAATATTGGGTTGTGTACAGTAGCTGCAGATAGGTTATCCGGGCAGACACCTGTCCTTCATTGAAAGCACAGAACTAGACCATGGAGCAAATCAAGAAGGTACCCGTTTTGTGGACGGCACCCGAATACACTATTGGAAGAAGACTGTATAGCAGTCCATGTTTTGGGGGAAACCTTGGGCCTGGTATTTATTTGTGAAGTGACTTTGACACGTTAAGCAGATCAAGCTCACCACTGTGTCACCACTATTTGCTGTCATCAATAATAGCACTTGCCTGGGAGTTTTTCTACCTGGTAGTCTTGCTTTCCACACTTTTTCTCCAGTGGTATGTTACTGTTGGTATTCCTACCTCTGAACTGTTTAATTACATTCTTAGATTGTCTTTTTGATGTGTTTTTTTTGTTGAGCAATTATTTTGTTCAAATTCTCAGCACTTGTATCCTTTGATGTAACATTCTTGTTGTTATAAAAGAACTGGTGCATCATGGAACCAGCAGCAATTGTATGAAGCTATCACTTGAATTCCGGACCCACTGAAAACCCACCTAAAACTTTCTGGAGCCTCCTTGACTGCATACCTTCAACCTTAACCTGTTTGGTTTTTAGTGCTGGTAACCCAGAGAAGAATTTTTAATGCTGTTTTCTGAAATCCCTTTGGACAGAGAACAGCAACTGACTAAACGCTGAAGCCCTTTTTATCACTTACTTTCAAACAAGATGTAAAATTTGCCCAAATATTACCTGCATTTGCATACTCGTTGGCATTTTAAACACTAGCTGCAGCAGTGTTTGATCATCTCTCTGCTTGTGATTCTTACACAGAAAAGCAAACCATTCTAATTTATCCTCTACATAACCATTATTTTCTAGAACAATGAAGAAATAACCCAAGGCACCTCTTTCTATCGCAAACACTGTAGTTCATGTCCCTGCCCACTGCAGCTAAAATCTCTGTAGTGTTTGGCGCCGTGAGCATACCCTTTCAGTATGATTGAGGGTAGGTTTTACTGAATCTTACTTGACAATGTGCCAGCTTTCAGTATTATGCAACACAATTCAGGTCAGGTGAATGGGACCTTATGACATCAAACTTTTCCCTGTCTTCACTCTTTCATGAAACTGAATTTATCCCTTACAAACTCTAATAACTAATAATAAAGATTTGGATAAATGCAATGAAGAGGCACTTAAAAGTATGCATTCTACCCTCTACAAATCCCATGCCTGCTCATTATTTCTTTGTAAAAAAAAAAAAAAGTGTTGGATGTCATATAGATTACAGTAGGCTGTTATTAATAAATAAAAACACAACATGTTATGCCCCTATAGAATAATAATTGATAGGATGGTGTGATGACTACCACAACTAGAAAATGTTTTTTTCCTCATACAGTATATCACAGTAATTTGTCATCACAAATATTTTTGCATTTATCAAAGAATGACACATCATACATTTTATGCCCTTATAATTGTTTAATGTTGTGAAACAAGTTAGTTCCTGTTATTTCTCCAGCAGCTCTTTCTCTCTCTCTCTCTCTCTCTCTCTCTCTCTCTCTCTCTGTCTTCTCTGTCTTTCAAAGTTAATAAGACAGATATTACAGCTTGTTAAGGTATTTTAATCTCTTTACATAATATGTATATAATTTCCTCTTTAAGTTGTTGCTTTAAAAATGCTACTACATTAGAATGAGCACATTGATATAAACTGTGAAGCCAGGACTACTGTCCATCCCATGGCATTGGAGAAAATTGATCAGAATTGAACATTCAAACAGATATGTGGTATTAATAATGATCTAGTTGTCAGTAGGTCCAACATGTTTCAAAATGAATTACAAGGATGGTAGATGAATGGCATTCATTGTGCCTTACCCCCCAGAGGCCACTGCAAATACCTCAAAATGCCTTGCAGGCTTGTAAGACTCTTTTTCTGATGACACATACAGACACATGTCTAGTGCAATATTTCCCCAACTGTTTCAATAAAATCATACTTCCATGAAAAAAAGGACTTTCACTCATTCACTACACCAAGCCTTAAGATTTCCTGATGTCCACAGAATGGTTTTCTGGAAGCAAAACCATCTCAGTACAAACTATATAACTGACTTCATTTTCAGGGTGACACTGCCAATCAATCAGCAGTCGTGTCACCCAATGATGATCGATAACCATGCCAACTGGTATTCTTTCCCATCTGAATTTAATTACCACTGTTGAAATTGATGAAGCTTCTTTATAATGTATGTTGACTAAATGGGTTACCTGAAAAAGTGGTTTTCAACTGCAGTCCACAGTTCATATCATGTCCAGTGGCCAGGGAGAATTCCTCATCTTTGAGCTCCTATTTTTCAAACTGTAGCACTTCACTATAAATAGCAATTGGAGCTTCTACTTACCCTGGGTGCAGAAGTCCTAATATCCAATGATCACTAGCTCACATCAGCTATGTAATATTCTCTTTCAGATATTAACCTCTTGAGACCCTAATGTCCTCATACAGTATAAGGACATTCAGTTTCCTCCCAACTACACTGTCTTAATATATATGAGGACCATTATGTACAATTATTTTGCTGCTTTCTGTTTGAGGACACTAATTAAGTTCACAGTAAGGAGAAACTGCTGTGTACACAACAGTGGACTCCAGGTCTCAGGAGGTCAAGACAAATGATGCATATTTTATCCCTACATAAATATTCAAAGGTCATTAGAACTGATGTCAGACCTACACATATTATTGGCTAGATTCATTCAACTAATCACCTCCAGAGATGACTGTTAGCAGAATACTGAACTGTTACTGTAGTTATTATTTAAAAAAAAAAATCATTTGGAATTAGCTTTAGCATATGTATATGCAGTCTAATCTAGATAGTACAGAAGACATCCAATTTCTAAGTCTTGAGTTCACACGTTTAAACTTTAGAATTTTTTTCACAAAATTTTATAAACAATAAGTGAATTTCTATGCAGTTGGGACGAATAAATATCGAACCCGAAATCTTTTTATAGTAATAATTTGCATTGCTTCTTAGGTTGTCACTCCACCTAACCTCTGGACATGAAGGATGATCTCAACATAGATACAAAGAGCTTGTTCTCAACCTAATAACAGTAATTTATTGTTGTGACATGCCCCTCACCTCTTTCCTCTTGTTCATCCCTCCTCTTTATTTCTAGTCTCCATACATTTGAAGAATGACTACTTTGTGAGAGGAGCAGGGCTACCTGGGCGGTTCAAGGCAGAGAAAATGGAGTTTCACTGGGGCCACAGCAACGGTTCAGCCGGCTCAGAGCACAGCATTAATGGAAAGCGGTTTCCAGTTGAGGTAGGGCAAATTATATTGTTTGTATTTACTTAGCCTTGGAAGAGATAACTAGCTACTGTGTTGCCATGGCTTAAACTAAGCACTATGAGGTAAAGAACGTTAGTGCAGATCAGCTTGTATTAGTCACCAATCCAAAACCTGTTCTTTTTTTTTTTTTTTTGCTATATCATTTATTCTATTCGCAATCCATTTGACTTGACCCTAAGAATGTTAACAAAAGAAATTAGCTGTACATGAGCTCTTATAGGAAATCTGCCCGTGTTAAATTGGTTCTGCCAATCTCAAATGAGACCCTAGCGATATCTTGGATGAGTTGTCCCCATGGTTTATCTGACCTGTATATGAGTAGCTTCAGTGAGTAATCTGCTGTGAATTGGAAATATAAATGTCTAGAAAAGTGCTTTTGTTGTCATTTAGTTTAGTCACATTTTTTTCTGCACATTATGTACTGTATACACCATTAATACCACAAAACATTAACATTGTTTGTTAATCGTCTACCAGTAAACTGGTGACAGGATCATGATCACCCAAGGCTCACCCATGCCCGCTGGGATCATTGCCCGGCCCGGCCCAAAATCAAAGCCGCACAAATTACTGAAAAAAAAAATCAATGCTGGCCATCAGAGAAAGACAGGTGCAAAGACCTCAAAGTTGCCGACCTGTCCTCCAAATTACCCAGTTCCCAATCCAATCAATAACCTATGGAATGCACAAGACAAACAAGTCCAATTTAAGGAGCTCGCCCCCATGCCTTGCAAACCCATGCCACCTAAAAGATCTGCTGCCAACATCCTTGTGCCAGACACCACAGCACACCCCTAAAGGTCTTGTGAAGCTCCAGACCTGCTCAGGCAGCACAATGCTGGGCTTAATGTTTTGCATTGTAATGTTCTGGTTTATAGGTCTTTAATATAAAGATGTTTTAGCAGTACAAAAATGTTAATACTTAAAGTAATATTATTAACTCTGCCATGTATTAACTCTCTCGGTCTATATTAATTCTGTCGTGTCTTTTTAAATCAGCTAGCTTACTTAATTATAATATTGGCTAAACATGTGTAAGTTAAGGTGTTTATCAGACCCCAGATCAATGCTACCTGAGTAAACAACCTTTTTTCAGGATATGCAAATTTGCTAATGTGATTTAAAGCTGGTGAAAACAAGCTTATATGTTTCTGTCTGTGAATGCCGAGACAAGCTACAAATGGACACCATTAAAGGCTGCAGGAAAAGTAAAAAAGTTCGAGAAAGAGTAATTGGTTCTCATTAGCAAGACTTTGAATGTGTTCGTCTTTCTTTTTTTTTTATGTTTCACAAGTGCTGATTGGAGTTCAGCTGGAATATGTATGGATGCCCTGGGGTCTTGTTATGTGTTGATTTGTCTGGAACATACCGCTCTCGGTTTCAAATGCAGATGTAACCCTGCAGCATACTGTATATGTATGTTTAATTGTATAATCGGCATTAATAGACAGTTCTAACTCATTACTCAAAACAGCAAGGCAGGTAGTGCTTGGTATGCCGTTTATGCATGTCAAAAGACACAAGGGTAATACAAAAGTAAATTAGTGATGTCAAGAAAACAATGCAGACATTCAGTAGTGTAATGTTAAAAGCTTGAACAGTAAAGAACTGGGTGGGACTTCATAATGAACATTAAGACAAATCGACTGGAACAGGAAATGAACCAGAAATGAATAGTGTTAGTACTCAGGACATTGCGACCTCTGCTGGTAGGGTGGGGTGATGTTCTGGTGGTTCAACAGCAGGCCATGAACTCTTGTGCAAGGACGAAGTATACGTTGTTCCTAAACTACCATGACTCCACAGGATTTACATAAGACTGAAAGTCATAATGAGACATAGGCACTTCTATACCTTGGCAATAGAGGTTGAAATTTATCCAGAATATAGTCTAAAAGTTCCCAGACAAAATTAATAAGTAAATGAAAATAACCAATGAAAAATGATCCAAAAGACATTAAAAAAAAATGTATGACATACAGTTTACATTTGGGTTCATTTTTAATTCTCTCTGGTATTGTCTCATTACAAGGCTCAGCCAGCATTACATCATTTGCCAGTCGCAACTGACATTATCGATATGTATCACAATCATTGTTTACATAAAAAATACCTGCATAGAAGCCTTTCTGGCCCTCTTTCATTTATTGATGATGAATTGCTAAGTTACTAACAGAATAAATGTCAACGTTAAGTTTGCCAGCTTTGTGTAAATATTGCATTTATTTCTATATACAAGTATTAAGGGCCTAAGAAAGGGGGTTATATTCTTTCCTCTTGTCTGAAAGCGTGCAGTCTATGTGCATTCTTCATTTTGGGTGCAGGGGAGGACAGTGAATAAACCTGTGCAATTTTCCATGGTGAGTAAACACTAAGATGTGGAGAATTGTCTTGAAAGTTGAAAGATTGCAAGAGAATGACTTCAGTCAGAACATGATTGTCAGAGAGAGTGAGAGTGAGAGAAAATGTGCGAGAAAGAGTGCTAATCCTATTTCTTTCATTTGAAATATTTTCCCTTTCAATCTTCACGTGTTGCAGATTGACATCTTTTTTTTTCTAACTCATTTGTGCGAATGCCCTGACACAATGTTCAAGGCTGCATATGAACTTTGTATACCGTGCCAGCTTTCATGGATTGTTAGAAATCCTTACATTCCTTCCAATTCCATTCTCTGGGAAAATAAATAATCCTTAATTGTCACAAACGTCAAAGGTTGGATAAGACTCCTGTATGAGGATATGTGAGATCCTGCATTTTTTTTTTTTTTTTTTTTGCAAAAATAGATCAGTAGGAATGTGTATGGGATTTTTCTGCATGACAAAGAGCTGTGAATCAATCAAACAGGATTTCCTCTACAGCATAATGTAGGTCTTTTCGCAAAGCTGTGCATAGGTGTGAGCTGCTCAGTGCTTTGTAAGTTCATTAAAAAGCTGAAGAATGCCAGTCACATTTCCCAATGTGTGCTTGCAGATGCAGATTTTCTTCTATAATTCGGACGACTTTGACAGTCTCAACTCTGCAATAAAGGAGAGGAGAATCATCACTGTCATGGCAGTCTTCTTCCAGGTAAGGATCCTTTTCTTCAGTTTTCAACACACAAAATTGGATTTAGTGCACATCATTTTACAGTTTGAAAGAATCTGCCCAGACCAACGTGCACAACCTACAAAATGTTATTTAACGTTATCAATTGTAGCTTTTTGAGAACATTTTCTTAACTTGTCCTTGCTCATTGAAATTGCTACAAATGTAGCACAAGATTGGGTGGTTAAAATACCAGCACCACTAATATGCACAAGGGTATATTACTTGTCTGTGCGTTTGTGAAAATGAATGAGCAAATGAATTCATTTGACAGGGTTTAGTCAGTAAGGATGATGCATAAATTCGTCTCCCAAAAATATTACTTATCCACATGATTGGATTAATCAGCTAGCTAGTGTCTGTGTTTGAGTTTGCAATTCTTTAGAAGGAAAACGTAAAAAAAAAAAAAAAAAAAAAAAAAACCATTTATCATCAATACAAAATTGATGTTTGACATGCTCGTGGAGACAAAAGGCTCCAATCTGCTCCAATCCCACAGAAAAGCTAATGCAACACAAATCACTGGAAAAAAAAAGTAAATGTTAGGCATGATAGCTAGAAAGACACCAGAACAGCCAGTGCACCACAGCACACCATGTTCAAGGCCAGGCCGGCAAAGAGCCGGGGCTGGCGATTCAGTCTCCCTCGGTTGTTCCGGACAAACAAGTCCAAACCACTAAGGCCCACCCCTCAACCCACAGCAAATGGCTCATCAGTGCACTACTATTTCATATTTATTATAGTATGAAATACAAATACATGGAGATGGATTTACATGGATATAAAGTCCTATTTTTTTCACAGCTCTCTGCATTAGACTTGAATTGCTTTAACTTATGTCATAGTTTCATATCCTTCTGATCAAGTACCTCGGTTACATTATACACTCGTGGAATCAAAATAAGAGAGAGTGATGGCAATAGTTTTTTTTTTTTTGTTTTAGAAACAACTCATTGACAAAGAACCACGCACTTTATTCTCACACTGCCACCGTGGTGACCGGTTTATTCCTCAGGTTTAAAGTGGAGCACAGATGTGTTTTATGAAGACCTGTTTTAAAGCTTTCACAAACTAAGAAGCTGTGAATGCATAAACACTTGCTTCGAGTTCTGGCAGATTTATGCTTCATTGCTATTGGCACAAAAGAGGAATGCTGTCATTTAAAGCAGGATGTGTCCATTCCTCTGGGATGTGCATAGCTAGTCACAGTAGAGCTTCTATGCTGGAACTTCCTTTAGGTTCTCCACTGGTATCCTACCACACCATGCTTCTCTTCATATATAGCATCTACTATAATATCTGTAATTAGCTGAATTGTTTGGAACTCACCAGCCTATACATAACTGTATAAGTGCCTTTTATTATAATAAATTAAGGTTGTAGCCATGTGAACTGTAAGCTCTTATGGAGTGTGTACTATGTAACTATGTTATTGGCTTTAACAGGTAGGAAAGAAGAACAATGTGGCTGCTGAGCCCATCATCACCGGTCTCAAACGGGTTGTTCATCATGGTGAGTTAAAAGTTCAAACGGTAAAATAAATGAAGTGTCTAAAAGGCATTTATCCACATTCTTTGCCAGATAATTAGTGAATCTCACTTTTGGAAAGATAAAAGGTGAAAACATGTTTTCAAGAAATAAATTCATTAAAGGATATCAAATGCAGTCTTACTCAAGCTGTCTAGGCAGGCCAGGACTGATTTGAATTGGACAAATTACAAATTTATCATGTACGAGTAGTCAGGCCAGACTGGCTCAATAATTGGAATGATAAACGCCTCTGCTCATTGGCACTCAGAGGGATGTTACATATACAAATAGCCGATTTAACTACAAGATTAACTACAAAAATATCAGGGCAGATTTATAATCAGGGTGAAAATGACTGCATGACCAAGAGCTTATTGAGAGCTGAAAACCTGCATTAATTCGGGTATGTTTTATTGTGTATGTTGCAATCACCAGAGAAGGAGACAAATCTTGCGCCTTTCGTCCTAAGAGACCTGCTACCGTCCGCTTTGGGGAGTTACTATCGTTACACCGGCTCCTTGACTACCCCTCCATGTAGTAAAGTCGTGGAGTGGATCATTCTCAGCCGACCTGTTTACCTCTCCTATCATCAGGTAAACACCACTCACAAACACACACACACACACACACACGCACACACACACACACACACACACGTATCAACATGTTTAAATTAAGGGCAGAATTTCCTTTCAAGTAAAATAAGTTGATCAAAAATCTATAATGGTTAAATACCAGTATGTTTAGTTAAACCACTTAAAGACTGTAGAATAAGTACATTACAAACTTCATTGATTGTAGAAAATAAACCTAAAATCAATATTTAAAAAAGTTAAAGAATGGCAGAATTTTTTTTTTATATAGCTAAAAGAGGTTGCAGTATGTTTCACGGGACCTTGTTTTCTCTAGGGCTACATTTATAGACCTATTCATGTTTTCCAGCTATTCTGCTAAGCATATTAAATGAAAATTAATTAATAAAAAAAAAAGAGATAATATAGATTTTAGTCTGACTTTGTTCATTCATGGATAGACACTTCGTAGACAAAAAAGTGTCAGCACAGGACAGAAACAAAAAGGAAACCGGACTGGAAAGACAGTGAGATGAGTCACGACTATACCATCACGTATGTAGAAACGTTGCCTCGGCTTGTGTGCACTCTGCTTGAAAATGACTAGTGTCCTGCTCTCATCCCTCTTTCCATCTTACACTGACGAATAACATAATCCAGCTCTTTCTGGGGTTGTGTATGTAAACATTGCATGGAAGATGAATGTGCTAAAATGTTGACAAGCCAAAGTAAAATTCCCATTCTCCCACTGTGTTCAAACACTCACATACATAATATCTAAATTATTTTAACCTACCTCAAGGAATTGCTTAATACTGAACATATTCAGTATTAAGCAGTACAAATGAAAGTGAACTTTAAGTAAATTAAATAAGATCAGGCAAGGCAAAACTTTTTCTGAAGAGTTTCAGTTCTTCCTGCATCTACGTGGGTTTCGTCCAGGTTCTATTTTTTTCCACCCACCTCATAAAAACATGCATCTCAGTGGACAAACTATGCTAAATTACCCGTGTTGTGAATGACTGTGTAAATGTGTAAGCACTGTTGTCCTGCAGTGGGCTGGTGAGCTCTGTTCCTGCCACTGGTCCTGGGACAGGCTTGTGACCTTAATAAAAGATAATGGAATACTTCTTTTTAATGAAATAAATAAATGAATAAACAACTGACACACATTGTATAGGGTTACCTTTCTAGGTAGCAGACCTATTTCATATAGTTATGAAACTGTTCATGTAGAATTTTATGACTTTGTGAAAGAATACACTGCTTTTTTGCATACAGTGCAGAATGTTCACTTTCCTGAATTTTTAGCTGGTAAGTGATTTCCCAGCTCTGATTGTTTTGTTTCTGCCACATGCATTAGCAAATCAGGCCCTAAAAGGTTGTGTGAGTGCACATACAGCTTTGGCCTCCAGTGAGGATTATTGCACTGCTGTGTTCAGGCACTTCACTCAATCAGCCCACTCCAATTGTACACAGCATGCTCTCTATTCTAGCCACTTGTATGTGTCTTTCACATTAGATATCACTTTACCCAGGGCTGGTAGAATGAAACACTTGCCCAGAGACAACCTGAAGACATTTCGATATTTCTTTTGACATGCGCACTTAATAGTTGACACACTGTTAGCTGCTAGACATTGACAGCCTTGTCAAAACACAATATCGGTTTTACAGAGCGGCCAAGGTTATCAAAGCTTTCAGAGTGAATAACTGTATTTGCACAATATGCCTTTATGAAGTACAATATGAACATGTTCATGATGTGCTGATAACTGTAATAATAGGAACCAGGTTCATGACATACCTTTAACATTTCACTGCTGTTTATTACTTGTGCCCTACAGTTGGAAGCATTCTACTCTATCTTTACCACTGAGCAGCAGGATCACATGAAGTCAGTGGAGTACCTCAGGAACAATTATCGGCCCACTCAAGATCTGCACAACCGGCCTGTCTTCAAATCAGCCGTGAAGGATGCTTGGGTTCCAGACCCTATGGCTGATGGTCATGCCAGCTCCACGGATACAGAGCCCTCCAGAGGTAAAGAGAGATTAACCAGTATGATAAATAATAAATAAATAAATAAACCCAATTCTCTGAAATTGCTAAACTGAGCTACACACCAAGAAATACTTGTGAAACTGAATATGGAGAAGCAGATTTTTTTTTAGGTTTTTGTAAAGGTGGACCTCTACCTTTCTTTTCTTCTATTCAATCTCAATCTCCTAAGAACATTCCTCAACGAATAGGAGTCATAAAGTCCAGCAGTCACGCATCTTCTTTGATAAAAGAGAGTAACATGAAGTGACTGCTCATGCCTGGCCAAACAGATCAAATGGGCAGGAGTTTGAATGCTCTTGCCATAAATCACTGTTGTTTCCATCCCTGGCAGAGGGAATTGATTGCGTTTGGCGGTGATGAATAGGGAGCAATGTAACAGAGCCAAGGGGCAGAATAATCATCATTAATATTCATTCTAAAAATAAAACCGTGCAAATATATACTGTGTGGCAAAAATAAAATCTAATTCCGACCGCAGTGCATTACAATGGATGGTGAAAACCTGCATGGGCAGGACAACAGTTTTTGTGCTGTCTGTCAATTTTTGATTAAACTGACAGACAGCATAGAATATCAGTTTAATTTCAAAAGGCACATTTTCTTTGTGTCTTTTGAATCAGTTGTATGCAGCCCTTTTAAAGTAAGCAAATCTATTTTGTCTCTGATGATGACTTCCTCTCACCACAGGCTCTCTTATTGTGATCATGACAAATACTTTTATAATATTTAATTGAACCGCTTTAAGCTTTGATTATGCTTCCACATTCACTGTGGAATTATTTTGAGAAATTTGTGCAATGACACAATATTAATTTCTATTCAGTTCTTTATGCTCCCAAAATCATTTCTCAATCGTGCAGTATGCCTGGGTCATCAGGGAAGAAATGAATCTATTGATGGGTCAGCTGCATACCTGAATGAACCCGTCATTTGGTATATTTAGTCCATCAGCTGACTTAAGTTTAATGCCACATAACATTGCTGAATTTATATGGAGCAACTGAAGCAACCCCAGATCATAACACTGCCTCCAGAGGCTTGTACAGTGGGCATTATGCGTGATGGGTGCATCGCTTCATGCTTTTCCCTTCTCACCCTGACTCTCCCATAATTCTGAAATAAAGTCCATCATTTTCCATTATCCAATCTTTATGCTTCCTACCAATTTGAAGTATTTTTTTTTCTGGTTTAGTCTCAAAAAAAGTCTGTTTAGTCTTAATCCTGTGAGTCACATTGTGCATATGGAAATGTTTTAATATTAAACATAGCTGGGATTTCTACTGTTTTTTTATTTCTTTATTATGCAACTTCACCAAGTGTTGGCTAAGCACTGTCTTACTTTGTCTTTACAACTTCCATTTAGTAATCAAATAAGCTCCTTTTCTTCACAGTTTTTGTATTTACATATAATTAGATTTCATTTACACATTTTTCTATCCAATTGGAAGATCCATATTTTCATACTATAAATAACCTACTTTTTCCATCACGATCAGTGGATTTTGTTTGCCATAATCTACAAAAATCAACAAAACAATACGAGAAAAAAAACACAGATAATAGGATAATGCAGAGATCGAAAGGCATAAAAAGAAAACATGGAGAACATCAGTTCATACTGCAGAGTTTACCAGCTGTGCGCTAAACACACACAGAGCACATTTTCACATCAGAATGGTTTCTCACTATAAACACTATAAAAATGCAAGATTCTTCTGTTCTGCTGTATTTGCATCTAAATAAAACAGTGCAGGGGCTAAATTTAATTCCCAAAACATAATAAGCTATTGTGTTTTAAAAAACAACAAACTATTGCTTTTATAAGGGGAACTGAATGCTACTGGATTTATGACCTTTGCTGCATCTGCTTTGAGACAACTCATTGTGCTTGAAAGACTCATCTACATAATTGGCTTCACACCAGCTCCAACAGCAAACGAGAAAAAAAAATCACACCTTAAAAATCTTAGCTTAAAAAGTTTATAGTTAGAAATATTTTAGATTAAAATGATGATGATAATATTTTTTGAGAGCTGGCTCTGACTTAAACAACCAAATGAAGGTCATAGAAAGGAGTCAAAATGCAGCATAATCCAGAAGATGCCAAATAATAACTGAGTGCCCGTATTTATACAAACAGACCATTTTTATTTGTAATGGATTTCTTTTAAAGTTGTTTTTTAGATGGGCCAGCCAACGTGGACTGAAATGCCACTTAAAACAGAAGCTTGTGGTTAGTGCTAAGCGATATGACCTCAAATCACTCACTCATCGTCAATGCCACTTAATCCTGTTGTCAGGGTCGCGGTGGGCCTGGAACTTAGCCCAGAAAACTTGGGGTACAAGGCAGAGTACACCCTGGACAGGGTGCCAATCCGCTGCCGAGCACACATACATGCACACACTCACTCACACACTACAGGCAATTGGGGAACGCCAATTAACTTAAACAGCATGTCTTTGGAGGAAACCCAGCAAGCATGGGGCGGGGGACGGCATGCAAACTCCATGCACACAGGCAGGAATCGAACCCGGACCCTGGAGGTGCAAGGCAGCACTGCTAGACACTAAGCCACCATACCGCCTGCGATCGCAAATCAATTTTTGCTATTTTTTTCTGAAGAAAAAAAGAGTTTCTCTTCATGCTGCTCCATATCGCAGATTGGACAAGTAGAAGTCATGTGACTACACATGGTAGTATGTTTTTAAGGGGACAGCACATGAGCACACACAGTGATAAAAGTATTAACAGAAAATAACTTCAAAACTGTTTTTGGTGTGAAATTGTTTTTACAAGGCAAACTGAGTTGAGTTACTGATAAAGAATTCAGTCCGTATTTATTTGACATAAATAAAAGAATTTTATTTATTTTATAAATTTTTTATGGAATAGAACAAGGCTGCAATTGAGGTCAGAAAAAAAAATCTCTGTATCGGTGCTGTCTCTCTGAGCAGATCTCTGATTTTGAATGGTACACCACTTGTCATTTAGCATAGAGCATTATTTCATTCATTTATTTATTCATTTTTTTCATTTATCTTCAGTAACTGCATTGACATCCTGAAGCTGTGAGGTGGCAACCCTTCCCACTGCACCACTGCGCTGCCCTGCTGCATTAATTTATGAATACAAAAATAGCATTGGTGTGCAAAAAAATTGGAACCAATGAAAATAGCAACATGCCAGGATTAACCAGCCAATTACTCTTGCATCAGCACAGAAATAGAGCACCCTATCTTGTTTAATCCAATAGTTAAAACTTTGCTTCTCACTATGTTCAGCTCTGCAGTGCCCAACTTATTGCTCTTGTACAGAGGCAGTAGCAGCGATTATAAAGCTGTCGATTGAACTGATGAAGATAATGGTCTCTTGCTGAGTCACTCAGACTGATGGAGCTCTAGGGAGTCCAACTTTCACAGCTGATGCCCTTTCTTTAATTACCTCTTGTTCCAAATTTCCACCTTTTTTCTATTTCACTATCTGCCTTGCCCATCCACATGCAGACAAGATTAACACATACTTGCTGGGTGTTTTCTCTAGATATTCCAATTTAATTTAAACAAGCGAACAAATCTTGATTTACATTGCCCTGTTGGACTATTTTTTACTCATAAACAAAGTAAAACAAAACATTAACACTGTGACCAAAATACTTCTACTACTAATACCACTAATAATACACAATCATGCAAACAATAGTCATTTAATGCAAGGAAATAAAAAGATAATTAGTACTAAATAAGAGGGGGAAAGAAATTAAATAAAACAAAAGAACAGTATTTCAAAAAATAACTTCCACCTCCCAAAGAAATGCCAGTAGGCCGACTGCCAGATCAGGCTTATAAAAAAGGAGACAATTGCAAAGTTCACCAGTTGCCAGTAGAGAGAGATCAGCAGTGCAGTAATATACATTTATATGAAAAATCTAGTTTTCAGAAGAAAATTGACATCACATATATGGCTCTTTGTGCACAGCTAGGTTACTTTAATATAATCATTGATAATACAACTGTTATTCTAGCTAATGATAGTCTAGATAAATCAACAACCCCCCCGCCCCTACCCCCCCGCTCATAAGTTTTTTATGTTTTACGTTTTTTTTTGTCCTTAAGTAAAGTTTGAGGTCTTTAGAATAAAGCTAAAGTCAAGTCCTCATTAATGCACTTCAAAAATCTCTCAAATTCTTAAATAATCTCTAATCACCTAAGATATGAAACTAGTATAAAAGCACCCTGTTTCCCAGTGGTACACTTTACCACTGAACAAAAAATTCTGCAACACTCATGGAACTGAGAAAGCCCCAGAAAGACAGATGCAGTTTCATTCATTTGTGCATTAATTAATCAAAAAAATGTTTGTACCTAGGCCAGAATTTCATTGTGCATTAGTATTTGTTTAAGTCACATTCAAATATGTTAAAAATCAATGGCAAAACTCACTCCAGCATACTTCTTCTGCACTCTCGCGCGCACACACACACACACACACACACACAAACACTTAAGCTAGCAGTTGTTTGAAAGCGTTGAGATCAACTAGGGTGAAATCTTGTGTCTTTTACCTATTTTGAAGCCGTGCCTGCTTAAATAACTTTGATGAGTCAGACAGTTAAAAGATTTAGCTTCACCTTTAGTCTGTAGTCAGGGATCCGTGAAATGTCTGAGATGATAGATGTGCTCCAACTATAATTTGCCTCATTTATGTTCAAACACACTATCCATAATTAAATAAAAATGCTCCCTATTTTCTTTTTAAGGTGAGATCTCAAGTTACAGTACATGTTGTAGGTTCCTTTTCTTCTCTTTTCTTTTGTTTCTTTGACTCTTCCTTGTTCTCTGTCTATCTCTCTCTCATGTTTTTTTCTCACTTCAGTCTGCAGCAGCACTCCTGACAACATGAAGATCCGTCCTCTGAACCGAACAGCAATGATGCTGACCTGGGATCGTCCTTCCACCATCTACCACCCACCCCTTTTGGGCTTTCTTGTCACCTACAGTTGGGTTAAGGATGACGTAACCATAGAGAAGATGTTTACACAGAGCAGCGAGCACCACACTGTGAGTGTCCTAGCTCATAATAATCAGCAGTCTTAAAGAGACAAGGATATAATTAACAGCAGGCAATTACTTTGTTCTTAAAGGGCATTTTGATCTTAAACTTGGTTGCTATATCAATATTAGCTCAATCACTGTAACAGACATTAACTAAGAAGCAGCTAATGAAAAAAAGGCTACGAAGTCCCCCAAGCCCCAGAAAACTCAAAGACTTGCACAGCTGATAGAATTAGACAACATGAACTCTATCTTCTTGGGAGTCTGATGAATGAAACAGCCCCAAACTCTTCACTCCATCAATCACAGTGTCGGCTTGGTCTTCTACATGTGGTATCCATGACAACAAAGATGGGCCCAGCAAGCTAAAGAAAACTTCTGTGATGAAAGCTGCCAATCTTTTTTTTTCTTTTTTTCTCCAGGCTCAGCCGAATTAGATTTGGTGTCAATTGGAGAAATCCATCCGCTACAGCCAAAGCCCAATTACAGCTCTCGACTCCAACACATTCTGTCTCCCTAATCATTTCTGCGCCACATTTACATTTTTATTTCAATTTAGAGCCAGGGTGTTGTCTACATTAGGGAGTCGAGACCAATTTTGTCATAGAAGTCTATCCTACGCAGCTTTCCCATTTCTGGGACCTAGATAATTGAATGATCAGGAAATTTTGAGGAATAAATGCAATATTGGCCTGCATAATGTTGACATAAATCTGAATTTGCATCTAAATTTGTGTCCTAGAAAATTACATTTTGTCAATTTTCTGTCTTGTCCATTTGACATGTTGTCATTGAGTAATTTGTATGCATTTAGAGAAATGTGTTTTGGAGACACTTGAATATTGAAAATAAAACTTAGTATTATAGTATTTCACACTATTATAGTGTGTCACACTAGTATAGTATACTACACTAGTATTTTCCATAATTTCAAAAAATTTGAAAGATACTTAATTGAAGTGTGTATATTTATGCTTGTGTGTCTCCAGCGGGCAGTGATCACACACATGTCCCCAGATGCTCTGTATCTCTTCAGGGTGCAGGCCTTGTGCCAAAGTGACCAGCGCAGTGACTTTAGCCAAACACTTTTATTTAAAGGTGAGTATAATTATGTGTCTAATATTGCATCATTATGACATCAGCTAAACTTTTATTTTGTGTTGTTTCAGCAAATACCACCAGGATATTTGAAGGAACGAGAATTATAAAAACTGGAATGGTGAGTTGTTGAGTAGTTGGTGATTTATCATTGCTGAATAATCATTGCTGTGAGTGCAACTTAAAATAATCACCCCTTTTTTCTCATCTTGCTCTATTCCAGCCTACTGTGTCTTCCTCTTCAGACATGGCGCCCATTAGCTCTGGCTCCTCTACATGGTCATCCTCTGGTCTCCCGTTTTCCTTCGTGTCCATTGCAACAGGCATGGGGCCCCCATCAAGTGGGGGGCAAACCACAATGGCATCCCTGGTCACTAGCTCACTGCTGGCAGGCCTTGGTTTCAGTGGTGGTGTGATCTCCTCCCTCCCTGGATCTCTTTGGCCCACCCATACACCCAGCTCAGGCCCTGCACCAACTCGACAACCGGCCTCTCCTACATCTGAGACCAACCAAAATGGCAATAATCTTCCTCTGTCAGAAGAGGGAGAAATAACTAAGACTCCAGACAAGGAAGAGCACAACCAAGATGAAGATGAGGAGGATGATAATGAAGAAGATAGTGTGGAGGAAAAGAAGAAGAAAGGGAAAAATGTGACTGAAAATGAGAAGAAACAAGAGCAGACCAGTTTTCAGAAAACAGCTTCGTCTGCTTCTCCAACTGTAGAGAAACAGCAAGAGGATGGTTTTGTAGATACAGAACTCCCCACAGTGCCACCTATATCCCCGGAGGAGAAACCCTTCACTATTACTCTCAGACCTTCAAGAGGAGACTTTAGCCAAACAACTTGGCAGCAAGAAAATTACACAACAGATATGCAGCTTGCCAGCAGCCCCACACAAGCCACAAAACTTGATAAAGAGAAAAACAGTTGGCCGGTCTACATTCATACTAGTAAGTGAGATATATAGAATCTGTTGCTCTTATATTATAGAACCTAGAGTCACTTGGTATGTTTACATGACTTTGTGTTACCCTGAATAAAACTGGATTATTGAAAAACATAGAAATATCTGACTGATATTGAACCAAATTATACTAAGACTACTAAGAAACGGTGGTGTCGTCTGCCTTCAGATAACTCCATTAACACAAGGGATAGCGTGACACTTTTGTACAAAAAGTGTACTTGTACGGAATGGACATACAAAATGGACATACAGTACAGTACATATTGCTCCCTATCCAAGCGGAGTCAGATGAACTCATAAATTATTATATATAACAATAAATTGATTCCTCTGTCGTGCTTGTATCAAAAGACAAGGACAGTAGTCCAATTATATGGCCTATTTGAGCTGTAACCCCAGCACGTCATAACCGTGCATATAAACATACCAAATATCTCTCAAACTATCTCTCAAATCTATTTAAGAGACCAGGTGCTTTAAAACTTATCTTGTAAAAACATATATTTCTTAAAAAAATGTAAGGAAGTTGAACTTCTTTTCTTGGTTTGACATTCAGATCAGAACAGCATATCCACAGTGTCCCGAGATCCCACATTCCCTGCAAACAGGATGGAATGGATTATCCCTTTAATGGTGGTATCGGCTCTTACACTGTTCTGCTTAATCATGCTGCTAGCTGTCCTGGTCTACTGGAGGTACGATGTTCACAAACATTATAAAAATGATCAAATTATTATGATGATGCAGTTATTACCTTGCTCTGTTCCATGCGCTGTCTTCATTAATATGCTCATGCTTCCCAGGAAAGATCCCCCTATTCTATTTAGATTCTCTATGCCCTGGGCTGGCTAATAAAACTAATACTATATTAGATTGGTGTATATTACTAATCCTGTGTAACTCTGTGAGAGCCACACCCATGTGTAAGTGTGTAGGATGCAAAACCTTGACTACCAATGAACCGTTGAAGGAGGGCCCCAGCTGGGCTCCAATATGTGAGGCCTACACACCAGCTGTGACGACTACATGATGCCATTAAAATGCAATGAAATGTAGAAGTAAAGATAATGAGAGATGCCAGTAGCTGTTCCACATACAAAAGAATTGTGCTTTTTTTGGTTGTATGTTTACAAATTATTTATCTTTGGTTGGATAATTTGGTTGCTATATCAGAAACCTGAAATTTCTGAAACACCTCCCAGCAACCTGGACGTAACTAGTTTTATAACTGGCACTGATGGTTTCAACAGTTATGGTTATTGGTAACTCAAATACTCCCAAAACTGCTCAGTTAAGATATAATTGGCTTTGAAGGCAAGCACTGAATGAGTAAATGAATAAAAACCTCACAGCTCCTAGTTTATTGCAGGTTACTGTCCATTTCTGTGTGGGTTTCCTTCCACCATCCAAAAAAAATGCCAGTCAGGCAGACTGCCAGATCTAAATTGTCCCTAGATACGAAGTGTGTGTCATGCCCTGCTATAAAATGGCTTCTCATCCCAGGTGTATACCTGCCTCAAATCCACCATGACCCTGACCAGAATAAAGCTTTAACTGAATATAAATTCTACACCCACAAGGAGCAACAAACATCCAACTGCTGGGGATTATTTTTGCAACTGTGCAATTATGGGATACTCATTCGATTCTGGCAAATTATTTCCAAATAATAAGAGAGTAAAAAAAAACTAATTTTATCATTATCTGTGTGGAAACTATTTTGTTAATCTCATCTCTAAAATTGGCAATCTGGCTTAAGTGGAAGAAAGTTAATGGTTAAGTGACTGAAATATTGATTTGGTTTCTGGAACTGAAAGTCTTGTCAGGAAATTTAACGAACTATTATTTTTTAACTGAGCAAAAAGAACACAGATGAAAATTTGACACCTTCCGAGAAAGAATGGGATGTAATTGGTTTATCATTAAGATGTCAGAGCATACTGTACCGTTTAGAATGTTACTGTGTTATCAGCAGTCACACTTGCTGGCTAACATCTCTGGCTCTTTTCTCATACATATCACTGTTTATTTTTTCAAGTAAGATGGTTGCTGTTCAATTACTATGCCAAATTTAACAAATTTAAGTCATTTAACTCAACTAAAAATTTTTACATTGTTATGTGGTGGCCACGGTGATACACTAATACGGTTATTATGTAGGCAACGATCCATCTAATGCTCAATACCAGGAACTCTAACAATCTTGCCCTGCTAGATTTTTACTGTCGAGTAGAAAGTCAGACTTAAAAAATGCATATAAAAGAAAATTAAGAGCTCTAGTTTGCATGGGCTTTGTCCTAAACACATCCTTAACTACACATTGGCTGCGTAGAAACTCACAGAGACAAAAGTGATACATCATTTCAAAGAAAGCATCATTAATATAAATGAGGTATAGGGGGTGATCTCCAGGGCCCACCTCTTTCATTGCATCCCCTCCCTTTATTCCTCCTTTCTATTCTAACACCCATCTTCTCTTTTCATCTCACCTCTGAAGGATGAATAGCTTCTGCTCTTTGCTCTGCATTAGTTACAGGTAAGGTGTTCTTTGAAAGCATTTCTATGATATCTACAAATATGCTATTGCAAACACAGACTCCTTTTCTATTTGAACATTCTGTAGTAAGATCATTTTAAAGCAAGAAGACTACTGATGAGTGTCAGATCAAAGGAGCTTGGAAAGTTTTACTGAGGCAGACTTGCGATGTCTAAAAATGCTTAAACGGTGTTCTTGCTGCTCAGCCATCAGAGGCTAAATGGTTCTCTTTGAGGAGCATGCATACCTGCTGTTAATATTACATTTTTGCATTTAAAGACATTCCAAGACATACTAAAGTGTTTAAACAGCTCTGTTGTCAGATTCAGACACTGGATAGGGTTTGTTTGAAAGGATGCTTGATTTAACCTGAATAATATATTTGTAGGAAGTTTTTCCAGAATACTCATATGTACGTAGAGGACAGGAACACTCCTGAAGTGATTCGCAATGAGAGCTTAACTGGATTCATAATATCTGGTAAGTCTTTGTTTACAGGTCTATTTTATACTTACATGCATACAGAAACACTGTGTCTCTCATTTGCCCCCACGTCACACACACAAACTCTGCCTTCTTACAAATTATATATAGAGAGATGGATGGATGGGTGGAAGGGTAAATACATTTACATTTAAACTACGACATTTGGCAGACGCCCTTATCTAGAACGACTTAAATTTTTATTTCTTTATAGATAAAAAGATAGAACAGTGTTAAGGACCTTGCTCAAGGGCCCAACAGTGGTATCTTGATGGTGGTGGGGTTTGAACCTGGGACCATTGAATCACTAGTCCAATACCTTAACCAATGCGTTACACCTACGACGGACGGACGGACAAACAATTGTGGTGTAACATACAAAGCTGTCAGACATAAGAATTAAAAAGTGATTCCAGAGTTGATCCTCATATCTCCTGTAGTTGGCTAATGGCTTTTTTCGAGTTTGAAGAAGAAGCTGATGTGCAAATTCCGAAAGATAACTCAACACTGTGAGACTCTGTTTTCCAGGCTGCCCTTAATGTGATTTATGCTGCTACATGCTTTAACTTATCTACTATTAAATTGGTCACTTTATTTAATTTAACTCATTTATGTTTTATTATAATAACTGCTGCAAATTTTTTTAATTAGCACAGTTGGAGCATTGTAATTTTCATTTCACTACCGATGTACTCTGAACAACCATGTATGTAGCAAATAAAGCCTCTTGTATTTTGAATCTCTAGATAGATAGATAGATAGGTAAATAGATAGATAGATAGATAGATAGATAGATAGATAGATAGATAGATAGATAGATAGATAGATAGAAGCTGAGTTTTAATACTTTTTAAGTTTTAAATATATTCTCTTCCAATTGATTTAAAGTCAACCCACTACTGTTAGTACTTTATGTTTCTGCTGTCTATTCTACTTCTTTACCATTTTGTTTTTTTTTTGTTTGGGTTGTTCCGGTGACATCTGACAGGCCTGAATTGGTGTACACAGAGGGAGTATAATCACCCATTAAGGTTTACAGGTGCAGCACTTTTTAGGTGATAGTTTAAAGCCACTGTAATGGAGAAACTATTAAACCTGCTCTATTAAAATCCCTATCTCTCTCTCGCTCTCGCTCTCGCTCTCTCAGTGTGTAAGTGTAAAATTGTTTTTTATTTGATCAAGTAAGACCCTTCAATTAATTTAGATTAGGACTATAACTTTGATAAAGAACACAACTAATGCAAAAAAATTCTAATAAATTATAGCCTAATCAAATAATGGTCCCAGCTGTGTACTCTGTTCCCAGTCAGCAATGAGCCGTATCTTCACATGGGTCATTATATATAACAATGGTGGCACAGGCCTTGTTTATTCAGGGGTAACTGATGAGGTTCCCCAACACACAGATGCTGTCCTCTAAATATCACTGACACTCAGTACCTCCTGCTTTTCTGTGCTGAGACAGGCAGCCATAAACAGATCACTCCAGCCTCACAGGACTGATAAGCGGCCTTTCTCAACATCTTTATGTAGTATGTTAAGAGCTCATTGCTACATTGATTGTTTCTTTTGTGAAACATCAAAGGTCTATTGAACCATCCAATTAAATATTACACATTTTAGAGTGTACATTTAGAGGGTTGTTTTCACAGGCAAATGATTTTACTGCAAATCTTTTTATCTGTGATGTTCACAGCAATCACACAGTTTTTTTCCCCTATAAATACATCCCACACTGTATGTTTCATGCTACATTTATCGTAATTTGTCACAGCTTCAGTTTACTGAGCAGATTTCATGAATACATAAACCTCTGTAAATATATCTTGCGAATGTTCTTCAGCAGCAGTTCGTATTAACCACTGCTTTCACACAGGGGCTTTGAATAATGAAGTGATTGTCTGTAACAAGAAAAATGTACACTATGTTTACCGTGTACTGGAAAAAATGCAAGCTGAGTTACTAACATTATTCACTAGGGATTTCTTCTTCCACATAAATGTCTCGTACTTTTTCTTGTTTGCTTTAATAAATAGACAACATTTCCACCTACAAAGTGGTAAAATGCAGGGTGTTATCTATGCTAATAGGATAAATTAGCACCTGCAGCATGTGCTGAGCCTGTAAGCTATTCAGGGTTTGCTTAAGCCAATTAATACAACCAAAGTGCAGACACATTTGGCCAAGCTAATTTCTGTAGCCAAAATGAAACTGTAGCTTTAAATGCTGTTAAAATAATGAAATGTCAAGTCAGAAGTAGTGTTTCAATCATGCATTTGCACCTCAGGCACCAACAGCACTCATACAGTCCCTGTTAAATTGCCTTCTTTCACATTTCCCTTAGGACAAGAATACACACTTATATCTATGCTATTTAATTATCATATATACCGTATTATACGTTTTTCACATTTTGCCATTTATAATCAGAGTATTGCTGTATGGTTATTGAGACAAGACAGTAAATGAAAAACTTTCATTTAAACAATCGTTTTTTGTTATCTTTCGTTATTTTGTTATTTTATAACATATAATATATTACAATTAATCCTCACAACTACCACTCACACTGAAAACGTCATATAGATTTTACATATTATTATTATGTCAGTGTTATTAAAATAGATACATTTTGTAACATAATTAAATCTACTTGATGAGTTTAACACAAAAATACAATGTTTTTTCATTTATTTATTTATTTGCATTTGAGTGCAAACTCTTCCCTTAATTTAAAAAATATTGATAGATGAATCAGTTTTTTTTTCAGTGTATTGCATTTGCGATATATTGCATTACAAATGCTGATTTTTTTGGAATACTAAGAAACCAAGTAAGAAAGATTCAAGATTTAAAGAACTTTATTAATCCTAGGCGGATATTATTTTGCCTTGCTATATGGAAACAAATTGGCATCATAATTATTTGAATTATATAAAAATTGAAAAACACATTTTGAAATTGAATCACTGCTGAATCGTGATTTTCAATTTGCTTCAATATGTTTTAGCTGCTCATTGTTGAAAAAAAAAAGAAAGGAAGAAAAGGTACTACATCAATAAAAAATGAAAGAAAAATCAATAATAATAAAAAAAATCTCACAGCTTGCTTTGTTGTAAAATTATGATAAATACTAACAAGTGTATGTGTGTGTGTGTGTGTGTGTGTGTGTTTTAGATGATCTGGAAGCACTCTCAGTCAAACAGTTCATCAAACATTCAATGGATCTCTACTCTAATAACCAACAGGGCTTCTCTCAAGAATTCAATGTGAGTATGAACTTCCTTCAGTGTAATAGTGTGCGTGTGCATCACTGTTCCTCTTAATGCAGATGGTCTCCGAATAAGAAGAGCTAATTAAAGACGAGAGTCTCATTAAAGCCATCCTCTAACTGCAGGAACGCTACTCAGTTTCAGCCTGCCTGCTCTGTTTTACTCAGACACAAATCCTCTGCAGCGAGCTTCTTAATACATTCTCACAGCCGTCATACAGATAAGTCCTGAGTGGTTTCATTTTGCAGTGTTTTCAAAACATACTTGTACAGAAGGGATCCGTTTAAGTAATAAACATCTGCTGCAACATCCCGGTTAGGACCGGAGACAAACTATTAGCCATATGGTAAGATGAATCTCAGCACTGTCACTGCACACTGGGGTGGTAATTACAGTGACGGTGAGGAAAATGTAGTCAAAGTTGTGTTGATGAGTTAATTAAATGATATGGACAAATTGGATAATTTATGCAAATTGTACAATGTAATACAGATTACACTTAAGTGGTGCAGTAACAAGAGATTTATTTTCAAGCCCATTTCGAACGAATTTGGTCAATGTAAATAAGCTTGGTTTGGCTCCAGATGCTTGACCGTAAAGAGGATAAAAGGCTTACCAAGGATAAATTAATAAATTGATAAAAATCTTTCAACATGGCATTCTGTGCAACATGAGATACATGCTATCATTACTGTAACAACTACACATTTCCTTTCTTTCTTTCTTTCTTTCTTTCTTTCTTTCCCTTTTTTCTTTCTTTTTTTTTCCTTTCTAGGATGTTCAGAATTCTATGGGAGATCGGGAGATTACAGCGGAGCACTCTAACCATCCTGACAACAAGCATAAAAACAGATACATCAACATAGTGGCCTGTGAGTGTTCAGTGAAGATGTTAGTATGCATACAAGGAATTTTGCATTATAGTGCATGACAAATTAATATTTGGCTAAAGCATAAAATAAGCTGTGACATAAACATTGGCTGTATTTTTATCTGGCCAACAGATGATCATAGCAGAGTGAAGTTGCAGCTGCCGGCAGGAAAGGTTTTAAAACATGCTGACTACATCAATGCAAACTATGTTGATGTAAGTATGTGTGGGTGTGTTTGCATACACATGTATATATGCTACCAGTCAAAAGTTTGGACTCACCTTCTAATTCCATGGTCCTGGCTGATTTCTTTCAACCTTGTAAAACATCCAAAATATACAACAATCCTCTTTTGAACAGGTGATATTGAGATGTGTCTGCTACTTATGCTCTGAAAAAAACTTTTATAACGGCTCTAATCTGAGGTGACTCTAAATGAACTTTTCCTCTGCGGCAGAAGTAGGTTTTGGACTTGCTGTCCTGGGATGGTCTTCATGAGAGACAGTTTCATCACGGTGCTTGATGGGTTTTGCAAATGCACTTGACAATACTGTTCTTGCAAGAACTATTCCAGAACAGCTGATCTTCATGTCTTAAAATAACAACTTATTGTTGTTGTCACTTAATTACCTAATGATATACTATATGTGTGAAATCTCCAGTATTGTTCTAGAATGTAGAATATATATCCAGACTTGTATCCAAACTTTTGCCTTGTACTGTATGCTTGTACAGTATATTTATGTGCATATGTGTACACCAGTATGCTTTTTGTTTTATCTTGTTCTCTCCCATCTTAGGGTTATAACAGACCAAGAGCCTATATTGCTGCTCAGGGCCCACTGAAGTCCACCTTTGAAGACTTCTGGAGAATGATCTGGGAACAAAGAATCAGTGTCGTTGTCATGATCACCAATCTGGTGGAGCAGGGGCGAGTAAGTCCTAAGCAACCCAGTTTCTTTCACAGGCTCTTATAAGAATAGGTGAACTCCTTGTACGTTATATAGGATTGTAACCACCTGCTTATTTCTCAGCTCAAACCTGTTTGTCTTTTTTTTTTCACAGAGAAAATGTGATCAGTACTGGCCCTCAGAAAACACTGAGCAATATGGAAGTATAGCAGTGACACTGAAGAGCACGAAAATACACGCTTGGTACACACTGCGCCACTTTCTTATACGCAACATCCGACTGAAGGTCAGTGACTATAGCAACAGTGTGCAGATGTTTTTTCTATGTTGAGGCTTTCTTTTTGGTTATTTAGACAAGAGCAAAATGTGGTTTTGTATCTGTGTTCTTCTCTCAGACTCAAAAGGGAAGACAGAATGAGAGATTAGTGGTTCAGTATCATTACACTCAGTGGCCAGACATGGGTGTGCCTGAGTACACACTGCCAGTTCTCACATTCATCTCTAGATCGTCTGCAGCTCGTGCGCCAAAATCTGGTCCTGTCCTTGTGCACTGCAGGTAGGATTCTTATTATTATTATTTTTATCTATGATACGTATATATTTGGCTGATTAAAAAATAAAAAGACAGCACGGTGGCTTACTGGTTGGTTAGCACTGTTGCCTTGCACCTCCAGGGTTCAGGTCTGGTTTCCTCCCACAGACCAAACACAAGCAGATTAGGCACTTCCCAAATTCCTGTGGATTGGCACTCTGTCCTTGGTGTACCCTGCCTCATTTTCTAAGTCTCCTGGGACAGGCTCCAGGCTCCCCACTACACTGTATATGGGATAAAGCGGTATAGACGATGAGTAAAAAACAAAAAGACAAAATATTTATCCTACTTAGTCCTGAGATCATTAAATAACGTCTTAATTACTGCTGCATACAGAACATTACATTTCTAATTTTGGATACAAAAATGTATCAAATTCAGTGTTCATGACTTTGGAATCAGGTACATGAAACTGGCTGGATATAAAAAAGTAAAATAAAAGTGTTTATATAATGTACGTGGTATAATACAGGTTATGGTATATATCATATAAGACTGTCAAGTCAAAACTAATAAGCCATTTTATATATATTTCATCATGTATACAGTTATCTAGTACCTGTCCCTAAAAGCACATATAAAACTGTCATATACAGTACTGTGCAAGGCTTAAGCCATCCTGCATTTCTTCATATTTTGTTTTCAAAGAGCCAGACTTTCTAGTTCGAACACATTGTCAAAGCTGTCAAAGTATACCTCCATAGAAATAAAACACATTGGAACACTATCAGTCATGGATTGGCCTCCTCAAAGCCCGTATCTCAAAATTGTTGAAGCAGTGTGAGATCATCTTGACAGCGAACGGAACAAAAGACAGCCAACATCTACAGAAAAGCTATGGAATATCTTTCAAGAAGCCTAGAGAATTAATCTTGAAAACTACTTAAAGACAAAGGAAGAACCTTGAGAGTTCAGCCTCTAAATCAAATGACGAAATATTGGTGATCATACCAAATATTGACTTTAAAGCTTCATAGAACTAAACATTCTCTCTTTGTGTTACATACTGTGTCAATGTTTGCAATAAATTACTGTGAAAAGACAGTAATAAATGTCATAAAGAAATGTACCTGTTGTCTTATTTTCATAGCAAAATATTCGTATAAAGAAATTAGGGTTGGCTCATTTACTGTACTCAGTACTGTATTAACAAGATTTATTTTATTGCACATTTATTTCATATTCCAAATTCATTCATTTTTAAGTATGCATGCATATAAAAAATATTGATTATATTTGCAACAAAGAGATGGTTAAGGATCCATATGCTGGAAAGGTTATTTAATAAAACTCTAGGCAAACAGATTAGATAAACACAATACAAAACTCAGAGTGATAGAGCAAACACAGGAGGGCACAAAACAACCAACCAGAATAATAAGCAAAAAGAGCAGACAAGGAACACTGCAAAGACCTGATCAATAGAGCAACAATACAGAAGAACGCCAAAACAGACTAAAAGGAAAAGAACACATTTTTACCGCAAAATCCTGCTGTGTGTCAGAGGAAGGAAGACTGTGCAAATACTAAATGGTAAAATGTATTTGTTGAACACATTTAACTGCAGTCTGCAGAAATCCTTTGTTTTTAGACTTTTTTATTTAGCAGCCCATTTAATGTCTACATACAGTAATAATGAACTGTATATGCAGTAAGTGTTATAATCATAAACACTCACCTAAATGATTATTAGGAACATTATACTAATACGGTGTTTAACCCACTTTCGCCTTCAGATTCCTGATTCAATGCCTAAATTCTACGTGGCATTGATTCAACAAGGTGCTAAAAGCATTCTTTAGAAATGTTGGCCCATATTGATAGGATAGCATCTTGCAGTTGATGGAGATTTGTGTGATGCACATCCAGGGCACGAAGCTCCCGTTCCACCACATCCCAAAGATGCTGAAGGATGGGTACATGGTGGTCATAAAGGGATGGACATGGTCAGAAACAATGCTCAGGTAGCCCGTGGCATTTAAACGATGCCCAATTGGCACTAAGGGGCCTAAAGTGTGCCAAGAAAACATCCCCCACACCATTACACCACCACCACCAGCCTGCACAGCGGTAACAAGGCATGATGGATCCATGTTCTCATTCTGTTTACGCCAAATTCTGACTCTACCATTTGAATGTCTCAACAGAAATCGAGACTCATCAGACCAGGCAACATTTTTTCAATCTTCAACTGTCCAATTTTGGTGAGCTCGTGCAAATTGTCCCGTCTGGCACCAACAACCATGCCACGCTCAAAATTGCTTAAATCACCTTTCTTTCCCATTCTGACATTCAGTTTGGAGTTCAGGAGATTGTCTTGACCAGGACCACACCCCTAAATGCATTGAAGCAACTGCCATGTGATTGGTTAATTAGAAAATTACATTAATGAGAAATTGAACAGGTGTTCCTAATAATCCTTTAGGTGAGTGTGTGTGTATATATATATATATATATATATACGTTCATTATTTGTTGAACATTTGGGTATAGACTTTGAATCAAAAATGTATTTATACTGTTATAATTTGCATGATAGGGAAAACATCAGACAGACTAAAAATAGAAATGCTAAATACTGCTATAATCATCTGTTTTACTAAATAGGAAAATAAATGAAAATGATGAAATATACAGTAACAGTAACATAAATACTGAGAAATGCCAAGAAATGCACATTCCACATTTTTGCATACACTAAAGTGTTTTTCACAGCTTTTTCTTTTTTCTTTTCTTTTTAAGATTTTTTGTTCTATCACACACAGTTGTTAATTGTTTCTTGTTTTGAGGGGGTTAGAATGTATTGTTAATATCTGCTAATGATGGATAGAAAAAAACAAGACAAAGTCATGTGCTAATTAATTTTATTAATTATATTAATATTAATTGTCTTTAACAAGACAAATAAATACACTGAACTTGTCTACTGTCTAGTAAGTTCAAACTAAGGGAAAGTCTATACTGAAAAAAAACAACACTTTATATTTAGGTAGTGAGGATGGCTGTAAGGTTTTCTCATGTTTGGATTTGTAGCTTTCACCTCCTGTCTCCTTTGTGTAGTGCTGGCGTGGGGAGGACAGGCACATATATTGTGATCGACAGCATGCTTCAGCAGATAAAGGAGAAAGGAACGGTCAATGTGTTGGGCTTTCTCAAACACATCCGCACCCAGCGCAATTACCTCGTCCAGACAGAGGCGAGTGTGTAGTGATGGAACCCTGTGTGTCTCTATCCCTTTGATTGGTTGTGTTATTTGGAGACAATCCAGGGACTAGAAGCAGGAGAATGGCATTTTAAAGCTATTGTATGTGTGTGCGCAATGGTGTGTCTTTTTACAGGAGCAGTATGTGTTTATACATGATGCACTGATTGAGGCATTGCTTGGTAAAAATACTGAAGTTCCAGCCTGGAAACTCCACAACTATGTGAACAGCATCCTTAACCCTAGTCCTTCTGGCACTGCTCGCATGGAGAAACAGTTTAAGGTGAACTTTCCATCTGCTACCAAATAATCCCCCAAGAGAGAGTTGCACATGTATTATATAAATATACTTTACTGAATGTCAGGTGGCATGGATGGTAAAGCAGCTGGGCAATGTGATAATAAAATATTAAAAAATTATAGGGGGGAAAACTTAGAATTATGGTAACTTATGATTCATTTTGTCTTTATACACTCCTTTTACTCTATTATGAGACATTTTTAATATATTGAACAAAAAACTGGTAGAAGATGATTTAATATTAAATGTACTAGATCTTTGAAATGTAAAATATTTTTATGAATAATGCCTTTCTTTAAATCAAACTTTTTGCAGACATAAATAAGCAAAACAGTGCAAAACTAGTGTATTGCTACCAGTTTAATAGCAACCCTAGATATAAAATAATACACACCAAATCCATAAATATACAAAGAAATTGCTTCAAAAAGAGCCATGTGGTATTTTTGTCATATTGCCCTTCCCCGCTCACAGCTGCAGGGTCTCTAGTTTGATCCTGAACTCACCCGGGTTACTTTCTGTATGGGTTTTTGCATTTCTGCTGAGTCTCTATGGGTTTCCTCAAGAGGTTTATGTGCATAATGTCCTAAGATGGACTGCTGCGATAGAGCTCATGAAAAGTTAAACTAACTTGCTCCCCCTGCTGGTTATTTGTTATATTTTTCCTCAGCTGGTGATGCAGTGTAACATCCAGAAGTGCTTCAGTGCCCAGAAAGACTGCAACAAAGCAAAGAACCGAAACTCCTCAGTTGTGCCATGTGAGTCTCAGCAAACATCATGCATCCCTCACTCGCTCCATTATAAATAGCTAACATGAGAATTGAAGTCATAAAATTCACATTTCTGAAATGATGAAAGGTCATGCACATATTCATATTTAATCTGAATTTTAATACAGAAGCTGAGATTAAAAAATACTATTAAATTACCGTTTTATAGAGGTATCTCAATTTTAATTTAGATGACCTTTTGCAGAAAGCCTTGTGTGGTGTACTCTGCAGTTGTTTGCAGCTGTTTCAGTCAAGTGTGATATACAGTATTTTTTTTTCCTGTGCAGCGGAGCAAGCTCGCGTCTCCCTTTCTCCTCTCCGTGGAATGAAGGGCACGGACTACATCAATGCCTCCTACGTTACGGTACACACTAAATGTTTTCAGCCCCAACAGGATGAGAAAATCTACCACCAGTCATGGCCCAAATTTGAGACAAAGGCTTAAAAAATAACTATAAATATAAACATATTTATAACAATAATATTATTAACATTTGCTGTTATTGCTGTTGTTGTTGGTGATGTTTTTGATTTTGTTTTATTGCACCTTAGATGAAAAAGATGTATGTAAGGCTTAAATGTGTGTTAAATCAATGACAGGGTTACTACAGAAGCAAAGAGTTCATTATTACCCAGCATCCTTTGCCTCACACAACCATGGACTTCTGGAGGATGATCTGGGATCACAACGTTCAAATTATCATCATGCTGCCAGATAATCTTAGTCTAGTAAGTAAAATGTTGAAAATCTCTATACAATTCTAACAAGTTATGTGGATTTCATATACAGCAACTCCAATTAATTATGATAACGCCAATGCAGGCACTGGAACATATTATGGAGCTGCAAGTTGTGCGTGTGGAGGCTAGAGTTTAACATATGGTTTCACATACAGTAAATGCTGGTTTTAGTGTGTGTGTGTGTGTGTGTGAGAGAGAGAGAGAGAGACGTGGTAATTGAGAAAATGCAACCAGTATACCTTTTAAATACCTTGTTACCACCTGATAAGAATATGTGGTGATATGATATTTAAGCAATATCTCTTGTTTTTCTTACAGTAACATGTGTGGGTAACATATCATTTCAACCTAGTGGGCATGCATAAATCACCATATGTCAAAATTGATTATATATGTTTTAACATATGTGACTATACTGTATATGCCACATATATAAAAAATCTTTTTCATCTAGACATACAGTATATGTATATTTAATTTCTTTATGGGATTAGTTCAGAGTTTATGGTACACGTATATGTATTCCCACAGACAGAGGACGAGTTTGTGTACTGGCCCAGCAGAGAGGCACCGATGAACTGTGCAGCTTTTACTGTAACCCTCATCAACACCGATAAACTGAGTCTGTGTAATGAAGAGGAGATCATCATCCATGACTTTATACTCGAAGCCACACAAGTACTTCATACCTTCAGTAACACAAACATTTACACTTGCAGTTCAGAGTCTATCCTGGCTGCAGGTCATTACCATAAATCAAGTTGACTTTCTTTTAAAAATAAATAAATAAAAAAGGATAAGAAAAAATTAAGAAAAAAATCATTTTAGAAATGGTCTGCCTTTTTTTAAAACATGGAATTGTGTTTATTAAGTTCTGCCTTTACTCATAGATGAGTTAGAATGGATGTGGTGTAAGCACCATAGTCACATCTCTTTAAACACCTAACTACAATTAAAGAGAAAAAATATGAAGAGTATGTGACGATAAACATGGAAAATGAGTTGCTCTCTATACAAAAATTCTAGTAGTTGATTTTAGAACATTTCAAGGATTAGGTTATTTCAAGGTTTTTAAGGTTATTGTAGATATTTGTCCGATATTTGTTAATTACTGTTCATTAAAAAGAATTAATGCTGTGCTTATGGTGCCTTGTAAGTGGTTGTAATTTGCTAGATGTAGTAACATGAAATTTTGTCCCCGTGTTTGGTGAGTTGCCTCAGGGTGCTCAGGTTTCCCCCATCCATCTAAAGACATGCAGATTAGGCTAATTGCCATTTCCAAATTGCTTGTAGTGTGTGTGTGTGTGTGTGTGCCCTGAGACATATTGACAACCTGTCCTCAACCCCTACGTCTCCTGGAATAGGCTCCAGTCCTCCCCATGACCGGGTACAGAAACCATCACAAAAGCCCACTATTTACTCTATATACTCTAGCCGCGTATACCAACATCATTAAAAGTCTACACTTAAAAATTAAAGGCATGGCTGGCTTTGGTTCTGTGGACATCAAACATTCATAACACACATCTTGGACTGAAGTTGCAGTACAAGAATAATCATATAATATAACAATAATAAATGTAAGATAATTTGTAATTTGTAAAGTAATTTTTGCACCAGACTAAGAAGTGATCCTGTTAGTTACATGAGTAATAAGTCATTACACTGATAATCATACTTCTCAAAACAGCCATTTGTATGGCCATTGTTGAAGATTTATTCAAATATTCCATCTGTACTGTACAGTATGTTAGCTTATCTAAACCCAATACTCTTCAAATATAAAATATACAGTTTACAGTATGAATAGCCATGTTGGTTTGATGGAACTGGTAGTTGAGAAGACTACCCCCATGCTGATGAGTTAAAATGTCATGCTGCGAGAGCAGGTGGCGGTGTTTTCTGTAATTTTACAGTTTGGAGGCAGGAAATTACAAGTTGCAACCTTGCTGCGAAAGCTGCATAACATTAGAATTCTGACAGGATCCATCCATCACAAAGCAATTCCTTCCACAGTAGCCAATCCTTTAACCTATGGTTATTATATCTTATCCTTAACATAAAACAGTAGATATGGTACGGTGTGCTAATAAGCAGCCAAAGCAATTGGCCTAGGTGATCTTTGTTGCTCTTTGTGTTTGAGGATGACTACGTCCTTGAAGTTCGCCATTTCCAGTGTCCGAACTGGCCTGACCTCACTGGTCCTGTGAGCAACACATTCGAGCTCATTAAAATCATCAAAGAGGAGGCAATGACCAGAGATGGTCCCACTATTGTACATGATGAGTGAGTGTCATGCACATGTCCTACAACACAGATGAAAAGATGTTACATTGTCTGTTGTGTATCCATACGTTTGGTTCCACAATCCATCTGCTTTCTTTCTTCGTACAGGTTTGGAGGTGTTTCTGCAGGGATACTGTGTGCTCTCACCACCCTGTGTCAACAACTGGAGAGCGAGAGCGCTGTGGACATCTATCAAGTGGCCAAGATGATCAATCTCATGCGTCCAGGGGTCTTCACAGACTTTGTAAGATTTTAAGACTAAAATTTGTCCCTTTTCAGAACATAGAGAATAAAACAAAGCCTTAAAGTAGGCTTCTACACTGGAACTCATTAAATATGTTTATATTTCATTATTTGTGATGTGCATTGGTATTCTGGTGCTGATTTAATGGTTGGTAGTAAATTCCTATTTTTTAAGTGACCGTGTAGTTACAATAGTGTTTAATAGAGTAAAAGAGAAAAATCCAGTGGTTTGGATTAGCAATCTTTGACATTATAGGCAGTATGATTATTAGCACGAAAATTGAAGATTTGAAAACATACATTATCTAAGTAGAGTGAACAGATTAGAACAGAAGTAGAGAGAGGAGAAGAAACTAAAGGGATAAAGTGCTGTTGTTTTAGACGATGCCAAAGCATAAATATTATTAATTTAGGTTAAAGCCCATGTACATGTCTGCCTGTCTTTCTGTTCAGCAGAACTCTCTGCCTAATTTATTAATACAAAAAAAATAAAAAATTGTAAGGTTGTGTATCTTACTTCTTGTTTACGCTAAGTTATACTTCTTTCGTCGTCAGCCAAATACATTCTCTGTTCGGGAATTGGAAAGTGAATCACAGATGAGAAATAAAAAAGATCAGATAAAGATTATGTTTTGTCTTAAATCAGTGTGTGAAAATTCATATTTCAGCTGTAATAATAATATTATATAGTAATCTTAACTAATATTAACAATATTAATTAATGTCAGTAAAAATATTAGGGTTAGCTTTTCTAATTAATATCTATTGCTGCAGGTGTTTGTTTACATTTACAAAAGCAAGTAGCTTTTTTTTAAAGTAGATCATTAAATCCGGCACATCCTGTATTTACTGTAACTCTCCATACCATTGCTTTAACTCAACATTTTGATTTGAGCGAATAACAATGTGCTCTCAGTTGGGGAATTTTACAGACAGACAGACAGAAAATTAAATGAGACTGGTTTTGAGTCCTCCAATGTATGAAACGTGAAAATGTAATTGAAGGATCAAGTTCTGATCAATGTGCAGACAAACCTTTCTTTTATTTATAAAGATTATATGTTAATGTTACTTCACCCTTCTTTTCTTATCACTGACTCGGAGTTTCTGCACAAAAAATTACTAAATATTACTCATACTGTCAGTATGTGTACAAATGGCACATAAAGCCTCTTAAATCTTGAATCTAAAGTAGAATTTCATGAAATCTTAATAATAATAATAGTAATAATAATACATTTTGTATGGCAATTAAATATCATGTGTTATTTATAAAGATTAATATTTATTCATTTAGTTGGACCATTGATAAAATGAATAGGCACTCCAATCTGTATTTCTCTTTTATTCCTTCTGTACCTCTTTTTCAGGAGCATTATCAGTATCTTTACAGAGCAATGCTCAGCCTGGTTGGTAGTACAGATGGTGGAGTTCTCTTTTCCTGTCTGGACAAACATGGGAGGATTCTGAAAACTGATAAAGTCCATCACGCAGAGAGCATGGAGTCTCTGGTGTGAAGTTTCTGGAAAACAAGAAGGGACGAGTTTGTTTGGCAGACTTTCCTTGAGGCCTTTATTTTTGCCAGACTCGTTGATAAAGTTTGAAAAAAAAAAAAGGCTAAAGACTTTTTGTATACTGATTAAAAAAAATTCTTTTGATATTTATTTTTGCTGCTTTTTGTTATCCTGCTGAGTGTCACAACTTATCTTTCAACACACCTACACACACCAAAATGCAGCTGTCTACTTTGCATTATATTGTCAGTGTTACTGCCTGATGCCTAGATGATTTCCACCCACTCTGGCCATTGAGCTCGTTGTTTTACTGAAAGGACAATAAGCAGTGAAACTGGACTGAAAGCAACTGCAAGTCAGCATCACACTAGCACACATAGGTAGCTGCCTAATAAACATAAACTGTTAAAAAGTAAACCCCTCGTGTTCACACTATTATCTTCATGCAACCGTTCTGACAGGAAATGTTGGATTGATGTTTTTTCTTTCTATTATGTTATTAAGATATGCCATGTTCAGTCTAATTCAGGGGTACACAACAACAGCCTGGAAAGCAGGACTTCAGCCCAGTTTATATTATTTCCTGTTCTAACACACCTTACTCATCTCGTCAGTTAATGACTAGGGTTATGTGTTTGAACAGAAAATCATCAATCTGTGCTCAGTGGACTGTCACTGTGTGCCCTTGGTTTATCTTATATAGACATTATTTCAATGTGGTATCATAACACCAACTGTGAACATACATATATTGTTATTGGTAGAATTTCTATTGTTTTGTAAAATATATAAATATATTGATATATTTCAGTGTGTTCTGTCTTTTTTGTTGTTGTTGAGCTTTTCTAACTAACCGATGTCTGTGAAATTCATTTCACAGACATCACACAGCCAAAGCTAACCTGAGGCAGTTGATTAAGGGGTGTTTCTAAGAATGTTGAAACCAGGATTCCACTAATATATTGTAACATATTAGAAAATACTATGAAATATGTTTATAGACATGGGAAATTAAGCAAAAACATGACACAGTAAGTTGCTGGACTAGCACAGGGCACTGGAACATTAGCTACTGTACAAACGCTGAACCATAAAAACAGGAATCTGAGTCTACAGTGGGTAAAGATCACTTTTTTAAAAGGTTAACCGTCCAGTTCTGGTACGCCTCCGTCAGCCCATCCTCATCAAGGAGTTTTCATGTTGTGCATTCTGAGATGCTTTTCTCCTCGTTATTGTTGTAAAAGACCTGTAATTTAAATTTCTTAAGACTTCCTCTCAGCTTGAAGCTGTCTGGCTATTTTCCTCTCACTGCGCTTATTAACAAGGTGTTCCTGCCATCTGAACTGCTGAGCACCAGATGTTTCTTTGTTTTTTTACATGACTCTGAGTACATTTTTGAGCCTGCTCTGCATGAAAATCCCAGGACATCAGTACATTCTGAAATACTTAAACCAGCCTGTCTGTCGGCGTTCCTGATATCACACTTTTCCCCAACATGACTGAGTGCTTGGATCCTTGTATCAGTGAGCAGGTGTACATAGTGTACAGTATGTTCATTTTAAAGTGGACAGTGAGTGTATATGTATTGTTAATATATGTAACATTAAGATATATTAATATATAAGAGCAGTGTATAAGTGGAAATCGGTGTTGTGTTCGATGTGCATTCCGAGATGCTTTTCTGTTCACTACAGTTATTAAAAGGGGTTAGTGAAGAAACTAAACCGTTCCTGTCAGCTTGAACCAGTCTGGCCATTCTCCTCTAATCTCTATTATCACACGGTGTTCATTGATTACTATTACTATAAACAAACATTATAATTTCCAAAAAATATCTGATATTTTCTATTTAACATATTAACTTTATTAAGTAGATCTTTAGGCTGGTAAAAATGCAAGTTGGTCAAGTGCCAACACTTTATAAATCAACTGCATATGGAGAGATAGATGATAGAGTATATTTTCATTGCATAGTAAGTATAAAATGTACATTTTAGAAAAGACATATCCTTTCTCAACAATAGGTTAAAAGTAATAGAAAAAGTCAAAATGTGGCAAAGCCTATGTATACAGTTTGGCCACCCTGTCATTGAAGGATTGAAGATTGATCAGGGTGGATATAAATGGTGGATCTTCAGTTATCAAAGTCATTCACAGATGACAGTGACTGTGTACTGTTTATCAAATATGTTTTGAATTTCTGAAGGGTTTTCTGTTTATTAATATTTCACTATGATAGTGTGGACATGTCAAGCTTGACAACATCATAACGCAAACAAAATATGGAAAACATGAAATATAACTGTAAATACTGACAGCACCCACAGCAGTTGTTTTAACCTCCAACGAGAAAGAGAACATGGTGGTGATGATTACATCGGCCTGATTACATCGGCCAGTTTCTCAAAGGGCTAGTTACTCCAAAATTAAAGGGTGGACATCAGTTTCAGGGACACATACTAAATGTGTATTATTATGAAAAAGGATTCTCATAAAAATTTTTAATTACTTGTTTAATTTAAAGTCAAAGTGAACTTTATTGTCAATACGACCAAGCAAATAGAATTTACACATCGGATCGAAATTTCGTTCTTCAGACTCCAGATGTGCACAAAAGGATTAAAAAAAAACTCTCAATTAAAGAATTTGTTGAGAACAATAAGAATATTTGAAAAGCTTTGAACTCTTATTGCACTCACTAAAGCATGTAAGACATGACAAAATCACTTACCCCTAATGAAAGGAAATGGTATTTGATGGAGGAAAACATATTTTTATATTTATACTGATGTGTATAAATGTTTGGTCATTTATAATGAAACCTCAGAATTTCATTAGTCAGATCTCTTTAAATGTGAAAATAATAAAGCAGTGTGTAAAACATTAAAATAAACAAATTTAATTATGGACGTATACAGCCATCCTTTATTGAGGGTAATATACAATAGACAATAATAAACAGTCCCCAAATAAATTTAAAAAATGTTTTTGAAATTTACAGGGAAGAAAAACACTATAATTCTACCCTATATGATATATTATTACCATATAGTATAGAAGAAGAACTCAACCTGAGGGTCAGGGGTAGCTCAGTGGTTAAGGCATTGGACTACGGTTCGGAAGATCCCAGGTTCAAACCCCACAACCACCAAGTTGCCACTGTTGGGCCCTTGAGCAAGGCCCTCAACTGCTCAGATGTATAATGAGATAAAAATGTAAGTCGCTCTGGATAAGAGCGTCTGCCAAATGACTAAATGTAAATGTAACCTACACAAATCTGCAAACTGTAAAACAGTATATTTACAATATATTGTATATTGTTCAATCAAATATAATGGACCCTACCATATTGTTGTTTCAGCTTATAACTGAAACATTTTTTCATCTTGTCGAAATAACAGAAAACAAAACAAAAACAAACTGAAAACGACCTCCCGGTCGATTCTCCCCGGGCAGGGTCTGCAGGCGGCGTATAACTAGATGAAGCGAGTAAATGAGGATTACTCTGGAGGCTAACGTGAGAGCGAGTACGCTGTTTAGCCTTGACCTTGACCCTTAGGCGGGTTCCTCATGAGGAATGTATCCACGCCTGCAGACCATAGAAGTTAGTAAGACGTTGAAACGTGAGATTGCACCTCAATGACCAGATGAAGTGGTATGGGTTCGACTGGGATATATAGTGGGACACACGAGGTAGACACAGGTGAGTTCAATTTGTTATTAGATACACTTAAGGGGGGAACAGTTTCACACGTAGGCACACTGCGGGGAGACAAAGCGTCGGCTCAGTAATCCGGTGAGCCAAAGCTTAGTCCCCAGGGCTGAGGTGGCTCAGATGTGACAGATCTTGATGGATTAAACTACAGTATCTGAGCCATTTTTAAAAACAAAAACAAATGCATGTTTCTCCAGTTTCCCATGAAGCTTGTATTTATGGAAAGTCTTACTAATCTATTAGCACCATCTTCAGGCATGGTGGTTTTATACTTTTATAACCAATACAGCTTAAAGGGGGGGGTTGTAGGGTTACAGTATATAGAGGGACAAGACAGTGGTTATTCTGAATGCCTGAACAACGGTCTGCACTATTTAAAACAAAGGTTCACTGATTTTATTTTATCCCTTTATCCTGGATTCATAAGTATTTTTTGTATTATGTGCCTTTGAAGGTTCCATACATAGGGAAAATTAATTGTTTGTATAATAATAATAATATACATAGCATTAAGTAAGTGCTTATGTGTGATTTTCCCATTATGTAGAGACTTTTGTGACACCCTATTTTGTTTTATATTTACTCTCCCTCTCTTTCGTTCTCTATACAATTTATCCTGGACAAGGTTGCAGGAAGCCTAGAGTCTATCTTTTGGGACTCATGGTGGGGTAAATTGTGGACAGAGGGCCAATGCACAAGCAAACAAGCAAACACACCCTCAAAAACTATGGGGAGCTGAAAATGACAATTGGCTTGCTCTGCATGCCTTTAAACGGAGTACCCAGAGGAAACCCACCAAGCATGGGGAGAACATAAAAACTCCACACACACAGTCCTGAGATGGGATTCAACCCAGGAGGTGCAAAGCTCCAGTGAAAGCCACTACATCACTGTGCCACCCTATGCATTTAAAACATCAATTGTCAATAAAATTGTTTAACATGTCAAAATTATACATACACTACCAGTCAATATAATCAATAAGTCAAATACGTTCTAATTCAATGGTATTCCCTGATTTTTATTTCATTCTACTTTAAAAACAATGTTTACTTTACGTAAAACAATGGTGAAGGCAAACAAAATATGCAATAATCTAACAGTTGATATTGAGTGTTGGCGTTCACCACCTGCCATGGTCCTGTCACATCAACACCATGGTGAAAAAGGCCCGCCAGCGTCTCTACCACCTCAGCATTTGAGAGACTTTAGACTGCCCTCCAAGGTGCTCAGGAACTTTTACTCCTGCACCATAGAGAGCATCCTGACGGGAAACATCTTAACCTGGTTCAGGAACAGCACCATGCAGGACAGGCGAGCTCTACAGAGGGTCGTGCGTTCGGGTGAGCGCATAATCCGCACCGAGCTCCCCGACCTGCACTCGATCTACAGCAAGCGGTGCTGGACCAAGGCCAGGAGATCGTGAAGGACCTCAGCCATCCAAACAATAGACTGTTCTCTCTGTTGCGGTCAGAAAAGCGCTTTCGCTCCCTGAAGGCCAACACAGAGAGACTGAGGAGGAGCTTCTTCCCGCAGGCGATACGGTCTCTCAACCAGATAAACACATAAGACTAATCATCTCCGCGTTTTTGCAACATTGCACAGAAATGGACACTCATGGACATTATTCATCTGTGCACACCCCCCAAAGCACTGCAGACGGACAATCATGGATATATCACACTTGCACACACATTGCACATTTGCACACACTTGCACATATATTGCATATTTGCACAAACAATGCTCAATTGCACAATTTAGGACAATTGCACACTTCAGACATTTTTTCATTCATTCCACGTATTATTTGCATTTAAATTCATTTTTGTCTGTACAGATAGGTTTATATTTCTTATATATTTTGGAAAACTTGTATATTTTGTTCTACTTTCTTATAGTTAAGATATTTATTTCTTGCCTCTTTTCTACTTCTCGTTATTATTTCCTGTAAAAAAAATTTTTTCCCCCTTTCAGGTCACGGGCGGTCGTGTATGACTGTGTGTGTGACAAATAAAGTTGAATTTGAGATGTGTCTGCTACTTATGCTCTGTAAAGCCTCATAATGGCTCTAATTTGAGATGCTGTAAATTTGTAATTTTTGAAGCTGGTAACTCTAAATACATTTTTCATCTGCAGCAGAGAGCAGGTTTTACCATGGCATTTGATGGGTTTTGCAAATGCACTTGACAATACTTTTCCTGCAAGAGTTATTCCAAAACAGCTGACCCTCATCCTAAGATAATAACTAACTGTTGATTTTGTTACTTAAATACCTAATGCCACATTTTATAGTTGTGAAAGAACCCACTTCTAGGATGTAAACAATAATCGTAAATTTTACATACCATGTATACCATGAAAAACAACACTACACAAATGTCCTATTTAAATAATTTAAAATTAATAATTAAAATCATTAACTCCTCTCAGTTTTCCTCTCACTACCTTCTCAGTTTTTAAAAGGTAGATAAAAGATACATTTAGAAGATACGTTATAAAAAAAACATTTCAGGCCTTTTATGTATCTTGCTACTGGTGACCTGAAAATTCCCTCTTCTTCTCGGATAAATTAGGCCTTTTGCCACGAGCTCTCCATTTTATATACAGGTTGATGTGTAAATGTTTTTTAAAGATTGTCAGAAACGTTATCTGCCTGGATACGAGGAGAGAATAAGACACCTCTTATAAAAATAAAAGTCTTTTTTGTCCCCCGCCTCCCCCCAGACACGACAGCTGCGCATGCCCACTGCATTGTTTCCGGTTTCATGTGGCCCGTTAATTCCCACGGAAACATATACGGTTAAAAAAATACGCGAATAGAAAAGAAATACCGTAAGTAAATGTACCAGTTTTTTTATTGTTTATGTCACCTTAATGTAAAACTCGTTGTGACTTGAATGTGCTGTTATCTGTGTATTTGTTCACTTTGCCATGAAAAAAAATGGTTCCTTCCAATGATGACGTATTTCCTCCATGACTTGGATAACGTCTTTCGCTAGGAAAACAACAGGCGCGTGACGCTAATAGAACTCGAGCGTAATAATTGTTAGTTTTTAAAACAAAATTAAGATTTTGAAACCATATTTACGATATATTAGAGTTAATATCAGGGTTACTGTGTCGCGCGCAGTGGAGAGGAAGCGTTAGCGGCTGTGCTCGCTCATTCATTCAAGCAGAAGCGCGCCGAGAGGAGGGGCCAGGCTGAGCCCGAGAGCAGCAACCGCTAACAAAGGAAGAGCACAAACCTGGCCGGGCTGCCGTCTGCTCGCCTGTTTTGTTGTGACCTAGCATTTCAGTTTCCTCTAAAATAACAGCAAGTTTTTATTACTAAGGTACATTTTCCAGAAATGTGATAGAAATTTTGGGTTTCTTTTTCAACTAATTTTATATTATAAAAGTGCGACCTTAGCGCGTGCGCTAGCAGAGCTAACATTTAGCCACCAGGACCTCGTTTGTATTTTTTCCCCCACACTTCAGCTCGTATTAAGATTTTCTTTTTGATAACAGAGCTGAGATGGCTGACATGTACATTCGCGTGGCCGAGGAGGAGAACGAAGAGCCAATGGAGATTCCCTCTGAGGACGACGGCACGGTGCTGTTGTCCACGGTGGCGGCGCAGTTTCCAGGCGCGTGCGGCCTGCGCTACCGGAGCCATATTTCTCAGTGCATGCGCGGCGTTCGCCTTGTCGACGGCGTGCTGCACGCGCCGGAGAACGGCTGGGGAAACCTCGTCTTCGTCGTCAGTTACCCAAAAGGTTGGTTACACATATGTATGTGTGTATATATATATATATATATATATATATATATATACATACATACACACACACATTAGTAATGACAAACTGATACATAAATCAGAGGCACCCTCGAGACATGAGTTACCTTCAATCATTTGGAAAGTTCTTATCCAAAATTATTTATAAAAACCAAATTGTAGTTTTTGGAGTTGTCTATAAAGTCTAAGCAGCTGTAAGAGCACTGAATATCAACAAGCAGTCTGAACAGAACACTTACAGTTAAAATGGTCATTCAGTCAGGCACATAAACTCAAAAATGTAACTGTAGCTTTTTTAGGCACTATAAAATATAAAAAAAGAAATCATGCATCTTTAGGCTGTTTTACAGACCACAGGTGGTCCATGTACTCCACACCATTCACCACAAATCTAGTCAGTTACAAAAGTACTAATGTAAACCTTAAAAAGGCCTGTGTGTGAAAATAAATAAATAATAAAATATTGAGGAGCAAAGGACTACAAAGCAATACATAGTTCAACTCATGCAAAGATGCTCATAAAACAAGAAGTTATTAGTTAGAAATATTCTGCAGATTGTCAAAAGAGAAAAACGCTCATCTTGCTGCTCTCCAATTTAAAGAATCGGCAGACAATAAGCGCAAAATGGATGAAATAGATGCCTCATCTGCAAAAATCAAGAGGGGAGACCAGAAGACCTCAGATCTGATCGTGTTGGGCTTGCCATGGAAAACTACAGAACAGGACCTAAAAGATTACTTTAGTACCTTTGGTGATGTAATCATGGTGCAGGTAAGTTTCCAGTGTTGCTTATGCCGTATTTATAAAGCATTCATGAGTAGAGCCTGAACTCACATCTTTGTAAATAATTAATTTGTTTTTGCATACAGTGTGATAATGCAGCTTGTTTTTTCTCTTTATAGGTGAAACGAGATGCAAAGACTGGAAATTCCAAAGGCTTCGGCTTTGTTAGATTTGCTGACTGGGAGACCCAGGGTAAAGTGATTACCCAGCGGCACATGATTGACGGGAGATGGTGTGACTGCAAGCTACCCAACTCAAAGGTTAAAAAAACATTTTTTTTTTTTTACTTTTTTACCAAGTTTAGGCCTAATTCTGACTGAGATTTTTGCAGAGAAGCACAATATGTTTTATGAATAATTTTTGAGAACTAGGTAGTCATACAGTAAATACATTGCTTATTATAGTAGGTCAGGGGGACCTGTAGTTATTCACTACCATCTTGCCAGTATGGGGCACAAATGTGTATTTACATGCTCAAAAACCTGCAGTGGAGCTACAGCTTTTTAATGATTTGTAAAATTGCAGTATGTTTACATGCACATAAGTAGCACCCACAAGTTATTAAACATTAAGACTAGTGGCATACACACATGCAAGAGAGTTGAACCACTACTTGGTCTTTTCCAGCACATCCCCAAGACATTTGGTTAAGTTTATGGAAGCCAATTCATGTTCAGAAATCATTCTTTGTGCTCCTAGAATTACAGTTTTACAACCTGAACCTGCCTCTATTGGATTGTTTAGTGCACTGTTTTCTTATGGCCACATGTTTATGTTTAGTCCCAACCCTGCAAGTTCTCTTTGCATGATGCATGTGGAAGCCTGATACTTGGTGAAGTCGGTTCAACACTATCCTTATAGGTTTTAATTATGCATTGGGCAGTATTTACCTCAATTCTAGGATTTTAGCAAATTCCTTGGTTGAATTCTTGAAACAAATTTACACTGAGATTGTGCTATAAAACCCACTCCGGTGTCGCATGTGGCTGCATTGGAAATACTGTTGCTTTAAGAACAATAATGTCGGGTGAACTAAGCATTGTGTTGCTACTCATGCACATTTATAACAATCACCAAATGCTGCATAATGTTCAGTGGGTCAGGAGCGCCTCTCTGTTTCACTGGTCTTTATTCATGTGTGCTTCATTTTTTCAATGTCAAAGGAAATGTTACTTGAGGTCAAAGGTTTTGAGTGCATGTTTCGTGTCGTCTTTAACAGCAGGGTCCTGATGAGCCAATGAGGAGCAGAAAGGTGTTTGTTGGCCGTTGCACGGAGGACTTGACCTCTGATGATCTGCGTCAGTTCTTCATGCAATACGGCGAGGTCACTGATGTCTTCATCCCCAAGCCCTTCCGAGCGTTTGCTTTTGTTACGTTTGCTGATGACCAGGTATGCCATAATTTAATACAGTTTATCCAGCACTGCTGCAGGACTGAATCATATTTAAAATCTTTTAAAATTGCTATTTATACCTTATTATTAAAGTAAAATCTCCCTTGCACAGATTGCTGCTTCCCTGTGTGGGGAGGACCTAATCATCAAGGGAGTGAGTGTTCATATATCCAATGCTGAACCCAAGCACAGTGGAAGGGGGCACATGATGGATCGGGTTCGTTACGGCAATGGCTTTGGTGCTCAGGCGTTCGGAGGCAGCCGCAGTAGCTCCAGCAGCCTGGGAAACTTCAGCAACTTCAATCTAAACCCAGCTATGATGGCTGCTGCTCAGGCCGCCCTGCAGAGTAGCTGGGGAATGATGGGAATGTTGGCACAGCAGGGTCAGTCAGCTACATCTGGCTCGAGCGCGAGCGGTGCAAGCTCTGCCCGAGACCAGGCGCAGTACAGTACAGGAAACAGCAACTACAGCAGCAGCTCGGCTGCACTCGGCTGGGGCGCAGGCTCTAACCCTGCTAGCAGTGGGAGTGGGTTTAACTCGAGCTTTGGCTCCAGTATGGAGTCCAAGTCTACGGGGTGGGGGATGTAAGTGGTGGGGTTTGTTTGTTGAAGTGTTGGTATTTTTAGTGTGTGTTTGGTAAGTATTTTCTGAGAGACTTAACTCATTTTGTGCATTGCGGGAGTGGGAGTACAAGCAAATGGGGAGTTTGGGGGAGACCAGAATCTTTTTCTACATTTAAACAAGAGATTAGGTAAAGGTTTAAAACATTGGTACACAAACATCACCTCTGTATGCTATATTGTTATTTTGGGGGTAGAAAATATTTCAACTGGATTCTTAAAAAAATGCATGAAGTTAGTCTGTGGTCACAAATGTGCATGTTTTCCAGACTACCAAATTTGTACCTTCTGAAAGCCTTTTTTTGTTTGTTTGTTTTTTTTTAAGTCACTTGCATTGGGAAGAATCTCGTTGAAAAATAAGCCTTTTAAGTACATGTTTTATTTGCAGGAAGATACATTTAAAAAGCCTTCATCGAAATCTCTTCTGCAGTTGCCATCTGTGGTTTTGCCTGAGAAGAAGGCCCTCTGTGGCAGCACTGTGCGGCTGAGGTCATAATGCCATCTTCCTCATGTCTTAAAGCTCTCCTCGCTCGGCTCGCTGACACGGTGGGTGTCTCTCTTTTTTTTTTTTGTAGGCAGGATATTTTTTTCTGATTTCTCAAGAACTGTAAAGAAAAAGTGAACATTTCTAACAACTGTTGAGTGCGCTTGGTGGTGGCGAAGAGTGAGCGAACAGAGAGAAAGGAAGGCATGGAAGCGAGCGAGCGAAAAAGACTGATGTGAGTGCGATGAAAGAGCTAAAACGTGACTGGGTGGCTTTTGTGAGCGTGTGAATGAGAGCTTGTGACACTTCCCAGCTTCACCTATACACAATCCTGAACAGATGGACAATTAGTTTACCAGCACCTGAAGGATCACATTTTCCCTCATAGACTTCCCATTTTGCTTTACTCCTATCATATACTGACAATGTGTTTAAATAGCTAGTGGAATGTTGTGATGAGTATTTTTTTTGTTTTGTTTTTTGGTCTTGCTTCTATAAAACTGATCTGAATGCTGTATGGTGTGTGTGCTTTTCCTTGTGATTTGATCTGTAAGTGTGAACTTTGTGGATGACATCTTCAGTGGCCACTGAGGGGGTGGGAGAACGAGTGATTGTGTAAGTGAGACCTGTATGTTGAGTGATGTGGATGTCTGTGAAATTAATTTTCTTCTACATAAAATTTGCTTAATGTTTTCAAAAACAAATTATATGGCTTGTGAAAAGAAGGGAGTGCTCCAATAAAATTTAATTTGAATCAGTTTTTTTTCCATACTGGAATTACCTCAAGTAATATGAATGGGGAAAGAAAAAATCATAAGACTAACTGAATTCACACATTTAGGGGCCTGGAAAATGGCTGGCTGCAGGTTGCGTCTGAACCCCAGATGGAAAGTCCGTTTGGGGACGGAGGAAGACGGAGGAGTGTCTGGTTCCCCATTACACCATTAGCGTCTCTGGTAACAGAAAAACAGACTGTAGAATGTAGCTAATCAACAGCCACCACAATGTTGGGCTTTATTTTTAAAGCCAGATATCAAGATTTGTCCTGCCAAAAATCTTTATGCAGGATTTATTGTACTTAATCTGGATCTAGAGCAATGGCCCAAACATTCTGGTATAAAATGGTAGTTATGGCAAAATACTGGTTTTGTACAAAATTTTAGTTTGCTACATAATGCAATAATTGGTCCTTTTGTCAATAGTGCCTCAATTTTGATTATTTTTAAATGAGGTCAATTGTGGGATTTGTGGTACAAAAAAAGTCTTTATTCCATATATATTTACCAAATGTCTCACTCTTTACCTATTCACACTGTTTTATACAGTCACAATTTTTACATTCACAGGCAGTGAAAATGTTTTGCATCTTCTATATTACAATAAAATACACAATCTTGAGGCATGGCTTTGAGTAATTAATTGATGCAGTTCTTGTATATTTGCATTCAGATGACATTTGTGACATTTCTTCTTTGTAATAAATTTCTGCTCTACTTGGGCAATGTCAGTCAATGAGATTATGGTCATGTGAATCAGTTCTCTGTCTCTTCCGCTCCATCCTCCTCATTTCCTTCCATCTCCTTACTCTTTCTCTTGGCAGCATTCTTCTTCCTCTTCTCCCTCAGCTCTTGGTTATTTATTGCTAGTTCTTCACTCTTTTTCTGGATGTGGCTGGACTATAGTGGCATAAAACAATTATGAGTATAAAAATACATTGCTACTCTTATTTCTGGAGTGGTCCTTCATGGATCAACACCTTGTTTTGCAGGTCTCTTAGAACATGACTAAATATAAATGTCCTCTTAACAGGATTAGATTTTAAACTGGAACAACCTACAAAGACAAACTCTGAACTTAAACTACTCGATTCTTCAGTACATAACTTTAAAGCACATTTGTGGCACTCTTTGAAAACCCAAATCAATAAAACCTAAAGTAAATCAATCTACATATGATTTTATGACATAGTGAGTCACAATTACTTCAGCTGTTTGTTTGTTTTTTTTCCACAGACTGGGTGACATTTCCCTTTCATTAACTGTTTTTAACTGTCTGTCTTCAGGAACCTAAACAAATATAATTTAAAAGACTTAATCTCTAGACAGATGCATAACCACTGCTTTGGCTTTGTGATCATGAATCCTATGAAGAGTTCTCTGCCAACCTTAGGGAAACAAAAATCCCAAAATCCTTTTTACTTTTGCCCCCAAACATTTAACAGTTCATTTCCCTTGTGTCTGCCTCATTCTAAAACACCTATTCTGAGTATAAACATGTATAAAAATGTTAAACATTTTCATAGAGTTGTACTTGGATATTTATTATAACATAGATTTTCTAAAAAAAAAAAAAGTGCACTGATTACATTAAAAAACTTAGAGGATAGAGATTGTGATGTATAATTACTAAAACAAAAATTCTCAAAATAAAACTGATTTACCCTTATATACTGTTCATTTTTAGACTTTTCACCAACTGGGTTGTTTTTGACCTGCCCCAAGCTTCCTTTTATAATCAGTTTCTATTCCACATTTTGACCCACAAATTTATCTTGCACTTATTATATACGTTAACAGTCATTAATAAATGCAGTGCTGACATTTAATTTATGTGGTTTAATTGACAATTGATGGGCAGATCAAGATACTTGATGTTACACTACTCTAACAAATGCTACTACAGATGATGGAGGAGGAAAACGCCACTGCATTTGCATTTAGAGCAAATGGCAGCTCAGGCTCATTCCTCCTTACAGTATAAACTATGATGTTCCACTACAGGAGTCAATATCCAGATGCATAAGGTGAAGTTCATACAGTTATCATAACTCCACCAAATCAGCCAAATTATACGGGTTAAAAAAAAAAATTCTGGGTATTGATGGGTTACTTGTTTGGAGGCGCTTATATTAGCCAGTATAGGAGGGAGTCCTGGCAAAATTAGGCTTATGTTGGACAAATGGGCTAATGATACTGTCATGGTCTCCCTTGAACTCCCTGTTTGGCAGAAATCAACAACCATGCCATTCTATAATGTTCAAGGTTTCCATTAACGCAACCTTATGGGCACTAGAAAGTACTCTTGAATATACAGGGTCAAATGTGAACATGAACATCCTCAATGTCCAAAAAAAAATTTCTTTTTACCATAAATGTGTATATATTAAACAAATTTTTTTTTAAATAATCTGGGCCCACAGAAAGTCATTAACTTTTTAGACAAAATAATGTAACTTAGGGTGTTATACTGCTCTCAAATGTCAACATGGGTTAAAATTTACCCGATCAGTATATAAGTGTTACATAGAACATTTGTTACCAGTGCTGCGCTTCTTCGTGCTAGAAGTTTTACGTCATCCGCGGTGATTGTGTGTCTTTTGGCGTGTCTGAAACAGGAGCAACAAGGCACATTCTTGCGGGTCTATAAACATGCAGTAATTTTTTTTTAACAATTAGCCACATTTTCCTCAATCCTGATTTTAATAATGTCCCTCACTACACTCAAAGCATTTGCATGCTGATGGGTTGATGGATGTTCTATTCAGTGAATTGCATAGTGCAACACAGCTATTTCATGAGCAAGACTGGAAAAGAATGCAGGAAGTTGGTCAGATTTACCTTGCAAATGCCTCCAGATCTGTTGCAAATATCTCTACAATGTAAAAAGACAACAGAGGGATTGTGAACAAATCCACAGTGTTGAGTAGGAAATAATCATCAGTGTGTGTTAATCTTACCACATTGTCTAAAAGTGGTTTCAGCAATTGCAGCCACCGCTTGCTTGCTTATCTCCTTCTCACACTCCGCTGCTGTGCTCTGGCAAATTTTACTGACGGTGTAGTGGACAGCTGCTTTTAGTCTCTGAGGTTAACAATGTCAATAAAAAAATAAAAAAACATAAGTATTTCCATATTTGTATTTTTAATAATAAAATTTAGCAACATAATCACAAATAGTGCACACCTGATCAGCAATCTCAGCTGTACAGTGAATTATTTTTTTGTTCATTATACCAAAAACATTACCAAAATACGAGGTAAGTCAAATATTTATCCACACTATATAAAATTTATTTTAATTAACTTTTATAAAAGAAATACATAATTTTCCCACATACTCATGCTTTTCAATACACTTCATATGTCAACAAACTTTAGTATAATAATAGTATTGAAAATGCTTTAGACTGAGCAGCAAACCACAAATGCACTGCTGTCTTCACTTCAATAAATGAATCTTTGTCTTCAACTCAAACAGGTTTCTCCTCCAAATAGGGTGGATATAATTACACCTCAAATGAAGTTTTTGCAGAGTGTAGGCAGAAGTGTTTGGACATGGTCATGCAAGATCACAACGCCCTTGGATAGCAGGCCTTCGTGTTTAATTCAAAGTTTAGGCTTCAACTCTTCAATAATCATCTCCCATGACTTTTTAACTTTTTCTTGGTCAGTGACTGAGGATGTCTCATCACCAGTAATGATTCTTTCAGAAACGTTACCTTCTTTAGAGTATCGGTCTACATTTTGTTTTCAGATATCCAAACACCTGTTTATGCTCTTCTGTTAGTGGTTATACCAGACACACAGACAGGCCACAAAAAAATACTGCATGTTGCTCTTCTTTTATGCAAAACACAAGTGGGGCATCCATTTATTTATTTATTTTTGGCTTACATTGCACTTACAAATGAGCTGCTGTAGCATGTTCATCTGAACATAGTGGTAGTAGCTGTAGTATTGGAAAATGTTTTAATCCTGAACTTTAAGGCTTTTCCTATCAAGGCTTTTACTAGATTAACATTTAAGTTAATATTACTAATAGACATTTTTTTATGAACATTGATCGTCCATAAAATTATGACCTCCTGTCAATGAATAAATGGTAAAATCATTGATATCAACTATTTTCTCACTTCTCACTCTTCGTGATGTTCCTACCTGCTTGTACGCCTCTTTCTCATCCATTGCGATTTCACGACTCGTCTTCAGTAAACTGCTGCTCTATAGCAGGCTCGGCTTTAAGCTCCTCTAAGACAACAAACAAATAAAACAAATCCACAACGGACTTGGATCTTAACTGGTTAGAAATTTGCGCGAAATTGTTTTTTTCTTTGACTTTTTGAAGCAGTTTGTACGCTGTGAAATATAAGCAGCGCCCTCTGCTGGTTAGGAGTAAACCTCGAACTTTCGATTCACATAAAAACCTGTTAATTACAAAATTTCTCTTTCTCTCTCTTTTAAAAACGCCATCCTGACGAGCCCATGAGCAAACCCTGAAGCTGTTCTTACATATTTTTTAAAGCTTCCTGAGAATAAAAAAAAAATGTAAACATGTGTACAAATATTAAGGTAACATGCAGGTTAGGCTAACAAGTGTTTCCAGATTGCCCATAGTGTATGAATAAGTGTGCGAGTGTGTGTATGTGGCCTGCAAAGGATTGATATCTGGCCCAGGGTGTACACTTCCTCATGCTCAAAGTCTTCCCCAATGACCTGGTATACTGGATAAAGTGGTATAGACAATGAGTGAGTAAGTGTTTCTTACTTAAGATAATTTAGGAGGATAAAAGCTGTTAAAAATACAACTATGTGTTAATACTTGCCAGTAAACTAAGATAAATTATTGATTGGAGGGTCTAAGCATTTTTCCAGAGTACAAAGAAATAATATATATACTCAGCAAAAAAAGAAACATCCTTTTTTCAGGACTGGGTATTTCAACAATAATGATGTAAAAATCCAAATAACTTTACAGGTCTTCATTGTAAAGGGTTTAAACAATGTTTTCCATGCATGTTTAATTAATCATAATCAATTAATTAACATGCACCTGTGGAATGGTCGTTAAGACCTTAACAGTTTACAGAAAGTAGGCATTTAAGGTCACAGTTCTAAAAACACAGGACACTAAAGAGACTTGTCTACCGACTGTGAAAAACACCCAAAGACAGATGCCCAGGGTCCCTGCTCATCTGCGTGAACGTGCATTAGGCATGCTGCAGGGAGGCATGAGGACGGCTGATGTGGCTAGGGCAATAAATTGCCATGTCCGCACTGTGAGACGTCTAAGACGGCGCTACAGGGAGACAGGAAGGACAGCTGATCATCCTCGCAGTGGAAGACCACGTGTAACAACACCTGCACAGGATCGGTACACATTATATGTGTATGGCGGCATTTATCATGCCATGTGCGTGCTTATTTACTTCTAGGACAACCTCTGTTCTCTTCCATAACCTAACCTAACTTCCATAACCTGACCAACGTACCTTGCCAAAAATGCTGATTATATGAGGGTCATTGACGGATAAGACTTTTTAATAGGCCAATTTTAAAATACCAAAAATATGGATATGTTTGGCCATTTTCTAAACATTTGGAATGTAGTGTACACATGCCTTTATAAAGAAAAGTAAAAAATTGTCATTTTAGTGTTTTTACACTTAAGTTAATAAAACATAGCCTTAAAAAAGTCATCTGGGGCGACCGTAATATATCTCAGAATTCACATTTTTATGTATCATTAAGACTAGTTGAACTCATATCAGTAAGTAGATAAACTGAAGAAGAAAGATAAACTTTGGTACCCTTTCATTTTATAAAAAACATTATTTCACAAGTTTATTCTATAATATCAGAGTCTCCTTCATTATCCAGTTAAAATAAATGTTTATCCCTATAAAAGGAATGGAAAATGGCTGAATTAAAAAAAAAAAAAGATAAAACATACAAATAATTATACTTAAACAATAAACTCTATGTATATAATTGATGTATAGAATATGAAAACTACAAATATAGGACATATATCTATCATTTAAAACATATGATGTTTTCAAGTTTACTTAAGTATAACAGGCTAACGGTTAGCCTCAGAAACCAAACTAGCTTCTTCTAGTGACAAAGCACTATCTAATTTATCATTAAAATATAGATTTGTGGAAAAAAAATTATAATTCACAGTTTTGGGGTGGTCGCCCCACATGATGACCAAAAGTGACTACGACATCACAGCAGTTAAAAAACAGCTTTTTCTTACTATATGAGAGAGACTGATTTACTATACAGTTGTTTCCAGGGGGTCTTCACTTGTGTCTGGCTGATGCAGTATCCCATCCTTGAGATGTTTTTTAAAATAAAGGTCCCAAAATTGTGGTTTGTTGATGGTCGTCCCGGATGAAATGGATAGAATCAACATAATTCGGACAACATTCGTTTGTATATCATGATAGAAATATATGAGCAAATGCTTTATAGTTTTGTCAATGAGTGTAAAACATGTTTAAAATTATGCCAACTAGGAAAGGGGATATATTTAAGTTGATTTAAAGTGTTTTTAAACCAGTTGTCCTAACTAAAGTCAAGGCCGGACGGTCGCCCCATATGGTGTTTTGGCACTTCGGATAGCAGAAAAATTATGAAAAACTTAAAAATTTGGAGAAGTTAGAGTGGTTTAGTAGGTAAAGAAGGTATAACAAGTAGATGAGAAATTTTTATGTATTTTTTAGTTTTTTCTGCAAAATAAAATTAACCCGAACAGAAAAAGGGGGCGTCACGTCATTGACCCATGAACATGTTAAATAGCTTTGCAGAGATCATTTGGATGGCTAAATGGTTTTATATTTTAGCATATCTTGTTTTTTTGCTTGCTGCACCCACAGGATGGTGCTGTCTGCAAAGCTGATCTGAAATGGCCTTTATTTTACGATGTAGCCCACACAAGAAGACCAGCAGCATTCTGGTGGACAGGTGAGTTTCTCCTTCTTGAATTTTGGCACATTAGCATCAGTTTGCTTCTATAACAGGGTACTGAATCCTATTGTGTCTGTCTATACTAATTCTTTTAAAGTGAGTTTGTCTTTTGCAAAACTACCTTTTAACTTCACATCTTCACAGCCTGTGACTCTGTGCAGCGGAAAAGAAATGTTTCATCACTTCTTGGTTCATGCAGCTTTTCAGAGCAGCAGGTGGCTTCCACGTGACCAACGTCTGAAATTGTAAGATGATATGACATTGTGTTCGGGAAGACTTTGCGACACTTTTAGACCAGATTAGAATTACCAGTTTTGCAGTTTTACGTCTTGCTGAGTAAATTGCAGTTTGGTTTTGCTGTCATGTCCCGACATTATGAAATTCTCTGGTTATCTTCTCTTGCAGCCAAATAGTTCTCTTTATTTTTGTAGTACTGTTAATGACACCCCAGCTTTACATATTGACAAGGCAAGTCACAACAGATTGTCACTCTATAGGACATTCACAGTTAAAAGTAATTTAAGCCCTAAATTCCTCCTAATGCCATGTTGGTAAATGTTAATGATATCTTTTCAGGCCAAAGTCTTCCCGGTACTGTGAAAAGCCACTTTTGAACAACCTTATAGCGCTTATTGTGTTTTCAGTCATGGCTACCGGTGGGCATTTACTATTCCTCACATACCATTTTTCATATACCAATTATTCCACATGTTCATCATGCAACGATAACACCTTTATCACCATTTCTGTGTCTGTTGAAGGTTTAGCAGTAACCCTTACGCTCACTGACCCTGTGCCCAAGAGTATCAGGGCAGCTTATCATACATTTGGAGTGCTTTCATTCACCCAGGGACTTTGTACCATCATTCTGACCTTCAGTGCTCCTCAGTGTGTAAGTATATTAACTCCTAAAAATGCAAGTTGGAGTCATCTGTAGGTCCCTTAGTGTTATAATGTCAAAGTAACATGTATAACATTGTCCTCCCAGGAGAATACCACACCTGAGCTATATCTCTTTTCATTGGTATTTTCATGGGCTTGTATCATATCAACAGGTAAATAACTGCAGTTAGTACCGCAATAGTTAAAATAAATCACTAACCTGCATTTCATCATGTTGACAAACTTAACACGTATAATATCCTTTATAAAAACATCAATGTATACCTTGTAAGAAGCCATAAGATCATCTAATCTCAGAAGGTTAAAATGAATGAGTTTACAATCATACAAGCTAAAGTAATGATTTTTTTCTATGCATCTCTACACAGTGTTCTTCGTGATAAGAGGCTGTCTTATGATCTTCCACAGAACATATCCAAACTGGTTCAGGGAAACCTGCCTCTAGACTGGCTGTGAGAGCCACTGTCCAGCTCACTACCTTATGCGGCCCCATGTATTATTCAGCGCCTCCTGTTAAATTTGAGATGGTGTCTTCAGCTAAGCTTGTTCAGCTCCTGTTACAGCTCTTGATATTGCTTTACAGTGCTGATTATACGAACAATTTAAAAACTGAGAGATTTCAACACAAGCAACTGAAGTAAATGTCAATTCTTATGTGCTATACAGTGCATGGTAAATTTCATACAGTATGTAATCAAGGTAGCATATGTTTTGTGCAATTGTCAATAATTATGAAAAACATGTTTTAATACAATTTTTAATAAAGCTAAATAAATGACAATGTTAAAATACTTGCTTCTGTTATAAATGTATTTAAATGTAATAATTTCTACTTTAATAATCAAAATTAAGAAAAAATATTTTGAAAGTTGGCATATAGTCTCTATTGATTAACCCTAACCCCCCAGTAGTTTAAAAATTATTCTTTTGACCTCATCATTGATATAATACATAAAGAATCAGCCACTCAATTACTCAAATAAAATTTTATTTCTCTCTTTGGCAAAACTTTTTTAAGGATAAAAGAAAATGTGAACCTTAATGAATATAATATCACTATATAATAATTTTACAAAAAATTAAAAAAATTACACTTTATAATTTTTCCAGTCTAGTTATACATTGCGATTTCAGGTATGGTTTTACAGTACTGAGTATATCATTTGTTAGTCAGTCAACCAAACCATAAAATCCTAATTGTTGTATAAAAAAGGAAACCAATATGAAATCTCTTTATACTTCATATCAGATATTCATTTACATTTTGCATTTGACAGACACACATATGAGCAGTTGAAGGGTAAGGGCTTTTCTCAAGGGCCTAACAGTGATAGTGCTGGGTTTTAATGTGGGATCTTCTGATCAATCGTCCAACACCTTTACCACTAAAATCCCCAAACCCCCCTATTCAAGCCATTTTAATCCACATCAATATAAATGCATTATTCACTGTGTTGTATATGGTGTTTTTTTTCCAGAATGTATTTGAATTGTTTGTTTGGATATTATATTTAATAATTAGGGAGATAACCTTCAAAAGATCACCACTGTATTTGTGGCACCATCACAACATTAATAACTATTACAAAAATAAGGCACTTTTTTCCTGAGGTATTTATTTCCTATATGGTTTTGTCTATTTGTGCAATGTCCGATTTCAAAAGCAAGCATAGATTTGGTGAAATAGGAAGCATTTTGCTGTCACTACTGCTGATAGACTACAGACGTTCGTACATACAAATAGCAACCTTCACAAAGTGATTTTTTTTTAGTTCAGGGTTAGAATTATAGCTCTAAATTTCCCTTTTACGCAATGTCTCATAACTCATAACATATTATGAGACCATTTATCCATGTGTTTACCTCAAAAATCCGCCCTAACAGAGGCTACAGGCATTCCTTGTCCAAATACTTGTTTCATAAGGCTGTTACAGGACAGTCTTTATAAACCACTGAATTTATCACAGGAGGTAAGTGTTTATGGTTAAAAAATGTTGTTCCCTTCTTTTACAATTAGCACAGTAATCATATTTAACTATCAAATTTATTTTCTTTTAATATTAATATTCACAGTGTCATAGTTTCCCCCTTGCAACCCTACTGAAAAGCATATAAAAAAAGGAAATCAGTGAAATAGAACATTTTGTAAAACAGGATATTATCCAAAGGCTGAAAAAGTGGACAAGTGTACAATAATAAAAATATGACCGCTCAGTTTCCCTATTTTTTAGTGATTTTGTTCATTTGAAATTGTGTACAAACTGGTCTAATGCTGATACTGTATTTCTATAGAAAGTTTCAGTATTCCTTATTATGGGCAGAATATTGTAAATTATGTTTTATAATTGACTGAGTTTTATTCAAATCCCTAAATCACCCAGTGGTCCCTGATATTATAGTAAACTGAGTATATTATTGAACACTATATAGCTATTCCTGAAGTTACTGGCTCTTATCCTAAAAGTGCATCATAGTCTATATACCATGTTAGCTGGCCACTTTTTGGCTGTACACTTGTGATTGGATACTTTGCAGTTTCACCCTTAATTCTACTGAGTTGAACAACAAGCTCATGTTTTCTCTTCCCCATTATAAGTACCCCTACCCTGTGTGCTTTGTTGATGGCAGTGAATGTAAGACTCATTCGCTGATGAGGTTTAATTGGACTTTCAGTCAGGGCTACCATTCCTTTATTACTATTCTGCAGATCGGTGTCTTGAAACAGTGAAGCAGTGTGCCCATCCTCACCTACACCAAGCAGTATATAATGGAAATGAGAGCCATTGACTAGCTGGCTTATTTGCTTCTCATAAAGGAGTGCACCCCCATCTTCCTCAACACATAAGCGCTGGTTGAGCTGCACTGGCATGGGATGGATGTTGAAGTAAGGAATGTGGACATTCTGAAGTAGATAGTCATGAATGGTACGGAAGTTGGAATCTGCTTCATTGGGTGGCACACAGCGCTCGTCCGCTAACCACACGTGAGTGCTGTGCCAGGGGAAGGTGTAGTGTTGCTGTGCCAGCTGAAGAAACAGGGCAATGGGACTGGAACCACCTGACAATGCCAGATGAAACTGACCTTCCACTTGAACTACTTCTTCTGCTACATTGTGCAGGTCAGAGGCTAAGCGCTCCACTAGTTCTTTGGACCAGGCAGACACCATGTCAGCACTGCGGAATTTCCCTTGCATAACCTGGAAGTTCTCTTCAGGACCTTGTTGAATGACATTTACCTTCTCATCACTAATAAAACCAACCATCCGACCTTGCAGCTGAAAGTTCAGGAAGTCACTGTTAGCAGCACCACCTGGGTATAGTCGTGGAACAACATTTATCAAGCTCTTAATCAGTGGGGTCCAGAAAGCCCACGAGGCCATGAGGTTCTCAGTACTGACAAAGCTATCTTTACGTCCATGGAACACATTAGATATGAGCTCATAATAAGGCTCTGTCGGCACCTCTGGGGACTGGATGTGATAGTCAGAGAGTGGTAAACCAAGCACAGAAATGTCTTTATGTTCAGTAATCTCTTTCCAATCACTCTTTACAAGATCTGGCTTGAACAAATTTTTGCTAACAAGAATTGCTGAATACTGAAGATTCCCATGGCCGAGGTAGAATACGATCTGTTTGGGCTTGCAGTGGACACTGTTGTATCCCTGTATGCAAAATTTATCATTTTTGAAAATAACTCGAGCATATCCAACACGTTCATCAAGCATCTTGCCAGATGACATAAATATTGGAATGCCATCATACTGAGGACCGTCTCCATTGATGACTACACCTGGAAACACATTTCAACTAGGTGATCTATGTACTAATATTATATAACAACTTACAAAAGTATCCAAATTAATCCAATTAAAATTTTATATACTCACCAGCGAAAGTTGGGGTAAGGCTGAAATGATCCTTTGTTTTGTTGAGTTCCTTCTGGACTTCTGCATTGTAGCCTTGATACTGACCCACAACCACACTGCTCCTATCAAGGTATTCAAGGCTACTGAAAACTCTGAGCTTGTTCTGTAGGACCTCTTCACTGTTGGAGAGGTTGGCCGGTACGTTCATCATCAAAAGGGTCATGATTTCTGTAAGGTGGTTTTGGAGTACGTCTCTGATGACTCCATACTGGTCATAAAACTGAATCCGGCCTGTAAATGCCAGAGCAAAAAAAAAGCACATTAGCCAGATGTCTTATACAATGTAAACTTAACTGTTTAGCAGTTTTACGGCATGGCGAAGTCATTTGTTTGCAGTAGTAAACTATCTGTGTGAGTAACACAGTCATTACCTTTGCAATCCAGCGTTTCCTTCAATACAATCTCTATTCTCTCAATGTGGTGCTTGTTCCAAATCGGCTTTAGAATTTGATGATTTCTTTTCCTAAAAGGCAATATCTGGGAGACAACCTATAGAAAGAAACTTATCAATAATAAATAATATATAAACCTCATTTTAAATGAAAGATTTTAGAGATTTTGAATAGCTGTGCTTTCACCTGCTTCCCTAAATAGTGATCAATCCTGTACATCTCTTCCTCTTTCAGAAAACTGTACAGCTGTGTGGCTAGAACCTGAGCACTGTTGAAACTGTGTCCAAATGGCTTCTCTAGAACAACCCTAAGCCATGCTCCGGCTGGGGCCCGACAAGTACTATTGATCTTTTCCGCGATTTCAGCATAAGCAAAGGCTGGAACAGACATGTAAAAGAGCCGTCCTGCTTCCACCATGCCCTCCTGCTTCAGCTGCACTTCGATCTTCTCATTAAGCTTTTCATAATCCTCCACGCTCTTGAGCTGCAGGTACTGGGACAATCGCAAGAACTGCTCTTTAACCAGAGCACAACGTTCAGTCGTAAGTTCTGATGGGCATTTCAGCTCCTTTAATATCTCAAACAGCAGCGGAGTGCCATTTTCAGCTGATGAAAGGCCACCTCCATAGAAGGAGAAGGTGTGACCTTTGCCTACATGAGTGGCATAAAGATGGAAAAATCCTTGCCAAAGGTATTTTTTGGCCAGGTCTCCAGTGCCACCTACTATAACCACAGACACGTGCCCAGGGCGTGGAGGATCCTCGCTGTCTTTGGCGTGGCCTCTTAACCAAAATGTGGTGGCCAGAAGCAGCAGACTCCATCCTAGCCTCCACATGCTTTCATCAAACCCTTTACCTAATAACAAAATAAAATAAATACACAAATAAAAAATCGCTGAATTCTGCATTACATTGTAGATCCATAGAAACATAGGACCATTTTACTTTGCACATCATAAATATTTAAGCAATATCACACAAAATGGAGTGCCGTTGTGCTGGATATCAGTATGGCTGTGATTTAGTCATAGGCAAAAGGGCAAAGGTGATGAGAATAAACTGTGGAGGTGGTAAACAGTCCTGTAAATCTTACATGCTTATATTTCCAATTATTCTGCTTTAGAATATCAGTTCCATTAACTAGCATTAAATAGAAAGTAGTGCACTAGGGTATACAATCACTTCCACACACCAAGTAGTGCCGTTGATTAGAGGTTAGAGAGTGATTTGGGATTTAGCCTTGTGTTAGAAGCTAGTTAGCTTAGTTTTTGCTTTCCTTAGGTATAAAAGAAAATCTGATACATATAGTCACCAAACTTTGCTCTATTATCTTTACTTGTGGAATGCAAACTCAAAGTCTTAACACTCTGAGCTACCACTGCTCCTGACAAACTGCTGCATTTGTGATTTCTATTTAGTGTTTCACCTCTAGAAAGCTTTGTTATCAGATAAGTGAAACTTACTTTATAACCAAAAACACTAAGCTCCTTCCCCTGACACTGTCCTATTGTGTAATTTGTACTTTGACTGGACCATATGTGTCTACTCTATCAACTTTCAGTTTCTCCTCCGAAGGAATTTTGGGATGATAATGAGGAAAATAATCTTGTTCAGTTACACCTATGACTGTATTTCGGGTGTGCCTTCTTAAGCAATGCTGATAACATTTTAAAGATGCATTACAAAATCAATCCACTGAACACAAACCTAGGGGCCATTTCACTCTCTAATCAAACATCCTGCATAAATCTCCTCTCTGGGCATCATCGTTATATCTTTTTTTATATTGTTATTTTTTTCTTACAACCAACAGTTGATGATGCTATTGAGCTTTGTTCGACAAAATTCTTTATAAAACCAATAAAGATAAACCACTTTAAAACATCTGTTAACAATAACTAAGCAAAGGCAGATACCAAAATTCTATATTAAAACATTACATATGAACATATTAACAACTCCTTAAAAGACAAGGGTTTTTTCTCCTTCAGGTTGATTTAGATCAACCACCACTTTCTGTCAGTCTTTTTAAAATACAAATTATACCTGCTCTGTCCCAAAAAGTGTACCATGGTTTAATTATCATGACATTAGTATCATGTATAATCTTTTAATCCTACTGCACAACTCTAATGCACTTTACATGTAAATATGATACTGTAACAAAACCACTGCATCACTTCTTACATTTGAAGTGTTAAGTTATATTCATACAAATTATATTCTTTTTGTTTAATTTTATAATAGTAGTTTTATGGCTATTATATAAAATCCTTATAAAATCATGGAAATAGAATGATGATTTTTTTTTATTTAACTATAGCAATACTCACCAAACGGTCTCTATGAAGACCGAAGAAGTGTGTTTAATAAATTGAGTAAGCACTGCTGGTCCAGTGTGATCATTCATGATAAAGTTAACACCCTACACAAACAAATGCTACTATAATTTATTTAAGCTATTCCAAACTGTGAAAAGTTGGAAGACATAGATATGGATCACTGTATAAATAACTTTTAGTTAGAAGTTTAATACTGAACTTTCACTTTTATTTTATCCCATTGAAATAAACATTTGAAAAAATTACCACATTTATTGCCAAAGTATTATAATAAAATATTTACCTTAGTTATAGCAGGAATTCAGGAGTCTAATTAAGATAACCTAGGGGACTCGTTGTTGGTTCTTTGGCCTGAGCTTAAATACCAGTATCAGCTAGTCCGGAAAAGACACTCAAGTTAATGATAAACATCACATTGTGGAGGTGAAGCACGGTTAAGCCAACAAACTTTTTGATTGTTTAGTCCCTTTCCCAAAAGTCCACGGCAGTTACAGTAAGAGCCATCATTTGCCAAAGAGAAGTGTGTTGCAAGTCCAATCCCCTGCCACACTTATCCAGTTACTCAGTGTTTCACTAGTGTTTAAATAGGGTTTTGGAAAGTTTTCTCAGTACGCTGCAGCCATGATCAGACTACCTGCTTCAAGTCTAAAATTCTGGCCTCTCAGGAACTCCTTTAAATGGAACGAACATGTGGAAATGGCTTGGAGCGAGGGCAGGGCTGTACAGTGGATATGGAAATAACTCCCTGCTGGGTTCCTGTAATGTGCAAGTAGTGTTCATGACTGATGTTTTGTACAGTTCCTGCTGACAGATGCGTCTTTTTCAAAGGTAGCAACAAGTTATCTTATCTTGTCAGGCTTTCCACTCACCAAATGTTTACAGAAATCGCTGCAGTGAGCTCCAAGTCACCTCAGCCTGGGATCCTTTACAGACTTATGGCCTTCTTCAAAAAGTTTGCACCACTCAAATGTTTTATTGTCATGCAAATGTTTCCTCACTGGACTGTGTTTAAAGTGTTCTGTAAATTTCAAGCAAAAGCGTATTTTTATGCCTTCGTTCACAAAAACGTTCATCACTGGTCCTGGTTTGACTTGAATGCCTAAGACAGTAGGAGATGTATTAAAATTCAATAAAGATATATGAGTGCCTTGAAACATTAAGTTCCAAATAGGGAGGAATTTTTACCATCCTGTTTGGAATGAGACATGAGAAGGTATTTTCCCTAGTAGGAGTATGGGTGCTACACTGTGTCAGGCGTTGCATCTTACACAATCCGAAAATATTAGGAAGTTAAATTGCTAACTAATGATTAAATAACTAATGCCTGAATAACATTTCTAATGATTAAATTATATTAGAGATAACTGAAAATAAAAACTTTATTCACAGTCAACAAAACAGATGCAAATGGTTGCATGGTTGTTGCTTGTTTTGTTTTTTTTTACTTTGAATAACGTTTTACGTGACTTCTTGGTGAAACTGAAGGTTTGCACAAATAGACGGTTTTTATGTGGGTGTGTTTATTTTTCAGTAATTTAATAGTATATGTACGAATAAAAATAAGTTCATTAACTGAATAAAATCTCACACACATCTCTAGTTGAAAAGTAATGTTGCTGAAAATGAGGAACTGTTATGCTGACATTGCTGGCGGTTACGTACAGTATACCACTGAGGTTTTAAAAAAAACAACTATAGTTCACGCCATAGTTAAATAAATACACATACTAGAAGTACCACTATAAAATATATAGCGCATATAATGTACTGTATATAGTGTAATAATAAAAAAAACTGATTTATGTAGTGGGTACTTACTATTTATAGTATAAACAGTACAGATGAAGAATCAACGTCTGACATAACTCAGAATTATCCTGCACAACAATGACATAAAATATATTGCAATTGTGATGTGCCTTGTAATCAGGGGTTACTAAAAATGTAGGGCCCTCTAGCAACCTCCCCCTAGTTACCTGCACGTTTTCTTATTTGTGTCACTTTGTGCTTTCAGTGACTTGCATAACCAGAAAGAGTGCAATATAGCTAGCAGCGTTTGTGAGACACACACACACACAGAGTGTAAACTCGATGGAGGAAAAGCTGCAAAACTGGGACCTAACCTTTCCTGTCAAGTTGTGTTGATTTTGTTGAGTTTTCAAATTGCACTGAAGAAGCCGGACTCAAAAACACACGAGCTACAACTAGATGTTCCATAACCAGAACAGTACAGAATTGACAAAGTAGTTACAATGTAAAGGTTATCCTTACTTTAATTTACACACAGAACAGCACCGGCAATAATGTACTGTATTATGCAAAATTCTCGACTTTCTTCTAAATTACATTATGCAACTCCGGAAGCCCACTGCTGAACCTTTTGGCTGACAATGTCCAGTGAGCTCAGCAAACTCCAATCCTCTAACCAACTCACTCTTACTAAAGACTATGGCAAGGCTGTTCACTTTTTCCTTTCACATTGTTGAGCGTAAATAGTTTTTCATTGTAGTAGTGGATCCTGTTTTCTTTCTCCTCATAATCTCTCCTCTGGCTACCTGATTTGCTGCTTTGAAGATTTTTCAGATTGCAGAGGCAAAACAGTGCAATGCAGATATACATTTTATCATATTTATATGTTCAAAATTTAAAATGCTTTACAGTATATGTTTATAAATGCAGATATATGGTATTTACACTATAACATAGTCAACCATCAATAATTGGTTTTGGCAACAACGTTTTTTTTTTTTACATTTAAGTAAAGCACTGCTGTTTGGACTCTGTAAAGTGCTGGAGCCACTGACTCTGTCAGGGTAGTAGCATAGTAAAAATTCTCAATATCACAAACACACCTATATACACACACACACACACATAAACACACTTGAAGGTTTCCTTAAGCTTTGCAAAAGGATTATACTTTTCCCAGACAACAAAAGAACCCTTACAAGATTTAGGTACAAATTACAACCTTTTTCCTAATAGTGGGTGGTTTCTCTCATGATATTACGTTAACCCTTTATCTGTCACTCTCTCGCTCACTCACTCATCGTTTATACTGCTTAATCCTGTGGGCGGAGTCACAGGGGCCTGGAGCCTATCACAGGAGACTTAGGGCACTAGGAGAGACAAGATACTAATCTAACGCAGGGCACACACATTCGCATGCTCATTCACACACTATGGACAATTTGGGAATGCCAATTACCCTAGTCTACATGTGTTTGGATAGCGGGAGGAAACCGGAGTACCCGGAGGAAACCCACAGAGCCCGGGGAGAACATGCAAACTTCATGCACACAGACCTGAGATGGAAATCGAACCCGGAAGGTGACAGTGTTAACCATGAATCTGCCCATATACGTTACAAACATAGTGAGATTCTTTCTTCGCATATCAGTCAGAGCGCAGGATCAGCCATGAGACAGTCCCCCTGGAGGGGTTAAAGGCCTTGCTCAAGGGCTCAACAAGAGTAACCTGATGGAGCTGGGGATTGAACCTACCACAGTGAGAGTTACATGGTTAATTAAAAAGATCAAAGGAATGATTTGTTACAAAGTATTCCTGTGAGACATTAGTATTGCAATAACGTTCAACTGACTGCTGATTGTACGAACCAGGACAGGTTTACATTTTTTTGGCAAGAGGAAGTTGTTTAAATGCTGAACTGATGCATTCACACACAGCCTAATACTACACCGATGTATTAAGGATTTGTATCTGTAGAAGAAACACACGATCGGTTAGAACAACCCTATAATTACTACCATTATAGTCTCCGGATATGCTCAGGATAATACTGTTACAGTAAATATGTTGCTAATCCTTGCTAGTACATGTTGTACCCGGCCCTTGACGATCATTATATACAAAGCGAGGCTTTTCATTTACTAAATTATACATGGAGACAAGAGTGAAGAGCAGTGAGAGAGACAGACCTGTCTGCTTACCTGAGCTCCGGCGCGCGCGCTCTGTGTGTACTGTGGACCATGACAGGCGCTTCCGCAAGCGTGGTCACGTGACAACACACGCGCGCACGCACACACACACACACACCGAGTATTATTTGCCTATTGTAAAGCGGCAGTATTTTGAAACCAGAAGAGCCAGAACTCCTCGTGTGTCCTGGCTTTCTCACACAACAAACAACTTAAATACTCCAATGTATTTAGCGTTGCATGAATAAACCTCTAGTGCCTAAAGTAATCCAAATGGTCACACAATATATTTTAAAATGTCGTGTAGAGAAGTAACAAAACAACAAAAAAAGTGGTGCTTGTTATTTTTCAGCAATTGCTGCTATTCTAGTCCACTTGTTTTCTGTATTCACACTGTGTGATGTGCTCCATCTAGTGGGACAAAAAAGAACTGCAAGGTCACTTCACGTGGATGTTCCTTTGACACATTGTTTCTGGTCAAGTACAGTAAATCCCATAATGAGCGGGGTTCCCTGATGGCAGTGTCGTCTTTCAGCAGGATAATGCCCCCTGACATACACTGCAAAATGGTTCAAGAACCAAGCTGGTTTAAGAAACACAGCAACTAGTTCAAGGTGCTGATTTATACTATATGTAGCCAGGGCCCTTTATTTTCGTTGTCAGATCTGATCAAACCATTATGGTGTAGTGGTTGGCACTATCACTTTACTCCGGTTTCCTCCAACAGTCCAAAGACATGCATATTGAGTGTTCCCAAATTGCTCACAATCTGTGAATGAGTGTGTGTGTGTGTGTGTGTGTGTGTGTGTCCAGGGTATACCCCACCTTGTGCCCTTAGTCTTCTAGAATAGGCTACAGGCCCCCTGCCGCCCTGTATACAGAATAAGCAAGTCTGTATATACAGTATATTATATATAGTGTATATATATATATATATATATATATATATATATATATATATATATATATACACACACACACACACACACACACCTAAAGGATTATTAGGAACACCTGTTCAATTTCTCATTAATGTAATTATCTAATCAACGAATCATATGGCAGTTGCTTCAATGCATTTAGGGGTGTGGTCCTGGTCAAGACAATCTCCTGAACTTCAAACTGAATGTCAGAATGGGAAAGAAAGGTGATTTAAGCAATTTTGAGCGTGTCATGGTTGTTGGTGTCAGACTGGCCGGTCTGAGTATTTCACAATCTGCTCAGTTACTGGGTTTTTTCACGCACAACCATTTCTAGGGTTTAGAGCAACTTTGACTGAAATAACCACTCGTTACAACTGAGGTATGCAGCAAAGCATTTGTGAAGCCACAACACGCACAACCTTGAGGCGGATGGGCTACAACAGCAGAAGACCCCACCGGGTACCACTCATCTCCACTACAAATAGGAAAAAAGAGGCTACAATTTGCACGAGCTCACCAAAATTGGACAATTGAAGACTTTAAAAATGTTGCCTGGTCTGATGAGTCTCGATTTCTGTTGAGACATTCAAATGGTAGAGTCAGAATTTGGCGTAAACAGAATGAGAACATGGATCCATCATGCCTTGTTACCACTGTGCAGGCTGGTGGTGGTGGTGTAATGGTGTGGGGGATGTTTTTTTGGCACACTTTTGGCCCCTTAGTGCCAATTGGGCATCGTCCAATGTCCATCCCTTTATGACCACCATGTACCCATCCTCTGATGGCTCCTTCCAGCAGGATAATGCACCATGTCACAAAGCTCGAATCATTTCAAATTGGTTTCTTGAACATGACAATGAGTTCACTGTACTAAAATGGCTTCCACAGTCACCAGATCTCAACCCTATAGAGCATCTTTGGGATGTGGTGGAGAGGGAGCTTCATGCCCTGGATGTGCATCACACAAATCTACATCAACTGCAAGATGCTATCCTATCAATATGGGCCAACATTTCTAAAGAATGCTTTCAGCATCTTGTTGAATCAATGCCACGTAGAATTAAGGCATTTAACAACATGGTATATATATATACAAATCTGTGTCTAAAACTCCTGATTTTAGGCAATGAGTTTTCACGCCAAATATTGACTGTTTATTTTATTACTTTTTATTGCTCTTTATAGAAGTTTCTTTTATGCAGAAATGTTTTTAAAGGCATCTTTTACTTATGCCATAATTTTTGTTTTATAAGTAAAATAGTTGTTAGGTTTTACTGTGCTTGCTGGAGAATATGAGTTCTTCTGGTAACTTTGTCACACTTTTTTTATTGTAAATCCCAGGAGTGTACAGTAGGTCTGAAACTGGTCTTTTTTAAAAAAGAATTTTTACAGCCATGCATATATTCTCCTGTAATGTTATTTTTAGAGATACTGTTAAGCTCTGACTTAATAACTGACTGAATTAAATTTTAAATAAAAGAAATAAATACAGCAATAATAATAATAATAATAATAATAATAATAATTTTTATAGTTGGCACCTTTCTTACTTAATATGTAGCCTATATAAATATTTTATCAATGTTTGATGACTTTCCAAAAATGCCTGTAGCAACAGTAAGGCACTCTTTACCATGGAGACATGAAAAAGAAGTGGAAAGACATTACACCCATTTTTTACCGTATACCCAGTAAGGTCAGCTTGCTGATCCAACACATCCCTGACCAGGATAAAGCTCTTATAAAAAGATAAATGATAAATGTTTGACATGATAATGAATAAAAAAAAGTGAGGGGAAAAAGAAAAATCATTTACATAACCTCTAGATGGCGTAATTACATCTAATACTGCTCCACAAAAAGATAGGAAGTCGGGTTCTCAGTTGAAGTTGTTGAACCAGTGTAAATGATAAGACTTTCGGCTTATAGAGTTCTCTTTCAAAGCTGTGTGATGGAGTGCTCATGGTCCTCGCTTTGGTCTTGAAGTTGCCCTGAAGTTGCCCTGCACCTCAGAAAGGACTGGAAATTAACTGACAAGTTAAGACTAAGACATTAAGACTTTTTATGATTCAAAGACACATACTAGCACATGAACACAGAATCAGTACATAGAAACAAACATACCCAGAAATAGCAGCCTGTTTCAAAATGTAAACCAGTGGTGTGGGTCAATAGTGCCTCCTGAGTTATGAATCAGTGAGCAAATACGTCTCATTTGACAAATATGTTTGCTCATGATTCCTCTCGAATTATTTTTTATCCTTCTACGCTTTCTCTGCTTTTTTAGATCCAGAAGCTGAGAAATGACAAAGACAAAGGGAAGCAGCAACCAAAGGAAATGAGAAGATGCCATTTAAGGAATGAGAAGCACCCATGGTTTTTGTTATGTTAATCTGAAGGCAGTTGTCTCTACAGCACTTCACAAAGCTGCCCATCAGGTCTGTATACTTCCCTCCTGTCATCCACAACACACATAACCACAACAGAATCATCTGAATGTTTGTCATGTGACAGATGTTCAGGTTGTACAGTATCTAAACGAGAAGGGGCCATAAAAATGTCTCAAATCTTACAGTGTCGTTAAGAGCGTTTACACAAAATAAAACACATTTTTTGATGACTCAAACCTGGACTATGGAACTGTGACACACAAACACCACCAGCTGTGCATGTGTGTCAGCTTATAAAATGATAATATGAAACACAAAACAAAGCCATGTAATAATAAAGTCGGGTTACATAAAATAAGCCGAACTCCTTGGAGTGTTACGGCTCTTTAACATTTCACCGTTAACTGCTGCATATAATTTTTATGCTGTTGCATGCCAAGAAACTACATGGTCAGTGTCCTGAGTGTGGTGCAAACGCACAATGAAAAATAAGAAGCATTAAGACATTTCATTTTCCATATCTTTAAGTAGTAGCTCAGTGGGTTGAGGCTGTGGGTTACTGATCAGATTGCTGGTGGTTCGAGTCGGCTGCCGTTGTAGGCCCATGAGCAAGGCGCTTAACCCTGTCTGCTCCAGGGAATATGTAAAGAAAGAATTTCACTTTGCAGTAACATGTATGTGACAAACAAAGGATTAACTTACAAATTGCTGACATTTGGATCATTTAACATTCTTATGCACACACACACACACACACACACACACTGATCTGTGCACTGGTTTCAGGGTGCAAATGAAGGATGCAATTTCTTAAAGATCAATCGAGATTGCGATTATAGCACTAGTGACCTCTCATAGAGCATATACATTTTTTCACTGTCACTTTGTAATTATATAGTTAATTTAATTTCTATTCATTCAATGACATTTAATGCTGCTTTATTTACAAACACACATAGAAAAAAATTCTCATGATGCTAAGTGTGAAACAAATAAAATGTTTTGCTTAGTTCAGAGTGATGAATTTGATGAATTTAAAACAGGGATATTTGATACCTAAATAGCTATAGGGCAAAAGAGTTCATTTTTCAATGCATATTTGAACTTGCTGTAGATTAATGGGAAAGATCCAGCTTTTCAAAAGGGTGCACAAAAATTATGTTCATCGCCACATTTAAAAGCATTCTACAGAATCTCTCTCTTTTTTGCTCTCAGTGATTGATTGTATGTCTGCAGGGGTCTGTAGGCCTCCCAGCTAGTGACAAAGAGGTCAAAGTGAGACAAACAGTAAACAAGAGGACAGAGTTCCTGTTTATGTGACAAGTGTAAGAGAACCTCTGAAGAAGCCAATGATCCCAGCTGTCAGTATAAAACCGTGACATCAGAGCACTGTGTGTGTGTGTGTGTGTGTGTGTGCACTTGCATGTGTGTGAGTGTTAAAGACAGCTATTCAGGCCACCAGGAGGGCTATTGTGTTGAAGATCACCCACACTTCTTGCCTCAGTCCAAATTCCCTGTTTCCTACTGCCAAACTGCACTTGCCTTCCTTCCAGTTAGCACTTTGTTCCAAGTGCGGTGTGAAATTCCAGTCGAGCTGAGTACACAAAAGTGTGCATATGAATGCATAACGTCATGTTTACTACACTGTTTCACCAATACATGTTAGACACTACATTTACAATTGAAAGTCAAAGAAATTTAGCAACAGTGCAATGCATCCCATGTTGTTTAAAGACTTTAAACTGGTAGTTCAGTTCTAGATTAATTCAGATAAGGTAACTGGGCAAACATTGAGGACTATAACCAATCACATGAACTATCTAAACATAGATAAAAATCCCCAAACAAAGCTAGTTAGCTAACATTATTTCCAAAAATATGAAATAGATCATCGATACTAAATAATAGAAATAGATAACCTGAAATAGATAATTATTTATCCATCTTTCATCAAAGGAAAGTTCAAAATAAAACTAAGCAGGTTTTGCTTGAGAAAAAAAGCTAGCTAGTGAACATAGAAAAATAGTGGAGAAACTCCCTGATCAAACCTAGCACACTAATAAGGATTCAACAGGTTGTACAAACAAGACAACTGGTATAAAGTGTGCACACTCATTAAAAAACACTTGTGTAAATATCAGTGTGTGTGTGTTTCCTTTTACATGTGCTTGTTCAGAACAGTTTATTATTAATCGTACAGTGTCAACCTTTGCTCTGTAACCTGTTTTATACGTGTTACACATTTTTATTTATTCTGATTTTATTCCACAAGGGCCACATTTAATACCATATTGTATTAATGATTAGAGACATCTGCATTCCAAAAATAAATTCCACAGGTAGAAATTTAGTAGCATGTTTTATTATCCATATAAGGACTTTTCATAATGACCTTCTTATAATGATTAATACATATAATTAATGTCACGCATAAATCGAAATCTTATCAGCATTTTAACATCCTAACCAAAAGGAATGCTGCATTTTTAAGACAACCTAACAAAACAAAATGCAAACAAACAAGCAGTGAAAACTAGGCAAATGTCTCACAATGTCACAACTGTATTGAAAATCTAATTAAATAAAACCTCCCAAAAAAAAACATCAAACATCCAACTGTTTTTCTTATGAAAACATTAAATTGTCCTGGTTCCTAGACAAATTAGCTGTTGTTATGAGGGGCGTTCAAGTCAAACCAGGACTTTTTTTTATTGTGCAGAATAAAAGAAAACACTTACAAGAGTGAAAACTACCTTTATTCTATACAACAACAACAACAATAATAATAATGCATTTTATTTATGAGGGCTCAAAGAAGGGATACATTTATAACAATGAGTAGTGCATAACATTAAAACAACATTAAATAAAACAATAGACCGTGTAATCATTATAACATTTATAACCTTACATCATGTGGGATAGACGCATCTATGGCAGACAAGTGGTTGGAGAGTCTATATGACGGATGTTTTTAGGAAGAGAATTCCAGATTTCTTAGGAGAATTCTCTGAAGCAGTGAGGCTAAAGGCACTAGAGCCCATGGTGGTCAGACAGGCATGGGGTGTAAAGAGGAGGCTATTTCTCTATACTATATAATCCCCTGCTACACTAATGCACTTATCCCTAGGTTTTACAAGTGCTTGGATACCATCATGATAAAACGATTTCTCAATACGCCGGAGCCTGGCCTGCCACAGGTAAAATGCTGGCCTCCCAGTAACTCCTAGTTCCTGTAATGTGCAAATGGTGTTTGTGTGTACAGTTCCCACATACAGCTGCCACTCTTCCATCTTTTGTTGACAAGTCATCCAACGATTTTCAAGGATCAGGCTTTCCTCCCACTGAATGTTCACGAGAACGACGACAATAGACTTCAAGCGTTTAAAGTCTTTTGCAAATGTCTATCGTTTTTACAAGTCCTGGTTTGACTTGAATGCCTCTGAAATTAATACTTCTCATTTTAAATGATTTCCATAGTACAAAGCCATTACACCAAACATTGTTCATATATGTGTTTGTATAGACATATTGTATTCATTCTAATCATGATGTGAAAATCCAAGAAAGTCCTAAAATAATGACATAAAGACTCCCACCAGTGTTGACATTTAGGATCAATCTCATAGCACATTCCTCGAACACTATTGTGGTAACTATGAAGTAAAAAAAAATTTTGTTAACAGCCCCCATATGCCTCTAAAACATATCTCACGCCACCGCCCGAGAGTTCAGCAGTGTGTCGCGACTGTTAACAAAGCATTTGAGGAGCAGACACACTCAACCCTGCACACAAAGGAGTGCCGCTTCTGGGTTTCTCTGTTGAGCTGAGAGCTTCTGGTAAGGATAGACAAGTGGGAGGTAGGAGGGGTAGGTGAGTGAAATGACCTCGCCATGTTGGTTCTGTGACCCCTTAAGCCTGAGCCCAGCCTCCTGGTGCGAACGCTTTTATAAGGGTGGATGTGTGGCACAGGGTGCCGCACAGGGGGAGAAAGAAGAAAAGAGACTGGCTATGCTGTAAAGAATAGTGGGAGTGAGGTTGAAAACCCCAGGCTCCAGCTTCACACATGGCCCTTGAGTGAAAAGGAGACCTTCTCATTGTGAGCATGTCTCAATGGCCATGGCACCTCATTTGCTGAAGAAAAACACCCTTCGTAACATGAGTGTTTTGCCCCTACAAATCAAACAAACCAAAGTCATTAATCATCCTCTTTATAGGAGACCTCTAGGACTCCAAGATATGAAAATAAAATCCCGCACTCCAGTCAAAAAGATATAGAAGAAAATTGCAACGGTGTTGGTTTTCTTGACCCTTATGTATAAGCTTGCACGTGAGGTGTTAGTTCACTCAGCTCAAATCCACATTAACGTCTGCCTGAGTTTGCCTAAAATTACAGGGGAGATCTTTCATTCAGCTTCTGTCTAATGAATATTCATAGCACTAGCACAATACTGGCAGCTTCCTAAGCCCTTGAGAAGAAGTCAGCTCTCTTTGACGCTCAGGTCACGGGACTCTTGACAGACTGCTGCACAAAAAAAGACCTGACTGCAGAATTCCTCTGGGTTGCCCAGCGACACCATTGTGTGACGTATTTCTGTGTCTACATATTCATAGCTTTTGAAGTCATTAGCGGTGATTCATTCATGATAGCACTCCCACTTGAACCCTTCCTCTTTTATCATGGGAATGCTTAAGGGGCCCACATTTTCTAGATGTTTAATTAAGACCACCATATATGAATATCTCAAAGACATACATAAAAGTAACAAATATTAAAAACATTCTTATTAGAGTAGTAGTAGTAGTAGTAGTAGTAGTAGTAGTTGTAGGAGTATATATTTTTTAACCATTCTCAATATGTGCTCTACAAGAATGATTAGTAACAGATTATACCCTACCTGTCAAAAGTTTGGACACCTTCTTTCCAGGGTAAATACATATTTTTCCAGGGTAACATATATTATTCCAGACCATATTGTTTACAAAAAACAATGCTGAAGGTGTCCGAAATATGCAATAATCTCTTTTGAACAGTTGACACTGTAATGTGTCTGCTACTTATGTTCTGTAAAGCCTTCAAGACAGCTCTAGTCTAAGGTGCTGTTAACTGGTGATTTTTGTGGCTGGTAACCTTAAACGAATTTTTCCTCTGCAGCCGAGGTAAGTTTTTATTCATGGTAGAGTTTCATCACAGTGCTTGATGGGTTTTGCAAATGCACTTGACAATACTGTTCTTGCAAGAACTTCTCCAGAACAGCTGACCTTCGTATCTTAAAATAACAATTGTCTGTTGTTGTTGTTGTTCCTTAATTACCTAATGCCATGTGCAAGCTGTAGTGCAAGTATTAGTAGTATTTTTTTATCAGTATTGTTCTAGAATGTGGATAATAAATCCAAATTTCTGTCCAAACTCTTAACTGATACTGCACATGCATTGAATTTTGATGAAGCATCTTAATATGCAGGAGAATTTGGAAAGCAGGATAGATTTGCAAAGTATGTGACATTATTTACTGTTAAGTCTGCATATATTATTTTTGTCTTAATATACCATTACAGGTAGAATGTGACTAAGGCCAACATCTTAGTAAAATTTTCAGTGTTAATTTAACACATTCAGAAGTTAATTTGAGTCCAATGTTATCTATATAAACACTGTACTTCATTCAATACTTTGGGTATTAATTCAATACTGGGTATTTTGCTGCGCGTGTAGACATTTTTGCTATTACTTTTTACTATTACCATTATAGAAGATGGTAAATAGCATATCTGAAAATTATTGCTAATTTACCAAACCCGTTGTTCAAAATTATCACTTAAAAATGTTTTTCAATATATTTTCTCAGAAATATATAATTTTTTGGTTTATTAACTAAAACTAAAAGTTAAGACAAGCTGGAAATATAAAAAATCCTAATACACACTACATGGACAAAAGTCTGTGGACACCTGACAATCACATTCATATTGAATTTAATTCCAGATTCAAGGTTTCCTCCTATTGCAATCTCAGGGAGTTTTTCCTTGCCACCATCACCCTTGGCTTGCTCATTAGGGACAATCGGATAATTTTAATTTATGCATATTTTCTCATCCATTTCATACTCATTTCCCTAATTTTCTTTTTGATTCAGACTTTTTAAGTCTGCTTTGCAACAATGACCATTGTTAAAAGTCCTATCTAAATTCAATTGAAATTCGTCCTCTTCTTCACCGAAGCCTTTCTGTTAGATGTTTGAAGTGTGACTTTGGGGATTTGTCTATTTAGTCACAAGACCAGCAGTGAGGCAGTGATGATAGATATGGAGGCCTGCTGTGCAGTGAGCGTTCCAATTCATGTTCAGAGGTGTTGAGATTAGGGCTTGGTGCAGGACACACAAGTTCTGCCACTCCAACCTTTCCAAACCCATGTCTTTATGAACAGGACCTGCTGGAACATGTGTGGGCCTCTTAGTTCCAATGACAGGAAAGGTAATGCTACAGCATACCAGAGCATCCTGTACAATTGTGTGTGTCCAACTTTGTCACAGCACTGTGGTAAACACCCACAGTTGTCCATGCAGTGTACATGCAGTGTATATGGTACCATGAAATGTGGAATATAGACTAGGCAAAAGTTTATTGCAGTAACAAAATCATATTTTTTAAGAAAATTAAAACTATTATGTAGCATGTAGCTACATTTCTAAATCAATCTTAACAAGAAAAATAAACGTTGAAAGCCGAAAGAGTCGGCTCTTTTTGTTGATCTGACTCACTGAAAAGATCCGAAATCCTTCCTCTCTCTGGTTCTAGCTCTGCTCGCCCACGCTCTCCGCTTTGGCCCCGCCCACTCCTTATTGAGCACTGTGGCGACATTCCAATGGGCGGAGCTAAAGCCATTCAATTCCTCATGAATGAGTCTCGCTGCCGCAGTGTGGAAAAGTTGTGCGCGCGTGTCGGACACACCGCCCGGTGACTACAGCACATGTTCAGATAAAAAACGAAATAAAACAGAACAGAAATTTAAAATGGATTACCACATTCGCTCTTTGTTTTCTTATTTATTTATTAACAGCATATTTATTCTAAATCAAGCCAAAGAACGTAAGTACTTCTTTTTAAAAAGTCTTTCAAATTGTTCAACTTTTAAAAGCATATATGTGAAGTCTTAATTGTACTCTATCTTATTAATATGATAATCTATAAGACATGTTTGAATTTTTTTTATATTTAAAATATATACCTATTAAAGACTCGTGTGGGGTTTAACTAGTGGTTTGAAAAGTTTAAATGGCAATACTGTACTGACTTGCTCAATGCTAGACTATAATTATTTATTTATTTCTTACATAATAAATATAATGGCCTATACTACTACATTTTGCATTTTTGTTTTTGTTGGGAAAAGTACAGCCATTATCATACACCAGATGAAACAGCAGTTAGCACTCATGAAATGTATATCTTTCATATTTGAAGTTGTTTAATAATATTTTTTAATATACTCAAATATTTTCTTGTAGATATTCTGCTTGATATGAAGGCATCTGGAGGAGAACTGGGCTGGCTGACTTCACCAAGTGAGGAAGGAGTGAGTAGGCCATGGCTTATCGAAAAACTTCACATTTCAAATTTGTTGTATCTATGAGTCACAGACCCAAATTACCAGTTGTTCATGTTGAATGTGGTTTTAAATGGCTGTTATTATATTGTCTTTTTCATGAATCACATGAAATAATAAATGATCAAATAATAGCTTATCAAATATTTTCCTGATAGTTATATCTGATAGTAAATGTTCAATATCACAAGTTAAATTTATATCATACAAGTTTCCTATTTAATAATCTAACAGTTATGGCTTATGGCTTAATAGATCCCATGAACAGTGTTATACAGTAGAAACAGAAGGACACCAAAGCTCTGGGTTAGAGGAAGTATGCAGTCCTCTATCTTTAGTCATGCAGTTTCCTTTCTGAGGAACAGGAGGAAATGGAGACATGGTCAGGGGCAGCGGTGAGCTGTTGAACTTCCGTAAGCTGTTGGGATTAAACGATCGTCTGTAGATTCCTTCTGTGGCTCCAGGGCCTCATGAGAGATTTACATACCAGGTTTTTTTCTCTCTTGAACCTGTAGAGCTAAGGAGATGGCTGTATAAGACTGAGGGCAAGTTCAAGGCATTCACACTCTCAGGGTAGGGATGGGGGGGTTAATTACTCCTTTTGGAGACCAGTCCTATCATTTTCTTGTTCTGATGTTAGAGGCTTTGCCTAGGATCTCTGAGCTCTTGAGCTGATGTGTCCACACATAGCCTTTGAGGTTTGCATGCTTACCCTGATCTGCTGTTCAGGTGCTTTTGGGGGAGCTGAGGGAAGTGAAATGTTTATAACTAGGGATAACAAAAGAAAGAGCCTAAAACTGAGACGTCATTTCATTAAGGACAGCCTGTCTTTCCTTTCTTTCATAAACCCTTAGTAGTTCCAAGGAAGGATGTGCCTAGACATGCAATCCCTGCACTGACATGTCTGTGATATCCACCCTAGTGGGAACAGGCAAAATGCATAAGCCTGAGAATAATAATTGCAATTTTACAAATTATGAAATATATCAAATTTCTTTTAAAAATTATTTTTACTATAGTATATATTGCATCATAATATACTTACAATAATATTAGTACACTTTGTATTAATAGATCTCTGTCTCTCTTTTATTCAGTGGGAAATTGTCCAGACAGTGGTGAATGGCTCTCTCCTGTACACCTACAGCGTGTGTAATGTGATCACTGATACTGAACAGGACAATTGGCTTCGTACCACCTTCATCCAGCGGCCCCTTGAAGCCTCACGTATCTCTGTCGAGCTGCGTTTTGTTGTCCGTGACTGTAACACCTTTGATGGCACACCACCCTCATGTCGTGAGACCTTCGGCCTTTACCTGTATGAAACGGACACGGACGTAGGCACCAGTTTTCGGAAAGGTCAGTTCCGTAAGATCGCCACCGTGGCCCCAGATGAAGTGACAGCAAACAAAGGTGGTGGAGTGAAGGTGAATTTGGAGACACGGAGCATCGGTGCACTATCTAGAAGAGGCTTCTACCTGGCTTTTCAAGATGTAGGTGCCTGTGTGGCTCTGTTGGGTGTAAAGGTTTTCTACACCACCTGCCCCACCATCCAGCGCAACCTGGCTACTTTTCCTGAGCGTGTGACTGCAACAGCTCTAACTGAGGTGGAGGGATCATGTGTGAAGAACGCAGTGACCGTCGGCCAGGCACCTCCTCGCATGTACTGCACTGCTGAAGGAGAGTGGGTTGTTCCTGTCGGGCAGTGCTACTGCAGAGCCGGCTATCAGGCCGTGGGACAGACCTGCCAAGGTAAGCGGGTTCTAGTGCACTGTGTGGGGTAATGCCTGAACAATGATTTAAAATGAGAGAAGTACCACTCTATTTCTTTTTATTTTCGGAGCACTGCAGTTAATATGTGGCTGACTTTTATCTTAAGCCACGGGATCCATTTAAATCAAGGTTGAGTTTCAATTAAAACTTGTAAAGCAGTGCGTGGTTTGATGGTTGAGGAACAACTGCAGGGCTTTGTGGGTGGGCTGCCAGCGTGTGTTTCTGAATAAGTGTGTGCTAAGATGCCTTAGTGTGTCATGCAGTTACCACAGAGTTGTCTAACAAGTTGCCTGTGAGCACACTGGAGACAGCGAACATGACTTCAGTGTAAAGGAATGTCATTCTTGTCCACACCCTCTCACCTGCTCGCATTTTATTTCAGATCTGCGTGAGACTTTATTACTTAAGGAAGGAAGCATAAAGATACCAGGTTACCAGTGGGGAAAGTGTGTGTGTTAAGACAATAAAGGCATAACCCACTTTATAGATTCCCAACATAAAAGAAATGAATATTTTCTTAAAAGACACTCAATTTTTTTTTAAATCATGAAATAAATAAAATAAGCTAAAAGAAAAAAATTCTAGGAGCATAAAGGGTGGCAAAATCCCTCGTTCATTCTAATTTGAGATCTCGTTGAAATAGAGTGAATAAGCTGGTTTAGTTCATTTTAGGCGTACATGATAGAAGGATTTAGGAATTTGGGGGCTGTTTCTTTTCCAGGCGTTTCTCTGGTGTAAATTCCCATGTCATCCAGCAGCTGATATGACTCAGTAGACAGGCCTAACATTACCTGAATACTACCTTGTTTCTGTGTGCGTGTTTCTATGACTACACTTCACCACAGATTACAGGGAAGACTTGGCACACCCTTGCTCCACTGACTCAGTCAGTGTAATTGAGAGCTTCAGCGCTGTGGATGGCTTTTGTAGTGGTGGGAAATATAGGTTTAGTTAGCGGTGATGAAAAGTATGTTTGCTCATGATGACTAACTGTAACTGTAAATCCTATCAAAGATAAAGGAGGGATTGTTAAGTCAACTTCCTGCTAATTAAAACCAAAACCTCATTTTTCATGTTTTAATTGTTGTATGGCTTTTCAGATTCTAAAATTCTTAGGGATTAAGACAGTTTCCGGTACCTGGAAAGTTTTTTTTTTTTTTAACAAATCTTTTGGCACACTTAAAGTGAAGTGATTCTTCTAATGAGAAACTGTGTATTAAAATAATATGAAAGGGCAGAACTCAGGAAGGAATGTTCTGAGGTCCCTGACTTGGACACTGACCTGAAACGGACACTGTCTTCATCCGGGAATGGGAGGGTTACTGGTATGCAAGTCTGTGGGAAGGGTACATTCCAAAACTTTCCGACGCTTTCTGCGGTTTCCAGGAGACGCTCCAAATGTTGTTGTTTTTTTGCCCACCTTTTAGTGAATGACTTAATGAATAAGCCTGGGGGAGGAATGCAATTATGAGAGGGGCGTCTTGTTATCTTTTTATGATATCAGGAACAGAGTCAGGAACGAAAGTGCAAGCCTGTACTTTACACATTTCTTTTTACAACATTTCTGCACTACTCTGTTTAACTGAATTCTTGTTAATTTTACTTAACTAACACTTTATGTGTTGCAGCATTTGGCTCGTTATAAAGTTAATTGGGTCAGCTGTACTATTCTTGAGCAGAAGGCCTTCAGGCTTTCAGTGAAAGAGAAGGTTCTTACGCTTAAACAGCTATGGGGACAATAAAGTTGCTTGTGACATTGTTCTCATTAGAGTTTTACGAGTGGCTCTTTGTGTGCGACTTCTGTTCTTCCAGGCTTATCGCCACCTGCCAGTCTTCATCAGGCCCTCCTATGATTGGAGGCCAGGCTGGAGATGGGGGTGGTGACTGATTCGAAGTTTTACAGTGATACCGAGTAGGGGAATTCTGAGGGGGTCACGTGGCTGCCTAATGTTTCTGTTTCCCAGAGATCAGAGGGTATTTAAGCCATCCGATTTTGCAGGGAAGATAGCGTTTCATTGATTTATGATAGAACATCCGCTCCCTCCCTGCTTTTATTATAATGACTGGTTTATAACACAGATAAGACTCCAAAAACAATGACATCAAACGATTAGGAGAGATTAGTGTAATGATTAGCAATAGGTGTGTCTTTAACTTGTTCTAATTATGTACATTATGTTAAGATTATCTTATTTGGTTATAAAAATGCAATATTCCTATGTCTTTCAAGACCAGCAATTTTTCTGAAAATCGACATGTCCAGAGCACTTTATGATCGTGACTTTATTGTTTTAACTGTTGACTCTTCCACCCACATGACCCTGACTAGTCCCTTTGTGTGGTGTGTTGCGACGGAATGAATTCAGATGGCCAACTCAGCCGTATCTTTGTCAGCCTTCCGTCGCATGAATCAAACTGCTTGGAGATAACAACAAAAACTTTTTCCTGTTACAACACACTGTCATTTTTCCACACTTTTCCTACACAGTGTGACTGATGTTCATCATAGCTTCAGCCACCCACAGTCCTCAAAGCTAACACATTACTGCTGCAAGCCAAAGCGCAAAATATTTGCATATATGTTTGTTTGTGATATAAAAAGCATTACGAGCAAGCCATCTACATATTTGTAATGCTGATTGTGTTCTTGATAACTTTGTTGCTCCCAGGAACTATTGGAAAATAATTATTTCCTCTGCCGTGCTGGAGAAGCTGTATTAAATCATTTTAATTGGCATTGTGGTCAGCTAGATAGCTTTAATTAGATAGTTTCAAACTTAAATCTTTTTTTTTTTTTTAATACAGATACGAGCGTTAAGATTAAGGAATGGAGTGGGAGTTTTCCGCTCACTCCCAACTTCAAACAGCATGGAAAGGGAGGCCGCTTTTCTTATGCGGACATCTCTTCCACCCCCCCCTCCATTTATACCATCTTAAAAGCAAACACACAGCAAATACACAAACCCCCACGAAAATCCCCTCGAGAGAACTGCTGTCAGTAACCCCTAGGAGCAAGTCCCCATTCACACACACATGCACGCATACACCACCTACTGCTCATCAAACTCAAACTCTTTCACTTAAAGCGAGGGCTGAAAGACTGACCCCTGGGAGGTCACACACTCATTCAGAAGAGCCCCCTCCTCTACATACTTTTTTTTTTTTTTTGCAAGCTACTGACTTTCTCATGGTTTTTAAAATGTACACATACCAGCATCAGTCTCTTTGTACTGTTCATACACTTCAGAATGACCCCAACATCCTCTTTGCTAGTGATTGTAAGTGTCACGTTCCTTTTCTGGAATCCTGTACTCTGCACTAGCATGTCCTCATCCCCTGACACAGGAAGGAAAGGAGGAGAGGATGAAGCCTATACAAACTCACAATTCCCACATCCTGTTTTGTCCAACCAACATCCCCACAGTGCTCTATAACATACCTGCAGGGCTTAAAACCTTTCTGTTGGCATTCTTTTATTCTGAGCTTAAGCTTGCCCGAATGTTTTTTTCTTAACGGGGCTTACTTTTGTCAGAAGCTAGAATCACTGTAGGTCTGTTGTCTTGATAAGTATATGCTGTGCGGGGTTGTGTCGTCGTTGATGGATTCGTCCTGGCTGTAGCTTAGTGGGTGTGAATCCTTTTACCCCTATTGTTCCTCTCAGATGGGGAGAGGGGATAACAGCGGCCTCCTGAAGCTCTATCACTTAAATAGGTGTTGAGTCTGGTTAAATCTCAACTAAGTCTTTTCATTAACCCATTCCTCCCTTGGGCACTATGTGATAAAGTGGAGGGAGAAGATTTAATAAGAAAAAGTGGAAAAGCCATGCTCAGTGACTCATATGTGGTATGGGAAAGCCTTGTATGAGATAATGTTATTTTGGTAGATGTTTTTTTTTGTGATTGTTTGCTCTTGCGTAGCTAAACAACATGTCTCAATACTTGTGTCTTTTATATATATTTTTTTTTAGCTTGTGATGGAGGCTACTACAAGAGCTCCGATTCCAGCCAGCCTTGTGAAGCCTGTCCTGCAAACACACAGCGTTCAGGTCCTGGTGCACGCCAGTGTCCCTGCTTAGAAGGTTTTTACCGAGCAGACACAGACCCTAGCTCTGGTCCATGTTCTGGTGAGTGTTTCTGGCTGCTTGAGTTAACACTTCCCACTGTCTTTTTGCTGAAGAAGTGAGTGTGTTTATGAATTTGTGCTTTCAGTCCATCACTTGTGCAATCTGTCACTCCCTCAGGTCCACCTACACCACCAGAAGACCTCAAGTCCACTCCTAGCCTAACAGCAGGGGCTGTACAGCTGACATGGAGACCTCCGTTTAATACAGGTGGCAGGACTGACATTGTGTACAATGTCGCATGTGAGCGCTGTAATGGAGCAATCTGTGCACCGTGTGGAGGGAGAGTGCACTTCGAGCCTACACGTACATCTCTACGCGTGCCAGAGGTTACAGTCAGCGGCCTGGAGCCTCACATTAACTACACATTCAAAGTGGAGGCATTGAATGGTGTGTCCCATTTGAGCTCAGTAAAAGCAACTGCCAGCATCACAACCATGGTACACGTTACAGGTATAAACCTCAGCTCATAGCATTTCAAGTAAAAGTATGTCTTTGTGTATTTACTTAAACAAAACAGTAAGTAAAACCTTTTTTTTTTCTCATCACAGAGACTCCAAAGGTAACATTTATCCGAGTAGTGGATTGTACTTCTAGTAGTCTATCTCTGTCCTGGGCTGTGGACCAGCACACGATTTCCCATCATTCTCCTCAGTATGAGCTTATGTACCGCATCAAGGTATGTAGATAAATCAGTGTTTTACTGCAATGTTCATTGTTCTACTTTTTTTTTTTTACATTGATTTACAAATGTCTCTCTTAAATAGGACAATAAGGGAGAGCAGGATGTTACCACATACAGCGTTCTGAGGTTGGACAAGAACTCAGTCCAGATTAGTGACCTCTCTCCTGGGACTAAGTATGTTTTCCGTGTTCAGACTCTAACACCAGAGGGTCACCCCAGCAGTCAGAGTGCAGAGCACGAATTTGAAACCCTGCCCATGGGTAAGTGTGTGAATCTGTGCGTGGGCACTTTGTTATATTTTTGTCCTAAAATAATACAGAAGCAGAGAATCGCGTGTAACCAGATGGCATGTATCTGTCCAACAGCTGAGCCCCAGAAACAGAGCAGTTCCATGATCGTGATGGGAGCCATTGCTGGGGGCGGAGCCATGTTGCTTATTGTGGTGGTCATTTTACTCCTTCACAAAAGGTTCGAAAAGTTTCTAGCTTTTTCCTCCCCTTTTTCCTCCTCCTCATTATGTTCTTATCATATTTCCTCCTCAAAGCTAGCCTCACCCTCTCCACCCTGTGATCTGTTTACATTTATGCTCAGTATGAAGCTATGATATGTGTCACATAACAGTACAAACAAGCACTTATGTGCAAATATAAATTTTTCCCTTTTTCTTATCAGGAGGCTAAATTCACACATCCGGCAGAGAACTGGGGGCAACTACTTCGCCTGTCCAGGTATGACTAAGCCTGGTATAACTTCATTGAAATCATTTGGGTTTTTTTTGTCTTAGATGTTGCATTGTAAAAAAACGGACAGTAGAAATTACAGATATTGTTTAATATTAAAAGCAAGAGCATTTCCACACACAGTATAATGAGAGCTCACAGGTTGTAATCTCCACTGTCACCATTAGAAAAAACACTTGTTAGTGAAACTAATCAGATAAAAATGCTTTAATTGGCTTGGGAATATAAATATTGGACTTTGGAGCTATGGAAAAAGGTTGGGTATCTGGACTTGTTATCTGACAAGTCCAGATTAACCCAATTCCAAAGCAATAGGCAAATCAGGGTAAGAGGGGAAGCACATGAAGGCGGTGGAGGCAACGTTATGATTTGCCGTTCTTTTAGTAGGTCAGGTCTACGCTCTGCAACATTATGTGGCAAACAATTGAAGTCTTGTACTAAATATAGACTAAATGACCAGGTTTAATCAAAGCTAACAATGGTTAAACACATTTTTTTTGCCCATGCAGTGTATCTCATATCTTATAGACAATATATCCAAAACACATAGTTCCTTTTGTTCCCTAGTGTACAATGATGCACATGAGTGTAAACGTGCTGTTTTGTTGTTCCACAGAAAAACATCAGCCTCTGAAGACCTATGTGGACCCACACACCTATGAGGACCCAAGCACAGCTATCCTCAAATTTGCCAGTGAAATTCACCCCAATCACATTACTAAGCAGAAAGTTATTGGAGCAGGTATTCTAACAAATAATTAAGTTTTTTTTATGTTTTGTACTTTTTACGGGAATACTATTTTAGTAAGAATAAACTTTGGATTGTTTTTCCATTCATCATTTCAGAAAATAACTATATTATAGTGAATATTATAGTTATATATAAAAGCAGTTGACAAATTCTGCCTCTTTTTTGTCCCATAGGAGAGTTTGGTGAGGTGTACCGCGGTGTCCTGAAGCTGCCGGGCCGTAATGAGGTGGCTGTAGCGATAAAGACACTGAAACCTGGCTACCCCGAGAAGCAGAGGCAGGACTTCCTGAGCGAGGCTAGCATCATGGGCCAATTCTCCCATCAGAACATCATACGCCTGGAGGGGGTTGTCACCAAATGTACGTGTCAACTCTGTCACCACAGCTCACAATGCACCCACTCAAATCACTCACATTCACATCCCAGTCATTCAACATGTAAGCACGTCATATGGCAGTGACCGATGACTGTGCTGTCATATTCTAATTGGATGCTTCTGGTGCTTTCATTTCAGTCAAACATGCCATGATTGTCACAGAGTACATGGAAAATGGAGCACTGGATCAATACCTGAGGGTAGGTTGAACAGCACAAAGTCCATGTTGTTTGAATTTACTATCTTGTCATTTGCTTTTATCATATGAATAAATACCCCTTTTCTATAATGTGTAGGACCATGATGAGGAGTTATCCTCATACCAGTTGGTGGGCATGCTTAGTGGCATTGCAGCAGGGATGAAGTATCTGTCAGATATGAACTACGTACACAGGGATCTTGCTGCACGCAACATTCTGGTAAATGGCAATCTGGAGTGCAAAGTGTCAGACTTCGGGCTGTCTCGTGTGTTGGAAGACTATCCTGAAGGCACCTATACAACTAGTGTAAGTTACTGTAATAGTGATTTGTAGATTCAAAGAACATAACAAAGCATTGGAGAATTACTGGTTATGATGCTTAGGTTACAAATTCCTTTTTTTTTTTCTTAGGGAGGAAAGATTCCCATTCGTTGGACAGCACCAGAGGCCATAGCGTACAGGAAGTTCACCTCTGCCAGTGATGTGTGGAGTTTTGGTATTGTCATGTGGGAGGTGATGGCTTTTGGAGAGAGACCCTACTGGGACATGAGCAACCATGAGGTACATCATCAACTTTCAACCAGGATATTATCATAAATAAAAATATACAAAGCCAAATGTGTAGCACAGGGTTATTTTATGAATATGTGGGCTATCTAAAGAGATGGTAACCCATTTCTCTTTCTACTTCTCAGGTTATGAAGGCCATACACGAAGGGTTCAGGCTGCCGGCACCGATGGACTGTCCATCTGCTATTAATCAGTTAATGCTACAGTGCTGGATGCAGGACCGTTCCAAGCGCCCACGCTTCCTCGATATCGTCAATGTGCTGGACAAACTTCAGAGAAGTCCCGAGTCCCTTACAGCAAAAGCCAACATAGACCTACGGTAGGAGTCACTGCTTGTATAATCTAGAAGAAATCTCGAAATGTATTCAAGTTTTTATTTATTACAAAATGTAGATGGCTTGATTGTAAGGATTAAAAAAAATCATGTCTAAGGTCTTTCTCTTTGGTTGTTTAATCAATCTTAATGACTTTTTTTTGCTCCTGTAGAGTGTCTATTCGCTTGCCTAGCACTAGTGGAAATGATGGCAGCCCCTTCAGGTCTGTGGATGAATGGTTAGAGTCTATGAAGATGGGCCAATATAAAGAAGCCTTTGTCCATGCTGGAATTACCACTATGGAGCAGGTGTTGCACTTGAAGATTCAGTAAGTAAACACACTAACACACTCAGCTATCTTCAACAGACAATTAACTATATCATTTTTTTGCATCGTTTCATACCAATCTCATTGTTCTCATCTCTTCTTTGTTAATCTAGGGATATCAAGAAGATCGGTGTGCGGTTGCCAGGTCATCAAAAAAGAATGGCCTACAGCATTCTGGGTCTTCAAGAGCCCAATGCAGGTCCCATGGATGTCTTTTCAGTGTGACCCAAAACTTCGTCACCAGAGCTACATTCTACTAAACTCTTCATGAGCACAGCCAACCTAGCCTCAGATCTTAATCTCAGCTTTGCTCTGGGCTGGTTGGCGGAGACACGGAATGCACCTTTTTAAAGAAACAGACCCCCATTGTGAATAAATGGACCAATTTCACAGTTAAATAATGACTGAAAGTTTACTGATATTTTTACTTAGTTATTTTTTCACTGTTGTGCATTCTGTACCTGTATACATTTTTGATGACAGGACCTCAGTGTGTGCCCTCATTTCAAATGCTGGCCAAATTAAAAGTTTATCTTGATCAGACATCGTGAGTGAGGCACTACAAAACATCTGTCAAGGGCAGGTGGTAACTCATGGAACTGTTGAAGGGCTTGAAATTTATTTAATTATTGGCTGTATAAAATTTAGATTATAGATAGTAGATGTTTAAAACACTGAATATGTCTAAGATTTAAACCAAAGGGCATATTCCATACAGTGATAAGAGACGATATGTTTACATATATTATTTTATCTGTTCGATTATTTAATATTTATTGTCTGTTTTTATATTTATTGTCTGTTTGTAGAGCTACTGTTCAGTGTGTAAAATATTTCTTAAATGTTGTGTAATTATTAAATGTGGATATTTAATCCATTAAGCCGGTTTACATTTTTTTATGATTGTCCATAAGAGATTTTAGCCTTGTAATGCGTGTTTCGATTAAAACTTCATCGAAAACCAAAAAGTCAGTGATACTGTTGGTGGGTAAAAAAGATGCTACAATATATACAATTATTACAGCCTGGCCATTTCAAATGCTTAAGAACTAGAAAGTGGTTGTTGCTAGGATACCTGTTACAGATTTTCTTAAACAGTACTCGAATTTCAATCAAAATCCAAAATGCTATCTAGGTCATTAGTATTTGCACAGTGATAATTTTCACACTGTTGCATCTGTACACCACATTGGATTTATAATTAAGCAGTGAAGATTAAAGGGCTATAACAGAAATATTACATAAGCCATTTAAAAGTACGTTTAATAAGTACTTCTATGATTCAGAATTCATCCCGCTTTTTCTATCAGCAGTCACACCATCATTAAACACCTGTGACCCACTGGTCACCATAAGACTACTTTTACTATGTTTAATCATAATGTGATTAGGAAAAGGTGTGCTTTTTTCTGATTGAGGTATATATTTTAAAAGTGGCCATTGGCAGAATAAGACCAAGTGTAACATGTGCATACTGCAATAATTCATAGTTTGACTGCTAGTCTCTCTCTCTCTCTCTCTCTCAGTAAAATTTAATTTAATTCAGCAAGTTTTTCTGGCACAATCATACATATGAGTCATTCAATAATTTGGGGCAGATTTCACATGAGAAAAAAGTACAAAAACAATGTTCTTTTTCTGTGGAACTAATAGTGGCTCAAGTTAGTAAATTCCCTCAGTGTAACATAATTGTTAAAGCTTAAGCATAAACAGTTTTTTCTAACTGATTATCTACAGCACTCTGTAATGTAGTCAACAATTTCCTTATTTTGACCCATAATTTCAGCTTTTTTTCTTAGGACTTGCCTGGCTCAACGCTTCTTATTTTTAAGAAACAGTTTAACTTCATAAAAATATATATATATATATATATAAAAAAAAAAAAATATATATATATATATATATATATATATATATATATATACACTACCGTTCAAAAGTTTTAGGGTCACTTTCTAACTCAATGATGGTTCCTGATTTTTATTTCTTTCTATATTGTAAAGGAATGCTAAAGGCGTCCAAAAAATGCATTAATCTCCTTTGAACAGTTAATGGTGAGATGTTTCTGCTACTTATGCTCTGTAAAGACTTCATAACGCCTCTAATTTCCAGGTGCTTTTAATTGGTCATTTTTCAGGCTGATAACTCTAAATGAACTTCTCGTCTGCAGCAGAGGTAGGTTTTGGTCTTGCCCTCCTGGAATGGCCTTCATGAGAGCCAGTTTCATTATTTATATATATATATATATACAGTATATATATATATATATATATATATATACTGTATATACGCACCTAAATAATTTTTAGGAACACCTGTTCAATTTCTCATTAATGCAATTATCTAATCAACCAATCACATGGCAGTTGCTTCAATGCATTGGAAAGAAAGGTGATTTAAGCAATTTTGAGTGTGCCATGGTTGTTGGTGCCAGACGGGCCGGTCTGAGTGTTTCACAATCTGCTCAGTTACTTGGATTTTCACGCACAACCATTTCTAGGGTTTACAAAGAATGATGTGAAAAGGGACAAACATCCAGTATGCGGCAGTCCTGTGGGCGAAAATGCCTTGTTAATGCTAGAGATCAGAGGAGAATGGGCCGACTGATTCAAGCTGATAGAAAAGCGAATTTTGACTGAAATAACCACTCATTACAACCGAGGTATGCAGCGAAGCATTTGTGAAGCCACAACACACACAACCTTGTACAAAAGCACAATTTTAAGTGTATTAAGTATACTTTTGTGTGCTAAAGTGAAAGAACTTTAAGTATACTTAGTACACTTAAAGTATATGGGGTGAAGACTGTAAAAATGTTTCCTGGTCTGATGAGTCTTTCTTTCTGTTAAAACATTCAAATGGTAGAGTCAGAATTTGGCGTAAACAGAATGAGAACATGGATCCATCATGCCTTGTTGCCACTGTGCAGGCTGGTGGTGGTGGTGTAATGGTGTGGGGGATGTTTTCATGGCACACTTTAGGCCCCTTAGTGCCAATTGGGCATCGTTTAAATGCCACGGGCTACCTGAGCATTGTTTCTGACCATGTCCATCCCTTTATGACCACCATGTACCCATCCTCTGATGGCTACTTCCAGCAGGATAATGCACCATGTCACAAAGCTCGAATCATTTCAAATTGGTTTCTTGAACATGACAATGAGTTCAATGTACTAAAATGGCCCCCACAGTCACCAGATCTCAATCCAATAGAGCATCTTTGGGGTGTGGTGGAACGGGAGCTTCGTGCCCTGGATGTGCATCCCACAAATCTCCATCAACTGCAAGAAGCTATCCTATCAATATGGCCCAACATTTCAAAAGAATGCTTTCAACATCTTGTTGAATCAATGCCACGTAGAATTAAGGCAGTTCTGAACGTGCAAAGGGGGTCAAACACCGTATTAGTATGGTGTTACTAATAATCTTTTAGGTGAGTGTATATATATATATATAATTGAAATTTTAAACAATCTGTAACCCATAGCAGTGTATGTAAATAATTGATGATCGATTAGTGACAATTAGCTATTATAGTTAAAAAAATATATTAATTCCAAAAAATATGAGAACACACAGAGATCACATGATGCTAGTCGCCTGGCATTGGGACAAGACCTGATAACTTACCTGACAACTTTTGTGGACATTAATTAATTGATGTATATTTCAATTATTTAAATGAAAAAAATCAATTTACAAATAAGTTGGCTTGGTAGCTTTGTGGTTAGCACGGCAGCCTCTCACCTCCAGGGTCAAAGGATTTTTTTTTTGCCTTTGGGTCTGTGTGTGTGAGAGGTTACACTTTCTCCTTGTGTTTCCTAATTTGCATGAATTTGGACTGTCAAGGGAAACCAGAGGACCTGGAGAAGACCTAACAAGCAGGGGAGAACATGCAAACTCCATGCAGAGAGACCTGAGCGGGAATAGAACCCTCACCCCTGGAGGTGCAAGGCAACAGTGCTAACCACTAAACCGCCTTACTTGGAAAACCAATAGAATTTAAAATAAAATACTACTATTAATAAAAAGTGAAGAGAAACCCTAACTATATTAAAACAGTTAATGTAGCCTGCATGCACTCACTTACTCATTGTCTATACCACTTTATCCTGTATTCAGGGTCACAGAGTCTATCATAGAAGATTTGCGGCACGAGACAAGTTACACCCTGGACCGGGTGCCCATCCCTCGCAGGGCGCACGCACACACACACACACACACACACTACGGGCAATTTGGGAATGCCAATTAGCCTAACATGGAGAAAACCCACAGTCCAAAGATGAAACCTGGGAGGAAACCTGGATATCCAGCGAAACCCACCAAGCACGGGAAGAACATGCAAACTCCATGCATACAGAGACGGGAATCAACCCCACAGTCGAAGACGACAGTGCTAACCACTACACCACCGTTATACACTTGGTTAAATAAACATTGCTGTTGTCTCTTTCAGCATAAATGATTCGGCTGTTTTTGTCTCAGTCTTTGGAATAGCTAAAGCGCTGTACCTTTAGTGTCCAGTAGATGGCAGTCAAAGGCGCATTGATGACGTTGTGCATTACGTCACGCTGCAAAGATGGCGCCGTAGTGAGGGCTCCCATGCTGTACTGTTGATCAATCATTTTAATAACTATACCGTACCGTAAGGCGACTGAAGACAAAATGTCACGACTTATTGTGAAAAACCTACCGAATGGGGTGAGTTTGTTTAAATGCTACTTTAAACTTAACGCTAGCTGTCTCTACAAAGTTCTGATCCACACACACACACACACACACTTACACACATGGGTGAAATAATCAACTGAAGTAATTTAAATTTGTAATATTTTCCACTCATACATACTGTAATATAAATACTCCTAATACTGTTATGGCGGCTGTATTACTACGTGTGTGTTGATGTGAGCTTGGTGTGTGTGTGTGTGTGTGCAGATGAAGGACGAGCGCTTCCGGAAGATGTTCGCAGCCTTCGGGACTCTGACCGACTGCGGGCTGAAGTTCACCAAAGACGGCAAATTTCGAAAATTCGGCTTCGTTGGATTTAAGTGTGAAGAAGATGCCTTAAATGCGCTGAAACATTTCAATAAAAGCTTCGTCGACACGTCCCGAGTGACGGTAAGAGTCTGACGTGAAAACCTTGATATTTTTTTGACGTGAAAACCTTCATTCTACCTTAAATTGTTCCGCAGTGACGTCATACGACATACGATTCTAGACAATCATACGATTTTTATATGACGTCACTGCGGAACAAGTTCTGTTCTTTTAAACACACTTAAATTTTTTTTTTTTTTACAAGGATGCGGATGCTAAATATTTTATGTCGAGTTTTGTCTTAATAATTGCTAAATATTCTTTTATAACAGTAAACACCACATCGGAAATGACCTTTTAAAAGTATTACATTTTTTAAAAATACCAAAGATTAAATAATTTCAGAAAATATTGTACGATGTTGTAGTTGTTAGGGTCGAGTTCCGACAGTCTGTGTGTGTGCATGTTCTCCCCGAGCTGGGTGAGTTTCCTCCGAGTACTCCAGTTTCCTCCCACAGTCTAAACATGCATAATGGAGTGCTACCATGAAGGCAATACTGATGGCTGTCGTACTGATGATCCTGGCTATAGTATAGAATCCTAAGACCCTTCGTGTGTGGAGTTGTGTCTCTGCTAAGGGAATGAGCTCTCCCACAATTTTGTCTAAGAACACAGCCATAAATAAAGGATGGTACAAAATATCCTCCTGAAAGAAACTTCTCCCAATCATCTAAGAATGGTTTGGTGACGGATGATGACTTTTCCAGCATGATGGAGCACCTCGCTATGAGGCAAAATGTATAAATTCTGGGTCCATGGCCAAGAAACTCCCCAGACATTAATCCCATTTAGAACTTGTGGTTAATACTTAAGAGACGAGAGGATGAACAAAAACCCAGAAATTCTGACAAACTCCAAGCATTGATTATGCAAGAATGGGCTGCCATCAGTCAGGATGTGGCCCGGAATTGCCAGAGTGAATTGCAGAGGTTTTAAAAAAGAAGGGTGAGCACTGCAAATAATGATTCCTTGCATAAACGTAATGTCCTTGTGAATACAAGCCTTTGACATTTATGCTTGTAATTATACTTCAGTATACCATAGTAACATCTGGCAATGAGATGTAAACACACTGAAGGAGTAGACTTTGTGAAATGAATATTTGTGTTATTTTCAAAACTTTTGGCCACGGCTGTAGAAGACGAATGAATGAATGAATGAATCTTATGGTAGAGACTTTTTATTTCTAAAGTTTTGGTATTGCTTTGCTTTTTTTTGTTGTTGTATTTATTGTTATTTGTTGTTTGTTATTTTATGTTTTTTTTATTTGTTTTATTTTATGCTGCCTTCTCTCCTTCTTTTCCTGTTCTTATCTGCTATTTATTGTTCTTAAACTCCTTGGCAAAATTATGTGCTGCATTTCATTGGTTTTGTTTAAAAAAAAAAAAAAAAAAGGAGGCATCAAATACTTTAAAGGTGGATTGAAAATGTTAAAGCACAGACTTTGTAAACACAATTGGTAAGTTATTTGGATGTTCTGTTGGGACCTGAAATGTGTTTGATATTTTTACTTGTTTTGTTTGTCAGGTGGAGTTTTGTACAGATTTCGGAGACCCCAATAAAGCAAGACCCTGGAGCAAGTACAGCCGCCAGCCTGACAAAACTAAAGATGAACAGAAGCCACAAGAAGAAAAGAGAGATGAGAACAAGGTAAAGGCATTTTTCTAAAAGCATAAGAAAATTATTGCATAAGTTTTCATGATTTACAAACCTAACCCAAAACTTGTCTTTAAGAATTAATTTATATTTTTGTTGTCATAGGAGAAAAAAGACAAAAAGCCAGTTGACCTTCTTGGAGAGGTAGGTTTTTTTCCGCATGCATTGCTCTTCTGTACATCAAATTCAGTACAACGTTTTCTTTTCTTTTTGTGTTTGTATTTTTCCTTAATTGTTAATGGTTATAACTAGATATAAATTGGACTATAATGGTTTAGGTTGCCAGTAAGGACAATATTTTAAATTAAAATACAGTGTTACCTCAGCATACAAATGCTTCGTCTCGCAAATTTTGCAAGGATTTCGCCTCGCATGCAAAGCATTTTCGACATACGAGCAACGAGCCAGCTGCGTGTACTTCCGGGTATATGGGTACTTTATGGGTCGCGCATACTTTAGTAGTGAAGACACAGCACCATGGCTCACAAAAATGTTATCAGGGACTGTAGCAAGAAGAAAACCAATTTCAGTTAAATTTTTAAAGCAGTTTAATTTGTAAATTAAGATTAAGTGAGGTTTAATGTCTGTTTATTTTACTTAATTTACATGTCTTAAAAATAATAGTATCGTGTTGGAAATAGGTAATATTGGTAAAAAAAAATGTTGGGTGGCTGGAACACATTATCTCCATTTACATTATTTCCTGTGTGTAAATGTGTTTTGCAATACAAAGTTTTGGTTTAAGAACTCTCCTCTGAAAAGGATTAAATTCGCATACCGTGGTACCACTATACTGTAAATGATGCAGTGTAGCACAGTTTGTCTCTTTGGCGAAGTTGTGTCCAGAGATCAGTACAACATGCACTCTAAATTTGTTAATCAATCCAGATCTACAAATTCTGTGTAAATTTGTAATTTATCTGAACCAGATATAGAGTGTGTTTAGATTGCTGTATCTTTGTTCTTCAGTGTTTTTGTTAAACCTTTGAATGAAGCACACTGTTATTTAAAGTGGAATGATATTCTAAAAGAAAAATGATGAAGACTTCTGTTTAATCCTCAGCTGAAAAATGACGAAGGCTTCCAAGAGTTCCTGGCTGTGCACAAAAACCGCACACAGGTGCCTACTTGGGCCAACGATGCTGTGGAAGCCGGTGCAGTAGAGAAGATTAAAAAACCAGAGAAAAAGCAAGAAAAGAAAGCTGCCAGCGATGACTACTTAAACTTTGACTCAGATGAGTCAGACGAGCCGAGTGATGAGGAGGATGAAGAGCAGGTTGCATCTAAGGATGAAGATAAGGGGGGTGTGTATTTATTTTGCTTCTATATAAAGAACAGAGCGTATTCATTTATTATGAACAACTTATTCCCCCCCCACACCATTTATAGTATTGTTACATACACTGTTTAATAATTCAATGCTTTACTGAAGTATAATCTGTAGTATAATCTCTCTTGACTCAATAGATTCAAATAAGATAGCTCTAAAGGAAGGCCTGTCAGATATGGATTACCTCCGCTCTAAAGTTGTGAAGAAACAAGACGTGGTGGATGAGAAAGAGGAGGATAATGCAGAAGGGGAAGATGAAGATGAAGAAGAAGAAGAAGGTCCAATGCAACAGATGGACAGTGCATATGAGAGTGGAGATAAAGACAGTCATAAGACAACCACATCATCATCACAAAACAAGGTTGGTCTAGCTATTTGCAAAACACTTTTAAGTCTTTTTAATTTCATGACACGGTGCATTAGTGGTTGGATCTGTTGCGTCACATCTCCAGGGTTGGGGGTTTGAATCCGGGCTTTGCTCTGTGTGCATGGCGTATGTTTGTCCTCCCTATACTTTGTGGGTGTTCACCCCATACTACACATTCCTCTGATATGCTGTGCAGGCTGATTGGTATTTCTGTTACCTGTAGTGTTTCACTGGGTATGAGTGCATGTGCTTGTGCCCTGTGATGGGTTGGCACATCACCCAGGGTGTTCCACACCTTGTGCCCTACGTTTCCAGCCTATCCTCATGACTGTACACAAGATAAGCAGTACACAGTGAATCACTAAGATCATTAAGCAAGTTCTAATAATACACAAAGATAATCTGAGTAAATACAAAATGCATTTTTAAAATGATGATTTCATTTATTAAAGGAAATGGTATGAAATGCTGTGTTAGTTTAACACCAGATGTAACAGGACTCCAAAAGGGTTTCATCAGTACAAAGTGTATTTGCCCAAATATCTTAAGGGTTAATCAAGGTGTTTTTTTGGCAAATGTGTGACGAGCCTTTATGTTCTCTTTTTTTGTTGTTTTTGTTTTTTGTCACCAGTGGCTTTTACCTTGGACCAGTTCAATAACGGACTGGACTCCATATTAACTTGAACACGTCTCCTGTTATACTGAACTTCCAGCCTCCTAACACACATTATGACTGCAGATCAATCCCTGCAATCCCTTATCACCTAAATGAGTCTGGTTCCTCTCAAGGTTTCTTCTTATTGCCGTCTGAGAGAGATTTTCCTTGACTCTGTCACCGTCGCCCTCGGCTTGCTCATCAGGGACAATCTGACCATTTTGATTCATACACATTCACATTGCAAACTTTCATAATTCCTTTGATTGTCTAAAGCTGCTTTGCAACAATGAAGCCCCTTCAGGATAGCCTTCAGTTCTTTAGACATTGTTCTGGGTTTTTTAATGAGCTTTTGGATGAGTCATTGTTGTTCTCTTTAAGTAACTTTGGTGGGCCGTCCCCTCCTGGGAAGGTTCAGGTTTTCTTTATTTGTGGATAAGGGCTCTTAATGTGGTTTGCTGGAGTTCCTCAGTCTTAGAAATGCCTTTGTAACCATCTCGTATTTTAATTACTATATTTCTTATCTGTTCTTAAATTTCTTTAGATTGCAGCATGGTGTAAACGCTTTTAGTATGCATCACTTTTTTAGACAGGTTTTATTAAGGTAATTTTTTGATTCAACAGCTCCGGTAGTAGTTTGCCTGGGTGTGGCAAGTGAAATTTAACTCTGCTTTCCAAAAAATGTGGGTCATCACAGTTCATTCATGATTTATCAAGGGGTTGCAATTATTTTTTCACATTGGGCCAGGTAGGTTTAGACAACTTTTCATTTTTAGGCAAAAAATGCATTTTGTATTTACTCTGATTATCTTTGTGTAATAATAAAATGCACATTTAAGTGTGACAAATATGCAAAAAAAAAAAAAAATCAGGAAGGGGCAAATATTTTTATAGTACTGTAGATGATGAATGTACGTTTGATTTACATTGTTATACTGTTCTTCCCTTGTAGTTTGAACCTGCTACAGAATTCACAGTGAAGTTAAGAGGGGTACCCTTCACCGTTAAAGAGGTAATGCTGCTGAAGCATTGTTTCTCTAGTCGAGGATGTTAACTAACCCTGTTAGTGGATTAAGATCACTAGGCTCAGTGCTCACTTCTGTAAATACATCTCCTTTTATTTAGTTTCACAGTTTTTAAATAAAATGTAAAAAAAAAAAAAAGATATTAATAAGCCTAAAGGAATAACGATGCAGAATAATAAGAGTTACTGCTTTGCCTTGTCACTGCTAACATTCCTGCTGATTTCTTGCATATAATTCCTGCAGCAACAAGTGAGAGAGTTTATGCTGCCACTGAAACCTGTAGCTATCCGTATTGCCAAGAACAAAGAAGGCCGTAACTCGGGTAAGAGTCCATCATGTGCGTCCCATGAGCTATGGACAATAATACTGACTTTTTTTTTTTTTTTTCTCCCGAAGACATTATGTAGCAGCTCAGATTGTGTCCTGTGATTAAGATTTAATTTCCTGTGTTCAGGTAATGTGTATGTGGACCTGCACTCAGAAGCTGAGGTGGAGAGAGCTCTGAAACTCGACAAAGATTATATGGGTAAGTTAGTCAGTTTAGTTCTGCACAACAAACATTGAACAGGAAACATTAAGTGTTTAAATGAAAAAAAATGTGTACCTACAGTATATGTAACATGGGATTCGTGGTCATAGGTGGACGCTATATTGAAGTGTTCCGAGCCACAAACTTCAGTGACAAGAGGAAAACAAGAGCAGATCCACAGGAGAAAAATTTTGTCTCCGAGCTGAAAGAGGATGAAGAAGAGGAGGATGTGGCAGAATCGGGACGGCTCTTTGTGAGGAACCTGCCTTATACGTGTACAGAAGAAGAGCTGAAGGAGCTCTTCACTAAGCATGGTGAGAAGTCATGTATATTATGGTTTTGTGATTTGACTAGTTTCACATTACCAGCCCATTTTTTTTACCCTAATGTGTTACAGATGGGATTTTTTTAGGGCTGTCTGAACGCACAAATCTGGGCCCGTATTCACAAAGCTTCTTAAGCCTGAAAGTTGCTCCTAGTGAAGAAATTCTAAGAAAATTCTTCGAATTATGACATTTTCTTAGAATTTCCCCTTGAGTTTAGGATCAAATATTAGTAAAGATAAAAGTGATTCATGAACCATCTTCCCCCTAAAATCAGCTCCTAAGGTAAAAATTGTTATGAGTACAGAGGAGGACTTTTAAGAGACTTAAGAGTTTCCATAGCAAAGGACATAGTGGCGGAAAGAAGAAATATTCTCCGAATACTGAATGTAAAGCTAAAAGTGAACACTGCTCTTCTGTCCAGTTTGGTTTTCTTGTTTTTCTTCCTTCTATCTCTCTTGGATTGTTGACTACATACCATCCAAAAGTGCAACTTAAATAGACTGTCCTGCAATCATGTCAATTGATAAAAGCTGAGCCATTTTGCTTCCTTCAATCTAAAATGAATTACAAGTGATAAAATCAGTAATGGTAAATTAATGTAAGAACTTAACTACTGCATTGAAATTGGTTGCTTCGAAAGTAGACACATTTTCAACATTTGTCTGTTTAATTAACTTTAAGGTATTTAGCCTATAGCAGAAATTGTGCATAAAGTAGCCTGTAGTCATGATTATACAATTTCTTTATATACAAACATTATGATTTCACTGTCTATTCTATTGTCATATATTTTATTTTCACAAAGAGTGCATTTTAAGACCTTTGCGAGGTCAGAGCTTATTTTTATTAACCAATTACAGTCCTTAAATTGCTGCGTCATCCCTAGCAATGGGGTCAACCACACCTACTCACTAAGATTTTTTGTTCTTTTGTACTTTCCGTCCTCAGAGTTGCTCTGAGAAGTTTCCTAAATCACTTTTAGTCAAGGACTCCCAGCTAGGATTTTTTAAGCTAAGATAGGAGCGCCCTGAGAGAATTCTAAGAAGCTTTGTGAATACGGGCCCCGATGTTTTTCAAATGGGAGTCATTTTTGTATGTGGTCCTAAATTGGATACATATTCAATATGTGGTCATGTGACTTGAATGAGAATGGGCAGATTGGAATCCATGTGACTGCTGGTGTACATGTGTGACGTCAGTCAGCACATTTCATATTTCTTAGCAGTGCTAGCAATAGCTGATAAAACTGCTAAAGCAAGTGGTCTGGCTTTCTTCCCTCTTCTGGATCGTAACCAATACAGCTGGTTGCCGTCCTCCAGAGCTATTAAAATAGCAAGCATATTTTTAGCTAAAATCACATCCATTGTTTGAATTGAATGAGGTTTGCACGAACTTGTGACGTATTCTAACCCAGATGGTGCGAACAAAGACGTATCGAAGTGCGCATGCGTGCCTTTTTCAGAGGACAGGCGCATCCACATCAGAGTCGGATAAAAGTCACATGGATTCATCTGATTTATGCTCCTCAGAATTTAAGAATAAATTTCTTCGAAAGAAACAGATTAGTGTTACTGTGATTATATCATTGTATGCAACAATTAAAGTAAAACTTTATATGTGAGATCAGGAAAAATCTAAGACACTTCTTTGTTCTTATTTCATAACTGGTATTTCTTTTTCTCTGAATAATCCTTAATCTGACCGAAGATCTTTAGATCCAGATTTAAAATTTTCAGATATTATTCTTGAGCATTCAATGTTTTGTACTTGGTGTATATTTTAAATGTGTTTTTTTTTTTTCCCCCCTGCAGGTCACATCTCTGAGCTCCATTTCCCCATAGACTCTCTGACTAAGAAACCCAAGGGCTTTGCCTTTGTCACCTACATGATACCAGAAAATGCTGTGACTGCTTTAGCCCAGCTGGATGGCCATATATTCCAGGTATACATATATTCGTTTTTATTTTATTTTATTTTTTTAAGTTTTTGTGTATGGTTTTATCCTTTTTAAGTTTGCTTACATGCTGTTTGTCCTGTAGGGCCGGATATTGCACATCATCCCCTCCAGGATAAAGAAGGAGAAGCCAGAGCAGGGTCCCAATGCTCCAGGCAGTTCTTCATATAAGAGGCAGAAGGATGCCAAGGATAAGGCAGCCAGCGGCAGGTCAGCATGAAAAAGTGCATTTTCATTGATTAAGGGCAAATTCTCAACATCAGTTATGGAAATGGAAGTAGATTTAATTATAAACTATTGCACTCCTGAGTTACAGGGTATATGTTCAGTAATAACGTTATGGTCGCTGCTGTTAAATTTTTGATGCATCTTTTTTGTCTCACGTAGCTCCCATAATTGGAACACGCTGTTCCTGGGCACGAGTGCAGTAGCTGATGCCATTGCTGAGAAATACAACACAACCAAAAGCCAAGTCCTTGATCATGTGAGTTAGAGCATCATTACATATAACATTAACACCTAGCAATTTTAAATCTATTGGACTACTTTGTTTTTAATGTAATGATCTGTATGTGTGTGTGTGTGTGTGTGTGTGTGTGTGTAGGAGTCACAGGGCAGTCTGGCTGTGAGAATGGCACTTGGTGAGACTCAGATCCTTCAAGAAACTAGACAGTTCCTGCTGGACAACGGTGTGGTCCTGGATTCCTTCAGTCAGGTACAAAGTTGTGAATTATAATTTATTATATAGAATTTACTTTTTCAATATTTAAAAGATAACTCAGGTTAACCTGGTTATGTTGTCTTGTTTATTCTGTTTAAACTATTTGCACAGTTTAGCACAGTTTTCTAATCTTGCGTGTTTTTCTATGCATATGGCCAGGCCTCAGGCCAGAGGAGTAACACTGTGCTCTTGGTGAAAAACTTGCCATCTGGAGTACAAGTGAAAGAGCTGGAAGTGCTCTTCTCCCCTCACGGCTCTCTGGGCAGGGTTCTGCTGCCCCCATCTGGCCTCACTGCTATTGTGGAGTTTCTGGAGCCGACTGAAGCCAAACGTGCCTTCACCAGACTCGCGTATAGTAAGGTACATACTGTATATTTCTACTGCTGTAAAAGTCTTAATGTCAGCTCAGTGGTTAAGGCATTGGACTACGGTTCAAACCCAGGTTCAAACCCCACAACCACCAAGTTGCCACTTTTGGGCCCTTGAGCAAGGCCCTTAACCCTCAACTGCTCAGATGTATAATGAGATAAAAATGTAAGTCGCTCTGGATAAGAGCGTCTGCCAAATGTCTTAATACTACTGTCAGTTAATTCAAATTTTTGATTTAGTTTAAAATACTCGGATTTTATTATAAATGTGCAGTGTTGGAATAAAGAAATGCATGGCAAACCAGTTATGTTTGAGGAAACCAATTTTATATCTCAAACATTACCGTTTAACAAATGTTAAATTAAAATCTCTCGAATGTTGCATGCTGGGTAGTATTGGGTGTGGCAACTCACCAAAGGCGGGGCTTGACCCCGGATGCTTTAATCCAGCTTAGAGCCTTAGCCACCTGAGCCACCACTCCCACAGCTTGCATTTAAGGGTTACTCGAGCAAACAGCTTTGGTCTTATCCAAACCTCAGTCTGGAGGATTTTTATACTGAAACTGTCTCTTCAGCACACCTGGTGATATTTCCTCAGTCATCCTATTATCTGCACTAAGCGTGCCATTATCAGACATGGCCAGGTAATTATGGGAAGCCATTAGGGTCAAACTTGGTCGTATGATTAATTTGCGTTAACAAAATGATGTTAAAATTTCTTGATTCATCACATGTACATTAATGTTGTTAATATTGACAGCCCTAGTGCTTATAGGTTGGTTTATGTTCTACATATTCTTTGAATTTTCATTTGCCCTTGTCTCGATTTGCATTCTAGTTTCAACACGTTCCCCTGTATTTAGAGTGGGCTCCAACTGCTGTCTTTTCAACACCTCCTAAGCAGCACAAAGCAGGTAAACGTTGTGTGAAGTCTTTCTATTCCGGGTTGTTTTTAGCTTTGTTGTTTTGGTTGCATTTCACATTTCTCATCATTTTCCTCTTTTTAATTACTTTGAAACTACCTTCCCTCTTACTCAGCCGATCTTGAAGCTATGAATAAAAATGCTGCAGATCAGCAAACGAACATAAAGAAGGAGGAAGAGGATGAGCAGGAAGATGAGGAAGAAGAGGAAATCCTGCCTGGTTCAACACTCTTCGTTAAGAACCTGAACTACAGTACCACTGAGGAGTCACTACAGGAGGTGAGGTCAGAGTTCATGGAACCGAGGTTAAGGTGTCCATGGAAACTCGAGATGGGCTTCTGGAGATTATTGTACTGTTATAATATAATTCGATTCATATTTATATGAATGTGTTTCTCCACAGACTTTCTCCAAATGTGGACCATTGCAAATGTGCTCTATATCCAAAAAAAGAGATAAATCAGGTACGTCTAAGCTTTACACACACATCAGAATTGACAAATCAATTTTAATACAGTCTTATTTCAGTATAATCTGGACCTATTTTGTGAATAAGCTCACAAATCCTGACCTAAAAATCATAATAAAGTTATTAGTTTCGGCTATAATACACAGAGTGCTCTGTATCTGATATCTGTATCTTTCAATCCATAGTTAACTTTTATACATTCTTTCTTTTAGGCAAGCTGTCATCTATGGGCTATGGCTTCATACAATACAAAACTCCTAAAGCGGCCCAGAAAGCTATCCGTCAGCTACAAGTATGTACTTTTAATAAGCGTCAGCCCTGTCTATTCCTATTTCTGTTCAGGATCAGGACATAAAAAAAGTTCCTTTTTTCTCCGCAGCATTGCACTGTTGATGGGCATCAGCTTGAGGTGAAGATTTCTGAAAGAGAATTAAAGTAAGAGGAATCAAGCGGTTCACTATCTCAGATTCTCCAAAGCATATTTCTATCAGTGAACATGCAGTGTCAGTTAATAGACATAAATATACATGTGTTTGTGCCTCGTTCTTATTTCAGGTCAGGTGTGACACACACAAGCAGGAAGAAACAAACTGCTAAAAAACAGACGACGTCTAAGATCTTGGTGCGAAATGTTCCGTTCCAGGCTAAAGTCAAGGAGCTTAGAGAGCTTTTCTGGTAAAACCTTTTATGATTCTTAAAAAAGTAATATTTGGAGAAAGACAAACATTTATGAACTTGTAATCAAAAAATTAAAAAGCAGGATTAATCATTAGGATAATTGACGAGCACATTAATGTCTCCTCTCCAGCACATTTGGGGAGCTGAAGACGGTCCGCTTACCGAAGAAAGGAGTTGGCGGCTCTCACCGCGGTTTTGCTTTCGTGGACTTTCTCACCAAGCAGGATGCCAAGGTGAGTAGACCGGTTTCTGTCTCCCTCTCATTCAGACATTACGTCACTCCAATTTTTATTAGGAACCCCGACTGCCTGAAAGCATGAGCATGTAGTAAAATGATCTCTCGTCTTTCAGAAAGCGTTCTCAGCGCTGTGTCACAGCACCCATCTGTACGGCAGGAGGCTGGTGCTGGAGTGGGCCGATGCAGGGGAGAGTGTAGATGACCTACGGAGAAAAACCGCTCAACATTTCCATAGTAAGATCACACTACTTTCCCACCAGACATATCCGGAACTGTTTGCACTGATCCACTTTGTTCGATGGGGAAAATTTGACCATGAAGGGACGTTCATGATTAAAAACTATATTCAGGTAGGCTTTGGGGTAACTGATACGTCCATGGATTCATGCAGTTGAATCACATTTTGACTCCACCATGTGTGTGCCTCAGCAAAAATCAAGATTCATCAGACCAGGTGATGTTTTTCCGGTCTTCAACTGTCCAGTGAGCCTGTATCCGCCGCAGCCATAAATTTTTCTTTGTTGTTGGCTGACAGAAGAGAAACTTCGACATGGTCTCATGCTGTTGTAGCCAATCAGCCTCAATTCTGATGTGTTGTACATTGTGAGATAGTTTTCTGCTCACCAAAAGTTTACCGTGTTCCTGTAAGGGGTTTTGCTGCTTAAATTCGTCTGGCCATTCTACATTGACTTCTCATCAGAAAAGTGTTGTTTGCAGATATTTTATTAATTTATTACAATTTTTTAAGTAAATTTAGAAAACTCCCAGGGGTACAGCCAAATGATTGGTTGATTAGATAACTACATTGTAATATATGTATACAGGCGTTCCTAATAAAGTGCTCAGTGAGTGTATATTTTCTGGCTTAGCACCTCGAAAAGTATATATATAAAATAAAATACTTAATTATTGACAAAACCTGCATAGGTTCCTGACAATGCATATATTACCTGTAATACATCTGGTGTTCATTTTCTAGATGCTCCTAAGAAGCGGAAGCAAGCAGAAGTTTTGGAAGGCATCATGGAGCAAATGGAGGTTGGGGAGGGAGATGAGTGAGCAACCGCTAATCTCTTTATGACAACAAGTACATGGTAAATATTGCAGTAAAATCGAATGTCACGTAATTTTTTTTTTCTTATTTTTGTCCTCATCATTATTCCCATCAACAATTATGATACTTAATTAAACCTACTTCTTCCTTACAGCTCAGCGCTACATGCACCAGCTCGATGGTGACCGATGATTCACATGGGGGAATAATCCGACGTTTGTACAGAAGTTCCACAACGTGTTTGTCCTGTGATTTTGTTAAGCAAGGCCTAAACATTTGTAATCTGGATGGATTTTGTAAGCTGTACCTGTGTTCCTTATGAAGTGGGTCTCCAGTAACACAAAGGATCTTCTACAAATATTTGTATAAGAGTGACATACCTGTTTTTTAATCATGTTTATATAGTTCAGCAGAGTGTTGTACCTTTGTAATATACTGTCTGTTCAATGAAGGGAAAGTGTTTATTTCCCAATTTAAAGATGTATTTGTGGGCAAGAAAAGAAATAATGGTTTTGTTTATAAAAACAAATTTCTGAATTCTCATTATTTAATTTTAATATTCAGCTTTTGATCTTGCATGTATTTTAATTTAATATTGTTAATCATTTACTTTCGTATGCGTTTGTGGTGGCACAGTGGGGTGCTTGGTGGGTTTCCCTGTTTTGTGTGAGCAAGTCCACACCCTGCGATGGCCTGGCCACTTCTCCATGGTGGTACCCTGGGTCCCCTGCGATAGCCTCCAGGCCTCCCGCTACCGTGTACAGGATAAGCTGTAATTGTACACGGTACTGACACGGTGTTGCTTAGTTGCTCTTGCCTAGTGAAGTCAGAAAATATAATCAGAAACACAACTCTGACATATTCATGTATTTATTAACATTTCAAGTCAAAGGTCTGAACCGCCCTGCAAATAGAAGTGTTTCAGTTTGTATGTGTTTATTCCTTGGCAGTAATTTCCTGACCAAGTCCAGAACATTTTCAGAAAGGCAAAAGGACCACTGAATGTCACTTATAAAATACTGTGCTATGATTAGCCTGCCAAGTCAGAATCTCTCTTCCCTTATGATTATATTCCAGATTCAATTTTTTTCAATTTCAGATTCAGATTTTTATTTGATTGTGGAACACAGATGTGGAGATTTTTGCTTATTTAGCCACAAGTAAATTAGTAAGGTAAGGCACACAGTTGGTATTCTTATATATTCCAAATGTGTTCAGTGGGGTTGAGGTCAGGGCATTGTGCATAATTCTTTCCAGTATATTTGACACACTATGTCTAAATAGAGCATGCTTTATGCAAAGGAGCATTATCTACCAGGAACAGGTCAGGGCTATAGATAATTGTGTGCTTCTGCCCTTGTGCCCACACATGGATGTGATGGTCAGGTGACCACAAACTTTGTCATGTGGTATATACACAGTGGGACAATTTAAATCTATCAAAATTACTTTTTAAATCTAAAGAAACTTTGTTAGAATTGCAGTCCTGCACTAAAGCAAATAACCTGTTATCACAACTGCAGATAAACCATCACCACAACTGCAACTTCATAGGCCTACACAGTAATCAATAAAGCATACTTTATAATAATAATAATAATAATAATAAATGAATAAAATTACTTCTAATGCTTGTGATATTTGTGTTTATTGCATTGCAAGTAGTATGGTTTGGGGCCTTTAAATCACAAACCTGTACAAAAACGTGCAAACCTGCTGGTTTAGAACAAATCATATCATGATTAGGTGGTTGACAACATATATGTGCTTTTGTAATTAGGCTGCCCTTCTCCATATTCCCTATAGGTAGCAAAATATTACACTGTATGTGCTTTCAACTGCCAATATATAAGAAAAGGGTGCTAACCTTCATATTTTTCAGTATTTGACAAATGGTTGTGGACATGCCAATAAAGTTATGCCTTAATAAGATATTGGTCCATAAGGTCCAGAGGAACAACTTTAAGTCTCCAGAACATATTGGTAATGGAGGTGTTCAAGGGTTTAATTCTTGAGCATAATAAGCATTTAGTGAATACTTGAACCCTTTGGATTTAGATATTGTAAATTCCGAAATACACCATGCACATCAGCATAGAAATAGACACTTCCCTTTAAAGGGGAATATACACTCACCTAAAGGATTATTAGGAACACCTGTTCAATTTCTCATTAATGCAATTATCTAATCAACCAATCACATGGCAGTTGCTTCAATGCATTTAGGGGTGTGGTCCTGGTCAAGACAATCTCCTGAACTCCAAACTGAATGTCAGAATGGGAAAGAAAGGTGATTTAAGCAATTTTGAGCGTGGCATGGTTGTTGGTGCCAGACGGGCCGGTCTGAGTATTTCACAATCTGCTCAGTTACTGGGATTTTCACGCACAACCATTTCTAGGGTTTACAAAGAATGGTGTGAAAAGGGAAAAACATCCAGTATGCGGCAGTCCTGTGGGCGAAAATGCCTTGTTAATGCTAGAGGTCAGAGGAGAATGGGCCGACTGATTCAAGCTGATAGAAGAGCAACTTTGACTGAAATAACCACTCGTTACAACTGAGGTATGCAGCAAAGCATTTGTGAAGCCACAACACGCACAACCTTGAGGCGGATGGGCTACAACAGCAGAAGACCCCACCGGGTACCACTCATCCCCACTACAAATAGGAAAAAGAGGCTACAATTTGCACGAGCTCACCAAAATTGGACAATTAAAGACTGGAAAAATGTTGCCTGGTCTGATGAGTCTCGAGTCTCGAGACATTCAAATAGTAGAGTCAGAATTTGGTGTAAACAGAATGAGAACATGGATCCATCATGCCTTGTTGCCACTGTGCAGGCTGGTGGTGGTGTAATGGTGTGGGGAATGTTTTCTTGGCACACTTTAGGCCCCTTAGTGCCAATTGGGCATCGTTTAAATGCCACGGGCTACCTGAGCATTGTTTTTGACCATGTCCATCCCTTTATGATCCTCTGATGGCTACTAACAGCAGGATAATGCACCATGTCTCAAAGCTCGAAGCATTTCAAATTAGTTTCTTGAACATGACAATGAGTTCCCTGTACTAAAATGGCCCCCACAGTCACCAGATCTCAACCCAATAGAGCATCTTTGGGATGTGGTGGAACGGGAGCTTCGTGCCCTGGATGTGCATCCCACAAATCTCCATCAACTGCAAGATGCTATCCTATTAATATGGGCCAACATTTCTAAAGAATGCTTTCAGCACCTTGTTAAATCAATGCCAAGTAGAATTAAGTCAGTTCTGAAGGCGAAAGGGGGTCAAACACTGTATTAGTATGGTGTTCCTAATAATCCTTCAGGTGAGTGTATATATAAGCCAAAAAAAGCCTAAAATTTGTCCCTGTTCACGAACAGCTCCTCGAAATACGACTCAGAAACCGCCATTTCAAGTGTTCAGCTGAACAATGGCATGAGTTCGTCGCGCAGCCTTAGTTTTGCTAAACTTGCGGTCACAGTTCACGCACTTAATCCTGTATTCAGAGTCACAGGGACCTGGAGTCTATCCCAGGAGGCTTAGGGCACGAGGCAGGGTACACCCTGGACAGGGTGCCAATCCATCGCAGGGCACTCACTCAAACACTTATTCACACACTACAGGCAATTTGGGAACGCCAATTAGCCTGTGGGAGGAAACCAGAGTGCCCGGTGGAAACTCGCCAAGCACCAACCCACCTGTCTCATGCACACAGAGACAGAAATCGAACCTGGCCGGGAATCGAACGCAGACCATGAAGGTGCAAGGCGACAGTGCTAACCACTACACCACCGTGCCAATCAGTTTGCACACGTGATAAAATAATTTTGTGCGAAGTGAAGTGACATCCAAGCCTTTGGTAAGAACTATCATCTAAACTAAACAGAGTACTACACCTTATAACTGATAACACCTGATAACAGTGTCTTTTTTTGCAGAAGCAACAAATATCTCCTGATAAATTTTTATCACCTGCCACGTACGAACCAGAGGCCAAGAAACAAGAAAAAAGAGAGAAAAGCCCTGAGGGAGAATTACCCAGTGTTATAACGGAAGGGGTGTTTCTTTCCAAACACTGACCTCCTCCCCAGCCATCTTTCTTTCCTTCATTCCTTCAGTTCAGCGAGTCTCCCTAAGAAAGGTGCGCGAATAATTTGAAAATAAAATTAGTTCGCTCTCTCTTCTGTACAGTTTATATTTATATTTAGTGCTGTATTATTTTCGTATAATTGCATCTTATGTTTTTTTTTTGGACACTTTTTGACCCCAAGATGGCACTTCTTGATGCAGGTCTCTAACAGTGAGCTTTGGAGATTTTTTTTTTTACTTTTCTTACTATCCTCCTTACTGTGCATGGTGGCAAGATAAACTTGGGTCCTCATCCAGCCTTGTTTGTCACTGTTCAAGTTGTTTTAAACTTTTGAATGAATTCTTTGACTGTAGATGGGCCAGTTTTGGCAAGTTACTATTTTCTGTAACCATTACCTGACTTATGATGGTCGACACACATCTGCCTTACTTCAATGAAGTGTTCTCTTGTTTTTCTTATGTTGAAAAGTGGATAAGAGAAACCGGCTTCTGTGTCATGTCATATTTATACCGCAGCCAAACAGGAAGTCCTTAATTACTAATTAAAAGCTTCTAGATACTCTGATCAACTTTATAAACTACAGTAAAAAAAAAAAATTGCTATAATTACATTTATTTGATTGGAATCGTTAGGAGTGCCAATAATTGTGGAACTGGCGATTTAATAAAAAAAAAATTTTTTCAGTCATGGATTTTTTTATTCACTTGAGTTAAAGGTTATATTTTTTCTACAATTTTCAGTTTGAGATTATGCTTCTGCAATAAAAAAAAATTATTAGGAGCCTAATAACTCATCTTAACCAGGGGTGCCAATAATAGTGATCAACATTGTATATATTTTTGTATAACATTGTATAAATTCCCCTAAACAGCTTAACACAGTGAGCCACCTGTTTCTCCGGTGTGTGTGTGTATGTATATGTATATGTATATACTGTACTTTGTTACTACCTATGAATGTCAAGGTATCATGTTTATGCCTGATTTTATTGTAGAACACAAATGGTTTTAAGTTACATACATAAAAAAAAATATATGACAGAAGTACAATAATTTATGTAGTTTCATTTTGGTGTTTCTTTTCTTGTCACATCTGCCATATGTACTTGTTACATGTTTTTTTTTTTTTTTTTTTTACACCATATGTGCCTGACACCACTACTAGGAGCCAAGTCTCTGGACGGCTGCTGGTGTTAATAACACTTTCAGTGTTTCTTAATATAACACACTATCTGTGGTTTTGACACAACTGTGGTACTCGGTTCTACTGAAGTAACACTTGTTTGACCCAGGGTCATGCTAAACTTGCAAGCTGAAATTATCAACACGACAGCTGCTCTGAGATCTATATGAAAGGACTGAGAGCTGGCAAGTTGAATTGTATTAAAATAGTTTTGTATCTTCATATACAGTACATTAGATCATGGGGAGTTCATAGATGTGCACATCGAAACTGAGTTGGCATTTTTAAGTTTGCAGTCAAAAAAGTCTTACAAAAGGTTGTACAATGATGATGTGCCATACTTCCTTGGCACCGGTGGTACGTTAAACTTTTTTCACAACATGTAGCTTCCAAGCAAACAGGCATTAATTTCAGGCTGTGAAAGTTGGTCTTTTTTTAACAGCAGTGTTGTAACGGAAGAAGCAAAAGCTTGTAAAAGGCTGTAAAATTAAACCAAAAAGTTAGTTTCGTTGCCTCAAGCTCCAGGTATTGAAGTTTGATTCTCAGCTCATTTATTGAATGTGTTGAGTTTCTCTGAGTACAACATGGTTTCCACTTTCCTTCTCTCCTGGTAACATGAGCTCTTCTTCTGTAATCACGATTATCTATGAAAGAGTAGTTTTTATGAACACCTCATACCACCAAAGGCTCTGATAATCATGTAGATACCTACTTGTGCAAAAGTAACAAAGTATCCATATTACGTAGTGTTTGCTATAAATACCACAAAGTATTTGTATGAATTAGCAATTAAGTCAATTTTATTTTAAGTTTTCTCATTTTTAAAAATAGTTTTAAAATGAAAAAAAAAAGCAGTTTTATTATTCAGAAATAAAAATAAGTCTTTTCAGTCCAAATAATTTCTTTCTTTATTTTTATTTTGTTTATTTAATTTTCATTTTAATTAAATCTGAGAATTTAATCAAAATTGTGATGCTAATCTTATAAATGTTCTGGTACACTCTTAATATCCTGGTATTACATTGTATGGGTTTAATACTAATTAAATTTGTCAGAAATAAAAAAGATTGAAACTAACTAATGTTAGTATTTGTTTCTTGGTTGGGTTTCATTACTAATGAACTTTCCTAGAGCAGATATGACCGATGTGCAATAGGAGCCTTTTGGTTGTATAAAAAGAGCTTTTCTGTGGTTAAGAAGACTAAGTGTTCAGTTTGACACCATTTTTATTCAAACTTAAATAGTTGTTTTTAAATGTGATTGTTTTAAATGTGATTATGCTCATAATACCACTTGTTTAAAACTTATCCAAGTTCTAGTTTCACCTTTTAGTTGAGGCAACAATAAAAATATCTAGCTTAAAGCGAAGCACTGAGTCTAAGCAATTAGTCATTTTGAGTTCTGTAGGGTCACAGGGCAAAACAATCAAAGTCACTTCAGGGGGATTTTGTGATAAAGCTGGATATGGTAATTAACTTGGAACATTTGATGCTGTAGTGAAGCAAATTGCATTATGATTAAATGAAATTTAAATTTCACAAGGGCATGTTTAGATTTTATTTTAGAGTTAACAAATCAATGATGAATCATATATCATATAAAGAATACAAATTATATAAATTAGAAACAGGTTCTCTTATATCCTGGATTGATCCCTACTGAGTCCGATATAGAGCAATGTGACTTTTATCCGTAACCTGGGGGTACTCTCATTTAAATGGTACACACTTATTTGGTCTAATCAAATGTTCTGTTAACAAAGCGCATTAAGTTTTTGATTAGGTAGAGTTTTGTTAACAATAGGCATTGAGACATTGGGGATCTATACTTAGCAGGCCAAGCTTTAGATTAAAATTGCTGGCTGTGCATTTAGTAAGGTCTAATTATATGTTAATTAAATTAGATTTTCTCTACCACCAGGCCCATGCTCCTGACAATTAATGATACTATAAGATGACACTATAAGATCCTGTCCTAAAAGGCCAGTCTTATCCTCAAAATGAGTTTAATTGTCTATATAGCCCACATCGGACATTCAGCCATTTACCAGCCATAACCTCCTGTAACCATAACTTCCTGCTTCTGTATCAGGTTCTCGATTTCACCTTGTCAAGTCACATGTATTTATGCAAATTATTTTCTACACTAGAAACAATATTATAAAAAAGGATGAATGTTATAGAAATGTTAGCAAAAGAAATGAATGGATAGATATGTATGTGCTAATTCTTTACTTCAGAGTTAAAGATGTTTTATGTCATCTGTTCAGAGTTTGTGACGTTAGTCAAAAGTGCAAATATCAAGCACCAATATAAAATAAATCTTTACCAAGGCTGAATGGATCCATGCTTTTATATTGCCTATGCCAAGTTCTGACCTGACCTTCTGAACGTCGCAGCAGAAATCAGGTAACATTTTTCCAATCTTCTATTGTCTAATTTTAGTGAGCCTGTGTGAACTGTAGTCTTAATTTCCAGTTCTTAGCTGACAGGAGTGGCACCCGATGTGGTTTTCAACTACTGTGGCCCATCTGCTTTCAGGTTCAACGTGTTGTGCATTCAGAGTTGCTCTTCAACATACCTCACTTGTAATAAGATTTTACGGTTGCCTTTCTATCAGCTGAAACCAGTCTGGCCGTTCTCCTCTGACCTCTGGCATCAACAAGGCATTGCGCCCAGAGAACTGCCGCTCACTGGATATCTTCCTTTTTCAGACCGTTCTCTGTAAACCCTAGAGATGGCTCGGTATGAAAATCCCAGTAGATTAGCAGTTTTAGAAAATACTCAGACCAGCCCATCTGGCACCAACAGCCACGTCTTGTTTAAAACTTGTTTAAAGCTTTTCTTCTAGATTCTAGATTCGGCTTGAACGTCAGCTGATCATCTTGACCATGTCTACATGCCTAAATTCATTCAGTTGCTGCCATGTGACTGGCTTATTAGATATTTGCATTAAATAGCAACTGGGATACCTAATTATATTTTTATATATTATATTTTATTATATGAAATTGAACTTTCACAAAATTTAACACCCCATACTGTATTACATAACCATAATGCTTACATAATGCATAATAATGCTTACATAATACAGGACATTTACCCTGCAGCTCTAACCATAGTCACTAGCTGTTATGCATGGAGCATCCGATGCAAATAAAGCGGTAAAAAGTCAAAGACTGTTTAAGCAATGTTTAATGACATCGCTCAGCTTATCATTCATACAGACCATGATCGACAACTATACCAATATATCTATAATACTACAGTATGTATCAGTAATCGAAGAAAGGAAAGGTGACAATTGCAAATTAAAATGAATCAAAGGATTTTTGGTAATTATGGGAGTTGTGTTTTATGAGGTCCTTAATGTAAAACCTTTAAATGTGACTGTTTAACACTGGACCAAAGTACACTCACTATCACCATATCTGTCCTTAATGTGTCTAAAGTCAAGGTCCACATCAATGAAACAAGTTCCCTGCTCAAAAAGTCAACGGCCACATGATGGAGCTACTGGATCAAGAATAAACACATCAATTCTTCACCTATTGAAATGCAATAAAACTCTCACATGTTAAGTGAATTGTTAAGGTTCTGTAACTCTATTATGTCCATTTAATATGTTAGATTTGTATTAGGATTCACACTGCAGCTGTAAACAATAGATTGTTTTAAAGAAATGGTCAACAGCATCTTTTTCAAAAAAGCAGCAGAGCGGAAACATTTATTCCATGTATTCCCTTTGTACTCATTATATGGTTAGTTAAACTCCTTTTATCTTTCTGGCTGTTCGTCATAATGGCACTAATGGAAATAGATGAAGTGTGCACTCAAACACGTTTTCTACATTATTGGATCATTCTGTATTCATGATCATACCTGCAAAAATAAAAACTTCATCATCTAGGAACTAATAAAAATAAAAGATGCTTACAATACTGCCTCATAATTATTTGGCATACTGTATCTGGAGGCGAGTTTTGGAGCACTGAATACATTAGCGAAATCAATCCTGATTTAAACATGTTCTAACAAATCTTCCTGTGTCAGTGAAAGGTTGCACCAAGGTCTGTGCGAGGACTTAGAAACAAATACATCTCACCGCTGTCTGAGGTTCTCAAGTGTTTATGCAAGAGACCACCTGTGTATAGCACGGAACATTTAGGTTTGTGCTTGCATCTGTGTGAAAGAGAGGCTGCTTAATGTGACAGCTGACACAGTCTGAGCACAGCCAGGTATGTGGCGACAAGGGGTTGGCACTCTGCGTGCCTCATTAGTGGGGCTGTGTGTTGAGGTGCTGTCTCTGTGGCTCGGTCCCCTGCATGCCCCTCATGGCTATGTACAAATTGGTGATCGGCCTTCAGAGTGCTCACTTGTGCACTGCCCGCTGTCAGATGCTGCTTTTAAAGCCCTACAGAGGGAGCACTGACATCTAGGGGCCTTGGGAATAGGTGAGTCAGGACCTGAAATGTTGCAATATGGACAAGTTAGGGACTTTTGGTGGGAAAGGAAAGTACGAGTGTCGAGCATGTACCTGTAACAGCGAATGCCTTATTTTCAGAGAGTCAACCTGCCGTGTGAGTTGCTGCGCAACTGGACATGTCTTTTCATTCATTAGTGGGCGCACATATTTTCTCGACATCTGTTAGGCTTTTTCTTTTTTTTTTTTTAATTAAAGATCTTTATCAGAGCATGGAAAACGTTCGATATGACAGATATGTCAGAAATGGTGTTGCGTTTAAATAACTGTCTAAATGCACCTTTCTGATACAGAAAGGGTTCAAGATCACAGAAACCTAATTGACCAATGAAAACCTTTGTAACAGTGTGTTAGGAGAGCTCTACAGTTTCCCTGCTTCTATTACACTGTCAGTATCTCACATTATCTCTGCATCACCCTTTAACACTTTTCCTCTCTTGCCGTCAATCCCCCTGACTCCCTTTAGAAGTATTCCCTGATGGTATAGCTCCTGTCACCTGTCTGCTGCCTTCATCATGCTTCAGGCCTGGGTGTGTATATGTGTGTGTATATGTGTGTGTGTGTGTGTGTGTGTATACAGGCACTTTTGGGATTGAGACAGGCTCTACTGCCGACACACATCTTATTATTTTAAATTTGAGTGTGCCACTCTTGCAGAAGTACTATTTTTCACCCAGTCACCAATTTATTTCCCTCCAGGTTTTTTTATTGGAAATGTTGAATGTGACAATTATTGGGAGTATTCGGTGGAGAAGGTGCACTGTGTTCCAGGAAGCCCTGACAGAGAGGCAGAGAGAATGAAGCTCCTGCTTGTCAGTGTTCCTTGGCAGTTCTGGATTTGTATATGAGCCTGTTACTTTTTGTCAATCATGAATGGATGTTGGGAACATGGGCCAGCTTACAGCGAGAGAGGCACTAGCTGTCCTATTACAAAATATTCCGGATATTCTGGCAGCACGTCTTGGTGTATGATGTAAACGGCTGAATTGAATCCTGGTTTGTTTTTCCTGAAGCATTAATTAAAGACAGTGTTTCTGCATGACTGATATCACTGATATTGGATGTGCAAAAAGCTTAAAATGCAATATGGGTTTTGGGCAAAAAAAAAAAAAAAAGCAAAAAAAAAAAAAAAAACAACTACAAATAAATGAAATGCTACAGTTAGTCTAGTCTCTTTAAATAATTTTCACTAAACCTGTTTTTGGTGGTTTCTATGCCAGCTCAGCACCTGGCTATCAGTGTGCCCTGAAAAAAATGATGTAAGAAAACAAACCCCAGTACACACCTGAGAAACCACTGAGAGCAGGGAGGTTCAGTCAACAATGAAAATACAGTATTAGCTGAGAATATGGAGAACTGGAGACGTTGCTATTTGGGTTTACATGCAGTAATGCACAATTCAAAGAAAATATTTTACAGCGTGTACATGCAGTATTTTAGTTTGTGCAGCCTGAATACCCTCAATTTTAACAGGTAAAATATAGAAACAAGTAAACATAAGGTAGTTCAATAAGTAGTTTCCTAGTAAGTAAGAATGCAGTTAAATAGTAACATGTATTTTAGGAAAAAAATCTGTGTGGTTTATGTTCAATAGGATGGCAGGGGTGGCTCGGTGGTCCCGGGTTCGAGCCCCGATGCCTCTGGGTTGCCACTGTTGGCTCAGATACAATGAGCTGGCATTCAGACCCTGTAAATAACTGACACAGAAGCAACAGATATACCCGATATGCCAGACAGCAAGTAGATGGACCCGGGTATGTCCAGTAGCCATGAGACCAGGCTGATCCCAGTTTATTTAGGCATTTAACCAACTCTAGCTCACGAATGCGTTTATGTATGTACATCCTGGGTTGTGAAGATGATGTCAAGGTTTCACACAGTCCTATTGTTCAAAAAAAGAAATAATAATACTTTTTACACATTTAAATTAAAGAATTCTTTTTACTATCTCCAGTTATTTTTAAGATAACATTCTCCTCCAGTGCTGGCATGAAAAACATTCATTAATGGATATGCCAAAGTGTCACATGTTGTAATCGCTTTCTCCTCCCTTTCAGGCTATCCACTTCCAATTGCCTCGGCGCCTACAAAAAAAGAAATCAAAGACACAGCGGAGGAGAGCAAAATAACCTCTCCAAATAATAGCATGAATAATGCCTGAATATTAAAGGATATTATTGCAGCCATTTACTATCCACCAGGATAATGAATTTATCACTTTATGGCAAAATATCATAATGGAATTATCATAAGGTGTTATGAAGACACTCAGGAAAGTCATTACAAATGGAATTATGTGTCTTTTCGTTTCTCTTTCATTTTCGCATCTGTATAGATTATTAGAATAAATGAACATAATTCTCTCTCTCTCTGTCTCTCTTTCTGTGTGTGTGTGTGTGTGTGTGTGTGTGTGTGTGTGTGTGTGTGTATATATGTATAAGTTCATACCATCTCTTCTTCTTTGGACAAGGAGTAACACGATGGCCTGCAGAAATCCTCACAGTCTGATTGAGAATTAAAAATATGTTGCTCACCCCCCCCATCACCTCTCTCTCTCTCTCTCTCTCTCTCTCTCTCTCTTTCTCGCTCTCGCTTCCTCTCTTCATCCGCCTTGCTCTTTCAAATCTTTTTTAAATTTCTTAATAAAAAGAATTCACACTTATTTTTTTATTCATTATGTCTGCTTCTTTTAATGTTTTTCTCTTCATTTACTGTAAATAGACTTACATAAGCCTTATATAATAACATGTAGAAATCCTTATGCTTCTCTAGAGATTGCACAAATAATCTTGCAAAAATGTAAAATAATAAAACAAAAACTGAGACTATTATTTTCCTGCCAAAAGCATCCTTTCCGCATGGATTAGAAAGTAAACTTTGGTTTTTGGCAGGAAAATAATAGTCTCGGTTTTTATTTTATTACTTTAAAATTTTCGCAAGATTATTTGTGCAATCTCTAGAGAAGGTTTACTTTCTTTGTTTTAATGAAGATGCAGCATGCGTCATCATAAAAATAAACTTTTTGAGAGCAATATATTTTAAATATTACAATCTATTGTCTAAAAATCTTTAACATCAAAGCCTAACATTTGTATTATTTTATTTTATTAGACTTCATAGGTTTGTTTTTCTTTTCATAATTTTAATGTTGAGATGCTTGTACTGTATCTCTCTCTTTCAAACACACACACAGCTCTCAGGCATACCCTTCTCCATACCTTTTATTTATTTATTTATTTATTTATTTAATTATTTTATTATTATTATTATTATTATTATTATTATTATTATTATTATTATTATTATGGCTTTTTTTTTGCATGTAATCTCATTTCTGAAAGCCAAAGGGAACTTGAAGCAATAGGATATCCTTTTAATGGGACTCGCAGGTCTAGCTCTCCATAATTCTCTTTGATAGACTTCCACATTGTAAAATCAATTTCTTTCCACCTTCTCTGACTTGTAAATAATATATCTTGGCTCGAGCAGGAACACAGGTTCTGCCTCAATCAACTGCCTGTGGCCTGTAGGCCAAACCCCCAGTATGGCAATTCTGTCATAAAAGGGCCTTTGTATTATTCATTTGAGTTATTATTATTATTGACATAATGAAGATGTTCTTTTAGGGTGGCAAGACATCTGCTAGATGAGAGATGTCTCTCATTTAAAAAAAAAAAAAAAAAAAAAAACAGTCAATAACTCCCTGCCTCTCCAGCCTCCCTATTTTTGCTATTCTGTTGTTCCAAACATACATCTATCAACTCACTGGTGCATTGTATACTTTGTGTATGTGAGTGTTTTGTCTGATTGAGTAAGCTCAGGTCTGTTCTGATCGCTGATGACTATGAGTCTTAAAATAATTTAGCCACAGGAAAAGAATATAATTGTGCATATGTGACTGTGTGTGTGGTTGTGTGTGTGTATATAGATGTGGGGTGGGGGGGGGGGGGTATCATTTAGCCCCAGTTACCTAACCCTAACCCTAGTTATCATAGAATTGCTGTGGAGGCATTAAAGTATAGACCAACTCAGCAGCTCAAGCTCACATACACATTAGTCTTCATTTAGTCCAAGTCGGGCTCCAGGGTCCCAGTGTCTTTCACTACAAACTGAAATTTATTGAGCTGCCCTGATCGTGATAATTGAAAGAAATTGTGTGTCTCTTTGTGTTCCAGGCTGGTTGAGAAGCCAGAGAGGTGGCACTTTAAGGCTTTGGTTGTCCCTTGAGTTTTTCCATTAGGCTTTGGCCTGTGAGCACCATCCAGAGAGAGAGCGAGAGAGGACATGACACAGAGCTGCGCAGTGTTAACTGAGCACTTCCTGTTTATCACCAGTTGTCAGGCTTCTTTAACTCGCCATTACCTCTAATATGCCCATGTTTGACCTTAGTGTATTGCATTTGCTCAACAAGCCAACTAGTGAAGAAACAGGCATCGCGGTAGAACTGCATCAATTCACACTGACTTGTTTAGCATTTTTAACAAAAGCCACTGTTATAATAAAATATAAAGCTGTTGCTCTATAGAGCTCATGCAGACCACAGAGCTGCATTTATCTGCAGGGCTCTTCATAAATCATTTAATTAATTAAAAATATATATTGTTTAAACTACTTTTATTTGCAATTGTTTTGCCATCTTCAATGATATTGTTTTAAAAATATTGAAAATTCTTAAAGGTATTAAACGGAAATGCCACTTCTGCACTCACTGTTGGGATGTGCATCCCAGTTTCCTAATAAATTCGGATATAAGTCTGGATCTGCCTGAAATACAACAAATCCCAAAACTAAAGAATACCTGATAAAATGTAGCTAACTTCTGGGGTTTCAGGGTTGAATCCCAAATGCTATTAAATGGAAAGCCAGTCTGCTATGTAAGGTGTACAATCCAATGTTCCACACACCAATAATAATAATAATGGCGGCATGGTGGTGTAGTGGTTAGCACTGTCACCTTGTACCTCCATCCATGCATGATTCCTGTCCAGTTTCGATTATAGTCTCTGTGTGCATGGAGTTTGCATGTTCTCCCCGTGCTTGGTGGGTTTCTTCTAGGTACTCCGGTTTCCTCCCACAGTCCAAAAAGATGCAGGTTAGATTAATTGGCATTCTCAAATTGCCTGTAGTGTGTGAATGGGTGTGTAAGTGTGATATGTGTGTGTGCACCCTGCAATGGATTGGCACCCTGTCCAGGGTGTACCCTGCCTTGTTCCCTATGTCTTCTGGGATAAGCTCCAGGTCCCCGTGACCTTGAATACAGGATAAAGCGGTGTAGAAGATGGGTGAGTACGAATAATAAAAATATATAATAATTAGCAGTGCGGTAATTAGCAGTATTTGCTTTGAGGATGCTGGTGGAGAAGTACAGAGAAGGTAATAAAAAGTTGCATTGTGTCTTTGTAGATTTAGAGAAGGCGTACGACAGGGTGCCAAGAGAGGAGCTGTGGTGTTGTATGAGGAAGTCTGGAGTGGCAGAGAAGTATGTTAGAGTGGTGCAGGACATGCATGAGTGCTGTAAAACCGTGGTGAGATGTGCTGTAGGTGTGACAGAAGAGTTCAAGGTGGAGGTGGGTCTGCATCAAGGATTGTCTCTAAGCCCCTTTTTGTTTGCTCTGGTAATGGACAGGATGACAGATGAGGTAAGACAGAAGTCTCCATGGACTATGATGTTTACAGATGACATTGTGCTTTGTCACAGGGAGAGCAGGGAACAGGTGGAGGAAAATTTGGAGAGGTGGAGGTATGCTCTGGAAAGCAGAGGAATGAAGGTTAGCCGCAGCAAGTTGAAATACATGTGTGTGAATGAGAGGTACTCAAGAGGGACAGTGAGGCTACAGGTAGCAGAGGTAAAGGTGAAGAGGTGGCTACAGGCAGGTTGGAATGGGTGGAGAAAAGTGTCAGGTGTGTTGTGCGATAAAAGAGTATCAGCGAGAATGAAAGGAAAGGTGTCCAGGACAGTGGTGAGACCTGCAATGCTCTACGGCTTAGAGACAGTGGCGCTGAAGAAAAGACAGGAGGCAGACTTGAAGGTAGCAGAGCTGAAGATGTTGAGGTTCTCTTTGGGAGTGACAAGGATGGATAGGATGGAGAATAGGTTCATCAGAGGGACAACCAATGTTAGAGGTTTTGGAGATAAAGTCAGAGAGGCCAGATGGAGGTGGTTTGGACATGTTCAGAGGAGAGATTGTGAATATATCGGGAGAAGGATGCTGAGGTTGGAACTGCCAGGCAGGAGATCTAGAGGAAGACCAAAGAGGAGATTTATGGAGAGAGGACATGAAGTAAGTTGGTGTGAGAGAAGACAATGCAGAGGACAGGGTTAGATGGAGGCAGATGATTCGCTGTGGCGACCCCTGAAAGGGAACAGCCGAAAGACAAAGAAAAATTAGCAGTGCGGCTAAAGTTTCTACAGCCCATGGTGGTCAAGGGAGCAAGGGTATAAAAAGGATAGGGATATAAAAAGGGCTTTGTAGCTATAGAAGAACATGGATGGTTCAGGTTTGATTCAGAACAACTTAGAAGAAATTAAGGAGACAAAATACTTTTTAAAGATGATGTAACGCTATCAGATGTGGTTTCTTGCTGAAAGTGTTTCCATTAATAGTTTTCATTGTGGGTTTTGGCAGGCAGCTGCTCTCCCCTTAGCTCTCCCCGACTTTCACTCACGCTGCTGACCGATCAGATATGTCCCATTGGAATGCCTCTCATCCAATCAGATTGCTCGGTCATCTTGTATGATGAATAATATGCAAGTTGTGCCCTTGATCAGAGGTTAGAGAGAGATTTGGGATTCAGCCTGGTTTTAGAAGATAGTTAGCTCATTTTAATTATACACAAAACAACATGAATAGTTTAGAGGCAATTCAGAACAACTTTGAAGCAATTATTAAGGAGACACAGTGTTGTTTAAGATATGATAACATTATCAGATCTGTTTTTTTGCTGAAAGTGTTTCCGTGAAGGGTTTTGAATATATATGGGTTTTGGCAGGCAGCTGCTCTCCCATCAGTACTGTGGACTGTACTGACCTGCTGTCACCCATGCTGGTGACCAACAGATTGTTAGAACAAATGTGACGTGGATTGATAAATATATAGTTAAATGTCCCAGTGCTATTATGATCTTTTATCATCACTCCTTGGAAAGCCTCTTGTCCAATCAGATTACTTGGTCAGAACTAACTATTGTATAATTAAGTGACGTCACGTGACAAGGAGTGCTGCTTTAGTGAATATCAGCAAGTGCTGATGCTGATATTCAGTACAACAGCAGAACCTCAAGTGTAATATTGTTTTTTATACAACAGTTCTGTGATTTATTATCAACAGATTATGATTTGTCCACTTATTTAACCACATTTATCTCTACCAACACCAAGTACTTTTATGACTGACAGAGCTGACAACCAACAGTTGATGTAATTATCAATACTACTACTACTACTACTAATAATAATACGTTTTATTTCTATAGCACTTTATGTGAACATCTCAAAATGCTTATATAAAATGTAAACTTAAACTTTTACACAAATAACAACTAACTAAAAGCCTTAGTAAACAGCTAAGTTTTTAAGCCTGATTTAAAAGCCAGTAGAGACTGTGGGGAGCATAAATGGTCTGGGAGAAAATTCCACAGACGAGGAGCAGCAGAGCAGAAGGCTCATGTCTCCCATCGAACACAGCTTGGTCCTTGGGGATGAAGGAGCCAACTGTTGTAAGCTTGCCAATTTTGTTTGGATTTTGGGGAGAAAGTCGTTCTTTCAGATAGAGGGGCAATCCCATGGATGCATTGGTGGGTCAAAAGTAGACTTTTATAGTATATACTATAAAAAAAAAACAGGGAGCAAGTAAAGAGATTGCAGAACAGGTGTAATGTAATCAATTTGTTTTAGTAGGATTCCAGCAGCACTTTAAATATATTGGAGTTTCAAAAACCTCTGGCTAAAGATCACAATAAAGAGTGCATTACAGCAGTCCAGCCTTAAGGAGAGAAAGGCATGGACAGAAAAGTAGTTGTAAATTCTAACCGAAGACTATGTAGGCAAAAAAAGATGCAGAAAATAAAACAAGGAGGTGGTGGAAAGCCATGAGAATCTTACCATGATAACTTCACTTTCCCACTGTAAAATAACAGTTACCTTCCAGGTAATTGGGTTGAACCTGAAATAATGTCAGATTGAAAACTAGTGCACTAGGGTCTACAATCCCTGGATCAAGGGTTATAGGGATTTTGGATTCAGCCTTTTGTTAGAAGCAAAGTATTATTTAATATGATGTACAGGTGTGATTTCATACAGATAGTGATTCCATACAGGTTTTGAATGTGGGTTTTGACAGGCAGCTGCTCTCTTCTCTTTCCAGTACTGTGGACCATAACAAGTGTTAGTGTAATTAATGATTGTTAGATATATACATATATATCTATAATATCCCTATATATCGATATACCCCTATAACACATATAGTTAAATGCCCCAGTGCTGTTATCCTCTGTTATCATCACTCGTGAAATGTCTCTTTGTCCAATAGAAATACTCAGTCAGACTTAACTGATTATATATCACAATTATACAACTATGTTTAATTTACACTGAACCACCTCTGGCTGCTATTTCTGCCACAACTAGAATATCATTTACATTCAGTCAACCATATTCGCTAATACAAGGTGCAATACTTGCATATTGGCATGGTAACTGTGTTGTCCAAAATGTGCGCATTGTAAAATGTGTTAAATATTGTGTTGTGATCAAACATCAGGAAATGTTTCTAATACATGTAAATGTACACTCACTGAGCACTTTATGAGGAACACCTGTATACTTACTCATTCATGCAATTATGTAATCAGCCAATTGTGTGGCAGCAGTGCAGTGCTTAAAACATGCAGATACAGGCCAGCAGCTTCGGGTACTATTTTCATCAAACGGTTAGAATGGTGAAAAGAATCTCAGTGATCTCAGTGATTTTGACCGTGGCATGATTGCTGGTGCCAGATGAGGTGGTTTGAGTATATATGATATCTGGAGATTTTTACCAACAACACTCATTAGAGCTTACTAAGAATGGTCAAAACACCAGTCATCTTAAGTGGTAGAGACATTGTTAATTGTGATTTTCACTGTGATACAGACTGATCACTAAACAATTTTTGAAACTCTTAGAAAAATATTTCAAAACATACCCCTTTTCATTGATAGTCTTCATTAGCCTTCTAAGTGAACTAAAGTCTAAACTTCAACTAATTTAGCATTGCTTCCAGTTTAAGGGAAAACGTGTTTATGCAAATAGTTACCAGTATTGTTTCCAGATAGCACAGTTTAAAGACCAAGGAGAAATGTTGGTAAGAAGAGAGAATTAAGAAGAATATACAGCATATTGGTGTTGGTAATGCTATTAAGGTCACTGTTCTGTCATTTCTGTCACATCTGTATTCTCACCATCACACACACACACACACACACACACACACACACACACACACACACACACACACACACACACACACAGCAGTGCTCACCTATTTTAACATTTATGGAGGTTTTGTAGGACGTTGTCTAATGTACACACACGCACGCACCCACTCCAACATTTATGCAGGTTGTGTGCCCAAGGTCATCTAATGTGTCTCTAACCACAGAAGAGGGCACGACCCCTGCCGTTCTCATGAGGATTCAGGGTGATGGCGATGTACAACAGGTTTCATTGAAACAGAGATGCTCCTGTATGCGTGGCCTTTCCTCACTACTGAATCAGGAAAAAAGCATTTATATTTCAACCTGCTTTCTAACAGACAAGCACAATCCTTAAGGGAACAATAGGTAATGTGTTTGTGGTGAGTGTGTGTAGTGGAGATGGATGTGGAAAACATCCATGTGTTGCATTTTTGTTTTGCTTTTCTTATATTAATGCATCTCATTCTCTCTCACCTGATCACCTCCACATCAGTCTGAAAAATCCACCAGCACACTCATTTAAAACACAGGGCTTTCTGAGGAGACATTGTAGAAATGTGATAGATGTGATAGTTATCTTTTCACATACAGTAGCCATCTCTCAGTTTATTCATTCTAAATCGATCAGCCTGTATGTAAGAGATAATAAATAACATCAGGTTATCCACTACAGTCATTGATAAGAGGGGTCATTTGGAGACTAGAGACTTCGTTTTAATGAAAGAATGCATGTGAAGTTTTGTATTATAAACATTTTTGCATTATGTAAAATATGAAAATGACCCAGTGCTCTTGTACTTCTTGTAAATATTAGCATCCAAGTGTAATGGGTGTTACAGCAGGGCAGATAAAGCCTCACCTGTGCAGTAATGAACAGTAATTAATTACAAGTGTCACAAAGACGTATCTCATGACAAGAATCTGTCCAGGCCTGGCACACTAATGCTAATTGCATCAAGCACATCTTAATTACATAATAGTCTCATTAAAGGCATCAGAGCCTAAGAGTTAAGTGCTTTTGATGCTCAGGCTCATGCCAGAGGAGGTGTATGTCTGACCTCACTGCTCTCTATATCAATCAACCTGTGTGAATATTCCCACAAGTCAAAGGGCAAATGCATGTGCATCTCTTTTCTTAGCACGCACTCCCAAACAACCAGACACAGCAAAACACTCTGGGTGTGTGTCTATAGCAGAATAAATCACTAAGAAATCACTAACTTTTTTTTTATCATAACTTGATTGTGAAATACTATCAGTAACGATCAATAATACAGGTTCCTGGAATTAATCAGACGAAAGGAGATGGGTATAATTATTTGGAATGTATTGCTGTGGCTCTGTAATGCATCCCATCATCTCCTCACAGTCCCTTCTTTTGCAACATCTGTGGAAATACCTGACAGCACAAACAAAAATGACATATGCAGAAACATACTGTAGAGCAAACAATCTGTGCCAGGGTTGGAGTCAGTTCTCACATCTCTGTTCCTCCTCATCATCTGGACTGTGCGGATATAAGAGAGGGAACTATCAGATATAATAAATTATTGTAGATTACAATTGACTGTAAATTGATCATTACAGTAATGTTCAAAAGTTAGTACTCCCTCTTTTTTCTCATTCTATGGGTTTTTGTGTAAAAACACAATCAAAATCCTTTAATCATACTGCGTTTAGGAAAATAGCGTTGTTGCAGTTACTTATTAAACAAAAATAAAGCTGAAAAGAAAAGAATATGTGGGTAATAGTAAGTACCCACTTAGTGTTTCCACTAGATTAGAGAGGGTAAGTTGCAGCAAGTAAGTGAGTAAGTGCTGCTAATCATCAGCCCTTAATTAATTGATTATCAGCAGGTGTGCAGACATCTGTAAAAAAAAAAAAAAAAAAAAAGGAGTTTTGGCAGTTTTCTAGTCTGGAGAATTCAGGTTAATGAATGCCAGGAGAAAAAAGACATAAGCAGTGGTCTTAGAGAAGCAGTTGTTACTTTCAGATGGGTATAAAACCAGCTCAATGTTCTACAGTACCAATGTACTGAGAAAAATTAATTATTCACCAGTGGAAAGCATTCAAGACAGTTGCCAATTGTCTTAGGAGTGGACATCCCAGCACATTCACCCCAAGATCAGACCGTGCCTCACTGAGGTAAACAAACCTTACTGAACATGGTAAATGTTAAAGTCCATGATAGCATAATTTAAAAAACACTGAAACAGCCAAACAGCATGGCAGTGGAGGGGTGGTGATTTAGGCTTATTTTGCAACCTCAGGACCTGGGCACCTTGCAGTCATTAAATTGATCATGAGCTCCTGTGTAAATGTGAGGCATCTGTCTAACGGCTAAAACTTGGTTAAAATTAGGTCATGCAGTAGGACAATGATCTGAAGCACTTCAGTAAATCTACATCATAATGACTAAAAAAAATAAAAGAATCAAGGTTTTAGAATGACCTAGTCAAAGTCCAGACCTCAACCCTACTGAAATGCCGTGGAAGAGAACTGTGTATAAGCAAATACTCAAAAACCTCAATGAACTGAAGCAATGTTATAAAAAAGTAAAGAAGAATGGGTGTATAAACACTATTTTGACTTTTTAAACTGTTGTGTAAACAGGATAGCAAAGTGATATGCTTGTAACTCTGATACTTAAAATAGGGTTAGGGTTAGAATCTCATTACTTTATGGATAATTAAGCAGATAAAAGGCCTGAAGGTGGTCCTGAGTGTTACATTCGTATTTGGTAGCTGTTCACCTGAACTTTTAATATGAGGTGTCTATGCAAGTGAAGAAGGCCATCGTTAGTGCTTATGTATGGCGCCAATGGCAATAAGTATGTTGTTAAGTGTGGGAGCCCCAACGCAGGACTTGGAGAGATGCGTCGACCTGTGAGGTGTTTATTTTGACAGAGGAGGATTGGCTCGCGAGAGCACCATGCAGCGAAGGGTAAGGGTGCTTATACACTGCTCATATTAACGCTTTTCTGTTCAGAAAGGGGTATGTTTTACTATGAAGAGTAAAACTTCTTCTCTTGTAAAATGAACAAATAGTTTTAATATTTATTTATTTATTTATTCATTAAATTATTGTTTTTTAGGTCTTTCTTTTTTATTTCCACTTTTCTGATCTTTTCTTATCTTTTATCTTTTCTCTTTTCTCTTTTCTTATTTCTTTTCCCCTATACCAGAGCAACACTCTAATACCTTGTGCTATCTAATGGTCACACAAAGTGTGCTGGTTTCTGGGGGTTTAAATAACCTGCCGGACAGGTGTAGCGCATCTTCTCTGATTGGGAACATGGCAAGGTTGCTTAGCAACCACGGCCATCCGCTGCTCTGCCTGTCTATAAATCTGCCTGCAGATTTTCCCTTCGCGTGGGAGGCTGTGTTACAATTTGGCTGAAAAAAAAATATATATATATATATAAAAAATAAACCGATCAATGAGATAGAAAAACAATGGAATTGGCAAATATAACAAGATTAGAATATTCTTAAAAAGAATCAATTAACTTGCAACCTCAGCAACGTTAAGCATACCTTGAGGAGGTATACCAAATCATGTTCACAGTCTATTGTCAAGAGCCGGCTTTATTAAGTAAATACAGACTCTTCACAACAAGGTGCAAACCACTGGTAGCACTCAAGAATAGAAAGGTCAGATTAGACTTTGTCAGAACACTTTGCCAGATTCTTTGGGCTGATTAAACCAAGATTAACTTGTACCAGAATGATGGGGGGAAGTGTGGAGAAAGAAAGAAACAGCTTCATACTCCAAAGCGTACCACATTATCTGTCCAACATGGTGAAGGCAGTATTATGGCATAGGCATGTTCAGGTATGGTTGCAAATGGAACTAAGTCACTGGTTTTTATTGATGACCTGATCTAACTGCTGATAAAAGTAACACATCGAATTCTAAAGTGTGTAGGGCCATACTTCCAGATTTAGCCAAATGCTGCTAAACTGATAGGACAGTGTTTCACATCGCAGATGGATGATGACCCAAAAGAGGCAAATAAATGGAATAGTTTTCCTTCTCTTTATAAGCACACATCTGGATGTGAGATACAGTAAGCTCAAACGTATTGCATTTCTGCATTCTATCAAGTGGCTCCCTACACATCCACACACTCGTTTACTCCTAGGACCAGCTTACAAGTTGGCCTGTTTAGGAAGGTGAGAGAAAAACATTGTACCTGGACACAAAACGCTAAACAGTAAGCTCAGAATTGACCAATATACATTGACACAAACATGACCCTGTGGATGACCAGGCTGCAATACACACTAAAAAATGTACAAAATTATGAATAGAGAATGATGATCTTGATGATCTAGATGAGAATGAGCAGAGAAAACCTGATCAGAGATCGCATACTTCTGATCTGATTGAAACAATCAGGACAATAAACAAGTTTAATTAATTAGATCCGTTGTTATTGGCATGACATGCACCAAGTTACTACAATATTTATTATTGATTGATGATTTATGAATATTTTTCCTATATATCTTTGACAATAGTAATTTCACTATTAATAAAAAAAATTATAATTCTTTGCTGTGGCATGAATTTATTTGAGGATAGAAGACCTTTTTCAGTGCTTCGGGTTCACTCTGAAATCTTCTGTAGCAGGGATAATGTAATGTAGTAAATTACGTATTATTTCACATAAATGGATTATACAGTATGAGTCATTTGTAATTATAGGGTGGAGATTTAACAATAAATTCTCCCAGAGTCGCTATAATATAAGGCAATGTTATTCTGTTTCTCTACGTAATAACATAAGCCATTATTTCTATTGCTCTATGTAAGCCAAATATTAAAAATTAATTGATTGGTATTATACTTAGCCACTTGTATAATAAATATTACAAGTGAAATAGTTAGTGTTATTTGATAGGTTACAAAAGAAAAAATATGTATTTCCAGTTCCATACTGTATGTCCTTTACAAATATTTGTTAAACACACACACACACACACACACACACACAATATACTGTACACTGTCTGTCATAAAGATTGTGGTAACTGTAACTGTTATTGCAGATGGACTGGTCTTTAAACCAGTCTTTTAGGATAATTGCACAAATGCAGTTATGCTAATTTCACAGTATTTGGGGAAGAATTCCACCTTTCTCGACACCCCATGTCTAGTGTTCTGTCCATGAAGTAAACCAAGAATAATTCGCCTGGCTGAATGGTTTCGTCTGGTCCTGCCGGGTTTAGCCGTGTCCCGATGAAGCAAGGGATGTTGCAGTCGTGAATGACCCTCTGCAACTTAACCCTGACTTGAAGTCATTTAGCTTGTTCATCAGTGACTGGACATTGGCTAGAAGGAGGCAACACAGGGGAGTAGTGCGAGTTCGACCCCCTAATCTATTCCAGTTTATTTCCCTTGCGGTCCTCATCGGCTCCTCAGCATCTTCCTTGGCCAGCATACATCCACTATGTCATATAGTCCATTTTGCACTCAGGTAGTACATTTTGTATTCACATAGTCTCTGCTTCTCTTTTTTACATTCTTTACAGTAGTTGTATGTAGTAATTTTAGGTAAAGTTAAAGGATGATATTAGAAAGTATGATCCAGAGAGGATATAATGTTATCTTTTTAATTCTTCAGCTTTAATTCTCAACTATATTTTCCCTTTCCTTGTTTTTTTTTTTATTTGTGAGGTAGCCTGTAAAAAACAGCCGGACCTCGTTACAACTGAATGCTGGGAAAGTTTGACATCTCTCCTTAAAAAAAAAAAAACAACATACACATAAATACATTTTAATAATATAGTGTGGAAATGCTTCCCTTAAGCAACTTTCTTACCTTGTGTTGGATAACTTCCTCCCAAAGATTTTCCCACTTTTCACATTTGGGGGATTTTAAAATGCTATAACTTTACTTGTGGTTAAGACACCTGCCAAAAAACTGGCAACTTTTCAGTTCAAGAAAATCTCTAGATTTCAGAAGCAAATATGATGTAAAAGTTTGAAGATTTCTCATATATTTATGCAGGGGAATTCATGAGGCAGACATGAGACTACTTTTACATAACTACATAAAAAAGCAACAACGAGCAACATCTGTAACATCTGTAACCACAAGAACATTGTTAAGAATTTCCTGACACCAGAAACATCATGGCAAATTAGAAAGTGCTGTGGTTAGTTCTACTTTTTTTTTCTAAAGGCTATCAAGAGGGTTGAGCCTTCAGAGTGTTTACTTGAAGGCTGTAGGAGTAGTCTGTGAAGAAAAGAATAGTAGCCAGTTAAAGTCAATGTTTTTAGTATCCTGTTTAGAAATAAAAATATTAAATTAAACTGATCTTAGTGTATGTCTCATATATTACATGGTCTTAGTGCACACTCAGTTTAAAATAAAAAACAGACTCTGAAAAAAAAAAAAAAAACCCTGCACAAACATAAACTCCGGCCATTATGAATTCCCAGCCAGCTGGTGGACCGCAGCCAAACAGATGTCTGATACTCTCATTTTAAATACGGTTAGTTAGACCCAAACAACCAACCAAGCATTAAGAAAGAAAAAAGGAATATCAAGCTGTGTAAATATGTAGAAATGTAACTAACTGATGAGTCAGTAGCAGTGCTAATCAACTCTTCATAATTATCTCTATTTTTCCCCAATCACAACAAATCCATGGGTCATCCAACTGACACCTCAGTTTTAATTTTGCTTTTATTTGGCTAGCTATTCTTCTGGCCTGCGTACTGAGAATCTTCTGGCTTAAGTTCTCAAAATGGACATTTTGATTGACTGAGATGTAAAATGGGTGATTGCATAAATCAAGGCTGGCTAGTGGTCATGCTTACCCCCTAACCTCATACAAAAGTTTCATGACCAGGCATTCCCTGACAAACCACAGCAATTGGCATGGAACACGGGCTCTGATTAGGTACTGCATCTAAATGAGTGAAGTTACATGAACTCGATGCTATCATTTGCAGGGATCCAGCAGAGTGAGATGTAGAGAGTGAGAAATGAATGAGGGTGGAACATTATTGAGATTCATGGAAGAGCAGATGTGCCAGTAGAGATTTGCTGAAGTTTAATGGTGAACATTATACGTGAACAGGAATGCACAGGATCTTGCTCTATAATCCTGCTCATTAAAGTACCACTCCCACACATTTAATGGTTTATCTACTGTGTTTGTAGTTTATTTGTGATTGCTGCTGACATGAATTTCCAGGGTTGCCTTAGTTGAAACAAATCTGGAAAACTCACTTATGTTCTATCCCACTTTAACCTGTATTCAGGGTCGCAGGGACCTGGAGCCCATCCCAGAGGACTTAGGGCATGAGGCAGGGTACACCCTGGACAGAGTGGCAATCCATCGCAGGACACACACATACATATGAAAAACTATTGACTTGAAGATTTTTTTCATATTTTATATTTTGCTCTTATCTTCTATAACTGTATTTCTTATTTTATTTCATAATTAATTTCTTAATGATAATCTTTTTTAAGGTCACGGGGGGTCATATAAGCATTTCACTGAATATCGTACTGTGTATGACTGTGCAGGTGACAAATAAAATTTGAGTTTGAATTTGAAACACACCTGGATTTAAAGTCTATGGGCAGTTGGTGGAACATTACGCAACAGATGTGGTAGGGAGAAATTACTGATTAATACAGTAATTTCATTGCTATTTTTACAAAATTTACCAAAGAATTCTCTCACTGTCACCCATACTAGGGCTATATCCTGAATGGATGCCACAAGCACACATTCATTCACATCATGTAATTTGGAAACGCCAATTAATCTATTCTGCATGTCGAGTAGAGAACATGTAAACTCCACTCACAGAGACCGAAGATGGGACTAAAACCTTTGATCTTGGAAGTAAGACGCCATAGTGCTGGCCACAATGTTGCCACCAGTGAATACATACAATAGAAGAGAATTGCTTGGTATTAGTATTAACCCACTGTCAATAATAACAGCAGGTAATATGTGACACAATCCATACCTTTAAATCACTATTAATACCCACATCTAATCCACTGAGTTTGTGTGATGATGGATCTGTTCATATGAGAGGCACACAGTGGGACACTCCATTCTTGGTCAAACATGTGCTCAGCTTGTGCTCAGCAGGACATAAATACCGCAAAGCTCCGGCTACTGCAAAATAGCTTCCCGAAGGCTTTCTGCAAGTCTTTAATCAAACATATTAAACATGAATATTTATCACAGTTCTGACCTCAGAGAGGATGAGAGTGGTATAAACTTTTAGCACACATCATATTCTGACATTTACGATCATTTGAACACACTGGATGAGCTAATGAGACTCAACTTGTGAAGATTATGTAAGTGGCTGCTATATGATACAAAGTTTTCACAGTAAGTCTTTCTCTCTTCCTTAAAAAAAAGGACTTTTGGCGTCTTGCATTTACCCTTAATATATATTTATATTTTAATCCCTAACATTGGCTGCACGAACACCCACAGATGATCCCACCTTCTCTCTTAGGTCCCCCTGAAGAGTGTCTCTGATCCTGTCACTCAGCATGACAGGCAGTATGTGCAAGTTGTAACACATGCACTTACACACACACACACACACACACACACACACATGCACGACAGACATGCACACGCACAACACACACACACAGTCTTTTTGCAATTTGCTGTGCCCTTGCTTGCTCAACCCAGCCTGACACACACTTCATACTATCTCTCATCCATATGAATTAGAGACAGAGGGAAATAACAACCATGTCAGAGTGTGCGTGTATGTGTACACAGGAAATAACAGAAATAATAGAAATCCATAAATATATACCATAACTATATATAGATAGAAGTAAGTAGCTAGAATGTAAAAAAGCCTCTACAGGAGGCAGGCAGTTCCAGGCAGTTTCCTGTGCTTCTGGGAATATGTTCTGCACCTATGTAATGATTGCTATTTAAAAAAAAAAAATACTCCAAAAAACAATGTTACTTTTTTGATTAAAACACTTTGACTTTTTAAAAAGCTACGTGAGACCACTAAGGGGAAAAAAACAGATCTCATATTGCTTTACTTTCATAATCCAAAAGTGGTTTTGTTTTCATTATACAGGGTGATTTTCCAAAAAAAATTCTCCAAAAAGATATTTTTATTGTCTTATATTTTCCTCATATTATTAGTACATACAATAGGTGATATCAGTAAGCTTTTTTTAATAGAAGCTTTGATAAATATAATGAAATTCCATAAAATATTTATCAGTGCACATTAATCAACTAAATTCATTTGTATAATAAATATGAGTAGGATACAAGCAATTTTATTGAACTTAACAGGATTTTCATGAATACTAAATTGCTTGTGTAAATGCTCATGCTAGGTTAATGATCTAACCAGCTTGTTAAATGAAGTCCAGTGACACAAAGGAAAAGCTTCCTGAGATCACATGAGGAAGAAACCGGATTCCAAATGAAACCCATAATCCTTGAAAATAAACAGTAACTTGTCACTTGTGCAGCTTGTGGAAGAGATTGATCTGTCTCTGGGAACTGTACACGCAATCATTCAGAAACACTACCTGCACATTACAGGAGCTCAGCAGGGAGTTATTTCCACATCCCCTGAATAGCTCTGACCTCGCTCCAAGTGACCTAAACTCATTAAAGGAGTTTCTGGGAGGCCGGCATTTCAGATGTAAAGCAGGCAGTCCGATCATGGCTCGGGTGTACAGAGCGTAACTTCTACCTTGATGGTATCCAAGCACTAGTGAGAAATGAAGATAAGTGCGATGGCACCTTTATCCTATAACCCTTAGATCCATGTGGGAGCACGAGCAGCAATCTTTAGTGAATTGTCGATAGTCATTTTACAAGTACAATATAAAAAAAAGGCAACCCAAAAAATTATATTTATACTGCATCTAAGATAAGTCACAATTTATTTATAGCACTTACCTGACTAGTTAAACTGCACTAAATACACATTTTCCTTATACATAGGTTACATGACTGTGACCACCTAACTTTTATCTCTCCTTCTCCTCGTCTCTCCCTGTCTTTCTCAGTCGAGCTACACATGCCGCTCCTGAGCTGCCAGTGTTCCAGATCTCGTCTGCCCTCTTGATCTGTCTGACTCATCCTGGTGCCCTGCTTATGGTTGAACATCTCATTTCATAGAGGCCTCGTGTGGTCTGCTTGGGATGCAGGTGGTGACTGAAGATGGTTCTACTTTACCATGAAGACTGTCCTGGCCTCTCTGAGGCCTAGTGACTGCTGTTGCCCAATAGTTCAGGACAGAAATTTCCTACAGTCTCCAATAACGACCGAAACCTTATAACTTAAACACATCATCTGCTATATTGAACTTCCAGCTTCCTAATACACAGTATGACAATAAGTCTGGTTTCTCTTAAGATGTCTTCCTATTAGCATCTCAGGGAGTTTTTCCTTGCCATTGTTGCCCTTGGCTAGCACATCAGCGACTATTTGATCATTAAAATTTAAACATATTTTCTCACATTTCATACACATTTCCATAATTTTCTTTTAATTCTGTGAATCTGCTTTGTGACAATTAAATTGTTAAAAGTGCTATACAAATAAAATTTTATTAGATTAAAATCAACTTAACTTTTAAGTGAAAATTGTAAAGTATCTGATATTTACTTTATGTATGAAAATTTTCTGATATTAAATGTAAAAGTAAAAAAGTGAGTAGTTAGATTTTGATTATGAACTTCATTGTGGTGTCCTTATGGTAAGGAATTATATATCAGGGTTTCCACACCTTCTTAAACATAAAATTATGAACTATTTCCAGGGGGAACGAGGCTAATCAGCAACATTAGATAGCACATGTTAGCCTAGTCATCAGGTTAGTCAGAAATTAAATAACTAACATTGTGGATCCACTTAGTCACTATCAACCTCAACAGCACACATGTTGGGCTGATGTCTCCTAGATACACTGGGTACGGAAAATATTCAGACCCCCTTGAATTTTTCACTTTTTGTTATATTGCAGCCATTTGCTAAAAGTTCAATTATTTTTTCATTAATGTACACGGGTCAATGATGGGACGCCCCCTTTTTCTGTTCGGGTTAATTTTATTTTGCAGAAAAAACAAAAAAAATACATAAAAATTTCTCATCTACTTGTTATACCTTCTTTACCTACTAAACCACTCTAACTTCTCCAAATTTTTAAGTTTTTCATCATTTTTCTGCTATCCGAAGTGCCAAAACATCATACCGTCATCAGACCGTCCGGCCTTGACTTTAGTTAGGACAACTGGTGTAAAAACACTTTAAATCAACTTAAATATATCCCTTTTCCTAGTTGGCATAATTTTAAACATGTTTTACATCCATTGACAAAACTATAAAGCATTTGCTCATATATTTCTATCATGATATACAAACGAATGTTGTCCGAATTATGTTGATTCTATCCATTTCATCCGGGGTGACCATCAACAAACCACAATTTTGGGACCTTTATTTTAAAAAAACATTTCAAGGATGGGATACTGCATCAGCCAGACACAAGTGAAGACCCCCTGGAAACAACTGTATAGTAAATCAGTCTCTCTCATATAGTAAGAAAAAGCTGTTTTTTAACTGCTGTGATGTCGTAGTCACTTTTGGTCATCATGTGGGGCGACCACCCCAAAACTGTGAATTATAATTTTTTTTCCACAAATCTATATTTTAATGATAAATTAGATAGTGCTTTGTCACTAGAAGAAGCTAGTTCGGTTTCTGAGGCTAACTGTTAGCCTGTTATACTTGAGTAAACTTGAAAACATCATGTGGGGCGACCACTGGTAAATGTTTTAAATGATAGATATATCTATCCTATAGTCCTATATTTGTAGTTTTCATATTCTATACATCAATTATATACATAGAGTTTATTGTTTAAGTATAATTATTTGTATATTTTATCTTTTTTTTCTAAATTCAGCCATTTTCCATTCCTTTTATAGGGATAAACATTTATTTTAACTGGATAATGAAGGAGACTCTGATATTATAGAATAAACTTGTGAAATAATGGTTTTCTTAAAATGAAAGGGTAACAAAGTTTATCTTTCTTCATCAGTTTATCTATTTACTGATATGAGTTCAACTAGTCTTAATGATACATAAAAATGTGAATTCTGAGATATATTACGGTCGCCCTAGATGACTTTTTTAAGGCTTTTTTTTTTTTAAAAGTCTTATCCGTCAATGACCCACACACAAAACCCCATATTGCCAAAAAACACAGAAATGTTGACATTTTTGCATATTTTCAGTTGAGAAAAACTAAAATATTACATGGGCCTACGTATTTAGTAGAAGCACCCTTTTGATCTAATACAGTCTTTGTGGGAAAAATGTAACAAGTTTTTCAAACCTGGATTTGATCTATCTAATCCTCTGCCATTCCTCCTTGCAGATCCTCTCCAGTTCTGTCAGGTTGGATGGTAAACGTTGGTGGACAGCCATTTTTAGGTCTCTCTAGAGATGTTCACTTGGGTTTATGTCAGGGCTTTGGCTCATTCAAGAACTGTCACAGAGTTGTGAAGCCACTCCTTTGTTACTTTAGCTGTGTGCTTAGGGCCATTGTCTTGTTGGAAGGTAAACCTTCGGCCCAGTCTGAGGTCCTGAGCACTCTGGAGAAAGTTTTCATCCAGGATATCCCTGTACTTAGCCACATTCATCTTTCCCTTGATTGCAACCAGTCGTCCTGTCCCTGCAGCTAAAAAACACCCCCACAGCATGAGGCTGCCACCACCATGCTTCACTGTTGGGACTGTATTGGACAGGTGATGAACAGTGTCTGGTTTTCTCCACAAATACTGCTTAAAATTAAGGCCAAAAAATTCTATCTTGGTCTCATCAGACCAGAGAATCTTATTTCTCACCATCTTGGAGTCCTTCAGGTGTTTTTTAATGTCTTGCAAATAATTAGGCCTATGTGATATTTCAGTTTATCTTTTTTAATAAACCTGCAAAAATGTCAACAATTCTGTGTTTTTCTGTGTACACGTTTCTGTGTGTAGATTAATGAGGAAAAAAAAGAACTTTTTAGCAAATGGCTGCAATATAAAAAAAGAGTGAAAAATTTAAGGAGGTCTAAATATTTTCCGTATCCACTGTATACAGTATTAAGTTACATCAGCATGATGTAGCACAGAGAGTGCTCGCTAATTGGCAAAATGTGGCTGAGATGTCGGCATTTAATCGAAAATGCCCCCAGACTATATTTAGATGACAAATCAAAGCTGTAGCACCCGACCGCTCTGCAGATAAGATTAGTTAACTTCAACTTTTATTTATTTATTTAGGTTGGACATTTCAGACTTAAAATATTTTAGTATTTAATGTGAAAAACAATAGTGACATTGTTAAAATAATAGCTTCCTAATTTTGTATGCGTAAAATGAAGAGACACGATTCCAGTTAAAAAACTTTAATGTCAGACTGAATGCCATCAAAAAGAACTCCAGCACAAGAAAAAACACAAACAGAGAGAATAAACAGAGGAATCTTAAACATTACAGTCTGGGTTGTCTTCCAGACATCCTGCAAGAGAGTGAGTTCATTACTTTAAGGACAAATGGTTATTGTTTTGCCAGATTGAGGGATTTTGTCTGTAGATGTCTGGATCTCATGCTATAGAGAAATGCAAAGTATATAAGCAAGCAGTAAGTTATAATATGAGTCAGATCAATGTAGTATTTCATAAATAACTGTAATTAATTCATAAATAACTGTAATTAATTCAAATGTTTCTTCTTGTGATTCACAAATGTATTTTATAATCCACATATAAAGATTCCCCACAAAGAATTTTGCGGTGCAACCAGAAATATTTCTTGATATTTTTGATAGATGACCCACAAGCCCCTCGACTTTTATGAACATCCCTGCATTTGTGTGTGGATTTTCAAGACTTCCTTGACATGATTAGATTAACAAATGCATGTTTTTTTAAAATACCATTCTCTGCAGTCTATCAGATACTACCTTCAATTTCCATCAATCATATGAATGCAAATTCAAGGGTGTGACTGAATTATTGATTATACTGCAATCTGCAGAATGTGACTATGCAAGCCTACAAAATTCAACTATATTTAATTAACATGTATAAACATGCACAACTGTAATTGGCTTATTACTTTGGTTCTTAACTCCAGTCCTGGAGGACCATATGCATGGCTGATGTTAGTATTTTCTCTGCTTTACTTCACCCACTTCACTTCAGAAAAGTCTGTTAATTAGCAGATTAGTTAAATCAGGTGTGCTCAAAACTGAGAAAACACTCAAATGTGCAAGGTATGTGGGCCTTCAGGACCAGAGTTGAGAAGAACTGGATTATCAGATTTTCACCTGACTTACCTGTGGAGTGCAGCAACCTAAAGCCAAATTAACATTGCAAAATATGTTCATTCCATTTATATGTATATCCGTTGTTTGTTCTGTTTGACTGGCATACAGCGATGATGCAATTATATAAACAAACCTCAAAAACAATGTACTTTATAAAAGGCATCCTAAGCTAGACTGTTTAAGAGATAATGAATGAAAACAGCTCCCATAAAACAATATTCAATACCATGGCTTAGTTAACCTAGCTAGCTAACAAACATTGGTAATGAGTCGACATCTATGCTCTTCACCTGTGCTGTGCATTACTAGCATTTTTATCGATTGTCACAAAATTATCAAAGTATCAATAGTCATTTTCTGCCAATTTACCTTACTGTATGTGAAAGCTTAACTTCCCTGAAAATGACTGATGTCACTAGGAGTTGCCATTTTTCCCTTTTGTGGGTTGCAATCATGGAGAGTAGTACAGAAATACTTGTTTATTGCAGTTTTCTTGGAGAGAATACAGTAAGTCCCTGACTTACAAACAAGTTCCATCTGTAAGTCAGATTTGTTCATAAGTCTGACAAAACGAGTCTCATACATTTTGACACAAATATACGATGTAAAGGATAAAAAAATCAAGCACACAGACATGGTGTTTTGGTTCCGCATTATACTCTTGGAAGATTACAGCTTTAAGTTGCGAGGGGGACCCCGGTGATGCAGAGTGGTCAGCTGACCTTGTTTAAACACTAAGTACGACATGCTTGAACGGATGCCAGTTGTCTCAGAGTTGTATTGGACTGTGAACTCATCTCCTCAGGGATCTTCTAAAATTAGGATTATTCACCATCAGTACAGCTTCACAGAACAGCAATTTTCTATCATTGTGCTCCCAAACTGATTCATTGAAACTGGTAGTCTGTTGGCATTTCAAAATAAGCTCACCAGAATGTGGCGAACAGACTGCACAGTGGCATATACAGCCCACCACCAGCGAGCACTTCTTGTTTGTACACAATAAGATGCAGCTTGCCCATCATCACCTTGTGTGCAAGTTCCAAGCCATTGTTTACTCTGACACTTGCCCAGCCTACCACTGAGCCACCAATGCTTCAATAAAACATGTACCAAGACTACACTTGGCTAGAGGACACAAACCCCTCGTTGTGGCAATTGAGTCGTTCCATGTACAGTATTTGCTAAATTCCACCACTAGCAAGTGTGATTCATCCTAATTAAATATAGAGAATAGTAGGCTAAGTAGTATAATATTCATTGAAGTAAGCAGATAAACGGGTGTATTTGATGGTTGTTATGTACTAATACGTGAGAAGCTGAGCAAGTCAAAGGCAGAAAATGATGAACACCTTAAAAACTGCCACTTGGAACCCAATTTATTTATGTACAGAAAGAAATACAGCCAAATGTTTACTCAGTATCTGGCAGTGTCACCAAGCGCCAAAATACATGCATTGACTATGAAAAGGACCTAGGAGAACTGTTGGATAAAAAAGCAACAAAAAAAAAAGCCAAATTTGAATGTTTGTTAAATATCTTAAAGCATAAGATTTGGACATTTTTGAGGTGTGAAGGCATGAGTAGGATGAGAGAAATACAAGCCTGTTTTTTTCTGACTTTTCAGTGAAGCCTCATGATGGCTGTCTTGGACTGGTGTTGCATACTAGCCGGTTATAATATAAGGGACCTGGGAAAGATCAATAAAGTAATGATTTCACAATACAAACAGATTTTGATGAATTATTCTGCATCCTTGGTATAAATGACCAACTGCCCAAAGCTTCCACATAATGTTAATCACAAAACACACTCCAACCAGGTTTAAGGCTTCATTTAAACTGCAAGCCAGAATGATTCCTTAAATATCTGAGTGCAACATATAGTATGAAAGGAAAGATCAGCCAAGACCTTCATGACGATTAGAAATATTTACTAGAGCAATATTTTAGATTTACTTTGTACACAATAATGCTTCAATTTAGACCTTTAAAATCAAGTGTATGTTTGCACTGGCACGTCTGGTTCATGCATTGCACTCTTGCAGGCCCATCTTTCTCTGCAAGAAACAAACTTTGTTTAATGAAGAGAGGCAAACTGCCAAAACGCTGCCCTCCTTCACCCCAAGTGATAATTACGTGCCCTCCTTCTGCTTTCCCTTCATCTCTTTTCTTTTCACTCCTTCTGTTTTTGCTCATCTTCTACGTTCCCCCCTCCTTTTCTCTCTTCCTTTCCCTACTTTTTTTTTTCACAGAGGCCAAGCCTTATCCTCATTCTGTCAGCTGGGAATAAGAAGTGTAACCTTGAGCTGTAGCACAAGTCCCTTCAGTCCCATCTATCCGTACAAAGTGCCCTCTGACTGCTCCTGCTTCCAAGAATTTACTAAAAATTAAGATTAATCTCTAAATAAATAAATAAATAAACAAATATAAAATCAAATCATATTCGGTTAAAAAAGTATTTTAGAACACAATTCTACAAAAAGGCCTGGAATCTCCTCACACTCGGATTGGGGTTTGCAATAGACAGTAGATCAGGAGCTGGGCTTTCGAATCTTTTAGATGTGTTGTATAAGAAGCTGTGTACAGTATGTAGCTGGAAGCCATTCACTAATGCTGATTCACCTACGAAAAAAGATTTGTTGTTCTGCTTCTTTCTGGAATAACAGAATGTGCTGGTTGAGTGCAAAACTTTAAATGGCTAAATATAAAAGAAAAAAATGCAAATAAAATTAGCAATAACATAATATCTAAAGTGCTATTAGTGTGAATGAATGTGTGCATGATTGTTGGGGCTGCAGCGAGGGTGGGAGTGTGGCTTTTTAAAAAATATCTTTTATATATCTTTTATATATATTTTTATACAGTAGCTATATTTATATATTTTTTAATTAACAATATTTAAAGGTCAGTAATTCAAATTCCACTGCAAGAAAATGCATATATATATATATGTGTGTGTGTGTGTTTATGTCCACAGAATGATCAATACGCAGGAGACTGGAAATAATCAAGGAAACTGGGTCTGGTACCATGGACAGCGGAAGCTGTTTAAGAGACTCAGCAAAATCATTTTTCAAAAACCGCTAAGGAATGACTAAATGCAGCCGGCATGAAAGTTGGGGTGAGCAACCAGTCAGTAACAACATGTGTATGCATGCACACATTAGAGAGCACTCGCTTCTCGTTGACACCCTGATTATCTTAATTTAAGCTAAGCAGATTTAAATATATTCCCCCTCTCTCCTTCGCTTCACAGTTGGTGGCCGTCACTACAGACTACACAACTCTGAGGAAGGAAAGCGATTGACTTTTAAAGGTCCTCTTTGTAACTCTGGGGATACATACAAACACTCTTCCTGTGGTATCATTTACTATGTCCCTGGAAATAATGTGTGCAAATGCTGTAAATGTAATCTGTATTGTACTTTCAGGGAATATTATGTGTTTAAAACAATAAAGTATTCCCACAGCAGCACAGACATGTCCGACATATCAGATACAGAATACAAGTGTAAAATTGTAGCCAAATTCTGAATATATATTTTTGCAATCTTGAAAACTTTCTGGACTCTGCAGACATGCACACAGGTGGGTTTTCTTCTGTTTCCCAGCACAGCCACTTAACAGAAGCTTTGGCTTCAGTGCTTTGGCCCAGTTGCTCAGTTTTGTGTACGGCCTGGCGAAAAAGCCTGTGGCAAAGCCTGCCTCATGTAGTTGAGTGGTCTCCCTACAATATTCTATTGCTAGTTGCCATACTGCTATGCTTCCTCGACATCTCTGCTCCATCTTCTTATGCTACGCCATATAGCTGAGCAGGGGCCTGTGGCTAAGTTAGAAAGCTTGTTGAAAAGCTGCCCATAGCTACTGTTGATTGTTAGCTGAACTGCTAACAACACACTGAGGCTTGAATCTCCACTAGTACCTTTTTTTCTCCAAAGCTGTTTTTACCCCTCTTCTGTGATTCTTTCCTGCCAATGAAGTGCATCACATCATCATGGATGGTGTCTCACTGGGGGCTCATAAACATGTCAAGCCTTTCTGAAGGGAGCAAGGTGCCTTTGCTCACCATGGTCTGTCACATGTACTGGAGTCTCTTAGGACATCTCTCTTGCCAACTGAAAAGTGCCTCCCTTAAGACTGTCATTTTATACCAGTCGCTTTAGCAAAATAGTGGGGAGAAATACATGCTGTGGCCATAAGCTCACCTTGCATGCAACAGATGCCTGATAACTCTGTGGTGACTTTTGTTAAATAACCAATCAACAACTTAGCATTCCATTAACAAGCACTTGTTAAGCATTCCTTGCTATAAACCCCACTGTATGGTCCCATTTGGACTTATTTGATCATGAGCCACTCCCCTATCTAAACAGAGACTAGTCTAATTTAAAAAAAAAAGGATACCAGGAAGCGATGGCTGTATGCCATATGGTCATGTGTGTGCATGTGCACAAGTAAGATCCTTACAATTCTCAGCAAGTATTCAGTGTTTGTGAAGTTTATGGAGCTATGCACTATATTGCCAAAGTATAAAAAACACTCACCATTACACTCATATGTGGACCTTCTACAAACTGTTGTCACAAAGATGTAAACACAATCTGTGTAGAATTTTTAGCTTGCTGTAGCAGTAGGATTTTCCCTTACTGCAACTAAAGAGCCATGGTTTGCCAAGGTTGATGTGGAAAAACTTGAGTGGTTAAAGCACTGACCACCTTTGGGATGAAATGGGAATGTTATCTGTACAATACAATAATAGGACCTCCTTAATGGACATTAGTGCCTGGACATTACTAATGCTTTTGTGCCTGAATAGGCAGAAATCATTTATGGCATTTGGCAGACATTTACATTCGTGGCATTTGGCAGACTGCCTTATCCAGAGCAACTTATCCTTGAGCGTCTAGGGTTGAGGGTTAAGGCCCAACAGTGGTGTGTAGCTTGGTGGAGTTAATGTTTGAACCCATGACCTTCTGGTCCCTTCATGAAAATGTTCTAAAATCTAGTTAAAATATAATGTGTGTTGCAAAATTATATAAACAATAAAGCATTTAACTATTGCATAATAAAAATTGCAAGGAGCTTTGACCTCAGAGCACAAAGTAATATTTGGACATGAAACACACTGGAGCTAAAAAGCTGCCACATGTGACTATGCTGTTTGTTTGGCATTGAGAGGTAAGGAGCACAAACTTTGTCTGCTCCCATTTTTCAGGTCCATGATTCAAGTGGATTTTAAGACTTTAGGGGACATCGAAGTCTCAAAAGAATGCCTGACACTTCAACTCCCATGATTGCTCTCTTTTAACACCCCTGCAGCTTTTCGATACTTGATTCCATGCCTCTGGTTGCAGTGATATTTCAATAGCCGACATACATCCATCACATTTAGATTCACTTAAAGCTGTCTTTGGTGAAATAGGCAACACAGATCTTACCCAGTGTAAAAGTTTTTTAAAACATTGTGGTTTTTGAAAATAAAATCACCCAGGTTTGGTCATATTAGGCCATTAGGAATTGGTATTTTCATATTGGAGCCTGCTTGACTCTAGTAGTCAATGACACAGGTATATGCATCAGCACATGCAGTTCATTGAAAACACATGCATCTGATGCAGTGCATCAAAGTTCATTGAAAATTATTTGTGCTGTTAATAAAAGCATGTTATCAGCTATTTTTATATAATATTTATACCATATAAAATTGTCATTAAAATTTTAATTATATAAAAAATTATATAAATGTATTTATATAAAAAACTCTCTCTCTCTAATAATTGGCATTGATGACTCAGTGGTAGGTTTACCACTTGCCACTCAATGCCCAAACCAAATTTCCTGCTGCAATTACAGTTATTTTGGATATAGATGAAGTGATTGTTTTGTTACATGTGTACATAAACATTGCGCTTTCTATTTTCATTCATAAATGTCGACTACATCTTGTTAGAAACCTAAATTTAACATAAGATCAAGAATTTAATCCAACATTCAAGCCATGTACCTAACATGCATCCAGATTTAGTTCCATAAAATATCCTGCTTTACTGCCACTAAGGTTTTGTGTCTTGTGCTAAAATAATTGCAATCCAGGTTGAAGGTGCCATTATTAATGATACTGAGGGTAATAATACCGTGATTCATCAGTAAGCAGCAATTATTTATAGCTTTGAAAATTTGGTTAAACTATGCATATAACATTTTCTTGTAATACCAATATCTAAAGTGCTGGAGTACAGTAAAGTCAAAACAGTAAAAACTGTTCTACTGTCCATTTACTGTACTTAGAAATTGCGCTATACATACACAACTTTCTGCGCATTTGCCAATAAAACAGCAATATACCATATTTGAAGCAGAAGACGAAGCTTCAGAAACACTGCTAAGTTTGTGGCTGGCTCATTTGTGGAACGTTATATGAGAGAATTGCTAGCCGGAGTCAGTGTAGTGAGAATAATACATGTTATCTAGCAGCAATCTCTGCCTGTCCTTTGCACAGATGAGCACCCACAGAGAGGTATTCGCTCACACACACACACACACACTCAGAGAAAGGCAGATCTATACCCATGATGAACCATTCAGCTTCTCACTGAAGGATATATTCCAACACAATTCCCTGTCTGCATTCCTTTAGTGAATCCACACACTAGTTAGTCTGGTAAGGAGGTTACACACTAACAAATTAATTTCCTGAAAGTTCCATTCAGGTCTGTGTGTGTGTGTGTGTGTGTGTGTGTGTGTGTGTGTGTGTGTGTGTGTGTGTGTGTGTGTGTATGTGTGTGAGAGAGAGAGAGAGAGAGAAAGAGAGCTTCAGTTAGGGTCCAAGCACATGCTGACAGGTAATCAGCCTGGTTCAGGCAATGCATCAGGCATAATCGTGCGCATACACACACACAAACATATGTGCCAAAATGGAAGGCCTGGTGGCCCATTATGATTGCAGTGCCTCCATTTGTTATTCTTTGTATTGCTATTTGCCTGCAGGCCTCAGGCAATCAGCGCACACAGCACCACTGCGTACATGCAATCCCAACACACGTACAACTACTCTAGTAAAGCGCCGAACTTTGTACACATGCACACTTGTACAATTCAGTGTAGAAAAGCCAACACACACAAACATATACCCTTATTTAGGTATTTTCCTTTCAATCCCAGGTACGCACATGCAGGATTGTGCATACATTGGTATTTGTTTGGTTTATGTTGACTGGCTCATTTTATGGCAACTGGAATATATCAAGATTAGGTGAGGTTGTTTTTATTAGCTGTTGTATTTATTATCCGGTTGTGATCTAAGGCATTTTTCTGCACACTTTCTGACAGCCAACAGGACAACGCACAGCATATGTTATGTTATATTATTATAATCTATAAAGCATTCGTAACAGGCACTGGAACACCTATATCCTATTTCATAGTAAGTCAGTCAGCAGAAATTAAACAATTGGAACAGAGCTATTACTCAAGGTGGTGACTATTGTTGGTTCCTACATTTGGACATTTGGCTTCACAAGTTCCAGTAGAATAAGTTAATAAATATACAAGGTGGCCCAAATTTCTGGATCCACAGGAAAATTTTATCTTATAAAATTTGTTTTATTCTTAAATGATTTAGATAATCAAACTAAATTTTATTACACAAAGATAACGAGAGTAAATAAAAAAATGCAGTTTTTAAATGATGATTTCATTCATTACGGGAAAAAATCGGTCCAAATCAATGTAAAAAAAAATAAATAAATAGCTGCCTAAACCTAATAGACGGTGGCTCAGTGGTAAGTGTTTCGTCTGCCATGTGGAAGGCCTGGGTTCGGTTCCAAGCCAGTGTCCAAACCCCAGCCACTGGATGCAGTGCCGGTCCCAAGCCGGATAAAATGGGAGGGTTGTGTCAGGAAGGGCATCCGGCGTAAAAAAACTTGTGCCAAGTTGTAGTGCGGACTGGATATTCCGTTGTGGCGACCCCTTGTTGGGAGTTGCCGAAAGATCAACAACAACATTACTTCTGTCACACTAAGGAATGGTCCAGTGTTCTTGTTTTCAGCATGCACAAGTGCACTAAAATCAGAGCCTGTGAATTTGAGCATTTGTTGTAATTTATACTGTTAAATAAATTTTTTCCCATGGATACAAACTTTTCCAACCCGTTTTCAACCTCTGGATCCACAATGATCCCTATGAAATTAATTATTGTTTTAGACATAGAATGTCTAGAATGTTCTATTATTGGAGAAGGTGTGTAATGCAATGCAGTCCTAAAATAGAAAATCGAATGAACCATATCTAACACCACTGAAATTCAACAGTTTGTAAATGTCTGTATAACAATAAAACCACATATAATTAACATTGATTATTAATTATATACTAGTAAACTGATTATTATGACCCTAGGGGGACCCAAGGCTAATTTATGCCTCCGAGGAGCAAAGGCCAGTGTGTCTGGTCTGATCTCACAGAAAAGTCAATGCAGCTCACCAAAATATGTCAATGCTGACCATGAAATAAATGCACCAGAACAGCCGGTGCACCATAGTGCACAGGGCCCAGCAGGCAAAAAGATCAAGAACTGCCAATCTGGTCTAAACTCACTCAATTTCAATCTGATCAAGCACCCATACAATTACATTTAAGCATTTGTCAGACGCTCTTATCCAGAGCGACTTACATTTTTAGCTTATTGCACATCTGAGCAGTTGAGGGTTAAGGGCCTTGCTCAAGGGCCCAACAGTGGCAACTTGGTGGTTGTGGGGTTTAAACCGTAGTCCAAAGCCTTAACCACTGAGCTACCCCTGGCCCTGGCCATACAATGCTCTGGACAAACAAGTCCAATCTCTGGAGGCTCCACCCCACAACCAACAGCATGCAAAGGATCCACTACCAATATCCTGGTACTGTACCAAACATTAATGCAGAGGTCTTGTGGAGGGGCATGAGGGGCATTGTAATGTTATGGCTAGTCAGTGTACACGTTAGTGATCATTTACTAATGCAATTACTAATTTAAAAAAATAAACACATGTATAGAACCATTCCAGTATCAGGTAATAGTTTATAATCTTATGCATGTTTGTGCGCCGATCAGGCTAGTTACTATACCAATGTAATCTATAAAAGTATTGTGCAGTACATATCTTTATAAATATTCAATTTAGGCACATCTAACAACAAACAAACAAAAGCTGAGATGCTAATTAGTCTGAGAATAGAAGACAAGCTATTTATATGGAGAGAAAAAAAAGGCCACAAACATGGAAATGATTAAAACCTACACTGGCAAGCAAGCGATGTACAGCCTCTGCCCCTCCTATTCTCTCTGTCTGCTTCCTCATTTAATCTCCAGCATGCTCTGGAGGACAGAAAGTGAGAACAGACACCACAAGCTGTGAGTTGCAGCCTGGAGCCTAGTGTGAATGTAAGCATAGCATAAAAGCATGTGTCTGAAGCATGCAATTTCACTCATCTCTCAGCTGTGATCCAAGTATGTGAAAAAAGTGTTAGTGTGAGCTCCGAGGTAAATGTGTGAAAGAAAGAGCTTGAGGGAGCAAGAACAAACATTCCTTTTCACCCTTCCTAACCGCCAGGGGCAACATATAGCACTTCCTATGTGTGTGTGCGCATGGACATGTATGATGATATACTCCGGCAAAGCCATGTATTGTAGTGACATATTAAACAGTAACAAGATCCGCTGTTAAATAACAAAAATCATTCCATCATTTGACTACAAGAGTGGATGGGATCTTTCTGCTTTACTGTACATACCTAAGTGTTCTGTTCCCCAAAGCTAGGGACTGCATCATCATAATTCTGTATGCACCATAGTGTCTTCTAGCCCATTGTACCCATCTAGAGCGGAACACTGTTCAGGCACCTTGAATGTAATACGTTAAAGTTTTTACCTCTATAGAAATGGCTCACTCACTCAATAATTATACCGCTTATCCTGTAAAGGGTTGTGGGGGGCCTGGAGACTATCGCAGGGGGCTTAGGGCAGGAGGCGGGGTACACCCAGGTCAGGGTGCCACACTCACACACTATGAAACACACTACAATTGGTATTGGAAATACCAATTAGCCTACTACGCATACTGTATCTTTGGATTGTGCAAGAAAACCACGGAGGAAGCCCACAAAGCACAAGGGAATCGAACGCTCAATCTTAGAGGTGCAAGGAAATAGAAAAAGAGAAAACGCAGTCCAATTCTCCATGATGATTAGGCAGACACTGCTACCCATGCTACAGGGCAGAGGTATTCTGATAATTTGTAAATCTCGGGTTATATACAAAATGTCTTGCTTAGAAATGGCCACATAAATATGCCTGTGAAAACTTTCCCTTTTTTCACCTAAATCTCAATGTAAATCTCAAAAGATGTCGTTAGTCTTTAGTCCAATGAGCCACCTTTAGCTATTTAATCTACAGACAGTAAATGCATGTGATTTGATTGGAGCTGCATAGTTTCAGGCTTACAAAAACCTGGAATCGCTAACTAACAAGTCTATAACGTGTACTGTATGTCATACAAAAGTCTAAAATAAATTGCTGGATCTGTGCCTGGATCATGTCAGAGCATTGTGTAGTCACTGCTCTGTCGCTGGTAACTGCTGAGTATGCAATTCCTGAATAGGATTCCTATGAATTTCCAGCTTGTTGAAGGGGTAGTCCTTCCACACAAATGTCTGCCACTAGACAGCCACTGCTGTCCATGCTACAGGGCTTGCACTTGATGCAGACATTATTTAAAGGTATATAAAATTAATGAATCACATTAGCTATGTGCCCAATTCCTTGGCAGTGACCAACAGTGATGCCAGTGCAGACAGATGCTTGGGTGGCAGATTTGAATCCTGGCTCTGAGCCTATTGTTTGGTAACATTTAGGCCCAGTTCGGGCCAATAAGCACAAGTGTCCCAGTAATCAGTCAGAGGTGTGACTGAGATCAAAAAATTTATTTAAGACAGATCAGAATTTCAGTCCTGGAATTTTAAATCAAGATCTATAACACAAAGATTTTGGTGCCACCCACCATAGGATGAGTTTGACATTTATGCTTGGGAGGGTGGTACACTTTGATTTTTTTTTAACCAATTTCAGTAAAGAGCTACTATGTGGTATGTTGTGCATATGTAACAGAAGACAATGGTGACAAGATTGACATCAAAATGGCACATTAAATCAGTTTCTGATCACTTTGTGCTATATCACACTTACAGTTATGTCGCAAGGAAGACGTATATTAAATTAATTTAAAACCACCTTCAACCAGTGTAGACGTTAATGCTTTTTAATAAATAATAGATAATTTTAGAGGATAATCTTTGTTCGAGAACCTTTGCTTCTATATTTCTGCTTCTGACATCTTCAGCAAAGAGCAGATATGATACCTTCGTCGATGCCCTCTGGAGCTGCTTGTTGTCATTTTTGTTATTATCATCTGCTGTTGTCTTTCTTTCTGTCTTCCCTTTGTTTTGAATACGTTTTTGGAAAGTACGTACAGCACGATCAAGAAATGGTGTCTGATCATCTGTTCCAGTTGGCAGAGGGCTGGATAGAGGGGGTGCCAGTTTCTGAATGGAGAACACATCTGAGAGAGTGATAAGGATCTACACCTGTACAGGATTTTGCTAACGGGTGTACTGTTTCTGTGAATAGCAGCCAGGATAAAAAGGGGAGAGACAAGACCCCTGAGTGGGACAGCTGTGCAGCACAGAGCTGAGTGTGTGCGCTTGTACGTAGTAAAATAAAGTTGCAGGAAAGCAAAGGTAGGAAAAGATGAAAAAAAATTTTTATGTTATCCACAGCCTGTCTCCTTATTTCTGGCCCAACCTGTAGAGGTGTCGCAGCACCGTTCTGTGTAAACTCCAGAGACTGCTATGTGTGAAAATCCCAGGAGATCAGCAGTTTCTGAAATACTCAGTCCAGACCATCTGGAACTAACATCCATGCCATGATCAAAGTCACAGAGATTACACTTTCACACTTCATTCTGATTTTTGATGTGAATATTAACTGAAGTTCTTGACCATAGGTATTGTACGTAAACTAGATTGGCTGGCCTATGGCATTAGCGCTGGTGATTGACCAGCACCATATTAAAGGAAGCTACTTTAACTGCAAATGAAGTCATGGCTGATTCTTTAGTATCAAATACAAAAGGGGTTGCAGTGATAGTCTTTCAACAGCTGGCAAAAGGTCGTACCTCATAGTAAATGACACTAATACATAGCTGTCACTAGTTTGTACTACACATTTTTTTTTTACCTTTCAGGATCCTAGAGTGTGGAGGCACTGATCCTGCCTTGGGTCTGTGTGCGGGGATTTTGCATGTTCTCCCCATGCTTCATGGGTTCCCACTGGGTTTTCTGGATTTCTCCCACAGTCCAAACACATGCAGTTTAGGCTAACTGGCATTCCCAAATTGTACAATGTGTGTGTGTGTGTGTATGCCCTGCATGCAATAGATTGGCACCCTGTCCAGTGTGTACCCTGACTCATGCCCAAAGTCTCCTGGGATAAGCTGCAAGTGCCCATGACTATGTAAGGGATAAACAGTATAGCAGATGAATGAATTAATGAATGGATTCTCAGAGCAAAGTTTTATAAAACAATAAAACTGAGGCTGCTTTTATGCATGCAGTCCTGTGCTGCTTTTATTCAGTTACTTTTATTGCTGGCTTTTAAGTTTATAATGGTGTTTTATTCTCTTTAAATAGGCAATTCATTTATTACATTTATCATATTATTTGTGGCCTAAAGAAATTTAGCCGAAACACACATCAGCTTTAATAAGAGCAACTGATAGAGCACCTACACCGTTACAGTACTTAATGGGGATCTGGATGATACGTTTCTTAATTAGATAAGATTCAACTTTGTTTTTGTGCAAAGTTAAATCATGTACATGTACAGAGCCAAGTGAATGCAAATAGCATATTATATATATTTACAGTATATGATATAGTAATGTATAGTATGACTGCAACATTGTGCAGTGAATGTGCTATAGTAAACAGAAGGTTCTATGTCTATAATGGTACAGTATAATACAGTATAAAACCGTGTTAAACACCCGCTGCTTTTAGGTCTTGACCTTTGCGTTCACTAATTATAGCTGAGCCTGAATCCTTGTAACCAATCATAATGCAGAAAGCAGGATGTATCAGAAATTGTATTTTTTTAATTATCATTATCTATCAATGGTAGAAGGAATCCACTGTTTTTACAGTCCACAATTTACTTAAACCCTTAAAGACTTTAAATGTGATTCTTTAAAAAAGAATTTTACTGGTACTGCTGAGCAATCACAAATTCAGTTCATTATTATTGATATATGGCTTTAGCTCCCTCCTGTCTGACAGATATGTGGCAGGTGTGGTCGATCTAGTCAAAAGTGTCGAAGATCTTAACTTTGTAACTGCATGAGTCTGTGCATTAGCTGATTACATAAAAGCACAAATGAGCAGATTTACAAGTGTTCCTAATGAACTGGATAGTGAGTGTTGTTAAAACCCAAAGTGCATATGTTATTTAGCTTACTGGGTTAAGTTTATAATTATTATACAAGCAAAGGCCAATGTTGTATACTGTACTACTGCACTGGCGCAAATCAATGCACGCAGCTCCGAAAAGGTCAATAAGTTTTTTAGTGCTTTTATAGTGATTTCTTTTGCATATGATTTGTTCTAAAGTTTAAATTAATAATTTTTATAATGCAATTATTGAAATGCGATTTATTTAAAGGCTTTGGGCTTCCAATCAGAGGGTAGTAAGTTTAAATACTGGCACTGCCAAGCTGCCACTGTTGGATCCTTCTATCCTGAATGCCTTAAATAGTGCTAAACTGTGTGCCCTGCTTGTCTGTCTAGCTCCATGGGCCTGCTGCCAAAGGAAGTCCTGATCTGTAGTTTGTACGATTTGAAATCACAAGTCTTGTGAAAACCCACAGGCCACATTTTGAGGTCACGGCATGCTGGTCCTACTTTCCAACACTTACAGGATGCTGGTCTGCTTCTCGTTGATTTCAGCAAGGGAGGCTATAGGATCAGGCTTTTACATTTAAAATTAATTTTAAGGCTTATTTCTAATGTTTATGGAGAGGGTAAGATATTAATCCACTGGTCAGTGATTAAGAGATTGTTTGGACACAGGTCATAAAGCATAAAAAGACAACTGGACTTGTTTTTAAACATTTTGACAGGCATATGGATCTCTATTGTGTGCGTACATGAAAAAAAAAAAACATGAGAAAACATCCCCTTCATTTTTTTATTTTTAAATGTATATGCTACAGATTCTTTTTTTTGGGAGGGAGAATTTTTCGCCGATTTTCCCCCTAATTTAGTCAAATCTAATTCTCCCACATTAAGGCTACTACTAACAGTCAGTGAGGGAGGTCCAAAGGCTATTACGTGTTTCCTCAGAACCACGTGATGCCAGCTGACATCTTTTCGAACTGGACAGCGTTTATTTGCTTCTTCTGCTTGTGTGAGGTCACAGATGCCCAAGACTGGCTGTAGAGCCGTGATTAATGTAAGAGCGCCAAAAGCGTCCCATCCCACTCCCGCTGAGAGAGCTGGGCCAATCAGCTCTATCTATGCCCCCAGTTGGGAGAGCAGTTTTGTCTTTTAATTGGGACAATTCCAGTTTTCCTGAGGAAAAAAAACGTTGATAAGCCCCTCCTCTTTTTTTCTGATTGAGGCAGCAGTGACCATCATTCTGATTGGATAGGAAAATGCACATCAACAAAGGGTCATTTCAGACAGAAAACTTGTTCATTTCTTCACCTTTATTAATCACTTTATCCTGCTCAGGATTATGTTGGATATAGAGTTTATCTTACCTCATGGTTCGACCCAGAGGTTACTGTCTGTTCAGTATATCTATGCTTCTTCATGAATACAAAGCGTGTGAGAAAAAGTAAGCAAAGGTTGCCAGCACACCACAGGGATAGGGAAAAAAAGGGGGGGGTGTACTTCACTTGAATGCATGGACATGGGCTCGGTTGCATCATGAAAACAAGCAGCACTACTTATGGCTCTAAGCTGCTTTAAGATGAACTAGACGTGTGTCCAAGAAATACTATAAATGGGACACTGGGCCATCATGAGGCATCGTCAGTGCTACCACGTACCCTGGAGTTCTCACGGCTGGTGATGGAGCTGAGGTTTCATCACACTACCGTAGAACCTCAGACAAATAGGTAGTCAGTCAGAGAAAAGAAGAAGAAGTAGGAGGAAGCATGAGTTTACGTAAGCAGTCTGTACTGCCTCCCCTTCCATCACCTCTCCAGGGGGCTGTCAAGCTGTTAATTGATGAGTAGAATGCTCTCTCTACTCCCCTGTGATCCACCCATCTCTCTCTCTCTCTCACTCATATACACACACACAGCACTATAAGAGACACTTACACTTTATTATGAGATAATTACAGTGCATCAGGACAGTGTGGAGCTTAACTCTAAAATGGCATTTAAAGCCCAAGCAGGCGTCTGCCCATAATGATGCGTCATGTTGCTGCGCGTTTTTAATTATGACAAGAGTTCCAACGACGCGTGCCACTCTACATAAACGAGTCCAATTAATTGCAGGCGCTGTCGCTTATCTGTCCCTCGCTGAACAGTGGTGATTCATTGTCAAATTAGTGCCTGCCTGCCTGTCTCAGCAGAGAGAGAGAGAGAGAGAGAGAGAGAAAGAGAGAGAGAGACAGCTCCAGTGCTGCAACGTTAACAGTGACAGGGTTAGGGTGAACAAAAGAGCAAGGCTGACAGGAGAGCTACTACTCTCTGACACAGAGCAGATAGGCTGGAGTGTGTGTGTGTATGTGCGCGTGTTTCTCTCATACCTGGGTTTTTTGAGTGGGACAATTTTCACTGCTGGTCTGTCATTAAAGCAAAGATGTGGAACAGGACACATTCTTCTGCTACCGTCTCTCGCATGCTTTATTAGTCACACACAAACACAACTTTTCTTAATGTTTGCTTCTCCTTACATTCTGTCAGCTGTCTGTATTATATCTACTCAGGAAGTAAAACCACAGGCTGTAACCGAGACGGAAGGAAAAAAAAAAAAAAACATAACTGACACACTAACATCCAGCCGATGAAGATGAGTATGTGTTCTTATTCGAGCGTCATTTCTGAAAGCTGCTTATTATTTTGGCAGAAATGAAAACAAACAAAGTTTGGTAATGCACAATTTTACTGGGATTAGTTTTTTAGAAAATTACTTTTGTAAATGTTTACTTGAAAAACTTTACAGATAAAAAGGTTTGATGAACAGGGTTGCTGGAGAATTGTTGTATAAACAGGGCAAGGGCAAGAACAAGTACAGGACAGTGTACAGCTGGTCATAAATTACACAACTTGGTCACATTATGTGCATTTTATCTCACAAGGAAAGATAATAATAATAATATTAATAATAATAATAATAATAAGTGCATATTTGGAAAAACTGCACTGTCAAAAGAACTTGGCACAACTTCAGCCCACTCCCTATAAACTTCCACTCCAGACATTCTGTAAATGTTAAGATCCTATAGTTTCAGAGTTTAATTATTAAGTATTAATTATTAAGTAGAATTTTTTTTGTTCCGTTTTATTTTCACAGCAGCATTTAGTTAGCTTTAGACAGAACATGGTCCATGCTGATGCATCCGCATATTTGTGGTTGATATTCGCTTGGCTGTTGACGATTAAGTATGATTTGTAAACACTGAGTGTCTGTGGAACACAATGATCCATCAGGAATTGTGCAAGGTCTTAAAGGTATATGAAAACAAATGTACTTCATCAAATCTACGCATTACTGATGCTAGCTAGCGTTTCATCCAGGATTTAAACAATGACGGAGGTAAACAGCTATAGTTGTGTGTTTTTGTTTCCCAGGCCAGACTGCCATTGAACAGCTTTAGAAAGTCTGATCTTTACTGCCTGTTCAACTGGAGTTTACATTTAAATACCAGTATTGTCAGGCCCTTGATTCATCATTTTAAAGTGAAAGACAAAATACATGAGCATCCCAAATAAATCATGCACATCTGTTCTCGTAATACATGATAACAAAACTACAGTGCATAGAAAGCTATTTGGAGATGTTTGTAATACTGGTTGCATTAAGACTTTTGAGTTTAGGGAAAAAAAAGGTAAGATTCAGGAGAATTCTGTGCAGTGATGAAGGTACTAAAGCAGCATTTAGCAAATTTTTTTTTCAAATTTTTTGTTCTACCAACAAGTTGGCCGATAATCAAAGGCTTGTATAAAACAGGAAAAAAAAATTATCCCCAAAAAACTGATCACTATTTACTCTGCAATAGTAGCTGAAAGGCTCCATGATGGATGTGGAGCTTCACCCGTTTCGCAGGCTCCCCTTTCGCCTTTCGGTTAGTGGTCGGAGAAGCCCGGCATGGGGAAAGGCCGAGCGAATGCTTCCACCCGACTGCGCAGGTCACCGATCCGTGCAACAGTCTCAGGATCCTCCAGCAGGAAGCTCTTAAACTCCGCTAATTTCTCTACGGGTCAGTAAAGAGAGACAAACGTGTGAAAAACAGGGAACATGAATGGTAGTCTACAGCAGAGTCATTAAAAATTACAGACTGCTTCTTTAATTTCTCAAGCCCTCTGCTGCGTACATGCCAATCATTATTGCAATAAAAAAAAAAACTGATGGGCGTTCCCCTTGCTTGCTTTTGATACTAGACTCTGGTGTATAAATCACAAGGCCTAGGCACCTGAGGTATGATGACGTGTCTGGACCATTAATTTTTATTCAATTTTTATTCAATTTTTATTTATACTCATTTCCCGGACAAGTATTCACAGCAAATAAGCAGTCATCTTTTTTCCCCCCTGGTCTTTGAATAATTTATTTGGTAACCCGAAAAAAAAAAAAAAAAAACTAAAATGAATAGTCACTGCTGACTTTCACAAAATGAAATTTGGTATTTGGTCATTTTTATTTGGTTTGCATATTAACAGAACAGTGGCAGACACACCTGAATGCTGTAACTATAATAGAGATTCACATATCTATTACCTATCTATAATACCTGTTAAAAATATATATATTTAGATTTATAATAGAGATGAACCAGTCGATTAGCCAGTGACCAGAATTGGGTAGTTTTTAGTTTGATGGGTGGCGACCGGGGATCAGTTGATCAGCTTCAGAGATAAACAATTCTGTACTGAACGCAGAAGCTTCCGAGTGGCGCAACTTTACAATATCAAAAATCATGTGTTAAAAGCCTCCAATCTGCCTTTTCCTCCCAACTCTGTACTCAACCAGCATGTTAAGTTGATTTTTGAGACTTTGGAAGCATTAAAGAAAGAAACATCAGCGTTTCTTTATAATCCTACAGGTTGTGCTCTCTGAACTATTTACATTTCGTACAGTATACCACATCACATGTGGTAGGAGTAAATTATTTGTTAAGTTTGTTTAGAAATAATAGTAGTGGATGACATAAGTCTTGATCAGCAAAAAATTTTTTTGTTTAATTTAATTTAAAGATTTATTTCTTAATGCTAAACTCCTGTATTTGAGGTTTTGTATTGTTTAACTGCTGCACTTATTTTATTATAATTTTTTTTTAAGGGTTAAAACTGTAACAAAACCGGGGAAGAATTTAATATCCAATCGTGATACTTACAGAATTGCATCGAATTAGCACCTAGATATCCTGATTATATCATATAGAGTAGTGACTGAGGGTTCCCATACCCTAGTGCATGTTACGGGTTCTGAATCCCACCACACTAATAAGCTTGCATGCGGGAAATACGTACATCCCTTTCAGCATCACTTAAAAGGCAAAGTAAAATTGTCAACACTCAGCTACCTCGTGCTTAAACATGTAAAAAAAAAAAATTTTTTTAAACTACCACTCTACATCAGACACTAACATATTCGCGTCCCAGCTAATTCGTGCAACTAGCTAACTGCAACTAGTTAGCTGCTACTACTACGGTTAGCTACTTCTTTGAAGCCCACTGATGGTTTCATTCAGGTAGCCAAAACATAAAGCTGGTCTTGCCTGATAAGCTAGTTATTAATTTATGACTTGTCCACTTCAGCTATATAAGCCTTATGGTTTGCAGTTAATGTGTCTTTTAAATCACAAGTATAGAAACATTATAAAGTGCCCTATAAACAGCAATACTCACTCCATCAATGAGAAATGGGAAAGATATTTTAAACTCACTGGTCTTTTTCTTGACATCTAGAGCGATTTTAAAGCCTTCATCCAAGAAATCCACAACGCGCTCAAAGTCTGCCTCTTTGAACTGCCGAGAGGTCAGAGCTGGGGCACCTGGTTAGATAAGACGGGCAGAAGAGGACAAGCAACAACCAAGTAAGTGTTAGGAATGCTGTGGAGTAGAAATCTACAGCAACTGTGTAGGTAATTAGCTTGGTACCCAGTCGCAGGCCTCCGGGTGTGAGTGCGCTCTTGTCGCCGGGGCAGGTGTTTTTATTGGCTGTAATGGAGGCCAGCTCCAAAACCCTTTCAGCACGTGCTCCATCCATTCCCTGTGGTCTTAAATCAACCAGCACCAGGTGATTATCAGTCCCACCTGACAGAGAGGAGAGAGAGAGAGAGAGAGAGAGAGAGAGAGAGAGAGAGACACACACAAACATCACATATAAAGATCATGATATGAATGTATTGTTAATAAACAGTCAAGACATACAGTAAAACACTTGCTTCTCCCTCAATTCCAAACATGAAATGTTTTGGGTTAGCTTGTTCACCTGACACAAGAGTGTATCCTTTCTTTAGCAGTGCATCAGCCATGGCTTTGGCATTCTTCATCACCTGAGCAATATACTCTCGAAACATTGGGGTGTTAGCCTAAGGACAAGATGCAGGAGGGGGGGGAGGTGAGAAAAGATGTTTATAGATATGTTTGATTTTTGTCCACAAACTGACTGCTACAAGAATGGAAAATCCAGATCATGTGGGTAATGTGTTAGACCAGGGCCTCTCAAACTTAATATTCAAAAGCCCTCAAAATTATTTCTATTCAATGTCAAAGGTCCAAAACTATTGGCTGTACAGGTAGCAAATGCCTTCTTAAACTTGCTTATAACTTACAAGAAATGTACATACATGCATAAGGCAGTTGAACAGCTAAACAATTCAAAGGAAACCAAGTGAAGAACAGGGGGAAGGTAAGAAGAAAACAAAAAGTGTGTTTTTTTTTTTTTTAGCGCACCTGTCGCAGAGCCACAGCAACCCCAGCGATTGCGTGATTATGGGGACCTCCCTGGAGAGAGGGGAAGACTGAGAAGTTGACCTTGTCCTCAAGGTCATACATCACTGAAGCACCTTTCTTATCCACGGAGCGCACTCCCTTCCGATAGAATATCAACCCGGCTCTGTGGAGAAAAATGTACATTACAAATGAATAAACGAAGCACTTTAGTTACTCAAGATAATGAACTCGCCAACACCATGAACTAAAACACGATTAACATCTAATGTGCTAAGGATATTTTTACTAATTAATTAGTTAATTAACTAAAGGGTTATAAATCCTGTTTATCTATCGTGTGTCTGAAGGATTACTCTGTCGTTACATTGGTCAGTGAATGGAAGTGCTCGACACACACGGTACCTGGCTCCCCTCAGGGATTTGTGTGTGGTTGTGGTGACGAGGTCAGCGTGATCAAATGGAGAGGGAACAGCTTTAGCAGCCACAAGGCCACTAATATGGGCCATGTCTGCCAGCAGATACGCATTTAACTCTGTACACAGCTGCAACAAAAGTGGGAGACAGGGATTTTATTAAAATAAAATATGCAAATATTTCAGTTTCTCTTCTTCCAATATCAGGCTAAAAAGAAAATGGTGTAATACAGAGGCAGGCAAATGCAGACAGAAATAAGTACTATATGACTACCTCTCAAAAATCTGCTTCCTAAAATGATGTGCTTGTCTATATGAACAGCACAGGAAGTGGCATCACTGAGTCATTAGATGAGACTTTTTCCACGTTATCTGATTATCAACTGATATTTTATGCATATGTTATGTGTGTGTGTGTACGTGCATGTGACTGATGTTTATCAAGCAGTAAAATCAGGCCAAAGCAACAACCAGAAAACACATCGCTCCCAGCAGAAAGAGGGGGGTAAAGAGTCATGAAGGAAGAGCCAGAAGAGTATGAAATGAAAAAGGATGAATACGATTCCGTGATGAACAATCAGTGGATGGAAAAAAAAATAATCTGTAGAATTAGAAAAACAAGTAGAATATTGGCTAAGTGCATGTAAGAGGAGCTTACTGAGGGGTAGTGACTAGCCCTAGCATAATAAGTATATTATAAAGTGTTCAACCCTTTTGGAAAGACCAAACGTAAATTTTAACATTATACCAGTTAGTTCACACATCATGCAAACAAGGAGTGACGGAACATTACAGGGCTGGGATAAACTTAACACTATAAATTGAAAAAAGAGGTTAATTTACAGATAATTTAAAGAGAACACCTAAAGACCTATGATACACTGTGTATTACTGCGGTCAGGTGGATAATCTATGAACTGTACATTAAGATGCTTTAATGAGCTATAATGTTGCATATTGATAAGAATACAGTGACCCTTTGTACATTATGATTGTATATACAAATGAAGACTTAAATAACTGTACATTTCAAGGGCAACAAAACTTTCCTGGATCTTAAATGGTGTTGTACACTTTACACATGAGAGGGTTACTGTAGGTAATACGCCCTACACAGAGTACAGAATAGCCACTATACACTAATAAAGTGAAAAGGAAACATAAAAAACATTTTTTTTGAACATAAAAAAACCTATACACACTGTAGCACAGCTACAGTATATTTATCTGCAAGAACACATTATTTTAGGTGAAGAAATGAGTCCAAAACATTAAACTTTTGAATAAAACTGCCTCTTAATTACGACAAAAGAGGAATTTTGTCAGATGAAGCAAACTGCACTACGCTACTAGGTAGGAGACACTAATGTGTACGATCCTGTGATGAACAATCAGTGGTCGGCAGTATTTTTACCTCCACTCCACCGATACATCCTTCTTATCCTGCATGGTTCCTGGGCACAAAATGTACCCAGATTCAGAACGAGTACTTAGCGAGAGTTAATATGGTGCTATAAGTCTGTTATATCACACTGAAACTGCTCATGCATTTTTATTTATTACTAACTACTACCCAAGGAAGAGACCCGTTCTTGAGGTGTTTGTTGTGTAACGAAACAAATGATATGTAGAATGAGGTCAAACAGACTGCCATGCTGTATGCAGCTAAACTCTGGTGTGATAATTATAGAGAAGGAGGACTATTTTGCTTCTCTATAAAGAAGGGGTAGATTAGCATAACGCTGTGTTACAGCTCTGACTAGAACGCTACTGATGAACACATTCTTTCAGCACTGTTTGGTACACCAGCTGTTTGCAAAAACATAGCCTTTATCATATGACATGCTGCATTAGTCGAAAGAAGCTAGAACAACCTAGGCGCTACCCATAATGCATTGGTATTTCTGTTGAATCTGGATATGTTAAACGCTAATGCATACGTAATTAATAATAACTAGCACGTTCCATTAACAGCAATCTGCTAAAAAGTTTAGGGTTTTAAACTCCCAGTTAAAATGTCCACATATCAATACACAGTCCACAACATGAATCCTCAATGAAATGGAATGAATCCTTGTGCTCCCAGAACCCTTGTTCACAATTTAAAACTTGGAATATGATTGTTCCATCAGGGAAGAAAGAGTCCACAGATGTGATAACCTGGTCATTTAGTACATTCAGGTCATCAGCTCGTTTTAGCCTTGACCTGTTCAACACTGCCTCCAGAGTCTTATACAGTGGCCACTATGCATACAGTAATGGTATGTCCCATCATCTGCTTCCATTCTTATTCTAATGCAGGACTCCTTTTTCATTGCTCCAAAGTCCAATCTTCATGCTCCCTAGTAAATTAAAATATATATTTTTTTCCTGACTAGCCTCACTAAAAAGTGATTTTCACATGGCCACACAGCTGTCTACCCCAATCCTATTCATGTTTGAATAATGTTTTGTACAGTTTTGTCTTTAATCTAATGTCGGGAACATGCTAACTAACAACAGTATGTGTTTTCTTTGCTTACTGCAAACCAGTTATCTGACCCTACTGACAGGCAACTGTTTTTTTCTCAGCCAGTGCATTACTGACAGAAATGCAAGGAAAATATCCAAAGAACACAAGGTACTTAATTATTAAAAATAAAGACACGGACAGTACCTGCATACAGATAGAGAATTTTAAATAGTGGTGCAGAGGACATTTTTAAACAACCAGTAGTGCACAGGCAACATACTCTCAACACTTAACCCTTTTTTTTTCCCTATAACTGACTTTTCCCCCAGATGTGCATTGCACAACAGTAAAGAATCATGACATATGTCATACCAAAGACAGTACTTATCTAGACAAAGCTCACTAAGAAAAAAAGCTTATCCTATAAAAATAAGCTAATTAAACATTTCATAGTTAACATCTCTTGACCACTGATTGACCTTTTGACTTAGGTGTTGTGAATTCAGAGTATTTGTAGTGCATGTGTGCGTGTGAGAGAGACGAATAAGGCTGTGTAAGCGACAGCGAGAGAAGTGAGATGTGTATGTGTCGGAGTGATTGTGGCAGAGAGCATCTGTGTGGCAAACAATGTATGAAAAGTGTGAAAAAAATCCAGAAGTGCCAGCAATAAGCAATTTAACAAATGTGTGTGCGCATGAAATGAAAAGTGATACAGCAAGGGGGGAAGAACGAATGAAAAAACAGGGCAGATGGAGAGGGTTATAATGACAGAGAGAGTGTAAAACAGTGTGTGAGAGAGAGGTATGTGGCACCTTCTTGATGCGAGCATAGTCGATGAGGCGGGCATAAGCACTGGTGCCAGCGATGATAAGCCTGGGCCGGAACAGCTTCGCAGTCAGCTCCATCTGGTCATAGTCTATCAAACCCGTTTTGGGCTAGGAGAAGAAAGTAAGTATGAAAAAAAAAAAAAAAAAAGAATAAAAGAGAAAAAAATTAATTCCCACATTCCTGTGACTCATTTTGTACGTTTTAAGTTCCTACCTTTCTGTGTTTGCAATGCAAAAGAACATGAAGTACAGTCCAACCCAAGCATCAGACATGTGCAAGGATTATAAAACATACAAAATAAAATTTTTATGAGTGAGATATTTATAAATATTAATGAGAATGAGGGATCAGATTTGGGGAAGTGGAAGGGAATCCAGTTTTTGGATTTAAAACAAATTTAGAGAACGTTAAAACACATTCCTTTTCAATCTGTGCAGCATTAACAATGTAACTTTTGCAAGATGGAGAGTCAGGAGCATGAACATCCTGAGAATACCCTGCCCAAGGCAACACATGTCTGCTCGCTCACCAGATGTTTACGAATGGACATTGTAAAGAAATGCATCTCTCAGGCTGAATGTATGCATGAACATACATGACGCAGTTGCCAAAGGACTACACAAAACCTGACCCAAATGAAAACCACTGACCAACTGGAAATGAAGAGGAATATCCAGCAGGGGATTTAAGGGATCAGGGCAGTAGTGGCTCAAAGTTTAAGTCTCTGGGTTACTAATCGGAAGGTCAGGGGTTCAAGTCCCAGCACCGTTGACACTGTTGAGCGTATGAGCAACTCCCTTAACTCCATAGTATCTGTTCCAGTAGCTGATCCTTTGTTCTGACCTCAGCTTACCTACTGGGATACAGTATGTGAAAAAATCATTTCACTGTGCTGTAAGATACATGTGACAAGTTAGTGGATCTTAGTTCTAATATTCGTTGAAAAACAGCTACAGCAAGAAAAGAATGTGTGATGCTCATCAAATTCCACAGGTTTCCTACAGTTACTAGGTGTACCGAATTTTTACAATATCACACAGACCACTAGCCGCAAAGCAACACTTAAGCAAGTTATATTTTTATGTATAATGTTTTACATCAATGTATTTTACACAGTGTTTCTGTAAATGGTCTCATATTACCATGTTGAGAGAGCTCTGAGACCTATGCTAACCACTTAACATAGGTCTCAGAGCTCTCTCAACATGTGTTTGTTAATGCTCCAGCAAAAATACTCGTTAGATAATGCTTTTTCTACAACGTTTCAGGTGAGCCACTTCCTGCCAGAGAACAGAAGAGATGTGAAACAGGCCGAAGAGGGTAGATGAGGGCGATCTAAGCTGCCCTGGACAATACAATAAAGTTTTGCATAATAGGTATTGGAGATGGCACAAGGCACCTTTTTTTTTTTATACCAACACTTGAACCTTGAAGTTTCAGAAGATATTGACACATACTGTACGCTGGGAATCACGAGGTCACGGGCAGTTGTTCAAGCATTTCACACTGTGTATGACTGTATGTGACAAATAAAATTTGAATTTGAAATTTGACCACCCAATACGCTATTATCACAATACCCATGTTCAAATTCGATTTGTATCGAGATTCTTTAGGTACAAATTTTTTTAGATATATTTTTTAGATTTTGTTACAATTCTAAACAAGCTTAATATTAATCGAATAGCAAATACTGTTCTCCAACTACACAAGATTCTGGGCTGCCTACCAATTTATGATCCACCTGTAGGATTATAGAGGAACTGCAACATAACAGATATTTAATATACTTTAATAAATAAAAAAATCCATTTCTAATCCTATTCCATTTGTTACAGGATCGGATCGAACTCATTCATTTTAATTTTTTTTTTTTTTTACATACTTGATTCGCCTTTTTTTTTCTTTAACTGCCTCAGCACTGTTCCTCAGATTGCGCCACCTGTACTCACTAGTGCAAAATTTCTATTTTGGTCTCTTTTTCATTTCAGTTGCGATTTTGTTGTGATTTAACATAAGCTTAACCATTTATGTGATTTTAAAAATGTTTTTAACTAGAACAACCTCTAACGCCGAGTCTATTCCAATTCTTCAAATGGCAAATTTGAATCATTGCTTGCAAAGTTAACTTTATTCTTTTAACTAGGTCCAATCTGGAGCGTGCCAATTATACTATATTTCTTCTCATATAATGAGGAAAATTAAGAGAAATACTAGGAAACATAGAAAAATCCTAAACCTTTAATTAGGCATGGAAACTGAACAGTAATACTTGTCAGCTTGTAAGTTGGATTTTTTTTTTCACTCTCCAGATTTATAGAGAAATATGTAAATTACTTCCTGTTCCAACCTTGTAACAAGCTGCCAGACAAAAAAGTAACTGACACGCAAGAAACTAATTTATTTATTCCTTTATTCCGGGAAATTAATGCCAGATGCTTCTGAACGTCATACTACTTACATACTACTTAGATGCATAAAGTGCCGTAACTCATCTCTGGACAGATCATAACATCTCTACCACCTCATTGACTGGAGCTCTAACATCTAGGGTCCTCTAGCACCTCTCTCTCCCCCTTAGTCCATCTCCTTAGCTCCATCACTGGCCTGGCCTCCGAGGGTCTGTGAGAATGTGTGTGTGTGCATGTGTGTGTGAGGCCACAGCCCGCCTGTCGATTTCCTATTATCTCTCCTGTAGAGAGGGTACAGCCCTCTCATCCATCAGACGGCAGACTACGGAGACAGGACACACCCCTGCACATTGATCACCCAAAAAACTCGCCTGCATCGATGAGCTGCACAGACACACATTGGCACTGATCAATCGATCTCACCGGAGAATCAACAGAGTCTCTTGTGAAGACTGACCAGGGGCTAGGATCCGTGCACAACCCCACACATTTACTAGGCTTACTTTCTGTGCACGTATAACGTTTGCTTGCTCTAAATAAATGAGCAAACAGTACCAATGATAAAACCACTTAACCCGGGAAAATCACCATGCCCGATGGCAATTCACACAAACCGTATATTTCTAAACAAATCACTGCTTTAACTGAACCACTGACTGATTAACAGAGACAGTTTTGCCGTGAATGCTGATAAAATGACAAGTAATTACTAAATACTGATTTGGAGACTAAAAATGGAAGAGGAAATAAAAATTGAGCATGAAGAGGCATGGTGGATTAGTGATAGAGGAGTTTGACTTACATTGAGCTTGTAGGGCATGGACTCAAAGTAGATGGATGTAGCAGAGATTCGCTTCACATCTGACATGTAGCCATGTGTAAGGCTACAGGAGGGAAAAATAAGTATGCATTTAATCAAACAATGACATCCTTGGTCTATTAACATGTTTGTATCTTAGCTTTCAGGTGCCAAAACTTTGATATTATAATTTCCCTGTATTGAACTGGCAATTTTCCTATCTAAGCACATATATCACTAGCCCTAATGCATGCTGAGCAACCCGTCACCCAAGCTCCAGCATGAGAATACCGTACTCAACAGAGATGCAGCTTTTTAAGTGAAGGAGCGAGGCAGTAAAGAAAAAAAGTAAATAAATCAGTGCATGAGATAAGTACACTCTTCGTAAAATGATGTCAAATGACACCGAAACAACCAGCAAAGGGAGATAAGTGTGTGTGTGTCATTGTGTTTGAGGGACTTACTGTCCTCCATCAGGTAGGTCTAGCCCCATGATGCGCTCATGAGGATTCAGTACAGCCGTGTAGGCGGCGAAGTTAGCTGGAGAGCCCGAGTACGGCTGAACGTTTACTCCCCAGAGTGCCGGGTCCAATTCAAAAGCAGCTAGAGCCCGCTTCTGACACAGCAGCTCGATCTGATCCACTACCTCGGCGCCACCATAGTACCTACAAGCGGACATATTATACTGTACATTCAACACTTAATAGCCTGGAAAATAAAATTTAACATTTGCCTTTGGATAATGACATCAGAGAAATGTCATACTCAGCCAGGGATTAAATAATAAATCTGTATCTCCAGTCTTACTGACAATAACAACTGATCTGAACATTAAGATACAGAAATTATTATAGTTTTCCCTTAATCTAAATTCACACTGGGGTACATAGAGTATTATAATTTGGATAACAATATAGTGCTAATTTATGGCAACTCTTAAAAGAGAGAAAAAAAGTAAGGTGGTCCACGCTGATGGAGATTTCAGGGAAGAAAAAAAAAATATTTTTACAGTGTGCAGGGTGATCCAAACTGGGACTTAGATTACACAGAGTAACAAGAAAACAAAGAAAAAACAAGAATAACAAGCGCAAAAACCTTCTTTTATTTCTCTATATAATCCCCTGCTACACTAAAGCACTTATCCCAGTATTTCACGAGTGCTTGGATACCATCAAGGTACAGTAGAAAGTTTCTCAGTGAGCCTGCTTCACGTCTGAAACGCTGGCCTCTCTCAATCTCCACTCCAAGCCGTTTCCAGATGCGCTATTAGAGAAGTCAGGACTGTACGGCGATGGGGCAATAACTCCCAGTCGAGTTCCTGTAATGTGCAGGTTGGTGGTGTTGGTGAATGATTGCGTGGACAGCTCCCATAGAGAGATGTGTGTTTCCTGCAAGCTGCCGTTATTTGTTGGTTTTTAAGGATCAGGCGTTTCCACTTGCTCAATGTTCACAGGAACAACTGCAATGGCCTCCGTCATTCATAGATGTACGGCCTTCCTTAAAACTATTTAAATGTTTTACTGAGGCTTAAAGTCTTATCACAATACTGTGCTTGATTTCTACTGTAAATGTCATTTTTCATTTAATTTTCATGTGTCACTAACATCCTTAGTAGTAGTAGTACTTTTAGAATTTCACTTTAACCCTTTAAAATTTCTAATTAGGAGCTCAACATGGCCTGAACAGTAGATAAATTAGAAGTAAACAAAAGTAAACAAACATAACAGGTACAGGTTGCTGTGTTGAGCAAAACGAACATTGCTTATCAATTAGCTGATTCTAGGGCTGAAACGATTCCTCCAGTAATTTGAGTAATTCAATTAGAAAAAATGATCGAGGCAAAATCTTTTGGCTCAAAGCTTCTTTTAATTAATTTTAAAAGTTTGCATTATGTTTTTGTGCATTTCTTTGTTGACAGCGCGCTTTTGACAAAGTGCGCTTCCGGAAAACCAGTAAACACAGACGAAGGAGAAGCGCTTATGTCACCCTAAAAGCGGAAGAAGACGCAAACAGTTGGCTGTGTTTTGATTTGAGGTAGTGCTCTTTTGCGCGCTGCAAAATGGAAGGGAGCAATAAAATTAACAGTGAGCCAAGAGAAGAAGAAACCAGCAAGAGAAAACGACAGAAATTGTCAGTAAAGGCTTATATGTTATGCCTGAGCTGTAGATTTTGAACTAACTTCAAAATCTGAACTAACTTTTTTTGAACTAACTTTTAGTTCTGAATGTTTAGTTACACACATCAGTATTTTTGTATAATTATTTATTTTCAATGTTTGCCTTAGTTTTTTTGATACTTAAATTATATAATTTTTTTTTTTTAGTTCTTGTATCCGAGAAAAGGCTTTAAAAAAAGAATGTCAACTTTAATACCCCTACGTATCTCACCTACGAGGTTTCGCGCGGTGGTCGGAAGTACGGTTCATCATAATTTACCCCATGTTTTGGCGCTGCGATTACGCTTCCATCGTTCCGTGCGGGGAAAAAAAAATATGTTTAATTTGTTCGCCGGACCTTGCAGAAGTTCGCAGAACATCAGCGGAACGTCGGGGGGCAGTCGTGGCAAACTGCATAGGTAAGATAGGGGTATAAGCCATTTTTTGTATTATGAATAATGACAATGTTTATATTTGATACAATGCTGTATGCATTGAAAATACTCAATATATCAAATACTCGATTCCTAAAATATTCGATAGCTAAAGCCCTAGCTGATTTGTTGCCAATAAAAGACAAATGTGAATGGAACTCTAGGGCATTTTTTTCCACTTTGTTGCTTGAATTAAAGTTTTTTTTTTTTTAATGAGTTGGTCATATAACTGTTGCCATAAAAGTCGACACTACATCGTAACCCAAGATATAGTACTTAGACATATATAGTACTTAGAAGATATAGACATATATCTTAATTTAAACAAATATTGTGTTGTTTAAAGAATGAATGAATAAATAAAAATCAGCCTAACACACTTTGTGGGTAAAACACACTGACCTCTTTCCTGGGTAGCCTTCCGAATACTTGTTATTGAGGCAGGAGCCCTGGGCCTCGAGTGCTGCTCGGCTGCAGAAGTTCTGTGGTGGACGCACACACACAAACAAACACAAAGTAAACATTTGAGAGTTTTATAAGCCACAGACTACCAGCAGTATAGAGAAAAAAAGAAAATGCCCCTGCAATGAGGCTTCCTGACGAGTCACTCATCATTTTAACTCCCGATTCTTTTCCTTTTACTCTCATTACACACGCGCACACGGTTAAATGTTTGGACGCAGACTGGCAGACACCACAGAGCAGGCAACACCTCTCGAACAAACGCCTCAGTCATGCTGTGAAAGTAAATACACAAATTAGAACTGCAATTGAGAACCTATGCCCCCTCGCATGCTGCCGCTACAGGGGATCCTCAAGTACTGAGAAAGAGAATTTGCGAAGGAGCGAAACAAAGCACAAACAGAAGGCGTGCACCATGGAGTCGGATGGAAGGGGGGGAAAAATAATAAACAGAAATGTCAAGGAGAAGGTGGAAGGTGTTAGGGATTTGTTCTGCTATCCTGATCTTCCTGTCTAAAAGACACGCAGACAAGCAGGAGTGAGACACGACGAGACGGTGGAGTATGGACGTGCGGCAAAAGCGTTCAGGCTGAGGCGGCACTGAAACAGCTGTCAGCACCATGATTCTAAACGCTCAATGTGTCTTCTGTTAAGCAGCCTGGTGCCAATGCAAATCAGCAACACGGAAAATTTTAGAGCAAAAAACAAAACAAAAAAACAATTAAATTCTCTGAATTTCAGACATCAAAACAACTGCCACACAGAGTCTACATCTACTTCGTAAAATAACAACTAACAAAAGTTCTGTGAAGAACCTGCTAGCCCAAAGTCTACTACCGTGATGCTTAATATCTAATACTTAATTGAACATGTGCGTTAAGAGGGGGAGTGAAATAAGGGAGATGAGGTTTATTAAAAAAAAAAAAAAAAAAAACTGAGGTAATTTTAGCTGGAACATTAACACTCACATATTGGAGGAACTCTGAAACCTGCATTAACCCGCTGAAGGACCTTTAAAGTGCAATATGGTGTGTGATTCTTTGAAGGTGGTCAAAATCAACTATCACTGAATGAAAAAAGCATTCTACTGTATTTATCATCTTAAATAAATGAATTAAGTTCATTAAGATTTAGAGAAAAAGTATACGTGTATTTAGTTGGGCTACAGTACAAGTTCGAGTACCTGTGTCAGAGTTTCAGCACTGCCTGGGGGGATTTAATCAGCCCTTTTATCTGCCCTTCACAAATTAAGCAGATAAGAACAAGAGGTTCAGCAAATATAACACCATACAGCATTAGTAAATTTCACAATGATGCTTAAACTCTGCAACTGATCAGCAGTTTATACATGTACTAGAATGTGTACAGCTTATGGCTTAACAATGACTCATTACACCACTAGGAAATATTGAATAATTGAATTATTAGTTTAAAATCGGAAAGTTTGCATCATACCAAGTTTTAAAAATGGACTTATGTGGCTTGCCTACCAAACGTGCTGCTTCTAAAAATTAAATATCTAGTGCAAAGGTTTGGTTAAGGTTTTGTCTAATTCAAATGAATTGTCTAGGAGGAGTTGCGTATAAAGGAAAAGTCTGATGGAACGATGACACGGAATCAAGAATACGGATCCCTTTGTGTCACATCTGCTTTGAGGGCAGCTGACCAAATGAAGCATCTATTGGATGTCTACAGTGCACCATATTAAATATTGACCACACACACACACCATATGATGTACTGTAACAGTTTTCCCACACACATGTGTGTATATATATATATATATATATATATATATATATATATACACACATATACACACACACATACACATCATATTGAGTGACTCCTGGTGATTCTCATTCCTATTATTAAATGTGGGTAAACATTTAAGAGAGGTGAAAAGGAAATTTATTCAGTACAAAATCTTGCACAGATAATATTGGACACCAACTTCACAAGATGGGGCTAATGACTTAATGACTTGTTTACCCATTCTGGTCAAAACTGCACAGTACCCAAAATTGGTTGGGTTCCACATTGCCTTCAGGTCCTCAGCTACGTCTCCTTAGGGACACTCTCAAACAATCCGTTTAACATTGTGATGGTTAGGAAACATTACAGCAACTAGACTGAATGTTTTGAAGAACTCCAGAACAAAAACAATAGCTAGATGAAATGATCGGTCTTCTTATAAGCAAAAGGTGAGAAATGTGGAACAAATTTTGGCATCATGTTATAATAACTGATGACAATGTGGTGCTTCAACTGGAGCCCTCATACCCATGCACATGTCAATTCATTTTTTTGCACTCCAGAAAGTGTAACTAATGGCTGACCACTGTTAATTTACAAAATAATACATGCTAATATAATATAAAAGACAATCAAGAAACTAAACCAGTTTATATGTTAAACTGAAATGCTAGTGATGTGATCTGCATCTCAATTCAAACACCCCTTCCCGCACCCCAGTACATTCATAAACTATTTACTAATATAGAAAATCCATGTGTTGCAATACCAATAAAATAGAACCAGCAGTAACGGATCATGTGTCACTTTTATCTCCGACCAAATATGCAAACTAAGGTTGTATCTCAAACTGCATACTTACAGAACTATTCCAGACTGTTATTGAGTAATGCATTTCTCAGAATTTCTAAGAATAGCCTAGGCGGCCATCTTGCACACACACAAGCAACAACAATCCTAAATCTGTGTTAGGTGCAGGGAGCAGAAGGAAATGCTTGCACTGCATAAAAGTGTTCATGTACTCTTAAACTAAATCAGTTCAAGTTCAGCTTAGAAGTTTAGAATGTTTTGTGTTTTATGTTGAGCTCTGTTTTGAACATTTTACGACATGAGCTTACTGTTAAACTACATTATAATTAGTCAAATCCTTTATGATAGCAATTGTGAATAAGCAAATTCAATGGTACACGCTTCATGAGTCATGACACAGGAAAAAGAAAATAATCAGTTAATTACACGCCTGAATTACCGTCAGTAAAACATTCTGCTGTCTAAGGTCTTGAAACTCCGCTGCGGTCACGATGAGTTTCTGGCCAAGTTGCTCATGTTGCCTGTTTTGCACTGGAGGGATTAATAACACCTTTTTTATGTTGCGTCGGTTTACTGCCCATGTTCATTAGCAAGGTAAAAAATTATATCCCCCCCACCCCCCCAACAAGCTGTGGACATAAAAATTTTCTTTGTCTGTGCAATTGCCACCTGAGGCACTGTGCATGTCTCACCAGTCTGAGGCAAATTAACAAACAATTAGACGGACTAAAATGCAATTATAGCATTATGAAACTATAAATAATAAAAAAATCCATGCTGCTATATTAAGAAGGTACTGAACTTTCAATACATTGTGCAAAAAGTTTTATGAGGATTGTTGATTTAACCCAGTGGTTCTTAAACATTTTCTGTCATTCCCCACTTAAGGGGGTGGGTGAATTTTCAAGCCCCATCAAAATGATAACGAAATCGGCCAAGTTTACTATTTATTGAAATATCAATTTCTAAACCAATAAGATCAAATAACACCAAGTTCAAAACAGATAAAATACACATGCAATTGTTATAACAGGCTTACATTGTCACTTATCTAGAGCTTTCTTTCAAAGAGGTTGAGTGGCTTATTAATAAGACTGGGGTGTGTTGTCTCCAAGTGTCTTCCTACTTTGTTGGGTATCATGCTGTCTGCTGCCAGCGGTTTAAGACACAAAACACTCACGGGTCTCTCCTCTGCCCTCACCATGAATCCAAGCGCAACATAGTTTTTGCTTTTTGGTTGTTTAGGCTGATAGTGCTGAATCATCTGCTTTTTTGTGGTCCATGTAACAAATGTATCCATTGACGTTATTATGCTCACTACATACAGTACGCTACTGACCTGGTGTTATTCTCTAAAATGCCCCCCTGCCACGAATTGCCCCCCTACATAATTTCTTTCAAATAATATATTAGAACATAAAGTCATAGGGTTATGGTTTACACATTATAAATTACACCAAACGAATTTGATGATAAAAAAACATGTTGTATAGGGGAAAAAATTAGTTATATATTTTTTCATATACAACATGTATATTTTTATATTGCTTATTTTATAATCAAAATAGTTTCGACTAATTTTTCACCATTAACAATATTTAGTGTAATTTATGATGAATAAAAGTGTTAGTTTTGTATTAATGACAAACCCCTGCAAAATAAATGTGCCATAAAATAAACATTATGTGCGAATTTGTATTGATCGTCTCGATGGCTGTCGTGCCTAGGGTTTATTATAATAGTAATAATATATTTGATAATAATAAACCTATGAACGTATGCCCTAATATTATATTTGATAGCGATTATGTGTGTGTGTGTGTTGGGTGCAATCCGTGGCAGGGGGACATTTTAGCGCATAACACCTGTTTGTGATGGCAAATTTAGTTTTATATTCGCATCTCTGAATTCAATAGCTGCGTAAATAAACCCGCAAATAAGATACCCACATATATTTCCTCTCTACATTGTCTTTAAGCTACATCCGCCTTAAATTATACATGTTTAAAAGCATAAACACCGTTATTCTCTACGGTGCAACAAATGATTTAGGGATCATCGAAAAATGCCGCACACCAACAAAAACCGTAGAACGATATTGATCTTCCCTTCTGTTCAGCGCCTGAAGGATCAAAAAGCAACTTTGTTACCACACTGGAAACTAGAAATGCCAGACTAGTACTGCCTGATAAAATATAAATTTTTACCAAAAATACAGAAACATCATCATACACATTGAAATAAATAAAATTACATATATAATACCAAATTGTTCCTTATACATTGTTCCTCTGCAATTAACATTTTTATTGTTGCTCTATGGTTCCACTTTTTCTCTGATGTTATTTTAATTTACTTGTATTAATGATCCATTTCTTTGCGTGCGATTGTTTAGTTTTGAGTGTCTGATCTTTATTGTCAAAAAAAAGCATGAATTATTCCTATTATTTTCCACTTTGAGAACCACTGATTTAACCAAAGGTGGTTTAAAGGTTTAACCCAGGGGTCTCCAAATCCAGTCCTGGAGGGCCAGTAACCAGCACAGTTTGTAATTCACCAACACCTAAACACACCCACTGAACCTAGTAATTAACAGATTAGTTAAATCAGCTGTGTTTAAGAAGAAGAATCACCAAACTGTGTTGGACACTGGCTCTCCAGGACTGGATTTGGAGAACCCTGGTTTAACCACTTACCATTAATGACAATCTTAGTTCGAGGTAACTTACAACCATCTGCAATTTTTTTCTTCCGTCAGATTAAACAATTAACAAAATATTGTAATGAATTATAAACTCTTAAGTCACCTTCCTGCCCCATAATAGTTACAATACAATGTCACAACATTCATTTGTGTCCAAAATCACATTAATCTCTCTTAAAGATATTTTATTGATGTTGCGGAAGTCAGAAAAAGTCTTCTCCAGCACATCCCAAAGATTCTCAGCGCAGTTAAGGTCTGGACTCGTGTAAAAAAATGATGTCTCGCTCTCCCTGAAACAGTCAGACTATTTGAGCCTGTTAATTCCAGGGATGATTATCTTGATTATGCCATCAGGGAAGAAAAAAAACCTACTGAGGGACTTTTTCCCCCCACTTTTTATCATCTGACCTAATTTTTTGGTCACACAACTGTCCTAAACCTACAGTAGACCTGACCAACAGAATCACACACAGATCAAAACTCCGCCCCCACATGCTTGTACAGTATTTACTAGGCATGACAGGGTATCACTTCATCCACCACTCTTTTTACCCTAATAGACCCATCACTCTGGAAAAGGGTAAATCTGGACTCATCACACCAAATGACGTTTTTTATATTGCTACACGGTCCATCTTTATGCTCCCTAGCCAACTTAAGCCTTTTTCCCCTGATTAGCGTCACTGGCTTTCTTAAGGCTACATAGATATACAGTCCTAATCCCTTGTAAGAGATTTTTGTATTGTGCATGAGTTTGTATTGTGCCTAATGTTTAAGTGATCTCCCAACAAAATTATAATTTTTTTTCCGGCCACATTTCTTCCTCGAAGATGATGCTTCACCACCATCCTTCCAGGTTTTAATAATGCATCTTTCAGGTCGTAACCCGATTGTAATAGTGTCAAAAATCACCCTAATTGCCTTCTTTTGCTTTTACAGGACAATAATTTGACCCTTCAGACACCCAACCACAAGATATAGCATCTGACATGGTTGTTAAAGAAATAAGTATCTGCTCACTGCATCAGTTAGGGTTAAATAACTTGTTGCCAGCTGAATCATGTTAATCACTGCAGTATTTATCTGATGGAAGGCTCTTCACTTGCTTAGTTAAATCCAGGTGGTGACTTTTTTTTGGCAAGAAAGTGATTTTTTTTTTCTTTTACATATTTCTACTGTAGTTGTCCCCCTTCTCTTTCCTCCTCCCCATCCCTTTAGAGTCTTTGTACAGAACCAAGATCTGTTGTATTACACCGAGAAACGAACAGCTACAGCTAAAAACAAATCTTTCGTCATCATGCTGAATGTCTTAAACCATTTTACAACAGATTTATGGCAGTATTCAACTGACCAATGTTATTCTTGACAAATGTGACAAGTCCTTTGCCTTTTTGATGGCTGTAAAGGGAACTGAAGCATTCAACATTTTCCACTTCATATTCACCTGCCCACAGAAGTGAATAAAATCCTGACATGGTTAAAAATCCACTCTAACTTTTTTTCTGTTCTCATGCCTGTGTTCATAAACCATCTGCGTCACCTTGACATCATCTCTAAGAGAGGAAGGATTAGACACAGGAAGACACTTCATGTTATATAGACGTGTGTACTGTGATGTTATTTACAGCTCAAATGCTTAACATACTGTACAGAAAACGAGCAGGTCTGGAGCCGATTACATCCATGGTGTTTATGTCTGACAATTTTTAAAGGCTGCTTGTATGTCCCTTTCACTGTTTTCACTGGACGTGTTCAAATGTGAAGTAAATGTGTGCTGACTCAGTATGGACAATACAGACATTTTTTACTTGTTTACTTACTCTTACTGAGAAACTGAATGAATTATATGTAATGTGAACTAAAAAAAGAAATCACCTTTAACCCAAACAGTAATTATTTAGCAATGAACAGACTCTTCGCCAGTCATGTTGATTATGGCCAGCTCAGACGGATCACATTATTTAAAATGGCCAGCCTTGAATACATCTGTGTTTTTGGTACACAAATCCCATTCTCATGGTTGAGTATACACCTACCAGCAGGTGTGTGTAATCAGGCATGAGTGCAACTAAGATACGACGCTAATGTTAGAGTGAATGCAGCTATTTCTGTTTTTTAAAAAATAAATTAACGAAAAGAGAAAGCATCTGGTGCACTGATATTTCACTACTTTTTGATCTTTTTTTCAAAGTCATAATTACCTTGACATAAACGATGTAATATACATTTGGCTGCATCTACTATAACAACCTTCATAATTAGATTTCTACTTTTTCATCTTTACTACAGAAATTTAGCCAAGTAGATAAAATTACATGTTAATACACACAAACACATTTTAGCGTGGCATCACTTTATGGTAAAAATCATATCCTTGAAGCAAACATAATGTACAACTTGTTTTCAAAAACAACAAGTGTTTGTGCCTCATTTTTACACATCATGGCTTAAGATAATCATTGACGTAACAAAATAGGACTGGTTTATAGTAACATACTTCTTATAATACAGTTACTGGTTTTATAGGTACGACTTGCAGAGCAGACGCACCACAAAATCCAAAGCTATTAAACAGGATTTAAAGAAAATCACCAGCTCTCATCAAGGGGCCGCCACTGCGACTTATCCAATTTTTTTATGTGGAGACATTTATGAATTTGCCACTTGTATAATAAGCATGCCTTAGTTTCTGGGCTGTTTTGTAACTACTTACTTAACAAAGTGCTTAAAATATATATATTTTTTTATGTTTACACGAAATTTGCTGGAGTTGCTCTTTCAGTCCCTTTCAGTTGCTTTTTGGCAGGGAATCAGACAAGAGTGACGTTATCGTTCATCAAACAGTGGTTTCCATCATGCTACTGTGCCACAAGTTCCACTTTTATACAATGACCTTAGCTGCTGCTAGAGACATGCTGGCCGAATGCCCACTCCTGTGAAGACGAATTACTGTCTCAACGTTTCTCAAGATGTTTTTGGGTTCCCAGCACCAAGTATATGACCTTGCACCACTTCTCAGATTGACAGTCACTAATGAGTATATCCGGAACATTCACACATTTCTTTCCATTGTAATTATTTGTAGCTGGGCAAAATGTCACACAAGCTTCGTGAGGGTAAATTTGTGGTGGAATTAAACCCGTTAGTGTTAGTATAAGCATGAAAAAAAAAAGTTGGCTTAATTACAGTGAATAACACTTGGTGTGAATGTGAGCCATAAAAGAGTGTTTCCTCAGATGTACCAATTTGTTTTAGGTGCTAACAAAAGCTTGTTTTATCAACCCGAAGTATAATCATGTAATTAAGGACTTTTGGTTTTCATCTACTTGCGAGACATTTCATTAGGCTGAATAAAGAATAATGAAAATTGCAATTAATTTTACATTTAAATTACAGTTTAAACACACAAGACTGGACCAGCAGTAGTATCCATTAACAACCTGTGGGCCTCTAATTGTCTTTTTTCTTTACCTCAGAAGCGATGAGCTCCAGCCCACGACACTGTCGGTCCTTCTCTTTCTTCAGCAGCTCCCACATTTCAGGATCATCCTGTGCCAAGCTGTCCTGCCCGGTCCAGGGTCGATCATGATCAGACGCCCGCTGTGCTGCAGAGTGTTGCCCTCTCAGATTCACGCTCACACGCTGGCACAGAGGCTAGGGACAAACCAAAAAAAAAAGGACAAAATATATATGAGAATCCAGGTTAGAAATCCACAGTGAAACATTGGGGACGTTTTCAAACAGCTCATGAATACTATAGGAAACATACATACACACACATATATATATATATATATATATATATATATATATATATATATGTGTGTATGTATGGCTGGTCAGTACATCAGCTAGATAAGATACATTTTAAAAAGAGATCTAGGATGAACTGTTAGATTTTTCTTTTTTATTATTTTTATTTACAATATAGGTCATTTTTTTATTATATATATATGAAAAGCACAAGGCTGGAGATCATTATGTCAGGCTGATTGGGTTAGAATGGCAGACTTGACATGTTAAAAGGAGGGTGATGCTTGAAATCATTGTTCTTCCATTGTTAACCATGGTGACCTGCCGAGAAACGCGTGCAGCCATCATTGCGTTGCATAAAAATGGCTTCACAGGCAAGGATAAGAGGTTCAATTCTTGTTAAGAACGCTTCAGGGCGTCCAAGAAAGTCCAGCAAGCGCCAGGATCGTCTCCTAAAGAGGATTCAGCTGCGAGATCGGAGTACCACCAGTGCAGAGCTTGCTCAGGAATGGCAGCAGGCAGGTGTGAGGACATCTGCACGCACAGTGAGGCGAAGACTTTTATAAGATGGCCTAGTGTCAAGAAGGGCAGCAAAGAAGCCACTTCTCTCCAAAAAAAACCATTATGGACAGACTGATCTTCTGCAGAAAGTATGGTGAATGGATTGCTGAGGACTGGGGCAAAGTCATATTCTCCCACTAGAGCTGCAGTTTTGCGGTTGCTCTGATCAAATCATCTGGCCATCAGTCATTGACCCTGATCAGAGTCGTTCATTACACTTGCCTAACATTTTTCTGCTGCCAACACATCAACTTCAGGACACAGATATCATAACGTTGCAGCTGATTTTGGTATATACTAAATACACAAGTACAGCCTGTGTAGTACAAACAATACATCATTTTGACAAAAAAATGTTACTATTAAAACTTTTAGAGTGTTACGTATCTCAGATAAATGTAGACCAACTGCAGGATCTTGTAACTAATCATTTTTTATCTCGCAGCCAATTGTGGGCCATGTTACTTTTAGAAGCACAGCTCACACCCAGAAGTGAGGAAGAGATCATAGCTAAGCATCATCGAGCCAAGACTGTTGTAGACTTTAGGATCGAGGCAGAATAATGTAAATTGCGAATTCATGCTGCATCTGTAATATCACAGCCAAGTGGTATATGTGACAAAAATAGCCTAAATAACTGTTTCACGTTGGAACAGAAATGGCTGCTGGCATAATTAGGCATGAGAAAGCATGTGATACGTCCATACATTTTTAATTGCTTGTTCAGACACTAGCCTACAGTGGTATGCTCTTTATTTGGTGTTAACCCAGGGTTACAATAATGCAAGAATTGTCATCTAAACACAGCAAAGGAAAAAAATTACATAAATAAACGTTAAATTAACTGTTACGGCTTCCTTTATTTTTCCTCCCTAAGACTGTTCAAATGAAAAATGACTAGAGCTGTGAATCATAGGTAGATCGTCAGTCCAATGCGATTAGATTTTTAGCCACTGCGATTTTTGATTAAACTCGATTCAATAGCAGTGATGTTATTCTCCTGTCTGATTTGCTTAAAGCAGCAATGCTGTGTAACTTGTTTGTTTGATTTTTTTTAAACGTCTCAGACAAAGACCAAAAAACAATACTCTTGCAAAACACAAGTATTTGAAAAAAATAGAAGGCGCTTAAATTTTCTACAAAAGCTGCGGTATGTATTTTTTTTTAGCATTTCAAATGCATAGCATTTCATATTTGCAAGTTTTCCTAAATAATTTAAAAAGTGTGAATCAATTCAATTAAGTGAATTAACACACACACACACACACATATATACATGCCACTTTAGTGAGGTGTAAAAGTTACGTGTCTGGTTTAATAAACCACATTACAAAGAGGTTTACTGTCCTTTCATTTAACTGCTGAATCATTAGCAAGTGCCTTACTGAACATTCAGAGTAATGAGCTTTGCTGGTGAAAATTAATAAATATATTTAATATAATATCAAGATAACTTTGTTAAATTTTTTCCCTGTCTATAATGACTTTTGCCTTGAAATTGTATTATACAAAAATAAGTATTGGTTTTTCAATGTTCCCATTTTAAGTTCATTTGTAAGTAATAGATAGTAAAACAAATGTGTTAATTATGTACAGAGCGATTTGTCTGATCAATTTTTTACAAAAACACGTTGAATATCATGATTGTATCAAATTGCAGCGGAACCACTTTGCTAAAAAAGAAGCCAAGTCAGCTGGCAGAGGTTTGTTTAGCTTAGAAAAATGAAAAAAGCGCTTACTGTAGGTGGAAAAAAAAAACACTAAGGAAGCGGGCTACTGGTCGAGGATGCTTACATGTGTTTCAATGAAGCTCCTGTCAGTCGTCTTATTAGTTCCTGTTCACACCTGCCATTAACAAGCATTCTGTGTGACAGGATCTCATGTTGACAGTGGAGGCATTACAGCTCCAGTGACCACTTGTGGTCTGATTTCATAACACACTGGAGTTTCCACTGGAACAAGGCTGTCACGCACATTTATTACACCAGACTTCCACTAAATTTGTTTTCAGACAGAAAGGTCAGCAAATCATCATCTTTTATGTACCGGTAATAACTCTTTCAAATGGTTTAATCACATGGTCTGCTAAGAAAACAACTAAAGGAATGAGAGATGACAAATGTAGCTATAAAAGACTGATGCTTCTCTGCTATTACAGCATCATCTTTATCCATTAGCCTAGCAGCAGACAGCTCTCCTTTTCAGTTTTAGGATGATTATATTTTTTCCGGTTAGGGCAAAGAATCAGTTCATCAGCTGGCCCTTGTTTTTTTCCCAGGACGCATTAAGATGTGTTCCCTTTCACACTTAAATTTGTACAAAAGGACTGGTCAGAAAAGCCGCTCTATCTGAGAAGTGAGTGTTTGGGTTCTTATCCCAGATATACAGAGTGGGCTGTAACTTTATTCTTTCGTGAGTTATTTACAAGTTTCTCTTTGTTTACAGCCATTGACATGTCGCAGAGGTTAACACGTAAGGAGCGGATAAAAAATTGTGTTGATGTCTGGTAACCAGGTCATTGGAGCAGATTTCAATGCAAGACACCCTACGAGACCACCCATCTCCCATCCTACAGTTAGCAAACTGCTTGCTAAGTTTCGTGAAACTTGATTGCCAAAATATGGACGCATGAAAACTGTCACTAATGAAGAAACATCAGTGGCTGTCCTAGCTTTATTAAGCAAGAGTCCACAGCGTAGCACTCGCCGCATGTCACTGGAGAGTCGAACATCCCTTCGGCGGATATTAGCTACTCACAAATGGCACCCTAACAAACTTCAGCTACTGCAGCATCTCAACGAGGAGGCCCCAAATTGGCGCACTGAATTTGCAGTATGGGCAAAACAAAAATTGGAAAAGCACCCTCAGTTTACGCAGAAGATTTTGTTCAGTGATGAGGCAAACTTTTATGTTTATGGTGAAGTTAACAAACAAAACAACCGCTATGGGTCCGACACTAACCCACGTTGGATAGATCCCTCCAAGACTCCAAGAAAAAAATGTATGGTATGGTGTGATATATGGGGTACAAAGATAGTGGGGCCATTTTTCATTAATGGAAACCTCAAGGCCCTGGATATGGGAAATTGCTACATGATGATGCGTTTCCCTCTTTATGCACTGAAGGCACGTTCCCTGAGTTTTTCCAGCAAGATGGTGCACCACCACATTATGGGTTCCTAGATGAACAGTTTCCAGTTGAATGGCCCCCAAGGTCTCCCGATCTGACCCCCTTAGACTTTAATCTTTGGGGTCATCTGAAGGCAATTGTCTATGCTGTGAAGGTGTGCAGCACCTAAAACTACGGATACTGGAAGCCTGTGCTAGCATTTCTCCTGTGGTGTTGCTATCAGTGTGTGAACATTGAACACATTTTATAAGTGGTCAGAAACTTGTAAATAACTCATGAAAGAATAAAGTTACGTTAAAACCAAGCACACCATTGTTTTTCTTGTGAAATTCCCAATAAGTTTGATGTGTCACATGACCCTCTTCATATTGAAAAAACAAAAGTTGTATCCAAAATGGCCAACTTTAAAATGGCCACCATGGTCACCACCCATCTTGAAAAGTTTTCCCCCTCACATATACTAATGTGCCACAAACAGGAAGTTAATATCACAAACCATTCCCAAGGTGTATCCATATAAATGGCCCACCCTGTACAGTAGCCTACAGACACGCCCAAAGAGCTGTCAATCATACCTAGACTGTTGATCTGGGTCAATTAGATTTTTGGACATTGTAATTTGAATCAATTCAACAGCAGTACTGTCATTTGTCACAAGTATTATTAATAGTAGTAGTACTAGTAAAAGTATAAAAAAAATATATATATAAAGTATAAGTAAGTTTTGAGTAAAGTATAAAAAGTAAAAATCTACTAAAATAATCTAAGCACTGACATGCTGTGCAACTTTTGTTGATCGTCATATCTCATACAAAGCTCTAGTCGATCTTCTGGGCAATATTTTGCTCTACACTCCCGTCCAGGTGGTGGCAATATTGTACCAACCCTTCAAAGAAAAAGCAACGCTCTCGTAAAAAAGATTTTTTTGTATTTTCTGCAAAAGTTGTGGTAAATTTGTAAAGTTTTTTTTTTTGTTTAAAGTAATTTACTGTTTGGAAATTAACCTAAATATTTGTAAAAATGTTAATCGATTTTAACTTAAAAACTGCCCCATTGATTCAATTAATCGAATTGGTCAATAAAAGCTGGAATAAACTGGACAAAATTTCACAGTTCTAATGGTTATGGCATTCCTCCCAGGCCCTCCACATGGCAGGCAAGAAACCTACCACTGAATGAATCATTAATAATAAGGTTAACAAAATGGCAATTTTTTCCAGCAGCATACATTTTATTAAGGAAATTCTAGCAGGACCAACAAATTACTTTATCACTCACTCTATATACCGCTTACTCTGTACAGAGTCACGGGAAGCCTGAATCCCTTTCCAGAGGACTAGGGGTATGAGGTGGGATAAATCCAGAACGGGGTCCCGCCAGAGTAGTCAAGGGAGAAATGAATAAAGCCCAAATAATAGTTTAAACACACAAAATAAAGAAAGCAATAACACTCCAGAAAACTCACCCTCTCTGCCCTCATTCAAAAACAAAGCTGTTAAACATACCACGTCTAATACTGCATACTGCCTACACTGCAACTGCACTCTCTTGTAGTGAACAAGTATATAGATATGTGAGCTACAGAAAAACATTATGCAAAACAACCATTGTTGGAATTAATTAAATGATTCACTATTAGCAACACTAATACTTGATACCCAGAAACACTAGTCTATAAACAAAACATATTCTAATCTTTCTGTGAATGTGCAGTCTAAAAAAAAAAAAAAAAAAAAAAGAGGATAGGAAAGGGCTGAAATCTCAAAGAAACACTTATCATAATTATATTCCACAACCTCCTCATGTACAGGCAGTCTGAAGAGTTTAAAATCAACCTCTCAGTATTATCCCTCTTCCATTCCAGTTTTCTCTTCAATATCATTATTTTCAACTCATTTACATTCACTATGACTTCTACAGATATTCTAAAACATTTCAAAGCCGTGCTTAACTTGACAAAAAATGAACCAAAATACAGTTTCAGTTTGGACACATTTCTTTGGAATTTTGTTCTTCCTGGTAAAACTTTTCTAAGCAACGTTATTGCATAATAAACAACCCAAAAAGAACATCATAAGTAACAGTAATAAAGATAATGGAGCTCCTACCCAGCCCTTTTCCAATTCACCAATGTGCCGCACAGCACGGGAGGCCAGGAGCGTGATGAACTGCTTCATTTAAAAAATGTTATTAAAAAACAATTAGCTCAATGATGTGGGAGCATTAGGAGACGATGTATGAGACGGGCTTTGTTTAACGGGTGGACCACTCCTGGTCACTTCATCAGGAACCACCTTCCTGAGTAAAGCATGCACCTAGGGTGCCTTAGGGATATAATGGGTAAATACTGTAAATGGGCAAGTCCTGTGAGTAAATAAATAACACTAATGAGCATCATAATAGTCCTTGGGGAACAAGACATAATGAATAAAGTGTTTATTACTTGAGCACAAGCAGAAGGGCAAATCAGGTTATCGCTATCTGAGCAGCATGACTGGAACAGACTGGAAAATGTCAAATGTTACCCAACTATGTACATCATCATAGGCCAAGACTCACTGCTTGTTAATGAATAGGTTATAATGTGTATGAAAAAAATGATGTTAAATGGCATATCATTACAAAAAAAAAAAAAAAAATCTGGACATTACTATTAAATTGAATTCAGCAGTTGGAGTGTGGATTATATATACACTTACATACATACATACATACACACACACACACACAGCCTGTAATTTCTATCATAGGTACACCTCCACGATGAGACAAAATAAAATAAAAAAAATCCAGAAAATCGTAGGATTTGTAGGATTTTTAAATAATTTATTTGCAAATTATGGTGGAAAATAAGTATTTGGTAAATAGATTTTCATCTTAATACTTTGTTATATACCCTTTGTTGGCAATGACAGACATTTTCTGTAAGTCTTCACAAGGTTTTTACACACTCTTGCTGGTATTTTGGCCCATTCCTCCATGCAGATCTCCTCTAGAGCAGTGATGTTTTGGGGCTGTCGCTGGGCAACACGGACATTCAACTCCCTCCAAAGATTTTCTATGGGGTTGAGATCTGGAGACTCACTAGGCCACACTAGGAACTTGAATTGCTTCTTAAGAATCAAAACCTCTTCACAGAAAATCTCACAATACATGGCCCTTCTCATTCTTTCCTTTACACGGATCAGTCGTCCTGGTCCCTTTGCAAATAAACAGCTCCAAAGCATGATGTTTCCACCCCTATGCTTCACAGTAGGTATGGTGTTCTTTGGATGCAACTCAGCATTCTTTCTCCTCCAAACACGAAGTTCAGTTTTGGTTTCATCTGACCATACAGTATAACATTCTCCCAATCCCCCTCTGGATCATCCAAATGCTCTCTAGCAAACTACAGACAGGCCTAGACACGTACTGGCTTAAGCAGAGGGACACGTCTGGCACTGCAGGATTTGAGTCTCTGGCGGCGCAGTGTGTTACTGATGGTAGCCATTGTTACTTTGGTCCCAGCTCTCTGCAGGTCATTTACTAGGTCCCCCGTGTGGTTCTGGGATTTTTGCTCACAGTTCTTGTGATCATTTTGACCCCACAGGGTAAGATCTTGCGTGGAGCCCCAGATCGAGAGAGATTATCAGTGGTCTTGTATGTCTTCCATTTTCTAATAATTGCTCCCACAGTTGATTTCTTCACACCAAGCTGCTTACCGATTGCAGATTCAGTCTTCCCAGGCTGGTGCAGGTCTACAATGTGATTTTCTGAAATTTTTTTTTTCTTATTTTGTCTCTCATAGTTGAGGTATACTCAACTATAAAAAAATAAAAACTTCAGGTCTCTTATATTTTTAAGTGGGAGAACCTGCACAATTAGTGGCTGACTAAATATTTTTTGCCCCACTATATAAATATTATCAAATATGTGACTAGAGAAGTTAGCTTAGTAATTAGCACATTTTCTCCGAGTTTTTTTTTCCTCGCCAATACACTAGTCATATTTTATAAAGCATTTCGTGGACAAGATCTGAATGTTTGCACAGCCACTTACCCATGTTTAACAAAATGACATGGACACATTTTCACAAAACACCAAGCCTTTATCTGCAGCAGATAGTGTGACATGAGGTGTAAATGGTGTGCCCCCCCCCCCCCCCCCCCCCCCCCCCACCCGAGTGACACCATTTAGATGCCACAGCTGATATCCATTATCACTTTCTACTTTTAATCTTAAACGTATCTGTACAGTAGTGAAAATCGTTTATGGTACACACCGATCAGCCATAACGTCATAACCTCTGACGGGTGATGTGATTAACATTGATTATCTCGTTACTGTGGCACCTGGAAGTGGGTGGGATATATTAGGCAGCAAGTGAGCATTTTGTTACTGCAGTCGACGAGTTAAAAACACAGAAATTGGGCAAGTGTAAGTATTTGAGTGACTGGGAGAAATTGTGATGACTAGAGGACTGGGTCACAGCAACTCCGAAACTGCAGCTCTTGTGAGTTGCTTCTCATCTGCAGTGATCATGACCTACCAAAAGTGGTCCAAGGAAAGAAAATCAGTATCAAAGTCATGGGTGGCCAATGCTCACTGATGAACGTGCAATGCAAAGGCTGCCCGTGTAATCTGATGCAACAAAAAAGCTACTGTAGCTCAAATTGCTGAATTAGCAGTGTGTTATGTATGGGGCTGCATAGCCACACATTAGAGCCAAACATCATGAGTGTCCATGCTGACTTGCGCCCACCGCTAAAAGGGCCACAATGAAAACATGAGCATCAGCACTGGACCAGGGGTCAATGGAAGGTGGTGTCCTGGTCTGGCGAGTTACTTTCTTTTGCATATGGATGGCCGGGCATATGTGTGTTACCCATCTGGGAAAAACATGGCACCAAGATGCACTATGGGAAGAAGGCAATTCAGCAAAGGCAGTGTGATACTTTGGGTAGTTTTCCCTGTCATTCATATGCATGTCACCTTCACATATACAGTACCACCTACAAAAACATTGTTGCTGAGCAAATACACCCCCTCATGGAAACATACTGGAGTTAAAGGAAACATACTGGAGTTAAAGGATCTCCTATTGATTTCTTGGTGCCAGATACCACAACATACCTTCAGAGGTCTAGTGGAGTCTAGTAAAGGTCTGTGTCCATAGCTCAGGGTTGTTTTGGTGGTAAACGGGTGGACCTACTAAATACTAGGCAGGAGATCTATGTCTGATCAGTGTATTAGCCACTTAATATCTTAATAATAATTTTTATTTATATAGCGCCTTTCCAGAGCTCAAGGACACTTTACAATGAGTAGAAAACAGTCAACAAACAGACAAAAAAAAAAAAAAAAAGATGCAGAGGACAGGTGGATTCAGGTGTAACATTCAAAAAACAAGTGAGTTTTGAGTAAAGATTTAAATACGGAAGATGTTGTTAACAGAACGGAGAGAGTGTGGTAGAGAGTTCCAAAGTATACTATACTACAGGTATATAAGTATCCAGCTATATCTTATAGCTGGATGCATACAGATTAAGAGAGAAAAACACTTTGCACTAGCTAAAGCAACATGTATATATTTTTTGCAACAGACAAATTTTATACCTTGTGATGGTAATTAATGCTCACTCAAACTTAAATCTGGACCACATTTCCAGCTCACTGCTCAAAGCTCAAACACAGAGATAGGAAAAAATCTCAGTTTGCAATCATTTACACATTTGATGAAACACTGTTTACATGGATTGTAATATCCAACTAATAATCAATAATACCTTAATCAGATTGAATGTGTATCATGTACTGTAACTACCTCAGGCGGAACAGTCTGATCTGATCCAGCCAAATTGGAATAAATTTTCAGTCAGAATGAGAGGGGCGTGTAAACCTGTTTAATAGGAAATTTTAGCCATGTAAATGTTTGATCTGATCGTTTCTCTCTCATTGGAATAAATGGATTCTTTCTGTGCAAGTCTGCCACACGTGGGGTAACATTAAGGTAAAGTTTTCGGGAAATAGGTTTTGATTCCATTCCTGATCAGTAAACGCGGTCAGGAGAACTCTCTCTCCCCCACCTGTGTCTACTTTCAACCACTGGATGTCTAACGGAGGCAGGAGCACTGACTGTTTCTCCAATTTATATGTATCAAAGCATCTAACCAATCACAGATGAGAGTTCTTGTAACCAATCATAACATGGAATGGGAAGTCTAACTTAACCTCAAAAATGGTTAAAATTCTTCTTTTGTCACACTTCTGGCAGATTAAATGCAACACAGAAAACCACCACTTAGAACAAGAAAAAATTGTATTCTGATTAAATTCTTTGAGCACCTACTGTAAGCACATCATATTAGATCAGCGTCCATGTACACAAGTTTTAATCTCTAATCAGAATAATGATATGAATTCAAAATATAATTCCAAACGCATCTTCCCCAGCTGAGCTGAACAAAGACCTAATCACCTGTAGTAGCTACTTACTTACAGACAGACACAACTCGATCGTTTCTGTCCTCTACTGCAGTAAGACTCAGGTGAGAGGACAAGGTCCCCATGAGAGCTGCGCTGGCACGACAATACGAAAAGGAGTGGCACAACTGCTCTGGCATTCTGTCAGCGCCAGCGCCCCCATGCCAGCACGCCTGCTGAGAGTGTCCGCCTGTCTATCGTGGGCCACCTCGTCCACATGCGTGTGCACGTACACACAAACAGACACCACACAGGTCATTACTCTGTGACAGGACTTGTCCTTTGCTGTCTGCTCTTCCAGTAGGGACAAGGAGCCATTGTGATTCAGGGGGAAGTAGAGTAATGTTGAAAATTGTGTGTGTATACACATATGTATTCACACAGGGGAAAAAAAAAGACATGAGTTAAGACAAGTAATAAGCACTGAAGTGTCCCATGAAAGGATTTAAACTGTCTGTCAATCAGCTTGAGGCACTCACATGAAGAGTTATGTTTCATCAGAGAAACTATTGATAAGATTCTATTACGCACACACGCGCACAGCCCCGCCTAGGGCAGGATGAACACTGGTGTCTTGTATTAAATATTCTCAAAATGGAAAAAAGGATGAGAAATACAGCTGATAAGACCTAGGAATGGATCGGTCATGGAACTATTTTTAGAAAAACAGAGAGAGACAAAGAGAGAAAACGCACATGCAAATCTGAGTGAGCATGAGAGAGAGAGAGAGAGAGAGAGAGAGAGAGAGAGAGAGTTGCAGGCTCTTGAAGGTGAACTTTGAAGTGAGAACTTTGTACCGAGCATCAGAAGAGTTCAAGTACAAATAGACACACAGACACGTACTCATCTGGCAGGACTGATGCAACGTCTCCACACACTTGTCATTTTGCCATTGCACATCTGTTCCTCTGGAGTCATTCAAGAATGTGACCCGAAACAAAAGGCCAAAAGTCATTTTATGTTTAACTTATTATTTTTTTGTTTCTATTTCTTGTTTTCAAGGGCAGAAGTCAATTTTACAGATGACCGCTGTCCATCAATGTCTCGCTGAAAGACAATCAGCTTTGCAACATTGGGTGGATGAGGAAGAGCATGGAACGAGGGACAAAGCAAGTTTAAAAAAAAAAAAAGCCTTAGCAAACGGAGAATCAGTCAGAGTGGCACATGCTCTTTTCTTTCCCTGTCAGAGACTAATAGGAGAGCAGCCGTTACAAATTACCCGCCGATTTGGCTGAGGATGACACAGGCCAGGGGCAGAGAGAGAGAGAGAGAGAGAGAGAGAGAGAGAGAGAGAGAGAGAGTGAAAGTGAGATAAGGAAAGACAGAGAGAAAAAGGTGTAGATGGAAAAGAGCGCAGTTCCTCTAGCCCACGGCTCTCTCCGTGTGACACAGAACAATCAAGAGGGCGGAAAGCCAATTTCCCACCGAGACTGGGGAACATTATCGCCATAATCCTGAAGATGGAGTCGAATCCGAGTGGCGATCCTGGAATGCGTCAGACTGTCAGCACATGTTCACTGGTGCATGATGGGGTGCATCTGGTCTCGCCGAAGTGAAGACGGAGCTTGAAAGGTCTCACCTGCTTTTTATCTGGTTCAGAGCAGGGGAACGTAAAGGGTGCTGAAGAAATCTTTTTAATATGCATCTAGACTAACTCTGCATTTTTGAGTGAGCACTCAATCAGTTCTAGATTTGACAGCGGTATCGTGCCAGCACTAACACGGGCAGCTGAGCTGGAGCACTCCCCTCCCTGCCACACACTCTTGCAAATCTGGGGCTTCTGCAGAGCACGGGCTAAAAATAAACATGAAACCGTTCAAATATATAATCTAATCAATTATTAAGTGACCTTCAGACTGATCCAAATAAGGCAATTTGGCTAAAAAGTGATCAAGATTACAAACATTAGTCTGAGCATTAAACTGGGGAATCTAATTTTAGTCCATTAAATCTATCTAGTTCTTAATTCAAATTCCACAACCGGTCCTGCATCCACCATGCTTCCAAAGTACTTTTAAAAACCTTAACCATAAACCAAAGATGGATTAATTATAAAGACTTCCTGTGTGTCTGTACGTTCAGGTCCATCTCTTCTGGACCCAGCAGAAGGTGTGTGACCCAACATTCAGTTTCATTGGCGGATAACAGAGTTGAGCTTTGGCACTTCTGAAATCTATATTACACAAGCAGGAGTTAATTATTAAGTCATGTGATTAAATAAAGACCAAAAGGTGCCAGATGGATTAGAGAAAGAAACAAAGCAACCCGGAGATAAATTAATAAAATAAAAACGTGTGTGTTACAGCAAGGGTCTTAATGTTCTCTGCCTTTCAGATCAACATGTGTCTAGTTAATGCTGGCTGAAGAACAAAGCTTTAACTTGGCAAAACAGCACAGTGGAAGGGAAAACTACAGGCACACTGAGTCAAAGCCATGCGACCTAATTTTTTTATTTATATAAAAAAATTAATTTAAAAAAAAAAATGTATCTGCATCATGGACATCAGAGGCGACAAACAGAAGCTTGCTGATCTAGTTACTTCACAGATATCTGTCCTGGGGCTCGTGTGCATTTCCCTGCCATAGCCTGTTCCTGCTGGAAAAAGCTAAAAAACTATTAAGTTTGATTTTTAGGGCTCAAACAAGCCATTTTACTGCATCAGAACTGAACTAGGACACTTTGCTAACTGAACTGAATGAAAGAAGCACACAAACAAAGTGGCATGAGGAAAAGGAATGCTCAGTTAGGGCTGTTAATACTGCTTACACAGCTGTGTAAAGGCCCGGAGACACCAAGTGAAGTCATGAGGTTGAAAATACAGATGGGAATCTTAACTTGACTTACAATTTGATTACACTTTAGACGTTTAAAATTAAACTATAAAAAAGATTCTCAAATCACCTCACACTAGGAACTGTTAACCCTTAATCAGGCAAAGAACCACATCTGGTAACTCTGTCAGTGCCAATGTCTATACCTGAAGAAAGAAAGAAAAGAAAACCTTTATAGAAAATAAGTATTTTTGCACAGTTTAAATAAATTTGCCTTTTTTATATATACTACCAGTTTGGACACATCACGTAATTCCTAATAGTTCGTTTTTTCCTACATTGTAAAACAATGCTGAAGTTGTCCAAAATAATGAATAATCTCATCGGAACAGTTGATATTAGGATGCGTCTGCTACTTATGCTTTGTAAAGCCTCATAACGGCTGTTACTTGGTGATTTTTCAGGCTGGTAACTCGAAATGAACTTCTCCTCTGCAGAAGCATGTTTTGGACTTCCTTTCCTGGGATGGTCCCACAAGGCTTGAAGGGTTTTGCAAATGCACTTGACAAAACTGTTCTTGCAAGAACTATTCTAGAACCGCTGACCTTAGCATCATGAATTTTGAATTTTCAATGAATTCTCTATAAAGGGATAAGATCCACCACCCCGAGTGGCACAATTACCAAGTGTTAATTTCAATTCTATTAAATGGATCAGTTTTCAACAAAAAAATAAATAGGGGAAAAAAAACGTACGTAGCTCGTAATATTAGATGCTGCTTAAAAGCATAGTATTGATGGATAATGTGCGTGTTATTTTCCACAATTAGAGCATTCATGTGCTTGAATGCTGAGATGGAAATCATTTTACAATTTTAATGACTTTAATCAAACAACACAAACAATGAAGCCGAACATGATGAGCTGATCTCACACGCTCAAATTACAGCAACAGTGTCATAATGTGAGCATAACTTTGGATCGGATTACTTAAGCAATTTGCGTATAAAATGATTCCAACTTGATTGGAAATCTAAAATTGATTTCATTTTTGCATGTAAACATGGCTAATGAAACGATTATGACTGACAGGTAGTGTGACGTTTACATGAGCAGCAGCTTTTCCTTTCACATTACTGGCTGTACCATTTCAGCACAATTCCCTTCTAGGTACAGTAGCACAATATATTTATTAGTACACAACAGTTAGTTTTCCTCCAGTAATGGCAATTGTGATGTGTCAATCCCTATCTTCTCAAAAATCATGATAGCAGAGTTTCTGAGAAGATAGGAAACGTTCATAAGCTTTCTAATGGCAGGCAGGGAATCACGAAGACACTCAGCAACACCGAAAATACGATTTGTCTGCAATGCAACATAGAAAACAGGAAAAATTACATTGCTACAGCTTTTTTGCTATAGCAATAAATAACAGCTTTGAATAAAATCGATGTTGTTTAAACCCAACACATAATTTACATAATGGATTACATTTCTAAGATTTCATAGCAGTACTTATTAACATTTTATTCATGTTTTGAAGGGTTGAATGAATTTCTAATATAACAATGAATGTTATAATGAATACTGGTCCCACTATTCAAGTCCAAGACTAAATTAAAGGCATTTCCCAAGAAACTTATTACAACAGAAATCATGACAAGGAGAAACATAGTGTTGAAAATAATGAAGTGCAAATTCTTAATACTCAAGCCAACGTCTCGACACAATAAGCCTGTACATTTCAATGAATCTTCTTCTACTGGAAGTCAAGCACATTAACAATCAATAAGTGATTAATCATTAACAACTAATGATAAACACACACATTCACATCCAATGATCTATTTGTGCTGAGCCACCAATGTTGATTTCCATATGTTAAGTTTCTATTTGTTTACTATTTAAAATGGGTCAAAACGGGTATAAATTTCACACAGAGCACTGGTTTTCCAATGATTTTTTTTCCCCCAGCCCCTCTCTAAACAGCCCTCCATACACACAGGTCAGATGTGCAACTGAAGCGCTCACAAATTGCTAAAAAAAAAAACAGTTCATGCTGTTCAACAGTCAATTTACTGAAAGTGCTTTAGACTAGTTTTGTGAGAGAGCTTAAATAACAAAAGGAAGTGGTTGTAAGGAGGCCAACTCAACCTGGCATTCATAAGAGTAATCATGGAGACCAAAACCCTTCAATCATGTAAGGAGTTTGGCTATTAAGGACAACTGAACTAATTTTAGTTTACAGCTGAGTTGTCGAGGTCACTACTACATGCAAAATCAACTTTATAAATTAATACATATTTAATTAGTTAAACTCTTAAAAGCAATTAATCAATTAGCAATTAACCCTCAAACTTAAACATGCATGTTTTTTTAAAAGAAATTGGGGTGGTTGTAAATTAGAATTCTTCTGTGTGGCAATTCACTTATCACGCTGATTCCTAAGTCAATTAATATTTATAATAAAAATGAGCCAGTCGATCGGCCAGTGACCAGAATTGGGTGGTTTTCAATTTGATTGCCCGTGACCAATGATCGTCCGATCAGCCTCAGATATAAACAATCCTGTTCTGCGTGACAGAAATACATTCTTGTGCTGGTACATTATCAAAAACTTTGTGCGTTAAAAGCTGCTGATCTGCCTTTTTTTCCAAACGCTGTGAGCGAATCATTCTTAAACCCACTCATTACACACACTTATACAAGATATTAACAAAAATAATAACATGCTTGTGGGGATTCAAACCGCACCCTCACTATTAGGCCTTGTTCACGCAGGCGTTAAAATCGAGCGTTTTTCTTGTGTTCGTAACGTCCGGTGAGCGCGGATCAAGCGGCGAGTGTTTTCTACATGTAGGAGTCAATGAGAGTGTTCACACAGGCTTTGGTGACGTGCGTTTGTCCGGCTGTGCGTTTATACGGCATTAAAAAAAACGCTGCATGCAGCTTTTTCTTGGCGTTCAACTTGCATACCTACAGGATTAATGTTTTTCATTCTTATATATATTCAGTTCATATAGATTTAGATATATAGAACAGAAACTAGTCATACAGAGATTTCCAGGGACAATAAAAAAGTATAATTTTAACTAAATGCATATGAATTGGAAAAAATACTAACTTCTAAAATCATTTACTTTATTTTAAATAAAAAAAAAAGAAATATGCAAGTTTGGGTTTTGGGAAATTACCCTACTTTCACAATTTCAAAGATTTCTCCCAATATGATTTTAACACAGTACCTACTGTATTGGTCGATTCAGTAAAAATTGCGATTCTATAAGCATCATGATTTTATAAATACCAAACCTAAACACTCACACTGTGCTGATATTCAGCACAACGGAACGGAACATGCACGTGTGATATTGCTTCATTTGTATCTCAGAGCTTTCAGAAATATATTTTCTTTGAACACAGTTTGATAAACAATGGAACGTGACCCAATGAATACATCTATTACTTCATGACGTCACGTGGCGACCATTTGAGCGCGCATTAGCTAGTTTCCCCTGAAGAGACGCGCGGTCACATTGCTTTGCTGGAGAAGTTTCTGATGAAGTGTTGCATCATCGCGGCATGTTCTCCTACAGCACTGACACACAGCTCGGGTTATCAGCTAACGTTACACCCCACAGCCACAGTTTAACGTTACCAGTCTGCCAGGAGGAGATAAAAAAAAAAGTCACAGCACAGACCTGCTGTGTAAATACGTCTCAAAGATTCACTGGCATTTGGTTAGAGCTAAGTGCAGACCTGCTGTTATTTAAACTTTATGGTTCGCTGAATTAGCCAGGGACGTTGCTAAGAAACGCAACACGACACGTGACGACGAAACTATTTCCACTAAAGCAAAGACAGACAACGTGTTCTGGCTGCAGAAAAGCCCAATTAAACGCTTACTCGGCTCGCCTTAATGTATTATGTGTAGCCCAGTTAGCAAACATCTCTATAGGAAAGCTAGCAGGCTAAACCTGCAACAGGAACGAAAACCATTGTCGTTCTCTGAGTCGTTTACTGTACAACGAGGCGTTTTGCCCTCACACTTTATAACTCGCTGTTATTTAAGTTAAAAAGAAAACAATTCTGCTCAAACTACTGATACTAATCCCGCCGCCAGGCCAGGGGCTAACACACACAGGCAGTGACGCTGCTACAACGGATTGCACGATTTAATCCATAACCATTTAAATGTCCAGTAAATCATGCTTTTCTACTCACCCTGACTAAATATCTCATAGGCAGTGTCAACATGATGATAACGCAGCGTTAGAAGCTCAAAGCACCAGGGCTCTCTGCATACACACACACACACCAGCCCCGACAGCCAGTAGGCTACTAGTAGAGCTCTCAGTGTACAAGGGATTCATGGGAGTTGTAGTTTCTCTCACTGCGTGGTCTCGACTAGCCAGTTAGCACCCACGGCGTCATTTTACATCAACCTAACACAACCAAGTGCAACCTAAAACAGATAATGATGTTATCATTAATAAAATGTAAAAAATAAAAATAATAAAATTAGAGCATAAACTTGTTATTCATTTATTTACAGAAACCACTTTTTTTTCTGGTCAGAGTCAATGCGATGTCTCTGCATTTTCATAAAACATAAACACACATTCCCAACATTGTAAAAAAAAAAAAGAAATCCTGAATAAGTTTTAATCTGTGTAAACTACACAGATTGATATCGATTTAAAAAAAAATAATTAATCAACAGATGATATTAATCAAAAACGGGCCAAAAACACAAGATTTGTCTTGTTTGAAGAACATAGAAGAACATGGAAGAAACATATCAGCACAGTTGCAATTGTAGGAAAATTTGAGGGTCAGTGTGACTTGATTCACACTGAATCAAGTCACACTGACTTATTCATCAGAGTGGACATGAGGTGAAATGAAATAATACTGCAGAATTGCCTATGACAGTAGCCGAAGTTTGAGTGTAAGAAACTAACTGTACATTTACAGTGATAAAGTGTCATAGTAGTTAGCACTGTGGCACCTCCAGGGTCAAGGGTTCGATTCTCGTCCCGGGGTTCCTCCCACAGTTCTAAGACATGCAGATTTACTCTAATCTGCATTCCCAAATTTTTAGTAGTTTGTGTGTGAGTGTGTGTGTGTGTGTGTTTGTATATACAACCTCAAAACATATTTAAATCTGTCTATTACCCGTATTCATGGGCAACACAGTTAATTCATCTTCTATATTGTTTATCCTGGGCACCGGATAAACAATATAGAAGATGAATTACCTGTGTTGACCATGAATATGGGTATTTTACAAGAAGTAACAGACAAGGGGGAAAATCAGGTTTGCGACCACTTTCAGCTTCAGATACGAATACACATACAGTACAACAAAAATATAAATACATAATAAGAATACTGTAAAATGGTAGCTTTATGACTCAGACCAATGTCCACGAGTATAACAAACAAGTGATAATTTAGTATACTTTGTCATTTTATATCAATATGACTGTAGGTATTAAAATTTCATGCAAATTCCTAACAGCAAGATAAAAAAAACCAAGATTGCTTTGCAAAATCTCTAAATCCCAAAGTGATCTCAAGAATTTAGGAAAAAATCCCAAGCACTGGCACCACTAGTCAGAGTAACAGTGAAAACACTTGAATAATTAGAGATACAGCATGACTGGGATGGCAGTGCATTGCAGGGCATCATGCACCCAAGCACCCACCTGGTACAATTTATCATGGCCAATCTACTTAACTTTTATTTTTGTGGGAGGAAACCTGAAATTTATGAGAAATCTTGCACGGACATGGAGCAATCATGAAGACACATTACAAAAAGCCTTAAGGTATCTTAGGATTAAACCAGGAGATGTGAGGCAGCAATGTTACTGGCTGTGCCACTGTGCCACACACCACAGACCGCTTCCTGAAATTATATGAGTGACATTATTATATTAGTGATCATATATTATTCTAACTAACTTATGAATCTTATGAAACTTATGAAATGATCTTTTATCCCTTTTTTGTTCAGATGTCTTAGGCTCAGAAATAATTCCATCGTGCAGGCAGGACAGCAGTGCTGTTTCTGTATTATTATTATTTTTTTTTAAATAACACAGCAGTAAGTTGGGTTTGCTCAGTGACAGAATGCTTGTTAATGTTTTCCCTGCAGTTCAGCTCAGAGGTAGAAGAGGGCTTGACAATTCCACACTGCTTCCTTAACCTCTACAGCTGCTGCATTGGAATGGGTTGGGATGCTATCTCAATGCAAGACACCGCACTTGCATTCATATTCTCCCTCACTCCACCAACCAGCTTGTTTTTTGAAGGTGGCAGGAGACTTAAGAATCTGTAATGTTAAAATATTAATGTTTTTAATTATTATTATTAATGTTCCTAATGATCCAAATTATTTTCCCTAAAAACGTAACTCTGAATGCATAGATCCAACAGAAAGGACCTGATGGAAAAATTCTCAGTAATAATCAATGAATTTAAACAGAACACACTGTATAAACCAATTAGGACATTTCTTACCAGGAACATTGCTGTCTGTGAAACATTCTTATAGTGTCGTACCAACAGAAAGGTTCTAATTTAGATACCAGTCTAAGGTGTAACATCATAATTCTCAAGAACAAAAGAACATCTTGTCCACAATAACACACACGCATACACAAAGAAGAAACTGATTTTTGTCCACCAAGATCTAGGGTTTTCTGTTGTGTGACTGAAGTTGCAAAAACGGCATTTATGTAAAAGTATTTGTTATTTTTTTCGAAGAGGCAAGTAATGACACAGGGCGAAGAGGGAGAAATTAACACAATCATGCAGCGTACACTGTCCCAGCCGCTGAAAGTAGTGCCAGTCCCAAGCCCGAATAAAATTAAACGATTGCATCAGGAAGTGCATCCAGTCACATCTTTACATCTGAGGGTCTGTTGTGGCAACTCCTTGACGAAAGCAACCAAAAGACCAACAATGACATTTTTTTTTTTTTACTGCTTCTTATACAGCGATGAGAATCATCTGTATACATGCCTATTAGTTATAACAATGTAAAGCCACTTCATAGTTTACTTAGTCTGTTTCAGTTTGGGCACTTTATGTTTGACAAAAGTAAAACCAGAGCTATTGGTCAAGCATCAGCATCTTCACTGCTTACAAAAGGTTTTCCACCATTATGCTAGCACTTACATCATTTATGTGCTTTGTGTCCTGTGCATTTATAGCCTTCTTGTATAAATGGGTTGGGCTGCCAATTCAATTCTATAACGTTGCTTCAATAGCTGCATTTAAAAAGGCTAAGAGTATTTTTTACATTCCATGGTTGAGTGGTTTCCTATGCCCTATCACAATCTCCAGCAAAGAACTTGTGAAGTCAGGTGGCCACGGTTAATATCCATACAGAGGCAGCAGTTGGGTTTCCCTCTGTTTCCCCGTATCCCCAGTGAGTATGAATTCATGCAGAATTTTAGCTCACCCCCCACCACCCAACTCTTTTAACAAGTATGGCAGTTGTCAGAGTGATTCTTCCATCTGCTACTCTTCCAAAGAGCACAAGAATGTCTTGTCTGGTCCCGTATTCAGGCAGTATAATGCTCAGATAGTAGGTGTCTACACCCACTAGTGGTGTCCCAGAAAATTTGAGAAAGCCTACTTGTAGGTGCACTTCTTTACTGATGCCAATTCAACTGTGGTTCTTTCTTATGGAGCTGGGTTATCCAATATATATTAGGATGCACTGGCCTTGGTCTCACTGTCTGCTGTACATACATACATTTTCACCTCTACCACCGATTCTGACCATAGTATGCAGAATTCAGCAATTAATCAACAAAGTTGGACCTAAAGTTTCCTGCAAGAAACTACATGTTCAATATGCATATTGGATTCCGGAGCTGATATGAAGGCTTTACAGATCATGAGTGGCAGATACATCTCAACTTCAAATGAGTTCAAAAGAGATTATCGCATATTTTGGGAGCTTTTGCATTGCTTTACAATGTATAAAGAAATACAAATTAGGAACAACCATAAAGTTAGAAAGTGTTGCAAAGGCTGTGGCTAATGAACACCTTGCCAAATACTGTATACTATATCCTTTGCACCAAATGGAGGTTGTCATCATACCCCAAATACCTGAAGCCTCCTAAAACTGTCTATCTGCTGGAGATCAATAAGTGGGAGAACTACATGACTTGACTATAAGATCATGTACGTACTAATGGCCCAGTAAGTCTGAACTGACTCTAAAAAAAACTTGTGCTTTATTCACAAATCTGTATCACTCTTGTTAACCAATTTATTGACTTCTCATCATTCTGTAATGGGAAACCACCCATCTTTCTTACTGTTCCTATGCAATTGGCTGCTGTCAAATTTTGAAAAGTTGTCAATGATTGGATTAGCAAATTAGCCATTCATCTCACAGTGTAAGGACACGAGGACATTATTGCTAATGCCCTATGAGAAGCACTACTTCCTAATGGACATATCCTTGAGCAATCCCACTTAAAGAAGTCTTTTCTGATGCTTCTTGGGCTTCACTGTGTACCTTTTGCAGGATCTACAACATGTCCTTTATCCAGTGCAAACTCGGGAAGGGGGTCTACTGGAACAATGGCCATCGGACAAATGCACCTAAGTGTATATAGGCAAATATATGGATACACTTATCTATCAACCATATGCAAATGTATATGTTGAACATTAAATACCAGAGAGTCGCTTTGTTACTCTTAAAAAACTGACTACATTATTTTGTGGAGTCTTTAAACTATATTCTGGAATGTGGATATGGGGATTTCTCGCCATTCAGTCACTTGAGAATTACTGAGGTCATGTACTGATGTCTTTCCTTTTTCCTCACAAAAATGTTCCATGGGTTTAGGTGGCTCTTTGCAGACCACTTGAATTCATCAACTTCAATCTTGGAAACCATGGATTTAAATTCAAATTCAAATTTTATTTGTCACATACACAAACATACACAGTACGAAATGTAGTGAAATGCATTATACGGCTGCCATTGACCCTAGAAGAGAATTAAAGTTTACAAATAAGAAATAAATATGAATAAAAGAAATACGATAGAAATTAAATAAAAAATTAAATTAAACTAGGAAAGATAGAACTAGAAATAAAAATAGAAATGTTTAATGGAGGTTTTGTAAAAATTGTATAATTATACTTGGACAATTTTGGGTTAGGGCTCATAGTTCCAGTGAACGGAAGTTAAAAACATACAGGGTTATGTGCTTCCAGCATCATGGCAACAGTTTGGAGAAAATACGTTTGTATGTTTGGCCATAGTATATATCCAATACTATTATGTATGGACACATTTGGGCACACTCATTTACAGGTTTAGTGCAGTCCTAGTTGCCCTTGTTTTTAGAGCCACTGCTGTATGTATATCAATGCATTGACTGAGGTTTTCTCACTTACATACACAAAGTTGAATTTGGCCTCCAGTGGTAGAGTATGTCTCAATTTTCGACCCTCAGAATGTCTAAGAGTGACACTAGCTCATTTATGGATAAAATTATGAACAACACTTATTTAAAAAATCTGAAAGCACAGCAGATGAACACAGCTCAGTCAGCTTTTCTGGTCCAATTCAGCAGATTTTCTTTACAGGAGGTCATCAAGTTATCACTCATTAATAGTGTATGATGGTAAATTAAATAATAAAAAAAAATTAAGAAAGATTAAGAAATTGCAGAGATCACACACGCACATTTAACACAAATTTGAAATTATCTTTTTTGTACACAATTATTAGGAAGTACTGTAAGTAAGTAAATAAATAGGACGTGCTTGATCAAGTGCTTATTATATAGCTGAAGACTAAGATAATGGACTCTACTGTTTATTGTTACATTAAACAACATTTCAGGGATTAATTTTAGTTAAAAAAATGAGTATTTATGCAACTATATGTTGGCAATAATCTAATACAGTAATATAAATTAATATAATACAGTGATATTTAATTAGGTTTAGATGTTCATGCTAACCATCTTTTCATTCATTTTTTTCTATAGTACTATGCTATATATATATTATCTCTTGCTTTTATGGTAGATGGTAATACATTTACTATCCCAAAAGAACTTATTTCCTTATTCATTCAACGTTTTCTGACATTTTCATGCTTAAATAAATTTTGTTTAAAGAAACTGAGCTCTTTTGCTCAGGAATCTGGCAACCTCTGAAGCATGAACTACAGATAAAATGTCCTGAGAATTGTGAGAATAAGCAGTTGGATAACCCTTTCTGAATTTGTATTTATGTTATTTTTTTAAGTCAACTAAATATTTCATCACATTATTAATAATGTACAGTATGGCTTTATTTGACTTATTCAACTTATGACTAAAACAAGTTAGTTTGTTAATGATTGTAATGGAGTATTAATGCAGAGGTTTGTGGTTTGTTTATGTTAACAGTGTGTTATTTAATGTCGGAAGGAAACTAGACTATAATATAAAGCATTAATCAAAATTGTTAAAAATACTATTTCTATTATTCACATTTACTCTTGAAGCAAAAGGAAGGTTGCATTATTGTATGCTAATATAAACCTTTATATTTTAATTGAATTATTATTATTATTATTATCATTATTATTATCATTAGTATTATTATTATTTAAAATATATATTTTTAAATTATGACAGGGGTAATGGTTCAAAGGACTGAATCAGAAAGAAGAAGAAGCTAATCATTTTCGAAGCAAATCAGGACATACAGTACATCAACACAAATGACCAATTACAACCCAATGCTGTATAGCTTTTCAATACATTCTGCTAAAAGGGTAAACCTGGAAAAAAATTTTTTTTTTTTTTGCAGGTTGTAGTTGTTTCATGAAGTTGTTTACATTTTTAAAAGGATGCAAATTATAGGACCTGCTCATCATGCATGGTGGGTTAGTGGTTAGCACCGTCATCTTGTACCTCCAGGATCTGGTTTTGATTTCCACCTCAGGTCTGTCTGCATGGAGTTTGCATGTTCTCCCCTTGCTTGGTGGTTTCTTTCTGGCACTCCAGTTTCCTCCCACAGTTTTAAGACAAACAGATTAGGCTAAATGATGTTCCCAAGTGTGTGTGAAAGTTCATTTAAATGTTGACCAAAAGTCATACCATGTTTAAAAAAATATAACAATATGCTGCAATTTGAATCACCATTGGCCTCCATGGTCCCTAATTGGACTACAGAGGTTCCTGGATGGATCATTATGCAAATATTTTAATTTAATTAAACTTATATAAGCTGGAGAAAAGCTGCATATTATTAAAGATTTAACGTACCCAGGACTTAGCTATATTTCCATAGCTAATATTTAAATGCCTTTCTGATGAACTAGTTAATGTCTTAACAAATCAAAACTAAAAATGATGCTCTTGACCCAATTCAGACACTAATGAGTTGTTAAAATGTAAATTTCATATTCTTTGTTATGTGATAGGGTATAGATTTATTAGTTAATGTAGCCAGATATACTGTATAGATGTTCTGTATTACTCACTCACTCGTTGTCCATACCGGTTATCCTGTACAGGGTCGTGGAAGGCCTAGACCCAGTCCCTGGGGATAGACCTGGTACACCGCTGGATGTGGCGCCAATCTGAATATACTGTTTGTGAAAAATAAAGGTAATGTAGAAAATGTAAAGTAATGAGATACTGACAGAGCAAAAGGTTGTGTTGATGCCTCACAGCTTCAGGGTATACAGTAGGGCTTGATCCCTGTCTCTGGTTCGTGTCTGGAAAGTTTAAATTTTTTCACTGTGACCACCTTGGTTTCCTTGGTGTATTCCAGTTTCCTCCCGCTGCCTTAAAACTGCTTGAAGGTTGTTAGATTAATCTAAAAGGCATTAGGATAGAAAACTGAAAGTAATAAGCCTTGAAAATAGAAAATGCACAACAAAACAAATGAAAAGTAAATGGGTGGAAACAGGAGGCAATTTTGTGGCAGAACTCAGATGAAACAGATGAAATGGGATTTACATACTGTAAAAAAAAAAAACACACTAACACCTAAATAGTAGACATTTTTACAGTGTGCTAGAAAGAAATGAACAGGGAGATTAGATGACTGGATTAAAGTGAAATTCAGTGATAGATCATAAATTTGCAGCGGCTAAGGAGATGATGCTGAAACGTTTGCCGGGTGTCAGTCTAATACAACCCAATAAAATTCAGTTTCCTTACTTATTCACGGTATGTTGCTGCATTTCTCGACAAGTTATGACTTTAACATGACTTTAAATTTTGGACACTTTTCATATCTCATTGACAGAAAATAAGTTTAGTGATGAAATTAAAGTTTAGGATGATAATGCTTCTTGCAACAGAGCAAAGAAGCACAGAATAGAAGCCATTAAAATATTTTGTGTCAAATCTCATTTATTTATTTTAAAAAAATGGTTGAACACTCTCTAAGTAATTTTTGCCAGGAGTTGTACTGTATGTGAAATGCTTGAAGTTAGGCTCTGCATATAATACAGCCCTAACCAAGAGGAAGCAGTTACTGAAGGTTATTGTATGGAGAGTTTGGTCTAGTCCACATTAACATTAGAAGGTCTGAAAATACTGTTTATTATTTTAAGATACTAATATCATCAGTCAGTTCCTAAATCATAGATTTCCGTGCATGCACACTAGGTGTCTGACCTGTGACCTTTTGATGTTAGTTTTGGCATATTCATTTGTGTTGAATATAACATAAATTTAAAACATATATAGTTGCATTCTCCATCAGGTCATATTACAGTGCATATGTTACTCTGCCTGCAAATACCATGAACACCCATCAGCCATAACATTAAAAGCCAAAACACTATGCCCAATCCCAATATTGTGTGGGTTTCCCTAGTGTCACCAGTGCAGCTCTGGCTCCTTAGGGCGTGACTCCACAAGAACTCTGGGGTTTGCTGTCTGGGACATTATTTACAGACCTTTTGGGTGTTGTGGGTTGCAAGGTGGGATTTCCATGGATCAGACTTTTTTGTCCAGAGGATTCCATGGATGCTCAGTCAGATTAATATCCAGGGAATTTGGATGCCAGATCAATGACCTTGACCCCTTTGCCTGCTAAGCCATACAGTATGTGGTGAGCTGTGAAGCACTGTGTATTCTGATACCTTTCTACTGTATCATGGTCAGCATTACCTTTTTCAGCAATTATTCGCTACATTGGCCTTTGATGATGAATTGGACTGGACGGGTTAGCCTTTGGACCCCACAGGCATAGATGAGCCTTGGATGTCCATGATCCTGTCACCAGTTTACTGGTATATAATTGATAACCAATGTTATTCAATTCACCTTGCAGTGGTGTTAGTTTTGTGGCTGATGCATGTACATAAGTATTTTTTAAGATCTACATCTTACTGTATCCACAGCACAACATAAAATTAGTCTGCAGTTGTAGTGCTCTAAATTAATGGTTACATGTCCAGCCATGCTACCGATTGGTGGACCACCAGGGTGGATTCTTTCAGAATTAGTGAAGTTAGTGTATCAAAATCCTCATGAGAGTTTATGTCATTATTACATACCACCCCAGACCAATTACAAATACCAGACTGAGAATCATTTATGATGTTTATATTGTTCCTTAGGCTACTGAAGATGAACATTACTCTTTTGCTGATACTGTTCTCTGTAGAGATTTAGAATTACTCAGAATCACTACAAAGCACATTGCCACAAAGAAAAAAATTGATCTGTAAAATCAGTTGTTTTTAGACAATAACCTCCGGGTGGCTGTAGCAGGTTGAATAACATTTAAAGGAAGAAGGTACCTCTTATTCTTCTACCTGTCTTTAAAGAGTGAAGCCACTATGATCCTTTTCAAAGCATTTAAATGGTGGCATTCAAACTGGTGCGCAATTCCACATGTCCCTGAGATTACACACACAAGGGACATCATGCTTTAAAGTCGCTTGCTGAACACAGAGCCAGCAAGTAAAGTGCTCAGAATTCATGAGTCCAACTGGATCTACTGTATATAAACACGCTGGATGTAACTTCAACCTTGGAGATTGTGCTGTGCATCTACTCACTTGACAATTACTTCTCACCTCCTGGTCCAGATACTACTGTAGGTTGATAAGTTTATTGATAAACTATGACGAAATCTTTGTTAAAATTGTGGTTTGGTTTGGTAAACATTGGTCCCCAATACAGACCCTTTACTCCAACCACATGCATGCAATCTTTCCACTTAGCAAGATATAGTTTTCTTTCAGTAAAAGGCTGTCTATTAAAACCACTTTTATTTCTCTTCCTCCATTGGTGCTAGATGCCCAAGCTGCAAACCCATTGTGAAACGGGGCCAATTTGCTGCTGGTGCAAACATCAAATGACAATGTTTCTGCATACACTGTTAGAGAAGAACAAGAAAGAGATGCTGCCTTTTGACTCTGAAAAAAATGAAATGCTGTTTATGTCAGAAAATAATGGGCTCATACAGTACCTATTGTTTAACACCATTATGGTAACAATGACGCCTGTCAACATTCTAGTACACTGGAGTTCCTCTTAGGTGCCATGCCCATAATTTCAGACATGTGAACTATGGCATTTACCCGAGACGTAGGTCTAGTCTGATGGTTAGTGGGATGGAAGACCCATCAACTGTCGCCTGCTTGGCCTGAAATGTTCCATCTTCACTACTAGTTGCATGGTCTATTGAATGCTCTGCAGTGTCATTTTTGACATTAATAACCATGGCAGGGCGCGCAGCTGTCAGTTTTGTCAATCAAATGCCAACGTACTGTGCCACAAAACATCAGTTTCTTAACCACATTGGTCAGTGAGTTGTTTGCTCTCAAATAGACCAGCTTTCACTTTGCTCTAGATGTTAACAGTAAAATGCACCACATTCTTGCGGGATGTGCCAATCCCTGGCTATAATCATGCCACAAGGTACCACATCCTAATTCTGATTGTTTCTGCCTTTTAACATCTACTTGCTTCCAGAGCTTGTTCGTCCACATCTTCGCCTGCCTCTGATGTAAAAACCACCATGGTATTGTCAATCCAGAACAAAGACACTTTTAAGGGTTACTAAAAAAAGGTTCTAGTACTTGTAAGCCTAGCTTTAATTCAGGAAAGTTGACATGCTGTCACTTGGGCATTAATTATGTCTCTTGTTCATCAGGACTTAGGCAAAAAAAAAAAAAAAAAATTCCACACCTTTCCCTTTTTTTTTAAATGAAGATTTTAAGATTTCCTGCATCACCAGGTACCATTCTGTTATTTACCACCATAAACGATTTCCCATGTGTCTTATTCAGGAACACAATCCGTTTTGGAAAATCAATTTAATAAAATAAAATAAAAAAATGCTGTGTACCTCAGCACATGCTCTGTGAACTTGCAGAATTAAAGATTAGCAAAAAAAAAAAAAAAAAAAAGGATTAGAGCAGTATATTCAGCATCCTAAATCCATTCCCTCAACTCCTCAACAAGTCGAGAATAGAAAAGAGAACAAGTAGGACATAGCAGGGGCCGGCAAAAGGTGACGATTTTCCTATTAGTACTCAGCTTGTGACCACCATCTCACGTGTACAGCCTATAAAAAAAAAAAAAAAAAGCCCTGCTATATCGTACCATTTTACTGATGGAAAGCCATAAGAAAAGATTTCTTTGCAAATGTACCCATGTAAAATAATGATTAGAATTGCTTTAATGTAATCGGCCCCAGGAAAAAATGGATAACGATTTATCTAACTCCGATGTTGTTCATTTAAATTTTGAGGGATTGTTGAGCTTATGTGGTACTAGACCTAAGGTCAAAATAAATTATGATAGGTTTTAAGGCCCCTGCTATGTTACTCAGAAGGAAAGTGATATGATGGAAATGGCAATTCTAAAACTGCTGGGTATTCATTCTTGCCACTTGCATTTGACCTCAATTACTGATTACCTGCACACAGTGACTTTTATTAAAAAACCCTAACATAGAGAGCTAGAGGTCACTACAGTATTTAAAATTCATGGTCAAGCATTTCCTAACTTAACAAAATACATACAGACATTCAGACCAGATTTAATTATTTATTTTATGATAGATTATTTACACACATTTTTTTTTCAATGTCAAATATACACATCATCAAGCAATACTTTATTCACAGACCTGCGATTTCAGTTTTTTTTTAACCCCCTTTTTTCACAGACTAATCGGTTGTCCAGAAATTAAAATGTTAATATCTTTTGGTACTTTACTGTGCAAACCAAACAGAGTAAAATAAAATGAGTAAGATAAGATGTGACTATATAATTTCCATGTGTCTGTGACTTTGTAACACCCACCGGGTAAAAATTAAGCCAGAGTATAGAAAAATAATATATTTAATTGGTTCTTCCACTAGACACATCATGTTAATGGTGATCTCTTTCTTTACATATGTAACTTTTCACTCATCCACTGCTTATCTATAGGGTGGATAAGGGCACATAGTCTGTACTAATGCATATACATTTTCAGAGATTTTGAATAGCAGCTTTAATCATAATGCACAAGGCATTTAAACAACTTCCAGAACTCATGTTCTTCTATTTAGATAACAGGAGGATCCAAAACAAGATTAGTATTATCATAATATTATGCAGTATTATATTACTAAAATATTGGGAAGAAAAAATGCCCACTTTTCATTAATAGACTATAATCTGAAATTAAACAACATTTTGGGCATATATGTATATAGGGATTTTTGGGTGCATATGCTGCATATGTGCCTGATGTCTAAATGACAACGGAATAACTTGCTGATGAAGAGTATCTATGTCCATGTTGTGTCTTGCTTACACTGTAAGTTTGACAGAGTAAAACACACTCTCTCCAGGTGTGATTATAAGCTGTTTTAATCCTGGGTGCACAATGTAACAGCACTGTGTGCAGCGCTAGTTTCTGAATCTGTTACAATCAGTGCTATGATCCTTCCATTTATAACATCATCCTAATGACATTTCTGTAAGCTCTGGGTCATATAAAGGAACAATACAAAAAAAAAAATCACTTTGAATCTTTCATTCTTCCAAATTTCTAACAGTCAAACAGACAAAATTCAACAAAAACAATAAATAATTTTTTGTTTTATTCAGCTTAACTGAGTTGGCTTTTTTCACAATATATACAAATTAAACTTGGAACAATAACTTCTCCTCAGCACCTGTAAAAACTCACTGTCCACCATATTGACCATTTTTTATGGGATCCATATAACCTTAAGAAAGTAGAAGAGACACACAACACATAACAACATCCCATATGTCGGTCATCCTCTACACCATTTACTTTGGCGCTCTTCATCCAAAGTACGGTTGTTCACTCTGAAAATTGTAGTCTGGACAGACCTTCTGCACAAGCTTGTAGTCGATGCTGAAAAAGGAGATGAAGATGCAGATAACTTTGAAGGGCTTGGCACAAAGCCAGGCAGCATTGGATTGGGTGTGTTCAGTGAAACAGGTCTGAGACGGATCATACAGACACGGTTTGGGCTTCTTGGAACGGTTGGTCTTCTTATACTCGACACGACAGTTAAAGGTCTTGATGTCTTTGGGATCGATGGTTGACTGGTGAGGCTGGTGAAACTGAATCTCTGGTTGATGTAGAGTGCTTTGCTGCTGGACTACCTCAAACTCCACTATCTTCGAAGGTGGGACGATGCTGACAGTCACGTTGCCGAGGCTTGACGAGTTGTGGCGGAAGTAGACGGTGAATGTGCCATTGACGTGGTCCACGATCTTGCCTGTCACCAGCAGGTTGAACTTCACTGTTTTGACGGTGAAGTAGAAGTCGCCCCAGCCGAAGATCTTCTTGGTCTTCATGGCGGTTTTGAGGGGAGGTTTGCGCTTCGAGTGATAGCCTGTCTGATCCAGGAACTGTGACTGGTTCCTGGCCCAATCGTATGGGTTTGGTAAGCCGAAGGTAGGTGGTTTGGGTTTCATAGGTGTGTGGTCCATAGAGGAGAATATCCTGGAGGTCTGGAATGGGGGTTTAACTCCTCCACCTGCCCCAATGCCTCCTCCTCCAGCTCCACCATAAGGAACGGGCTTCAGGACAGACCCTGCTGCGCCTAGCTCCAGGTAATCCAAAGATTTCCCAACCTGCTTTTCCAGGCCATGAACCTAAAAAAGACACAATAGGGGAAAAAAGGTCAAACAGGCTCCTAATATGAAAAGATGTCTGTACAAAAAAAAAATACTGTACTTTCTTATACATGAACAAATCAAGTAATATTTTTAAAATGCAAATGGGTTTTGCATAAAATTCACAGATTGACAGGTTCACCATTACTTAATATAATAATTTTTTTTTTAAAGAAAATACAAAGTCCACTACTAAATACTACAGGTTAGGTGTTAGCTGAACAGAACAGATCAAGTGTTTGCACTTGCAGAGTGATTTTTATTTACTGATTCTATGTCAGCGCATAGTATTATTTCCTTGTTATCTCTACTATTGGAGATAGCCAGACTATGCCCCAGTAATAAGCCTCACTTTAAAGCAGTTTTTCGGGGAGTAAAAGAAGCAGCAGTGCCCTTACACTGGGCAATTTACACCTGACGGTTTCTTTGTCAAGGATAAAGGTCTTAAAGGTCATTGTCACATAATAGGACAATTTCTTCCTCATTTTAGTGTCCTGGATCTTCTTTACCCTCGACTGTCTCAACCAAAGCTGCTTCCCCTTTCAGTGTTACTTACACCTGCTTGACATCTTTAATTCTAATTTTCCCCTTAACATAGAAAACACTTACATCCTGTGATATTTTGGCAATAATACTTTGGATACTTCTTCATCTTAATTTTTGTCAACCTCTAATTTTTCAGATGTTAGGTTGAGCATATTAAGAGTATTTAATTTCATGGATTAAATAAAGTTTTTTTCTGATGTAGGGTGTTTGTAAAAGTATCTATAACATCATCCACTATTTAGAAATTATTTTGTGCACTATAAAAGACGTTTTTTAAATCCTACAATTAAACATATTGTCTCTAATATATAAACCAAAAAAATGTTTTGTTTGTTTGTTGAAAAGCCAGTTTTCCTAGCAAGTACCATCCAAATGTCCCAACTGTCTCCATAAGGTAAAACATGTCAGATATGCCTGTGCTTGTGGAGACATTTAAAAACATGCCCCCCTTCCCCCCACTACACACACGACATGTTTACAATCACATCATTGACATTTCAGACTTGTCTCTTCTACAGACTACAGTCAGTGTGCTGTCACTGAAAGGTGACAGTTCAGAAGAAAAGCCTTTATTTAAGGATTCTCTGACAGGAGGTCGACCTCGTCTTATTCTGATTCGACTTGGCCTGGAAAAGCAGGTTGGGAGGCAGACGCCACCGTACATGCGCTCATCCCTCAGTAATGCTGACACCAAATTCATGTCGCCATTTGTTGCAGCATTTGTCAACGCTCTTGCTAATGTCTGCTGCCGTTCAATTAATTGAACTTATGGCACGCTTTCCCTACCTGTCTTTCACACCGCCAGCATGAGAGGAATTGATGAGAGAGGAGAATTATTGATTACCAGGTACACAGATTAAAAAAGAGAGAGAGAGAGATGGTGATGAATGACTATTGACTGGATAATGACTTCTAGCAGGCAGTTGGCACTGGACACTGATGGAAGAGAAGTTGATACTTCAAACCACTCGTCTGTATGGATGCTCACCTATTAGACAAATGATCACAATCCAGTAATCAAAGAAGTATAAAAAAAAGATTTATATTGTTACAGATATTTTTCATCCATACAGTAATGTGCAAATATCTTCAGCCACTACTCATTTCTTCATATTTTGCATCCAAAGAGCCAGACTTTCATGTATTTTTAAATATAGTCTTGAGAAATATTTCTCCAGGTTTCCTGAAAGACAATTTCAGTCCAGTCCCTGACCATTTTCAGAGGAATGTTTTTTGTTTGTTAAGCCACACAGTGACCTACAAATCATTCAATCATTAAAAAACAAACAAAAGCATCCACGGTAAGTTATGAACCAGTGAGAAACAATCGCACATGATGGCAGATGATCAGGCCAGTGATTAGTACATGGGTGGTGCTGAATTCTTAGTAGTTGAAACAGATGAGAGGGGAAATGAGGTTGCTGCTGAGGTTATTATATAAACAACCGATTTTCGATTGAAATTGTATCTTTAGGAACTTTTTAGCCTGTCACAGTAAACAATTGTTCCCGATTATTTTAATTGAATTTAATATGAAGAAATGAGAAGTGGCTCAAGACTTTTGCACAGTACTGTATTATACATCCATTATTTACTAACCACTTCATGCTGCTTAGGTGGCAGATCCTGAGACTGTCCCAGGAACCCTATGTGCTAAGTGGTAATGCTAATACACTGGACAGGACACCAATCCATCCCGACGTATCACTCACACACAATCATACACAGGGCCAATTAAGTCTGCCTAGTTTACCTAGTGCTTCTGGGAGGTGGGAGTGGTATTAGTGGTATTATTTGTGGTATAAAGTAGTATTACTCCTTTCAACATCAGACAATCACTATTATTGCAATTGTGTATAAGAGAGCATTTTACAGAATTGTATGTGCTGCAGTATTTCGCAAAAAGATCATGTACACACCATTAGCGGTGGTGCTGTTGTGTAAAATCTAGTATGGCATGCTAAAAGAGCAGGCACCTTGGCCTCTTCTTGTACCGAAGCGCTGCCAAGTCAGCACCGTAGAACATAGACATCTTCTGACATGCCATCTGTTATGCCAAACCCTGCCCAGCTTGGGTCCCTATTACCATGACAACAAGCTTCTTCCACATACTCCGACCCCTCACCCTTGAACCCATACTGACAGATGACAAGACACAAAAAAAGTCGTCCTCTGCACACACGAAGGTTTCTCTGCCCTCCAGTAACTCATCCATCAGGACACTGTAAGAACATCAGTCTCTAAATGGCATCTAACATTCTACCCACTATGGATCAATTATGATTGCACAGCACCGCACATCGATTTGACTGCTGTCACAGGAAAAAAAAAAAAAAAGCCAGAAGTACAAGATTAAATATGGAGTTTTAAACAGCCTCTTCCTACTGGACGTTTATCAGCGCTGAAAAAGGAGGTGGCTGACTGTAGCTCACACATGATCTGATCATTTAAATTTTAGCTTCTGATGACGAATTGTTGCTAGAGGTTTTACAGATAGTCTTGTATATTAGCCTTGCACTTTAAAAGCAGTGTTTTCACCTTTTAAACAGCTGTAGGCGTGGCCTTGATAATCCATATGGCTCTAAAGGGCATGCTGCAAGGTCAGTCCACATTCATCAATAAAGTTTGATAACAATTAATCAGATAATAATGTTTTTCCCCCTCTTTCTCTGTTCCTATAGGAGAACAGACCTAGTAATAATGAGGGTAACCGTGCTTCAGTCCTTCATATCATGCCTACTCAGCATGGTTCTGCCTCCCCGGGACACACATACAACTGCACATCTGCTTTTGCTCCTGACCACCACAGATGCTGTCAAATCATAATGAACTGCTGGAGGTCAATTCTGCCAACCCAGTTTAAAGCATCCTCTGTGCCAAACTAAGTTTTCCAGGAATCCCTGGGCTACGCTAAAAGATTTACACAATCCTAGCTGAAGCTGGAAACATGAGCAGCCTCACAGAGCACCACTATCACCACATGCTAAGATCATTATCATGTTTTATGTTTGTTAATATTAAGACCACAATAAGGAAAAAAAAAAGATTACCTACTATTATGACTTTGTATTTAAAAAAAGTGAAAAATATCGCCACTCACTAGTTAAAAGTGTGTCTGGGCTTTCAGTAAGGGGTGAAAGCACATTGCTGTAAAGCGAATGGGTGTGTTGAATTTATAACACAAAAAGAAAATGTCAATGCCTAACTGAATAATAATTTTTAAAATCTTGATTCATACATCTGGACACTAGAAAGAGGAATTATGTTAAAATGTCTTTTGTCAAAAATACAGTTTAGTATTTAACACTATAATTCCCTCCACACTCACTACCAATCTGGAGCACCTGGGACTCAGCCCATCTTTGTGTCAGTTGATCTCTAATTTCCTAAATGACAGACGACAGGCAGTAAAGTTAGGCAAACATGTCTCAGCCTCCCTTACTTTCAGCACTCGAGCCCCCCAGGGTTGTGTCCTGAGCCCCTTGCTGTACTCATTGGACACATATGACTGCATGGCCCCTACCAACTCCACCGCCATCATTAAGTTTGCTGACGACACTATTGTCGGACTTTGCAAAGCAGGAGAGAAACAACCTCACTCCCGCGATCAACGAGAACCCATGGACTGGAGAGAATGGAACGCTTCAGATACATTGGTGTTCACAGTACACATGACTTGTCATGGTGCTGTCACATCAACATCGTGGTGAAAAAGGCTGGCAGCATCACTACCACCTCAGATGCTTGAGAGACTTTAGACTGCCCACAAGGTGCTAAGGAGCTTTTGCTCCATAAGAACTGTTTCATCATGACGGAAAACATCACAACCTGGTTTGGGAAGAGCACCATGCAGGACAGACGAGGGGGGTGCGATCAGCTTTGTGCATCATCCGTACCAAGCTCCCTGACCTGCATTCAATCTACAGCAAGCGATGCCAGACCAAGACCAAGGGCAGGACCTTCCGCTCCCTGAAGGCCAACACAGAGACTGAGGAGCGGCTTTTTCCCGCAGACTATATCAACCCGAACTCTACATAGGACTCAACTAATTCAATTTGCTATGTTTCTTTCACACGTGTTGGAACACATCAAAAACAACCACTTTGCACATTTGCACAAGTGCAGAAAACATATATGTTGCGCATTTCTGCTTATGTTTACATACAAAATAGGACTATTACTGCACTATTAAACTTTAAAGATGAACAATACCACTGCTGCTCATCATTTCATTTCGCACTCCATGACTACGGTCCCGTACTGCTGCTGTCTACACATTACACATACTTTATACAGTTTATTTACAAAGTTCTTACCTAACATTAACGTTTTGCTTCCTTATTTCCTTTTCAAAGTCACAAATAGTTGTGTGTGAGCATTTCACTGCATATCAGACTGTGTATGGTTGTGTATGTGATGAATAAAAATTTCAATTAAAAATTTTTAATTTGATTATCCTGTTTTCATCATTATTGTAACACAGATCTTGGATGCAAAAGTCAACCCTTTTCTATTGCCGGAGCTTTTTTTCCGGAAGAGGATTTTACCTAATTTTTAAAATTTTCTCTTTGATGTAGCCATGGCCAGTTCTCACATGTCTCACTGTTAGGGTGATATCCCATCATGATGACACCTACAAACCAGGGAGGGAGAAGACTTACTATCACATGCTTCTCTGAGGCCAGACAAACACATCTTTACACACTGCTGTTAATGCAACGTTTAAGAGCAGCGTAACACCCCTTAAAGTCCGGCCTCTTTCCGCATGCACGAGTTCACAGATGCCCATGATTGGCTATTTTCACTATGATTGATACGAGAGTGTGCTACAGTATTTTCTCTTCTGCTCTATACTCTTCAAGCTACGGATGGCTGTAGCATAACACATCCTATGTCAGGAATAGAAATCCCGGAAAGGGTTACACCCCTTTGGAGCCCTGCCGAAGCATTTTTAAGGTCCCTCTCACTCAGGAAATTGTCCTTACTTAACCCACCTTTAACGCACCACTGGTCAGGTGTCACTGACACTCTTGACCACAGTACACTTCAGTATTGTGCTTAAACATGAGACTGTTGGTCTGTCCTCCCATACAACACACCTGTTAAAATGTACCCCAATTATACCCCAAGCAACAGGATAATTTAACTAAGCTAATCAATTTGAAACCCACCCAAAAATCACAACACTGCTTTCAATAGTGGATGAATCAGTCCTTTGTATAAATCAGCCCAGGTATAAGGGAGGATTGCCCTCTATCTTTAATCAGTAGTGTTGCTGGATATTAGGCCACATGCTAACAAAGCATTTACACTCTACATCGGAGTGATGACTCAGTGCTGTAGCAGAAAATAAAAGCTCTGCTAAAAAATGACTCGCAAGTTTTTTGCAAATATGGACTTTTCTGGGAAATGACCTCACCAATGACCTCCAGCAAGTCATTACGAACCCAAAAGAATAAACACAGACAAATGGGTAGAGGTCGACAAAAGCGCAGCCTAATTCCAAAGATAAACAGTGAAGTTTTGTTTTTTTGATTGTTTTATGTACAAGTGCATCTTGCCAAATTGTTCGGTTCAAGATCTTCTACATAGAAATTGCTGCAATAAATCCCCAGAACCATTCTGAACAAAGCTCAGCTTTGTCTTTAGTCACTTTTCAAGTACATGCATCTACAATTCGGAAGGAAGCAATATTAAACTAGAACCTTCTGTCTTTTACAACAGCAATATAAAAAAAGCACTCTGATTTACAGCAGTGTCTCTCTATCCACTGCAACTCCCTCTCTTTCATACTCTGCAAGGAAATAATGGCCTACTGAGCGAAGAAGAAGATGGAATGATCTTCAACGCTGAGCTATGTATACATATGTAGGTCTCGAAGAATTTAATATGAAGGCAATTTGATTACGGTACGTCTGAGAAGGTTCATAGGAGGAAAATGCCATTACTGAGAACGAGAATGGAGAAGGGGAAAGAGAGAGCATTCCTGCTTCTGCGCATGAGGGCCATTAATAATCGCTAACTTCATCTGAGCATCTTAAGACAGTTCTGAGTAGAAGTGAAAGTCGGAGAACAAGGCACCAGAGGAGGAAGTTAGTTCTGCAGATCAGACGCACAACTCACTAAAGTACGCAGAGGATTCATAGGTTCCACTCAAGTACAAAAACTCTGTATCGATGGAAAGCTTGAGATTGATAGCTACAGTGCCATGTTAGGCTGATCCAGTAATTTCATTGCACCAAGTCTCTTTGCACGTAGGAAACCAGCGCTTACTTTTAGAAAAAAAAAAAAAGCGAAGACACGAAACATGGACTGAAACAGAAGAACTGCTTCTCTTTAATAATTTTAAACTTTTTTCACTATGCAAAAGGAACATTAAAAAGGGCATTTGGAAAATGAGAGGGTGCACTAAATAAGAAAAATGTGCACTGCCATTTCTCACCTACACACACACTCTCTCTCATTTCTCTTTCTCATTCCATTTGTGAGTGTCCGGTGTTGTGCCTACGCGGACAAGTTGCTTCTCCCGGAGGAATGATGGGAGTATGAGTGCCTCTGTCTCCTTCTCTCCCTCTCTCCCTCTCTCTCAATCTCTCTCTCCCTGGCTCACTGAACGCCTGTTCCTTCCTCTAATAATTGGAGTTTTATTTCCCACAATCAATTCATTTCAGCCCAGCCTCAAACACATTGATCCTCTGTCACTGACACCACACAGCTGATACACACAACGCCCACTGCTAGGACTCGACAACATGATATGGATACACTTGCAGACGGTCTAAAAAACCAGAAAGATGTAACATTAACATGTACAGAACATGGGGTCTACAACTGCAAATAGTTTGAAATAATGTTATTTATGGTATATACAGTAACTGTTCCAAATTCCTGCTGTCCTTTTGCCAACTAGGTGTTTCAAGCCAAATAAATGCAATGCTTATTAATCTGGAACTGGGGAAAGTACTTGAGTACATAACACGGGTCACAAAATTGTGAGAACACAATAAGTGTAATAATGATCTTTTATTTTTCTGTTTTTCTTGCCACTTAAAAAAAATATACTGTGTACTGAGTAAATATAGCCAAAAAATATTTTTTGCCTGAAATGGTGCCTTCTTTTTTATTTGATGTTATACTTGCTGTTTACTGCACATGGGAGTTCTGTGTTTATTATTAATTTTAACAATTATTTGTCACATGTACCTTTGGAGCACAGTAAAATAATTATATATATATTTTTGGCATATTCCAGTTAGGAAGCTGGAGTCAGAGTGTAGTACACGCCTTGCTCAAGGGCTCAACACTGGAGGCTCTAACCCCAGACCTTCCAATCAGCAACCCAGTAACCCACTGCCTTAACCATTTGTACCACCACTGGCCCATGAGCGCATCACTTGCTCCGTTTGCCAATGGTCAGATACTGAGTGGGGCGAGATGCTTGGGTGGGGTAAAATGTCGGCTTTCATTTCAGTTTCATATTCCAGGCGCAGGTTAAGCGTGCACACAGACTAACTAGGGTCAATATTTATGTATTCATCCTGTTTGTTTTACAATTGTGGCGTATTTTATTTAAGTTTTGCAGAAGTTTGTAAAAAAAAAATTAACTGCATGTAAAGGCAGCGTATTATTTCCTAAATGTACCTTGGGTATATTTTGGTTGAATGAGGTTTTCTTTAAACAACCTTCTTTATACTTTATATAGCAGTTAATTTCCCAATAGACATTCCTGCTATAACCTAGATACAGTATGGCAGGTGATATGACATGATATGTGATACACCCCTCTGGGGCATGATTCCCACCCTTGGTGTTTTACCCCAGTGCACATCCAGTAATTCTTAGATATTGTTTAACATTTGAATAACTTAAAAAAGTTATTTTACTTTCACTTTTTTCGTATTTTATAGTCCTAGTCGCTGTGGGTGATGGGGCATATTATGGAAAAGTCACTTTTTCAGCACTTTTGTATGTATATTTGGGTATCTGCAGTGCCTACCAGCCCACAATCTGTGAAATTGAACAACTCAGTTTAGTATGCAGTCTCAGTCAGAAATTATGTGAGAAAACAGGCGTAATATCTTATTTTTTAGGTTTTATGTCGGTTGTTGAAATCCCAATAATGCATGTTTATTTATGTTTGTTTTATGGGACATATATGTACATACACACTTACCGTTGGTAAGATGCTCAGTCCATGAGTGTTTTGGACTTTGGTATTAGAGAATATAATAGTACTGTAGGACTGTATACTTAACCCGCTTCCTGTACAAGACAAAGCAAAAACTTCCCCATTGTACACTGTAGATTTTGAAAGAAAGCAGCATAATTTGTTATCAATGTCATGTATCTGTAGGACAAAAGAATTTAACTTTCTCTTGTGGTAATGAGAATTGAATGGCTTGATATACTGTCCCAATTACTCTGGCACTGTGTACTACAGTTCAACAGTTTCCAGTATTGTCTAATGCTGAATATTAGCACAGCTTTCTCAACACAACCGTCTGCACTATACACCTTGGTCAAAAGAGATATTCTGTGGTTGGTGATGGATGTCTGGACTCTGACCCGGTCTGAAATGACAGAGCTTGATATTTTCCATATGTAAAAGAGGTGAATGTGTTGTTATGCATCAGGTATAACCTTTTACAGACTGTAAAGGAGTAGTGAGAGTGTCTCAACACTTCTACTGTACTTACTACCTGTAACCTGTACCGGTCAAATATTTTGCCCAAAATTTGCACAATCCTGTGCAAACAATGCAGTGCTAATCTGTCACATTATTCTTCTCCTAGCAAAGGCTGACGTACTGTACTGTATATGATAACTGAATGAGATAAATATGCCCCAACATAACGTTCATTTTTAATACATAATTACTGTGACTATAATGACAAAACCCATTGAATAAATAATTGTATTTAAATTCAGTTATTTATGTGTGGATTCCTAGAATCCGCCAGAGAATAAAACATTTTACAAACCTTTAAATGAATAATGATACCTACAGGGGAGCTGCATTTGTCAGTTAATTAGGGTTAACTCGATCTATTTAAATTAATGTTAAATTAATCCCATGATTGGAAACAAATGAACTATGAATGAATAGCAAATCCGATTCCACTATTAATGTGCTGTGATAGAATCAAGGCTTCATGCCGAGTTGTTCAAAGCTGATATTTTTCTGCAAATAGTTAATCAGAAAGGAATTAATATAGTATACAATAATAAGGTATGATTATTATTTGGTCATTTAATATAGAGCCAAAAGGTTAATTTCATAAGATTATTATGCATTTTTATAGATTTTTTCTAAATTTATAACAAGCATGATTATAATTATTATAATAAGAATTATAATAAGACAATTTTAAATCTGACAGTAAATATGTCTATAAATAGGCTAAATAGATAATAATCTCATACAGAGAAATATCTCTGATTGCTCAGATCTCTTTTGAGATTATCAGGTAGAAAGTAGGTAAAAAAAAAAATTGCACTGCAAGTAAAAGATGGTTTAAGTAGTCAGCTGCTGGTAGAGACATAAAATACATAACAAAAGGATGATTCCATCCATCTCTCTATGAACCTCAGTAATCCAAATAGGGACCGTGGAGGCCAATGGTAAACTTGTATTTATTCCCATTTTGTAAGACCTTGGTAGGACCTTCACATGCACATTCACACACTATGGGCAGATTGGGAAGGCTAATTAGCCTAATCTGCATGTCTTTGGACTGTGGAAGAAAACTGGAGAACCCGGATGAAACCCAAGAAGCACATGCAAACTCCATACACACACCCGACGTAGGAATCAAACCCAAGAACTGCTGGTGCATGGCAACAGTGCTAACCACTACAGTACACCACTGTGCCACCAAAAGGGGTGACTACAAAAGGGTATATAACAAACAACAACCTTTCACAAGTCACAAAAAACTAAACTCCATGTAACCCAAAGTAAATGTATTTAAATACAGTAAGCCACTGATTACTAGTACAACCAGCATGATTTCTCAAATAAAATAATTTTAAATGTATTCATATGTAGTATATGTATTCATCTCATCAAGAGAAAAGTACATTGTTTTCAGTTATTACATTAAAACACAAAAATCTGCATAAAGCTGTGTGTTTAACATAAAGAACGTACTCAGGGGAACAAAATGATCAGAATGTCTTGGCATTCAATGCTTTAATGATATTCACGAAATGTTAGTGATATAATAATGACAAATAAGATTATAAGAAGATTTTGTTATTTAATAAAATGAAATTCCTATACAACAATTATAATTTAGTAAAGGTATTTTATTCTTCAAAACCTGCTAAATCCAGCTGGGCATAGACATCTGCAGTATTCTGGTGTCACTTGCTCAATCCATGTCTGATTGATGTCTTCCTGAAGATCAGGTACAGAAACTTGCCACAAAAAAAAAAAAAAATCTTGAGAATTGCCTAGTTTTAGCCATTTTCGTACAGAGTTAGACACCCCGGCTTCAGAAAGTAAAAGTCCTAACACAACTCCTCCGCCAGGTAAGCAAGAACTAATAAGTGACACCATACAGTATGTTTTATGCACAGGGAGAACTATAATACACAGCATATGTTGTCTCAATACTTTTGGTTGCAACTGTAGTTATATTTAAGTATGATGTTATCCATCCAGAACAGACCAAATTATTATTATTATTATTTTAAATACAGAATGATAAAATTGTGATACAATTATGCTGAGATAATGATGGATAAATAACTTTAACACCATGTTGTAAATACAACTGTAAAACAAAAGAATACTCACATTTACTTTTAAATCATTTCAAAAATCTTATTTAGAGAAGCAGATGTAGCGGTAGGAACTAGACATGGCAAACACAACAGCTGTATTACCATCACATATAGGAAAACTAGTGCAACCGACAAAGGAGAAGATTCAACCTGGGATTAAAACAAAAGGTTATTAAACAGCACTGAGGTAAAAAAAAAAAAAAAAAACAATCAGTGATTTTTATTGTTTACACTTTAGGCATGTGAGATTGCATCGCAGGGTACAATTTGGAAACACCAATTACCCTGGAGGACACCCAACAAGCACAGGGAGACCATGCAAACTTCACACACACAGATCTAGAGTGGGAATCGAACCCTTACCCCTGGAAGTGACACAGTTCAAACCGCTACACCACCATGCAATTTAATGTTTTGGTCATCTGTAGTTGTCTACAGATTTCGTGGAGATCCTTGTTTGAGACATTGCATTTAGTTGCATCAGCAGTGGTTTCTGTGGTGGTCCAGTAGCTAGTGTTTAACATGCTCACTACCAGAGCCTGGGTTCAAGTCCTGCTTGGGGCATAAGCATAATCACTGAAATGTTGCAGAAAGTCTGGCATTAGCAGGATGCTGTTTTAAAGTTGCATTCAACATTATCCCAGTGTCAACATCGTTCTGATGCAATTTCGACAATGTCACACTGTAATGTTGCCAGATTAATATCAAAATATTGACAACCAGAAATTCTTGCTGAGCAAATACAAGAGTGAGTCAAAAATCCACACTCTGGCTTTTAATTTTAATTAACTTTTAAAAGACGAATGCAATGGTACCTCAGCATATGAACGCCCCGCCTCACAAGTTTCCACCTTAAGAACTGAAATTTTGCAAGAAATTTGCCTCGCCATACTAAGCATTTTCAGCTTACAGGCGAAAGAACCGAACCGAACACCAGCTAAGTTGTGCGTCTGTCTGGGAGTCATTGAAAACTCGTTTATGTCAGCATGTTTTCATTATTTTGTGAAGGGTTTTTTTGCATTTTATACAAGATTTATAGCACCATGGGTCCCAAGAATGTTAGAAAGAGCAGTAACAAGTAGAAAAAGAGCCACTCGCAGTTTAATTTTTAAAGTAGCCGGTACCAAAAGGAATCATAAGTTAAGGTAAATGTCTTTTTTTATTTTATTTTATATTTTACTTTATTTATATGGCTTTTCTAAATGTTTGGATTGATTTTATATGCAAAAATATGATTATAGTGTTGGAAATTTTGGGTGCCCAGAACATATTACCTGCATTTACATTATTTCCTATGGGAAAATGCGCTTTGCAATACGAAATTTCACCTTAAGAACTCGTCTCCGGGACGGATTAAATTCATATGCCGAGGCACACCTGTACATAAATGTTCAACATAATCCCTTTGCTTTAGAATACACTTCGCCCATCTGTTAGCCTACTTTCATATTACCTCATTTAATACATTTTAAAGGGTGAGCTGCAAGCCACAAATGCACTGCTGTCCGCACTTCCTTTTTTGTTATCCTCACAGGGCTGCATTCAGGGGACCAAACAGGTGAAAGTCTAATGGAGCCAGATCACAACACGCTTGGATAGCAGTCACATTCATTTAATCCAAACTGTTGATTGTATAATCTTTTTCCTGGTTAAGTTTACTGGCCCTTTGAGAATCCCAGAAAACTGTAAGCATCAATTTTCTAGCTGATAGTTGACTTATGAAATTTTTCCAGGTCAATAATTGAGGATGTTTTTGTTCCATACTCTACTATTTACACTCAGGCCCATAGCATGGAATACATGTTTCATCACCAGTAATGATTCTTTTTAAGAAACTCAAAAAGAATTTTGTTTGCAAATATTCAAACACTTCTGTTTATGCTCTTCTATGAATTGTTTCATCACCAGGTGCACCCTCAGACCACAAACAACAAATCATCGCATGCTGCTTTTTTTCCATGCAAATCATAAGTGCATTTTGCTTGCACCACAGTTACAAAATAAATGATGTAACAGGTTCAGACCTGCACAGCAGTGACTGGGGAATGTGGACAATTTTTTATTCTAACTCATAACTATCATTTAACTATCACACTGCACTAAAATTACAATTGTATCATAATTGTTTGAGTACTTTTGGCACTGATAGTTATTCGTAGGCAAAATGGCTTTTTTTATTCAGAGCTCTTCGTAATACTTGCTTTTGGCATTTATTGTATAAAATTAAATAAAAACAAAAAAAAGTTCAATTTATTTGGGCATGAGAGCAAAATTCAGCCATTGACTCAGAATAAATAAATCAGATGGATACATGAATCATGTCAACAGCTGGGAAAAATGAATATTGCTTGAATGTAGTCATCAGTTTCAATTTGAGCCTTTCTACAACATGTGTATCCCCATCGAGGCTGGGAATGAGATTTCTTTATATTTTTTGACAATTATTATGAAAAGAAACTTTTCCTATGAAACTGGATGTCTGGAACTGACATTTAATTATGAGAAGCAAATACAGCCCAGGGGGAAGAGATAAACCACTGCAGAGAGAGAGAGAGGGAGAGAGAGAGAGAGAGAGAAAGAGAGAGAGAGAAAGATAGATGATTTTGCTGTCCAATGGTGTCAATGGATTATCATAAAAAATGGAAGCGGCGGCCGGAGTTAGGGAGTATCAGAGAACAGAGCAATGAAACTGAGACTGATAACGACACTACAGAGTGTGGAATGGAGAGAGGCAGTATAAAAGGAAAAGACCCGTGAACAAAAAAAAGGAAAAGACAACAAAGTGAAAGACTGATTGAAGTACCGCCCCAGAAGAAGTGCAGCTCCTTAATTGTTGCCGTCATGCATTGCTCTTTGTTTTTTTTTTTTGTATAAAAAGTGAGAGGGAAAGGGCATTTGTTAAATGAGGGGGTGCGATGAATGAGAAAAATGTGTGCTGTCATTTCTCGTTATTGGTTCTGAAAGGAAAGAGTCTCATTAAAACGAGCCTGTTGTTGTGGCTCTTGTCATAACATGAGGCTAAAGAGACAAACAGCCTCAAACGCTCTAATGATGCTAGCAGTCAAGCGGCAACAGACGCACTGGATTTATGATAAAATCTACGTTTTTTTTTAAACGGCTGCTGCTTTTTACATGCCAAATGAGTTCATTTACCCATGTCTCGAAATAGTATTAATCACTGCTTTAACACAAAGTTCATATTATCACATAATCATGTACTATAATTAGTACAATTAATTACTATACAGCAGTGTTTCAAAGTATAGTACAATTTTCAAAAGCACAAAATAAACACCTTAAAATAAATTATGGTATTTTCAACTTAAAGTACCTTTAAGGACGTCGCATGAAGTACTATATTTAATAACATCTATATAACATGAACGTAGCCCCCACTGGTAAATGCCATACTTAGTTTTTTATTGTATATATAATTATTAATTAATTTTATTGTATATATTTGACTTTATTTAATTCCAACTTAAATTATACTGTAATTAAACTTTAAGGCAGTGGTAGCTCAGAGGGCTACGGTACTGAGTTCCTGATCGGAAGATTGGTGGTTCGGTTCCCAGCTCTTTCGCCCTTAACCCTATCTGCTCCAGGGTCACTGTATCATTGCTGACCCTGCGCTCTGACCCCAGTTACACTGGGATAAGCGAAAAAAGAATTTCACTGTTCTGTAATGTATATGTGACAAATAAAGGCTTAACTTAACTAATGTGAGGACGGGACTTATACATTCACTCACTTGCTCACTCCCTCATCCTAGACCATATCTATAGAACACGCGCACAGACCTGAAGGCATCTAATTTTTATACAAATTGGATATAACATACTGTACAAAACAGTAAATATCTAAGTTTTCTAACTTATAATAGATAGAAAAATAAAAGCAGCAGAAGATATTTAAAGGTAAGAAGGCTATGTTATTGTTCTTGAGCAAGACACTAACTGTAATCCTCAACTGATCATATGTATAATAAGATAAATATAAGTCACTTTGAATAAGGGTGTCTGCCACATATCATAAATGTAATGAAATTCATGTTAAGAAAAAATAAAGTCTTTTATTTTAAAGTTGATAAAAAGTTTCAAGGAAGATTGTAATTGTAATTTAATTTAATTTTCTATTAAATCAAAACAGAGAACAGATCTTTTCCAGTACTACACTGAATATTTTGTATAGTTTTTGTCCCGTTAAGTCATTGTTGTCTGAATGTTCAATAGTTTATAGATACAACAAACTTTCTGCACAGAGCTGGAGGCTATTTGACCTCTGCAGAGGAAACCACTGCAAGGGTAAGCAATAAATTAGTTTCCAGTCCTCTAGCTTTTTGCTAGAAAGTGTGATATACTTTGGTTGTCCAAACACAGCCTTTGTGAGAGTATCACATTTACCCTACTGACTTCTTTAAAAAAAAAAAGCCTTAAAATGTATAATGTGATCATGTGATTTTTTTTTTCTTTTCAACTGAGTTACTATATCTTTCTCTAAATTGTTCAATATTCAAAAGATAATTTAATAAATTTGCCTTTATGGGTTCACACCTATAAGTTTGCGTAGCCAAGATTCACGATTCTGAAGCTTGTCACCAGAAAAGATTTAAATAAGTATCAGTCTGAGACTAGACTATAAAAAGAGAGCAATGGGGGAGGACATCTAACAGTATGTTTACATGATGATTTGTTAAGTCTGTATAACACTGGATATTGAAATAAATGTAAATGCTTTAGACAAACACTAAATCAAGCTTCTTCAAGTTGGACCAGCACGTCCAGTTAATGCAGTTAGAAGTCGGAGAACTCTGGACACAGAAATTGGCCAAATTTCTGATCACTGTGGCTACTAATTATTTGCTCCCAAACTCTACTTGAAGTCTTCAAGCCGATTTAAGAACAAAAAGAGTGTTTGATTTCATTTGGATTTTTGTTGCAAAAAGTGTTAAGCAGCAGATCTCTTGATTACGGTGGCAGTGAAGTGCAATACAAATTACCAAAACGGAAAAACAAAAAAACAAAACCCAAAACAAAATAACAAATTCAAAACCAAATTAACAAAACGGAAAACAAAATAACTAATATCTGACTGGCCGAGAAGTGCGATACAAATTACCAAAACGGAAAACAAATTAAAAACTAAATAACAAAACCAAAAATTATTTTTGTATATATATATTTTTTCTGTATATCTTGAGTGACAGATGTCTCGTCCAATTAGCGGTAAGCAATTCATTCGCAAACTATACCTACCTTTTCCGGTTTGTATCTGACTGGCCGAGAAGTGCAATACAAATTAACAAAACGGAAAACAAATTAACAAATTCAAAACCAAATTAACAAACGCGAAAACAAAATAACAAAACCAAAAACAAAACAACAAAACTCCCCCCCTCCAAAAAAAAATTGTTTTGGGTTTTGTTATTTGGTTTTTAATTTGTTTTCCGCTTTGTTAATTTGTATTGCACTTCTCGGCCAGTCAGATATTAGTTATTTTGTTTTTCGTTTTGTTAATTTGTTTCGGGTTTGTTATTTTGTTTTCAGTTTTGTTAATTTGTTTTGCACTTCAGGGCCACCGTACTTGATATACTGTATTATGATAACAATGGCAAAGAAAGTCAAGGTTGGCCAAATTTTCAATCCACCATTGCTGACAACAGCTTAACAAAGAGACAGTCTGGAAAAACACAGTCTGTACAGAAAGCATGCCGAAGGGAAAAGGAATAAGACCAATATGAAGACGAAAGTTAGCATCTGTGTGGCTTTTCATTACTGGAGAGACCTGAGAGATCTGAAGTGCTGGAAACTGATACAGAGCTTGCAATATTGCTTGGCAGATCATTTAACTCGTTAGGTCGTCTGGTCCAACAGTAAAAAAAGTACAAAAATATGTAAAAAAAAAAAAAATATATATATATATATATATATATATATATATATATATAATACATAAATAATTGTATATTATATTAAATTATTCCCCCAGGGCAAAAAAACAAAAAAACACATTTTGGACTATAGTGTTACATCATGAATCCACTGCATGTTTATGTGTATGAAAGTAAAATAGTGCCAAAATTCTTCAAAGCAACATAGCAGGTTGAATTACATGAACTGAAAAAAATGTGTTGCAATAAAAATGTTTAAATTTTTCTGCATTGCAATTTAATCTGAATTGAAAAAATCTGTAGAGCATTTACAATGTTTGAAATTTTTGCCACTGCAATTTATTGTGGTTGTATATTTCAAGTGAAAATGTAATTCAAGCATTTAAAATTTAATGCAAAAATATTCAAGTTACTAAATTGCAGTTCAAAAATATTTTCAAGTGTTAAAAATACAATCTTCATTATTTTTCAATCTTACAAATTCAGGTAGACAAAATTCAGGTTGCTAAAATTCAGGTATGTTTTTGTCTGGAATGGCTTATGTTTTTGATGGTTTGTGTTATTATTGCATTCTATATATTTTTTTATTTGATCTTAACACGTCATAAGCTTAAAAATTGTACACAGAGTCTAGATGCTTAGAAATGTTTGTAGCAAACTATTAATTTACAAAGTTTAGCAAAAACACAACACTCATTACATATTCTCAATAATGTTGGATGTTTGTACATTCATGAATTTTTTCCAACCATAAAGTGAAACAACAGTATTCTGCAACTGATGTTCAGTATAATTACACTGAAAATTTTTAGTGATATAGATGCACGCATTTCAATCATAGGTCAAAACATTACTAAATGTGGATGAATTATAAAAGCCAGAAGTACTATTAAATGAATAGTCATTTGGCAGCCAAAGGAGCTAGCTCTTATTGCTGAGCTAAGCCAAATGATCTGAAAAAAAAAAAAAAAAAACAGAATTCCCATCACTCGTTTCTGCAGGGTGAGACATGAAGTTATAGTTTCGGACTGAAGGGAGGGAGTGCTTCAATGGCTGACATTTGGCAAAAAATGTCAGCGCTAAGTAATTGCTTAGCGCAGCTCTAATACACTACCAGTCATACGTTTGGACACAGCTTCTAATTCCACTCCATCTGATTTTTTTTATTTCTTTGTACATTATAAAACAATGGCATCCAGAATGTGCAGTAATCTCCTTTGAACAGATGATATTGAGATGTGTCTGCTGCCTTCATAATGACTCTAATGTGAGGTGCAATAAATTGGTGATTTTGCGGCTGGTAACTCTAAATGCACTTCTCCTTTGCAGCAGAAGTAACTGTTGATCTTACTTTCCTGGGATGGTCTTAATGAGAGCCAGATTCATCATGGAGTTTGATGGGTTTTGCAAATACACTTGACAATACTGTTCTTGAATTATTCCAGAACAGCTAACCATCGCGTTTTAAAATAACTGACTGTTGTTGTTGTTACTTAATTACCTAATGCTATTTGTGTTATTTCAGTTTGAAAAAAAAATCAAGTTCTAGGACAGTTCTAATGTTCTAGAATGTAAAAAATAAATCAAAACCTGTTTAAACATTTGATTGGTACCATACTAAAATCTGGGGTTTCTAAGTTAAAACCACAGAAAAGTTTTGCCCCTAAGGTTCATTGACTGAATACCAAAGATGCCACGATTGCCATCTGTCACCAACTGTTCAAGAAAGTAAAAATCTGTCCTGCTTTCTGGGTGGAGGGGATGGCATTTCTCTTTCTTCTCTGTCAATCAGACTGACACTGCCCAGTTGTGGGCATTTGTTTGTGGAAGATGGCAAATACTGTAGCTCTTTTTCTCTAAAAGTGACACAACATAATCAACAATTTAAAAACCTCAGAGAAAGTTAGCTTTCACCCTCAATAGAACTTAGCTTCTGTGTGACAGCAGAGAAACTGATTATATGTGGGAATGGCCAATCAAGGAGAAAATTAATAGAAAAATGATAAAATATGACATTTGACTTCCTACTGTAGTTCTCCAACACTCTTTGTATGTTTATTCTATACACTACGATTACTCAGGTTATGGAAATAATGAACCTTATTAAACCTGTTAATAATATGGTAAATATTCATTGAACTTTGTTAGATTTATGTTATTAATTGTTTAGTCAGTTTAGGTTGATTTATTTCGTTTAGGTTACTGGTTTAGTTACTTCTTATGTTTAGGATAAAATGAGGTTTGTATAAACTAATAAGTTACACAAATATCCAACCCCATACAGTTGTCATGAAAGCAAAATCTAGCTATGGAGACCAAAACCACTTTTTGGATGAGGCTGCAAATGTTTAGTTCTGTTGTAAAGTTGGACACTTTAAGAAACACTGTAGCTTAGTGGTTAGCACTCCGGGGTCCGGGTTCGATTCCCAGACTCAATTCCTGTCTCGCCCTAGCCCTGTGTGCATGGAGTTTGCATGTTCTCTCTGTGCTTGTTGGATTTCCTCTGGGTACTTCGTTTTCCTCCCGCAGACCAAAGACATGCTTAATTTGCTGACTGGTGTTCCCAAATGGCCTGTAATGTGTAAATAAGTGTGTGTATGTGTGTGCCTGTCATAAGATGGATTGTCACTCTGTTCAGGGTGTACCCAGCCTTGTGCCCTAAGGTTCCTGGGATAGGCTCCAGGCCCCAACGCAACCCTGAATACAGGATAAAGCGGTACAGACTAAGAGTGAGTTGGATTTAATCTGGGATGGAATCACTTTTGTCACTACATATAATACTGTAGGTTATTTATGCTTCTGTCTAATCTTGTAGTAATAGAGATCTATAGAATTAACAGTTGAAGGTTTGTACGGTTTGTACAGAAGTATCATTATTTCTTTCTGATCCAAGTATATCTCAAAGACATTATAAAAAAGTACATTTGCAGTGAGTAGAACTAGACTTGTTGGTGGATTAGGCATCCCTGTTGACAGCGTTGGTGTCAGGTTGCACTTGTTTAATTATTCATGCCTATCCATCATGTCTGTCATTGACAATCATGACAGTACATCTGTTATTGATACTAAAGCCAAAAGTGACAATCCTACACCACACACCCAAACATGTACACTGACATGATTATGTATGAGTATATCTGTGTGTGTGTTGGCAAACGTGAAAGCAAGCTACAGGTAAAGGAGTCTTTTCAGAAGGACTACGGCTCCTCCCTTCACCTCACTGTTCTGTCTGACCTACGTCTGTCCCACCAGTCCAGAGTCGACACCATTCACTCCATCACATCACACTGTGTATCAGACAACTGTGTGTGTGTGTGTGAGTGTGTGTGTATGTGCATGTCTGTGTTTGCGAGTATCTAGGCGACTTAGGGCATTGCAGGCAGCCAGAGCAAGTCTGGTATCTCAACATGCGGTCGCTTTCACCCTTCTGGACAAGGTCCACAATTTGCAGACAAGGCACAGTGCAGAGAGGTCTGTAGGCAAACAGCATGCTGTTAATACGGAAAAGTCTAATTACAGAATTATTAAGCAAAACATGTTAGGATTGCTGCATACTGAGCTTAGAGACTATTGTCCAGTGTTTAAAATGAACACACTGTGACTTGAGTAAAATCTGCCACTGGCAACTAACGACAGACAACTAAGCTCAGAGTGTTGCTTATACTGATAAAACTAATAAAATAATAGGATTTATATATATATATATATATATATATATATATATATATAAAATCCTATTATTTTATATATATATATATATATATATATATTCTGTATATAAACAATACCAATTATTTTATTAGTTTAGGATTCCGGAAGCATGCTTGTATATCAAAGCACTTGTATATCAAAGTGAATTTTACTATAATCGAATAGTATTAAGAAATAATAAGAAATAATAGAAACTCAGATGGTTTGTTTCACAACCCAAAATGTTAATATAAAACAACAAATAAAAATGTAAAAATAAAGTCAATTAACCAGCACTTTACCATTGATACCTTTGTTACTGTATAGACACACACACACACACACACACACACACAGTAATGACACACTTATCTCCCACACTGCTACAGCCTGTTTAACTTTTTTTCTTCCCGAGGCCATTCTTGCAGTACAGTTACTAAAGAACAGTTACTACACTTGGATAAATGTTTTTACGCTTTCTCATGTTGATTATACAAGTGACGCACGCACACTGAGACTGAGTATGCGAGACGATTACCCACAATCTCACAGTGCAAGGGAGAGAAGAACCATTTGCTCGTTTATTAAGTCTGCTACAAATCCATGATGCAAATCTCCCGTTCCACCACATCTCCACTGGATTCAGATCTGGTGATGGTCGAGTCTGTGGAGCCGACAAATCTTCAGCAACTGCATGACGCTCCCATGTAAAAATGGGCACTTAACTAATTGTCTTCTTCAAGAAACCACTTTGAGATGATTTTAGATTCGTGATATTGCATGTAGTTCTGTGGTTATTAATGGATGGACATGGTCAGCAACAATACTCAGGCAGGTGGTGGCATTAAAGAGATGCCCAGGTGGTTCTCAGGGGCCCAAACTGTGTTAAGAAAATATCAGCACACCATTACACCACCACTACCACCAGGCTGAACTATTAAGACAAGCCAGGAAAGATCTATGTTTCATGTTGTTTAGGACAAATTCTGACCCGGCCTTCTGAATGTCAAAGTAGAACTCAAGACTCATCAGACCAGGCATTTGTCCATCTTCTATTCTCTAATCGTTTGATGAGGTCATGTAACCTATAACCTCAGTTTCCTGTACTTGGAAATAGGAAACAAAACCATGCTACATTCACTGTCAATTGAGTCACCTTTCGTCTTCATTCTGATGCTCGGTTTGAACTTCGTCTTGTTTCTATTCGATGCAGTCGATGCATTTAGGCAGAATGACATGCTAGTAACTTCGTCTTGTTACTAGCATGTCATCCTGCCTAAATGCATCGAGTGCCACCACAAATAAGATGAGAGTCGACTGTACATAAGGGTCAAACATAAGTGCATATGGATTTCATAAAAGGAACTTAAACAAAAAGTAAAAAGATATTACGGGTTTGGAAATCCCTATTCGACACATTTTTTGTGAATGATTAGAACTTGTACAAATCTCTGAAAACATTTGTTCTCTAGGTATCATGGAAGTAGGAAGAGGTGAATACCAAGTCAAAAGCTGTAAAAAAATGTCCTGATGTTTGGTTGCAACAAACTGTAGCTTAGTCTGATTCCTTAATAAATGTATGAAAGAGTTAAACAGTACCAACTTTTTAAAATGACTTAACAAGTAAAAACAGCTGTGTCAGATCCTTTGACTGCACAAAATACTGCCACACTTCAGCATTTTCCTAACATGGCAGTGAGCACCCCAGTGTGACACTCACTCGCACCATGACTCACTGCTGTGTGTGTGTCAGTGACGTGAAACCTAGACTCTATTTGAAGCATACAAAAAGAATAATGCATTAACAAATAATTAATAAATAAAGAATACAGAAAATAAATATCCATAAATAAAATTCCTCAATTTTCTGTCCAGCATCAAGAATAATTACTGATCTATTGAATTGCTTTTTAAAAACACAAGATCCTTTAAAGCAGCTTTGTCACGGCAAACATTATATGCTGATTTGTCAAAAAGTGACGTCTTATGCCGTATCGCAAACTATCGATATTCTGGATACGTGGTGAAAATCCAAACGCTTCTTATCAGGGCACAGCACTGTGGTATAGAAGAGAAATATCACATAAGCTTAGGCCTTCGACTGGCATCTGAAAAAAACTTTCAGAGCAATGAAAGATGAACCACATCACTGATAGGTCAATAATAGAAGTCCTTATATATTGTGAAGAGGAACTCAATTATTGCCAGGATGTTCATTTAAACAAGAACTGACCTGGTAGATGTAATACAATACACTGAACTCTTTGATAACTTATGAGTAATGCTACCATTATTACCATTATACCACTGTACTCTTAATATCTACTCCCAAAAACAGAATGTATGAAAATAATTTAATTCCTTAGCTGAACCGATATTTTAATGTTTCCACTATTGCACTCCAATCATAATGTATGTTAAGTTATATGTAAGTGCATATCTACAGTATGTTCACCTTACCCACACGTTATGGTACTCTAGTAATTGTTAAAGCAGTATAAGTTGTAACATTTTTTGAATGTAAGTTTACAGTTTCTGAAGGTGAGACACTTTATTTATATACATCACTATACTTATTCATATATTTTATAGGGCCCCTGTGTGAAGCATGCTGAACTCTTAAAAGAAGACTTGTACTGTATTTAATGGCGAAATAACGTCTCTTAATTAAAAATAACAACTGCTAACAGATTTCAGATTGATTTTCTGTTTCGGAACAATTGAGAATGATTAATCATGTAAATAAGCCTTTTCATCATAACATGCCATAATGCGCTGTGTTGAACTGAGCTGTGATCATTTATTTTGCTGTAGTTGTTGTGTTGGTAGTTGCACAGTGGTGTAGTGGTTAGCACTGCCGCCTTGCATCTCCAGGATTATACACTAATCAGCCATATCATTAAAACCCCAAACATTCCCAGTATTTCCCTTGGTAACTATGATGCCTCAGTCCATGTCTCCACAAGACCTCTGGAGATCTAGCACCGGGATGTTAGTGGCAGATCATTTAGGTGCTGCGGGTTGCAGAGTGGGGATGCGGCTTTTATAGATCGGGCTTGTTTGTCTGGCACCTTCCATGGGTGCTCAGTCAGATTGAGATCTTAGGAATTTCAACAAGGTCAGATCAACAAGGCTCTTTGCTTGCTAAGCCCCCTACAAGATGCACGGATATATATATATATGCCTCTCGTCCAATCAGATTGCTCGTTCGGAACTAACTGATGTATAATCAATGTTATTCAAGTCACCTAGTGGTGGTGTTATTATTGTGGCTGATCAGGGTAAAATAGATGTACAAAATTTCAGTGATCTATGATTTTAACAACAAACAAATAAACAAACCAAAAAAACAAAAAAACACCTAAAGGCATTTTCCAAATTATGTGCAATAGTGCAGTTTGTTATTCACGACAGACATCAGTCATAACATACTGTGTATCTGTACTGAAGAAGCCTGTACTGTATGTATTATAGTATTCACAGCAAAGAATTAATCTCAGAGTGTAGCTCCAGTATAAGTAGCTCTGCAGTCAGATTTCCCAGTTAAACCACGATCAGGTCATTGAACAGGTGCTTAAATCTAATCAGTAAAGTGGTGGAATAAGATACTCGGGTCTGGATTAATGTAATCCAGGATCATCTTCATTTCCTTTATACGAGCCAGAGTCTCCATAAAGAGATCTATTGCAATATAATTCCATCATTTCCATCAGTCCAGTCAGCCACAGGAATGTCTGTAAAGCAGGAGGAGTGTCAGCTGACTGATCCGAAACCATTAGGACAGTATGAGCAGGCCTTTTAAAATGCAGACGAGGAGATGAGCACGGCTTGACTAAACAAAATCAACAGGATTAAACTGTTTCACACGCTATGATAAAACATGAGACCTGATTTCTCAAGACTGGCTTTGATACACCTAATAGGATAAAACATTCCTGACACAAAGTTAATATTTAAAGCTTGTGAACGTATACTTTATTTTATTCTGTGGTTTTATTCTTCAAATGCTGAATTTCATCCCAGTAAACACTGAAAGCACGGTTCTGCTTTCCGAGTCTGCTTAGCCCATCCTGGTGCCGGACTTTGGCTTTGAGCTTCTTTCCGCTGATAATCACTCACCGCTGATAGTCTAAAGATTGCTATGAGTTTGCTGTGGATGCTAGCACACAGATAGCCTAAAGATTGCACTTGCCAAAAACTAAATATTCCCAAGCCTCAATCACTCTTCAGTGAAAAAGTTAGCTACAGTAGCTCTTGTCATAAAACTTGACCAAAACTATTGGCTCATGCTTTCATATATGGAAAAATGCAGGGACTTGCACATGGCAAACAAATGATGTGCTGAATCAGATAAGGTCTGTGTATTGCAGATGTTTGCGGGTTTTACTGTTGTGTATATGAAAATGGTGTGCAGTAACAAATTAGAGATGTTTAAAAGTCTGGGAAAATCTTTCACATGGTGAAATTCATTTAATAAAATCTGTTTCACTGCACACATTTTCTTTTCTTTTTTTTTTTTTTTTTAAATTACATTCAAAGCAATCCTTCCGACTCCACTGAGAGACACTAACGCAGAGACTGTCTAAAAGCAACTGCTATATATATTGATTCCATTTTCTTTCAAGATAACATGTCATAAAAAAAGAAATAAATATGGCCATGAGAACTAAGTCTACTATTATTTATTTATAGCCTACAGCAAACTTTATAGCTGTGCTTGTTAAGCTGGATTCTTATCTACCGTACCTGCACTTGAGCAAAAGACAATCTAGTTTAGAAACTTCATTAAAAAAAACATGGGTCATTAGATTTCTAAGATTTGAAGGGGGTGGAGAATATTAATAGGCAACAGGAGCTTGGAGCTGGTTAGAGAGTAAAGAAGCAAAGCAAATTGTTTTTTTGTTTTTTTTATCCTGCCTCGAAGCTCCAGGGTTGGGAGTTTGATCCTGAAATCGAGTTACCATCTGAGCTGAGTTTCACATGTTCTCTCCAGGTCAGTGTGGGTTTCTGGATGGTACTGTGATTACATCTCACCTCCTAAACACATCAAAAGGTGAACTGGTGACCCTAAATTGCTTCTGGGTACGGATGAGTGTGTGTGTGTCTTTAGCCCCTTTCACACAGCCCATTTAACACGGGACAGCTTTGCCTTCGTTACACCTTTCCTCAATGTGAAGGTGGAAGTGAGGGGATGTGGATGTTAGTTTGGTAGTGGAGGCAGTCACAGGGCTGACATACAGTAAGAGCTGCATAAAAGGGAGAGCAGGGGTGTGACGTTTTGAGACAATGTGTGCCACCAGCCACCAGAAGATTTAACAAAAACAGTGAACAGCAGCTAAACCATAGATATGTTATAGAGAATAGATCAGAAATATCCAGCACACTTACTGTATCGTAAGAAGTTTGCAGGAGAGAAAAATTTTTTTTTTGCTAATATTGATACTGTAATATTGCAATGAATCCTGATGTAGAACATGGAGGCACATCGATATTTGCAGCACCTTAGCACTGAGAAAGGAATAATCACACAGTATTTAGGCTTAATAAAACTAATACTTCAAAGCATATCCTATAATAAAAGGATTACATTAAATAAGTGGGTTATTCCAGTGTAAATAGTATGTACTGTACATACAACCACTATAAGCAACTAAACGTTACCTAAATAAAAAACGACAGTTTGACACAAATATATTTATAACTTAGAGTTTGGTTCGGTAAGTTGTGCTTCTGTCATCCGTCTGCACCCGAGCATAAATCCTCAGTTCCATTATAATTGCTTGCATACAGACGTTTACAGAGACACCCACAGACAAACTTTAGATAAAGTATCAACCATTTACTTTAATGACTTAAACTTTAAGCTAATTTTGAGCTTTAAATAAAATACCTTTTTTACTCGTTATTTGAGTAACTCTTACAAAAACAGCACATATGAAGGATGTTCAAGTCAAACAGGGACTTGTGGTGAAATTTCTCATGAATGAAGAGGTAAAACCAGTTTACATTTACAGAAGAAGGCCGTAAATGACTCCACCGAGGTGGTTGGGAGCCCACTGCCGTTATTCCGTTGAACAATCCCGTTCCTGATCATGCCTGATCCTTGAAAAACTTGTCAGATAACTTGTCACCAACATCTGTCTGTGGGAACTGTACATACAATCATTTACAAACACCACAGGCACATTACAGGAACTCGGCTGAAACCATTTCCACACGTTCCGCATGTTGTTGCAACTAAATGAGTTCCTGAGAGGCCAGCGTTTCAGACATGAAGCAAGCAGTCCAAACCTGAAGAGGTTGTGCAGTCTATCTATACCCTCCTCATTCTTTTGTTTGGAAATGGAATACACCTTTCACCTTCTATAATAATGTAACTGCAAACATTAGCTATAGCACCTAGTTAGCAAGCAGAGAATGACAATGTGTTATGTTCTTTTCTACTGTAGATTAGAAGTTTTTGATCGTTATCATCATCACTATTATATGGAAATTTTTGTGACTCACCTGTGTGCTTCCTTGGAATTGAAATGAAATTGGTCATAATGAAACCTAAGAACATGGAAACAATGTTTCTGTCAAATGTGACCCGTAGAATTGATTTGCTATAGCAGGATTCCAGATTTGCTGAAATATTGAGTAGCAGACACGTGATCTCGTCCACTCACCCTCAGCCTTCACAGGATACACTCGACCGCCAGGACTTTCTACTGAACTCTGATGCTCATAGATCACTGGCTCAGACTCCCATTCCTCAGGGGCCTTACCATGAAAAGGGAGCAACTCATCCAGACTAATACAACTAGTACAGATCTATCATTTAGAGAAAGAGAGAGAGAGAGAGAGAGAGAGAGAGAGAGAGAGAGAGAGAGAAGAATTACAGGAAAAAATAAGAGGCTGTTTGTAGCAGCTGGCTATGTGTATGCTTATGTGTGTGTGTGTGTGTGTGGCAAGGTATCGTCTTTGCATGCGAGATGGCAGGCAATGCATCAAAAGATGACAGCTCCCCCATTCTTCTTTAAACAAGAGTGCTGGGCTGGGACTCGAGGCTGGGCCTTAACTTTAATCATTCATCTAAATAAGAGCTGCACTCGTCCGACTGGGCTGCTCCGAGCCCTGCATGCCTGCACGCCTCGGGGGAATAAGAAGTGACGGCGTTCCTGCGCTACTCTCATTTGAAAACTTGTAAACATATATTTGAGTCAGATTGGAGGCGCATGACCACAGATCTTTTCGCAGATTAATGTATTGAGGGAGTTTAACATAAACTCGAGTCGTGATATACAGGGGCTGAGAGAGAGAAAGAGAGAGAAAGAGGGAGTGTGTGTGTGTGTGTGTAAGAGAGAAAGAGAGAAAGAGAGGATGGGGTGGCACCCCATTTTAAGATGAGTGACACTAAGTGACAGTGATTGATGCCCTCTCCACTCCCTCGGCGAGAAAAATCAACGAAAAAATATCAGCAATAAATAAAGGATAAAGTAAACAGAGATGGGAGGGAGAGGAAGGGGATGGAAGGAGGGAGAGAGACAGACAGAGAGAGATAGAGACACAGAGAGAGAGAGAGAGAGAGAGACCCATTTGCATAATGAAAAGACTTCGGGAGAGAGGGGGGAGAAAACCTTCCCAAGGGAACAATAAAAAGCAACAGAAAGCAAGACAGAGAATACAGGAGAGAGAGAGAGAGAGAGAAAGAGAGAGAGAGAGAGGCTTTTCAGTGGGAAGGAAAGATAAATAAATAAGAGTAACCGGCTATAGGCATGTCAAAAACAAGGAGACGGGGGAGTTACAGGGATGACAGAACGACAACCAAAGTAAAAGCACGAGGGTGGGAGGGATGGCAGGGCATGTGGCTTGTGTGTGCTGTGTGTGTGCCGGGAGTGACAGCGTGGGCCGACTCAGTCAGGTGGTCAAATAAAGGCCGCTCGCTGGCGTTTATCTACAGGAGGGCGCTGTGACTGATGGACTGGCACTGAGCACTACGCTGGCCAAGCAGCACTTCTAACTTCTCCACCTCCCTGATACTGCCCAACCCTGTCCCTCTCTCTCTCTCTCTGTATTATTATTTCCTACTCATTACTATGCCCTTTGGTATGTGGTCTTACGTTTTCTGTGTTTTGGGTTCGTTTGGATTGGACAGAGAGGCTAAAAATAGCTGATTGGAGAGAAATGTCTCCTTGTGTGTGTGCAAGTTGGAAGCATGTGGAGTGGAAATGAATTAGTGTCCATTTTTAGGTTCTAATCTATAGACAAAAAAGTGCTGAATCACTTAACTAAATTCAGTGACGATCGGTAATGCTCCCTGCATGTGTGAGTGTGTGTGTGTTTGAGAAAGAGAGATTTGATCGCAATAAGAGTAATATACTGTATGAGAACCAAAATATTCAACTGCAAACCAAACCAAAACTCCGCCCACAAGACAAGGTGGTTTGGCAAAGAAGAAGAAGAAGGAAACAGTTTTGTTTCTGCCCAAAAAAAAAAAAAAAAATCAATACAGGTTTGGAACCCATTAATCAAGTCCTCGCCTTTCCACCCGCTTCTCCCAACACTCGCAGTGGACTTGTGTTCAAGTTGGGATTTTATTTTCTGCGATTTCGCTCATACGTTGCTTCCAACAGAGACTCAGGTTGCTGAATATTAGGTGAGAAACATGTTCAAGGACGAAGCTTGCGGACCCCTGGCTGAGAGCTGAACACACACACATGCGTGCCATCTGCTAGCGCCAACCGTAATGCTGACCACCACTTCATTTCAGTCTGGAGGGGGAGATGTGATGGCTAAAACACAATATACGCACGCACACAAGTAATATCATATCCATTACACATGCACATCCTGAATGTGGAACGGTATACTGTTACACATTGTACATGCACACATGAAAACCTTATCGATTTCACAAGCACACTATAATGCTGTCAGTTAAAAGTGGTGTGTTGGTGGGGGGCAAATAAGATTAAGCTCAGTCTTAAAACCATGGCGAAAGATGGACTGGATGAGATAAATCTTTCCCAGATGTGTATGGATGTGTGTGGATGCTGCTGTGCGATGGATGCCATTCAGGGCGTGGCACTGCCTTCTGATCGGTGTTTCCAGAACTGACTCTGGAAACATCACAACTTTGAACAGAATGAAGTGCTTACTACAGATGAATGAAAAAAAAAAGAAGTTCCAATCAATTTCCATCTGTATTGGAAGGATTCTAACAACGCTACCTGTCTGAGACCTATCAATTGAGAGGAGTCTCGGACACGTGCCCGATTGTGTTCATAATTCTGCATGTGTGTGTTTGTGTGTGTTTGTGTGTGCGCCAGATGGAGCAGTTGCTCTGGCTCCACTCAGGTCATCCTACCTGCAGGAAGCTGCCTAGAGGCTATGACAGCTGGCAGCTCAATAAACACACACACACAAATCTGTATACATTTACTCTACAGTATGCACTGCAGACATAGTGCACTCGTTTTCTGAAATGAAGATTGTTTAATGTTCACGTATAACTTGTAACGGTTTCAGGCGCACGTTAGCAGGAGCGCGCACGGCTCATTGGCTGAGTAAATGGTCATTCCAAACCCTGGGGCATCACCGAGTTCCACTGAATAACTTTATAAAATATTGTATTAGGTCCTACAGCAGAGCAAGGTTCAGTGATTACGAAGTCAAAAAGCCACACATGTAGCTACATTCAATTTCATATCAAAAGCAAGTGTCTCAGAAAAATAAGCAGAGAGATATGAAGCTGGCATCTTGGTAAATGAATGTCTACTAGCCATGGGGCACACACACATACCCAGACTTATCTCTCTCTCTCTCTCTCTCTCTCTCTCTCTCTTACACACACTCAAAATGTTTTTTTTTCTTCTTTTTTTATTTAGTAATAGTCCACATAAAGCTTTCTATGTAAATTTCTTACTCAAAGTATGGGATTTATTATAATTAATGGACACACACACACTTTTGGTAAGGTTTTCGATTACATTTTGGAGAGTGCCTAAGGGGATTTTTCTCCATTTTGCATGAAAATCACTTCATGCCCAGGTGCATTGTCATTCATTCATCTATACGTCTAACGAAGGAAAATATTAATGTCACTGAATCTGAAGAAAACTTTGTGACAACCACATTGTTTTGACCATGGTAGTAAATAATGATTATGCAGCACTACATATTATAGTGGCCTAATTGTGAAGTCTGCTGGACCATGCCATAGGATTAGACCTGCTGACCTGTTATAAAAAAAAGAAATCATGTACTGGATTGTATTTTTATTTACTGTAAATATTGTTGAACACATAATATGTTTCTGGTCATGCTTAAATCTAAGGAACACTGGTCAAAGTCTTCATTAATTTCCCCTATTTGGTGTAATTTATTAGATGACACACTAACCACTACCGATCAACATATGTAAAAAAAAAAAAAAAAAAGATTTCCATTTTTTTTACATCAACTGCACCAACTAGAATGTAAAATGCTCTATTTCTTTCAAAAAATAATATTTTGTGTGTATATATATATATATATATATATATATATATATATATATATATATATATATATATATATATAAACACATACATATGTGTCTATATATAATTTTAAAATCCAAATACACTAGCTTTTAGTTTGCAGTAGTTAGATATTATATTTTTTTATTTATAATCTAATATAAAGATAATAATATATAAGAGAATAATATTCTCCTAAAATTCTCTTTTTATTTTCTTAATGTTTTGCTTTTATCCTATGCTGCTTTATTGCTGTATTGTTGTTAAGCTATATTCTTAATTATATAATCTATAATTTTGGGCTTACTGTTTTAATGTCTATCCATTTCTTAATTTTACATGTTCATTTTTATTTTAACAGCTTGTTTTATTTTAACATCTTGTGTGGATTTCATATTTTTCTTTACTGATTATAAAGATTATTTTTCTTGTTAATTGTCTTCATAATTTGTTATGTAAAGCTCTTTGGTCAATTTAAAGTTGCTAATAAGTGCTATATAAATGAATTATTGATTGATTTATTGATTGAATAATTAATTGATTGTATGGTATAACTATTAATAAATGTTTCCAAAGCTCCATATAGGTGTTACAACTTGATTTTATAACATAACTACTAGTTAAGGAGCATACATGCAGCTCTAAAACAACGTTTTTAGGATAATTAAAACAGAATTCTATTCATGTTTTATGAATTAAATATTTTCAAATTTTTGGCTATATGTATGAAATTGGGTTCTCAGAGGCATTGAAGAAGAGTTACCTTCAAGAATCAATACATATATTAGATACATAGAATAAAAGATATGAACATACAGCACAGCAACTGAGATGGATGGATTGATGAATAGACAGACAAACTGTATTCAATAAAACTACATACAATTACAGAAACATGCAAAACATGATGACTACATCTTCTATACCGCTTATCCTGAGCATTTCCCGGGAGACTTAGAGTATGAGGACGGGTATACCTTAGACAGGGTGCTAATCCATCACGGGGCACACACACACACACACACACAAACATACAGCTCTGGAAAATAATAACAGACCACTGCAATTTACCCCAGAAAACTTCTGGAATGTCATCAAGAGGAAGATGGAGGGTCAGAAACCATCAATCGAAGCGAAACTATTTGATTCTTTGCAAAAAGAGTGGTATAAAGTTACTCAACAGCAATGTGAGACACTGGTGGAGAGCCAAAATGCATGAAAGCTGTAACTGCAAATCGGGGTTATTCCACAAAATACTGACTAACATTTTATTTTATTTCTGAACAAAAAACTTAATGAATTAAATGACTCAAAAAAAAGAGAGTTAAATTTAATTTAGATTCAAAGAACCTAGTCACTAAAATGATTCAAACTTCCCATTACTAACGCACACAGACTCGAGGAACTCATGGCCCTGGAGGTGCGGGGCCACAGTGTTAACCACTACACTGCCATGCTCTCACATATGATCACTATCCAAATTGAAAAAGATTAATTAATTAACACATTAACAATAAAATAACAATATAATATACAAATTAAGCAGATATAAGATTTAGACAAAAGAACATAAAATATTAAGACAGTTTGGACATCTGAAGGTAAGACCTTGATCGGTGAGGTCTAGCAGCTGAGTAAGGAGTTAAAGGGTCACTAATATACGCTGGAGGGAAAGCATGTAACGCTTTGTAAGTTATTAAAAGATTTTTTTTTTTTTTAATCGATTGTAAAGCACACAGGTAGCTACTGTAAGGAGGCCAAGCTTGGGGTAATATGAGCTATGCGCTTTGTTCACATCAGACAGCTGACAGCTGAGTTCTGTACAGTCTGAAGTTGAGTAACTGACTGACTGTTAAGGCACACAGTGAGAGAGCGTTATTAGAAACAATCCTGAAGGAAATAAAATGAGATCTCTGGCTGCGTGCTGCATTAACATGGATTTAATGTAAGAACAAACCACACAGATGATTTTAATGATTAGATCTAATTGGTGTATTGACTCTGGGCACCAGGTACATGTTCTCATCGCTACAGTTATGGAATTACACACATTTCCTTTTTAATGGTTTACACACACACACACACGCACACACACAGATAGATGTAGATGGTTTGTGGTGTGATTTGCAATGCAAAGTAATCTATGCTCTCAGGAGTGCTTCTTAAAAGTCTAATTTTGATTAATGTGAATCAAGAGAGCGCCGCCTTCACCGTACAAACCGGTTTATGAGAAAACGCTCAGAATACATTTTAGTGAATTCTGTCTTCTGTGTTACAAGGTAAAGCATGTTACACTATTTCAACACTGGGTTGCTATATTATCCATATGCCATGGACAGATATTGGCATAAAACATTTTTTGTACAATGCAAAGCGTATATTATCATAAAAATCGTTGTGTCCGCCAGGCTATGAGCACAGATTCATGTGTGTGTGTGTGTGTCGTGGAAAATTAAATGGATCTGTCATTGCTAACAAGCTGTGAGGCATTGAGGCAGACAGGTCAGCATCACAGGACACAAGATCCAGCACTCAGTTTCCATCTGACACACACACACACACACACACACACACACAAACACACACACACACTCTGTTTATTAGATCACAGGTCTAATGACGCAAAAAGCTACCAGACACTGTCATACTCTCTCATACGCTGTCATACTGTCTCTAAATGTTTAATTTTTTTTCTTCTTTCCTTTCCACAGGAAGCATTTCTTTTTTTAAGTCAAAACTGAACTGCAGGTACAAAAATATATAAATATAGAAGTGTGAATTATATGAATGACAAGATGACAGAATAAGGTCAGACTCAGGTTCTGATGAGGAAGAGAGAGAAAAAGAAAGAGAGAAAGAGAGAGAGAGAGGTCCATGGTGTTTGTTCCCAAGGCCTGCTGTTCCTCAGCCAGGGGAGGAAGGCAATAAATTCTGGGCCAAAGTCAAAGACAAACAAGACATCCATTCTGACTGGGGCAACTCTCCCACAATGCATTGCTGCAGACTGCTGACCTTCAGGACTAGGCGAGTGGTAACATCATTACTTACGCTCTCTCCCTCTCTCTCTCTCTCTTTCCTCCTCCTTTCAACATCCAATAATAGAGCTCTTACGCTACAAAAGGCTTCTTTGCACTAAGGCTCCTCTCCAAGCTCCGCGTTTCAGGCTCCAGTTGTCTCATGGTGAACGAATTGTACACAAGCGATACGTGATCCATAAATCGTGTCCCACAGGAAATTTAGGAATGTAGCCTTTGAAAAGTTCATGTATAACATAAATGCTAATGCACGTTACACAATGAAACTTGTCACCAATTGTGTTGAGAGTTTAATGCAGTTCTGTCCATGGACCATAAGCAGTTGTCAAAAGGGCTTGGAATAAAATGTTCGAAAGACCACAAGAAAATGCTTTAGATAGGTATGTGGAGTTTGCATGTTCTCCCCATGGGTATTCCAGTTTCACAGTCCAAAGACATGCAGTGTAGGCTGATTGGTGTTTCCAACTTGCCTACGGTGTATATGACTGGGTGTGTGTGCTTGTGCCCAGAGTTCCCTTATATAAGCTGTGGGCCCTGTTATCGTTGCCTGTGTAGGATATGCAGTATAGACTGGGTATGCATGTATGTACGTATATATGTTTGTATGGATGGATGGATAGATAGATGACTGCTTCAGATCTCCAATCCGCTGTCCAATAATATAAAAATCACCACGAAGTACAATGCTTATTTTATTTGCTGGATTTGGATGGCTGGTATGGTGAAGGTTACAGCATTTGCAGGACTACAAAGCTTTTTAGAAGAAACATTAGGACGTGTGTTGGACTTTTCCCCTTCTAGTTATCCCTTCTTTCTCTCAGGCTTCTGATCAATACAGTTCACCTGTGACTGAATCTGCAATAATAAAAGCATTAGAGGAGTGAGGAAAATAACACAGAATCTTATTAAAAATGGGTGTCAGTTTCACTCCATCACTCACCGTTGTTGCCTAGGAGGGAGAGAGGGAAAAAAGGAAGAGCAGGAGAACGAGAAAGAGTGAGTGAGAAAGTATCGGCATGAAGACGAAGAGGAAAGAACAGAGCTTGATCCTATGCTATCTCCTACAGTAATGAAGCGACTTCGGAGGCCTCGGAGCAGGTAGACCTGGCTTAGCATTCAGTTTGTCTCTTGCACTATATATATACAGTATTCCATCTTTTATATTCCACCAGCCTGGCCTCAACATAGTGCTCATCTTTATTTCATTTTCAGAAGTTTTTAATTTTGACTGACAATATTACCCCACCCCCGTCTCTCTCTCTCTCGCTCTCTCTCTCTCTCTCTTATAAACCTGTCTCAATTCTAGTTCGTCAACCAATAAACAGCTCACGTGCTAATTCCAGAGTAGAATTGATACGATGTAATAAAGTGCATGTTTCCTATTTAGGAATAAAAACATGGTATACTTATTAACAAATTGTTAGTTTTGTAGTCTGGAGCAGCGATCCTTAATAAGATTAAGATTAACGTAATCGTTTTACGGCAACATTTACTGGGGCTAACAAGTGCCGGAGCGATACAATGGTTTCTTCTGTGTGTAGTGTATATTATGTCCCCTATGCGGTGAGGATGTCCCGATCTAAATATGCAAAGAAATGGTCAGTGACTCGAGCGACCACACCTTCTGTGCCAAAGTTTAGACAGTTTAGACTGTGACATTTCTCAGACTCAGCTGATGTATTTTTACTGTCTTAAAGGCTGTTCACATGTCACCCCTTTTGTGTGTAGATGCATGAGCAGGAGCATCGCAATGGTGCTGCAATACAATTAATATTAAAATAAAATTTTTGTATTGTGATCGAAACAATAGAGAGCACCACCTTTGCAATGCTCATCCATTTTTCATGAGCGTCTATGCAAGAGTGAGTTAAAAAAACTCTCAACTTTTTATAATGTCACAACCAATCAGCTCCACACATTCTGTCCTCGTTTTCTTTGTGCTTGAAGGTGCGAAGCATCGTTTTTTTTATCCCTCTTGTCCACAAATAAAAGTTAGGGCTACTGCAAAGGATTTTTAGTGCTGGAAATCCATTTATATCCTGCAACTATCTCATCATCAGGAAGCACGCTGCTCATGGTTGCTTAGCAATGGCAGCTCCAGAGCACTTTGGAAAGACGGAGAAAGCGGCGTGGCTGGCATTTTACACATTTTTTTATTATATGCAACATGTGAACGGCCCCTGAGGGCAAAATGTAACTTAAAAATCATTTTGCTATTACAATGTCTTCTTGTGTTGTCTCCTAAGGTCAGTTTGTTAAATCAGTTTATTTCGGCGTCAAAAAAATACAATTTGCTGATTTAGATTAGTTTGTTTAGGGATGAAAATTATTTAGTGAAGATTTTTCTTTTGTAGTTAAAATTTCTTCTAAAACATCTATAAACTTATTTCACAAGCAACAATTTGCCAATTTAAACAGTGTCATTACATTTGCACTAACCTTGAATGTATGTTAATTTAAAGATAGAGTTGCACTAGTTTAAGCATCTGATTGCAGTTAAACAGTGGCATTCTTTTTTCATTAGGCGTGACTGTGTTTTGTCTCAGGCTACCTTAAAATGTGAAATTACTTGTATGTTATCATGCAACAACAGGGGGCACAATCCAGCGACTTCTTGTGCCAGTCCCAAGTCTGGGTAAATGCAGAGAGTTCTGGCATTATGGGCATCTGATGTGAAACATTTGCCAAATTAATCATGCAAATCATTAACCTGACTTCCATACCGGATCAGTCATGGGTTAACAACGACCGCCACTGGTGCTGTTAACCTATAGGGCGCCGGTGGAAAATTGGGCTACTGCTGGTCGAAAAAGGAGTAGAGGAAGGTGTGTTCATAGTCAGAGAGAGCAAAGGAAAGGCAAGAGTTTACTGTAGGAGTGATAGTAGAGACTTTGAATGTTGGGACTATGACAAAGAGACAAGAGAGCTAGTTGACATGATGCAGAGGAGAAAGGTGGATATACTGTGTGGCAGACCAGTTGAAGAGGAAGCAAGACTAGAAGCTTAGGAGAAGGCTTCAAGTTGTTTTACCATGGTGTAAATAGGAAAAAATTAAGTAGGAGTTATCCTGAAAGATGAGTTTGTAAGAAATGTTCTGGAGGTGAAAAAAGTATCAGATAAGGTAATGAGTCTGAAGCTGGAAATTGAGCATGTGATGTTTAATAATGTTTACTGGTTATGCCCCACAGGTAGATGTGAGTTAGAGGAGAAGGAGACATTCTGTAGTGAGTTAGATGAAGTGATGCAGAGCATCCCCATGAGATTTCACAGACATGTTGGGAATAGGGACAGTGGTGATGAGAATGTGATGGGCAGGTTTGGTCTTTAGGATAGGAATACATAAGGACAGATGACTGTAGACTTTGCAAAGAGGATGGAAATGGCAGTAGTGAATACTTTCTTCCAGAAGATGCAAGAACATAGGGTGACAAATACATCTTGTGTCGAAGTTGTAATCTGAAAGAGATCAGTGACTGCAAAGTATTGGTAGGGGGAGTGTAGCCAGACAACACAGGATGGTGGTGTGTAAAATAACCCTGGTGGTAAGAAAGGTGAAGAAGACAAAGGCAGAGCAGAGGACAAAGTGGTGGAAGTTGAAAAAGGAAAAATGTTATGTAGTTTTCAGGGAGCAGTTGAAACAGGCTCTGGAAGGTGCTTTCAGTTGACTGGACAACTACAGCTAAGGTGATGAGAGAGACAGTTAGAAAGTGGAAAATGGAAAAGTGGAGACTTGGTGATGGAATAGGGAAGTCCAGGAATGTATACAGAAAAAGAGATTAGCTAAGAAGAAGTAGGACACTAAGAGGACTGAACACAGAAGACAAAAGTACAGGGAGATGCAGCGTAAGGTAAGGGTAGAGGTGGCAAAGGCTTAACAAAGAGCCTATGAGGACTTCTAGGTATTCTAGGTTGGACAGTAAGGAGGTAGATCTTTACAGGTTGACGAGGCAGAGAGATAAAGTTGGGAAGGATGTGCAGCAGATGATTAAAGATACTGTAGGGAAGGAAATGTACTGGTAGGTGCCAGAAGAGGTGACAAAAATGTAAGGATTAAGAGTGGAAAGGCAGTTGGTCCAAGATCTTGGAGAGTGAGAGGATTCCAGAGGAATGAAGGAAAAGCGTATCAGTGCTGATTTTTAAGAACAAGGGAGATGTGCAGAGCTGTGGCAACAAATTCTAGATTTGAGGATGATGACGGAGAAGTAGAGAGAAGGCAATAGGAAGTTGCATTGTGTCTTTGTAGTTTTAGAGAAAGCCTATGACAGGGTACCAGGAGAGGAGCTGTGGTATTGTGAGAGAAAGTCTGGACACGCAGAGGAGTACGTTAGAGTGGTGTAGGACATGTATGGGAGCTATAAGACAGTGGTGAGATGTGCTGTAGGTGTGACAGAAGAGTTCAAGGTGGAGGTGGCTCTGCTTCAAGGATCGGCTCTGAGCCCCTTCTTGTTTGCTCTGGTGATGGACAGAATGACAGATGAGGTTAGACAGGAGCCTCCATGGACTATGATGTTTGAAGATGACATCGTGCTTTGTGGTGAGAGCAGGAAACAGCTCTCACCACAGGAAAATCTAGAGAGGTGGAGGTATGCTCTGGAAGGCAGAAGAATAAAGGTAAGACACAACAAGAATACATGTGAATGAATGAGAAGCACCCAAGGCTACAGGAAGCAAAGTTAAAGAAAGTGCAGGACCTTAAGTACTTAGGGTCAACGGTCCAGAACAATGGAGAGTGTGGAAGAGGCGTGTGCAGGTAGGTTGGAACGAGTGTAGATAAGTGTCAGGTGTGTTGTGTGATGTAAAAGTATCAGTAAAAAGTAACAGCCGAAAGACGAAGAAGGCAAAGAAGTTACAAGCAAGCTTACTAAAAGTTATTTGCTTATCACTAATAGATCAGGACCTTTGACCTTGAATAGAAATCAGATCCGGAAATTTGAATTTTAAGTTTAAGAACCCCCAAAAAGTGTGTGTATGTGTTTGTAAAAGAAAAAAATCTAACAAATCTAAAAAAAAATTTTTTCTATATTCTCTAGGATTCTTGGAAACCAGATGTACGTACTTGGTTGTAGTATACCATTAAGAAATTGTGCCCAAAACTTATTGTCAGCCTTTATGTCTGTGTGCTGTCACAACTGTGCTGGTGTATCTTTAATTTGGTTTTGAGTAGAAGCTGTCCTATTTTGTAGCACTCAAAATCTGCCAGTGTATTTGAAATTTCCATGCAACTTTACTTTGTCTACATTTTACATCCAATAGCAAAACAATATTTTCCTTCATATTCTTCTTGAAGCATATGACTTCAAGACAATATGCAACAATACACCTCATTACATATGTAGACGCTTAATAAACAGATAAACAGATCTTTAGAGGCAGACCTCTCCTCCTGCTTTGACTGATTAATTTCAAGGTTTACTGTAACTGTATTACTGCTATACAGTATATAGCTGTATATAACATATACAGTTACAGCTGTATATAACATATACAGTTACAGCTGTATATAACATATACAGTTGTACTGCTACTGAATGGAGGTCTATTTGGTCATCACTGAGTGAAAACCTTTTTTTTTCCGCACTGGTACTAATTTTTTTTCCCTCTTGCTAAAACACTTTCTCATGTGCAAAAAAAATTATTTTAGCTTGCTCAGACGCTTTCCCCTGTGATCACACTGACAAAATCTCATGGACAGTTATAAAAACCCTCCCATTTCGATGTTAAGTGTTTACAGTTAAAAATATTATCTGTACTAGAATTTAAAATGTAACTCAATTAGATTTGTGCATACTTTATTTTACTAAAATTAGCCTAATTGTTTATTACCTGCCCAAGGCTCATTTTCCAGGCCAAGATGGCCCAATTAGTATTATTATTTTATTTAGAAGAGTGAATATATTCACACAGTGTTAAATAATTAAAAAAAAAAAAGCATTAAAAGGATTCTCATATTGCAATTTTATTTAAAGCAAATTTCCTTTTAAGATTGGACATTTAGACATTGGACATTTTAAATCTAGTTTTCATTTAAGACCATGGGCAAAGGTAATTATGTTAAGTGTTATGTAACTAATAAATGAAAAATTATACTGTATTTGTCTTCCTTTTTCCACTGATGAGGAAAAAAAGCTCTGGTTTCTCACTTAAAAACTAAGTTGTGTGATCCGATGCACCTTTATTGCATGAACTACATGCGCTTTTTGAATATCCAATTTTACATTTATGGCAGTACAGTGGGTCAGTGGTAAGCACTGTGATGCCTTGCACCTCCTGTGTTCGATTCCCACATCAGGTCTGTGTACATGAAGTTTGCATGTTCTCCTCGTGCTTGGTGGGTTCCCTTTGGGTTCTCCGGTTTCCTCCCACAGTCCAAATTCAAGCAGATTAGCCTAACTGGCATTCCCACATTGCTTGTAGTGTGCAAATGTGCATGTGAATGTTGATTGGTGGTCCTACCACAGTCGTACAAAATGGAAATACATACAGTGGTTAACATTGACCTCTATGGTCCCTAGATACTGTAGAAGGTAGATCTTCTGTAAAGGCTTTCCTAGGTTTTGAAGTGTGTCTATCAGGATTAAGCAATTCAGCCATCAGTGAGATCAAACACTTTTGGACCACAGGTGACTTCCCAGCTTATTTCGCAGTGAATGAGAATGAGGTCTGGGCTCTGTGCAGGCAACTTGGGGATTAGCTTCACTTACTGCACAGTAAGTCATGGAAGGGCATATATGGACCTCTTACTTCTTAGCCCATGCATGTGTGTGTGAGTCAAGGGGGCATGTCTTGGGCCACCTGCTGCACCTGGACCAACCCCCACACTATAAACTTATAGACACTGGGAGTGTATAAAGCCACACTCCTGTGGTTCTTCAGATTTTAGACTGTAGATGCTATAGCATTGGTTTTTAGATTGTAGTTGGGAGGAGGCTTTATAGGAGGATGTTTACAGTGTCAAGTTTTATGTGTGTATTTAAAAAAATTAATGCAAGATGGAAGTTTTTCAAATGTAATCCAAAAGCATTTTTTATTATGTGTCCACTCTACAAACCCCATTAAAGTCTATGAAGTGATTTTTGCACTGATTTCATAGTCATTTTTGAAGGGTTGAATTACTTTGACTTGACCAAAGTAGTTAAGTTTTTCAAGTCATTCAGTGTGTCTCATTTTCTGATTGGACCAAAAACAAGGGAGCAAGGAGTCACGGGGAAGTACTTCTGCGTGGATACCAAAATGATCCTCATAACTAAAAAAAAAAATGGTGTTTTTTACACACAGTTTAAGATCTTTCCATTACATGTGGTAGTCTTTTGACAAAAGTTTTGTGGGAACACATGCACAATTTATGGCAATAGTGGCAACTACTGTAGTCCAGAATAAAAAGAACAATTCAATTTTGGGAAACATCTTTGGTTAAGTGGATTTATATAAACCTCAAGAACAATGCCTGTACATAATGTAATCAACTTGAACCTAAAGTGTTCTGTAAATGGACAGCTTAGGTATAAAAATACTTAATAGCTCTTAATACTTAATAGCTGTTAAATACTTAATACTTAATAATTGTGTTTGTGTGTGTTTTGCTTTCTTGGGTCACTTCATGCAGATACAAATCTAACCTGTAATCCAGAATGATTTAAACTCTTTCATTCTTCCTCCATTACACTCCATGTCGGCCTCAACACCAGATACTGTAGTTGTTTACTTGTTTACTTGATGCCATCTCCCATGTTCCCAGACCTTCTGAACCTTCTCTAATCAGAGTATTTTAATCAACCCTCTAAACTGGGACAGCTGAATAAAGCTCTTGTTAGGATTATGAGGTACATACTGTACAGTACAATGACTGCCACCTCACTTCATGTTCAAGACAGTGAACTTAGTGAAATACTTAAATTGTCATGTACTTCTAAACGTTATGCTTGCATAGTTAGTCCCTGCTTGCATCCCGCACAAAAAACACATTTACTTTATACATTTGCATTTTCTCTCTCTTTTCTCTTTCTCTTTGTTGCGCTACACGTGGCACTTCTGATTTGCCAGTGATTCAGCCCCCCCGTGCCCTTTGGACCTGTCTGACACATCCTGGTGCTCGACTTCTGGTTTGACTTCTCGTCACCTCTGGCCCTTTGCTGAGAATGGCTCCATATGGTCTGCTGGGAATGCGTTTGGTGACTGGGGATGATTCTACTTGACTATCAGAATGATCTTGGACTTGATGCAGGCAGATTTCTCTGACGACTTGTGGCTACAGTTGCTCAAATAGTTCAAGACAATTTTTTACCTGAGGCTCCACGAACAAAAGTAGACTTTACTCTCATACTGAACTTCCAGCCTCCTAACAGTATATGGCCGCAAATCAATCCCTTCTATCTGCTATCGTGGCTAGTTAAGAATATCCAGTTTGTTTTCCTTCAGTAGTTTTTACTGTATGAGTAAATATCTATCTGCAAAATGAAACCATGTCCTATCGGCTGAATTCAGATTCACTGAATCTGAGCAGTATAGCACTTCAGAGCTCATCCTGCTACTTTCATCAGCAGTCAGGTCATCAATAAACACCCCTGGCCCGGTTCTTTTGGCAGCCATACACACTTATGCCATAACATTGCCTTCACCATGTATGACAGATGATGTGGTACGCTTTAGAGCATGAGCTGTTTCTTACTTACTGCATACTTTTCTATTCCAATAATTTTGGTACAAAAATCAGGCTAGTCTAATTTTAATTTGGCTTGTCTCTTCCTAACCACTACCATTGGTTTGCACATTGTTATGAAGTGTCTGTGCAGGTAATCCCTGACTTAGGAACATTCGAGTTTGAGGAACACATCTTGCACTAAAGCTGAAATTTTTGACTTAGCCCACATGTTAAGTGTTTCATTCCAAATTCAATGTGGTGGTGTACAGAGGCCAAATGCCACAAATGTATCACAATTTCTTACTTTTGAATTAAAAAAAAATATATTTTTTATTATTACTTTTTAACTTTATTACTTTTAAATAATTAAGTTCATTAATAGGCAATCCGTAATTTCCTGTTTTATTGGGGTATAAAAATTACATGACTTCAAAGCCAAATTCCCTTAGTTATCCATCAACACAGGGAAGATTTAAAAAATATCCAAATAAACAAGACATTAACCTTTGAAGAAATCAAACAGAAATAGCTACATACCTATATCAAATGTTTGAGGAAATGATTTTCAAGAACCTGCCAGGAAGACGAGTGAGGATGATAGTAAATAAATCTAAAACTTTTGCATGAATCAGGGTTTAAGGTCTGTAGATGGTCACATTTTGAGGTCATAATATCTCCAAACCCATTCCTCTGTTTGAACATGTGCCTGTCCAGGAGCTGACTTTTCTTTAAAAGCTCTGACAACCTTCTTAGGGCACTTGACATCATCTGGCAGTCTTTTCTGAGAAGCTACAAATGGGTCATGATTGAATCTTCCGCCAGGTCCAAAATATACCAAATATATACCCAAATTCACACAACCTAAAAGAAATTTATTTTGAAGAAAAACAGAATTTCTTTCACACGCATTACTCACAAATGCAATTTTACTGTCTTTACCAAGAGTATTTCTGAAACTGGCGGTATATAAGCAGATAATGGTTTAACAATCCAAGACTGAGTGTATCCAAGAACAACACAGAACATCAAGCAATTAACAACACTAATAATTTGAACATGACATAATTGAGCCATTAGTGTTTAAAGGATCTTCAGGGCTACCTTGAGACTCCAGTGATGTACTAGTGCAGATGTTCAGCTCATTTAAATTCTCTGTATCACATCTGTAGAGATGTCACTGCAGAAAATCAAGGCAAGTCTTGCAGTGTGATAAAGCTGTGATGTGTGCGTAGGAATATGCAATTTAGTGTTGTCTGGTCGCCTGGTATCACATCATGCTGAGACCAATACAGCTGTCAGAGGCTCTCAAAGGAAAAGGCGTCTATAGATGCCTCAGTGTCGAGCATCAAGAGGGAATTAAAAAAAAGATGTTTCAGAGAAATGTCAAGACAATACTTGAGTAAAGACTTTGTAAAAACTTCTGAAAACAATTGCTAATTTACTAGGATCAATCTCTCCCTGAAAAGTCAGCCCACAAGAAGACTACCAAAAAGTGGGTTCTGGTATGACTTCCTCATCTTGTACCCTCATGGTCCTGGAATCCTCGCCCCTCCCAATACACACACACACACACACACACACACACACACAGGTTCTTTGATTATTATTCAGTAATACTCAGGTAAGCATTTTAAGGGCTAGCATCAAGCAAGCATTGCGGTTGACACCTTGAAAACTACTAATTTTCTTGACAACCTGTTCCCTAAAAATAGATTTATGAAGAACCCTATGCTGCTAATTACCACCTAACAAACATAACGAAGTGCGGCAGAAGTACAGTAGCGAGAAGCTTTAAGACAGCTCAGGTGAAAAATAATTTGTAATAAAAAATTAGTCCACTTACTAACGACCTACATACTTCGGGGCGGTTATTTATTTGGACAATAAGTTACACTTTCCTCTCCATTAATGACAAAATTATATTTACATTTACTTACACTGACATTAAAATCTAAGAATTAATGAATATTCCTAGTACACCGTTAGCTAAACATCACTAAAAACAGTTTCAAAGCCCACCTTCAAGGGTGCAGGAAAGATTTAACCAATCAGGGATGAGACCGAATCCTTACAGCTAAATCATAACAGAATTTTTTAGAAAAACTACAGGAATTATTAAAAACCTAACCTCATATACATAACAGACTGACAATCATTCTTTTTTAAATTTTATTTACAAGGAAAAAAACAAAACAAACAAACATTACTTCTTAATACCTGACTCTAAAATGTTATTTCATAAGTTGTCTAGTTACAACTTTTCGAACAGTGACCCAGATATAATCTCAGCCATGTCACATAAAAAACATATTTTCCAATATTCTTCCATGTGACACTTGTGTTTAAAACAATAATTCAATTTTATTTGTATAGCGCTTTTAGCAATTTTCATTGCCGCCAATAAATAAAACAAAAAATTTGATGAGCTGGCGTAGTGGTCAGCACTGTGGCCTCACACCACCAGAGTCAAGGGTTTGAGTCCTGGCTCAAGTCTATGTTTGGGGAGTTTGCATGTTCTTCCAAGGCTTGGTCGGTTTCCCGCAGGTACTCTGGGTTCCTCCCACAGTCCAAAGACATGCAAATTAGGCTAACTGTCGTGTCCAAATTGCCTTGAGTGCATGAGTGTGGTCATGCTTGTGTAATAAATTGGCATCCTGTCCAGGGTGTATCCTGCCTCATGCCCTGGGATAGGCTCCAGGCCTCCCATGACCCTGTATGCACACTAAAACATTACAGACGTGAGTGAGTGAGAGGGAGGTAACAATTTACATAGATCTATCTTACAGTACATGTTTTCTACAACTTCCTGAAGTTGTTCTATTGGATTCAGGTGTGAATCACTGGGAAGGTCACTAGAGAATACTGATTTTTTTTGTCATGTTCATGAAACCAGTGTGAGATGACTTTTTATTTTGACAATACTTTATCATGCTGGAAGTAACAACTAGGAGATGTGTTTGTGAAAGGTTGCACATGGTCATTAACAATACTCACAAAGGCTATAGCACACTTACAGTAAGGCGTAAGTGATTAAAATTATTAGGCCCTAAGTGTTCCATTCCCCACACCATTACATCACCTCCACCAGCCTGGGCTGTTAACTCATGGCAGGTGAGGTTGACGGATTCATGCTGTTGTTGCCAAATTCTAATCTTACCATCAGCACAAATGAAGATTCTGTTGTAGCTCATCTTTAAGGTTAAAAATGTGCATTCTGAGATGTTTTTCTGCTCACCACAATGGTAGAGTGGTTATGTGAGTTACTGAAATCTTTCCTTTCAGCTTGATCCAGTCTTGCAATTTACAGCTGACCTCTCTCATCAAGAAACATTTGCATGGATGTTTTTTTTGTTTGTTTTAGCAGCATCCTGAGTAAACTCTAGAGACTGTTGTGTGTAAAAATCCCAGGAGATCAGCAGCTAGAGACATACTCAAACCAGCCCATCTGGCAATAACACTCATGCCATGATCAAAACCAATGAACTTACATTTTTCTCCATTTTTATTAAACAGATAAGTTTTAAAAACTTCAACTTATATGCTAATATCTTCACCCTACATCTTCTACTCTGATTTCTAACTGACCAATGTCAGCTGTAGATCATGACCACTAACACACTACAATGTCATTGCATTCTGGGAATTTTAGTCCAGCGTTTGTTGTCTCCACTACTTCTATGGTCACTACTTCTATATTTTTCACTGTAATGTCAAAAAAAAAGCACACTTTATCTATTGTTTATTTTTTCTTTTTGAACCATTAACATTATCACTTCGTATATGTCTGAGATTGGTTAAGTTGAACTTCCATTAAACATCACAGTAACTTGACTGGCAATATACCCCTGTGATGTAAAAGCAAGAGATAACCACTAACAGCAGAAATAATAAAAATACAACAATAAAGAATGGCTAAGCACACCTTAAATAAAAATAGAAACAAATTTATTTATGGTCTTCTCTCAACCCTTGTCTTGTTATAAGATGATTTCCTGAATAGTGCTCACTTACTCCTTGTTCCTCATCAGGTTGCCTGTTAATACCCTCTTTTATTCATTTACCTTTACCCATCACCCATTGATTGTAAATCTGTCTTGTCTAGTTTGTCACTCCAAGCCTCTTTTAACTAGTTCACGACAGTTTATAACCTGCTTGCAATTTGGTCTTTTGACCCACACCTTTAATAACTCCAGTAAGTGGATTTTTCATGTTTCCTTTGTCATATCTTCAACTTTATGATGACAAGAACACCATTCCCTGAATCATGGATTTGATCTGGCCTTTGTCCCCCAGTTCTGGTTGCAACACAACAGGACAGTTAATCTCACTGAGCCCTGATTTTAATCTCACTCTATGATTTATATTTGTAATGGCAATACAGGGTAGGCTAACTGTGTGTGAGTCATTGTGATTACAGTCCCCTACCCTGCTATCCTGCACACAGACATACAAACAGTAGAAAGGACTAGTCATTATCATACCAGAGAGATTAGGGTTGCCAAATCTCCTGGATTGGCAGGGAAATTCCAGTAATTAGCCTCAGTCCCCCGGCATGTTCTCTCCACGTGTGAGTTTTCTCTGCGTTTCCTCCCACCTCCCTAAAGCATGCTGTTGAGAGAGGTGGCTATGCTAAATTGCCCTTAGGCTTAAATGAGTACTGTATGTAAATGTGTGTGTGTGTGTGTGTGTGTGTGTGTGTGTGTGTGTGTGTGTGTGTGCTGCCCTGTGATGGACTGAAACCATGAAAATGTAGAGGTGAATAATGAGATTTGCTATTATATAGGCAGCTAATAATGACCTGATGGCTTGAGCAGCCATTAAATTCTTTCGGCATGCAATAACATCAAGCTTGGCTACTTCAGTGCACAATATTTTTATATCACAAATATTTTTCCAATCTGGCGAAAAGGCAGTATGTAGACATATGTCCTAATGACTTAGTTGAAAATTCACTGCTTACTAGTAGGTGCATAAAAACGAACACATCACCATGTAAACAACCACTGTATGGGGCATACTGATGAGCTGAGTGACTAAAAATGTGGTACTGTCATATGATCTTAGCTGTCATAGCTTTGCCTCAAAATTTGAAATTTGAAATATATGCCCTGCTCGATCTGCCCCAGTCAACTGTTAGAGCTATTATTGTGAAATGCAAGCATCTAGGAGCAACAACAGCTCATCCGTGAAAAGGAAAACCATGCAAAGTCAGAGCAGGGATGCTGAGTGCTAAAGCACATAGCGCATAAAAAAATCACCTATCCTCTGTTGCATCATATGGAAGCAACAGCACCACAAAATATGTGCATTGGGAGCTTCATGGAATGGCTGAGCAGCTGCATACAAGCCTAAGATCTCTATGCACAATGCCAAGTGTTGACTGGAGTAGTGTAATGCACACCACCGCTGGACTCTAGAGCAGCAGAAAAATGTGCTTTGGAATGATTAATCATGTTTCACTATCCGGCAGTCTGATGCCAGGAGAACGCTACCTGCCAGAATGCATAGTGCCATCTGTAAAGTTTGGTGAAGGAGAGATAATGGTCTGGGGTTGTTTTTCACTGTTTGGACCAGGCTCCTTAGTTCCAGTGAAAAATAGCATTAATGATGCAGCATACAAAGACATTTTAAATAAATATAGAGTGTACTGTACTTTCAATGTTGTGGCTAAAGTTTAGAAAATACCTTTTTCTGTTTCGGCATAACCGCACCACTGTCCAGAAATGGAGATCCATATACTGTAGCCATGGTTTGAGTGGTTTGGTATGAAGGAACTCCAGTGCCCTGTACAGATCCACACAGATCTTAACTTCATTCAAAACTTGACCTTAAAAATGCTTTTCTTACTGAATGAACACAAATTCCCACTTATACACTTCAAAATGTAGAGGTTCTTATGGTGACAAACTTTACATGACGATGAAATGAAAGGCCTAATAAGCTTATAAAGAAGTAACAGTCACTTATCCACATATTTTTGTATTTTTATTTTTTTTGTATTTTTTTCCAGATTGATTGTTTAATGTTTAATGTTTATTTCTAGATTTTTTTTTAATAGTACATTTTTTAGTGTTTGAAACATCATTACCTAGTTAATAAAAATGGTGAAACGATGTCCAAGGGCATTACAGTTTGAACTCTAGTCCTATAAGCCAACAGATAGACTACAAAACAGTCATAAGTAGATATTAAATCTTTAAATAAGAGCTACATACATGTATACTTTTCTAATAGTATTTTTTTACCTACAGGTTTTTCCATGGTAACCCATTTTCTCCATAACCTCTGGTCCAACATCCGTAATTTCTTGTCTCCACCTCATGGCTTAGCTCATTGTCATGGCTGGTATTGTATGTTTTCTTCCAATGCAGAACTGACTCATTCTAAGTTTTTAGCAGTAGTGAGCATATTATGTTGTCCTCAGCTCTTAAGTTGGAGTGATCCCAAACATCTGAGTATATGACAGTTGAAATACCTGTGCATAAGAGTCCTATCAGACTATCGCATAACACAATAAATGTTTTCATAACCAAAAGTGTGACTACAGATTTTTGGATTTATACTATTAAGGAGGTTTAAGGGTATGGGTTCCTATAAAACTTTAAATTCTATAAAATATATTTCATAAGTTTTAGAGTAATAACAGGCATAAAATCAAAGGCTTAAAAATAATATTTGGTAAAGTTAGCTTACTGTCAATCTGTCTCATGCTTTTCAATCCCTGTTAGTCTCCCTGGCCTTACTGTACCTGTGTTTATTTAAAAGAATTAATAATAACCTATGATTTAATGACAAATTGGTCAGTTTTTATCCAAAAACTATTGGTTGAAGTGAAGAAATCTTACAGCAGAGCTGTTGCCTCTTTTATCATGTGTTCAAACTTGACATGTTTGGGTTGATTTAAAAGCACGCTAGAGTGTTTTTTTTCTGTTAATGTGGTTCACTTGAACAAGTGTGAATGCCGAATAAGTGTGAACTTCAGTGTGCAACAAGCAAGGAAAACAAGACCCCTTAAAAAGGTGTGTTTCAGCTTCCAAATAAACTCGGGTGCATTATCTGATAATAAGGAATAAACCTGTAGACTTTCACAGGTCCACTCTGTATCTGTATATCTGACATTCGATGTAGAGGAGGTAGCGTTTGGACAAGCAGGGAGTACGAAAAATTCCTTGCGCATTAGTTAGCACATTAATGCACGAGTTCTGAAAGCTACTGACATTTAAAATAGGAAAACAAAATATCTAACATCATTAATAAACATTTATGTAATCATTTACACTGCCAAATTTAATGTAAAATTAAATGAGTATCCTCATCCTTCACCATGGACAGTGCACAGGAGAGCAGGAGCACGCGTGAACGGAAAGCAGGCATGTGGTCAATAATTATTGAAAAATTATTGAATGCTGGTGCAGTTTAACAGTCTGATGAAATGCCATTATGTTTTTGAGCGCTCTTGTTATTTAATGCAGCCCCACTGTACAATAAACGTGGTCCAGGCGAACTCAGGAGAGGGGAGAGATCACTTAGAATAAAAATCACTGCTTGCCGTTTTTTAAATTTTTATTAATAATTTTTTTTTTTTTTTTTTTTTTGGGGGGGGGGGGTGTCTAGATAAAAGGTAGTTGCAAAAAAAAAACATTGGGCACATTGATGACCATCTTATTCACCACCTGGAGGCATGCTTACAGTATGTTGTTTGTAATGTAAAGATACCACCATATGTAAACCACAGTGTGGATTACATATGCCAGTGTGAACACTAAGTGAGCCAGGACTTTATACTATCGCACCAAAACTAATCTATCATTTTACGCTTAAGTCTGCACCTAACCAAACTACAAGTGTGAACACACCCTTGGGGAAACATCTGTATATACACAGGTTCATTATATTAAAAAGAAATTAGAATGAACACTTTTTCACCATATTAAACTATGTATTCTGATTGCTTTATAGTTCCCTGCGAAGTGAACCTACATAGGGAGTGAAACTACTTAGTTCAAGGGGAACTGAGAATGGTGTAGGCAACAATTTACCACATTTTGCCAGAAGTGGACACGCAAGGCCTAGCATTAAAATCATGCTACATTCATTACTAAGGATTACATAATATGTATATATAAATTGTTACTAGTTATTATGTAAGTGCTTAATCTGCATAATATTAATCTCTTTAAGAATGAAAGCATCCATCTTGTAATTTAATTAAATCACACTTATTTATGATATACCCTTTTCAAAAGCATGCGGTGTGGTGATGTGTCTATAATAATTTCAATACCTATTATATTTTTTTACTTTGGAGATGTGAAATTTTAACAGTAGAAGCAACAGGTATCAAAGGTTTTTACGTTACCATGGTAATGGACAAAGGAACTGATGCCTGCACTGTGGACATCATAGGGAATTTTTTATGAAGAAATTTGGAGTTCCCTTAACAGACACTCTACCTAACCCCCATGTAGACACCTACATGGTCCGTAGGTATAAAAGAGTACAGTTTAACACTGTGGAACAGAACATGTGGTCATTACCAGAAAAATACCAAACATGCATATAATGCAAAGTCCAAAACAATAGCAAAAATATAATTGCAAGGCAAGGTTATGTAGCAAAAATCTAAGAATTTACCCCCAAAATGAACAATGATCAGAACACCAAAATTGGCTAATAAACAGCAAGACCTTGCGTCAAAGACCAGTGGCCTCATGTATCAATGCTGCGTACGCACAAAAACTTTGCTTACGCCAGTTTCACGCTCACGGTCGGATTTACTAACAGTGGAATTAACTTGAGAATGTGCGTTCTTCCATGCCAACTTCATGTCTGGCGTACGTGTTTTATTTCCGTTGGCGACTCCTAGAGGCAATTATGTTAAATTGCACACTACAAAGTATCGCACCAACACATGTGAAAAACATTGCTATTCATTTATAATTGATAAAATGGGTTGACACAATTGAAAAATTGACACAATATTTTTCTACCAATTATTTGATTTAGAACATATAAAAGCATTTGCAAATGTATTCAACCCTTAGTCTATGGCAATGGCAGTGTTGGCCTTATTAGAGGACATTGTCAGTGGCCGAATCCGAAGGGAACGCGTTTTTAGGGATCACAGTGATTTTCTGGTCCACGATGATGACTGGCTTAGCTGTTTCAGATTTTCAAGAGCTATCCTCTTGGAGCTCTGTGCTGAGTTGGTCCCAAATTTGGAAAGTGAGACAGTGAGGAGCCACGCATTACCCGTTCCCTTACAGGTGGTGACGTTTCCTGGCAACTGGTCCTTTCCAAAGCCAGTCGTCTTTGAGCCATAAAATGCCAGCTGTATGGGACGGGATCATCATATAAGTTTTCCATACCATGCAGGAGGGCGCAATTTGCAGCGATCGCCGGTTTTCCTAATGTAATCGGAGCGATCGACTGCACGCACATTGCTATAAAGGCGCCATCTGAAGACGAATTTGCATACATGAATCGGAAACATTTCCAATTAATAAATGTACAAATAATATGTGATGCTCAAATGCGCCTAACAAATATTGTGTCAAGGTGGCCTGGGTCAACCCATGATTCATTCATCCTCACAAACAGCATGGTTGGGATGAGGCTAGAATGTGTCAGGGTGCGCGATGGGTGGCTTCTTGGTGAGTGATGTATTTAAAGATGATATTCCAGCTAAGTTTTTTTTTTTTTCACATTCTGTGAAGTTTCTCTTCTTACTCGTTTTTGCCATTGCTTTTTCGTTTGGTTTTGCCAAAGTGGAGTCATTACCATATTTATACGGGGGAGGAGGCAGGGAGGGGTTTTGCGCTCGTGCACGTGCGCTCAATTTCACGTTAATTCGGATGTACAAAGAGAATATGCGTGGGATTCCGCGTACGCAGTATTTCATACATCAGATTTTTTTACTGCATACGCACATTTACGCAATGTTTTAGTATGAATTCAACGCAAGTCTTTGTACATGAGGCCCCAGGTGCGTGTGTTTTACACAGCAGTTTAACAGGAACCACCAAAGCAAGTAAACCCAGAAAAATTGATTACACATTAAAGGGAGACCACCCTCTTGTGGTCTGGAGAGAAAGGTTTAGGCAAGATGCTAGGCAAAGCATAACCTATTGAGTTTATCTCAACATATTCTCTTTAATCATACATTATAATATTCTAATCCCTGTTTCAATGCTACTGTACCCACACTTAACCCACGTTCATTTTACCTTGTTTGTATAATAATCTCTTAAACAACACAAATGCTCATTCTCTACTGACAACTAACAAATTTTATGGATGCTGGCACATGATCTTTGTTGGTTTAAGTGTTAAATTGGTTCTGCAGTGAAGTTCTTCAGTTGAGCACAAAACAATTCGAAATTACTTAATGATTGTTAAATACTAGTATCTAACTAGCTAGCAAGTGTATTGTGAGAACAGGACAGTAAAGGGGGATTTCAGCCTCTATTTTGATCTGTCCCATAGCTCAATTAATAAAAAATAAATTCAATAATAACCCTGCTTTATGTAGGTCATAACATCATAGCTTTATAACCTCAGTGGTAATAGAGTAAGCAAAGGCCAGGCCTGAATTACTTTTTTTTTTTGTTATTATTAAATGAGGTGGGTAATCCTTGTAATAATCAATTAAACAGAACAATAGCGGTAAACCTTTGGGTCTTAAGTGTTTCACTATCATAATGTGTGTGTGCTTTGCGCATGTGTGTCTGGCACAGAATTCAATATGCATCACACAATATACTGTGTAAATAAGGAAAGCAAGAAAAAGTTAATATAGTATGTATCCGCTGAAAGGTGATAGTAGCAGTACGATGGGCGGTTTAGAGATGTGTAGTGTGCCAAAGTGCACTTTCCCTTTAATAACACTGGATAACATGTAAAATGTAAAATAGGTAACAACATTGTTGACCTGTTTTACCTCTGGATATTTGTGCATTTTGTGCTATAAACAACAGCATCATTAAACCCAAACATCAGGCAAATAATCTTTTTCTTGGGTAATTGTTTGATGAGATAAGACATAATTAAAAAATAGTTAACAACCAAAAGACAGATTAGGAAGAAAATAACTAAATTAATTAAAAAACAATGACATGAATTACATTCATAATTTTGTGATGCAAATTTTCGTATACACAAGCACAAAGCTTTGGATCAGATTATAATAACGTGTATATATAGTATATACAGTGTCCAGTTTAGGACATTTCCCTTATAAACATTTTATTTAATTGGAAGGGATTTATTTTAACTGGTAGTCGTCTTTAGATGTTAATATACTGTAGCTACTCTGGTTACCCAAAGAGTGGATCTTACTCAGACAAGGAAGACTTACAACCACACTACCATTTCATTAAGCAGGAACAGAACCATTGAATGACCAATGCTAACCATCTTAGCATTGGTCATTTAATAAAACTCTCCCCAGTCAGTGGCAGTACAGATTTTGAGAGATTATTAGAACACAAAGAAGAAGTAAGTGCTATAGCTTAGGCAACAAGAAGAAATGCAGAGCTCCGAGCAATGCTGCATGCAATGCAAGAAGGAAAGCGTGAGTGCAACTGAAGATAAAGCATTTGAAGCAGCAGATGATAATGGTTTTCAATGAAATACAAATTGACATGGTTCAATGCAGTTCACTAAGCATGTGATTATGTTTTTATTGTTAATGTATAAATGTTTGTATTTAAATTGATAAAATGTTGCAGTTCCTCTAAATTTCTACCGGTGGTGCACTCTAAACTATTCACCCATTGGCTGGCAGCACAGCATCCTGTGTGGTACAGTAGGAGCAAATTGTTTGTTTGTAACAAAATATTTTAAAATAATAATAATAATAATAATAAAGAATCAGAATAATTATAAAGTTGTTATAATACAATAATCACAATAAAAATTTAATTGGCACAGGTGTTATGATATTGGGTATAATAAAGACCTACTACAAGACTTAAAATACTTTAACCAACACCTGGTATACAGTAGGAGAAATGAATGGCCATCAACTGTATGACCTGTGGACATTCCACTCCTATTACAAGTCAAGAGAAAAAAATCCACAGCAGAAGGAAACAGTGATGTAATGTGCAACAGCAGCTTTAAATTAACTCTACCTCAGACTCACCTATTGCCAATAACTGTCTGAATCCCACACATCAGCAGCTTCATATTGAGAACATATTCAATATTACACGGTAAGCTCAAGCTTATCTAAAACCAATGACCCATTTAAAAAAAAAACCTGGGCTTGCTCTACTTCTCCACAAAATCTTTACCTTCTCACCAAGAGAACAAATTATTGTCCAAATGGCTGAGACCAACATCCGGCTTACAAGAAAAACAAATTAAAGCAACAAATATGTGGGTCTCACAATGGCACAGCAGAGATTGGAAGACAATCAGGCTTTGCGTGGCCTAAAGGCAATGCAAACAATCTACCGCAATGTATTGAATTGTCCTTGAACTTCTGTATTTACTACATGCAAAGTGGATTTTTTGTTGGGTTACACTAAAGGGTAGAACACAGTATTCCATATCCACAATTACAGGAGAAGACCAAAGACCTCACATTTACTGCTAGAATACTCTGCAATACAGAGTTCATGAGTGACTCAATGACTAAAAGGTGCCCAGATCCCTGATGTGTCTACAAAACAATCCCAAATCATCACCCCTCTATCACGATGCTTGACAGTGGGCATAAGGTGTTTCTGCTAAAATGCTGTTTGTTTTTTTTGCCAAACAAGAGCTCAGATTATTCTTATCTTGTTTTTACTGTATATGGACTGTATATATTTACAGCTTAGTGAAATTATTTTCTTTGCATATGACAGCTTGTCAGAAAGTTAGGATCAGAGTGCATGGTCAGCCAATTAAGGGTCTTGCTTAGGAAGACGTAACAGTGGCAACTTGCCAGGGCTGGGGCTTGAACCCTGACCTTCTGAGCAGTAACCCAGGGGCATGAGCCGCTCACGATTGTTTGTTGTAGAACAGGCAAGTTTTGACAGAGCCTGTCATAAGTCTCCATCATTCAAGGTTTGAGATCCAGACAAAAATGTCATTCACACACCAATCCCCTCCTCCTCGTCTATAGATGCTGTCCTTTAACAGATGTTGCAATAACATACATTTCTTGACACTCTAAGACGAGTAGCCTAAAATTTTAATGACCTGGCCGCTACGGCTGTGGAGCTGATTGGACAACAAAGTCACAAGCAAGTCTGTGATGGTGCAAAATATTCATGCTGTATTATCCAACCAAACTGACTAAACCTAAAGTAATATGTCACCTGAAACGCCAATCTCTTTGCCTTGTTTAGAAGAGAATACTGTTTGCAGAAATAACTTGAACTAATCTCAGTTGACAAATTTCCAATCAATTGTTTAGCTTTAATGCAATCACTTGTGTCAAAAGTGGATAAGACTCCAATCCACTTCAGAGCACCATCCATGCAACAGGTACAATTTAACAGATCCAATACCCCTGAAAGCACTCTGTACAGATAGTACCTAAGCTCATGCTTGAACTAGGGACCTTGGAGATCTGAGATGGTACTGTAATACTGCTTGCTGCAACATTGTGATTCCAATCCAAGTGATGATAGGTGTGTCCTTAAAAAAAAAAGCTTTAGTCAGAGACCTGCTCACTAAGTTTAAAGATACTGATACATATAAAGATACATATTTAAAGATACTGTAGAGTGGAAAGATTCTCTTGAGCAGCTTCATATTAAATGACTGTATATTTTCCTCTTCCTTCTTCTTCTCTGTAGCATACACTGTGGCTAATTCTGCATATAGTTTACCTAAATGGAGTAGAGAAATAAAGACAGACACGTCTAATGGGAAAGTCTTGGGTCTCTGTAGCCTGGAAACCCTTTATCTCAGTAATAAAATCCATAGACTCCTGTTTAAAGTTCTATGAACTTAAAGCCCACTGATGAAGCATGTTATGTCTGATTTGAAATTTTTATGAGCTTTTATTTATTTATTGGGTTAAAACAATTTAATTCAAATGTTCTGTCAAAGACAAGGGGTTATGATGTTGACAACTTTAACCTAACGGGATAAAAAAAAATCACACTTGAAGAAACCCTTCTGGTTCCTGATCCCCACTATTAGAATCAATAGTCTAAAGTACCTTTAACTCGTAACTGTGTGAGCATAAGATCACTTCGAAAATGCTTCAATTTGCTGGTGGGCATAAAGATTGGACTTTGGAGCATTGGGAACAAGTCATGTGGTCTGATTAGTGCAGACTGACTGTACTCCAAAGCGATGGGTGCATCAGGGTAAGAAGGGAACTGCATGAAGTGATGCATACTGCCCACTGTAAAAACTCCTCAAAGAAATGGTATGATCTAAGGTTGCTTCTGTTGGTTGGGTCTAGTTTCAGCAATGATATGTGCCAATAAAATGAAAAAGTCAGCTGACTAGCTGAAAATACTGAATGAACTGATTATCGCATAAGTTTTTCTTTCGTTTCTTTCCTTAGGATTACAGGATTCATGCTGTAAAAGATTGCTTCTTGGAGCACATGGAAATATAACAGACCAACTGATTCTTGGGGAAGTCCATGCAGAAATTAGACTATAGGATACAGTTTTTGTCTTCTGATATAACTTGAACTAATCTCAGATGACAAATTTTCAATCAATTGTTTAGCTTGAATGCAATCACTTGTGTCAGAGCCAAAACTTCACGGCCAAAACGGTAGCTTCTCCATTCACACATGCTGGCCTTTATGCCTTTAGACTGTGGGCAGTTTTATTTCATAAGACCAGGGAAGGCTGTGCAGAAAGTAAATGCCGGGCCATCATGTTCACTTTTTGAGTCCATAAGCAGCACACACTGAAGTAATTGAATCTCTTTCAATATCCAGCTTTATTAAAATGCTTTGAGCAGATTTACTGCTATCAGAGGCCCTGCAAAGCAGTTTTATTCAGACTGAGGGACAAATCTCACTGGAGCCTGCTAAGGACTTGAACACAGAAGATACATAAATAAAAGCCTATCTATCAGATCAAAGATCAGAGTACTTGGAGCTTTAAACCTGCCCAATCACCTCACATGAGTAAAGCCTGGCAGAGGGTGATACGAGGTACATATCGTATTTTGGATGGCATGTTGAGTAAAGTGGAATGCTCACAACACATACATAAGGTTATGGGAATTTTAATGGCCAGAGTCACAGCTATAATAAATGCTAGACTTTTTGTCATTGTGTCTGCAGATCCAGACATGCCAGCTGTATTCTCAACAGCTATGCTGTTAAATCCAAAGACAAATGCTGTGGTTGTTCCTTTAGGAATTTTGACTCCAAAGGCATATAAGGCAAACAAGTTGAAAAGTCTAGGTGACTCATTTTCAAGAAGCAAGGAATATTTATTTAATTCTACGACCAGGAAGAAAATGGCAAAAGGGACAATTCCAGTGTGAAGGTTCGTCATTCACTAGAAATAACCTCGGGTCAAGAGGAATGAATGGCCTGGCTCGTCATCAATAGTGTTCTCCACTATTGCAATCCCTAAATGAGATGTGTGAGTCATGAGACAAGAACCAGCCAGTAAACTGACGACCTGTTGTAGACTTTTGCTTCTCTTGAGAAAAATAAACTGCACTGATGTAACTAAAACTCTGAACCATTCTAATTACATTTGAATTAAACACTTTAATTTCTCCCTAAGGGCTTGTCCGTATATGGCTGTAAGTAATGATCACTGTTGCTTTTACAAGCTTTATGTACAGACATTTAATCCATCTATAATCTATCTTTACTGCCAATCTGCCTTTCGGAAGTACCTAAGTAAATTTACTTTGTTACAATACTTATGTATCCATGTACTTTAACTTAAATACATTCCTGCATCTCATTGTATTCCTGCATCTTATGGTATACTTTACCAAAGTGGTGTGTAGTATTTGAAGCAGGAATTTCGCCACCTGTTGACTATTATGCATAATTTTGTGACTTGCCTTTCCTTATAGACACCCTCAAGAACGTAACAAATGTTCGAAGTTAGAAGCGGAGCTGGATGCACACGCTGACAAAACCAGCACCAGAGAGAGATTTTTTCACTTTGAAAAAGGCTACTGTGATACAAGCTTTTAATACAAGCTCTGTACTTTTGTAAGTAAATTTGAAGGTGAGTACTTCTGTACTTTTACTGAGGTACACAAGTAAATGTAAAACTTCTACTTTTGCTTGAGTAATATTTTTCCTATGGAATGTCCACTATCACTTAAGTTCAGGATTTGTGGAGTCTAACCTGGGGAACTCAGGCACAAAGGCAGGGCACACCATGGATGCAGTATCAACAACCCCATACCCAAGCATACACCATACTGCCAATCAGCCTACAACACAAATGCCTTTGTGGACTGTGGGAGAAAACCCACCAAGCATGGGCACCACAAAGCAAACTCCACACATACAGACCCAAGGTACTGTAAGATTCAGACCCCCAACCCAGGAGGTGCAAGACAACAATGCTAAATCACCCTGCCACACTTACAGTATTCACTCTTTATATGACTTTAAAAGCGCACAAAAACAAACCCTTGTTTTTATTAAACCCTTAGATTTATTTTTACTTTTTTTTTTAAAGGTAAAGTGCAGATGATTTTTTTTTATTTTTACTTAATATTTTGTGCTAATTATTTTTATGTATATATTTTTGGGGGCTTTGGAACGAATAATTTGAGTTTCTATTATTTCTTTTAAGAAAACCTGATTTGGTTTATGAGTGTTTTGGGATACGTGCCCGCTTCCAGAACAAATTATGCTTGTAATCCTGTATAAAAATGTGGTGCATTCACCTTTTTTCATTCTAGTAAATTTTTCTCAATTGCCAGCACTTTTTTTTTTATACATAAAACCCAATGGAAAGTGGCCTAAAGACAGAATGTGTCTACTTTTAATACTATTTTTGTTAGTCACAGCAGAGAAAATCCAAAGCTGAAAAAAGTTTCTGAAAAGTACATTGTCATGATTAGGCATGTCGCAAGTTAATAATGTGCATTTATTTAGGAGTTGATAAATAACATCTGGGCGGATACACTGCCCAATAGGCAATGCGCAAAAGGACACAAGACACTGAAAAGTATGTGTCATGTAAAAGTCAGAATACAGACTGGTGCAGCCGAGCGTTACATCACTTGTGTTCTATCGTTGGCTGACTTGCCCATGTGGAAGTCCCATCATGTCAGATTATAATAGAAAACTCCTGCTGCTACGATGTCTGTTTTATCATAAACAATGCCAATAGCTGTATGAGAACACGTGCGCATACGCACGCATATCCTGAGGGACACCTAATAGAAACCTAAAGCTGAAGACAACATATGGAGAGCTAGAATGGCAAAGACAATCCAGCTGAGCTTGTGTGTGGGAGTCGGGGACACGCTCGAGCGACTGCACTCCAGTCAGCAGTTATTGAAGCATGATCGACTTTCAGGTTGTCAGGGAGGCAGGGATGGAGAAAAAAGTCTTAATCCAACATTGAAGAATTCTCTGATAAAGGAATCAAACAGATACGCACATACAGTACACACACAATCGTATGAATTCTGATCTGACTGTGATCATTCAAGTCGCATGAGACCACATACGAAAGTCAATAATCTGAAAAACATCAAATTTTGCATTCAGACAGCCATAAAAAAAAATCTGTTCTGTGATACATTAGAATAAAAAGTTGGATTTGAGCACACTTCTGACTTCTGGTAATGTGAACCATAGACCATTATCTACTGTATAGGCCCACTCACACCCAATATCCTCAAATAACCAGCCATGTGGTGATTCTTTAAAGAAACACATAAGAAAATGGTGCTGTGCTGAATTGAAATGGCTTACCACAGTGTAAGAACACACACACACACACACACACACACACACACACTTGCGCATCTCAAAACATCCTGGCTTAGTCTAAGACAGCAGCCTCTGAGGGCCTGGGAGTCAAGATTCTCCAGCGCAGATGCTAACGGCTAGCATCTGAAAACAGTTGGAGTTTAGAGTGTTAAAAATCTAAAATGGCGACTTCTTACATAAATTTTATGTTAAAATAAGTGATAAATGCATGAGCCGTTCTAAATTTGGAACTTTAACTGTTAAACTTTTACTGATTTTATTTAGTGGCTTTTGGAGAGAAAGTTTTTTATTAATAAAAAAAAAATGTTAATACAAGTTCTTACAAATACTGTCAGTACATGCAGTAATTTTTTAATTTTTTAATTTCTTTTTTTTTGGGGGGGGGAATTAAATACTTTTTTTTTTTAAACAAAAGGTTAGAAGATTAAACATTAATGGTTTGGTTATTATTTACTTGCACAATAATTAAATTATAAATCATCCAACCAGAAAAATTGCTAATAATAATAAAAAATAATTTGAAAATGAATCAATAATAATAATACATTATAGACAGCTCTAGTCACAACCCAATAGCACAATAATCAGGGTAACTGCTAATCCCTATGTGCCATAAACATTTCAATATATGCAACGTTTGTCTTGTACAGTATCTGTGTCTAAAATTTGTCCGTGTCATACCTTTACACTGTTGTTTTGTACTGCATGCGTATAACCTACTGTCTATTTATTAGAGACCAAGTTTTTAACACTAAAACTTTCATTTCTGAATCTAGAATATGATTACAGACGTGGCTATCTAAAGCACTAAACACATATACAGTGGATGGAAGACAGTGTAAATGAGTTACAACCTTAAAATAATCATGAATCAATTAAAAGACAGGATCAAACAGAGTGGATCTAGTAAACACACTGTGCATGCATAAGAAATAAGTTTAAAAGTTTTAGGCCAAGTAGTGTGCAGTATATGGACTTGAATGTGTTTTATATATATATATATATATATATATATATATATATAAACACAGATGCAGAGGCATATAGATGCCTCTGCATCTTTCGGTGTCTTCTCTGGTCCCTGCACAGAGAAACTTGTCTAGTAGACTTGGACCCAGCTGAAGGACTTAGATTGCTCACTGACTTGCCTGCCTCTAAGCAAACTGATTAAGAATAAACCAAGCTGAGAGTGTGTGTATTATTCAATACTGAATGCTGCCATCTCCTATTTAACTAGAGCCACACACACACACGCACACACACACACACACACACACACACACACACACAATGGTGCTCAAGATGACCATGTGTCTTGAAAAGCATCCATATATAGAATGTGGTTGTATTTATTAGTAGGGATGCCCTCATGTGCCTTTTATTGTATCTTTGGGGAAATTCACATTTTTCTGATTTGGGAATAGGTGGCTGTATCGTCCTGATTTTGCAAGAACCCCCGTGAAACTTTAAAACATTAAAACATTTGACTGAGTGCCCTGAGTACAATGGAATAACAATATGCTAGGAAAACAACACACCATTTTTGGGTTATAAGGATGAGTTTAGTGCCTGTGCTGACCCAGTTTACTCCTCTGGTCTGATCAGAAAATCAGTCAAACCTATAATCAGTGCAGTTCTGCAGTAGTATTTTTTACAAGTATTTTTCACAAGTATTTGTACTTAAGTTACTCAATTTTAGTCGATTATTTTATTTAGTACACACATGAAAGTTGACATCTCACAAGTTTCAAGACTTCTCACACAATCCCAGATACAAAACTAGCATCTACGGTTCCTCTGATATAAAGCTCGTTACATTCTCTGTGTCTGTAAGTTCACATGTACTGGGTACAAACACGCTCCCTGAAATCACAGACAGAAATAGGGATAGGTTATTATTATTATTATTATTATTAATATTATTATTTCTTTATCTTTCTTTATTTTTTTATTGGCTTATATCATTAGTCTTTTTTTTGTTGGACAGTGTGACAATGTGTATATTTGTGTTTAATCTATTTATTTCTGTTGTGATTTTTGATTTTGAGCTTTGGCAATTTGAATGTTTTTATTTGTCATGCCAAAAAAAGCACGCTTTGAATCTGGTATGAGAGATGAGATTGCTTTGTTTTAAGTACATATGCATATTTAAAAGTATATCAAGTTGATACACTTTTTAGATGTAACTAATGGTAATAAATATTACAACATATTTTCCCATATAATTTTCTGTTGCCCTTTACCTCACTTTGGATTATTTTAGATTATTATTTTTTTTTTTAAATCACAGTCATCAAGCCCTAATGAATTTTTCCTGGTTCCGATTTTCTCTTTTTTACCCGCTATTACTGCTATTATTATTTATGTAAACACTCAGTGGTTTACACCAGGTCATAAAACCCTGCCTCTTCCCCCTCCTTCTCTTTTCAATAAATTAAATGCATGTCCAAATTAATGCTTTTCAAGCCATGGGGGAAGATATTAAAAAATCATAAAAACAACAAACCTAATCCATGAGTGTGTGCCATTTTTTTGTGCGTTGATATGTGTGTGTGCGAGTTTGTGCAGATCCTCCAAACCTGGGCTTTGCTGAGTTATGGTGTTCGGCATCTCTCGGATTACTCCTTAATATTTTATTGCATGAAAATCCAGAGTTGTATAGCTACTGCTGGTTTGTCACTATTAATCACACTCTACATGTAAGCAAACCAAGGCTGTCCACCCAACTAGAGTACAAAACACACACACACAGAAACAAAATATCTTGACAGTACCTGATGCAAATTAATATATGCAAATTAGAAACACTTAAATGCAATTTTCATAAAACATTCTGTGTATATAACAGTGCAATTGAAACATATACACAAACAGAAATCACTCCTAAAGCCAGTTTTACAATGTGTGATTATTATAAAGACTATTACTTGTCACACTGTGTAAAGATTATATGAATAAACGTTTTGCTAAATCCTCTAATATACTGGGAGCTGAAGTGTGCATGTCAAAATCAAGTTCTGTCCACATCCTCGTAAGTATCAGAATCAGAAAGTTTTATTGCCAAGTACGCTTGCATGTACAAGGAATTTGTTTTAGTGACAGAGCTTCCAGATTAAAACAAATGACAAGACAAAACAGCATGACACAAATAAATAAATAAAACAACAAATGGAGTAGGGTGTGGGAGTCCAGGTTCATACAGAAACCATCATGCATAAACTGATCAGGCTTTCAGTACACTAGAAGGGATGTTTATCTGGACAAAGGCAAATAAGTGAATACTGGAGTTATCTGGCTGAGTTTAAAGGGACAATGAAAAAGACATTCTCTCTGCTGCGAGGGAGCATTCTGCTTCCCACCCAAATCCCACCCCTTTTCATTTGCCTTTTGCCACTGACATGACCGTGTATGACACTAAATTGGCAACCGCTGAACTTTTTATACTGTGGGTCAATCTCATCTCCATCAATTTCAACTTCCATGATCTTAACTTACAACCACTAGTCATTTGCGATTTGAAAAGGTTTTTCTGTCAAGGTCTGCTAGGAAATCAGACAGCACAAAGTTGATACGAGTCTCAGAGCTCCGCCCAAAATTTGTGTGTTAATGTTGCAGCTAAAATTGCCTTCTGAGAAGGCATTTTTTATACGCTAACCTCATACGTTTGTCTCCTCCTCTGACCCATAAATTGTATAAAAAGACGTCACCCATAGGTTTTCTGAAGATGTGTGGAAGCTCAACTATGGCAGTGCCGGGCATCACCATCTTGGCAAGAGCTGAAGGTGGCTATTGTTAAATACTGTAATATGTTAATGTTATTCGCATTTGATTGAAGTCATCATCTACACCCTTAACATCAGCCCTGTGTTAACTCCTGTGTTAACATTTCTTGTGGAAAGTTTACCTAATACAATTCTATTTAGTTGGTTTTAGTTGGTACAATTTACTGTACACTGATAAGTTTCATACAAATTCACCCCATACCAGTGTTAAAAATAAAAATATATAGTCATAATATATATTATAAATAAATATAAAATAGTCATGGATGCCAAAACAGTTTTTTTGTACCAGACTATATGCATGTTTATTTCTGCTGTAAAGTTGGGCATGTTAACATGGTGCTCTATGGGGAATGACTCACTTTTGAAGCTAGCCTCCAGTGGACATTCAAGGAACTGCACATCTTGACAGTTCAGTGTTGCCTTTATTTTTTAGATGCGAAGGTTGCTCCTTGTAGCAAATGCACCATTTTCTATCTAAGTAAACAAGCTGCTGTTGAGTCACACTCACCAGATCACACTAGGGCATGACCATAGCACAAGAGAACCGGGGAAGGGCTTCTCTCCTTATATGAGGTCACAATAGGGGATGGAGCCGTATGGTAACCATAGTGGAAAGGGACAAAAAGGAGTTGTCTCTCCTTTAGGAGAGGATCAATCGGAATTTGAAAAGGTTAGTACACCGTAAAAAGTATATTAAAAATAGAAGAAAGCATTTGATAAAAGAGGATTTAAACTGAAAGGAAAATGAGGGAGATCAAGACCAGAAGGTGGCAGTAAAGCAACCGGCGTAAAACTTGTAGAATGAACAAAAATCTAAATAGGCTTGTTTAATACAAACAGGGAAAATAGGGGACACAAAAACAGAAAAAAGTTTTATTTCTCAAATATTTTTCATACTACTCATATTCTTATTTGTATACAGACATTGTTGAGATATCAAAGTGTCTAAAAATGTCTAAAAAGTAACTGTCATAATGTCCCATCTTTAAATCACTAATAAACATAGCAAGTGTTGTGTCCCTACTGATGTGAACTATTTTTCAGCCTGTGTTTTGAAGTGACACATTTGGACACACATTTCTTGCATACCACTGATGAGTAGAGACACATTAACTAGGACACATGTGCAAACTTAACTAGGGCTAATCACTGGCACTTCAGATCTGTCTGTCTTTACTTCACTGAAAACATTTTAAACAATCCCAAAATTTATTTCTTTTTAAACTTTTTTCATCGTGTTGCATTTTCTCATATCATTGGGTAAATTAACTGTGGATTTAAATAATTTTCTAATCTCCTTGTATTGGTTGCTGACTTTTTTGTTGGGATTTTCCCAAAAAATTGCAACTGTTTTTCTGGCATTCGTTTCAAGACGGAACATATTGGACCAGCACAGAGTCAAGGGGATGTAAATGCTGAGTATCTTGATTAAGCCTATAAGCTCACGCACCTAGGACTCCCCTAGTGTAAACCCCTGGAAGCTTAGAAATGCATTTAATGTGCAGGGCTCCTGAAAGACAAGAGCTTTATATCCACAAGCTAACGAGGCCCAACGAGACTAATCATAAGGAACAGGTGTTATCACTTAATAAAGGGCGTGGTCAGAGCAAAGCTGGGAAAAACTGAAAGTGAAGAGCAGAAAGGTTTTGTAACAGTGTCTATATACGGAGATCGCTGGTTCAAACCCCGGGTGATGCTGTTTTCGTCTCACAGCCGGAGGCACATAGAGAGCTGATTGGCCGAGCTCTCTCAGGGGGGAGGGATGAGAGGTACTTGTGCTCCCACATTAGTCACGGCTCTACAGCCAATCAGGGGCGTCTGTGAGCTCGCGCACACGGAAGGAGCGGCTAGCGCTTTCCTCCGAGTGTGTTACTCTGCCCCTAACGGTGTGTGAGCAAGCAGTTCGAAAAGATGCGGTCGGCTCGCGTCACGTGGTTCGGAGGAAACACGGGATAGCTTTCGTCCTCCCGACTGAGTGGTGGTAGTAGCCTTGATGTGTGTGGGAGCCTTCTAGTGACGGGGAGGAATTGGCCACGACTAGATTAGGGAGAAAATCGGGGAAAAAAGAATTGGACAGGACTAAATTTATTATAAAAAAATTAATAAATAAAAATATAAACAGTGTCTATATAAAACTGCACATGACTCTCTACACAGTGCACTATTGGGGGAGTTTTCCCACACTGTGCCCATGCCATGATTTGATGAAAATAACAATATTGCACCCTAATGCAAACTTTCTGCAACCCCTTTAAGTGCAAAATAAATAAATAAATAAATAAATAAATAAATACACCACATATTATATTAGTTTATATACATGTATAAGTATACAATATCACTTTTCAATTATTATTAATTAGAACTATAGAAATTTTACGTTAGTTCCAAGACATTAATTTATAAGGTTATTTGTTTCTGAATTATTGAGTTCTGGTTTAAATAAATTAAATTTAAGTGGCCTAATAATGAGTCTAATAATGATAAAAACTCAGTAACTCAGTAAAAACTCCAGGGTCCGGGTTCATTTCCCAGTCAGACTTGATTCCTGTCTCTGTGTGCATGAAGTTTGCATGTTCTCCCTGTGCTTGGTGGGTTTCCTCCGGGTACTCCGCTTTCCTCCCACGGTCCAAACTCATGTAGGTTAGGTTGGCTGGCATTCCCAAATTTCCCGTAGTGTGTGAGTGTGTGTATGTGTGTGTGCCCTGCGATTGATTGGCACCCTGTCCAACCCTCCTGGGATAGGCTCCAGGTCCCTGCGACACTGAATACAGGATAAGGCGGTATAGAATATGAGTGAGCGAGAGTGTGATTTGTACCACTACGTATATATAAATCAGTGGCAGTGTGGTTAGCACTGTGGCCTTGCACCTTCAGGGTTAAGGGTTTGATTCCCACCCCGGGTCTGTGTGTTGTGGAGTTTGCTTGATCTCTCTGTGCTTGGTAGGTTTCCTTTAGGTAATCCAGTTTTCTCCCAGAGTCCAAAGACATGCAGATTAGGATGATTGGTGTGTGTGATAATTAGTGTGTGTGTGTGGCGTGTGTTTGTTTATTTTTAAATACTCCAGTCTAACAATCGGTTTTGAAAATCTGATTTTAAAAAGGCATGACATAGGTAATATGGTAATAATTTATGCTAAATTTAAAGGCAAATAACATTTTACAGAAATGTTTTCCATTTATGAATCGAAAGCCGAAACATGCTACTCAGGACTGACCGGAATACGAATGAAAAAAAAAAAAAAAGTCTCAGAACTGTATTATAAAAGGACACTCCCTTTCTATTACATGACGATTCTAAATTTGATTTGATTCCATTAAATGATCTTCATTACACTGAGCACAATACAATAAAAATCACAGGTTTAAGGAGGTGATTCAATTGCCTTCTATTCATCTGACTTCATGACTATATCTCTTCTTTTCTTTAGGTCTTTTTCCTATCCATTACCTGCTCCCTTCTTACCATCTCTCTTCTTCCTCCTGTAGCTGTCACTCCATCTTTGTCTTTGTCCCTCTATCCCCCTCTCTCCCTGTGGCTTTATTATCACATGCAAAACAGCACATGGTGAAGATACACATCTTAGCAGGAGGTGGACTGCTGAGACCTTTTTAGCTCCATATTTCACTGTTTCGCAATGTCTCACACTGGTAACATGGCAGAGACAAAGAGACAGACAGAGAGAGATGGAGAAAGCGAGAAAGAAAAAAGGAATAGAGGGCAGTTTGATGAACCCAAGCACAATACTCCTTTATCATAAGGTCCCTTTATCAGTTCTCCACTGAAGTGTTTCATTTTCCTCCTGCCATTACAGCAGAAATACCTCACTGGTAATTGCTTGGCGATAAATAAGGCCGTTTGTCCCCTTTTCCCCCTCGTCATCAGCCGAGCAGACTCCTTATGGAGCGCTTCTTCACTCTTTCATTCGCTCATTCTCGCATTCGGAGACAGGGTAATCCTTTTCCCACCTCCTGTCCTTTCAGGGTGATATACGCGCGGGCATAGGAGACTCTGAGCGCGTTCGGTGAGAAGAGGGTATGGAGGAGAATAATTTCATATAGGCTCCTTTTTATACATTCTAAGCCGTTAGGGTTCCCTCTTGCTGTGCATGAGGTGTAATTTTGCCACTGTGTGATGAACAGGGACTGAGGAATATTGGGGAGACACGCGCCATCCATTTTGTGACGTGTGTCATAGCTGGTAAGGGGAAAGCAAACTAATTTACATATGAGTGTGCGTACAAAAGCTTCTGGCAATGCGAATGGTATAAAAGGTGTTTTCTAACAAACGGCTAGTAGTAAAACAGAGCTTTTAAACCAAGTACCAAGTACGTTAGTATTATCTGAATTTGCTGATGGTTTAAAAACTACAAAGTAACTCAGATAAATTATTAAATTCTGATGGTGACTTTCTTCGAAAGAGTTACTGTACAGCCATATCAGCAGTTTCATCCAGGCTTCATGTTCTATAATCTCACCACACTCATGACTCACACTCCCTAAACTAAGCAGCAGCTGGCCATGGGCATCCCTGGTAGAAGCCTGGTTTCAAGCCCCTCTCCGTCTCACTCTGTCTTCCGTCTCTCTCTGTCTCTCTCTCTTTTGCTGCCTGGGGAGATCTGGTCTACTTCTACTGAAAGATTAGACACATCTGTTTACCCCTCAAGCCGCTGGGAGGGTTATGTGTAATTGTTGCTACCTGATTGGATGGTTATTGCCGATTAAAGCATTTGATTGGTGCTATTTGTGCTTGAGTGCAGGAGCACGTGTGTATCTGCACAGAGAGAGCAGCTGGAGTTGGAATGCTGCTGGATTTCACTCTCCTTTTTTTGGATCCCTGCACTATTACAGGTACTGGCAGCATCAGTCACAGTAACAGTGAGTATAATAAATATACTCGCTCAAAGCAAAAACCTTGGACCACCTTTACTAGACTGAGAACTATAAATCAATTTGCCTTTTTGTTATTCTATCATTTTTTGGGGGGTGTTTTAAATCGGTAAAAACTAGATAATTCTGCCCCATGGCACGTTTTTATTCATGCTGTCAGTAAAGCAATAACCCCCATAACAAAATCACCTTTATGCACACAAGCTTTTTATTTGTAACACTTACTTCTCTTTCCACTTATTCAAAATGACACAACAAATGTTGGCACACCAGATTATGTTTGTGTCATTACTAACTAAACCCTATAAGAGACATGAAATGGCCACCATCTTACAATCCCCTGCGTGCACTTCTGAATACGGTCTTGTGCAAGATATAATCACATAAAAAATGAAAAACACGTCATTGGTTTTCTAGACAGCTATATGGTCAGCACCTCAATGGCAAAGAAAGAGGAAATGTCTTCTGGGTAAAACGGTTCTCACAAACCCAACAGCGCAAATCTCCAAATACAGAAAATGGACTCTTAGACACAAAGTGGTTTAAATACTGTAAATCTGGGGTTCTTTTATGGCCTGTAAGGTGGTGTATTATAGCACATACAGTACTATCATGAATTTGATCGTAAAAATAGTAACTCTGTAATGACTGTATGCTTCTATAGTCTATCAGCTGGCAATTCATAAATGCAAAACATTCAATAATATTTAAAGCTTACAAAGAAAACCTGATTGATGGAAGAGTAAACACATGAGACGGCTAAACCTGTGATGACAATATTAACAACATTCGGATAATGCATGATAAATGAATGACAAATCTAAATCAACATTACAGTGGTATTGGGCTTGGCTCTTGTCCTAATTTCCCTACTACAATTGGGAGTGGAGATGTATCAATAACAGGATTATATACCTAGACATACACAGTCATGTAATAACTATACAGACGCCTATAGTTTTATGAAAAAAAACCCATCAAAATTACAAACATGTTTGAGCAAGTAAAGTTTATTTATTATATTTTATTAACAATCTGATGCTTCGAGAGCAACAACTTTCCTAGACATATAATGGGAGACTTGTTCTAAACAGATCTACAAAAAGCTCGAAGACATCTTCCATAAGGCCTAACTTGACCAGTTTTTACCTTCATCAATGTTTTACCACTTTCTTTAAAGTACACTGGAATCCTGTTCAAGATAGAAATAAGGATTTAAAGATTTCTATAAATTTAACTCTACATATACTGTATGTCTCATAGTCCCGTAGTATTTGTCAGTCAATCCACAACCTCAAATTAAAAAACAATCCATCCTTTTTAAAATATATATTTTTTACATGCTTAACAATTTTATAATAATTTATATAATTTATGTAATGATACAATAATATTAACGTTAATTAATTAAAGATGCCCTTTCTGTCACAACCCTCCTAGTTCTTGCACTGGCTTGGTTGTACAGTGTACAGGGCTAACGGTCATGGCCAGGGACCCATTAGCGGCGACCCAGCGGTGACAGTGCTCAAACTCCCAGCCCTCCGGTCAGCAATCCCAGACCCTCAACCATCTGAGCCACCGCTGCTCTCTCTCTCTCTCTATATATATATATATATATATATATATATATATATATACATATATATATAGAGAGAGAGCATCTATATATCTGAATATATAGATTAACAAAATTGGGCCTTTCTGGAAACACAGTTGTCTGTAATCTTTTCTAAATATAAAGGCAAAATTACCAGCATCTTTGTCAAGAAGGGAAATACTACAAACTACTCATATAGGCTGGCAAAGTTCCATTTCTGTTAAAATGTCATTCAGTGAGAAAGGTACAGAAAATCACGAACAATATCCTGGTATAAGGCATGATAAAAATCAGACCTTTACTGTTTAATAACCGTTGTGACATTTGTAATAATTATAGCAGGAGTATATCAATATTATTATATTCATACTTACTGCTTCATCACATGTCATTAGTAACTATATTGCAGTCAAAGAAAGATGTCATGCTAGTTTAAGACAACATAATGTCATTGCCAGGTTATTAGAGGCGTTGGCAGATGCAAGCGCGGATCGTTTATTTAGTAAGATAGAGACAAGCGGTGAACTACATGAAAACACTAACCCTGGATGCTTACTGTGAATAGGAGGCAAAATCATGAAGACTATTAGCAAAACTCACAAAGGAAATAAAGTCCTTATACTATATAAAGCATAAATCACCAAGGTGACAAGGATTATTGACAAGTGACATGCTGGGGCTGATGGGTAGTGTAGTTCAGCACTTCTTCTGATCTACAATGAGAGTCATAGCTGATGTCCATTTACATGTAAAAAGCAAAAAAAATTTATTGACCTATTATTAGTATTGTAAAAATACAATAGATATGTTAGTTAATATCAATATAATACACTGACTATAAACTATAAATTATTATAGCTTTTAACTATTTAATTGTTTTTGTTATATATGTGAAATGGTCACTGTGATCAGATGCACCATATTCTGTTATGAAGGAAAGTTCTAAGTATTCCGGACTTTAACCATGTATTAGTATCAGACAAAAACCTAATTTTTCTCTGAAATATTTTAAACACCATGTGTTTGCATTATTTCAACTTTGAGAATAAATCAAATATTATAATACAGACAGCACAGCAGGTGATCATGCACAGATCTTCTCTCTCCTCCCCCTAAAATGAAGTAATAGGAAATTTAATAAGAACACACTTCAGATTTTTAAACTATTAATCCTTGGAAAATTCTTACGTATGTTGAGTGGATTTATTCAACCACGCAACAAGCGCATTTTTTAGGAAGAAGGAATAAGAGCACTAATATGTTGAGACATGACGATTTGGCTCATATTTCTGGAAGATGTCTGGATGGCAGGACAAGGTTGCTACACAAGCCTGCAGATTTACAGGCAGGTCATGATGAAATGATCACACTCACACTGGAAGGTAATAGGATCATCAATAAGATGCGGTATGTGGTGTAAAAACAGCATCTATAAACAGGGTCGGTCTAATATTAAACACGTCTTTCGAAAAATTTCCCGTGAAATCAGCGGCGAAGCCAGAAGGCCAGTGTGCAAGAGAGAATCGTTTTTGTCCTCTAAAGAGTAAATGTTTTAATGTAAGATGATTTTACACCACATTACACATGCGAAAAGACGAGATTTTGGATAATAATAAAAAAAATCTTTCAATGCACGACATCTGCAAATAATCATATAGCTTAAAGTCACTTTTTTAAAGCATAATATGCAACCTAATTTCACAGCATGTTTTTTTGTTCTTAATCATCTTACCATAAACATCCTAAATATTATCATTGCTTGCAAACACACATACACACACACACTCATACAGAAATGTATATATAATTTCTCATTCAGCCCTTAACCTCAAACAATGCTGAGGATAAATAAGCTAGGAAAAATAAATCTATAATAATTCAACTATAATAAATGAGTAATGAATAGTAAATAAATCATGAAGGTCATGTGTGTATTACCAGATATAGGAGAAAGGGGGAAATGAGCAGGAAAGGAGCTTACTGCTCACACACCTGCTTGGGTGTGAAGGTATGAAGGGTATGACCGCCACATGACATGAGGTTATTACACTCTTAAATAAACCTGTTATTACACACCTGTGAACATCTGCTTTTACTCACATTCTTGTAAATGTCAGGGTCAAATGGATGAAATGTCTAGTATTAGAACAAAAACAAAAAGTTAATAATAAAAAACACTTTTTATAAGATGAACACACACACACACACACACACTTCAATGAGTGAACTCTTGTTCTTTGTAAATGACGATCATGGAGATAACCCCAGCTCGGAGCAAGTACATGCTGAACTTCAGAGGGAAATAAAAAAAGACTTGCTAAAGGGTCTGAATGGTGAGACGATAAGGAAATTGCAAGAAAGAAATGACGTGCGCAAAAAAAGAGAGAGGAAAAAGTCAGTGCATATGGAATAAAGACGGGGTTGAGCTCTTATCCCGGTGGGATGCTCTGAAGTGATATCACACATCTCATAGCTTTAATGCTGCACAAAGACTCATCCTATGAAAACAAGATCTGGTTATAAGGAGGAAATGAAAAGAGCACGCGAGGTGCACGAGCACTGGGGTGAAAAGTTGCCCTGACACTCCGGGTGCGTGCTTTATTACTCGTTGATGTTTACAAACCCAAACCCGAGATTCCGGCCACAAAGTGCCTGAGCAACGCCACCGTTTTACCGTGGAGCTTCTCGGTTACTGCTACGACGATTTAACGCCTGGGAAAAAGCAAGTGTGTGACTGTACCTTTCGCAGAATCCACTGGTTCAGGATTAGCAAACTCCAAGCGAGCAGCCTCATCGCACCTTCCTCAGCGCTTAGTCCCGTGGAGTGAACATACACCGGACCGGACACTCTCAACGCACGCGCGCGCACCCAGCCGCACCGAGCGAAGAGGGGGAAAAAAAACAAACAATTAGCTACACGAAGGATATAGGAAAGAGACTGGGATGTTGTTTTTTGTGAGCCAGGACGTGGGACGTAGAGTGAAAGAACCAGGGCGGCTCAGCGTTTGAAGTCCTGAGAACAAGCATGAAGCACATCCATACTTGTAATGACAAGGGGAAAAGTTTGCGCGTGAGAGGCGGCAACTTAGAGGTGATCAGCTCGCGCTCAAACGCCAACAGCCACCTCTCACTGAGTGGTGTTTAAGAAGAAACTCTCTCTCTCTCTCTCTCTCTCTGTCTCTCTATATCCAAGTGCTCCCCTCCTCTCTCTCACTCTGTGTGTGTGTGTGTATGAAGAGGATGTGAATACCACCAACAGGTCGAGTTTAAAACCTCTCTTTGCCCCGCGCGCGAGTGTCAATCCCGCACGCGCGTGTGATTCCTGCGCAGACGCAGTCGCACCAAAAGCTTCCACCTCTCCTACTAATGCAATTAACCACACCGAAATCATGCATATCCCTCCGTACTATTGCATGAAAAAATGAATGGATGATTCATCGCATGATCACTTTTCTCCCTGTAAATAGATATTTAATGTAAAATAATAATGAATACTAAGGACAAATGTTATTTTGTATGAAATAGTTTGCACGCATAATTTCACATATTTCTGACATGATAGTGACAGCGAAGCCCATAAACAACACCGCACATGTGAAAATGCGTCTTACTTATCCATATCAGAACCTGCCATCATCATCATCATCATCATCATCATTAATGCAGCTGATTAAACGTATACCTACACCTAATTTTAATAATAACTCTTACTGGTCTATAACTGTACTATTTGAGTTTTTTTTTTTATTTTGAGTTTTTTTTTTTTAAAGTGTAGTTTTCAACCTCATTAGGACTAGTCAAATGTCTCGACAAGATTAAAATGCAGGTAAGTTATTGCTATCCTTGTGGCAAGATATAACAACATGCACACACACACACACACACACACAGAGAGAGAGAACGCTAACGAGGGTTACCCGAGGCAGGGACACACACCCCGGTGGCTACTGCAGGTCGTTATTAGCACAGATGGACTGGGACCAGTGTGCTCTCATCAGTAAAAAACTTTTTGCGTTTTCACTTCCACAGGGTGCACACACGGCAGCTCTTCATCGCCCCCTTGCGAATGACATGATTACTGTCATTATGTTATTTAAAGCACAAGTACTGTAATTTAACAAATCTCAAGTACTCAAGAGACACTTTTATTTTCAAATACCCTGAATACAAGTGTTTAGATTATATTGCATTATACATTATATGGCACACTGGACCATCACAATCATACTCAAAACCCACAAAATTTATTACTATTATAACAACAACAACCTCCACACTTCTAGGAAGGTTTTCCTCTAGATTTTGGAGCATCTCTGTGGGGATTTGTGGTCCTTGAGCAAAAGAAGCATTAGTGAGGTCAGGCGAGGAGACCTGGAGCACAGTCAGCACTCTAGTTCCTTCCAGTGGTGTTTATTGGGCAATCTGAGTTCTTTTGCTCCATCCTTGGCATGCTGGAACAGTTTTGCAAATTTTATGTCCAGTTAAGGGAGATTGAAATGCAACAGTTTATTACAAACACATTCTAGATATACTGTATATATGTGCTTTACAAGAGTTGGTTTACACATGTTGGTGGGATAGTCAGATGTCCACGGACGTTTGGCCATACAGTGTATAATACTATACAAATGCTTGTTTTCCATAATGAAGACAGCTGGTTTCTCTCTTTCCATCTCTCTCTCTCTCTCTCTCTCTCAGGAACTTTCACACAAATGAATCAACACTGGAACAAATGAGCACAAGTTTCTCACATATATCAACGCATGATGGAACCCCGCTCTCCTCCCATCTCCTTTTCTGACTCAGTGCACACTCATTCACACGAACTAAGTGAAGGGACAAACCCTGGTGGTGGAGTGTGATAGGTTCAAAATTACAGAATATTTTAACACCATTTTTATGGCAAATAAATCAAATGATCATTTGCAATATTGTGCAAGTGTTGGGTCTATTAGTATTAGGAAAGTATTGCTGCCTCAAAGGTTTAGGATCTCTGGTTCAGTCCTGAGCTCATGGTACTGTACATGTTTTCCACCTATTCACATAGTTTTCTTTTCTTGTTTCTTTTCAGTGTCTAAAAGCATGTCAGTAGGAGGATTGGGAATTGTCACTGGGTGACACTACTTGTGTGTGTCCATAGATCCCTATGACGGACTGACACCCCATCAGGTGTATCATAAATTCTCCCAGCTTGCAAACAAGTCTCTCATGCTCCAGATTTACAGTGACCTTAACTTAGATGAAGGAATGAATTCTTGTTAATGTTTGCCCTGCATTATTACATAATGACAGCTGGCACAAATCTTGTTTTTTTAAACTGTAAATTGTATTTGTTTTTTTGTTTTTATTCATCTGTACAATTTAATACAATTTCAGGATTTTATCCACAGTTGCATCAACATAATGTGAGGACAGTGCAAGAGCACAGTGTATACCAAGCAGGCCTGAGATCAGCCTGCCAAAAAAAAAAAAGAAAAAAAAGGGGGACACTTCAAATATTAACACTGGCTCTATGTAGTGGAAATCAGTTCTTTCAGTCTAAACAGAAGTTCTGGGTCTCAAGTGAGCTGTCCTTGAGCTATCTTTGTGTCAAAAATGCAGTTTACAGCTTTACTGTATACAGTATGACACTAAATGAGTGCCGTCTGGCCTGCTATAGTCTATATAAGTAAAAGTCTTTTTACAAAATCCGACGTATTTTTGAATATACCTCTGAACGTATTTACCGATAATCGATGCTGATGCATGCTGCCAGATTATATAATGTCCCTTTAAAACAAACAAAAGAAAAAGTATACCTTAGTGGTTGATACTTAAAAAGTCATAATAGAGAAGTGTACATTATCATTCTGCTGACCTGATGCTTATGATAATGTAGACCACACAAATTCATGTAGTAGCAAAATTCCACAGTGAATAAAGATTATTATTTTCAATCTCTCTGTGTGTATGCATACATACATACATTTCCATAATGGGAAATTCATGTGTAAAAATGATTTCTTTTGGGGGATCATGAGAAACCAGTATTTTATAATTTGAGCCCAAGGAATCTTGACATTATCATCCTGGAATATGCCTGTGTTATCTGAGAAGAACAATCTCCATTGATGGGATAGACTGTTAATTCAGTACCTTCAGGTCATCAGCTGACTTCATTTTATTTGCACATAATATTGCTAAGTCTGGACCTAACCAACTGAAGCAACCCCAGATCATAACACTGCTTCCAGATACCTGTACAGCAGACACTATGCATTATGGATGCACTATTTTAATGTCCATTGGAATATTATAAATCTAGACTTGTCAGACCACATGATCCTTTTTCTATCCAAAGTCCAACCTTTGTGCTCCCCACCAAATTGAAGTAGTTTTTCTTTGATTAGTCTCACTAAAAATGTAATTTTACACAGCTGTTTAGTCTCACTCCTGTACATTCTCATTGCATGTGGAAAAGCTCTTACTTCCATATTTAAGATAGCTTGGATTTATAATTTAATATTTCTAAGATGCAATTTCACCATGCATTTACAGTAAGTTATTTCTGATCATGATTATTTATATATATTTTTTCCACCACATTTCTTCAGCAAATTTACGTACGTTACGTACGATACCCAGGTTTGTAAAATGTGTTGGTCAATTATAACCAAAAGTCACAAATTTCTAAATCTCCTTAGTTGCTTTCTTTGCTTGATGCAGGCCAATAATTTGACTCTTTTGTAACACGGTAAAATCTTTTCCTAAAGGAATTATGGCTAGCCATAATAATCACTGCATTAATTGTAAGTATTTGGTTATTGACACTTTAAGACATTTCAATGCCACTTTAAAACATTTAAAAAAAATGTATATATATACCCCCCCCCCATATTCCTATATTCTATTTTTGTGATATTTTTACATTCCCTTATTTATACAGTTGTTAATTTTACTAGTTACATTTATTTTCCTTTGTATTTTATTTCTTTATTAATATTTATTCCTTATATATAGTTTTTTATTTTCTTTTTAAGGTCACTGGCGGTCGTATAAGCATTTCGCTGCATATCGTACTGTGTATGACTGTATATGTGACAAATAAAATTTGAATTTATTACACACACACACACACACACACACACACACACACACAAAATGTTAACACCTCCCTTAAATTGTGACTCCACAAGACTTTTAAAGGTGTGCTGCAGCATGTGGCAAAGATTAAGTAACAGGAGATTTTTTTTTAAGTTCTCTAAGTTACAATTTGTTTGTCCTGGAATCTTGTCATTTATTTTTGCATTGCAGTGGTACCATACAGGGATATAATGGGAAGCAAGTGAAAAGTCAGTACTCACACTGGATGTGTTAAAAGCAGAAAACTGGGTAAGGGTTAAATTGTGATGGCTAGACAACTGGGTCAGACCATATCGAAAATAGCAGGTCTTTTGGGGTGTTGCCAATAAGCTGTCAGTGGTACCTACAGTACTAAAAGTGGTCCAAGGAAGGACATCCAGTAAACAGGCATCAGAATCCTGGGCACCCAATAATTATTACACATGGGCAATTAGGGCTAGTTCATCTTGTCCAACTACTGTTGCACAAATTGCTGAAAAAGTTAATGCTGACTATAATAGAAAGGTGTCAAAACAAACACCGCACCACAGCTTGCTGTGTTTGGGTTTTGTATAGTTGCAGACCAGATATGGTGCCCAAGCTGACCTCCATCCACCACTGAAAGCACCTACCAGGGGCACATGGGCACCAGAACTGGATCATGGATCAATGGAAGAAAAAGGCCTAGTCTGATTAACCACATTTTCTTTTATATGATCTGTGCTGCAGGGTGAGTGTGTAATGTTTATCTGTAGAAGAAAGAAAACAGGATGCGTTATAAAATGAAGGCAAGCCAGTGGTGACAGTGTGATGCTTTGGGCAACGCTCTGCTGAAAAACCTTGGGTCCTGCCATTCATATGGATGTACCTTGATACATACTGTACCACCTATCAAAATGTTGTTGCAGCCCATGTATACCCGCTCATTCGCAACAGTATTCCCTAATGGTAGTGTCCTCTTTCAGCAGGATAACATGCCATGACACATTTCAAACAAAAATTGTTCAGCAAAGCTTTGAAAAACGTGATAAAGTGTTCAAAGTGTTGACTTCATATTCACCAGCTCTCAATCCAATCGAGCATCTGTGGAATATGCTGGACAAATAAAGTCTGATCCATGGAGTCTCCACCTCCCAACATACAGTACAGGATCTGCTGCTGATGTCTTGGTGTTAGATACCAGAGCAAACCTTCAGAGAACAAGTGGAGTCCATGCCTCAACCGCAGGCTTTAGTTAATCTGTATGAGTGTGTTACATTCCTAATGTCCAACCATTGAGCACACTGATATAATGGGATAAGCTATCATCTAGTTATCCTGTAATATTCAGATTTAGAATAAGAAGGTGTAGAGAGCAATACAGCATGGAGAGAGATATAATTATATCTGTCATTGTATTGTAATTCATGATATTTCTCTGATTGTAAGATAAATGAACTACAGATTTATAGAAAGAGGATGGAAATTATAGTATATTTTTCTCTGATTGTTGGTTTGATAAAAAAAAAAAAACCTCAGTCTGCCCAGCTTACAGAAAAGAACATGTAATCAGAACATTTAGTAATGTATTGGACAGGTTGAAACAAGGTTAAGAGGTAATAATACTTGCATTATGTTTTTGCACTGTTCACAGATTAACGTTTCTCATATGGTTATATTACTAAATGTAGCAGTGTTGTTAAAGGAACATAATCAAACCGTGGATTGCAAGCATAATTTGTTCCGGAAAATGTTTGTATATCAAAACACTCATATATCAATGCAAATTTCCCCCATAAGAAATAATAGAAACTCAGATGATTTATTCCACAACCAAAAAATTTTCATATAAAATTAATTAATACAAAATATTAAACAAAAATAAAACAAGTTAACCTGCATTTTACCTGTGAAAAGAATCCAGACAGTGCAGTGTTTCCGTTAGTGTGTGTGTGTGTGTGTGTGCGCGCACTTGCGTGTGTTTGCATGTGTGTGTATATGAAGCTGTAAGAAGTAAGATGAGAGGAGGGAGGGGACTACTATGTAGAATGACTCCCTCCTTTCATCTCACACAGTAGTTCCCTTTATTTGAGAGTGGGGAGGAGGCTATAGTGTAGGACGACTTTCTTACACACACACACCTACACACACACCTACACACACACCTACACACACACACACACACACACACACACACACACACACACTACTGGAAACACTGCTTTGTTGGAAACCTCCTTTAACAACAAGTTTCTCTAATGACACTCGTGTGCACACACACTAACAGAATCCCTGCTTTCTGACAGAGAGACTCTGGATCTTTAAAAACGAAACTGTAATGACGCTTTTGCTTTATATGCTTGCAATATGTTGTTATAGTAAACAGTACACACATGCAAGGATGGTGACTATAGGAGCGACACACGCGCACTGAGACTAAGCATAAGAGATGATTGCCCACAATCCCATAGTGTGCGAAAGAGAAGAACCATTGTCTTAATAGTGATCACGCGACGGTCGGCGGACTACTTGTATATCAAGACCTCGTTCTTTTATTAAATCAAAAATTTTTTTAATTTTGCTCATCTTGTCAAATTTTTGCAGACCAAGTTACTCACAATCCAAGGGTCTACTGTATTATGCATACATCTCTTTATGTATAGTGAAAGAATTCTTGATGTTTTAGGAACAAAATTCTGGAAACCTTGCATTAACCTAAGCTTGTTTACAGATTATGTGGTTGATCATTGTTTGTAGGCAAATTATACAGTATAAAAGATAGCCCTTTTACTTTTACCTTAGAAGGAAAAGCTCCCAAAAGTCCTAAAAGGCAAAAACTGTCACATTTTCCTATCATCACAGGGGCTACCCACACCAACCCTCCTCTTTTTCCTCCCGTGGCCCACTCTTTAGTCAGTCTTAAGTGCTCATGTTGTTTGTGTGTATGCTATGAGTGTGTGTGCAGAACACTTCTGCCCTCCTTCCTTTCAAACCAAAAGGTTAGGCATAACCTCTTAAAGCGTCTATAGTAATAAATGACCAAAAATAATCTTGCAGCAGAGCTGCATGCTGGCCTGTCAGACCTGCACTCATCCCCATCTGTCTCCCCCCCTTGTTCTCTACCTCATTAGGATTCAGATCCCAGAAAGGTGACTCCTCCAGCGGGCACGGTGACAGCCTGGCACCCCTTCCCTTCCCCGCTACAGCCGCCCACAGGCAGAAATACTGACAGGTAGGAGCGAGCTCCCAGGAGGTTCGGTGGGAGAAAGAGGTACAGAAGGAGAGAGAGTGTGGAGTGTAGGTGATGAGTAGGATCATCAAGTGAAAGATGCCCCCTGAAGATATCAGCTCCCTCAGGAGGATGGCTGAGATTACCAAGTAAGATTCTCTCTTTCTCTCTCTCTCTCTCTCTCTCTCTCTCTGTCTCTTGTTCTTATCAGGCCCTTTCTGCATCTCCTGCCATGCTCTCTCTATCTTGCTCTCTCTCCCTCCCCGCTAGCACCTCTTTTCCCTTGTGGTGTGTGCACATACTCCCTCCCATCATCCGGAACCTTACCAAATCTTGCTTAACCCCTGTGATTAAGCAAAGTTAGACCTCAGTCTCGACTCGTCCCCTGGGTTTTAAACAGAGCCAGAGAGCATGACCATACACTCAGCTTTACAATCACATATAAAATCTACAATGGCCGCATAGAGGCAAGGCACGACTCAAAGGAATAACACCCACACACACACACACACACACCCACACGCACACACACACCACACACACACACACACACACACACACACACACACACACACCACACCCACACGCACACACCCACACGCACACACACACACACACACACCACACACACACCACACCCACACGCACACACCCACACACACACACACACACACACACCACACACACACACACACACACACACACTCTCTCTCTCTCCCTCTCTCTCCCTCTCTCCTTGCTGCCTTATTTGCTTAGCATTGTATGTAATTAATTAAGTGCTGTTTTAACAAAAAGGGTTCAAAAGTAATTAGAATTCAAAGTGTTAAAACACATAAGGTTATATATATACATATATATATATATATATATATATATATATATATATATATATATATATTAGGACAATAAAGCCAGTCTCTTTTGCATGTAGGCAATTGTGTTCAAAAAAAAAAAAAAAAAAAAAAAAACACTTTTTCAAAGTATCAAAAGAGAGCCGGGGTGTTAAATTAACACAGGCTACATGAGAAGCATTTGTGTGTGTGTCTGTCCACCAGAGGTGGGTAATAACGAGTTACATTTACTCCATTACATTTACTTGAGTAACTTTTTGGAAGAAAATTTACTTGCATGAGTTGTTTTACTGCACCATACTTTTTACTTTTACTTGAATTGATTTGTAAAGAGGAAACACTATTCTTACTCCGCTACATTCGGCTACACTCGACTCATTACTTTTCTAACCATTTAATCTACACATGCAGCCAGTATATCTACTGCATGACCGTTTCACTAATCAGACACAGCAACACTAAGCACATGACACCATTTGACCAATCAGGTCAGGCGGTATAGTGGGAAAAATCCTTTAGCATGTGTTCTATAAAGTCATTTTACCTGTGAATCTGTCCTACAGTACATATGCTTAAAAGTTTCCGCATTTTCTCTAATTTTGCGGGATGCCCATAAATCCATGCTGCTACTAGTGGGATCTTGTGGTTAGTGTACAATCTTGCGGTGAGTATAGAATGTTTTTTTTATGTTCGTGTGATTATAAGTTAACTTCAATTGTACATATAATGTTACTTTAACAGTCTACTGTATGAATATATAAGTATATTCCAGTACAGAATTAATAGCCAACACACGTGTTGTACATTTTTATGCATCCCAAAAATATGATGCATCCCTGGCATCATATACAAAGCATGTTTTACTTGCAAAAGAACAGCTTCATACTGCGGTGTCTTTTCTATCTCTCTATCTGCCAGAACAGATACTTTATAGTATTTCCCTATATAGCTCAGTAAAACCTAACAACTGTTTTACATATAGTACTGTGCAACAGCCTTGGGCACATACAAAAATATGGCATAAGCAAAAGATGCTTTTGAAAACATTTCTACATAAAAGAAACTTCTATAAAGAGCAATAAAGAGTAATAAAAAAAACTGTGAATATTTGGAGTAAAAACTCATTGCTTAAAATCAGTTGTTTTAGACACAGATTTCTGCAGTTTTAAGAAAACACCTGTTAGGTTTTACTGAGCATGCTGAAGAATATGAGTTCTTCTGTTAACTTTGTCACACTCACTTTAAATTGCTAGCAAGCATAAAGATCGTATATTTACGGTACACTTATATATTTAGTACACATTTGTGAAACAAGGTTGACGCCATCCACCAACAGCTCCTGTCTACAACTCTATCTCCCACTCCACAACGGCAGGGAGTTCAACCTCCTGGTGCCCACCAGCTAATGCAGGACATCTCCATCCCTGCTGCCTGCCCACCACAGCACAACCTCTTCTCCTTCAGCTCACTGGACATTGACCAGGTCACCAACCTGGTGTCCAAAGCCAAGTCATCTACCTGTAAGTTAGACCCCATGCCTACCTCGCTGGTTAAATCATGTCTTCCTGTTCTCAGCTGATGACAATCATCAATACGTCCCTGGAGTCTGGTGAGGTGCCGTCAAGCCTCAAGACTGCTGCTGTCATTCCCACTCTAAAAAAGCCTGGTCTGGACCCTGATGACCCAAATAACTATCGTCCCATCTCCAATCTTCCCTTCCTGAGCAAAATCTTGGAAAGAGCAGTGGCCGCCCAACTCCAACAGCATATGTCCCACCATGAGCTCTTTGAACCTCTACAATCTGGTTTCAGAGCCCACCACAGTACAGAGACTTCCCTTGTCAAAATCACAACCGACCTCCTTACTGCTGCTGACAATGGCCTCATTACCATCCTCATCTTACTGGACCTCTCAGAAGCTTTTGACACAGTCTCACACACCATCTTCCTAACACGGCTCTCAGAGTTCACTGGACTATCCGATACAGCACTATCTTGGTTTCAGTCATATTTATCAAACCGGCAACAATACGTCACCCTGAAAGATTCACACTCCACAACAACAACAATCAACCATGGGGTCCCCCAGGGATCTGTGCTTGGCACCCTTCTCTTCACCATATACATGCTCCCTCTAGGACAAATTATCCGCTCTCATGGACTCAGTTTTCATTGTTACGCTGACGACATACAACTGTACATCAGCACCAAACCCTCTGCCCAACTCCTCCCAATGCCTCTTGTCCACTGCTTGCAAGAACCTGGATGACCACCAATCTTCTCAAACTAAACAGCAGCAAAACGGAGCTCATGGTGGTGGCACAGACACCACTACTTAGGAAGGTTGGGGACCTCCACTTAGATGTGGATGGCTGTTTCATCACTCCATCCCCTGAAGTCTGCAATCTGGGCATCATCCTGGATCCTACTCTATCATTACAGTCTCATATCAAAAGAATTACCAAATCTGCCTTCTATCACCTAAGGAATATCTCCAGACTCAGGCCCTCACTCTCTGTTTTAGTAACAGAGACCCTCATCCACTCTTTCATCTCCTCCCGTCTGGACTATTGCAATGCCATCTTGTCAGGTCTGCCAAACAAAGCCCTGGATAGACTGCAATACATCCAGAATGCTGCTGCAAGGGTTCTAACAGGCACTAGGCCCTGGCACCACATCACTCCCATTCTCAAACAGCTTTACTGGCTCCCCATCAAATTCCGCATCAGTTACAAAGTCCTCCTCCTCACCTACAAATCTCTCCACAGACTGGCTCCCCACTACCTTACTGACCTCCTCCACCCCTCTGAGGTCCCTGCGGTCCTCTTCCAAGGGCCAGCTGATCGTCCCCCGCAGCAGACTCAAGACCTTTGGTGACAGAGCCTTTAATGTAGCTGCCCCCAAGCTACCCCTTCATGTCCAATGTGCCCCCTCACTACCCCTGTTCAAAAAGTATCTCAAAACACATCTCTTCACAGAGGCCTTTGCCTGTTTTTACAGTAGTCATGTAAAAAACATATATTAATGCATGTATTGAGCAATATCCTACCTTTACTCAGCGTACAAGTAAATGTCTTTTTGTATCCCGCTGTTTTGTAATAAATTAATTGTCAATGTGTCATGTCATGTGACGTGAGCCTGATGTCAAAAATTTATAAATTACAAAACCAAGCATAATCAAATTAAACATGGTTTTTAAAATTACATTATCCTTTTGCATTACCAACTTCAACTATTCACTAGTTAATTTCTGCAAAAATACAACTCAAGCGAGTAAGAATTGAATTTCAATGCCTTACAAAGGCTGACAAACAGAGGTCAACATGATATAAAAAGTAAAGATTTTGAAACCTTAAAAACACACAAAGCAGATTAATGAACATTTCAGACACGGAACTCTGAACAGAGTCACACTAGAGCCACTGTATTGCTATCTGGGGATCAGTCCAGAGTGACCAACAGCGGTACAGAAGAACTACAGTATGTCGATCACTATTCAAACCTCAGCAGCGAAGCCTCAAAGGAAAAACTATGCTGAATTAATGACAGTAATATTTTTAATTCCAGCCCTAATATATTTACAACAAATGTTTTCAATGCACCAATTTTAGATTCAATGTGTCATTCATCTGCTGAGGGCAATGGCCCTCCTGCCTTTTCACAAACTCTGCATTCACTAGTAGAGATCAAGCAAGGCTAATGTACTGTAGCATTTGACAAAAAAAAAATTGTAACATTGCAAATTTTTCTTCTTGAAAAAGTCAGGAAGGTTTGTTTAATTCCCATTGAAGCCACTAGCAGCAGGTAACCGAACACTATTGTGGGTAATGTAAAAAGTAGGAAATATAATGTACTGTAGGAAAGCTTAAAGCAACTGAAAATAGACCACCATGACAATGAAATTAAAAAAAGGTCACCTTAGAAATGCTGGACACCATTGAACATCACATATTAATTATGAGTTTGTGCAGGTCGTTGAGGGTGGATTTTTCTTTAACAATGTGGGTTGAAGCGACACTGCTCACACTCTCATGATTAGTGAGATACACCCCATGGAGCTCCACTACCCTACTGCTCATTATAGGGACACAAAAGCAACTGAGTCACCAGGGTTCAGTCACACTTTATAAGAAAATTGGGTCCTTATATGCAGGAGTAATATGAGTTCATGTTGGCCATTCATCACTCATTCAGTTCAGTGCCAAGTGGACTAAGAAGAATATTTCTAATGGCCAATTAGCCATCTGTCCTTTCTGAAAAAGCAGACAATCTTTATGCTTGTATTTGGAAACTTTACATTCAGCGTCTAAAATACAGTATATTAACATTTCTTTTCTTATGCCACCCTGTCACTAATTTTACACACATATGCACTTTTAAAGTTTACTCTGTGCAATTTAGTTACTAAACAGCAAATACTCCGGAGCTCTAAATCTCATGAATTTGCATAAATATCCAGCATAATACGAGCGATATTGCTATCCCGAAATAGCCACATCTGAATATACAGTGCAGATTTCCCCCAACCTTTTCACACCCCAAGTAGGGCCTTAGACATCAGCTGGCAAAAGCAATTAAAATGTGAAAGTCAGCCACTGTTGCAAGAGTTGCTAATTACAACAAGAAGTCGTTGATTTGGAGGGGAATGTGGTGAAATATGGAGAGGAGGATGAGAAGACCAGAGTGAACTCAGGGTTGGTTATAATAGGAACTTTCAAGAAATGTCTGCCAGGAAGACAGAAGTGATCAAAGACACTAAAGGTGGAATTTCCCAACACCCTCAGCCTGGGGGTTTAAGTGAGTTACTGTCCTGTCTATTTCTTCTCTGCACTTCTCGTCTTGGTCACCCACACACGGACCTGAATCACGCCGTTTCTTCATTTTATTTAATATCGAGTCCAGACGGTACTTTTTGAAGTACGCAAGAGAGCCTTCACTGACTCTGCATTTCAAATGAAATCTAAATTGGTAATAAATGAAAATGTCCTTCTTGCCCACTGCACAGCTACCGGGAGTGCTTATCAAAGACAAGCAAGAGTGTGATACAGTACAGAGTTCATATCAGATGCTAGCGTCTTCGTATCCACTTAGGAACTTGCATTTTTTTTGTGATGTAAAAAGGACAAATTAAAGACACATTTGAGTGAATGTCTTTCATAAACGGCATGAATAATATTAAGGAACCTGATGTCAATATTGTAAGCAAGTTAGTAATTTTCTTTTTTTTTAAAACATGAAGAAGTAAAGCACAGGAACAACACAGATTTTGTTGGGTATTTATTTAGTCAGGGCCTTTCTCCAAGTGACCCGACAGAGAGAGAGAGAGAGAGAGAGAGAGAGAGAGAGAGAGAGAGAGGAAACTGCAACCACTTAAACTTTAGCCAGCACTGCTGGTTCAGCTCTTACTGACTGAGGATTTAAATACTTTCTCCTCCCTCAGCATATGTCACATTTAGAAATTAGCACTGCAAGTTCCAGCATTAATTCTATCAGGGTCATGGTATATGTCTACAGAGGGGGAAAATGAGTTAATAGTACAGATGCAATAAATTGTTATTAATACCAATGCTGTAATACAGCTGTAAAACTAGAACCAATGCTTTGAAATTACGTCCCACGTCTCTGATAAGTCTTTAATGCAAAAACAATACAGTTAGCTCAAATATCGGCAGCTTTCATGAGCATACATAAGCAGAAATTAATATCTAAAAAAAATAACTTTGGGCTTATTACAGAGATATTTTGGATTTTTTTAAGCTCAACGATTTTTTTTTCCGCTGCGCTTTTTTTGTTGTTTTGGGTCTGTGCTAATGTGGTCATGTATGGGGACAAAACATGTTTATTTTTTAAACTCCTAAAGCATTTTTATTAAGGCTTTATAAAAGTTGTATAATTTATATACAATATATTAATAAAATAATATGTATATTTTTTAATAAGCATTACCTGACTCCTGCAGGTCAACAGCCATCTGTTCAGCCAGACATGCAGCTGCCAACCAACTTATGGCCAAGGGCTCTCATGAGTCTCTTCAGTGTAATGATATGGACCTATATTTTATTACTTACACTCACTCACTCTCTCACTCATCGTCTATACCGCTTTATCCTGTATTCAGGGTCGCATGGAGGCTGGAACCTATCCCAGGAGGAGATACACCCTGGTCAGGGTGCCAATCCCCAGTTTAAAAAGCAGATTTGTGTGATGTAAAAAATAAAATCGAGATAAATCATGTCAGATCTTTGCGCACTTTTAATGTAATATAGCAACCAAATTCAAGTTAAGTCTAGTGGGAAACTTTTTTTTAAAAAGAAAGAAAGTAAATGAAAATTACCTGGTTGCACACAGTAAGTAAAAACACTCCTTGCTAAAACAGTGTTATTCTGAAAGTGTCTAATGACTTACCATGTTTGAAAGTTATTCTGTTTTTCTTCCTAACAATGCACTTTTTAACTAGACTTTTGTTGACTGCTATATCACATTAAACATAAACAGACAAAAAAAAAATGTTTTTACATGTACTTTTTTTTTAGGTATTTGCTCACTAAAATATTCTATGGCGGCGTCGTTTAGTGGTTATCATTGTGGTCTTGCACCTCCAGGGTCCGATTTTGGTTCCTGCCTGCATGATCTGTGTGCGTGGAGTTTTAATGTTCTCCCTGTGCTCGGTGGGTCTCCTCCTTGTATTCAGTTTTCCTCCTACAGTTCAAAGACATATCAGCAGATCAGGCTAATTGGCGTTCCCAAAATGCAGTGTGTGAATGCATGTGTACTATAAAGGTTCTTGGAAGGATGGATGGAAAATATTCAATATATAATCTAGTTTGCCTAGAACTAGATTATAACTAATTACAGTATAATAATGATTTTTTTTGTGTGTGAATTTTTTCCAGATTTTCTCCCTAATTTAGTCGTGTCCAATTCCTCCCTGTCACTAGGGGGCTCCCACATTAAGGCTACTAAGTCAGGAGGGCCGAAGACTATCACGTGTTTCCTCTGAACCACGTGACGCAGCTGACCGCATCTTTTCGAACTGCTCACCTACGCACCGTTGGGGGCGGCGTAATAACACATGGAGTTCAGCGGTCTCTGCTCCTTCCGCTTGCCCGAGCTCACAGACGCTTCTGATTGGCTGTAGAGCCGTGATTGATGTGGGAGCACGAAGAACCTCTCAACCCTCTCCACTGAGAGAGCTCGGCCAATCAGCTCTCTCTAGACCTCCAGCTGCGAGAGGTTACAGCATCACCCGGAGATCGAACCAGCAATCTCCGTATGATAGGGCGAGCACTTTACCACTGCGCCACTTGGAGACCTAATTACAGTTTAATTATAAGAATATAACTTCACTATAGACACCCATATCTTCATTTAAAAAGTTTAACTAAATTCAGCTATTAATATTTTTATTAACACTTTGTTGAGTTTCCTTTAGCCTTTGAGAGAAACAAATCGCCTAGTCATAGAACAAAGAGTTGTTCTAAACAGATCATCGAACAAAGGCATCTTTCAGAAGGTTGAGCAGGTTGTGCCTCTGTTGATCCTCTGTCTATTCTTTTAATAGTTTAGAAAGTGGTATAATAAAATTCTTAGCTATTTGTCTATGAGACAGTGCACCCTCCCCTCAGAGTGTTTAACAATCCAGGCTCTGGATTTCAGAATTTTATCTATTTATTTTTCCATAATAATAGAAACCAATTTTCATGCATACATTTTTATCCAAATATCTTCTCTCCCTGTATCTGCTGTGATACAGTACATTCATGTTAAAAAATATGACCACATTGTGACTATATGAGCGACATGTTTCTAAATGCTTGAAAGGTTAAACAGATCAGAAGGGACACAAACTGACAGTGATTAAAAGGTAGGTGTGTACACGCCAGCGATATTGTGTTTAGATTGTGGGGTGGTAAATTTGTAAATGAGAAGAATATAATGTGTGTCTGTGGAAGACAGGAAAGTAAGGTTATGTGAGAGGTAGAGCAAGTGCAATTGTAAGCGATTTAATGAGCACCACAGCGGTGTGGCTGCTTCAAGATTCAAACAGCTAGGGAGCTTGTTAGGAGCCATTTTATTTAAAACATCTGCTCCACCCTTCAGCTCTCATTTTAAGAGATGACGTGCCACAGTCATATGGATTAAAATGAGAATTTCATTGTGTTTCGTGCTGTGTACTCCGAGCACCGTAAACTGCATGATACCACGCACAAGAGAGAGAAATGTTTCCAAAGGTGCAAAAATATGAAGCTAAGAACAGGGGATTGTTATGCATGTATAATAAAACATAGACCAGTGGCATACATTCACACAGTGGGTGAATCACATTGGCATGTCAACTTTGCAGCTTGGTCATGGTGCTTAGCCAAAACCAGAAAGCATAACATTATTTAATTATAAATCTGGACAAGCATTCAGCACTGAACATATGTGACTATTATTACAAAGTTTCTGCTCCAGGTCCGAAAAACAAGGATTTTCCGTCATGCCTTTTTGTTAAAAAAGATATCAGTATGGAGGAATGACTTTTTTCCCCTTAAGTGTAGGCCTTCTTGCACATTTAAATTAACTTCTTCAATTGTTGCTACACAGTGGTGTAGTGGTTAGCACTGTCGCCTTGCACCTCCAGGGTCCGGGTTCAATTCCCGTCTTTGTGTGCATGGAGTTTGCATGTTCTCCCCATGCTTGGTGGGTTTCCTCTGGGTATTTGCCTCCGATTTGCCTAATTGGCATTCCCAAATTGCCCATAGTGTGTGAATAAAAGTGTGCGATGGATTGGCACCATGTCCGGGGTGTACCCCGCCTCCTGCCCTAAGACTCCTGGGAAAGGCTCCAGGTCCCCACAACTCTGTATCCAGGATAAAGCGGTATAGAAGATGAGTGAGTGAGTGAAGAATCTTACCAGTTTATTTCAATGGTTGTGATAAAAGTTATGTTTCTTTAAACACATTTAAAGAGTCTGTGTTTCTTCCATTTACTTACAAATGCATTATATGTAAAATATTATATTTTTGCCTTGTCGCCCACTCATACAGTATGTTTTAAAACAATGGCGAAGCTGCAAAATGCAAAATCCCGAGTGTTGAATTAACACCCAGGGTGTTGAATTAACCTGCTATAGTGTTTATATACGTCAGATTGGACACAAATGATCTCTTAAAGTGTTAAATCAACACTCCGGGTGTTAATTTAACATTGGGGACTTTGCTGGGTATTCACTAACATCTGTTACTCGGTTATTTGCAATTCTTTTTTAGACTGAGAAACCATATCGGTTCCATAAACCATAAAAGAAAAACAAAGAGTAGATAAATAACTTACAGTATATTGGATATTTTGTGATTTTTATTTTTATTATCATGCAAAACTTGTCTGCACCATGCCAATGTGCATCTTTTTTTTCACACAATGGTGATACTTTTGACTGGATTGGGCATCTATAATTATGGAATTTGTTTCTATATTGTGGTTGACCGGGAGAAAATCAAACCTGAATGTAGACAAAAGCATGTTGAATGTTCTCTGATTTATTCACAGATAAGAGGTACTGTATTGCAAAGTGTTACTTGTCATGTCCATCTGTTTCTACATCAAAGAGCATGAGCCATTCACATGTTCTATAGAAATCTGGGGGCATTCATGAGATGAAGCATTTAGGGCAGCCTGTCTGGATACAGTATAAGACAGCAGCCCTGGAGGACAACCATAGCAATAGGGCAATAGCAGTTTGACTTTGGTGTAAGAGGTCTTCTTTAAAAGACTTCCAGATGTGGGCAGTTTGCCCAAGAACTCTCCTCTGGTCAGATCCTTTCCAATCCAAAAGACACTTGAGCTGATCTCTGTAGCAACTGTTACAGTATGTCATTGCCAAGAGCACCTTCAACCCGGCTGGTAAAGAGATGTCCCAGCGTTCTGCTTCGTCCAGATGTCAAGTCTAAGAAAAACATATTTGAATGGGAAAGATACATTACACAGTATATTGGTAAGAAAGTTCTAAACATAAAAGTATCCTGTTAATTCATTGTAGGCATAGGAGAACTGGTTATAGGGTGTACCAGGGGTTTTCCAAATGGCCACTGGACAGTTGTGCCCATAAAACACATAGTGTTAAAATAGAGAGGGACAAATGTTGAAAATCAACATTTTGATGTACTGACAAAATGGTTACTGGCCCAATTAGTGTGGGTTGGGGTTATTTTTATATGATTGGCTATGGTCTATCAAATAGTGTAACATATCCCTACCTGGTAGCCAGTTTAGTTTGGTCCATGTGACCACGCCGCACCCCGAAACCATCGGTTGTCAGACCCCCTATTTGTGTCGTTAGTTTTGATCATTCAGGGATTTAACCCCCGCATGGTTAAAGCGTAACCTTGAATATTTTCAGCTTGGGGTTGAATTGTTTCATATCAAGGTGTTAGACACACTTAGAGAGTTACAGATTGAAACTTTACTTGCACTCGGAACTTTACTTGCAGGAGACAAGTACATGTCAAGACAAGCTCCAGTTATTAAAAAAAACAAAAAACATCTAGCTTTCTGAGCTATTTCAAAGTGAGAAAAATCAAGGTGTTGACTGGGTTAGTTGTATGTTCAGTACATGAGATTTTTTATTCATTGTATTTAGGTGAGATTAACACTTGAGGAAATTTAGGCGCCCGCACCATCCACTCCAACCCCACCTACCCCGTTAGTGGGCCGACCCAAGACCCCTAGGCCGTGTTTTTTTTGTTTTTTTTTTGGATTCAGTCCTCCTCTGATTGTAAGATCTTGATTGGGTTTATAAAATGAGGATTTGGAGTGTAACTGGAGGTTAGTCCAAGTGGTTTTATAAGTTACTTTAGTCTTTCTGTCAGCTTGTATCAGTCTGGCCATTCTCCGTTAAGCTTGCTCATCAACAAGAACTGCTGCTCACTGAACATTTTATACTTTCTTTATTGCACCATTCTGAGTAAATTCTAGAGACTGTTGTGTGTAAAAATTCCAGGAGATCAGCAGTTACAGAAATACTCATGTCAGCCGATCTGGCACCAATAATCACACCACATTTAAAATCACTGAGATCACATTTTCCCCATTCTAATGGTTGACATGAACATTACAATAGAACTTAACATACTGTAGCTGACAAAGTTCATCTCTGCCTCCATGATTATGTCCATCCTGCTCGCTAGCTAAAAGTTTAATTATGCAATATAACACCAGAGGGACTGCTGTTGAATATTTATTAATATTGTTATGTGGCTTCACCAACATCTATCCTTTCATGACGGGAGGAGTTTCATCATTGGTGAAACTTAACGATTGACCTGTAAAGTTGCGTGATACACATACTTAAACATCCCGGTGTTTTTGTACTCTATATAAGCACTCGTGGAATGCATCTTGTGCAATTATATTAGTTACAGATTAGTTTCGTTACTAACTGTTGTATAATGAGTAAAAAAATAAACTCCAGACGACAGGAAATCTCTTAACACTTTAAACTAATTTAAAACTTACTCTTAATAGAAACAAGCTAGTCAAAACAATGCTACTCCCATGTGATCTGATGTGTGAGATGATAGTGCGCTGTTACACTGTTAAGGAATATTCTACCAACGAAAGGTGCTGTATTGTGCTTTAAGCATCACATAGCTGCCGGGCAATATAGCAGCTCTTTTGCAGGCTTCTGCCTTAAAATTTATTAAAAAAGAAAAACATGAGCCTCGGTTACCTTATGACACCATGTGTTTTATGTCCTTTATCTACAATATGTGCCATGTACAAAATTACACAGCGGTTTCTCCACATTACATACAGTATATTAATTCATTCATATATATCTCACATGCACTGCCACACACTGACCGCAACCCCTGCCCTTGCAACTAATCTCTCTCTCTCTCTCTCTCTCTCTCTCTCTCTCTCTGTCTGTATTTTCATTTGTACTGGCTTGGCTCTGCAGGGTACACTTTGAAAAACAGACATGTAATATCAATTTGCCTGTTGCCTGCAGTTATGTAGGTCTCAGTGGCTGAGCAGGAACAGAAGAAGGGACATTTGGCTGATTCATTTGTTTTTTGGGCACAATATTTGATCATTATTTGAATGTGATTGGAGAATCAGCTAAGGGCCCAACCTGGAGTTATCACTACTAAGAGCAATGCATATGCAATTAAAGACAGCAAAGCAATTTGAACATATTGTCCCTGCCTCCTTCCAGTCTGTGTCAACTGAGACTGATATAGTGATATGAGTTAGTGTGCATAAGTATGCAGAAATATACATTCAACCATGTGTCGGTCAATGAGTCAGAGAACCTAACATATTTTATGCATGAATCACCTTTACCGAGTACATGCGCTATATCCTTGGGAGCTTAATGATGTATTTTTTGGGGCTGGAGGACTGGAGAGGAGTCTTCAGTCCTGGCAGAAATAAGAAAAAAGAAATAAAGTGCCAGATGGATAGTGCGATGGATGGAATAAATAAAAAGAGAAATGAAATAAGAAATGTGAATAAAGGGGGGACAGCGAAGGAGAAGGTATTCCAAGCTTTCTGAAAGCAAGAGAAAAAAAAGGGAAGAAATATAAAGATAGGAAAAACCAGTGGAAATGAAAGAACCAAGCAACAAGAGGTTACAAACTGGTCTCTTAATAGGGAAATATGTGTTTTAGCTGTAGCAACCATTTTTCCAACATTTTTTTTAAAAAAAGGTGCATAGATACAGTATATACAGTATACACATAGTCTCTGCATTATTAATTTAAATCCCTGATCTGCTATGATAGACATTTTATTTCTGCACACAACATGTGGGAAAGAAACCGCCAGCAAAACCCTGTTAAGATTCTGGTGTGAGGTTTCAAAATGGATGGCATTGCAGTATTGCATTTTGCTGTGTATTATTGAAGCACTCACACGAAACAAAACACAGATTCCCTCATTTCAGCCCTGCAGGCGCGTTTTAAATGACAAAACATACTCCTCTGTCCGAGCCGTTCCACTCCAGTGAGTGAAATTCACTCTCTGATGAGCGAGTGCGACCTCCCTCAGACTCACTCCAAAGAATTACTCAAGTTCATTTTCCAGTCCGACTGTCCCACTCAGGAACAGATGTGAGAGCCCTCAAAAATCCTCCCTCATGCATTTAAAGAGATGTGGTCAGACATACGCATGCATGAAAGCGTGCACACACACACACGCACACGCACACACACGCACGTACACAAATGTAAAAATTTCAATTTTACAGTGACTAGGCTAAATGTCATTCATTAAAGTAGAAATGTCTTTTTTTTTTTTTTTTTTAAAGATTGATTTTGCATCCGGACACTTTTCTCTCTGTCAACTGAAAGCAGAAAACAATGTTAGTCAACATAACCTTGTGAACTCTTCATATCTGAGTCAATCAACTGTTTTGTAGGTCCCAAACACAATACCCTTTTTGGCCTTAAAATATAAAAATATGAAAATATGAATGATCAGACACTGTGGTACAAAGAATTATTTTTCCCTCCTCTTCAATTTTCTTCACATTTCTCTCTTCAATTTTCAAAATTTATGTAGAAACGAACCTAGTTTTAAATCAAAATTCTAGCTACACTGGGCTTGCCTAGTACCTGTAAGTTAAAGTTGCCCTATATATGATTGAAGCTGTTTTTTAAATATATTTAAATATGTGTATACGGTTGAAGGAAGAACTTCCATGACCCCGAACAGGATAAACAGTATGAAGAATAAATGATTGTGAGAGAGTAAGTTTCAGAAACATTTATAACATAAGGATAGATCATTTACCTTTTTTTTTTTTTACTCCAACTCCCTAATCATCTATACCGGTCCTTGAGCCATAGGGCATGTGGCGAGGTACACTCTGCACTCACACACACACACACACACACACACACACACACACACACACACACTAAAGGCAACTTAGCTTGTTTTTGGACTAACCCCTAATTTTTGTCCAAAATTGCATATTTTATTTAAGTGGAAATTCTGCCCTCAATTTAAATATGTCGATACATAGATAATTTTCTTCAGTGCGCAGTGTCTGACCGACTTTAATCACGTTAAATTGATTTCCAGCAAACTAACTAACCTTGTGTCATATACTGTAGTTTTATATTTTTCCAGTATGACATAACTTAAATTCCTAACTTGAAAATAATTTCTTTATATTTTAGTACAAGAATGGTTTAAAATGAGAGAATGGGTTTGAAAGCTTACTCTTGACATTCAGGTCATTCTCTGTTTGTGGTTAAACTGGTTAAGTAGTTTACTGTACAAGCAGTGTTTGTCTGATACAATATCTAACAGTAATTATTGTATTATCTGTCCAGGGAAACTAATTCTATATTAATCCACTTGGAAATGTATCTCCTAGAATTACTTTATTTATGGCACAGTTCTGTGTCCTCGTAGCCGGTCTATGTCATGATTGACAGCAGGGATAAAACAATAAACCAAAAGACTCAAGCAAACAATACACATGCTTTGATCAAACTGTTTAAGAATTATTTCATCATATTCACCTAAATTATTTCATTATTTGTAAAAGTAAAAATAAAAATGGTTTTGACAAAGAATTCATTATTTACACACAGTTCATTAAATTAAAGGTTTAATAAGATAAACACAGATCACCCAATCAAATCAAATTAAAATGTCATCTGTCAAGTGACTGTGAAATCTACAATAAATAAATATTTATCATTAACACTCATTTACTAAATAGGCCTAACTTAAAAAAGCAAATGCAATATTTTCACTTTCTTCTGTTCCACTGGTATTTTTACCTATAAAAAAATAAAATAAAAAATAATGAGAATTGTGAAAATTGGTGTCACAGCTACAGAATATTTGTCCATGAAAAACAATATACATCAGAATTATATGAGTATGGTTTCGAGAAAAGAAAAAAAAAATAGTATCACCAGTAGGGATAAATCCAGTTTCCTATGCATCATGCTGATGGAAGGACCGAAAAGTGATGTAAGCGACATGAGTCCACAGAGCCGTGCTGTTCGGTATAAACAGTGCAGGCTAGTGGTGACAGTGATGATGTGAGATGCACGCATATCAGGACTCTGAGTATCCACCAGGAAATGTCTAAACAGTCCTTGATCTTTTGATGACCAAGTTTATCCCTTCATGGATGCAGTTCATTCACACTCAGCTGGAGACGCACAGCATGATAATGCAGTTTGTGACAAGGCACATATTATTGAAGGCTTTAAAAAAATTACAGTGATTTTTCATTTCTCTTTGCCTTTTTGGCTTTTTTTTTTTAGATGTGATGAAAATAACTGTTCACAAGTATATTGTTCAGCTATTTGCAGCAATTGCGCTACACAGAATTTCTAAACAATTGCAATGAATTTATGAATGTTAACGCAAATTCACACAAATCCAAAGGACAAAAAAAGTAGCACCTGTATATCTGTAAAGCTGGTTACACAATAATATTTAGTAACTCTTTGATAGTAAGAGCAGCAGTGGCTGGTGCTTGTCTTTTCCTGTAAGCAAGGCAGAAAAATCCACCTCGGATGGGACAATAGTCCATCACAGGACACCAGGCATCATAATATTTATATGCATTTGGCTTTCTTGCTGGAATCCCGGGATTGGTCTGGCACTGCCCAATTTAACTCTGCAGGCAGCATTGCCATGCCCTGAAGCAAAGATTTGTGCCTCTTAACTATGATGAAACATACAACAGAAATAAGATTTTATGCCACAGCACCTTTTCATGGCGCATGGTGTTGCCTCTGATTTTCAATAAGGAGGTGGTGTCTCCTGAAGCCTACATGACTGATTGCATCAACATTGCTGAAATGCGCATGTATAAAAGAACAAGGTACTTTACAAGCGCCTCACAAAGCATATAGTGGACTCATAATTTAACACTGAATACAGGAAAATGCACTGAAAGCTAGCTGACGTCTCAGCATTTTCTCAGCCGTATGATACACAAGACCATTTCGAAACTAGAATCTGAAGCCATGCTTTGTTGGCTTGGGCATAAAAACTAAATATAAATGCATGTCGATGTATATAAATACAATGATATATTGAACAACAACACATTTAATTGAATACAATTTTGCATCGACTATTTCTGACCTGTATAACAGTATAAAATATGTTTATAGTCATATGTGAAAAGTTAAGTAAATCTGGAGGAGAATAAAACTCCGATTTGTTTGGATTGATTTTAACCAGCACAGATCCTCTTAAAGAGGAGATTAAATCGGAATATTGAATGTTTTCCATACACACGCACACACACACACACAATTTCAGCTACATCAGCAGGAATAAGAAAAGGAGAAAAGGGAAGCAATGAAGAACTGGAAGAAGGTACAAGCATCTAAGAAGGACAGCATGCCAAGAATTTCAAACCACATTCATCAATCATTGTTCTTTTCCCCGTCCCCTCCTCACTGTCTCCCGTTCTTTCCGTCTGTTGTCTGTCTGTGTGACTGTCTCTCTCTCTCTCTTTCTATAAGTTTTAGATAGGCAGTACTATGAAAATCCCTATTTGAATATAAACCAGTGCATCTATCTATTGATTTTTCTGATTGTTTTGTTAAACATCACACCAAGTGTAATCTGTGTAAGACGCAAGCGTGTAGTGTGAATGTGTGCATCCTGATAAAATCCCAGTGGACTCAATACCTGGAAAATATCAATAAATACATTCAGATAATGTTCCAGATATTAATTAGAGTTTTAGCTTTCTCTCTCCTTTACCTACAAAATTTTCATTGTCTCAGCTTGGGCCCTACAGAAAGAAATTATTCACTGTCAGATGATGCTACCACAGAAGTGAAGCAAAGGGCAATCCGTGCTGATATAAGCAAGATCAGGATAGTGATCACACACACACACACACACACACGCGCACTGCACTAAAGCATCATCATTCCCTTAACACACACTTAACACATATACATCGATCAGCCATCACATTATAATCATCAAAAGGTGAAGTGAATAATGTTGATTATCTCAGTACAAAGGCATCTGTCAGGGCATGGGATGTGAACAGTCCATTTTTAAAGATGATGGTTTTGAAGCAGGGGAAATGGTAAAGCCTAAGGATCTGAGTGACTTTAAATAGGGCCAAACTGTGATGGCTAGATGGTACCTACCAAAAGGTGTCCAAAGAAGGACAAGCGATGAATGGGCGACAGGCTTATTGGCGCCTGATGCTTATTGATGCACATAAAGAGTGAATGCACACCTGGTCTGATCCAGTGACAATGTTTTCAGGGTATTGATTGGCCGCAAAATTGGTATTAAATTCTTAATCCTATGGACCATCCTTGAGATGTGCTGTACGAAGAAATCTGATCCAATGAGGCCTAACCTGCCACCTTCAAGGATCTGCTGCTACCATATTAATGATTTGAGGATCGTACCACAGCACACCTTCAGAGGTCTTATGTGGTCCATGCCTCAGCAGGTCAGCACAAGGGGTGCATACACAATGTAAATTTACATATGTATTTATAATTTCTGCCATTTTTTTGTCCATGAACCTGTTGATCATACTGCCAAAAGAAGAAAATAAGGTCATATAAAGGTCTACAGTTTATCAAAACAAAAGCAGCCCAAAAACAAGCTCAACACCAAATTAATATTAATAATACATTCCCTAATCATAAGATGATTTTATGGTTTAATACTATAGCATTTTACTTCCATTAAATCAATATCAGGTCGAGTGGGTGTGTTTTCATGTAATGTAGTAATGCTTGATGATTCAAATTTACAATTTTCCAATTATCAAAAACTCAACATGAAACAGAAATACAAAAGTGTCCAAAAATTCCAGAAGAAAACTGTGGAACTGTAAACCTTAATGTGGTGTGAGTGTCAGGAGGCTTACCTGCTGTCTTATTCTGCCCTCTTCACTCGAGTGGGAGGCACCCAAATCACAAAGACTAGATCATAGAGAGAAAAAAGGACAGAGAGAGAGAGAGAGAGAGAGAGAGAGAGAGAGACTCCCCCACACCCTCTTTGCCCGAGCACTGTTTCTTGACTAATTGCAATGTTCCTCTCCATTGTGTGAGCTGCACATAGACTGTGGATAATTGCACACGTGTAGCCTCTCTTACTTCTTTCGTTCTCTCATTCTCACTCTCTTTTTCTTTTGCTCAGAATTAGTTCTTTTCTTTAACCTTTAGCAAATGATACTTGGCAGAAGCAAATGACTCCCACGCTGTCCATCTATAATGGCACACGCCACACACAGGCAGGAAAAAATTACACGGATGAACAGAATTAGATATCCGTTATTGTTTCAGAATGGGAATAATATTAATATCGATAACAAAAATAAATATAAAAAGTGCAGAGGAATCAGTCTACAACCGAAATGACTAATGAACCCTGATTCAAGCTCAAAACCTGCTGATGGCATTTACACAGACAGAGAACCCATGTATGAAGACTTGTGCATATGTGTGTGTGTAAAAGAGAGAGAGAGAGAGAGGAAGCGAGCAGCGGGGGTGGGTGGGTGTGATGCACAGCTCTGGGCATGGCAGCAGAAATAATAAAGGCTTATCGTTTGGAGGCAATTTCACAGCAGCACGCGCCTAATTGAACAGTCTGTTTCAAACATTCCATTCTGCTCTCCACAGCCCAACGCCAAGCCGCTGGGAACAACCTGAGAAATGACACTCTCCTCGAGTCACTGAGCAGGGCTGCCTGAGACAACACAACACACACCAAAAGAGAGAGAGTGTGAGAGAGACTCAAAGACTGAGAACAGAATTGCAAAAAGCACCAGTTATCATCTCTGATCTAACCAAGATTCAGAGAGCAGGGAGAGCAACATATAAAGGAGAGAGAGAGAGAGAGAGAGAGAGAGAATTTACTGGACAGAGCAACCTGGGATGCGCAAGACTAACACAAAAAACAGGTGACTGCATGGTGTGACCAGGTGCTTTTGGTTTTTCAACCTGTCACAATAATTACAGGTTTACTCTATCCCTTCTACAAATACATGCCTTATACACACATCCATTCTCACTGCACTATACCTTACTTCTTTTTCTCTTCTTCATTTTTCAAGAGACCTGTATCATGGCAGTGCTGTCGTCACCTTGTGTTTGTCAGTCCTAATTACTGGAGCACTAATTGGAAGATGACTCCTGATTAATCACACACACACAAGAGGGCAAGCCAGTCACTGAGACACTACATTGGGCCACTGATTGGCCGAGACTAATTGAGCATTGGAGTGTGCAAGTGTGAGTGTGTGTGTGTGTTTTAGAGAGACAGAAGGAGAGAGAGATGCAGTGACATGCCAGCCCAATTAAAAAATATACACACACACACACACACACACACACACTACTGTCTCTCCTTTAATTGCTGGCTGGATATTTGAACTGTTCTCTCTCTGGACACTAATTGTCTAGATTCCTTTAGAAGAAGGGAAGAACTGTGCAAAACGGCCACCAAGAAACAAACACGCACTTATTTATAATCACAGATTCAGCTGTTGCTACATCCCCTGGTTTTTGTGCTGCTAATGAAAGTAGTGTGGAGCTGCAAGTGCTGTGGTGAGTTTTAGTTGGATAATGAAACAACTTCCTGATTAGCCACCAAACATACTATTGGCTATACTATACATCTTTATTTCAATGTACAGAGTAATCAGGCATTAAATACTGGATGGGTGGCACACTGGTGTAGTGGTTAGCACTGTCGCCTTGCACCTCCAGGGTCTGGGTTTAATTTCCGTTTCTGTGTGCATGGAGTTTGCATGTTCTCCCCTGCTTGGTGGGTTTCCTCCGGGTACTCCAGTTTCCTCCCACAGTCCAAAGACCTGCAGGTTAGGCTAATTGGCGTTCTCAAATGTGAATGAGTGAGTCAGTGTATGTGTGTGCCCTGCAGGGTGTACCCCACCTGGTGCCCTACTGTACTGTAAGTCGCCCCTCCGCAACCCTGAATACAGGATAAAGCGGTATAGACAATGAGTGAGTAAATACTGGATATATTGTATACATCTGACATATACACTGCCTGGCCCCAAAAAATAAGCTTTGGCTATGTCTTTAGCTTTGACTATGGAATGCATAAAACATTATATCCTGTCTAAACCAATTCAACATTGACTTTTGGTTGAGCCTTTATTGATGAAGGGAAATTCAAACCACTCCCTCAAGTCTTCTCCAGCACAACCCAAACTTTCCCTGGGATTAGGTTTAGGACTTTGTGGAGGCCAAACCAAGTATGAAAATGATTCCTCTAGCTCCCAGAATCACTCTTTTACAACCTGAGCCTGATTAATCATGATGTTGCCCTGCTGGAATATGAGTGCACCATCAGGAAACCTGGTCATTTACAGTAGTACCTTCGGGCCATCAACTAACTCCATTTTTCTTTGCTACATACTGTTGCTTAGTTCATAGCACTGGTTAGTACAGTGGGCACCATGCAGCACTATACAGTAGGTGCATTGCTTCATGTACTTATGTCTTGACATCAGTATATTTAGAAGGCTCTAAAGTAAATCCAAATGTGATTGACATTTTTTGGGGGGTTGTGTAGATTTTGAATACCAAAAAGAAAAGAAAGGGAAAAAAGAGCCCTTCCTATCATCGACGACCAAAAAAGCAATATCTAAATGGATGGGTGACATGGTTGATCACCAGTGTTGCATGGAATGTTGACCTCAGTACCCTAATGAAAACAATCACAAAATTACAAGAAAGCAATTTCCAAGTTATGGTTGGAAAAAAAAAAAAAAAAAAAGAACAGCCTGGAAAAAAACATGTGTGGACCTGTATGCCTGCTAGTAGGAGTGACTCACTTGAAGCACATAACACTTTTTTGAAAATGTGACTCAGATGACAGACATAGCATGAGTTCTGAAATGTACAAAAAAATCACCATAACTCCTCAGATCCAATCAAATGCTTTAAATCTTGGTGGACATGGCTTCTACCTGTAGTATGACACATTGCTGAAACATTGTGCTACACGCTGCTTTTCTCCCTTCTAAGATATTATGTGTCTGTTTTATTTTATTAGTTCTGGGCACACCTGTATTTTTTGTACACCAGTCAAATCTAATGAATGTGTTACTAGTTATATTAGGGCTTTTACATCAAAAATCAATACCATATCAAAAATAGTTTAATTAGCTATTCTTTTTATTTGAGAGATATCCTAAAAATAGAATCTGGAACATTCTGGAACATTGTAAGACATTCTACAACACTCGACTTGAAATATGGTGCTAAGAAAATAAACTGTAATCATGTTGTATTTTATTGAGTATTAATGCAAAAACAGTTATAGTACTTTTGATAATAATATAAATATTCATATAATAACATTTTTGTCAATTAAGTGCATTATATTCAAGTTTATTATATACAATACATTTACATATATAATTACATTGGATGACAGTTGTAATATAGTTGTAATAACATTGCAATTACAACATTGTTTATGACTTTGATTAAATTATTTTAAGATAACACTAAATAAATGACCCAAACACAATGTTGCAAATACAGCAACAAAATTAATAATTAAATAAATGAAATAATTAATGAACAAACAAGCAAACAATAAAATCTCATATCTTGCATGTTTTAGTGGAGTAATGTTACCTCTCTGTTTTATTTTCTCTTTGAAATATCATCATGAGGTGCGGGTTAATTTTTTTAATGAATGCACTGTGATATTGTGTTTGCACAGTGTCCAAACTACATCATGTCTGGTTTCAAAGAACAGCTCTCAAATATTAGGCTTTTTCTTTGAAGTCTTTTAAAGGCTTTACAGTTTCCTTTTGTATGAATTAGCTTTTTTTTAAGTATTTTTACTTCCCAAATAATTTGTAACAATAGTGTGTTTTATTAGAAATATTGTAGAAAAATGTTTTAGGATTTCTCTAATAAAATAAATACAGTTTGTTTACTTAGGCAGTTGATGGTGTAGTGTAGCAATGTTGCCCCGGACCTCAAGGGTCAAGGATATGATTCCTGCCTCGGGTCTGTGTGCATGGAGTTCACGGGTTCCCACCGTGCACTCGGAGTACTTACTGTAGGTTTCCTCCGGCAGCATTAAAGCATGCAATTTAAACTAATAAATTGCCAGTAGTGTTTGTGTGTGTTTGTGTACGCACATACACACACCGTATGACTGCAGAACAATTCCTGCTTTCCGTTATAACCCGAATGAGGTTTCGCTGGTTCCTCTCAAGGTATCTTCTCATTGCTATCTCAGGGTTTTTTTCCTAGCCTCTGATGTACTCGGCAGGCTCGTCAGCGACAATCTTATCATTTAGATTTATACATATTTTTATTTCACGCACATTTTCATATGAATGTTTTGTTTTTGTAAAGCTGTTTTGCAACAATGATCATTGTTAAAAGCGCTAACAAATAAAATTGAATTGAATTACACGGTTATGGATTGGCACCATGTCCAGGGTGTACCCCACCTTGCAGCCCTGTACAGGATAAACGGAATAGAGAAAAAGCAGAGAGTGAAAGTTAGTGTTTATTTTCTAATCTATATTGCTATCACAGTTGAGTTACTATGGATCCTAGTTGGTAAAATGTGTATGCAAAATATTTTGGAATGACAAAAGATAATTCATCTGTGAAACCTTGGAAAACACTGCAGGAAACAGAGATCTCACTCTCAGTGTGTGAATTCTCTTCATCTAGTCTTTCTTCCATAATTGGCCTGATGACAATATTTTATAATAAATATACTTCATTTTATTTTATTTCCCAAATGACCTAGATTGTGATCCAGATCAGGCCGTTTCTAAGGGCTACTTCACATTCATTTCAATAATTGTTTTATAGTTAATCAGTTTTAAGGTCAGATATTTGACAACTTGCTCTAAAAAAAAAAAAAAAAAAAAAAAACTCTCACTCATATAGTCTTGGCATTATTATTGTATTATTATTGTTTTGTGTTTGTGAATATTGTCCTAATAAACAGGTACAGTCTCAAATAGATGCACTGGTTTCCAAGCAATAATTAATAAATAATTAAATAAAATTGCCTCTCATTTGTAGCAGTATTTGTTGAAATTATTTGCTCAATAAAAATAATGTATTGGTTTTTAAAGAATTCCTAGCATTTCAAGTCATTCCTAGTTAATTCCAACTATACAACTATGCTATAATAACAATTATAATAGATGTCCTAGTGAGGTAATGTTACAGTACCAGTTGTTTACTTTGTTGGGAATAAAATCCAATTAGCAAACACACTAAATCTGGTCTACACTTAGACACTTGTACACTTAGCAGAGCAAACACACACACACACACACACACACACACACACACCTTATATTAAATTTAGGAAGGTGAAGGGTAGTCTCCTTCCTTGTCCATGTCTGAAATGCACATAAGATCTTCTTTTTAGCTCCAGAAATGAGATTCTTCCACAAAAGTTAAAAGACTTCCTTTTTAGAAAATGTCTAAGATGAAGATCTATACTAAATGAAGGTGACTTGACTTAATTTCATATGAGGGCAATAGTGTGGCAAAGGCATCTGAAAACGATTCTAGAGTCCTGATAACAGAATATGGTAAGAGAAGGCTTGCATTCTTTTTTTATTCGAGAATCAACATTGGAAACTCTCTCCACCTTCAGAAACTATACCTGCAGAAAAAACAATTCACAGCTCTCAAGTTAAAATCACCTTCTCTATGGCTACACAGTTCCGGGCTAAGAATCAGGCGTGTGTGTGTGTGTGTGTATGTGTGGGTGTGGGTGTGTGTATGTGTGGGTGTGGGTGTGTACGCTGGTGCCGGCTGTAGATGAGCTTTTGCCGTCTCATTGTCTCTGAGGTGCCGTCTCTCAGCCTTTCAGCCACCTGTTCCTCTCTGAGCAGAATGAAGGGATAATGAGAGACAGAATAACAGAGGGAGGGACAAGAGGAGGATGAGTTCTGTAATGTGGCTTTGTGGGCCAGTTTCCATTCCTCCAGCTTCAGAAGAAAAGAAGAGCTCTGTTGGTACTGTAAGAGAGCTAACCAGTGAAGTATGAAGTATGAAGTATGAAGACTGATTATGTTCTTAGTCATCAAACTCGGCTGGGGGTAAAGAATGCAGTGTGCCATATGTACTCAAAGTGTGGTTACAGTATACACGCATACCATAAACCTCAACAGGAATATCCTCTGGCACATATAGCGATAGGAACTGATAATGATGTCGAAGAAACACCAGTAAGCCACTTGCAGTGGCGAATCAGACAGATAAGAGGGGTGTAATGAAAGGACACACAGTGGTACACTTGGTGAGTGGGAGGGTGAGAAGACCAGATGTACTTTATTAGGACCACTGTCACAGAGAGTATATGCGTGCGTGTGTGAGTATGTGTGTGTGTGCGTGTGTTATTAAATGCAAGTTATTTCTGTATGGGCGTAACTATAATAACAAAAAGAAAACAAGCGCATGAGCATTCTCTCAAAGGTGCAAAAACAAAGCATGCAAGAGAGACTTGGCTCTGATATAACATTAGCAAAGATTGAATAATTCCATGGATCAATCACTTTTATGAATCTGGGGAAATCAGATGTAATCACTGTGTGGAATTTTGTGTCTTGCCAGACTTTTTGTTCAAGTTTAATAACTGAGAATGAGATAGTAGGACGCAACTGTACTTCACCTTGAGTACAGCGGTCAGGGGACATGCTGGAGGTCAGGTGATCCGTGGACAGCGTCAACAAGGTGAGGCTGAGGTCAGGGTCTAAAAAACACGAACAGGGTCAAACCATAAGGATAATCAATGTTAAAGAAACACATACAGTCATGTTCAAAAGTTAGTAGCCCCCTTTTTAATTTTATGTGTTTATGTGAAACAAAAGCTATCTATTTATTTATGTATTTACAGTATATGTAACAATACTTGATACATTACTATCTTTTAATGTGGATGTAGAAGGGTGGATGTAGGCAACATTTATGCTTACATGCACACTCACACACCTGATCATAGTGGTGCTTAGTGTATATGCTTGTAACCCCCCATACCCCCCACCCCCACCCCGCGCTCCCCCCCAAAAAATGTGGGCTACACTAAGTACCCCTCCTATTTAAGTGCCTGGCGATCTACAGTACCTTTGTATCTACATCATTGTGTACCATACTTCTTTTTTTCCCTTTCTTCTTAACAACATTCATTCAGGTTTTGGCCATTTGCATACGCACAGTTCTCTAAATTCCTGTCACAGAATTTTTGTTGGGTTAAGGTCTGGTCTTTGACTAGGGAATGCAAAAACCTTGACATTTCATTTTTCAGCCATTCTAATGTAGATTTACTGGTGTGCTTTGGATCATTGCCCTGTTGCATGATCTAGTTTAGAGCATGCTTTAGCAGTTGGACAGATGGAACCACATTTGCCTCTAGAATATTCTGGTATACAAAGGAGTTCATGGTCAACTTATTGACTGCAAGATACACAGGTTCTGTGGCTGCAAAATAAGCCCAAATCATCAGCCCACCACTGCCATGCTTGACAGTGGGTATGAGGCATTTCTGCTAAAATGCTGTTTGATTTTCCTAAGTATGGCTGTTTGCAAATAAAAAAAATATGGCAAAAACAACTCCATTTTGGTATCATTTGTCTATAGGACATTGTTCCAGAATTCTTGTGGTTTGTTCAAATGCAGTTTTATGAACCTCAGACATGCTTCCATGTTCTTATTGACACAAGATGCTTTCTCTTTGCATCTCTACCAAACAAATCATTGCATTGCATGGTCTGACCTTGAGATGAATTATTTGGGATGTTTACTCCTAGAAAGCAAGTGAAGTGTTAAATGCTTTCCACTTGTGAATAATCTTTCTTGAACATTGAACTACAAATTGTTTGAAAATGGTTTGAAAACCCTTTCCAAATTGATGTGCAGCAACAATAGCTTCTCTAAGACCATTGCTTATTGCTTTCCTTCTTGGCATTGTGTTAACAGACACCTGAATGCTCCAGACCAGCAGATCTGTTTTTATAGATGTCTGGACACCTGTTAAGGATCTATTAATCAAGCTGATGATTACCAACAACTGGCTGTAACTTACCCTCTTAAATCCTGTGGAAGCAGTAACGGGGTACTTACAGTAGTATTGCCCACATGTTTTTTGTTTAGTTTTTTTTTTTATTTTGTTGAATAAATAATTGCACAGTGGAAAAAAAGTTATAAATTGTTGTTCTTCTAATACTGTTGTACTGTAAGACCCACGGATGATTTTTATTATGTTTTAGCACAAATAGCCAGAGAATTAAAAGATGAATACTAACTTTTGAACATGACTGTAGAAATGACTGTTATGGAAGAACACAGTATGTATACTCTGCAACAGCTTCTTTTGAATGAAAGTCTTCTATACTATGCAGTAAGTGTGTTTCTATGTGTGGGTAATTAAGTGCAGGTGGCAATCAGTAATTGGGGGAGCTCGACTGGGGTAGCTAAGAGTTGGAGTCTGCCCTAGTGATGTTTGTCTGCTGCGAGGTCCACTGGAAGATGTACTGTAGTACAGTGTAGATTCCAGCACAAATCTAATACCTAAATGTTAATTTGCTCCATTTAGCATCAATGTCATTATACTGTAGAAATACAGTAAAAAAAAAAAAAAACCTGAATAAAAACAAATGAGAGGGTTGCATCAGGAAGGGTCTCTCAGGTAAAACCTGTGCCAGAAATCAAAATGTGCACATTGGATGATCCACTGTTACAACTCTAAGTGGGGATGGCTGAATAAATATCCATCAATCCATTTATTCATTCATCTATCAGCTACTGTATGCTACTTATACAGTATAGTGTAGGGTTGATAGGGGCCTGGAGCCTGTCCCAGGGAAAATAGAGCTCACAGCAGGGGCCAAGTATGAAGCACTCATTGGACCAAAAAGTATGAAGGACTTATTGGAGTGGCACAGGCACATGCACACTCACACAAAATAATGCACCACAGTCAATTTGGAAATTTATGTCTGGACATTTACATCTTTACATTTACTGCATTTGGCATTTGCATTAAACAGAAAGACTTACATTTTATCTAATTATACAGTAGAGCAGTTGAAGTAATGGACCAACAGTGGCACCTTGCTGGCACTAGGATTTTAATCTGGGATCAACATCTGATCAGTAGTCCAATTCCTTAACCATAGAGCTACCCCATGCCCCCGGAGGACACACAGACTAGAGGTGAGATTCCGCCCCCAACCCTGGACGTGTAAGGTGATAGTGCTAAGCAGAAAGCCATTGTTGCAGCAAGCTGGAAAAACAACATTTAATTAAAGACCACAACAATCAAGTATGTCTTATACATTTTTATATCTGCCTTTTCATTTAAACATGCATGGTTGTTATGATCCCCTAACGAATTACATAAAATAAGGGAAAAATACCTTTTAGTAACTACGTACATTAAAAAAAGTTTTAAATAAATAAAAATAATAACCATGAATAAAACACTCAACTCTCATTGAGGAAAGAACATATAAAACATATCTTAAGAACATTATTATTATTATTATTATTATTATTATTATTATTATTATTTAAAATTAAACCTCCATTAAGTCTCCAAAATTTCTCTCCAAAAAGTAAATTCTATGACTTGGTTTAAAACTGCAGACCTTAGATCAGACTGAGTCAATAAAAGGACAGTTACACCCTGATGTACAGTATGTAACACTCATATGTAGCAACTTTAACCCATGTGATATAATGAGATGTATGTGAGTCAAAGGGGTTCAGGCTGACAGTAGAGGATTTGTAAGTCCTGAGGAGGCTGTAGCTCATTTTCAGATCTCAGATCTCTCGAAAAGGCCAGCGGCGTGAGCCGGCAAAGGAGGAGGTCACCTCTGCTCTGGTCACTTGCCTGCGATAGTCTCAGGATTGTGCTCTAGTTCCATGGCAGTACAAGCTTTTTAAAAACAATTCTGATAAAATACCACATTATTTATGTAATTTTAATGAGTAAAAATAAAAAAAATTAAGCAAGCAGGAGAATTGCTACAATTTCACAAAACATTTTTTTCACATTTCACATGGTGTTGCACCAAGCTAAAAATAAAAAATAAAAACGGACATCATTACATCCTTTACTTCTAACCTTCAAATCATTTTCACTGCTTCACCAATGAGTTCACAATGCACATTTTTTCTGGCCTGTGCATAAGGCCAGCCAGTGTAGCGCGTGTGTAGTGTAGCGCGTGAGTGAGTAATTATATCTGACGTGGCTGCACACATCCTGTGTATGGTGGCTGTCTGGAGTTGTGCAAAGTTGTAGGTGACCTTTTCTGTGCTGTAGAGGTGGCGTATCTCTGACAGTGTGACAGAGAGAGTAGTAACCTCACTATAATGGATGAGCACTCTCAAGGTTAACACCTCTCTCTCTCATTTTTCTCTCCTTCTGTCATCCTCTTCCCCTTATTTCTAATCATTCCACTTTTTACACTCCATTCATAGACATAGTATAAATGTACTTTAACATTTCCGTTCTCATTCGGTTCTTTTCATTCCTCTCAGTCTCACTCCCTCACTTTTCACCTTTTTCTCTTTCTCACTCTTTATTAAGCAGACATTTCTTACTCATTCTTTTGTTTTAAAATGAATTAATTAACAATCATTTCCATTAGCAGGGTGTAAATGTTTTCTCAATTTCACCCAATTTAAAGTGGATGAGAATATAAATCATCTCTACTGGCTCTATATTTAATATGAGCCACAGAATTTCAAAGCAAGAAGTATAAACCTGATTCCATGCAAAATTAAGAGGATTAATTCCAATGAAAAGAGAGCAATTTCACTGGGTTTCATAACGATCATAGGAAAATAATATGCCTCCTAACCCTGCCCTTAACCTTACCCATCACCAATAATAGTTTTTCATAGCAGATGGCTTGTAAGAAATTTCAGGCATTTGCAATAATAAGGAAAAAATAAAATGTGATCTGTGTAGAAAAATACACTGAATTAATCTTAGTTAGCAACATATGCTAATAAATAAATAATACAATTGAGCACAAAGTACAGAATGCAATTATTACCCCAGTCTAACCGCCCTTACGTAGTCAGTTCCTTCATTTCCCAATTCCTGTGGCAACATTTTAATGCAACATATTTGTGCGCAGATTTTAAAGTTGGAATTTGTATCCATTTTATTTAAGTTCATCTAGCGCTTCAGAAGTGTAACTGCTTAGCTCATTCCTTATTGTCTAGCTAACTAAAAACAAAAACAGTTCACATTAGTATCACTTTTACACATTACTCATCTGCAAATGAGAGGAAACAACAGCTTTAATAGAACAGAACTGTTAAGCACGCTAGGCTACGTGTGCTGCGCTAGCATTGTAGAATAGATACGCAGCCCAGAAAGAGTGTTGCGACTGTGACAAACACCATTCGGTGCTCATCCATCATAGGTGCCAAACTTAAACATTCATCACAAAGTTTGCAGATCCCTGCTGTTCTCATCCCTCTGCTCTTCACTTAATCTCTCGTTCTTGTTCTGCGGTTGTACAGCACAGATGAATATTAGTTCTCCATACTGGCAATGGAAAGATGCTGAGCAGCAGTAACAGAACTGCTGCATTAATTAAATGCAAAAATTTGCCTTACTCTGTTTCATTGGATGGCTGCTGCTAAGATTGATGAACTTCTCTTGGATACGCCATGCTGTGCGGCAACTATACCAGACCTTAATTGAGACAGAATATCTATTAGGTGAGAGGTATATGTTAAGATGCCAACTTCTGTATTCTAATCGAACCTCCTTGCAAGGCACCGGGGCTTTGCTGTGAAATTATTTTCCCCAGTTATATAAACAGCAGGGGGTGGGAAGTAACAAATCAAATGTCCTCTCTTTACAGTGCTTGTGTCCATGGTTGACTGCAACAGTTCCTTTTTCGTATAATTAAATCATAGTACTTGATTTAGGTTTCCAATTTATTTTTTTTTCACTATATAACAGAATAAAAAATGCATTTAAAATTGGAATAGTGTAAGCCAATCCTGGGAGAGTATGTGTGGTTAGCTTTAAGTAATGACATTTTCAATCAGAAGAAAGTAGTTTCCTGTACCAAAAGTCATTAAATGCTTAGTCATCAACAGCACTGTCTGGGACTGTGGAGACAGTTTAGCATTTCTAGCCTAATTTATCAGATATTGTCATTTTCTCACAATTTAGACAGCATAGTAATGTTCTGTAAGTTCTGTCAGCCACAACATAGCTAGCAAAACTATTGAGCTAAAGTTACCTTTCTTTACATAATGTTTTTAATCAAGGTGTGCTTCCTTCAGCATATCTCATATGCTTAGTTAACAGATTTTCTATTTATTTCTTTTTAAAATCATTGCTCAGATGTGGAATATTTTTGGCTTGCTCTGTCAAATTATTTGTAAAGTAATTCCTCATATTTTCACCACATAACATTTTTCCTCTTAATTGAAAAATATTGTTGATTTTCCTTTCCCTCAATTGAATTATTAGTAAAGTAATTACATAGCAGTATGTCTAGTCAGTGTGTTTCATAATACAGTACTAGCAAACAGTAATCAGAAGCAGCGTGTGACCATAGATTGTGGTGGGCTGGATGACATATATAATAGCATAGTCTTTAACGAAATTAAGTTAACAAGCTATGACACTTGCCTTGTACTATAGGCTACCATCTATTAAGTTAGATAGTAAATTTAGAGGAACCCCTTAGTAGGAAGTTGAGAGTCCAAAAAATAACATCATCTGCTTTATAGTCTGGTAGCTTATTTTAAATAGATTTAAGCCTCCCACAGATAGAAGAGTCACACACATTTGTTTACACAAATCTGATCTTTAGGACTGACTGTCCACAGTATTCTTCAAAACACGCCGTACGAGTTGATTGGATTTGGCTCTGTTCAGACCGGCAGCTCAAATCTGGCACATTGTCAGCCCAACTGCATTGGTTGCTGTGGTAACGACGGTGGAGGTGTGGGAACACTGTAGCATGTTCGTTATGTGCTGTCAAAGTCTGGCAAATTACATTATTACATGAATCCATGTCCATATCTAGTGATCATGGGTACAGTTTAAAATCCGAGTTGAGTGGGTGGAGCATCCAGATTAAGGAATCTGATTTCTGATTTCAAACCACCTCTGGATGTGTTTAAAATTGGATTTGCAGCTGAAAAATCTGATTTGTTCAGCTACCTTTGCAACTTAGCCACAGTACGTCTCAAAAACACCCACAAATGACAGCAACCAACCCCCAAAATGTTGAAAATTAAATATGTTTCTTATTTCTTCATTTGCATGGGGAAAATATATACAGTGGAACCTCGGATCACGATTAACGCGGTTTACGAGTGTTCCGCAAGACGAGCAAAGATTTTTAATAAATTTTGACTTAAAAAACGAGCGTTGTTGTTTATGAGCACCAAGTATCACGTATCACGCATGCGCTTCTTGTTTTGACCCCGAGCATCGCATCATCACAACTAAGCAACAGTTTTTCTCTCTCTTGCGCTGCAAGTATTCATCTCCCCTGCTGGGTCTTAGTGTTCGTATAATCAATCCGTGTGTGTGTGTGTGTTTCTTTCTCTTGCGCTGCAGAGTGTGTGTGTGTTGTGTGTGTGCGTAATTTGACACCACGGCGGTTCACACACACAAACACACACACACACGCACGCTCTCTTTCTCCCTCGTTGTTACTGTGTGTCAGTGTTTGGTGGCTCAGTGGTAGGTGTTTCGCCTGCCATGCGGAAGGCCTAGGTTTGATTCCCAGCCAGTGCCCAAACCCCAGCCACTGGATGCAGAGCCGGTCCCAAGCCCGGATAAAATGGGAGGGTTGCGTCAGGAAGGGCATCTGGTGTAAAACCTGTGCCAAGTTGTAGTGCGGACTGGATATTCTGCTGTGGCGACCCCTTGCCGGGAGCAGCCGAAAGACCAACAACAGTGTTTGAGTGTGTGTGTTTTTCTTTCTCTTGCGCTGCAGAGTGTGTGTGTTACGTGTGTGCGCACGTAATTTGACACCGTGCAGGTTCGCACACACACTCTTTCTCGTCGTTAGTGTGTGTCAGTGTTTAAGTGTGTGTTATGTGTGTGTGTGCGTGTAATTTACATTTACATTTACATTTAGGCATTTGGCAGATGCTCTTATTCAGAGCGACTTACAAAAAGTGCTTTAAAGTTTACATCATTGGATACATACTTACACTGGGTTAACTAGGTCAATAACTAAGTGCCTTTAGTCCAACAGAATTGGAAAGAGTTTTTCTTTTTTGGGGGGGGGGGGTCTGGTACTTAAGTAACAGATGCGTCTTAAGCCGTCATTGACACCGTGCCGGTTCACTCTCTCTCTCTCTCTTTTTTCTCGCCTTTAATGTGTTTGTGTGTGTGTGTGAAACAGAGAGGCTTCACTCACACACAACCGGCACGGTGTTAAATTACGCTCGTGCACACACATAACACACACACAGCAGTGCAGGAAAGAGAAAAACACACATACAGAGCGCCTGTGCGCATAAATATATCTTATCTGTCGGGATTTATTTTCAGTTTTTTCAAGGTAACATGCAGGTTAATTTGTTTTATTTTTACTTTATATTTTGTGTTAATTATTTTTATGTATTTATTTTTTTGGGCTGTGAAACGAATAATTTCATTATTTCTTATGGGAAATTGTACTTTGATTTACGAGTGTTTTGGAATACGAGCCCGCTTCCCGGAACGAGTTATGCTCCGAATCCGAGGTTCCACTGTATTAGAACAAAAATGGTCCTGTACATCATAGAAACCCTGTTTTCCATGTATTCTGAGTAGTTATCAATAAAAAAAATTATTTAACTAATGTAAGTCTATACTTCATTTTGCAAGCTATCAATTTACAAACGTCCATGTTTTGTTTACTTTTTTGCATCTATATTTATTGTATGCTGAAAAGTTAGCATGCAGTAGATGCAAGTACAAGCTAGTTACACTAAGCTAGTTACACCCTTGCAATCTACAGTATTTCTGATTATTTAGAACTGCATTTTACAGCTATGACTCATCAGGACCTTTAAGATTTTTTTACATTATAAAATTTTATCCAAATTAATATCCTATTCTTTGCATTATTAGGATACTGTATATAAAGTAGTGCATGCATACTGCATATAAAGTAGTATAGACGTATGGACTATGCATTAGTGAATAATAGCTATTAAGAATTCAGTGTAGTGTTTTATGTTTAAAAATTCATAAAGGAAATCGGCAAAGCTGGTAAAATGAATAATAGCATTGCTATTTATAGTTTGAAGGTAAATAGTAAGTTCAGTGTTGTGGGGTGTACAGTAGGTGTGACTATGTGGCAATAGCAAATGATTCACATGGCTCACAAGTCAGGTAGGGGGCCCCCTTTACCGGATTTTGCATAGGGCCTCAGGGCAGTCAGGACCAACTCTGGTGACAGAAAAGAATCAGAAGAGTTTAATTTCATATCATGCTGATGGCATAATTGAAACTATAATTTTATTACTTGTACACAGTGTAAACTCACAGCTAAAAGTTTTCTATATTTTCTATATTTGTATAATTTTTATTATGTTCTTATTTCATATTTTATATTCTTTATTTGAATGTTTTCTTTTTATACTGTTTTTATACTTTTTCATTATTATATTCTTATTTCATATTTTTTATTTGAATACTCTATTTTCTTTTTGTTAATTTTTAGGTCATGGTCAGTCGTACGAGCATTTCACTTCAGATCATACTGTGTATGTGACTAATACAAATTTAATTTTAATTTGAAACAATTCTATTGTATTCTATTTTAGGTTTAGAAATTAGAGCCCATAAGACAGAAACAGATTTTTCTTTATGCTCTGCTATCATTCAGGGCAATGCTAGACTAATAATTGGCATATATGAGCTCATGCATATAAAGAAGACAGAAAGTGCTTCTCCCGGAACATTCAGTTGCTCTGTGATATAGCACAAGCACTTTGAACAGATGTGGCAGATGGAAGAAAGAAAAGCTATCCAAACTCCAAGATATCAGTGTTGAGATCTCCATGTAAATACACATACGAAGGGTGGCACACTTCTCAGGAACCTAAGAATTAAGTGGCTGTGAGTTAAATAAAAAAAATAAAATAAAAAGATAACCCAGACTGCAGAATAGCCTAAAAACATGGCCAGCCTGAAAACCTCAACTCAAATCATTCTCCTTCCACTTGACTACTGATTGTTAACACCTGGACTCATTAACACACAATTACACAGTATACTGTATTATAATTCTCAGTCCACTTACCCATATGCAATGTATACACTATGTTGTTTATCATGCATTCTATAACAAGCCTTTATTCTCATCTTGATATTCTGATTGTTTTATCCTCTTCCTGGTGTTCCGGGGGGTTGGTTCTGTCCCTGAGCCAAGTTTACCTTGTTTAAAGATTGCCTGATCTCATCTAGTTTTTCATTCCTAATTTTGATTAATGTTTTTTTGATTGCTTTTTTTGATTGCTTTGGTTGACCTACACTTGTGTCCTTCTGTCCTTTCGTGACAGGGCTGAGTGTTTTAATTATGAATGGGAGAAAAAATTCCACAGAAAAAATAACAAATGCAACGAGAAGATATTTTAATCATTATATCAGTTGATGAGCTTCACTGTACACAATTATCGGTTTAATTTGATAACTTAATGAACTAGACGGGCATGTCACTTGTGAATCTGTAGTTCCTTGATCATGTGTTTAAATCTCTTGAATAAGATCTTTAAACTTCCATCTATTCAGCTCTGTCGCGGTAAAATAAATAAAATTTGTATAAATGTATTTATGCAAGTGAATCTGAAATTTGAATTAGCCAGTCTTCTTAAACTTGCATCTATCATGGTTTGCATTTAACAGTCGTTTGAACAGCACTGCAATCTGTCACACTGATCAGGATAAATTGGACCATTTAGACAAATTTAACATGTGCAAGCAGTTTAACTTAGCAAATGATTAAAGCACATTTTGTGACCTTCATCAAGTATGGATTGGAAAGAAAAAGGAGAAACAGGGGAAAACTTACCTGATATAAAAAGAAATTAAATATATATAACAGTGGGTTGGGAGATGGGATAGCCAACAGCAATGTCTTGCAGTCGCTAATTTGAATTTGCTCTCATCAGCCTCTGAGTTATAGCTCCAGTGGATACTGTTAACAGGTGTTCAGCAACCATAATTTGATTGTTTGGTTGGTTGATTGGTTGTGAATGAAATAGGTTGTGCCATCTTAAAGAAGGGTTAAGGTTAATGTAAGATCAGTTTAACAGTTTCTCTTGATAGAAAGAAAGAGAGTAAAAATGGAAGGAAGCAAGGAAGGAGGAAAGAAGAAAGAAAGAAAGAAAAACTATTGGTGAGGTCAGGCACTGATTTCGAGTGCGGAGGTTATAGACATTTAAGGTCTTTCCAAAGATTTACAGTGGGATTGAGGGTTCTGTGCAAGCTACTCAAGTTTTTCCAACATTGGCAAAGGAGCCAAAAAAAAAAGGTAAATGGAATGGTGCGCCAAATTGGAAATACCCTTGGATACTGCTTTCTGTGTGTGTGTGTGTGTGTGTGTGTGTGTGTGTGTGCCACTATTGGTGCTTGAACAGGTATGTGTTTGGGTTAGTGTCAGCCCAGGTCCTGGATATTGAGAAGTTTAATGGCGTGGGGAAAGAAACACTGTCTGACCTTGAGGGCTTGAGTAACTTTTGCCAGATGGCAGGAGGGTGTTGAGCTTGTGTGAGGGGTGTGTGGGGTCATCCAAAATGCCAGTGGCTTTACAGATTTAGTGTGTGGTGTAAATGTCTGTGATACAGCAAAGAACATCACCAGTTTTCTTCCTCGCTCTCCTCACTCTGTGATCCTGTGGTTCTGTGGTGCAAGATGGTACAATTTCAACAATGCATTTGTGGAATATAATGAGGGAGTGGAGTTGGTTTTTTAGCATCACTAGGCACTACTAGGCATTCTTGACTATAGAACTAGTGTTGAGGGATTATGCGAGATTCTCTGTCAGGTAAGCAACAAGAAATTTGCTGTTTTTGGTAATCTCCACAGAGGAGCCACTAATGTTATTGCTCCAAACTCTCCTGAGCTCAGCAAATATATTTGTGTTTTATCCTCATACAGTAACAGGTCATTGGCTCTGCAACAGTCTGTTAGGAGCTGCTGTTCCCTTGTTTGGTAACTCATTGTCCTTGCTGATGACATCCTTCATGGTCGTGTTATCTGTAAACTTAATGTGATTAGAGGTACTGATCCTTATCAAGACTAACCAAGGTTTTCCAGTCAGTTAGTCTACAATCTAGTCAGAAAGGGAGGTGTTGAGACCCAGCAGGCACAGCCCTTTCAGTCATGTGCTGAGAAATGATTGTGTTCAATGATGAACAGAAATCAATGAACAGCCTTTAAACATGCGAGTCCAGATGGAAGGTGGTAGTGATAGAATCAACTGTTGATCGGTTGGGACGATGCATGAACTGCAGGGGATCCAGTGGGGGGGCATATAGGGTCTTGATGTGCCTCACAACAAGCCTCAAAACGCTTTATGAAGATGGGTGTGAGTATGGCATGTGATGGTAGTCACTAAGGTACAATACTAAAGACCTTTTCAGTATGGTGGTGATAGTGGCTGGCCTTGAAGGGCATTGGAATTATAGTGCTGCTTAAGAAAGTTTTGAAGGTGTCAATGAGAAGGCTATCTACATAATCTCTGAGCACTGCCAGGAATTATCTGTTTCAGCAGCTTTCCAAAGTTTTCTGGTTCAGTGAAACCTCGGATTGCAAGGTGTTCCACAAGACGAGCAAAGATTTTAATTAAAATTTGACAAAGTCTTTATTTACGAATAACGAGTATCATGTATCACGCATGTGTTTCTTGTTTTGATGCCGAGCGTCACATGATCACAACTGAGCTAACGGTTTTTCTTTCTCTTGCACTGCGGAATTCTGGGTAATTATCTTCCTTGCTGGGTCTTAGTGTGCGTCTCTTAATGGTATAATCAACACAGACACACACACTCGTTCCTCTGCTCTACACAAAAACACTGCTCGGTCGCAATTTTTGTCAAAGGTAAAGTGCAGGTTAATTGTTTTATTTTTACTTTACAGCAGTGATTCCATTAGTGTGATGCTCAATCAAGTGTCATTAGAGAGATTTCTTGTTTATTTTTCCGATAAAACAGTGTTTCCGTTGTGTGCGTGCGCATGTGTGAAAAGAGTGGAGGAGGGGTAACTGTGTAAGATGAGAAGGGGGAGAGGGAGAGCGGCTCCTTACTTCTGCACAAACGGAAACACTTATCTGCCAGGATTTATTTTTACTTTTTTTTTTTTAAGGTAAAGTGCAGGTTAATTTTTTTTACTTAATATTTTGTGTTAATTATTTTTATGTATTTGTTTTTTGTTTTGAGCTGCTAAATGAATATTTGAAGTTTCCATTATTTTTTATGGGAAAATTTGATTTGGTTTACGAGTGTTTTAGAATACGAGCCTGTTTCCGGAAACAAATTATGCTCGTAATCCAAGGTTCCACTGTATCTCTGAGCACTGCCACTGAGTTATCTGGTTCAGCCGCTTCCCAAAGTTTGCTATCACATAAAGTTTTCTTATATGAGGTATGGTAAGACACTGTACCGTACCTGGTCATAGGGAAAAGCTATGGTCTTCCTCGATATCATTATGCACTTAAGCATAGAATTGGTTTCTGAAAAGGAAGGCATCACTATCACAGGAAGCTAATTGTCCTTAGGTTGGTGATGACCTAAAGGTGCTATCACAGTGCCACATGTTGCTATTGTCTTGGAAGTAGCTTTAATTTGTGTGTATGTGCTTTGCCTCTCTGTTGACCCTGGGACAGCTTGGAGCTTGCTGGTATTAGGGTTGGCCTGTAACTGGCTTATCTTAGGTGCTCAGCAGAACACACACTTCTAGTTAGAGCATTTAATGAGTCTCTTTGAGACAGCAATGACGCCAGTAACCTTTTTGATGCAGCTGGTCATTGATACTGGGGTAACAGGCATTGCTCAATGATTAAAATGTTGAGCTATCAAGCAAAAGGTCACAGGTTCAAACCTGAGCACCACCACAATGCTGCTGTTGATGCCCAACTGCTCAGGTGTGTACCGTGATAAATCCCAGTTACTCTGGACAACGACAACTGGCAAAGAGGAGTAACATGCTGTAAATGTGCCTTGTACTTGGTGCAGGCCCCAGTTGGTGCAGGACCTGAACATGTGCCAGTCAGTATTCTCAAAACAGTCCTGAAGAGTAGACACAGCTTATGCATGCAAGGTTTTTACCTGCTTCAGAATAGGTTTGGAGCATCTGACGAGTGGTTTGTATGCTGTGATTGGTATGAAAGAGATTTGAACTGAGAAGCCAGGGTGGGAGTGGGGCGCTGCCAAGTTAGCAGCACGAATGTTTGTATAACAGTCACAAACTCCACCAGGGATGAGCAGTAACTAAAAACTAACACAGAGTTGTTTTACTGTTTCATATTGATATAAGCACACAAGCCAACCCAAGTGAGACCATCTTGCTGACTGGCGGTGTTTGAAATACTGTTGCTGAGCCAAGTTCATGTAGTTTCTTCGGCAGATCATTGTGCTGTTGTTGTTGGTTGTTGGATGATTTCCAGACTGTAGCAGAGTCTGGCAATGCCATACACAAACACTGGTTGCCCAGATGACCATGTGTCAAATAATTTAAAACGGAATCATGCTAAGAAACAAAACAGTCGTTTTTCTGTCGAGTGGCTCTGTGTGCAGTTGCCATGTGGTCATTTTGGATCTGTCTTGGACTTAGGTTTGTATAAAAACATTATTTTGGTACATTTTTGGTTTGGGTTGCATTAATGTGCATTTATAGATAGACATGTAATCAGAGCCTAAACCAGATTTTAGTGACTTGATGCCTGCATGTGTTGTGTGGAAATTTGCATCAGCATTTCTGTACCCACCAGGCTGAGCTACAATAAACCAAAACATACTGTAGATCATCAGTAAAAACATCAATATGAATATGAGCACGTCTACAAATGGTACACCAGATCAGAATTGAAAAGGTTGTATTACTGTATATGCAGGCTTGCCTGTCTGATACACTCATTGATCATTCATTCGGACTCATTCACAGCATGCACCTGATCCTATACAGAACCGGTGCAGCACTGGGAATGTCCCGAGGGCTTGGCATGGCACACAGTCTCTTGGATCTACTTTGGAGACAGTTTCTAAACTGGCTAGCAGCCCAGAGCTGGACCCAAGAATAAATAATGAATTAGACCATTTAGAGTCCATGTAGACTGCAGGAAATAAAAGGTAAAATGACGGTTTCAAAAAACACTCTGATTATATACAGCACAGTTTTGTCATCCGAATAGATGATAATAAAAAGGTTCATGTTTACTGTTTACATTTACTAACGGAATCAAATTAGTTCAGACACGTATATACTGTATCTAAATTATGTTTCCATATTTTTAGCAATAAACATGAATCAAACAACATGGTACACCTGACTGAAAATTAATTTATCATGTGAGATATACCTGGTAAATTCCACAAACAATGTTTAGAATAATACATTCTATAAATCTTGCATTCTAAATACATTTAAAAGAACGTACTGTTGAATTCTTCAATATCATTGGTTAGAATCTTTTATTTTATTTTCTAGAGAGCACGGCTCTGATGGTATTGCTGGCTGTAATTCCAACCACAGGTTTAAATGACTACACTTGATATAGACATACATTATCATTTCGTACACAGTCACTTGTATTGCAGATGATCCATATAATTTAAGACTAATAGTAAAATATTGTTTTAAAAAAATTAGGGTTGATAAGATAAAACTATGTAAAAATATGCACTGGTGATGACAAGAACAAACTTGGCTTTGCCTAACTGTAACTATAAATTAGATAGTTTTTCCTATAATAGCATACCCTGTAAAATCTGTTCGATATCATGCATAATGCATTTTACTACCCAGTATTACTCTGCATAATTGCTCAGAAGTGGTTATAGTTACATATGTAATACTGAATAAAGAATGTAAATATTTCTAGTGTCAGTTATGTACTGTATGTGTTAGAATGTACACTTAAAAAAAGTCTGCATTTTTGATAAAATGAACTATAACTAGTTTGGTTTACTGTATCTGTATCACATGTAACATATAATGCAATTAAGCATAACCCTAAGTTGGTACTAACAATACAATGTATGATTATCCCCTATTGTTTAAACATGTACTGTAAATACCATAATTATGCCAGATTACTACAGATCAATTTAAACTGAGCATTTATTTGCTTTGTTTTTATTCATTTTCTATATCACCTTTGTTTCAGGTTGCAGGGGGGCTACAGCCTATGCAGGGAGCTCAGGGTACACCCTATGGAGTGCCAACCCTTAGCAGAGTATATGTACACATTTACTCATACAATCCACTCAATGTGCGTATGAACAACAAATGCTTAAAGTGCATGTTTCGGGACTATGGGAGGAAACTGGAGTACATGGAGTCGATCCACAAATCACAGGAAGAACATGCAAATTATATATAATTATATATAATTATATATATTATAGCATTAATGCTAATATCATTATGATCAGATATTATGAAGTTATTCATGCAAGCTTTATAACGTTACATATATGATTCTAACGATTTATCACCATTTAAGGGCACTGCTAGATATACTGAAACTTGAAAAAGCCAAACCGTGTCAATTGCCGTTGCCAAACATCCAGAGCTTGAAACCCATGTAAGTAATTCAGAGCTGTAACAATATTAATTAGAAGTTATTAATTTTAGACTACTATTTCACAGTCAGGCAGCTCTGTTGCAATAGAGAGAGAGAGAGCTAAGAAAACATGTTTAATGCTGTCAAAACACATGACAAGCGATACATTTTATTGCTAAGTGTGAATAGTATGCAGTTACCTAGAGAATTAATTTTTAGTGTAATTAAAGCGGCCTTTTAAAGCCAACAGATCTACAGGTGTTTATTCCAACCACAGACTTCACCAGGTCATTTCACTGATTTCTTGAGGGATAAGGCTGAGGTACTAAGTGGAAGCACACCGAGCAGACTGTGAGTAAAAGGAAAACCTGCAGACTGTTGGTGCTCTATTTAGCTCTGTGTTAAGCTAAAACTACTATAAACATTAACTGCTTACCTTTTAAGACATATCTTCTAACACCTTCTAAGGAGTTGGGTTTAGCGGGAAAGTCCAGCCAGACTTGTTGAAGCTGCCCCTGCGCATGACACAGCAGGATAGAACAGATTATATAGGCAAGCATTCTCCAAGTTAAAGGAACATTTTGAATAAAGCAGCAAATTATTAGCTTCTTTTATGAGAGAATAATACATCCACAACCGCATTAATTATATAATCATATATAGAACTAGCCAACTTCTTTTGCACTAATGTTAGCGTAAGACTAGTATTAGAAGTAGACTAAACGTTAATGAAAATATACAGACCTCTTGGTAAGAAAGAATTAAGAGCTGAGTTTTTCTTATCTCTATTATTTTAACTTGGGTAAATTCACTTTTCTGGCAGCCTGATATGAATTTTAGCATTGTTTGTAGCCAGGGCTGAACCATTTAAGCTAAAGCATCAGGAAAGTACAAAGGATATTTTAGTTTCTTTTTTTGCCACAAAAAAAAACATTAAACATTTTTACATCAACTTAAACATTAAACATTAAACATCAACTCCAAACACCTGTTTCTGTCAGTCCACCTGCAGCAGAAGCATCTACAGTACAACACCATGACAGAAAATGACCACGATCCCCAGCGTGCGCGCTCTGTGTCACTGGAGTTTTAGCAACATAATCCTGAGTTTGATCATCACAGAGGTATTAGTAGAACTCCTAATCAGCTGGTCTTAGTGAAGTATACACTTATGTGAGCTTACTCCAGATGATACTAAGCACGTCCTACATCTATTGCCTTTCTGTGTGAACAATGAAACAAACTTTGGATTAAGTGTTGTCTAACCTTGGATGTACTGTTTGTGAATCAATCAACCTACATGGGCTTTCCAATTACGTTTTTTAGTTTTGTATTTGTTCACCTGTACAAATTCCATATTAAAATTCTATTTTACCTGCACTTGTGTCTTCCCATCACCTGTTCCTGACAGTTTTTACTTTGCCTTTGTTAATTATTGTGTGGACAAAGATGAGAAAAAAAGGATTTGAAATTACGAGTGTGATACATAACAAAATGTGGAAATATTTGAAAATGGTTAAACTGATGTTAAATTTTTCAGTAGCAATTGACATATTTTTTCTTAATAAATATAAAAACATTTCTATTTTGTGTGAGCTTTACTGTGCAAAAGCTCTCTTCAGTGACACAAATATAGACTGATGAAGAGATTTAGCATCTAATAGAACAAATGCAGTCCATAAATACTGACTCAGTTGATGTTGTTTCCACCCTAGCTTGTACCTGAAAGCTTTATTTTGTGGCCTGATTCTTCTGTGACTGTCAGTTTTAATTTACTTTGACTTTATCAAGGTTTCTAATGCAAATGTACTGGAAACTGTTCAGCCACTCTAGAAATGTCCCCAAATACACAAAAATGTGACTTGATACAACGTCTGTACTTTGGCTCATGTTCATCTTTTTAGCTTGACTTGAAATCTTTTAAGTATGCAAAAATTAACAATTTTGACCTTTTGATTCCATTAGATTTTTTTTACGTGATCTGGTTAAGGAGCAGCAGCTGAATCTCCCTTACATGCAGCTCTACTTGTCTGTCCCCAAACCTCTCTCACCCACACTCTCATTACTGTCATCTCGCAAAGTTAAGATATGATTTAAAAGCTTAATTGACAGCTCTTCATTTTAACTTGATGGTTCCAATATAAAAGCAGCACCTAAGACGGTATCCAGGAAGAAAATGTCAGAATCGTCCTGTGATTAAAAGAAGGAGACACACACACACACACACACACACACACACACGTAGACAAAAGTACATTACCCATGTAACGGAACAAACCTTGTTGCCTGCCAATAGAAATGCGTACTTTCTCTGCATATTTTTGTTTGTTTTACCAGGGTTACAGGGTTAGTAAAGTGAAATTTACTAACCCTGAATGTTATATTCAGTACAACAGCCCAATTACAGTAAGTGTGATTTAATTTTATACAGCAGTCATTCAAAGTAGAATTTATCATCGTGTAGCTAATTTGAGTTTCAGACACAACATGACCAAATATTTGTTTGTTTGTTTGTTTGTTTGTTTGTTTTGCTTTGGCCACAAAAAACAAAAAATAACAAAAAATTCACAGCTGGAGAGAGTGTTGAGTGTTGCTATGGCAACACAGAGACTGAATGACAGCCCATAGTAAGCGTAGCAACAGTTTCAGTGTAATAAAGTATTTATTGAATTGGAATTTTGTGTAGGAAACACATAATACAGACAGAGTGATAAAACAGTGTTATAGTGCCGGTATACTAACTGAGTGGATATGAAACAGCCAAGCCACCTGTTAAAACTGCAAGTTTTGACTTGATAAGTCGAAGTTGTGCGACTAATTCAGTGCAACTAAAAGAGAGAACAACACTTAACAGCTTTATGAGATCTTAGAGTGTTTATTTAGGAAGCAAATGTAGCTGTGATGTTAATAATCACTGACACAAATTGAAAGTAAACATCCATTATTTTCAGTCACTATAAAAATACTAAGAACCATGAATTCTGTTGTAAATGTGTTCTTAAAGCAAACGTACCTTGTTTAATAAAAATAAATAGTTTTGTGTTGCAATTGCAGTTACATTCAGTTTGATTTAAATAATCCTACAGGCAAAGAGATAAACACTAATACTACTACTGCCTTTTTTAGTTATTAGTGCCTTTGTAATAATTGTCGCTTTTAACCCTTAATGTTTAAAGGACTATTTTTCTATACATTTAATTGTTAAATAAATGTGTCATTAACGTTAAAATATTTTTACATAAACACTTTTTGGAAAAAAAGGCCTATTTTTTTCAAAAAGGGGTATATATAAAAATAGGCATTTGGCAAATATTATATTATATACTGTATACAAAAATAAAAAATGTAACAATATTTTAAAGTTAAAGACACATTTATATAACAATAAATATATATAATATTAATAAATAAATAAATAAATATATTGTATATATATTAGACGTAGCCATGACCCATCTTTAATGCTCTGACTGAGGGTAGGAGGTTTATATAAGCCCCGTTCATCCTCTCCTTAATACAGTGCAGTTGTCCTGTCCCCTGTGCAGAAAAACACCCCAGAGCATGATGCTTCCAGCCCCATGCTTCACTGTAGGTATGGTATTATTGGGATGATACTCATCATTCTTCTTCATCCTAACACGGCGTATGGAGTTAAGACCAAAAAGTTCTACTTTTGTCTCATCTGACCTTAGTACTTTCTCCCATGACTCCTCTGGATCGTCCAGATGGTCCCTGGCAGACTTCAGATAGGCCTGGACATGGGCTGACTTAAGCAGGGGAACCTTCCGTGCGATACAAGGTTTTAAACCATGACGTCTTAGTGTATTACTGATAGTAGCCTTGGAAACGATGGTCCCAGCTCTCTTCACGGCATTGACCAGCTCCTCCCATGTAGTTCTGGGCTGATTCTTCACCATTCTTAGCATCATTGATACCCCATGTATCTACTTAGACTTTGGCTGATTGTGGGGTGCACAGGTGTCTTTATGACAGCTAACGACCTCAAACATGTGCTACTAATTTAGAATCATGAGCAGAGTGTAGCTGGACTATTTAAAAGAAAAATAACTGGTCTTTGAGGGTCGGAAATCTGGCTGATAACCAAGTGATCAAATACTTATTTGAAACACTAATTCACAAATAAATTGTTTAAAAAAATCATACAATGTGATTTTCGGATTTTTCTTTTTAGATTCTGTCTCTATGCTAAAAATTGTAGACCACTCCATGATTAAGTGATGGAGATAAGTAAGAGAACTCGCAAAATCACAGGGTGATCAAATACTTATTAACCTCACTGTATACACACACAGTATATATATTTTAATTTACCCAGTTTTGCAAGATATAATAAAAAATAATAATAAATAAATAATTCATTTCCAAGTATTTCAAAGAGTGTCTTGGTTTGACATGGCTGCGACTACTAGTGACACATTAGAAATCCATTAAAAATGACATAACTGCTCTGAGCACAACTCTCAGCAACACAACCATCAGTCTGGAAAGATTACAATTTACACCACATCCAGATTGTGCGATGATTCTTTCCCATTGATTTTCTTAGAACTACCTCAAGTAGATCAGCTCACCGAATGGTAACAAAATGAGTCACAAAATGTCTCTGAATGTGATGTGGGAATGAATTAGTCTGGTCATTGTGGTGTAATTGCTGACATTTTTTCTCTGATGCCTCCTGCTATGGTGTCTGTGTGAGTGAGTGTCAAAATAAACCCCCAAATCGTGTTATAAATAGTGTTCTGTACAAAGACTGCTGAGCCTTTATCACAGAAGACATTAAATAAGATGAAGGAAGACTAATGAATATGTAAATAACATGCAGTGCAATCCAGAATTATTAGTAACCTCCATCAAAACAATCTAACATGAATATATACAGTAAGTCAAAATTTAAGCCCAAGCATGTAGGTATAGACCTTTTAACATCTGTCTGCTAGGGCTCCACTTACAGCAAAAGGGATACCACTACCAAAACCCACATACAAAACTAGTCACTAAAGTGCTTTTGGCAAGAAAACACACATGCTAATGTAATGCTACCTTCAACAACACTTTGTCTGCTTAGTAATTGCTTCCAAGTCATTCAGAATCGTGTTTCACAGCTAATGTGAGCTTCAAAGATAACTAGCTCCTAATGCAAGACTGAATCCATGATTCTTCTGTAAACCCTGAAAAAGTGCACTACTTTGTGTCTGGGACAAGCAATTGCACACCCCACATAAAGCATTAACTTTCCATTTTACATTATTTGAGATTCAACCCCAGAACTGCTAGTTAGTCTTAATTAGAAGGTTTGAAGTGTCAGTATCAGTTCCAAACACATTATTTTATGAAGCGTAAAAACACTTCATAACACGTAACATTGTCTTATTTGCAGCAGAGGCACTGATGAGTTAATGATATATCTAATTCTACATTTGCACAACATCTAAGGTTCATTATGATAACTAATCGAACTGGAAATTATTATTTTAGTTACCTTTTATCTCTTCTTTTATCACATGCTTGTTTCTATACTATTACTATTATTAGTAGTAGTAGTCAAAAGGTCTTTTTTTCTTTAAAAGAGAAATCAGTTCCTTGGTTTCCTCAGTGGAACCTACAGTATGCATTATTGTGTACCCAACTTTATTGGGTAGAATTGCTTGTTTTTATAAAGGGGGCTTTGAATCCCTCTGTTGCAAATAACCTCTTAATTGATTTTCCACTCAGTCCACTGTTGTTTTGTGGTTGCTACACATCTTGGGATCCAAGTTTATCTGTGGCATCTATGGCTATTTGTTTCTCACATTGTCATATCTTACTTCACCAAAAGCTCGGTATCCAGCAGCCAGTCAAGTGTTTACACGCCATAAGGTACTGTTGAGCACATATTGTTCTTGTCTAATTATGTGTAGGCATGTTCTATTCTTGATGGCCCCCATGGGGGAACTGAACTCCTCTCTTTGTGCCCACATACTGTATAAGTGCCCTTTTGTCCAGCATATAATGTAATTATATAGTTCCCTCTTTGGCTCACAGGAAAATAATGTGCACCTGAAGAACAGTCATTGGATTGCTGTTGGCTCCACATGCTTCCTTACACTTGGTCTGTATACTGTAGGTTGTTTATAGATATTTTGTCTTGACCTCCTGACACTACTGTTGTGTACATTGCATTTCTCCTCACTGTTGCTCTTTATTAGCACCTGATATCCCAGTCATAAATTATAAAATATGATTTGAAGATAAATCTATATTTTTATCAACCAATACATCCACTGCTGCTGGAGAGGTAATCTTACAAGCCTTATTAAATTTTGAGTTTATACACATAAAGTTATGGCTCGTGTTTATATATAATTGTTATGGTAATGGTTGACATTTTTCATAAGGGGTGTATGGTCAGGGTAATTTGGGCAATGTGGACAATTTTACCCCACAGACATGTAAATTTTGCTATTCGTGTACAGCAAGAACTTTGCTTACCATTATAACAATTTCAGCATTATTATTACTAGTATTTGTGTATGTACTTTATTATATTGGGTGGCCAATTTTCTATATTTTGTAGAGAAACTGTGTTTTTTCAAATAAAATATTTTGGTGTAATAATCTGTTTCAATGCAATAAACAAGTTTATTGTGTTAAAAATGGTGCCGTTGGCTTGGGGTAATTTTTTTCCATGCGTTCCAGAGGGGTATATATGGCTAGAAATGAATGCTAAATTCATTTAAAGGTCATGACGTAGTTTGAATTTAATCCAAGAATTTAACCACCATACCATTCCAAATTAAATATTAGCTATTTAATGTAGAATAGATTTTATTTCAAGAAAATATAAAAATGAGTAAAATTATCCTGACATCCCCCTACACCTTAGTTCCTCATAGGAAATCAAAAATTGCATTATGCTATATGATGCAATTGCATATTTCTAATAAGTTCTTTTCATAATATTGACATTGGATAGATATTAATTACATTATGCCCTTTTTTTTAAACTTTGGAGTTGATGACAATGCTAAAAAAGGATATAAATTTTTTGAGAACTTGAATTTGCACACATTTGCACAAAATATGTTAGAGAATAAGCTATACCTTTTTAACACTGATTCTGCATGTAATCCTAAAAATCATCAAAAATATCACCGAGAAGACCCTTGGAGTAGACTTTTGTATATTCCTCTTATCATGTTTTAATGTTAGTGTGCACTCTATATTCATGACATCTAGTGGCTGGAAAAATCGAATCAGGTCCCTTTAACGTTGGAAGGTGAGGGAAGCAGTCGAACAACAGCGTATCTCCACCTACAAGCTGCCACTGAGAATGGATTGTAGTTCATTTCCTATAAGGTGCTTAAGAAAGACTCCTAATCAAAGGTTTAATTACACTGCCTGCTCATTATAGGAGATAATTTGGTGGAAAAATACCTGCATCAGGTCAGAGTGCCCACACAACAGTATTCTGCTGTTAATAAGATCCACTTATAAGGGCTTGTGCAAGGAAAAAAAACAAACTTTTTTTGGTTCTTTTACTTTTTATTTTTTTTTTTGCTTAACACTTGTTTGCATAGCAATAGAACCAAGGTAGGAAAACACCCTAGCTGCTTGACAATGTGTGGGTATGTGAGATCTAAGGGTTTGGAACACACATGTTAAAGATCTACAGTAAATACACCATAATGCAGACATATTGTCTATATAATGCATGTACTGCATGTCTGAGTTGATCCAGTCAAGCTGAGCTCGCATGATGACACATTTGTACTGGTCAATGAACAGGACTCATTGTGTTTAAGCTGGAAAGGCTTTCTCCAGAGCATTATTTTCTCCGGAAATCTTCATGAGAACACAATTTAAAAGAATACCATGCGTTTCCAATCGACCTATTGGTCTGTCATTAAAGATAGCTTCCCCTTGGTCTTATTTTGCTCTATCCCTTTCTTTGTCTCCGTTTCTCTCTGAGTTTAATGAAAGTCATACACCACAGTGGCTCGAGGCCACACACTTTGTGGCAGGTCAGTGTGGGCAGACGGTGTTTTGGCATTGATATCTTTCTTTCTCTCTCTCAACAAATAGCAGACAAATGGGTTAAATGGTTCAGTGACAACCTAAGGGTACAATCCTTCTGTTTCTTTTGGTGTTCTTTCTTGTGTGCACGCTATGTGTTTGGTTAATAATCTTCTGGCCATTTCATTATAGTAATCAGAGAGAGATCGGCCAGTGCTGGCAGGATGAGTAAGAGCTCACACTCTCGCCTCATTAACTAACACACACAGCACCACAACGCCAACAAATGCTCACCAACAAATTGGAATTGCCTTTGGGGTCGGTGGCCCCTTCAACAACCCCACACATTCTCTCTCTCTCTCTCTCTCTCTCACACACACACACACACACACACACACTTCTCTCTCTTCTTGTGACTGTCCTGTTATCACGTTTCCCGTATATCTCTTTTATAGGACAGCAAATGAGGAAGAGAACAGAAGACTAAATGCAATGGGATGGGAGGATTGTGTAATATAATACTGTATGTTGTGTGAATGTTATAATCAATATGTTGCCTTCAGTTAATTGTTTAGTGTGGAGGACTGAAAAATATCCATGCCGATGCTACTGTATATGTTGCTGTACCAATGACTCCAGTATGTCAAGCTGAGACTTTTGATTGTGCATAATAACAGAACATGGTTACGAGAGTCAAAAATTACCTTTATTTCTCTATAATCCTCTGCTACACTAATGCACTTATTCCAGTGTTTCTCTAGTGCTCAGACACCATCAAGGTACAGTAGAAAGTTTTCTCAGTATGCTGGAGCCCTGTCCAGACTGCCTGTTTTTTGTCTGAATCGCTGGCCTCCCAGGAACTCCTATAACAACCCAAACATGTAGAAATGGCTTGGAGCAAGGTCAGGACTGTATGTGGCAATAATGTGCAGCTGAGTTCCTGTAATTTGCAAGTTGCTAACCCTTTGTGAACGTTTGTGTTTTCAGTTTCCACAGACAGATGTGTCTCTTCCACAACTTGGCAACAGGTTAACTGTCCATTTTCAAGGATTACTTGTTGATTCACTTGCTGAATGGTCATGTGAATGACTACTGTGACTCCGAACCCTCTCGGGCAGGATCAGCATTCAGAGACGTACGGCCTTCTTTACAATAGTGCACTATTTAATTCTTTTTTACTGTGGTAAGATTCATATCACCGTACTATGCTTGAAGTCTGCTGTAAAATTCAATCAGTTTGACACCTTCATGAAAAACTTCATTACAAGTCCTGGTTTGACTTTAACACTCCTTGTACAATAGCTGCCGAAGTTAATAACTTGCCCACAGCTTATTAACAACTTAGCCTGCAGGAAAGGATTGTTGCCTCTCCAGGCATTTATTTTAACCAAGCATGAGTCACATTGGTTTCGACCCATTCATTCAGTCAATCTTAGCTTTCAATCTACCATCAGCCATGACTCTTGCTGAGTTGGATAAAATGCCACAACCACATTGGCCTTATGAGAAAAGGTTTGGACACATCTTCTAATTCATAATGTATTTTCTTGTTCACAGTGTAGCATTTCTACTTTTGCCATATCCCTGTTTAATCACTAGAGTAAAACATTTCCTTTTAAAAAATAAAGGATCGTCTTGGGCCTGTGACAAAAAGCATGAAACCCTTCACTGCACCCATTAGACAGCAACACTTGACGGCACTTGTTAAACGAGACATTTTATACCAGCTGATGGTTCCTGCTAGAGCTGGAGGTTGAGGGTTTGCTGAAGTGCTTTGAGAGAACTCACTTTATAGCATACAGGCACACAAACAAACACGCACACACTTTTGTTTCGATCTGGTTATGCCACCTGCTTGACACCTGAATGACAGCTGAGGCTTATGTAACCTGTTATAAGTAATAACATGGAAGTAAGCCACAACAATATGCCGGTGCCGCATAATGAGAAGCAGAGTCACATTCTTTCTTATTCTAAGCCTATTGGACTAATAAAGGAAGGAAGGAAGGAAGGAAGGATGGAAAGAAGAAAGGGAAAAGTTATATACAGTAGCTCAAGCATCTCTTAAAGCACAAACATCTATAACAATGACATTTTAATGGAAGCTTCCCGAAAGGTCTGTGTTTAGGCTACACTACACAGAGATACTAATGTTAGCCAGGCAGGATAAGCAGTCACAAAACCAAACAGGTTCAGTGCTTTTTTTTAACCTCTCACGATGCTGACTTATAAAAAAAAAAAAAAAAACTTCAATAAACCACTGGCTAAGGCAATTAGGAATAAAGAATACAATTCATTATGGCAACAGCACTGCACTTACAATAGGGCAGAGTGGATGCTCTGAGTGTGTAACAGAGACAGATTGAGTGTGTGGATCAAGGGACAAGAGGGCATTTCATTAAGTGAAGATGTAGTCCAGGATATGACACACAGAGATGCTAGAGGATATTATCTCTTTCAGGATGAATGCACCGCTTCCTCTGAAATACCAGCACCAAGGGAGCGACTATGGTTATGGAATGCTTAAGATTGCCTGTGGAGAGTTTCTCATCAAAATCACACAGTGGCCAAAGGAAATATTTGAGAACACAAGCGTCGGACCCAGGTCACTTTAGATTTTCACAGCACAGGAGCAGACACCATATCCTGCATCAGTGTGAAATCTGGTCCACCAAAAAAAGGCCAATACATTGTGATAGTGATGGTAAAAATAAATAAATAATAATAAAAAAACGCACACAAAAAATAAAATGTACTGGTGGACATATGCTGCTGTTTCTGCACCCGTGATATTCAATGGAGTAAACAAAGACATGAGGAAGATTGTGCCTGTGACATTACATCAATTAACCACATGAGTACTCTTCAGATTGATTCCTGTTAAGGCAAGGTTTAAAATGGAAATCAATGGTAACAGGTGCATGCTAACATTAGTTTATTGCTCAGTGTTACACTTTAAATTACAACACAGTGCAGCTGATTTCTCAAAACTGATTGGTCAGGATAATGGTTGGTTAATTTTCTAACATGTCATTGTTTTTCTACTTCGCTTGAGCTCAAAAGATCAAATGGTCAATAAAATCTAAGGCTAATAAAAAACAGGAAAAAAAAACATATGATGGTTGACCTGGTGAAATGTTCTATGAAATGACATTTACGTAACATTTATGTAAGGAGTCTGGTACAACTAAAACTGCATCTATTACCAGTTTAAAGCTAACTACTCTTCCCATGTGACTCTTCCCAGGTTTGACTTTACATCTTGAGTTATGGTCGAGGTTACTTTTAAACAACACAAACAGCTAGCAAATTAAAAAAAATATATGCTTTGTTATGCTGTGGTGTGACCAACCTAAATTAAAAACAGTCCTTCTAAAATGTGTGTAAAGCATCTCTCTACAGTCATGTGTAAAAGTTTTAATTCTGTAAAAACATAATAAAGATCATCTGCACATAGCAAATACAGGCAATTGTTTCCTGTATAACTTTATCAGTTGTTGTTGTAGGTCTTTTAGCTGCTCCCGGCAAGAGGCCGCCACAACAGACCATCTGGTCCACACATACAAGCTTGGCACAGGTTTTACAGCGTATGCCCATCCTGATGAAAACCTCCCATTTTTTATCTGGCTTGGGACCGGTTGTGGCTGGGGTTTGGGCAGGGGATGGGAATCGAACCCAGGTCTTCTTCCAACATTGCCTCAGTTCTTTGAGGTTTTGGGGCATTTGCTTATGCACAGCTCTCTTAAGGTCTGGCCACAGCATTTCAGTTGTGTTGAGGTCTGTCCTTTGACTAGAGCATTCCAAAACCTTGATTTATTATTTATTTATTTATTTTTAGCTATTAAATCTATTGATGTAAATTTACTGGTTATCTTCAGGCCATTGTCCTATTGCATGACCTAATTTCTACCATGCTTTAGCTGTTGGACAGATGCCTCACATTTGTCTCTAGAATAATCTGGTATACTGAGGAGTTCATGGTCAACCTATTGACTGCAATGTACCCAGGTCCTGTGGCCGCAAAAACAATCCCAGATCATCACATAGCAAATATAGCAAATCACTGCTGTGCTTGACGGTGGGTATGGGGTGTTTCTGCTGAAATGCCGTGTTTGGTTTTCTCCAGACATGGCGCTGAGCATTAAGGCCAGACAACTCTAGTTTAGTCTCATCTGTCTATACTGTAGGACATTGTTCCAGACGTTTTGTGGTCTGTTCAGATGGAGTTTTGAGAACCTCAGTTGTGTTTCCATGTTCTTTTAGAGAAAAGAGGCTTTCTCTGGGCAACCCTTTGAAACAAACTGTATTTGTTTAGTCTTCTTCTAATTGTGATGTCATGGACTTTTATATGTAACCTGCTCAGTGAGGCCTGTAGGGTTTGAGCTCTTGGGCTTTTTGTTTTCCCTAAGCATTGTACAGGTCTGAACTGGTGGTGAATGTGCTGGATGTCCACTCCCAGTTAGATTGGCAGCACTGCTAATGTCTTTCCCTCGTGGCATTGTGTTAATAGACACCTGAATGCTCCAGAGCAGCAAACTGCCAAAACGTCTTCTTTCGTAGACATCTGCAAACCTGATAATGATAAACTAAATCAAAGGTTGATTATTAGCAGCACCTGGCTGCAAATTAGCCTCTTAAATTCTGTGGAAACAATAAGGGGACATTAGTATTGCCTCCAAGTTTTTTCTTTTCAGATTCATATTTGTAAAATAAATAATTGAAAAAATTATGAAAAAAAATACATGTTGTTGTTTATTTGAGGTTGCATTTGCCTAATATTTGGAACTTGAGTCATGTTAACTGGACTTCTTTTTTGTTAGGTAGAAACATTTTATTACTTAGTCTGACTAAAAAGGCTACTTGGATGATTTTACCTAACAAGAAAAAAGTCAAGTTACTATGATTTACTTTCAGATGTACTTTTCAGATACTTCCTTACCTTGATGACTAAGAATCTTCACAGACAAATTTGCTGAAAACAGAGTTGATACACACACTGTTGATCGTGTTGAAACGTGATTAACAGTAGAAATCCCAGACTTTGGAGTAGTAGAAAAAGCTCATGTGGTCTGATGAGTACAGACCATATATAAGCGTCTAGAAGCAGTGTTATGATGTCATTTGGTCAGGTCTAGGCTCGGCAAAGTTAAATGGTGATAAAATTAAGTTACGTGACTAAATTGTATTATTAAAAAAAGCCAGGTTATTATATTCATGCATTCCATAACCCAGATTATCTAAAGTTGTTTTGTGAGCATGAAGAATTGTTTTCACACATGAATTGTCCACCAGATTTTGTGCATCAATCGAAGCTAAAAGTGGTCGAATGAAATCCTAGTGTGTGTGAGTGGACATCAAGTGTATCATCCCGTGTTTGTTTTATCACACATTCAAGTCCTATTGATGCTACAGACATCCATGACTAGGGGTCCAAGAGGGCAAAATCGGACTCCATCAAAACAGAAAAACAAGTCGGTCATGTGCATTTATAAGCTCATGTACAGTATGTGATAGATTGCTTATAGGGATTTTATCTGAGTATGATATCCTGCCCTGTGATGCAGCAATGGTACCCGTCATATGATAGGGAAGAAATTGATATTGGCGAAGAACTGGCCAAAAGCAAACTAGGGAGAAAATGTTGCATCTTTAACTGTTCCACCTGTTTGTTCCTCTTCACACTAAGAACCAAATGTATAAGCTTTCTATGCATATACACATCGCTGGCACATGCAAATCAGGAGCAGGATTATTTCCTGAATATCGACTAATTTGTCACACAGTCACAAGGTTATCACAAAAACAGAAAACGTGTATAAACTTAAAGGGATTGCATTTGAAAATAAAAAGACAGGAGTGCATGCACTAGCGGACAGGGGTGGTGTAACCTGCACAGACAGAGGAGAAAAGGTGACCCTGTGTATATGTGTGCTTGTTTATTTGGGAAGGCAGGTAACAGTGTAGAGACAGCGGCCACCCGGGAAAGGGGCACCATGCCTAAAACAATGAACGAGAGAAGAATGGAAAAGGAGAGCGCGAGTGATAGAGAGAGAGAGAGAGATGCACTGTGACGTCTGAGGCATCTCTGTATCCTGATTACAGTTCGCGGGGAGTAGTACAGATAGTGAGTGGAGGGACAGTAGGCACGTGCGGGTTTACTCAGGTGAGAAAGAGAAGAAGTGGGAGTGATCTGTGTGTGTGTGCACTCAAGTGAAAGACAAAGAAACACAGTGGTTGGTGCGTGTTTGTGTTTAAAGTATATTCGACATGTTATTGTTCTGCCTTGACTGTCAGAGTGGCAGGACTTAAGTGGCACCTCACATCTCCCCCTCTCACTCACACACACACACACACACACAAACATATAATAATTATATCTTTTCTCTGCTTAAACTCACTTCTTTTCTCATTATTCCTTCAATTACAACATAAATAACTTTAAAGTGTATTGCTAAGAACTGATATACACTCTCACACATCCATCTTTAATATGCTAAAGGTCCCGGGAGACTCACCCCTACAGCCATACCCAACTCCGCTATACCTGGCGACTCTGGACCTGCTGTCACGTTGGTAAAATTCTCAGCTGTGCCTGTAGTAAGAACACTACGGACAAAAACGAGTGGATTTAAATGATCTTCCTCCTTGTGCTTTTAATAATGCAGTAATATGCAGCACACAATCTTCTCTTTGTCTTGCTCTTTCTCGCTCACACACACACACACACACACACACACACACACACTCCAGAATCAAAGCAAAGAGAGAAGTTCATCCTCTTCCATTATCAGACTCTTGCGACTGCTCACCCTGACAGTCCAATTTTTCAAAGCCAACGTGCCGTCATCCCTAATTCATTTTTCTCTTCCGTAATTTATTTTTCCTCTGACCCCCCGCAAAAAAGACAGACAGCCACTGTTTTATTCCCACTCTGCCAACAGCCCCCCGCCCCCTCCCCTGCATGCAGAGATGTAAGACACTTACTCATTATGCTTCAGCAGATACATCTTCATATATCTCTATAGCGGGCTGTCATGCTGCACACGGTATGCACGGTAAGCGTGTGTTATCAATGACAGCTGTCTCCATTAGATTATGGCTGCACTTCTGATTGAGTGGAGAGCTTGTCCCAATGCCAAATGAATACATCATTTCAGAAGTGATAGGGGTTTGATTGGTCAGGGCTCATTCAATCTGGCTTTATCAGAAGCCATGACCGTGATGTCTAAACGGAGTGAAAGATCGCGTAGCGTTAGAGATTACCTGGTGCAGTTAGATTGGATGCACTTTTAAGGCTAGTATTAATGGCTGATATTATGTTAAACTAATACAGAGGACAAAATGAGCAAACTTCATACAGTGGCTTTAGAGGTAGTGCTTGTGCCTCACAGCTTCAGAGTGCAGGTTTCCATCCTGAACTGAGGGTACTGTCTGCGTGTATGTGTTTCACTTGGGTACTAAAGGGTACACCCCTCTACCTCTGTCCACATGCAGATCCTGACACGCGTGTGCTACTATTAGCTCCTGATGCTCCTTACACTGCACCAATGTTGTTGCTGTTGTTGCTGTTGTTGCTGGTGGCTCAGTGGTAGGTGTTTTATCTACCATGCAGAAGGCCTGGGTTCGATTCCCAGCCAGTGGATGCAGGTTCCAAGCCTGGATAAAATAGGAGGGTTGCGTCAGAATGGGCACCCAGGTTAAAACATATACCAAGCTTTTATGTGCGGACCGGATGGCCCGATGTGGCGACCCCTTATCGGGAGCAGCTTACATTCGATGACACTACCAACTGTCACTTGGTGAGGGATGCTCACTATACCGGCCACTATGAGCAGGCCAATTAGAATTTCTTTTATATATTTTATATAATATAATATAGATTCTCTGTGACTAGCATCCTGGTAAGGTCAAGCTAAAATGCTTTACTGTTTAAGTGCACTGGCATCTCATCTTTTAAGGATTTTGGTCCAGAATGTTCGGGAAAAAAATATTGATATTGCAATGTTTGTTAATTTTATCCGTATCGTTACGTATTCAATTAAGTTCTTTCTATATTTTATTCAGTTCTCTTGTTTATCATGATAGGAGGCAGTGCAAGAGAACCTACTGTATTGCATTATGGGTTCATCTCTCCATGTGCTTCCCATTTTATCCAGACGAGTCCATCGCTCTGAAATAAGCTCATTCTGGACTCATCAGGCCACCTGACCTTTTTCTATTCCTACTGGCCGTGCTTGGCTGGTGTCCCTCTAAAGAAAGATTGGAGAGTACGCCATCCCTCCCAACATCAAGAACATCGATTTTTCTTTTTTTTTTTACTTGGATACAAGCCAGAGATGTCTAGGGTATCATCGGGATTCGAGAAGACAAATGATGACAGAGCTTTCCTGTTAACTCACTTAGGGGTCTACAGAAAATATTTGTAAATGTAAGAGCTTAAGTCAAAGGTATCCCCACTGTGGTTATATTAAAACTTCTGTTGGCTTCAATGTCTTATTAGTTCCAGTTCCTTTCAAGGCTACCATCTCCCCAGTCAATGCTGTGCAAGTCCATTTGTAACTGAGATGCGAGCAAAAATGGATGTCCAATTTGTTATTTGCATGAAAGGAGAGCAGCGTCCAATGATTTTTTTCTTTGTGGTCTAAGGATGCACCTAGTGCCGAAACAATTCACTGAAGAGCAAAAACAGAAGTGTTTGGATATTTGCAAGCAAAGGGTGAACGCTTCTTAAAGAGAATCTTTACTGATCATGAGACATGAAATCATCCCTATGAACCTGAGAGTAGAATATAAAATGTATAAAAATATTAAAATACCTAGTAGTAGAGTATAAAACGGAAACATCCTCAATCGCTGACCGAGAAAAAGTGTAAAGCATGGATAGCTATTAAATTGATGCTTACAGTTTTTTGGGATTCATAAGGGCCAATATTGTAACATGACCAGGAAAAATGTTCCTGACAGCAATCAGTAGTGCTCATTACACTTGCTCATGATCTTGCTTTATTGAACTTTCACCTGTTTGGTCTCCTGAAAGCAGCAGTACATGGATCAAGATTCACTTCTGATCAAGTGAAAACAGCAGTGCATTCATGGCTCACAGCGCAGCCTAGAACTTGGAGAAATACATACTGTAAGCTTGATAACAGATGGACAAAGTGTATTGAAAAGCAAGGAGGTTGAAAAATGATGTATTTGTCATTTCAAAAAATGTATAAAAATTAATTTCACAGCAAGATTGCAGATCATTTTTGACCAACAGTGGTAATACAGTATAATCAAGCTAGAAAGAAGCTAATTGTGCATGTATATAGAAGCAAAGTATATTGTTAGAACAGTGAATAGTTTTAATCTCATTGTCACCATCATCATGTGTGTTCTTAAAGGTAAATAAAATCACTAGTTATTTGGAAGAATTTTTTTATGACAGTGAGGTTTTGTCTACTTACAGTACCCCATCTCTAGTGACTGTAGCCTCTTTAGGAGCACTTTACTGGGTACGTCTTTTTTTTTCCCTGCTTGTTTGCTAGTTTCAAGATTTCAGAGACCTCTCGTATGTCACAGGTATTATATTACTCAGTTATTTAAACGTTTTCCAACTTACAGTATATGCAATTTCTTTTTTAATTCATTATGGAGTTAACAAAAAAGACTGGGTTTTTAACACAAAGGAAGGTCAAAGCTGAATAAACAAAAGCAGTTGAGTGTGTGTGCGTGTGCGTGTGCGTGTGTGTTTTTAGAGCATACATGCATGAATTTTTCACATCCTTAAATGAGATACAATATGCACAGTCATTCCCAAAACCTAAACCAGTTTCTTATTTTTTCTCTCTCTCTTTTTTTTTTAATCTAAGACCAACAACGGCTTCCAGACAAGTGTGATAACAGTCAAGTGCTCCCAAAACGCACTTTATTTCCCCCCATAGCCAGGAAAAGTGCTTACTTATTGACGCCTATTTCAAATTGACTGGCGATTGCACTAATGTGCCTCTTTCTGCCTGAACCTTAGCGTTTGGAGCGAGCTTGATAACAGATGATCAGCTCCATAATTCACACTCAGGCTGTAATCAATACGTTAGAAAAGTGTTATGGAGTACACTTAGTGGTGTCAGAGAAGCGATGGGGGAGGACTAGAGGGGGAAAGATCGAGCGATTTTGTGGAAAGGTGATCAAACTTGAACCATGCTGTAAAAATCACACATGCACAACAACACTCAGAAGCCACTCACACGCCACAACATCGCCTCAGACTAATGCAGTAGCGTGTGTCCGAGCCATCTGCCGAGCAGAGAGGAAAACAACTCCATGCAAAATGAGGAAGGAGAGAAAGAGGAAGCAAGAGAGATGGAGAGAAAGCAAGTCAAACGAGGTCACAAGAGCAAAAGGGCATTGAGAGAGAAGCCGACACTTTTTCACAAACAAACGAATGAACAAATTCATCAGATGTATAAAAAGATCATTAGGTATGCACACAAAAAAAACAGTCTAACAGAAGGATACAGATCAATGCTAAACTGACACGACCGATCTGACCAAGAATGACTCTGGAAAAAAAGGCAATCAGTCTCATTGCCTTACTTACAAAAGAAGGAAAATAATTAAACATACAGAGAAAGCACACAGTCAGGCCACACAGAGAGCCGCTCCAGTCCTGATAGCAATTAGCAAAAGAGTCGGAGAGCAACATTTCTACCTTAAACTCATTACAGCAACACTGACTCCAACATTAATTAAAATAGATTAGTGTTAAATGTGATAGGAGCTTGTGCATGGTTTGTGTCTATAGAAGCACATTTTACATGGATCATCCCAACACGAGATCTGTACACAGAAACAAAACAATAGTCAAGCACATAGCATGAACACTCATGCATTTTAAATTTGTTTCAGTCGATACAATTCTCTTAAAGCTGCCTTGATTTTTTTTTTTTTTTCTATATTTATTTTAAGCACATTCTATGGACTTAAAGACTGTGAAAAGGTAACATTAATTCACTATAAAATGTAACAATAAAAAGTAATAAAATATATTATTAATTATTAATATCGATAAAACATTACTGTACTTCATTAAAAATTTAACACATGAATATTCAGGTTTAGAATAATATTTGAATATTAGCCTCATTTTACAATGTTAAAATTTACACATATATACACTGAGGTCAATAAGTATTTGATCACTTGCTTATCAGCCAGATTTCTGACCCTCAAAGACCAGTTATTTTGCTTTTAAATAGTCCTGCTACACTCTGCTCGTGATTCCAAAATTAGTAGCACCTGTTTGAGTCGTTAGCTGTCATAAACACTACACATAGACACTTGTGCACCCCACAATCAGCCAAAGTCTATGTAGATACATGGGGCATCAATGATGCGAAGAATGGTGAAGAATCAGCCCACAACTACACGGGAGGAGCTGGTCAATGCCGTGAAGAGAGCTGGGACCATCCAAGGCTACTATCAGTAATTCACTAAGACATCATGGTTTAAACTCTTGTATCGCACAGAAGATTCCCCTGCTTAAGTCAGCCCATGTCCAGGCCTATCTGAAGTTTGCCAGGGACCATCTGGACGATCCGGAGGAGTCATGGGAGAAAGTCCTGTGGTCAGATGAGACCAAAGTAGAACTTTTTGGTCTTAACTCCATTCGCCGTGTTTGTAGGAAGAAGAATAATGAGTATCATCCCAATAATACCATACCTACAGTGAAGCATGGGGCAGGAAGCATCATGCTCTGGGGGTCTTTTTCTGCACAGGGGACAGGACGACTGCGCTGTATTAAGGAGAGGATGAACGGGGCTATGTATTGTGACATATTGGGCAAAAACCTCCTGCCCTCAGTCAGAGCATTAAAGATGGGTCGTGGCTGGGTCTTTCAACTTAACAATGACTTAAAGCACACAGCCAGGAAAACCCAGGAGTGGCTCCGTAAGAAGCATATGAACTATTTAAAAGCAAAATAACTGGTCTTTGAGGGTCAGAAATCTGGCTGATAAGTGAAGTGATTAAATACTTATTTTGACACAATAATTCATAAATAAATTGTTAAAAAATCATACAATATGATTTCTGGATTTTTCTTTTTAGATTCTTTCTCCCACAGTAGAAATGCACCTATGCTAAAAATGGTAGACCCCTCCATGATTTCTAAGTAAGTGAACTTGCAAAATCACAAGGTGATTAAATACATATTGACCACACTGTATATTTGTGTGTGTGTGTGCATGCATGCGTGTGTGTGTGTGTGTTGGCGCGCAAATAATTAATATACATATACTGTACATGAGGGGCGTTTGCAGAAGTGATGCAGCCGTCTGTGTGAACTGTACACACAGTCATTCACCAACACCACTTGCACATTACGGGAACTCGGCTGAGAGTTATTGCCACGTCCTCCGTACAGTCCTGACCTCACTCTAGCCATTTCTATATGTTTGGGATATTAATGGAGTTGCTGGGAGGGCAGAGTTTCCATCCGAAAATGGCTCTGACATACTGAGGAAACTTTCTACCTTGATGGTATCCAAGCACGTTTGAAACCCTGGGATAAGTATATTTCTCTAAAGGAAGTTAGTACTTCCATAACTGCGTTCAGTTTTTCTGCACAATAAAAAGTCCCTGTTTGACTTGAACATCCCTTATATATCTCACAACATGTTGAAGATGGTAGAGATGTTACATTTAAAGTTATGAAATTCGATTATTTGTCTGTTTTCCCTTCAAAAAGTCAAACTTTGGTGTTTGCATGCTAAACGTGCCAATCCCACTCTTCTCCAAAACAACATGCTAAGTAAACTTACCCATTAACGTTGATGTCGGTTTTTCTCTTCTGCAAACATTAGCAGTTCAAACAAATAGGAACAAGAAGGTAAGTGAAAGAAGTGTGGAAAGAGAGAAATGTGGAAGGAAAAACAGAAAGGAACGCCTCAATACACTGAAGTGGTAGCAAGTGGATTAAAAGATGAAAGGATTTAGTAGATTTATTTATTTAGGGAACAGTTTGGTAATTTGTCTGACAAAAACCTGACTGCAAAGAAAGCCAGTGAGAGAGAGAGAGAGAGAGAGAGAGAGAGAGAGAGAGAGAGAGAGAGAGAGAGAGAAGGAGAGAGAGAGAGAGAGAGAGAGAGAATGAATGAGCTCCATTGTGCAGGAAACCTCCAGGCCAACCATTAAAGACAAGAGGCAATCACCATTTCATCAACACCCTCTCCCTCTCCCTCTCCCTTTATCTCTCTGTAGCACGTTTCATCTCTCCTCCTCGCTTTATACCGCTTCTCTCTCTATACAGTTTTCAGTCTCTCCATTTCATTTGATCCACCCTCATCTACTAAATCTCCTCACCTCATGTTTGAAATACTATCTCAGCATTAGCGTGTGTGTGTGTGTGTGTGTGTGTGTGTGTGTGTGTGTGTGTGTGCACGTGTCTTACGCAGTAAAGCAAGTCTGACAGTGCGGTCCCCCTCTCACTCACACCGTTGTCCCCAGGGATGACCACATTGTAAAACAATTAGCCCTTTAATTGACACTTAATTCATCTAAAGTCAATTTCACCTTGACAGCATAACCTTGAGATACACTTCCACAGTAGTCATAAAGACGAGGCTTGAGAGAAAGAGGAGAGAGGAGAGATTGTTTATGAGAGAAAGATAGAAAAACGGAGCATGTGTGTGGGGGAAAGCCGGTCAAGGAGCTGTGATCAAATTTCATACTCTTCAAAAGATCAGCAAAAGCATAGCCTCACAGCCTTCTCACTGAAGAGACACTGGGTGAGCGGAGCGAGGGGGAAATGCAAGCCGATTAACGTATTTGAAATATTTAGTACAAAAAAAAACTATTTTGTAATTTTTATTTTGTAATAATATCTTGTGTTTTAATTTAAAGTGTTCATTTTGGCTTCAAATAGTATAATAATATACTCTTATAATTTATAATATAATATTATATAAATTGTCTTATTATATAAATTATTTATTTTTCCTGAAGCACCAAAGACATATAAAATCCATAATGTTGTGTTTGTAATCTTCATGATCAGTGTAGCCATGTGATGGAGAAAATGCTGGAATAGCAATGCGCTGATTGACTGGGTTCGATTTCTGTGCCCCACTGCAATACAGTTTCCCTTACCTTTATTACTTTATTATTTTCCAATAACAGCATGCCCCGAGGTGTTTTATGCCTCTTATACCACAAATATTTTCCAATAATTAGATTCATATTCATTAAAACAAGACACATCATGTTTCTTTTTAATCCAATTTTAGTTACATTTAATATCGCGGAAGTTCATTCCTGTCGTGATTTATGTAGGCTATAACAATCATTGAAAAAAAATTGGTTCTTTTTGCTTTTTTTGATTTCTTGAATGTTCTTTACATTTCTTTAAGTTAATTAGATTTTTTAATTTATTTAACACATGGTTGTGTTACCAAGAAAATGCAAATCCTTTACAAAAAAATAAACACCCTTCGACACCCTCCCCACAAGTGCATAACTTCACCAGTTATAGTTATATTCACCATTTTAAAAATACATTCATGTGGAACATCCACCAAACAAGTACCTGGAACTACAAAGATGATTCAGTATTAGAACACATAACTCGGATTTACCTTGTAGCAAGGATTACGGTCAACTACTCAACTCTCATATACTCTATGCGGCTTATCTTGTACAAGGTTGTGGGAGGCCAGGCGGCTCCGGGCACTAGGTAGGGTACACCCTGGATAGAGTAACAATCCATCACAGAGCACAAGCACACACACATCTCACATACTCATTCACACACTACAGGAACTTCAGAAATTCCAATTAACCTAATCTGCATGTCTTTGGACTGTGGAAAGAGACTGGAGCGCCTGGAGGAAACCCACCAAGCACGGGGAGAACATGCAAACTCCACACACACAGACCACAAAGGCAGGACTCAAACCCTCGACCCTGGAAGTGCAAAGCCACAATGCTAAGCACTACACTATAGTGCCAGCCTGTCATAACAATGTTGGTTAAAAAATAATGAACACCTTCTGACCGATCAGAATCGGGAATTAAGTACCGATATGAAATATATCTTTTGTTGCTGAACACACTGTATCCTGACTAGCAGACAAAGCTAATATTAAATTCATGGAAGAACAGATGTGAAACTGCTACAGTATATTGTAGTAACCTGAAATGCAGGAAGCTTTAGCAAGAGCAAGATTTAGCATAATTTACTTACACTTTATTATTTCATCCATAAAACAGTATGAATGACATTTCTAAAGAGAAGTGTTAACCATGAATATTCAGAATGCAGAATTATGTTTAACAACTTCAGCGCTCACATTTCTGCACTTTCAAAATTCATGTTTTAAATATGCGGCACAGTGGCGTAGTGGTTAGCACTGTGGCCTCGCACCTCCAGGGTTAGGGGGTTGATTCCCGCCCTGGTTTTATAACCATTTTGTTTGCATGTTCACCTCGTGATTGGTAGGTTTCCTCCGGGAATCCAGTTTCCTCCCACAGTCCATAGACATGCAGATTAGGTCAATTGCCGTTCCCAAATTGTCCATTATGTGCGGGTGCGTGTTTATGCCCCGTGATGGATTGGAACCCTGTCCAGGGTGTCCCCCGCCTCATACCGTAAGTCTCCTGAGAGAGGCTCCAGGCCCCTGCAAACCTGTACTAGGATAAGCGATATAGAAGATGAATGAATGGAAGGTACAAGTATGCAGACAAAGTACATGTTGATAGATCTTCTGATCTATTGTTTTGATTCAGGTTTGGTTCCATACAATGCGATACACAGAGATCCGATCACAACAATAACAGGAACACACAGTAATAATAAAGCACTGGTGAAGTATAGCACAGTACTGCAGTCAATAACCCCAAAAATCGTGATGCCAAAACACACTTCAGATCACATATCGAGAAAGCACCAGTCTCAAAAATCCACTTAGAACCATCATTCACTTCTACCCGTTCCATCATTTCACAAGACACACCATCGTCTCTTGTTCTCACCCTCTCCTTTCTCTAAAAACACCATTTTGCCCTGTATCATTTGCTCTCTCTAGCTCTCACTCACATACAAAGGGAGGGGAGGAATGAAAAATATAAAAACAGCACAAAAGAAATGAGTGAGAGGGAATCGAGGATAAATTTGTCTCCTGTTTGTGTTTCCATGACGAGACAAACCTCTGCCTTCACGCCCAGCCTAGTCTCAGTGATTAAAGAGACAGCAACCAAAACCATCTGCCTGTCACAGGCATTCGTCAACGCTCACACTCGCCATCAGCGCTCCACCATCACTCACACACGCGCTCTGACAGCACAGAGAGGAAAGGCTGTGTGACGTGATGCCACCGAGAGACACGGGAAGAGGAGAGGAGATGAGAATAGAGAAGAGGAACGTGCACACATACACCGTAACGCTTGCATAACTTGGTGTTATGATAAGCAAAGTATGGTTCACACATCTTTAGTGCTAGAACAAGAGATGAAGGTGCAGTGTAAAAAAAACAAGCAAACAGAGGGGATAGGGTGCAACTTTGGACTAAGGAATGTGAAGTGTTAGTAGCATCTGGTCGATAAAGAAGATGATCTGAAATAGTTGAGCTTTTCAAAGCCGTGCTTTAGCTTAAAGGCCAAGAGGAAGCAAAACCGAACTGACGAACTTAGTTGGGTCTATTGTTCAGAAAAGAAACAAATTAGTCATTTAACTGACCATGACCCTGACCTGAGGGTAAAGCATTTACTGTAACTGGGCGTAACTGGTCATGAACTATTCAGCCCGATATGATTCTGTTTTTTTTTCTCTCTCTCTCTCTCTCTCTCTCTCTGAAGTTTATGTGTAAGGTTTATAAGGCATTTGGGTGAGACAAAAAGTTTTTTACTTTCTAGCAGGTACATGAGTTTAAACAAATTTTAAAAACATTTCCTTTCATGCATTAACTGGCAAAAAAAGTAACCATTTCAAAATGGTAAAATTATTTAGATGCATCAAGCAAAGACTACAACCAAGGAAATGATGGGACTAGGTTCAACATTGAATTGTCAACTTTGTGGAAGAAACGTGGTCAAAAAAAAGCATGAATGGAAATCACTTAAACACTTTGTGAAGTTGCATGGTAAGGAAATCAACAATAAAACCATAGTTATGTTTAATAGTGAAAGTAAGAGCATTTTTATATACATGCAATGTAATGAGAACGTACAGGAAGGAAGTAAAGAGCTGTGTGGCCAGAAAGGAGAAAAGAAAAAAACACTTCAATAATCAGAAGCTAATCAGAGAAAAGATTAAATTTGCTAGGGGACATACAGATTGGACTTTGGAGCAATGAATAAAGGTCATGTGGTCTGATGAGTTCAGTTGGACCCTGGTTGAGCCAGGAGCAATGGGTGATGCACCTATCATGCGTAGTGGCTACTGTACAAGCCTCTGGAGGCAGTTGTAGGATCTGGGGTTGCTTCAGTTCGTCAGGCCTAGATTCAGAAATGTTATGTGGCAATAAAATGAAGTCAGCTGATGACCTGCATGAATGAGAAGTGTATTACATCAATGGATTTTTTCTTCTTTGATGGCACAGGCATATTCCAGGACTCAAATTGAGAATAGTCCTGGGAGAATTAAGATAATTTCACAAATTAACTGGCCACTAACTTGTAAGCTTTAAACAATTAATGTAAAGATGAGAAGAAAAAAATCTTGAAAAAAAAGTTGTTTCACTTTTTCTCTCTTTTTTTGCTAGTTTGTGCTAAACCAGTTATGCTCTCAAGTGATGTAGTTTCGGTCAAAAGTGTTCGAATGTAAACTAAATGCAGGCATTTGAACATGGGCTGTATTTTGAGCTTTGCATTTGTCTGTCTGTCTGCTCCCTCCTGCAAAAAGCACATTCATGCAAGGTTTTCTTGTTTCCTACAGGATCCCATTCCAGATGCACAGCTCTAGTCTATATTACAGAACTATAGTTAAGTTGCAAGTCTACATTTAGCCAAAGTCGCCTCATATCCAAATCAATTCTAAAGACCCTAATCTTTTCTAGTCGAGTTCTACATGAAGCTAGAGGTATGTTGGTGTAGGAGTTCATTCATCACTGCGGTAATTATATACATCTTTATGTAAATAATTGCAGTATAATAGGAGAATAATTGATTGATGTGAATAAGATAATATTAGCGAGACTGGTGATAGAAACTGGACTTAAGTTACTATCATACAGAGCATGAACTGAAATAACGGATAAAAGCACAAAAAAAAACAAAAAAAAAAAGAGAAAGAAAAAGCTGAGTTGTGTTTGGTGTGTGCTGACCTGGTCAGGGAGAGATTTCTTCTCTCGTCTCTTTTCTCTCTTGTGGTCTAACGCAGCAGCTCTCCTCTGACTTTTCTTCCTTCCGAGCCTCATTATCTCCCATCTTTCTCTCTCACTCTCTCTCACATTCTCTCACTCGCTTTTCTGCTGTCTTCTGAAAAACCCAAGTCAGCTGTGATATGCAGGAGTCCTGTGTGAATAAAGGTAACCCCTCTCTCATCCTTCATCGTCCAATCCCAGCCTTTCCACTCGCTCCTCCACTCTCTCCTATCGAAGCCGCAATATCGATTAAGTGTACGGAAAGATCGAGTCTCTTGGCTGGAGTTTGGCCCCTGAGGCCTCTCCAGAGTCATGACTTATGCTCTAACTACAGAGCACTTCAGCACCTAGTCTACTGCCCATGAAGCACTTTAGCATCTAGTGTACTAACCACAGAGTGCTTCCGTATCCAGTGTTCTCACCATTTGGAACATATCGTAGTCACTAGAAAGCATATTAGTGTCAAGCAACTGTTAACTAGTGTACTAACCACAACTTCTGATCATCTAGTGGACTCCATGTAATGATGTCATTTACATGTAATAACTTTATTTTTTATTTAAAATAGAACATATTGTAGTAACTAGAAAGCATATATGTGAGTATACAGTATATACAGTATATGTCTTTATATGACTTTATAAAATTCAGTCTAAAATATCTTATATATATATACACACATACACACACACTAGAAAGCATAAATATGTATGTACATAAACTGTGTGTGTTTTATGTCATTACATTTACTTTACATTACATTTATATATATATACACTTTTTTCTTCAGGAAAAGAAAAACTTTTACGTATAAATACTTTAATATTAAACTTATTGCTAGATGTTATATATTGATACATACCCCTGATCACTGTGTACTCTTCACATCACACTCAACCCACAGTTTCGACTCTTACACACCCTAAAGTGCAATTTCTCACATTACCTGACAAGAACTAGAGAAGATTAATTCACCTAATTTAATTTGTATTTGAAAGCAACACTGTGTAGGTGAATGAAATATTACAGAAAGATTACGTTTTTCTTGTTTACTTCATGACGATCTGATATCCTGCAAAGACACATGCTTTGAAGCAGAGAACCACTATGAGTACTCTGTGTGTGTGTGTATAAATATGTGTGTGCATGTATGTGTGTGTGTGCATGTGTCTGTGTGTGTGTGTGTGTGTGTGTGTGTGTGTGCGCGTGTGCAGCTCATTTAACTCATGACTCTTCCACTCGCCCACAGACCCTGAAATGCCATGATGAGCTACAAATCATCACTGATCTCCTCACAACCAGCACTCGAGTCCGACACAGCAACCAACTGAGCCTGTAAGCTATAATGTAAACAGCCCCAAAACATAAATGTACTAATACATAAACGCCACTCATTATTGTGTTCTAATAAGTATAAATGTTAGATCAATATGTCAACTAGAAGTAATCTTTATGTTTTTTTTAGATACATAGGTGACTCAGGTGACTTCTTACAGAAGCAGGGTTGGTGGTTTGATCATGAGTTTAGGTTACACCATGCGTGATAAATCAAATCCAGGGGCAGAGCAGCTGCAGTCAGGTGGTATTTCTGCACAAATGGGACAGAGGCTTGCCCAATAGTAGGTTTCACTCAGAAAGAAATTAAACAGTGAATATGATGGGACATTAAGGTACTATTCCTGCCTTGAGCCCAGTATTCCAGGGATAGGCTCTGGCATGACTGTGACCAAAAAAAACCCTCCAAGTTCCAGATTTGATTCCCACCGCGGGTCTGTGGGCATGGAGTTTGCCTGTTTCCCTATACTTAGTGGGTTTCCTCCCACAGTCCAAAAAAATGCAGATTATGCTAATTGGTGTGTGTGTGTGTGTGTGTATGTGTGTGTGTGTGCGTGTGCGTGTGCGTGTGTGTGTGTGTGCTTGTGCCCTGCAATGGATTGGCATCCCATCATTCAGTTCAGGTTATATCCCATGTTGTTCCCCATGGTTCCTGGAACAGGCTTCAGACCCCTCTAAACCCTACACAGGACAAGTGGTATAGAATGAATGGACAGAAGGAAATAGTCTTGACCTCCTGGGCAAAAATTTTACAAAATCTGACCATTTTTGTCCTAGAAAAAGGCAAGAATATATGTAAATAGAACATGAAAACTTAGATCTCAGATTTGAAAAAAAAAAAATAAATAAATAAATAAATAAGATTAATAATCATATTAATCATATTGGAGCGATTAAGAGCACCAGAATCATACACGCTCACCAATGCAGGAACACACGCAACATACAGTAACTTAACCAATACTACGCAAGAATAATACAAAATACGATGGGCTTGCAAGTCAAACTGGGAGGTGTGAGAAAATGCCCCATAAATGAGGGCATAAAACCTATTGACCTGTACAGAAGAATGCTTGTAGCCCACTGCAATCGTTCTCATGAACATTCAGTTCAGATTATCAATTCAGATGCTTGATAACTGGTGTTAATATGTGGAAGAGACGCACCTATCTGTGGGAACTGTACACTCACACAAAGCTCACTTGCACATCACAGGAGCTCGGCCGGGAGTTATTCCCACATCCCCCGTCCAGTTCTGACACGGCGTTTCTTGGAGGCCGGTGTTTCAGGCATGAAGGTGCCAGTCTGATCATTAGTTTTAGTGTACTGAGACAACTTTCTGCCTTGATGCTATCCAAGCACTAGTGAAACACTGGTGTAAGTGTATTAGTGCAGCAGGGGATTATAGAGAGAAATAGAGGTAGCTTTTGCTCTCTTTTACTGTCTTCTGTAAATGTGTACAATCGAAAGTCCCGGTTTGACTTGAACTCTCCTCATATAAATATAGTGAAATATAACAACAACCAAAAGCACCTCCTCAAGACACTAAAACTCACAATTGAGACATTGTTTTCACTAGGGTAGGTTTACTGTTTCTTGACAGGATTGTGCAGCAGAGATGCGAATGCATACATGCACACACAAACAGATATGCACTTTCTCTCTCACACACACCTTCTCATTGTAATTCCTGAATTCTATTAGTCCTGGCCCTGCAGTGAGCCTGTGCTTAGCGAATAAATAATGCTAATGATGACAATCGCTCACACTGTCACACAAACTCTCACCGGCACTCCTCAGGGGCACAAAGCCACATTGCGAGCAGGTGTGTGTGTGTGTGTGTGTGGTCGTGTCTGCATTGGTGAACGTGTACGACTCTAGTGCTCTTAATTGCTCCTATCCCTGCAGCCTTCTCTCCAGGCCTTCGTCCCTACAGGCCTCTTCAGCGTGGTGTGTGTAGCAACTTCTGTCTTCACCCTAACACTTCCTCTGTCTCACTTGATCATACTGATGTTATTATTGAGGCTCATTAGTGAGTGTACGTGTGTGTCTGGGTGAGAGACAGAGACAGAAAAAGAGTCAGAAAGACGGGAGGAAAAAAAAAGAGGCTGAGAGATAGATTGTAGAGTGTGACCCGGGGTGAGAATTGAATCCTCCATGTCTCAGAGAGTCTCGAGACTGGAGCGGCAGATTGTCAGAGCGCCGCTGGATTTCCGGTGTTGCTTTGCTCCAGGTGACTCACTTCACAACCAGCGGAACATCCAACCTCTGTCTCTCTTTGGCCGTCTAACCAAAAGTAATGTCATTACCTTCCCTCTATGAACACTCAGAAATATTGTTACCGTGCCTGCATTTGCAAAGCCACTCGGAATATATGAATAATGAAAATTAATAAGCATACAAATCATATTAGATAATTGAATTCAGCCACAGTGAAAAATGAGACGGAATAAGAACACCCCCCCCAACAATTTCCCAAAGAGCCGTGTCAGAGATTTAATATTATGCCTCATAGATTCAACCATTATGAGGTTTGGCAAAACAGCTACAGAAGAGAGAGAGAGGGAGAGGGAGAGAGAGTGGGGACAGACATACGACGCACACACATTCACTTGCATAATGATAATGCAACAGCTCCAACAGAAGGGGGGAAAAAAGTACATGTAAAAATAACTGATTCTGTTCTCTAATGCCGTAATGTAGTTTGGTGGCTTTGAGGGACTGGAGAAGAGAAACATTAATGGAGCAGACAAGAGGCTCTGAAACAATGTGCTAAAATCAATATCGGCTCGATCCCGCACCTTGCCGTGAGAAATACTTTTATTCTATTAGCCTAGTTTCTAAACACATTTGTAGCATTTTTCGAAATCTAAAAGTAGCTCAAAGCATAGATGGATGGATTTTTTGTTTGGACCGGTAATATGATTTAAATCACCAGTGGATGGACAGGCTTTTGAATGCAATCATATGTTTGAGTGTAAAAACACATTATCCATTAAGAACCTAAGTTTACGTGCCGAAGCGACCCGACGTGGGACCGGAATCGCCAGAAATAGCTATGATATAAACACGGCTTTGAGAGCAAAATGCATTAGGTGAATTTATTAATTCATTTAAGATTATCCATCATTTAGAAGCGATGACTCAAGGTACAGCTATGATTCTGACCTCAAATGCTGCAGGACAAAAAAATAGCTACAAACACGCAAAAATACGAGAAGTAGAATTATTAAGGGTTCTTTGGTTGTCCCTCTAGGGGTGCCCTGTAGAACTCTACAACTGAATGTGTTCTGATAGGAGAGCAAAAACCTTTAAGAAGATAACTATCCAAAAAAAAAAGGGTGCAATCATTACCTCTGATCTGCCAGATAACCTTTACATCACACTGTATGTGTAACTTTTGTAACCCACGAGAATCAGAAAAAATATCACTGTCCACTGTGTGATTTATTAAGCTGTGCACAGTTTTACTTTTTAAGTTTTAACATTCTTGCCTGATAATTACGGAACATCCTGTTAGGCACCTCGTCTGCTCGCTGTAATTATCTCACCCCATGCTTCAACAGAGCGTGATATGTATATTTCCTTTTATGTATAAACAATAAAGTGTTAAGATTTTTTTTTCTTCCCCCACAAAAAGATCACACAAGATTCCCACTCTCAAGCCTTTATAAAGCTAGCAAGTGTTCCTCATTTTAACCAACTAACCACGCCTTTACATTTTCTTACCTTCTACAGCCTTAACTACTTAAATATCTGTTTTGTTTAAGGTTTGGAAACACTCATGACTGGAGTGAGACGGAAGGAGTGAGAAGCAAGTGTTCACCTGAAACCTGCAGGAGCGACGTTTCACAAGGGCTGAGCAAACAGGTTATAGATTTGCTCTGGAAATGAAAGAAGGAAGGTGAAAGATGTTATGTCTGGTGTACACACGAAAAGGGGGGGAGAGAGTGGGAGAGAGATTGTCTGTGGGAGAGAAAGTGGAAGCTGGGTAAATGGGACAGAGAAGAACTTTGGAGAAGAAGAGACAACAGCAACATCTAGTGTTAAAAATTATTATGTGCAACGAAACAAACGGATGGGGAGAGAAATGAGCAAAACAACAACAAATAGGCCTAAACAAAACCGATTCAAGTAATTATTTGATCAGCCAATCATTAGTGAGCAGCATAATGTATAATGTCACACAGATCTCACTTCAGAATGGGAAGAATTCTCTCAGTGACTGTCCACAGCATGGTAGTTGATGTCGGATGGGCTGGTTGGAGTCTTTCCCGAACTGCTGATGTTCTAGAATTTTATGCAAAACAGATCATTAGAGTTTACATAAAATAATGTGGGATAAAAAAAGAAAAACCATGACAATGCAGTTCATTGATTTGCAGTGCTGTTGCCAGAAACGGATTGAATCTCAAAAATCACTCAACAGGGTAATCAAAAAGAGGACCTTAAAACACACAAGACACTGAACTTCAAGAGGAGAAAATCATGTTCAGGCCAAAATCAGAATCCACTCAGAACAGAAGAGAAATGTGAGGCTACATTGGCCACAGCTTGGAAAATCTGGTCTGATAAATCCTAATTTCTGCTGAGATGTGCAGACGATAGGGTCAGAATTCTGTTAAAGCTTAGATATATGGACATAATCTGTTTAAAATAACACAATTAATGGACATAATCTGCTGTTTAGGCTGGTGGAGGTACAGTAGTATAACGATGTGAGCAGAGTTGGAAGGTGACTACTTTAGGAACAATACAGTAAATACATTTACTTTCTTACAATTAAGTATAGCATTCGTGTATATGTACTTTACTTGTGTTATTATTTTTACTTTCATTCAACTACATTCTATGTCAAATGTCTGTTCTTTCTATTTCGCTACGTTTTAGCATTACATAACCACAGTAGTGAGTAGTATCTGAAACAGTAATATCGCCACTTTTTGACTGTTATACATAATTGTGTGAGTTGGTTACGGACAAGAAAAACAAGAGAGAGAGAGAGAGAGAGAGAGAGAAAGAGAGAGAGAGAGAGAGAAAGAGAGTGAGTTAGAAAGTGTGTGTGTAAGAGAGAGAGAGAGGTAAGTACTTTTACTTAAATAGAAACACAAATGGAGGATGTGAGCAAAATTTGAGCTAAAGTGTCTTTGCTTTTACTTAAGTACAGGATTTGGATGTGAGGAATGTTTTCTCTGTAAATGCCTCTTAATACCGATAGTAATTAGTAGAATTGTTTAAATGACCACAGACTATCTGAGTATTGTTGTTGATCATGCGTATACCTCCATGGCCATGATAGCCATGACTCAAAGATGACACAAAGCACAAGTTACTTAAACTGGTTCCAGTTCTGCATTGATGATGATGTTCTCTCCCATTCTGCCACATCCCAAAGGCACATTGTTCGATTGGGATCCAATGGCATCATCAATGCAGAAATGATGAGGCTACCATGTCAACATGAACTAGAAACTCAAATCCTTAAAAGATGAATAAAAAAAGTGAGTGTTCCTTGTAAAGGGAATGGTGCATATACGTGCACCTGCATTTTAGGAAAAATTATAAAGTATACATAATTTGCATAATAATGTGCAGCCCTCAAGGTCACCCTGGTGTATCCTTCGCCGATGGCAGGAAGCGAGCCATCAACAGGATGTAAGCCTGTCAGCCAATCATGCGAATTTTAATTGTTACCTGTACACGCTTCATGCCCCAATACTAAAATAATGATTAATAATAATGATTATAAATAATACTAATAATAATAATACTGTGATTTTGAGTTGTTTACTTCTTGCTCTTCATTTTTCATGATTTATCTTCACTTTGCACCTTAACTTCTGTCTACCTTGGCAGACAGAGGTCATAAGTCAACTCTGACATAGCAGCCCCCGAGGTCACCCTGGCGTGTCCTCTGCCGAACGGCATGAAGCGAGCCATCAACAGGATGTGACCCGTATCTGAAGAGGGCTGCTGTCAGCCAATCATGCCACTTCTGAATTTTAATCGTTACCTGTACACGCTTCATGCCCCACTACTGACAGGAAGACAAGCTGTGTGCCGATGTATCTGCATGCACATGCGCAAAAGGTTTTTTTTTCAATACTGTTATGATTCACAGGCTCACTTCAGAATGGTTCAAACCTGACAAATTTGGGGAATAAAGTGAGAGATAAAGTAAGCAGAACAAAATAGAAAGGATGAGGAAAATCATGTTGAAAAAAAGAGGAAGACTGAAAGAGAAAAAAACAAAAAAAATGATCTAGAAAAGAGAGAGGAAGAATTTATCTAACAAACTGTGGGAGTGGAAGTGTTGAACTGCTTTCTATAACATGGTCATACAAAAATAAGTTGTGCCAACAGACTTGATCTGAGATATTTAGTGGATCCTGAATACATTTACAGCACTCACTATAGGATAGTTATGTACTTTAGCAAAGAGTAACGTGTGTAACGAGTTTATCTGTCAAAATGCCAATGACGCATCTGCACAATCATCAAGGGAAATCAACACAGTCTGTACAGATGTGTCATTTTTTGGGGATCTTATTTATTGCCTACTCTATTAAAACTTAAATTAAATCAATAAATAGCAGTTGCTTTAAGATTATAAAAGTGTCCTTGTGTTTTAGTGGAGTCAGAATGGAATCTTTCAATTTTACTTCATCGCACATCATCCGTACAAGGAGTCGATGTTAGTAAACAAGCCAGCTAATGACAGCCAATTGTAATGTCCTACTAATAAAGCTATTATAAAGAAGAGGGAACTTACAAATCCTACAAATTTCAATTACAATGTACATGGCTCAGAAACACTAACAAGCTAAGGAAGTAAACAGGCTGCTTTAAACTGTATACTCTGACATGTTTTGATGTTAGGCAGTAAGCACGGCTACACCACAGCATCAGTGATCACGTGTGATGCACAGACAGGATCTAAGGTTCATATTGTACAACTTATTCTGGGGAAAGTACAGACAGACAATTTCAGTGCAAGTTTTGTGGACACCTGTTCATTACACCCATGAGGGTCTTCATATAATAATAATAATAATAAGAAGAAGAAGAACAACAACAACAACAAAAAGATTTTGAGTTGTTTACTTCTTGCTTTTCGTTTTTCATGATTTGTCTTCACTGTAGGCCCAACTAAGATTAAAGTATGGCCAAATGGCACTGGATTATTGAAAGGAACACAGACATGAATGCACCCACTTTCAGACCAAACTACCTGGCATGGTGGGAGGAAGAACATGAACATAGAAAATTACCTAAAATCGAGATCAAATCAGGCACCATGGAGCTTTGAGGCAGAATTGCTACACCCTGAACCCATGCGCTGTCTCTAATGTAATAAGCCATTTTGACAAATCCACAATAGCAGTTTGTGTTCTTGTACTGATTACGTTATTACTAACCCTACTTGCCCAAATGCATTTACTTTTACTGTGTTTATCTGCTGGTAAATTTGGTAAAAAAAAATAAAATAAAAAAAAAGAAGAAGAAGAAGTGACTAATTGAACAAGAATCCCTTAAATAAAGCTTTTCTCCTTCTGTGCAGTTGAGTACATTACCTGAAGGGTTTCATTATTTCTATAGCAATGGTGGTTTTTGGTAGTTTATCCCCCTCCTTTCTCATCTGGGCTTTTGGACCGGCAAGGCCAAGGGACTTTGTATGGGCATAGGGTTAACGATAGCTACCTAGCAGGGGCGGGACTGGAACACTCAACTCTTTGATCAGCAACCCAGATCCTCACCCACCTGAGGTACCACAGCATCCACCTGAGGTACCACAGCATCCAAATTAAGCTTATTCCAGCCATTATTATGTTTAAATCTATAGCTATCTCTCAAGGCAAGCAAATACGCAGCTCGTCACTGAAGATTATTATGCTAGTCAACGAAAAAATCAGGTACAGGTACAGCCTCTCTCTCCCTCGCTCTCTCTCTCTCTCTCTCCTTCTTACACACACATGCAAACACATTCAAATCTCTTGAAGAATGTCTGTAGGAAAAAAGCTATCTTGCTTCCCATGCTGATCCCCATATAGCAATATAAACCTCATCTCCATTCTTTACCACATATCTGCACAAACTACAACAGTTTCAGCATTACACATGCAGATAAAACCTAACTGGGTCAGATCGGGTTAAGAGGTGTGCCTTGCAAATTCTTATAATTAAACGCAAGACTGCATGCTGCAGGGATAGCTTAGCTATAATTTAAAAACACCACATAACTCAATGTAATTGTAATTTGGGTATGCACTTGTCAAATTGTGCATGTACACTGTGCACACTGAATTCCAACCTGGTCCTTTTTCAGTGTGATTTGGCCCATCTCGTGATTCCCCACAATGGAGCATGTCACCTTGTACACACTCTCCCCTGAGCATACATGGATAAGGTAGTTTGCTGGGAAGAATCTGTATTTCTATTCAATTCGCCCCTACAACAGACATGCTCACACATGTATCACACACAGTACGATATGTAGTGAAATGCTTACACACACATGCTACACACATAACTAAAATTTATTATCGATCATAAATGTTAACAATATTGCTGTTGGTTATTTGGCTGCTCCTGGCAAGGGGGGGTCGCAACAGCGGAATATCCAGTCCGCACTACAACTTGGCACAGGTTTTACGCCGGATGCACTTCCTGACCGACCCTCCCATTTTATCCGGGCTTGGAACCGGCACTGCATCCAGTGGCCGGGGTTTAGGCACTGGCTGGGAATCGAACCTGGGCCTTCCGTATGGCAGACGAAACACCTACCACTGAGCCACCAGTGCCCCTTGATCAAAAATGTTAACAATAGGGTGCAACAATACACTCTGTTCATGATTCAAACTGATTTGAATGAAAAGACTCCTTATTTACTGTATTTCTATTTTATGAACACAGCAAAACAAAGAGCACTTCTCAGCACTGAATAAATTAAACATTTGTACAAATAGATTTAGTATTGGAAGCAAAATGTATTACAGGTTTGTCACATGGAAAAATGGAAAAATGATGAATTTATAAATTCTCCCAAAATTTGACTGAAATTATAATTTAAGATAAACATTTAATTATTTGTCACATACATTATTTGATACAACACCTCTGGAGCAGATAGGGTTGAGGCCCCTGCTCAAGGGCCCAACAGTGACAACATACTCAAGCAGTGCCGGGGCTTGAGTACCTGATCTTCTGTCCAGTAACAAGCCATAATGAGCTCTGTTCTATTAAAATATGGTGGATTTCTCCTCTATAGGATGACTTAGAGTACAATCTATGATGTTACCAGCATTGTTTATTGTGTAAGAAATAAACCCTGTCATTGTAGCCTCCTGATCATTAAGCAATTCATTTCAGTCCAATGCTTCAAACACCCTTTAGCAGCAGTTGGTTGTGCACAGTACATTAATGGAATAATGGTACCATTAATGGTACAGTACAACTGTTCTGCTTTTCACTTTCAGCACAGTATTCAATTCAGTTTCACCTTTTTAAAAATATATAATAGTTTTATAAAATTTAAATATTTGTGTTAACCCAACTGTACGCTAACAAAAATCTGTTTTGAGCAGATTTAAAGTTGAATGCTACACCCCCATGTTCAGAAAGTTAATGTGTACAGTATTAAATGCATTTCTAATATTTTCAGCATGGAGTGGGTTTGTCACACCATGACCCCATAGTAAGCTGCAGACTGTCGGATGTTTGTGTGTTCTTCATCTTTTTTCATAGGCAGTTGGAATCCAATAGATGAAATTATCGCCAGCAGAAGAACACATTCATCCTTATTTTATTGGCCTTGTAAAATATTTTATTCCACCCTTCCTTATCTTCTCAACATGTTCTCACTAAGTACCTTTGGTTGGAGTCCTGCAAGTTCCATCGCCGCCCCCTATAGATCTTACTCTCCCTTAACTTCCCGGCCCTTTGAAGCTGATCTTTCAGTCCAGTCTTCTTTACAAAAAAGAAATTAAATGCTTCCTTGTGCAAATTGGGCCCTCTGGTGTTTAAAGAGTGCAACTGCATTATATGCGTAATTGATGGAATATTGCCACTGTGCACATCAGAGGATCCCATCATGCACATTTGCCTTGTGAAGTACCAGAGTGTTACACCCCTAATTATAAAAGTAGTTCCTGTTAGGCAACATATCTCAAAGCAAGACCAGGGCTTAGGTTTTAGATGTAGAACAGTGATCTATGTTTCCTGTACAATCAGTAATGAATACAACTCAACAGTGTGCTGCATAATGTGAAGCAGAGGTCCATCACCTGATGGTGATTATTTTCCAATGCTATCATCATGCCAAAATTATATATATATTTTTTTTGTACTACAGCAGTTTTTTATGCATTAAAGCCATATTGGTTTGTCTTTCTGTAATTACATCTTACAGTATATTGTAGAAACAAGTTAGTCTCTCTTTCCTTACCAGCCTCGCGTTATCTCATTTATTTCTCCTCAGCTTGTCATGTCTAAGAAAAACCACAAGGCCCTCTGTATGATCGTTTTCCCATTGGAGAAAACCTAAAGTTATATAGCAGCTTTACCACTTTCCCTGCTAAATAACCATCTCACATTAAACTTCACCATTATAATAACATGCATTCTTAACCAGTTTATGTGAAAAAACATCCGTGACTTTACATTACCTGAGTACTATAGACACACTGACATTAGAAAGAGCACATTAATATAAACCCGTGACTTGTTGGAACTACCTTTAAATAATACATATTGATTTCCTCTGTGCCATTAAATCGACAAATAAACAGGGACATGGCATAACATTTAACAATACATAATTAAATACTTACTCTCCACCCCTCCTTATTGGAATCATCTATTACTGTAACATAATCCCCAGAACTGAAACACACAGGCATACTTAAGTAATCTAGGATAAACACCATCACTGAGCAAAAACAGACATAAATACACAAATACACAGAAAATTCAATGCCAGCATTAAATATGAAAGAGAATATAAGCTTAGACCATCAAAGCAGGAACGATACTAAGCGTTAGGTTTAAGCTGAACTGCATGCTCACTTACTGCAGCTCCAAGTCATCTTTCTCAATCACTTTACAGGGTCAAATAGTAGTGTGACTGAAAGAAGACTCTGAGGTAACCTGGCTGAGATTTCTTCATCTGTAACACGCCGTAGAAGAGAAAAATCTGAATTTACATCCACATTTGGGATCCTGCTTCCACAAAGGTCATCATGCTATTAAATATACCAGATGTGACTGTTTGGTTATGTACTGTAGTATTAAAGCTTTAAGAGTACATTTATGTATTTCTCTATATAACCCCCTGCTACACTAATGCACCTATCCCAGTGTTACTTTTGTGCTGGGATACCATCAAGATAGAAAGTTTTCTCAGTACACCAGAGCAATGATCTGCTTTCTTCATATCTGAAACACTGGCCTCCAAGAAACTCCATTAATTGACCAAACATGTGGAAATGGCTTGAAGTGGGTTCAGGAGTGCACAGGCATTGTGTGGCAATAACTCCAAACTATTATGGAGGGTTTGTGAATGATTGTGTATACAGTTCCCACAGACAGAGGCGTCTCTTTAGCAAGTGGGTGATGAGCTATCCATCGATTTCCAAAGATCAGACATTCTGCGGACATGGAAAAGACATGCAGTGGGCTCGTCATTCATCGTTCGTGAAGATACTGTCTTTTTTAAAACGTTTGCACAATAAAAACTTTTTTTCAGGCTTTTTTGCTGTTTGTATCCAGTGGTGAATAATTATTTGACCACGAATAGCTGGAATGCTGAAATAAAGCTGCTTACATTTTGTCTGCTTTGCAAAAGTCATCTCCTTTGTTTTTGTGTGTGTTTGTGTATAAGAATTGTACTGCAATTAATGTTTTAGAGACCATGCTTTACTTTTCTCAAAAGAAGCTCTGTTTGTGTGAGGAATCTGAGTGTGTATAGGTGTGAACAGCTGAGACAATAGGAGATCTGGTGAAACCTGATATTACCTGAGCCAGGTGTGAATGGCTCTTACATATTCATGATATGTATAGATTATTATCATTTATCATTTATCATTTATTATCATTTATTTATTATCATATATTATAATCGTCATAGATTATTCAGTGAAACAGAGGTTCTGCTGAAAAGAAGGTTAGGCACTTTACCTCAAATAAAAGGCCCTTCTGAGTGTTATAATTTAGTTGTTTTGCTATGGACACACACCCAACACTTTTATGAACTCATTTCTGTGTTTAAAACAATCTGCCAGGTCTGTTTATTCTCCTTTTTCTCTGCTTTTCTGCTAAAGTTTGAAACTGCATTTTTTTTTTTTTTGGTGTGTGCAATTTGACATTAAAGTTGCACATGAATATTTACAAAGGAGCGCTATAGACCCATCTACAACCTGGCGAGTGAGAGAACAGTGGTGTACAGAAATGTTTTGTTTAGTATAAAATTAACTTAATTTAAACCAAGCCTATAATCCTATTATTACTACTTACAATTTTCCCAAGTGTACGTGCATGTTATTCACAAGTTCTGCCTGATCTTTCTTGTTACACTTGGTTAATTATGATTCAAAGTCTGTTGAATTCTTTGTCTCTTGTTTTATTTTCAACATCAAAGTTTTTTTGCATAAATCCACTGTGGTTGCGACAACCTATTTGCTGTATCCTATTGATTATAGTATTATGGTAGATTACGGTGACAACAACTGATTTGCTGTATCTTTTAGCTTACGGTCAAAAGCTTGTGCTCTCCACAATTCCGTGTCCTAACTACTACCATGCGTGATAGACATGCAGCTACACAACTATGGAATAATGTCACAGAACAACTCATAGAATGATGTCATAGTGCAACCTACGATTATCATACTAAATGTTTAACTAATAAACTTAATGCGTAATGCTTAACTAATGAAATAGAAATAAACACAATAACAAATATATAAAAATGAAACATGGCCCTTACATCAAGGCACTGCTGAAACTCAACGTAGCTTTGATACTAAATATTGGTTTTGCGGTTTTTACACCTCAGAAAACTGAGCAAACATCTTCCAGTTGAAACAAAGCAGCAAGATCATGATCAATAGTGATACTTAAAGTTGAGTTCTCTTACTAATGGGTTTAACAGGTTTAGGAGGGGGAAGCTTGTTCTTTTCTTCCTCGACCTCTTTATCGCAGAGAGAATGAATCACCCAGGTGTGTGACGTTTTCACATGAAGGCCGGCTGCCACACATGCTCCGTTATAACACAGTGTTAATGCAATGTTCTCTAGAAGTAAATCATCACTGTGTAAACACTAAAGGCTCATTTAAAGTCCACACCTGTGGTACCTCTATAACTTTAAAAAAGTAACTAATTTTTATTGCACAAAAATAACATTCAGAAAATAAACCTGCTCTGAAAGGGTTCTAACAATGTACTTTAATGTTAAAAGGGCTCTAGCTACAAAAAGTTTGAGAACCCCTGATATAGATCACTCTTAATAACCCTGAATAGACTAGTATTAACCCTGAATAGACCTACAGTACTGAGACCTTCCCATATGAGAAAGCCATGCTGCTGCCTGTGATCCGCTTTCAACTCTTGAATATGCCTTCCAGTATCCGACTTGGCCTTTCTTTCACAGCAGAGCTCCCACACATGGAAGTATAGAAATAACTCTGATATCGCTCCAAGCACAGATTAAAAAGAATGCGCTTTTGATTTTGCTCCTAGATATATTTTAGGAGCATATTTACTATATTCTTAAAAAATAAAGTAAAGACAGTCACAACCAACTTCTAATGCGGCAATGTCAAGCTATTTAGGAAAGAATAAATATAATGGAAGTAAAACCAACCATTATGGCTGAGAACTGTATTAGTGGTTACAACAACTGAACCTATCTTTAATATGTTTATTTGTCTTTAACAGAAGGATTATCATAGGGGTCCAATGGATTCTTGTCATCCAATCTGTGAGGTATAAGAACTTTCATATAGTGAAAATACACTACATTACATATGTTATAGCATGATTTTTACTATTGATGCAGGAAAAATCTCTAATCTCTACTGGTCTAAGATCTGGCTTTAATAACATTGGCAGCGGTGGCAAGGAAAAACTCCCCGAGATGGCACTAGGAAGAAACCTTGAGAGGAACCAGACTCAACAGGGAACCCATCCTCATTTGGATGTGATAACTGAAAGCAGGAATTATATAACAACATCATGTGTGTTAGGCTTCTAAAAATTCAGTACAACACAAGTTTTCTAAGTTATCATGGAGTCCAGTTCAGCACAGGAATGAGTCAGTAGGTGCAGACAACAGAGTCGTAGTCCAACTCCTTACCCACTGAGCTAACCCTGGTCTACTGCTTCTGCTCTGGTGTACCTGGTCTGCAACAGTGTTGAGATTGGAGGTACATGTCAAAGTAGGATCCACATAAATGCCAGTACATGTTTTTTTTTTCAACATAGGATTGCCCAGAGCATCAAACTGCTGGCTTGCCTTCTTCCCAGGTGCTTGTACATACTTGTACCACCACTTCACCAGGTTATGACACACACCTGGCTATCCACACGTAATTCAGACCACCTTCACCTTTCTATCAAAGACATGATATGTCATTATAGACCCTTCTGGCAATCTGTTCTTGTAGGTTCGGACTAGATGAACTAGACTTTCAGTAAGCCTTGTAAATTAGTAAGCCTTAAATGACCATGAGACTGAATCCCTGACCTTCCATCCAATAACCCAGAACTTTAACCGCTTGAGCCACCACTGCCTCATAATGAGGTCTGTAACACTGTCCGCGGTGTCATTTAAACAGCAAATAGATCTCCAAATCCGGCTAAAATGACTGGGTTCTAATGAAATATGGTGGCTATCTCCTCTTGATGTTACCAGCATTAGTAATTGTGTAGTCATTGTAGCCTCACCATCATTAAGCAATTTATTTTAGTCCAATGCTTCAAACATCCTTTAGGACCAGTTGGTTGTGTACAGTACATTAATGGTACCATTACCAGTTCACCAACTGTCCATCCTAGAACCTATTTTATTTGGTACTAATCACTCCGTACAATAAACACCCCACAAGACCTGCTGTATTGGAGTTGTTCTGACCCAGTTTTCTAGCCATCACAATTTAGCCCGTGTCAAAGTCACTCATATCCTTACTCTTGGCTATTTTTCCTACTTCCAATACATCACCTTTAAAAATCGACTGTTTGCTTTCTGCCTGATACAGCATATTTCAACCGAGACAGATAACAAATGTAATGACATAACTAATTTCCAAATTAAAGCTATTTACTTCACCTGTCCATGGTTTTAATATTATGGATGATCTGTCTGATTTTATATTCAGTACTGTGCAAGTCTTCAGCCACCCACGATTTCTTAATAGTTCGGTTTGCATGCATAAAGACTTAGTCCAGACTTAGTTTTTTTTAATGGAGTCTTGAGGAATAGTTCTCCAGACTTCCTGAAGGACTTTTTTTTTTTTTTTTTTTTTGCCCCTCATTTTCAGTCGAGTCTCTGTACATGAGCTGCTTCAGAGAAATGATTTTGTTTGCTAAGCCACAAAGTGCTCTATGAATTATTCAAGAAAGCTTAAAGAAAAGAAAAAAAAGAACCTAAAGCATGAACTGGTAAGAACGAGGTGCAGATGACACATTATCGGGCCAATCATTAGTATACTAGTGATGCTTAATGCTTAGTGGTTGGAACAGACAAGTGGAGAAATGAGGTTGCTGCTAAGGTTGTTACATAGACAACCAGTTTTTTTCCTATTTTTGTTTGTTCCCATTTTCTAATTTAATTTATTCTATATAATTTAATTTGATTAAACTTAATTAAAAAAATGACGTAAGGCTTAAGACAGTACTGCACATCTACAGTACTGTACACGTTGTGGACATGATTATTTTACGACTTCATTATTAAGTCAGTGCAAAAATAAGTGTGATTTCCAAACATTAATCATAACTATAATAATATGTTACTGCAAAATATCTGTAGAGCATTAAGCAAAGCAGCATATTATGTAAAAGACTACTTTTCAGACAGAAAAAAAGCTTCTGGGTTTTGCATGCATGAAAAAAGCAGGTGCGACCTCAGCCTCGGAAGGACTGTTCATTAAAAACAAGGACATTTGCTCATAACTTGCTTATAAAAGTGCACAAAGTATATTGTACCCGAGACTATACTTCAAGCAAGGGGTCGTCACACCAACTATTTTTTGTACAGTATCAGTAATTACTATTTACTGTTTTTAATAGGATAAGCTTGAAGGTACAGGGTTTGGGCAATGGAACTGAAACACTGGCCAATTTAATTTAGGAGGTTTCATGGCTAAATTTGACTAGCCTGATGTCCAATCTTTATTGATTGTACATTCCACCAGTAAGAGCAGAGTGTGAAGGTTTAATTAGCAGAGTAATAGGACAGTTTTGCTGTACATGTCCGGGGCTGCTATAGCCAAATCTTTGGTCACTCGTGCCAATGCCAAACGACGGTATCCATGGTGCCAGCAATGAAAATCTTGGGCTGTAGACAATGTGAAATATGTATTGTTCTCTGATGAGTCCACCTTTACTGTCTTTCCCACATCCGGGAGAGTTACGGTTTGGAGAAGCCCCAAAGAAGCGTACCACCCAGACTGTTGCATGCCCAGAGTGAAGCATGAAGGTGGATCAGTGATGGTTTGGGCTGCAATATAATGACATTCCCTAGAACCAATACTTGTGCTAGATGGGCGCGTCACTGCCAAGGACTACTGAACCATTCTGGAGGACCATGTGCACCCAATGGTTTAAACATTGTATCCTGAAGGCTGTGCCGTGTATCGGGATAATAATGCACCAATACACACAGCAAGACTGGTGACGGAGTGGTTAGATGAACATGAAAGTAAGGTTAAACATCTCCCATGGCCTGCACAGTCACCAGATCTAAATATTATTGAGCCACTTTGGGGTGTTTTGGAGGAGCGAGTCAGGAAACGTTTTCCTTCACCAGCATCACGTAGTGACCTGGCCACTATTCTGCAAAAAGAGTGGCTTAAAATCCCTCTTTCCACTGTGCAGGACTTGTATCTGTGATTCCCAAGACGGACTTGCTGCTGTACTGGGCGCAACAGGAGGCCCTACACCATACTAATGAATTATTGTGGTCTAAAATCAGGCGTTTCAGTTTCATTGTCCAACCCCTGTACATTTTTTTTTAAGACATCCTTGCTCTACAGCAGTTATTTGCATGCCTTTATACTTTTGCACAGTACTGTATATAACCTTAACTTTCATTTCTTTTTATAGTACATGTAAAATTCTATTAGCAGGTAATTGTCCAGAGACTATGGATGCATTGGATAGATAATATTTTGAAAAAAGTCTGCACTCTTCCAACACAAGAATCTATCCAATGACAGAAACTTTTGTTAGTCGCTCTGGATAAAAGCATCTGCGATTTGCCTAAATGTAAATGCAAATAATAGATTTTTTTTTTTTTACTTTTGCCCTAGGTGTGAAAGGGAAAGGAGGTATGTATATGAAACTTACAAGTACTGGTCATACTGGGATATGGCAGAAAGCAAACCACAGCAAAAGTACTGTACAACCAACAGGGGCGCTCTAACAAACATATCAAGGACATAGCCATCTCTTAATATACAAAATATAATTCTATAATATTCCAATGTACGTACATTAATTATGGGGTGCAGCTATAATGTTTTGTACCAGGGATCATACAGTACATGTTAAATTTAACAAATTCAACAGTATTCTTCCTGGGCACGTACTTTATCATGTTTGTAACCCATCATTAAGAAAATGGGAATCTGAATGTATATTATACTGTACTAGTTAAAAAACTAGTATAATGAAAGATCTCTGTACTTATTTAAAATTACACAATCTTACCTTATTCAGTATGCACTAGTTTAGTGGAAAACTGGGGTTTCGGGAAGTGAGCAGGCTTCAGAACTGAACCCAATCCCATCACGCACAATTGCACAATGCACCAATCCCGTTGAAGGTGTGTGAACCACAAACAGTATCTGACACAGCTGCACTGCACTTGTCAGGAGTTTCACACCCCACTGAAAGAATTGAACAAGCCGAATGGGCAGCTCTTTCACATTCTCTGACTGATCGTTCATTCTGAACAGGACAACATATGACCTTATTTAAGTTCATATAAACTGAGCATTGGGACATGTGCATTGTGTAAGTATACAAGACAGTGTCACATGCTGTTATAAGAACATAATCAGTAACTGGGTGATGTAATTGTTGACCAACACAAGGTGCTATTATTAATATACAGTAAATATCCATTTAAACTTGATATGCATGTTCACTGCCTTCTGTGTTTCGCAATCGATTTTCTCTTACATTGAGCCTTAATTTGTTTCCTTTTTCAGAAATCTCCAATGTATCAATGATTGTACACATTCTCACATCAGTATTATTAGATTAGGATAAACATCTGCCATACAAGTTCCTTGCACTGAGTTGTTCATTCATTAATTCAGCTTCTTTACCACGTGTCCTGTGTACAGGGGTCGCCAAGGCCTGGAGCCTATCCCAGGAGACTTGGCGCAGAAGATGGTGTACAGTACATCCTAAACAGGGTGTTAATCCATCGAAATGCACACACACACTATGGGCAATTTTGGGAATGCCAATTAGCCTAATTTGCATGTTTTTGGATACCAGAGTCTGGAGGGAATCTAGCAAGCACAAGGGAACATGTAAACACCACGCGCACAGACCCGAGGTGGGAATCGAACCCTCAACCCCGGAGGTGCAATGTAAAATGTAATATTGCATAAATATAAACCTGCGATTTAAATACACCACTTTCAGAGAATCTTTTGGCCAATCCGATTCAAATCTCTCTCATTATTTAATTTAAGGGAGTTTTCAAAATCTTTATACATTTGCGTCTCTTACTGTTAATTCTCTACTAACTCCTTTTTTGTTGTTCTTCATTTAAAAACACACACAACGAGTTTCTTTTTTGTCTTCTTTTATATTTTTAAAAACAAAAAAAAAAAAAAGAACATAATAAATGAAATTTACAGTAGACATTTGCAATATTTGTGCACTTAAATACCTCAGATAACGTTCTGCACAGCTGTCACAAAAAAAAGATGCAAAACACAATGATGAAAAAGGATGGGATGAGGGAGTGTAGGGGGATGAGGAACAGGGAGGAAAGACATGGATGGGATCAGGTTGTAAAGGAACTTTAACTTATCCACCGGCAGGAAAAAAAAAAAATCACTGAATATATAGATTTCTTATAATCCTTACATCACTTATATAAATATATCGAACAAAAGTGGAACAATTTTTCAATATTTTATCTGTGAGAGAGAGAAAGGGGAGAGAGAGAGAGAGAGAGAGAGAGAGAGAGAGAGAGAATATGAGCAAGAACAGCGCAATACAGAAGTCCACAAAAGCATTAAGGCAAATGGAAAGCAAGAGAAAAAGACAGAAAAGTAGCTAATTTAAAAGTGCAGAGAGAGAGAGGAGCGTGAGAAAAGCATGTAATAGAGGAAATCTAAGCAATAAAAAGAGAGAGAGAAGGCATATGATGACTGAAGGAGAGACAGGATGAAAAAAGACAGAAAAAGATAGGGAGGAGCCTGTCCAACACCCTCTGTCCAGTGCGTGGCCGTGTTGGTGTAAGTGTGTGCGCGTCTGTGTGTACATAAGGAATTATATATACAGAGGTACAACAGAGGTACACATGCTTACGTGTGTTGTCTTCTTTGCTTAATGATACAAAGGAAGACTGAGAAAATCAGTATGATCGCTTTCTTCTCTCCGTTCTTTCACCCTACTCCTCTCCCTCTCTCTCTCTCTTTCCTCACTGTGAGCTAGCTCTCTCAAGTACACGCAGGTCATAGTTCTTTTTGGCAGCGCGCAGCTTGAACAGACTTCCTCCACTGTTGTTGAGCTTAAAGGAAGCATTCTGTGCAGCCATGGTGTTCGGGAACACCGCCACCACGGTGTAGAGATGTGCTGGGTCGTGGGCGTCGCCCTTTCCTACTGCCCCGCACGCTCCGGCTCCATGTGCCGGGGTAGTGCCGGTCCCGCGGGATGCCTGCGGCTCCTTCAGCCACTGGATCTTGGCGCCGCACATCGAGAGCTGGTTGAAGAGCTTCTCTGCCTCTGGACGAGAGATGCCCTCGGGCAGGTCTGTAACCTCCAGCACACGACTCACCACTGCACAGAGAAATGTGTCGGCACTTTACAGGCGTGCAATCAAGTAGCAAAGAGACAATCCAGTCAAGACATTGTTTTACTTTAACTTTTTGCACTATATTCATCACTCAGCAACATAAAATGTATCAAATGAAGGCAAAGAGTGTGCCGCAACATTTCTAGCATATGTGCCGAAGCATGGTAGTTAGGATCAATGTCACATTGGGTCTGTGGCACATACCCACATCAGTAGTGCCTAGATCTGTAGAGGCAGATTTCAGGGTCTGTTTCTTTCCTCTGGTTCCATGCTTTATCACTCCTGAGCTCTGTGGACAGACACACAAATTTAGTGATTTCAAAGGAAAGATCAGGAAGAGACCAAAAAAAGTGATAAGTTGTTAATAAGTGTACAGAAGAAAGACCTGGTGGGAGCTGTAGGAGGACGGGTTGTGGTTGTGCATGATGGCTGGAGGACACAAGCTGTACTGCAGAGGTTGCCCCAGTAACGAATAGCGCCCATCTCCTGTATCACACACACACAGCAAATTTTTCAGGGAGTCTGGAGCAGGACCAACATATTAAGGTCACACATTCTCAATGGTGCAGTAGGGAAACCAGATCAAGCGTGTCTAAGTTTGTCTGTGTACAGTAGAACTTAATCAGGTCACACTGATCTGATGGCTGGTATGGTGACCGTGATATACTGTATGCAGCTAATGCATTCTGTGCATGGCCATCTGGGAAATTCATCTGTTATTGCTGTGGTTGGCATAACAACTCTAAGAAACACAATCGTTCTTTATAATGTATAAAATACAGTCAAACCTTGCATTGCAAGCATAATTTGTTCCGTAAACGTGCTTGTTAATCCAAAACACCTGTATATCAAAGCGAATTTTACCACAAGAAATAGTGGAAACTCTAATGATCCATTCCACAACCCAAAAATATCCATATAAAAATGAATAATATATAATATTATATATAACATTGGAAAAGAGTTGTGGTTGGTGTGAGATTAGATAGTGGGGGTTACCGTGTATCTTTTTTTGACAAAATTTTAAAAAATGCTTTACACACACACACATGTGGTCACAGTGTTTTTGGAAAACAGTACATGCGCGCACCAATGTTGACTACGAGTGACGCACACGCACTGAGACATGGGAGGACAAGCACCAAGACTGACATGGAAGATGATTACCCACAATTCTAAAGCACACCAGAGAAAAGAACTATTGGCTCACTTGTGGTCATGTGATACTTGGCAGACAAATTTTTATGTTAGCTCCTAAGACATACTGCTTTAGTATTTACAAATAGATGAGAATATTGATAGAGCAATTCTGCACATTATGTAATTAAACATGTATGTAGCAGATTTTGTAACAGCAAAAAACATTTTAAGTTTACTATGTGATATGTACTGTTACAGTAAAGAATAAGGTGATTGCGATATGTATTAAATGTGTATGTATAATGAGCAACACTTGTTTACGTATATATAACTCAAGGGATATCAATCACCTTTAGCTTTCATTACAGCACACAAAGTGGTGGACTGGATGACCTGGTCATTCAATACATCCAGGTCCTCGACTGACTTTTTTTTGTTTTAAATTTTATTGTTGTGTAAAATTGCTAAGCCTAGACCATCTGAAACAACCCCAGATCATAACACTGCCTCCAGAGGTTTGTACCAGTGGGCACTATGCATGACGAGTGCATTGCTTCATGTGCTGTCCTTTTCGTCAATCACTCTGGAACAGGGTCAATCTGAACTTGTCAGGCCACATGACCTTTTTCCATCGTTCCAATCTCCAAGTTCCCAAGTCCAGTCTTTATGCTCTCTAACAAACTGAAAGTCTTTTTTTCTGATGGTTCCCACTAACAAATAGTCTTCCTATGGCCACATAGCTTTTCAGTGCCAATCCTGTGAGTTCTTCTCACATTGTGTACATATGGAAATGCTCTTACTAGTTATGGTTTTCGCTGTTGCAACTCTACCAAGTTTCAGTGGTCTCCAGTCATAAGCTTTTTCAAACCACAATCTTTTTCTTCCATAAAGTTGACACTTCAGCACTATTCTTTAAAGATTTGATAATGTATTGAAGGGCTCTTAACCGAGTTGCAGTAATTTTAAATGACTTACCAAAGAATTACCCCTGTTTGAGCATGTGTGTGAAACTACTTGTGCCTCTCTTTATGTACTAGGGTTGTAATTTAAAAAATAATAATGCTCATCTTACCTATAAAGCAAAGGACAATATGAGCTGTAAACTAAAGAAAGTTGGATTTGATCATTTTGATTAGACATACAATCATGGGACTGGTTTCTGTTGTTCCAATCCTAAAAGAAAACCACAAACGGAAGGAGAAATATCTCAGGACTATTACAAATACGCCAACAGAGAAACTGCTGAAAAAACTCAAACTATCACACACACGTCTCCTGTGTGAGACGGAACAGTTTCCGAGTTGACTGCAACACTGATAAGCAATAAGTGGCCTATCAAATACAGACAGTGGGCTGATATTGCTCAATGTGAGAAACACATGCCAGTGGTACCTCAAACATGAACATTTATTTACAGACATCAGTTCCCGGCAGAAGGAGAAAACATGAGTCACAACACAGCAGTTAAGCGGGCACTGTGAATGGGATATTCATAGTTTCCAAATGATGACCTTAAACAAAATGTGGATTTCTCTACAAACTGATTATTGTGCTTGATGAGAATTAGACAAAAAAGACAAATTATTTAGCGTTACCCTGTGTGGGTCCACCAGGCCGTGGATACTGGGAAATGAGAGGCAGTGGACCGAGCCCGGGACAGACATTGTTTCCACTGCTGGATGGAGTAGGAGTGGGTGACTGAGTAGGAGATGCCAGCGGACTACTCAACTGAGTGCTGACCTACAGGGACACAAAAAGAGTAAGAAAAAGGAAGAGAAAAAGAAAGCAAAAGACAGAGAAAGAAATATTAAAAGAAGTGACATCACAAATAGAGGCCACAGTAATTAGTATGTGTATTAGGACATTCTAATTAAAGGCTGCAGTGCTCATTTTTATCTCCAGTAGTTTATGCCATATAAACATAGAAAATCACAAAACACTAGTAATTACAGATTTGCTCTCAAATTTGCACGTCTGTTTGTTTCAGGTTCATTGCTTCTGTACTTCCCTTCCACCATCACTTTTAAAATCTTCTTCCCTTATGCTTCCATTACATACACACTAATCATAATATTTTGTGTTGTTTTTGATGTCTGAAAACCACTTAATTTTTGTGAGAAAAATGCCTTCATGAATCAGTCTTTATGTTTCTTCCATTATTTCCTATACACTCTTTGTAGTGTTAAGGATTTACCTTGTATAATGTGTGTGCAATTTGTTGTCACTTTTACTCTTAGTGAGAAACATTTAAACCTAACTAGGTCTGACGCAGCCCCCTGAAGGGTCAAATGCTTTATCTGATAAGATATGCACGCAGCCCCCTGACCCCTAGTTAGGTCAAGTGCTCTGTTGATTAGATAGGTTACAGTACAATATGTCTTTTCAGATGAAGTGGTTTCGATGGTGCTTGTTGTAAATTATAACCATTGACACATGGCTTTGTGCCACTTATAGTACACATACAGGGATAGATTTGTGGATAATAAAGGACAAATGTGAAATTTAAATATGCAATAATTAGCATTAACGCCATAAACAAATAACATCTTTTAGCACATTTTATACATCAAGGGACATGAGAAGTATTCATCCAAAGAGGATTTTCTCTGCCTTTAAATACCTAAGATTAATGTGCACATATAATACCTGCGGCTCAGGTTTGCTAGGTCTCTGTTCAACACTGTAATACTTGCAGGGATTCCACTGCACCATGGGAGGATTCTGGGTAGGCTGTGGCCCATTTGGGACACTTAGCTGCATCACCATAACACTTGGTCCAGGAGGTGGCACTCCTAAAAACACACAAAGATAAACAGGCAGACACACACAGTCCCAGAGACACACGTCATTAATGCTTAAACTTCACTTAAGAGATTTTTTTTTTTTAGGATTGTGCTGAAAATTAAACCACATTCATGGAAAATAGTATGTAATACTGGGGAAAGGTTTTTGTCTGTTGAACTGTGTGTAACTCGTGTTTGATTAGCCAAAATGGTGGGGTTCTTATGGAAGCATGGGTAGGCATGGACCTGATCTCAGATTCCTGTCTAAACCAGATAAAGGAGGTGAAAGGTAAGAATATCTATTTGTGGCAAAGATCATGGCAATGACCACTACTACTACTTTGACCTTATAAGGTCAGCAGGTGCTGTACCAAGTTCACCAAGTTTACAACACAGCAAAAGTTTGCAGTAAATATTTATGTTGAGCCTTTGCTCAGTGTCCTCCAATCTGGAATACTAGTTTAGATAGTTAGAGACATTTCATGCATTTTAAGTGTGCAGTAATCATTTTACTTTGAAATGCATTCAAAATATTCAATTCAGTGGAATACAGGGTGCTATACACTTAACATTAATTCAGGTAACTCGTGTCTTTTTAAGAATTGGCGAATTACTTAAATTCTAATAGGCACTAATATATAAAAGTAACAAGTGCCTTAAAATGATACAGAAGACAGATAGAACAAATTAATGATAAAATAATAAAAAAAATTCTACATGATTCCTGCCATCATATTTGAAATTGGAGGCTGTTTGTGTGTTTATGCATGTTTAAGACTCAGGCTCAGTATGATGATGTAAATGTTTTGGAGTAGGACAGTCTGTCCATGAGCTGCTTGATGTGTCCAAAAAAAAAAAAAAAAAAAACCCTGACACTGTGTCAAGCGATCAATGACGAGCAGACATATTCCTTTAAAGCCTAACTTGAACACTGGGAAACACAGGCCTAATCTGAACTGTTTTAAACATCATTAGATTTAAAATGTTTTACATTCTTTAGTAAGTCACACTTATTGGTTAAAATGTTTCTTTTTTTTGTTTGTTTTTTTAACTCGAACTCAGCTATATTAAAATGGAGTACAGTAGGACGGGTTCATTATATGGTATTGATTTGTTGTTAAAAGAGTACAGCTACAAATTGTAAACTGTTGAGTACACAAATCTTATATAACACAGCACTCTTTATTTAAATTGGTTACAGGCATACGCTTTAAATCACCAGTGTATTAAAAAAAGTTAAAAAAAAAAAAATAACGTGTATGTAATAATGTGTAAAAGTATATACTGTAATAACTTGTATTAGTTATGTCCTCCATGTGCATACATTATTCACAGTTAAATTGATCCTAGTACTACCAAGTTACCAAGTCAAATGTGCCAAACAACTTGGATACCTGAATACTGCTGCTGTATCTGCTGAGGATTGCAGGGGGAAGGGGACTGAGTCATCTGATACTGATCCGAACTTGGAGGCTGCAGGTAGCCCACAGATGGACTAAAATATATACGCATATAAACACGTTCAAACATTCAGAACAGGCTATATTTGCTTTTTATGCCTTTAAGAGCATGTACTGTAGCCTGGATGATTTTTTTCTTTTGTATTGTGCTTTCATTACCTTGTGCTGTTCTGTTGTGTTGGTGTCAGGACACTGTAGTAGACCGGCATGGGTGGAGCGGCTGGCATAGCACCCTGTACAGACTGGCTAACGGGCACCATGACAGGCTGTTGGTACTGCTGCTGCACCACAGGCTGGGTTTCATTAGCTACGGGCACCTGAGGTAAGCATAGGGTCACTTGGTACACAAAAGTTACTGTATACCTACAGTATAATGCACATTTCCACACATTACCTGATAGGAGGGCATAGGTGTGTACTGCACCACCATGCCTTGTATCTGGCCACTCATGCCTGCCCGTTGAGAATTCATAATACTGGCACTTTGCGGCTGCTGAACTCCCATCATTCCCTGGTATGCTGGCTGCTGACTGGCCATGATGGGTTGGAGAGGAGCTAATAGAGGTAAAGAAAATAATCAAATACAGATTTTAAAAGAAAAACTCCTGATCACAAATAAATTTAAGATGAACATGGTAAAAACTCATTTTATAGGAGTTTAAATAATGTTTTTTTTAAAGGATGCAGGTAATGAAATTTTTTAAAACTGGAAATCTGATCCATTATTATGTAATGCACTCATCATGCATAGTGCCCAATGTTGTGTGGCAATAAAAGAAAGTCACCTTTAGGGAGTGGTTTGACTCTCCCATCAATATTACGGCCAAAAATTAATCCAACTCTGGTTGGAAATACTGTAAGTGTTGTGATGGTGGATAAGGTTTTCGAAACAATACCATGGGGAATGTACAGTGTAATAAAAGCTAAAAGTGGTCCAACTAAATATTAGACAGTGGCTGTTTGGACATGCAGCGTATCTGCCTCATTACTCTAGTATTTGTAAACTTATCCCTTTCCTTTCCTCAGTATTATATTTTGTCACATTTCAGTATGTATGAAACTGATGCAATGGGTTAACAAATTACAAATTACTGGCTGTACAAAGACAGGCAGTACTATTTACAGGAAGCATTATTCAGCACTTACAATGTTATACAGCCAAGTACAAATATATTTCTGAAATCCAGAACTGAGCATGTACTGTAGGTTCCCTTCCCACAGACATAGAAACCCTGCTGTAGAGTACCATGTATTTGTCTATACATTTAGGACAACATAATGTCTGAAAAAGAGGCCTCAAGGTTTTGGTTCCACAGGGCATCATCAATCGAAAGCATCTTCAATGCAACATGGTGTTGCACATGGTGGCCTGTTTGGCAAGCCTCATGCTTGAGAACTGTGAATTACTTTGCGCCAAAGTCGATAGATGGTTCATTGCTGGAAGCAAATGAGTGCCAGTAATCAAGAAAGGCATTATCCTGATGCCACTGATCGTGAGGAGAGAGAAGCCTGCTACATACAGTACTGTACTTCTTAAAACCCCTATGGCACCAAGAAATAGAAAAATGCAGGATTTTCATTTTATTTTCTTTGCTTTATCCTTGTAAAGCAAAAATTAACTTTCCATGATGGAAACATATCTTCATCTCTGACTCCCAAATTATAAAGAAAAAGGGCTTAAAGAACTGCGGAGGTGGAATTTGAAAAACAGTGAGCAAGGAGGAACGCTATACAAGTCGACTTGTTTTGGACTCCTGGAAAATGTGATGTCACAGCAAACCTTTTAGTTAAGAGCCATATCTTTTGTTAGAGTATGGTGTTGGTAACGGCCTGAGCCATGAGAATTCTGAAGGCCGGTGGCAAAAATAAATCCCTGCAAAATGCAGGGTTTCCCCCAAAAAAATTGACAATATTTGAAATCTTAGAAACTACATGTCCTAGGCAAACGAAATTAAATAAGCTTCATGTTAAAAAATAAAAAGATTTAGTCATCAAAATTCCAACAACATTGTTAAAACAGATATAGATTATATAACTGATTTCACAAAGCTTCACCAATGTTCAATATGCACACTGCCCGTGACACGACACAAATCGGTAGTTCAGCTCCTGTCAAACACACTGTAGTATATCTTGCGTAACATTCTACAGCACCTCAATGATTCTCTGCCTGATATCCTCTAGGCTTGTAAGAAGAGAAGTTGATAAAGACCAGTCCTTTCACATAGCCTCAAGAAAAAAAGAAGAAAAAAAATCACAAAGATGTCATCTCAGGTGAACATAGTGGCCATTTCAACAGCACACTGTCACATCAGATCCAAAAGTTAAACATTAAACTTAGTTTTACACTTCTCGATTTCATTCATTTCACATCATTTGAGCAAGAGGTGGTTACCATGTTGTTGGACTACGAAATGATGTCAGATAACTTGGGACATCCTGTATTTTATCAGGACTAAGGTTGCATAAGCCACTGACGAGGTTTATCTCTAATATTACATAAAGGTAAATGACTACTACGGTATATCTCAGTGTTCCCCACAGGTATGAAATATACAGTACTTGAGGTGGTACCCAGCGCAACAGGCCGCATTACCTGCCTTTTTTCAAAAGTGTTCTACTATATACAACAAACAAAAAATACGGTAAATATGACCTTTAACAATATGTTTATTTATTCAATATTTCTAACATGATTAGAAATTATTTAATTTTCTTATTTCAGAGATCCAACCTACAAACCTTCCCATATGTAAAGATATGAAAACAATTAAAGAAAAAAATATGAAAATATAAAGATGGTGCTATTTTCAGAGTAGCCTTGCATTAAGATGTTTTAATAAATACTGTATATATAGGGGTCAGGATTGTAAAGCATAAAGTTATCCTTAGACATACTGTACAGTATGCTTTCTTTCAGCACAACAGCGAGCTTTTTCAGCGAGTTCTGCAAACAAGTTTTTGTGACGTCCTTGGCATATTCTCAAAATTCTGTAAAAGTCTGTGAGATGATTATGGCACAAACAGATCCAGAAGATGCAATGATTTAAAAAAGGAAATGACCTTAACTTACAGGAAAAAGGCAGACTTATTATTATTTCATTACCTTGCAGATGATGAAGGGCAGATAATGAATACAACCCAACCTGGTAAGAAATCTCACTAAAAGCTTTGAGGGCTAGACAGATTTAACACACATTATAAGGCAAAACATCTTATTTCAGAGTTTAACTCAGGCACATGATTAACTGCTTTTTCTGTATAGTGACTAATGAAGCTTGAAACAGTAGATTTCTCCTCCACTGACATGAATGAATCGTCTAATTTTTCCCACACAAGCCTAATTTTAACTAATATAATTATGAATTATAAATATTTGTATCAAAAAACAAAGACAGATGTTAAACACACAAAACAATGCACTTATATACACTGATGCTGTTTAATGATGTATACAAACTGTACACAAACAATGATATGTACAAACTGTGCAAGTATCTCCCTTTGCTCCCCGCGCCTTCACTCATCAATGAAAGGTCACATTTTTTTAGTTTAATGCTCTGCTGTTTGAGCCTCCCGAATACTGCAAAAGAAAACCATTAACCCCATCATTAGAAGATTTTGATTTAAAATACAGAAGATGCCACAACCATCCATGCCTTAGAGTTCAAATGAGCAAAACTGTCTGTGTTCTCCGCTGTGGAAAATGGAGGTGTAATCTCTCCTGTAACGGTCACATGAGTACGAGATAATTAAGGGCATGCGTGAGTTTCACTGGGGCAGACGGTGCTTTCCTCCGAGTGTGTTATGCCGCCCTGTGATCCAGCTTGAGCAGCAGTTCAGAAAGCAGTTAAGTTGGCTTCCTCTGAAGCATTTGATTATCTTCACCTTCCCCAGTATGTAGCTGTTCTTTGATAGTGGAAGCCTAACTGTGCATCTGATCGACCATGACTCGTTTACAAAACCGAAGCAAACAAAAATACAGCTTTATGCATGTTCTTCACAACAATCAGATAAAAAGAAATTTAAAAACCGCACCGTGCAATGCTTTATTCGGTCACAAGCAGTGATGGGTGAGAGAGTATGTACAGTAATCTGCTGTACAGTAGGTGGCATAGTACCATCAAATCCTACACAAGTAATAGACAAAGTAACTGCCTTCTTTATAGGGGCTTCCTCAGATGCAGTAGTTAAGAGTCTGCAAGTGGCATTTATGAGCTAGTAGGGGGTTTGACCTAGTGCTGTTGTTCAACACTGAACACGTTGAACATGGCAGTTCAAACTGCTGTCATTTTCAGCCTTTAAAAAAAAAAAAAAAAGGACACGGTAACCTCACACACCTTTTAGAAAGAAAAGGCAGAATAATTGGTCATAGGGCTCCAAGGACGACTCTGTTGATATCAGCCTACTTACTGCAGATGCATCATGTGTCATGGCATATGTGCACATCACCTCGGAGGAGGGAAACTGAATCTTTCTTTCCCTGAGCATGTCACTTGTGCAGATTGATCATCATCAGCTGGATGCACCAATGCAGAAAATATGGACCAAAACAGAAACTTAAATTGACATTAAAAAAAAAACAAAAAAAAAAACAATGAGATGAATGGACTGACCAGAGGGCTGTGCTGTTGGGGGCATGGGCTGAGAGCGCTGAGCAGGGTAGGACACCTGGTGAGACATGGACCTGTACTGTTGTCCTGAACTTGGATACTGTCCACCAGCAGAATAATACTGCACCTGGATCTAAGAAATAAGATACAAAGGGATTAAGACTTGCTGAGGCTTAGTTACAGTGCATAACAGCTAAGAATAAACTCTAAAGGGCCAAAGACATGAGAAAAGCTCTAATACCTGATAAAATTACTATGCAAAGATCACTATGAGTTACCACATAACCACATAATGTTGCTGCATTAGAAAGTCCATCTTCAGGGTAGATACGCACATACATGCACAACTTTATGCCCTTTTAAAACCCATTTTAAAACCCCTTCACCGTCATTGCTGTATGATAAAGCGCACCTGCTGAGGTGGCGGAGGGGGCTGCATGTAGCCTTGTGCAGGTGGAGCTGTCTGCAGGACAGGCTGAGTGGGAGGTGGAGCAGGTGGAGGGGGGTGCGGATGGGCGGTGGGTGGCTGGTAGCTGGACGGAGGCGGGGCAATGATGTAGCCTGGCTGTGGCGGAGGATGTTGGGTTAACACGGCAGGTGGAGGCTGATAAAGTCCTGGTGGCTCTGGAGCCTCACTGGAGCCCTGACGGCTCAACGACATCTGTCCAAAACCTGGAGTCAACTCATCAGTCTGAGAGAGATGGAAAAAGGCAGAGGGAATAAGAAGGCAAAGCTCATGAAAACACGCAAACACTAAAAAAACTAAAGAAAAAACACCACACATAACAGGACATCTGATAATCTAAAACAATTTTATCAGATTTTACTGATCCAACATTAATTGTGGATCCAGTATTCAGATCTCAATGGAATGTACTCTATTAGAAAACCCTATTTTGCCCTCAGTGTAGTGCAGTCTACATGAAATGGTAAAAAAAGATTTTAAGACTAGTTGGGCAACACGCCAACAGATGGCAGCACAAGGCTGCATAAATCAGTGTGTCAAAAGCCATCATCCAGTGCAAATCGGGAGCTGTGCAACTGGTGCTATTCTGATAATCTGCATGTTAGAACAAAGAGCAAATGTAAAATTCAGCGTGAAACTGGGCAAATCTGCCACAGAGATGTTTGACACAATTCGGCAGGTTTACAGCGATGCTGCATTGAGTCTTTTAAGGTGTTTTGAGTGACATGCACGCTTCAAGAGCGGAAGAATTTTACTGCAAGATGACGAGAGATCAGGAAGACCCTAAACAAGCTCAACGGCCTAAACGTCAAACCTATACGGCAACTTGTGCATGATGATCATTGGAGAACAATCCACAACACTGCTGCCATTGTCGGGTGCGTCATACAGAGCAGTCCAGGCAATCCTCACATGTGATTTGAACATGCGGTGTGTTGTTGCCAAGTACGCAGTCAGCGTGCCATGGATGACCCGTTCTTCATGTCGAGGATCGTTACTAGTGAAGAAATTTGGGTGTATGGGTATGACCCTGGGACGAAGCAACAGTCTTAACAGTGGATGAGCCGATCATCTTTGCGACAGAAAAAAGCGAGGCAGGTCTGCAGCTCGACCCAATGCATGCTCATCGTCTTATTCAAAATTTGTGGCACCGTGCATCGAGAATTCACCCAAAGTGGCCATACTGTCAATAAATAGTGAATTCTTTACTGCCAGGTTTTAAAGCATCTAAGGGAGGACATACAGCAAAAGCGACCAGATTTGTGGCATACAAATGTAAAAAAATTTTATACCATTTCAGATAATGCACTATACGGTATATAAAAGGAGTAGCCATTGTTAGCATTTGCTCATTTATTGCCATCCAAAGCAGGGTCTTCATTGCTTGCCTGACATTTTTCATGAACAAGGAAAGCCTTAGAATACTATGGTTTCTAAGAACTGCTGAGAGATTATAAAGACAAACAAAGATTATAAAAGACAGACGCTCGTTAATCTCGGCACTGAATTTACAACCTCACAAACCTTCACCAAAAGTATGTGTTCGTTACACTATTCTAAACCTTCATACATCATATTTAATCTAATAACCTAAAAAAGAAACACATTAGCCATTATAAAGAGAGACACCAAAAAGGTCCAAATAAAAGGTTAAAATGAAAGAAAAATATACCTAAAGAAAATTATATAAAATCTAATGAGAGGGCGGGCAAATTGTTGTGTTGTTTAAGAAACCATTGAGCTGCTAAGAGCTTATGACAAAGAAGGAGATGAGAAGACTGTAGGGACGTGTAAAGCAGAACAGAAAAATGAGTACCAAGTTATACTGCTGAGAAGGAGAAACAGGCAGGATGACCTGAGGGCAGGAGGTGCTGGAGAATGATACAGGCTGTGGAGCAGGCTGCAGAGATGCCACCGGCTAAATACAGTCAGGGGAGGGGCACAGAAAGAAGGGGCAAAAAGGGGGGGAAACAGGAAAAGTAAAGAAAAAGAAACAGGAAAAGTAAAGAAAAAAAATTATGTTAGTGGGACCAGGAAAATAGGAGTCACAAAAAAATAGATTTAAAAATGTTACCTTAAGCAACTCTATACTATGTCATTAGAAAAAAAAAGAAATCTATAAGAATATAAATATAGAATAAATTCAAATACAGTTCATTACATGGACATTATCCAAAGTTTTCAAAGGCCCACTGACTCACCTGGGGCAGCATGTGATTATGGCTGTGGCTGGCGATGGGGTGCTGTGGGTGAGAGTGTGTGTGTGTGTGAGGAGGGGTGGGCAGAAGAGCGGTTTGTGGTGGTGGTTGTGGAGCCTGGCTTTGAGGAACATTGGACGGGCAGCCAGATGGACAGGGCAGAAGAGTTCGACTCTGAGGTGGCTGGGGACAAGTCTCTGTGCTTACAAGGGAAAGACCTGCAAAAACAATTATGGTGGGAAACTTAGCATTTATGAAATCCAATGCAAAAAAATTTACATATGGTTGCTTGAAGGTAGCTAATAACCTCAACTTACAGAGCCCTGTTCTTACACTTAATGTGTTGGATAAAAGGTTTTCGAAGAACGGTATGATTACATGTGTACTGTAGTCTCATTAGTATATATATGAACCCGCTGCAATTCTCTGTATTCCGGCATATATTTGACCAGACGTGATCAGAAATTTTGTAAAATAATGCAAAAAATAGCAAAAAAATCTAAAGTGCCCAGACATAATAAGTAGTGTTCACATTACGCAAACATGCTTTGGGATCAGCTGCTCCGTGCACTTGAAAAGGTGAGGTTTACTCGAGTATGGTACAAATCTGACATGAAGCAAACCGTACTGTACCCAAACACAGAGGTGGACTGCAGTTCTCATCCCCTGAACTGCGCGACCAGTGAAGTACTCGGGTATAGAACGAGATTATTACTGTTAAACCTGCCCTGTGGGGGAGAAGTGAACAGTTGTACCTGGGCAAAGTACTGTATAAAATAATCACGTCTAAAAGTTGATGCATGTCTAAACAAAATTGGAAAGGTTTTAAAAAATATATTTAAAAATAGGTGTTGGGATAGAAAACTCAAAACAAGAGATTCAACAAACTATGCAACAATACAAATTTAAAAAATCAGCTAAAAGACAACAAAAATATAACAGAGCGGGTTATAGGTCCTTGAAAGTTACATTTAGACCTCCGATTAATGAATACTGAACTGTTGGAGAAAAGGATCCCACCAAATCTGCAACTGCAATTCCCCTCTCAGCCACCAGAGGGCTCATGAGATTAGATTTCTAATCTTAATACAGAACTAAGATACAAAACCGAAACAAATTACTGTTCGTGTATGTGCTAATCAAGTTCTGAGCCACTCACTCACTCACTCACTCATCTTCTATACCGCTTTATCCTGTATTCAGGGTTGTGGAGACCTGAAGCCTATCCCAGGAGGCTTAGGGCACGAGGCAGAGTACCCCTGGACAGGGTGCCATTCCATCACAGGGCACACACACATACACACACATTCACACACTACGGGCAATTGTGGAACATCAATTAGCCTAACCTGCATATCTTTGGACTGTGGAAGGAAACCCACCAAGCACGGGGAGAACATGCAAACTTCATGCACACACAGACGGGAATCGAGCCCGGCCTGGAATCGAACCCAGACCCTGGAGGTGCAAGGCAACAGTGCTAACCACTAAAGTCAGAAATTCTTGTAATTTAAATGTAGTCATTAAGAATAGTTCTCCAAGCTCCTTGAAGAACTTTTTTGCCTCCCATTTTCAGGCCAGTCCGTGACCAGTTTCAGAGGAATGTTTTATGGTTAAGTCACACAATGACCTATGAATCATTCACGTATAAATTAACATGTAATTTAAGAAATGAATAAGTGATGACAGATGATTAGTACACTGGTAATGATAAATGCTGAGGTGTTACAACAGACGAGAGCAAAAATACGGTTGTTGCTGAGGTTGTTACATAATTTTTTTTTTATTGTATCTTTTGGGAGATTGCAGTAAACATTTGTTTCAATTTCTTTAATGTAATTTACATCATTTAGTTGAATAAAATATAGAGAAATTAGTGGAGGGTCATAGCTTTTGCACAGAACTATGAACATGAATAGTATGTGAGAATTTAAGCATAGAAATAATAATTGTGCATTAACACAACTTGTGTCTTTTGCAAGAAAGAGTGAGCAAGTGTGAGTGAGTGAGCGTGTGAGTACCTGTGCGTGAGCCCCTGGCACTGCCCTGTGAGCCCTTGCTACCCAGACTATCACCACGTGTGAGGATGGAGATGCCACTGAAGCTGCTGGCCTTGGTAACGGGAGGCCGGAGCGTGCGGTTCGAGCTGTCCGAGTCCGTGCTGCTCCATGGCCGTGGATCCAGACTCTTCATATCGCTGTCAGTGCTGCTTTGACGACTGCTTGACGCCCGGCTCAAGCTCTCTTTATTCCCCCTACAGAACGGACCAGCAGAAGAGAGAGATGTTGGGAAGGGAAAGGAGGAAGCAAAAACCAGAAAGGGACGGAATGAAACGAACAAGAATAAAACAGAGCTAGAAAAGTTATAAAAAGTTGCACTTAAACCAAGCCCATGTTTTACTTAAAACAGAAAAAAAAATTACGTAATATACACATATACAACTTAGATTTTTACATATACACACACCACTATAATAATAAAAAAAAGTGAAGTATCAGCATCTCAGAGGAATACCTGAAAACAATATTTACAATAACAAGGCCCCAGTCACACAAAGTACTCAAGATGCACAATTGGTAAACGACTCGGGTATGGCCACAGCAAGCAACACAAACCAGAGAACTCAACAAACAAAAACACACATATAAAGAACTGGCTAATAACACAAATTCATGCCCTATAAAGAAACTGCACAATCAAACAATCTGACAAATTCACAAGTATCACTAGGATACACACTCACTGTGTGTCTGTGTGTTACACTGTCTCTCTTAGACAGAAGCAGCCACCATGAAAACCAGTACTCATGTCACGTGAGTTTCCAAATCGCAAAATTTACCCTGAATAAAACTGAAATCTCTAAAAATAAAAATGACAAATTGTCATTTTAAATTCCTTAAATTATTATGGCACCAAAATCCACGAACTGCCAGATAAGATTCCTTTAATATTTTTTGGAGAGGTGACCAGACCTGCATAGAGTTTGGTGATTTTCCTGCTCAGACAGCATTCATTGGGTTATTAACATTTTTTTCTTACTAACAGTTTGTTATAACTGGCATGAGTTAATTTATGATCATGTTCTTCACTTTCACCAGACCTTCAATCATATGAACACACTTACCTGAATTATATCTGACTACTTATTGCTGGTCTTTATCCTAGTGCTCTTAGTGCTTCCATAAAAAGGCTCAATGATTCTACACTCACAGCGTATTACATTCTGTAGTACCAGCCATCTATGGCATGAACAAACCGGCAAATAACAGTGATCAGTCTGGGACAACTGAACTAGCTGTAGCTGTGTAGCAAGATGACGTGTCTAAGTGTTTAACAACATATTGCATCCCAAGGCTCAGTGTACATCCTGTATTACGAGTTGGTGACAGGGCGACTACGTGCAAATTTACACATCTCTGAAGCTCACTCAATTTATCAGCATAAAAATAAAAAATACCCTAGAAAATGAAATATAAATTAAGTTCCAACATGATTATGTCAGATGCGTTTATTCCAAAATAGTTTTTACTGTACTTATTTGTTACAAAGTAATCTGCAAAGGCCTTTTTCTACAGCAGAAACAAGCTAATATACGTTTTAATAAAATGTTTGTTAACCTTAACTGATTATGACTTTTTCACCGTGTTCTCAGTTATCTACCATTTTTATTTAAAGCCTGGCGAAATCACATTCAGCTAACAGGGTTTTAAACAGACATTTCCCATATTTCTTTAATGTAGCTTCTTGCACATGATCCTTTGCAGAAGGTCTAGGCGGAATTAAAAGTTAAAGTTGCTTGTGGGGGGTGGGGGTGGCAGGTATATGGTTTCTTATTAATAGTGATGTCAAATTTTGTTAAAGGCAGAATACCCAGAGTCAAAGCTGTTTGCCAAAATTTAGCTACAGTTTAAGTCTAAGCATTTCACTGCATATCGTACTGTGTATGACTGTGTATGTGACAAATAATTTAAATTTCAGTGATCTGCAATGGGGTGTCCTGAGCAGCTACAAACTGTTAACATAGACCCTGAAGTTTTTCAAAACATCAGATTTCCTGTGCACGTTTTTTCCCTTGAGTCAATAATATTTTTCAAACAAATAACCTCCCAATAGAGCATTTCACACCAATAACGAAATTTCTTGGTGCAAAAAGCGTTTTGTTTTTTTTTTATGTTTTTTGCGCAAAGCTCGATTTTACCAACTTTTTGCAGACCAGCTAATGCAGTTTTTATTATTAATGGTAAAAAAGTAGACAAAATGACTAAGACAGTGAGCACATGGACAACGTGTGGAGACAGATTGCCGAAGAGTTTCATTACAATAAGGATGTGTGTAAACTCTACTCATTTTTGTTGCTTTTATTTCTTAATTCTCATAGTTAAAACTTCCTCTACAGCTGCACAGCTGTGTTGTTTATGTTTGTGTGATCAGATAGAGTAGTACACAATGACGAGCAATGTAGAACACAATCTTACAGTTTATTACCATGAAGAATTATGACAGAATACCGATTTCACATTTTGTTTGTGTCCTGCTAAAAACAGAGAGATGCTGTACTTATTGGCATTACACACTGCATATTGAGTGTGTTTAAGTGCAGTACAGTTATTATTATTGTCCGTTGCAGTTGAAGAGGTGAGAAAGCTGTGGAAAGGTCTGAGATACACCTATGTGAGGAAGAAGAGAGACGAGGGTGAAGTGAGGAGTGCCCAGGCAGGTGGAAAGAAAATTGCTTCAAGTGGAAGCCAGTTGTTCAGAATCCGTACTTGCATATTCATGTCGCGTTCGATGTGAATCTCTGTGGTGCGTTTAATTCAATCTGAATTTTTTCCATTTTTTGTACCATTAATTCGCTCCGTTCCTGGTGTGTAATGACCTTAACAACGCAGTCTCTCTCAAAAGTGTCTGTCTTTTTATTTTTTGACATCATGTACATAAGTGGAGCTCATTTGAATAAAAAAAATCCATCAATCTTTCAAAGTTATTTTTGTTCAAAAGCAGGAAAAACATGCTATGAGACCTTCTAGTATTATTGTACATTAAATATGCTTGTAAGGAATAACATACTCTGGTATACTCTGCTGTTGGATGAAAATAATACATACTGTGATGTAAAGTAGCACAACATGCAGCAGAGGTGCATTTCTGTGCAGTCTGGAATGTGTTATTCCGCTTATACCACAACAATCTGCTCATGATCACAGCCTTCAACCTTTTATAAAATTTTTAGATCATTTTCGGTGTTTAGACGAAACCTCATCTGTGCCGCAGACTTTATTTCCCCAGGAGGCTGGAACTGTTACAAAGCAATTACAACCTTAACTTCTTTCCTAAACCTTAAATAAATGCCTCCAAATTCAACTGCAATAACAATTATACATTTTACTAAGTTTAGGTGGAGTGTCAGCCATAAAACTGAATCAGCTGTTAGATTGAAATGTTAACATTTTAAAATAAGTGCATTACTATAAACGTGTTGATCATTCTAGTGCGGAGGAGTATCTGAGCCGTGCTGTTGTACCAAAAAAGGGAAAAAAAATAAACAACAACACATCGACAAACCAATCAGAATTTAAAAATCAAATGTGTCGTGATATAAAACACAAACAGCAACATTTACTGAAAGCTTGAGCAACAATACTAAATTTTTTCTACAAAATGTCACCTTAATCGCAAGTATAAACATAAAGCGCAAAGTTAAGATTGCATTCCCAATATACAGTACATCTACACATGAATCATCGTGTACCTCATCGTGTAAATACTTCATAATTATTGACCTTAAACAGCAAACTCTATAAAATGTTTTATAACCGTATAAGAAACATAGAATTCTAGTGTGAGGTAACCTGTAACCAGCAAGGAAAAAAAGAAAAGAGAAAAAAAGATTCCCTTTTGTTCTGTGAAGCAAACTAACCCAGTGTGATAAGAGGAAGACACTACCGATCAGATGCACTATATTTAGAAATTGTGCCGAATTCAGAAATCTCAGCAAAATTCATAAAGACTGAAATCCTAGAGGGTCTGCTTTTGAAAAGGTGCAGTAATGTAGCCAACATTTGTGCATGTAATTAATGAATGAGCTGCTGCCTACACAGTCCATTACTGACACAGACCTACTGCAGAGAGACAGAGAAATACAGCGTATGTGTGTGAGAGAGAGAGAGAGGGAGAAATACAGAGAAATTTCAGAGAGATTCTATTTTGTCTCCATTCCTCCTTTTCATGAAAAACTAAGCAAGTAGTTTTTTGTCCATAAAAACACCACCATCACACTGCTATGAGAATAGCAAGACACCCCACAAATAACTCCATAGCATGCGCTAGTTAACAAATGACAATTCCAGAACATTCCCCACAGCAACCATAGCAACCAGGCTTAGCCTGGACCCACATAAACACACATGTATGCGCGCACATACACACACACACTGTCTCCCACCCACCCACCAAAGTGCAAGTGCACAATCAGAGAAAAGTGCAAGAATGGTCGTGACTTAACAAGTCCCTCCCCCTTAAAGAGCCGTGTTTCAAATCCACATAGCAGCCATGCACCGAGCTGACGCTAAGCACACACACGCTTGTCACGGATACGCGTATGGGAACACACAGCAAACACTAAGTACCTAAAGATTTGTCTCCTCCTTTGGGAGGAAGAGGAGTAGCCTTCAGTGGAAAGTCTGCGGGTCACATTGGGGAAAGAAAGGCTGCAAGTTACCGCATTGTCTGAGGTCTAACTCGACATGTGTGTTTGGCAGTACATGTGTGTGTGTGTGTATATGTGTGTGCGCATGTATAAAAAAAACCAAAAAAAAACAGCCAAACACAGGCTGCTCCCCACACCAAGGCTGAAGAGAACTTCATTACAGTGAGATTTTTAATGGGTTTGTTTGACCAGATCACGCACCGCAGGCTGTGTTGAGACGAGAAATGCAAACCACATAGAATTTCTCCTCACAAGCCTTCGGTTCATCAGTCTCAGCACTCCTCCACCTCATCCTCCTCTCAGAAAAAAGTGCTTTTTTAAAAAAAAAAAAATTAAGACTATAGTGTTGTTGAAACCTATACTCATGTGTGTAAGTAAAATCTGTCAATTATTTAACCAAAATCTACAATGTTAAACTGAAAATGATAATCGGCTATCTTCTATAAACCAATCCTAATATTTTGGTATATCGCTTTAACGCAAAAAAAACAAGAAAGAAATTGGTTAAATTAAGCTTTAAGATGACGTCAGTTTCCCCACAGATCTCGTACACGCACACAAGATCACAAAAGCAATTTATCTGTACCATAAAAAAAAAAAAAAAACACAAAGTGACTTAAACCTGCATTGCTCTCCGGTGTAAGTGTGTCTTACCTGTTGTCGTTGAGGTATCCGTTTTGAGAAGACTGTGAAAAAAAAAACATCTGCACATTACGAATAGCTCCACAGCTAATCCGAATCCCCACACTCTTGATTACAAATGCAAATTTAAACAAGCAATTTTCTTAAATATCTACTAATAGTAAAAAAAAAAAAAAAAAAAAAAGCTTTTATTCAAGCAGGGTTACAAGGAATCGCTTGAAATAAACTCAAGGCAAACACCAAAGCAAAGACCTGGCAAATCACACATGTAATATAAAGTCTGATTTCTGTTTTTATTGGTTTCTAAGCAAGGAAGGAAGATCTGACGTATCAGATGAGAATCAAATGAATTTCTTGGTTGCTCAAAAAAAAACTGAGGGCAAAACACTGGCAATAAGGGCTTCTGTTTTTAGTAAAGCATTGAAAGTGAATATAATGTGAGAGCTGTCCCAACTGGCCTAGCACCTTCCTAATACATTTAACTTAAATATACAGTATAACTTAATATCTCAGCATGGTAAATGTTGCAAAAGACAGAATGTCTGGCCTTTTTATTTATTTGCTGCATGTGTAAGCTAACCCCAACTACAAGTGGGAACTTAGCCAGCTAGCATTTTTAAACAGGAAACAGGAATCTTTATAAAATTTTACATTGTGTATGTACCCTTTAAATTTTTAACTAGGGGAAAAAACTCTTATTACATTATTATGAGCTATTTCATAGCTATATACTGAAGCACAAAGAGTAAAATTCCTTAGCCTGTGTATGTAGCCATTAGAGCTGTGAAACCTAGGGGAGACCATTGGGTACATGTTAAGTAGTAATCCGATTTTTTGATTCGCTTCAATAACAATGCTTACTGTCTGATTTGGCTCAACAGCTCCATAGCTTACAGATTTTAAAATCTTGAAAAATATAAAAAGCGTCCAATAATCACAGAAATGGTACGCAAGTTGTGGTATTAATTGTTAGTATGGCACGGCTCATACAACGCAATGATCTTCCCAATCTACTCATCACTCCAGTCCAGTCGGTAACAGAACCAATAATCTCCAAAAGTGCGAGTTTTGGTAGAAGTTAAAAGCAGGTTATGTTCTCTATAAACATTGTAGTGCACTTTTAAGAAATTTGACAATTTTAGACTATTTAACAGCTGTAAGTTACCCTTTATCATTTAAAAGGTGAATCAATTCTGAATCAAAAACTGACCATCAAAAAATGGATTAACTTTAGCATAATAATATTATATTTTATTTTCAAACTAATTTAAGAACACTATGATGGGGGAGGAACACAAATGTTATTCTTCAAATAATGAGCCCCTACTACTACTATTATTATTATTATTATTATTGTTATTGTGACATTAGAGCCCTACTTGTATGATGGACCTGTTTTTACTGCACTCTTGCATTTAATGTGCACTTACTTCCCGAGCAAATATTCGATCCCGGACGCGTTGATATTCCTCCTCTCTCTCCTCAATAGATTTACTACGACGGCCATCCTGCAGAGGAACCCGAATCTGAGAAGTATCAAACATTAAGGTTACATTAGATTAATCATATTATTTCCCCAATTCATGATTTGCATTGTTCATGTAATTTGCAGGACAGAAATGCCACCTGGTTGTCATCTTTGTCCATGCTTGCATCATCCCTCTTCAAGATAAACTTCTTCTGGAAATCCATGGTTCGATCATCTTTGATGTGCTCAGAAAACCTTTGCTCTGGGCTGAGAACGAAAGATAGACTTAGTCTGTTAAGTAAATCAGTGTGAATTTTAACATTATAAATACTGTCCCACAAATAAGATCTAATAACAATTAATAACAGCATCAATAATGTGTGGTGTTTTTATAAAGCGCTCATGCACCATGCCCATAACAATATTTGCACTTACGTTACTTTAGCTACAGCAGTATGATACATCATCGTGTAAAGGAATAAGGTTTCTTAAAGTGTGTTCGCGTGTTTAATTAAAGTTCTTACATGCGGGTGCTGCATGTCTTATTGATGATGACCGCTTTGCCGGTTTGGTCCACATTGTGGTCCATGCCGAAGTAAGCTGCCACTCGATGTAGCAGCATGCGATGGTACGAGGTCATCTGGGGAAACTTCTTATACTGATTGCTAAAAATAAATGAAAACAAAACATTATGCACAACTGATTACCAGTTTCCAATATATTAAAAATGGCACTGTCTAAAACATTTAAATACATTTTAATCCACTTAAAACTTAAAAACAAATCAAAAAGCAAAGCTTTAAAAGTCCAACAGGGGCAAACATATCCATTTGCAAATTTACGATTCTTGCCAAATCCACTGGTTAAATAGTTTTGACAAACTTGGTGTTTAAGAAACACATTGCCAACACATCTGATGGACTTTCTGTTTTTCTGGACTGTATTTCTTTTTCTATTATAGGGGGTTGAGCATAGACAAATTGTGAAAAATCACAAATTTTGAATGTGGTCAAAAAATGCCTGCAAAGTTTAAACCCTAAATATGCCCCAAATATGCTCCCCTGAAACACTACATACAGTATTTTTTCATTTCTTTTTAAACTCAGCTTAATACATTACGCTTAAAAAAAGTACGGTAAACCCATATACCATACTGCTGCGTCTCCTGCAGTGCTAGAATGTAAAAGACAGATGTTACAGTACCTCTATACGTATGTACTATAATTTATGCAAGCGAGTTTTCTTTGGCATAAGTAGGATAAATTTACTAATAATTCACCATCCCAAGCTGCGTTTTCCTCTATGGTTGCTGTGCTCTCGCTACAGTACTAAAAGATTTATACAGTATTATATTTTATATAGAAATTAAGCTGAATTTAAATTATTATTTATTTTACAAAATTAGAAGAATATATTGTTTTTAATAGTTTAGCATAAAAATGCATGAAAGAAATGCGGAGAATATTTGCGGTTTCCGCAAAATTATGGGGATTTATGTGAACATTTATCAGTTAGGTTCTAAGGAAAAACGACTAAGGCCACGAACTCTGAACCGCAACTTCACAGGGGTCGACTGTAATGCTAATTACCTCCTTTTCAGTTTTAGACCAACCCTACAAAATGTGAAAAGCTTCAGGACTCTATAATGTTTTTAAGCCCAATAATGACCCTACTAACTTGTTGACAAATGTACTCACTTCTATGAATGCCTCTGTATTTCACATGAACATCACAAGTATGCATGCATGCACACAGATGCAGGCACACATGTGTGCACACACTATTACTCACTTATCGTCATTAATAAACTCCAGTATATCTTGTTCCAGCTTCAGCAGCATCATTCTGTCCCTGCCACAGTGGGACAAGAGACAAATTATTTAAAAAAAAAAATAACAGCACAAACATGTGTTAAAACACACACAAGACCAAGAAAAGCCTTTAGCCAATCACAGTGAATCTTTATAAAACATATGCATGTACATTTTTACATACTGTAAATAAACATCCTGGAAGTCCTCACAACAGAACTGGTCAAAACATAACCTGCTAACAACCAGTGTTCATAAAAATCTACATCACTGGTCTGTTAAATGATCAATGCTGATTGTTCATAAGGTTGATAAATTTTCTACAGTATATAGAGCACAACTCTGACAGGAGTCCCAACTCCTAAGACCTAAATGCTACATATACATATACAATGACTTCAACATTGATTTTTTAAAAACTATTTATTCTATGTTTATAATGGAGATGGACTGGTTGAGCGATTTGAGCTGGTTATCAGTTTGATTGGCTGTGACCGGTGATCAGCTGATCAGCCTCAGATATAAATGATTCTGTATCGAGCACAGAAGCTTCCAAGTGGTGCAGCAGAAACCCGTTTTTCTGGGGTTGCATTATTAAAAATGTTAAAAAGTCTCATGTTAAAAGTCTCAGATCTCCCTTTTCTCTAAACTCTCTCTTGAATTAGTCTCTTAAAACAACATGAGCACAAATCGCATGTTAGAAGCTGTACGCACTCGAATACTCACAGCCATTTACTGTAACCTGCGTGCTCACTGTCAGGCTGAGTTTTGAGGCATTTAAGGTGGTAAAACGTCACCGTTTCTTAATAGACTACACGGAACACATTTTCATCCTGTGTGGTAGGAGCGAATTATTTGCCAAGTTTGTTTAAAAGTAACAGTTATTTTTGCAGATGACAGAAATACATGCTGCTCAGCAGTTAAATGTTAAACTCTATTGTTTAAATGCTACAAGGCTGTTATAAGGGGCGGGCTACATTTAATTACTCATGAAACTTTAAATTTGTAACAAAATTGGGGGAAATGTAATATCGAATATGGATATTTATAAAATCGTAATTCACAATTTTTATTGTATTGGTAGCTACAGTAGGTATCGTGATAATATCGTATCGAAAGGTGACTGGTTGTTCCGATCCCTAATTACCAAGTAAAATATTATGCCCAGTATTGTGTAGGTTCTTCTTGTGCCACTAGCACTCTGGCCTTTCGGGCATGACATCCAAAAGCCCTCTGGGTGTGTGCTTTGGTAACTGGGACACTTGCATTGCGTGCTCTGGGTTGAGAGATGAGGCCTTTGGATTAGGATCTGGGGAGTTTGGATGCCTTTCTATTGCTGCCAGCAGTGACTTTTCTTTTTTATGTCAATTTCTGCTGGGTTTTCTGCTGGATCAAATGGGCTGGACTTTGGTCCTAGTGAACATGGGCGAGCTTGGGTGCCCATGACCATGTCATTAGTTTACTAGTCTATAATTGATAGTGATAATGTTATGGGTGATCGGTGTATGATGGGCATCTTAAAATGTTTTATTCCTTACATACAGTATACAAGACTAATCAATTAAAAATAAATTAGGCAAGTTTGTATTAAGAACATATTCGTTTCCAGAGCTAAAAAGTATAGGATGATAATTTGCAGTCACACTTCCTGAGACATCGGTTTCTGTCCTCTGTCGCATGTGTTGCGTCATGTGTACCTGGGGTTGTTTTTCAGTGTGTTCACCAGGAATTCATGAACATCGATGCCTGTGGAGTCCGTGTACTCCTGACTAGAGTCTGCAGGAAGGGGGAGAGAAAAAAAAAAAGCCTTTAAGTCCATATCCAACCAGCCATTAAGATTTTGTATTCTGTACAAATTTGCACCAAACAGAAAGGGAAATGGCAGTAATTTTTGCCTTCTCACATCCCTGTGATCGCTCCTCCACTCCCCAAATGGGAGAGCTGATTTCATTGGAGCAGCGTGCAATTTGCAAGCAATCCAACTGAAATAAATAAGGAATTTCAAGGCCTGTAGCAATTGGTCTTCCTCAGGGTAAACAACTATCTGTTACACTGGATGTGCCTGAAGCTCTAACCAATCTGGTCATTAGGAAGCCCTGAGTGCTTTCCAAGCATTCATTAGGGAACATCAGAGCTCAGTAGCTCAAATGATCAGTTCAAATGCCCATTGTACATTTTTTTTTTCCAAAAAGGAATCTAGTCTATTATAGTCGTCTCAAGTGTCTTGCCGTAAAATGATGCCAAACAGCCCTGCATTCATTCAGTCATTATACAACAACCTGAATACATAATCACAGCAATAGTCTGTTATTAAAAATACATACGAACATGTTAGGACTTTCTCTTTAAAATCGGCACAAACATCAGGTCAGCCCACGTCACCAATTAACACTCAAGTGTCTGCACTTAGAGCCATGTTACAGTGGGCAAGGACTACACAGACAGAATTTTCGTGATGTCGCAGCTGATCTGAGAGATGTGGTAGGTGAGGATAAAGGTAGAGGTTCCTTACCACGCGAGAGCATCTTGTGGGGAGTTTTGTCCTTCTTTTCCCTCTCCTCGCTCTCATACTCATCTTTAGAAGACTTCTCCTCCTCTTTGTCTGACGGACAGCTGATGTGAAGCTGAATAATATCCTGAAAATGTTTATGAAACATAAATATAAAAATAAATAATAATAAAAAATAAAATCTGTACATAATTATGCAGGACATCGTTGTGGAAGGATGAGCTGAGATCTTGTCACTACCTGGCTGTCTGCGGGTCCATCGATCGAAAACATGCCTGATGACTCCTCACACACCGCTAGACTCCTCACCAGCTTCAGCTTGGCGTTGGACTAAAAGAATGAACACACCACCAAATTTATCATTACATTTCAGCTCTATTTAATAGTTAGAAGATTTGTATACAGAAGGCATTATACTGAACATTTATTTATTTTTTTACAACAATAAAAGAATCTCAAAAGAACTAAGTGAATACGATGGGGGTTTAAGTGAACTTCCATTTCACTTGCATTTAAAGCCTGTGACTCATCTACCTGAACTGTTTGTGTGTTTGTGTGTATGTGCATGTCGTCGTGTTCCCCTGCCACACTTGGAATCGTGCCAGGAGGTTGAACAAACACCACTCATGGCAACCTGGCACTACAGTACATCATGCAGCAGGGTTTACCTTGGCTCTTTTCCTGCTATGGCCATGGTTTTGACAGCGTTTCTGTGGTTTAAAAAAAAAAAAAAAAAAACAGAGCCTGAGCAATCATATGCAGAACATTGCAGCAGTTATTTAACAGTTCTCAAAAAAAATAAAAACATGCCACAAAACAAATTAGTATAATATTTCTGCATGATGAAATGATCACAAAGATAAATTAAATCGCATATGAGAAGATGAGAAGTTGAGAAAGGTTCACACACTCTCTCTTTCTCTCTCTCTACCGATATGTTGCAGAAGGCCTGGAGCGTTTCCCAGGGGACTTTGGGCACGCCAATCCATCTTAGGGCACAAACACGTACACACTTACACCATGGTTGATTTGGGAATGCTGGGTCGCCCAATCTCCATGTCTTTAGACTGTGAGAGGAAACTCAAGCACCCAGCGGAAACCCTCCAAGCATAGAGGGCTTAAACCCTCAACTCTAAAAGTGCCGTTTCAGAATACTTACATATAATTACATACACACATATATATATAATTTTGTTGCCTTTTTTTATACCAGGAACATACCTCTAGTAAAGGATTTGTAAAAGATACAAGCTTAATTAGGGCTCTGAAAATTGTTTCTATATAAACCAGGACTTTATAAACTTTTTCAAATTAATTTTCAGAAATTAATTAAACTTATTTTACAGCTGTTTAGGGCTGATGAAACTTTTCCGCCTCACCTCGAAACACATGCATGAAAATCGTGCAATCATTGGCAAGGTCAGAGCACCAGTCCATAGCCAGAACAAACTTTCATCAGGGATTTATTTAATTTTTTTAAATAACGTGATAGTGAGTCTGCCATTCTGCCCGACTTCCTCAGCCTGCCTTCCACAACAGGTTAAAAGTAGCATGTTTTGCTACATGTCCCGGTCATAAAACTAAATCACATTCTTCCCATATTTAACCACAAAGGAAAACCAAAAGGAACTAAAGTAGAATGTAATTGCAGCGTCCAATATGCCTGGTTAGGATCATCACGAACATCTTAGCAGCCAGATGAGCTAGAACTTCCTCACTACCCGTGAACTCGAATTGAATAGAGATGCTGAAAAGTAACACTCCCCTGCTGTAGTGAACAGGTTACGCTTGGTATTGAATAATCTTGTATACCAAAGAAAAGTGATTACAAGTAAATCTACATGTTATTAGAAGAGCAGCAGCAGGCGCATTATATAATAAGACTTTTAGATTGATGAAATCTGAGGGCAGTAACGTTACAGAATGCATGTCTTTCGCTTTCTGCAATATAGTGATGGATTTGAAACATGTAAATAACAACATTTAGCTATGGATTCATTGCAAACTGTTCATATACTATATATTAAGACTAAATGTTTTAAGCACTCATGTTGGCCATTTGTTTTGTTTTTTTTAACTGCATGATATTTTCCCTAAAAATGTGTCTTTGTGTTTATTGTACATCGCAGCATCCAGCACCTGCGAGTTAGAAATTTGAGTACTTGAATTTGGCATAGCACCAAAGCATTAATTTGCTCTCTGATTGTTACGAGAGCAAATCTGTCCGTGTTCTCTGGACGAGAGGATCGGCACCATCACAGTAACACCAGCCAGTCGTTGGCTTCTCAAACTTGCGGGTGTCGGAGAGAGCAGAAATCGTTTTCTTCCACCTGCGTGATGTGTACGCATAAGATAGCTCGATTGATACCTGATCTAGAATCAGTAAAATATTTGTAATGTGATGAAAAACATAAAAAAAAAAATCCATCAAAATATCACTTTAAAATACATTTTGGGGAACATAAAAAAAAAAAATGATATTAGTGTGACAGCAGAGAAAAGCATCAGATTGAGTGGTTATGTGTTTTAATCCCCATACTACGAGCTATATTACCTAGGGGTGTGACGAGACGCTTTTCCCACGAGACGAGGCAAGACACGAGACTGGGTTCACGAGAACGAGACGAGACTTTTAGACATTTTTTTTTAAAGAAAACCTCTTTAAATGTTTAAATATATGGCAAAAATAGCATTTTATTTAACTGAAAAACACAAAATGCATAAAATGCATGTCCATTTTGAAATCAACTTTATGAAATAAAACTTCTATTTTGATGAATGACATGCAGTAATAGCTAGTCAACACTGCAAAATATTTTGCCACAAACTGACAGGCAATTAATTGCACAATAAAATGAAATGGTATAAATAAAAATAAATAATAAACACCACAAATATCCCTTTACGTGCAATTAACCATAATGAGTGTAACTATCAAAGTAGTGCTTTGACCTGGGTATGAGGTAAAGATATATACAGAACAGCCTTAGATATGGTCATGTTCTTTTTTAAGAATAAGGGATGGCGTACTTTGGTTCCAGTGTGTGGATGGGTCGCCGAAATCCCAGATTTTCCACCACAGAAAATGGTCTCATATCGGCTGCAATGAAAACGCCGATGTCTCTTGTTATTGCCGTGGTTCTTGCATTGGATGGTGGAAGTTTGGCTGCAACGGCATTTGTTATGGTTGTTTGCTATTTCATGCGAACTGAATTGCTTTCCATGTTCTTCACAAGCGCAGCTTTTAGTAACGAGCTGTGGTTGTTTTCTAAATGCTTTTGCATAGTGCTTGTGTTAGCAGAGGTGTTCGGCCGTTTTTTATTTCCACACAGAATCAAAAATGTTGCGACACCAACGATTTAAATGTCACGGGCGCATGTTTTATCCTTACTTCTCCCTCACACTCCATCATGCCAATAACACAAGGGTATCGTCACGTTCTCATGAGACCAGACGCATCACGCAAGACAAATCTGATCTCGCGAGATCTCGTACCACAAGATCTCATCACACTCCTAATATTACCTGTGAGTCTTGCGTAAGGTTGTCCTCAGGCTCTGCACCGTTGTTCTCAGTGTTGCTGTCTCTGCTCAACATGGTAGAGGTTCCTTTACAGCGGCTGGCAGCAGGACTTTCGCCCTCCACCTCTCTCGCCCCATCCAGGGGCAGCACCATGGACATCTTGCTTCAGCAAAGAGGCTAGAACCCAAGTCTTTCACACACACAACCACCTCTTCCGCACACACAAACACAGAAGACTGAGAAACAGAGGCAGAAAAGAAGAGGGATTTTATCACTATAGCTTTTATACACTTGTGAATAAAAAAAAAATTTATAAAAAAAAAAAAAAAAAAAAGAAAGAAAGAAGAAAAAAAAAAAAAAAGGGTCACTACCTGAAACTGTAGTGGTGTGTTGGTGTGTGGGGCTCCACGCTGAAGCCCCAGACACAGGATGTTAAGACAGATGGGGATCTTAAACAGGGGAAGGGGATGGGGGACGCGCCATGGCGAGTGTGTGCGTCCTCAGTGCTTCTGCATCTTGCAGTTCCCTGCACACACAGTCACATAAACCCCTCCTGCTGGAGACACACACACAGAGTGGGAGAACTTTAATGAGTGAGTCATACAGAGGGGAGGAAAAAAAAAAAACAGGATTTGCACAAAGCTGAATGAGAGCCGTACATCCAGTATATGACCGACAAGAATGACTTGTGTCATTAAAATACTGAAAACGATTTGACGAATGATGAGCTAAAGGTCATCCGTTTATTCATACGCTCAGTTCAGCTGCATGCGTCTCAGTGGTGAGGAACGTTTCAAGCGCAAAAGTGCTGGGGCTGAGTAACCAACCATCTGGCACAAAATAAATAAATAAATATGAACGCATGAATATAAACACACAAATCACTGGCACATCGAGAGGAACCTCCAGTAATGACGTCATACTGCAGAGACAGGGCTGTGAGAGGGAGGAGGGAAGTGCGTATGTGAGCAACAGAGCGAGAGAGGGGGGGGGGAGCAGCAGCAGCAACACACACACACACATAGAGAGAGAGAGAGAAAGAGAGAGAGAGAGAGAGAGAGAGAGAGAGAGAGAGAGAGAGAGAGCACAAAGAGGAGGGATTCCCAACTGCTGAAAGGACGTCATCAGCAATTCATGACACTGCTGACCAGTCACCCACACACATCCTTACACTTTCCAGAACACCACACACACACACACACACACAGTACTCTGTAACAGCAATGCTCTTATGTAACAAGACTCAGAATAAGATGTGAACTCAATTCCAGTGACAGTGAACGAAAGCGGAAAAGGTTCATGAATGAGAGATGCCCTTCATTCATTCCCTTGTCTTGCTGCACACATTCTCCTCTTTTCCGCATGCCAGGGTTGCCAAGGAAACGATAACCCCATCAGCTGTGTCCATTTGCACGCAGGGGTGACATTAACCACAAAATTAAAACGGGTGGAGAAAGTGGAAGCAAAATAAAACCAGGCATGAGAAATCAGTCGTCTAATTTCACAAATGGCTAAAGAGACACCACCACGTCCCACAGTGTTAAACAGCATGTTTGGGTTGGGTGCTAGTAACCATGGAAACCATGTGCCCTCATTTCGACTGGCTAGCTCAAAAAAAAAAAAAAAAAAAAAAAAATCTAAACCATGCCGGCCTGAGCAAGGACATGGACACAAGCTTGTGCAACACACACGCATACAGGCAAACATATGGGCAACATAAGGTCCGGCGCATACACACAAGCGCTCATGCACACACACTCTGCAATGTTCATCTGGGTTGAAGCAACTTCTATTTTCTAGGGCTGATGACAACCAAAGGGCAGAAATGATTCATGGAAAGAACTGCTGGTTCACGTCGACGTCCTGTAAATGTGCAGGACTGTGGTCACATATCTTCTTCCTGTATGCGTACTGTAAACAAGGACAGGCCAAACATGGCAAATTGGAAACACTGGTTCAACTGGTTAAACAGTGATCCACTTTCAAAAAAATAAAAAAAAATAAAAAACACAACCCTGCACTGAAAAGATGTTTTATCTGTTCACAAATTGCTCAGAAATGAAGAGAAAACGGATGTGTGCATATCTGGCTAGTGCAGTATTGATGTGGTTCGTGTGCAGAGCTTCACAGACGCTTCAAAAACTTGCGCAAATCTGCATCGCTGTGCACGAGAAGCAAGCTGGCAGAAGAACTTCAAGTCTAACGCATGCTTCCTCAGAGACCCGGCTTATGCAACACGCTGAAGGAGCGCACAAACTGCTCTGTGACGTATACAAGAGCTAACAACCGGAGGAGAAAGGAAGCCTGGACTTCCTATTTAGAAAGCAGGACTGAACAGATTTTCACGGCATCTTCTTCCGCTCCTCTAACGACAGGCTGAACGATACTTTATCAGTTTCACACGCAAACTTCACGCACACGGACCTGAGGCGGGACTCAAACCCTGGACCATGGAGGTGAGAGGTCACAGCGATAACCACCCTGTCAAAGCTGCTTATGATCTCAAAAATAAATAAACAAACCTCAGACAGTGGTTACACGGCCAGACGCTGTAACAGAATATAAACACACACCAGTGATGCGTCATGGGTGAAGTCTTAAATTTATTTGATTATGGGAAGGCCATGATTCATAAAAACCACCTGCAAAAAAAAAGTGTAAGGACAACTAGTTGGAACACAACACAAGAAAAAAATGTCAATGTACGAGCTATAAGGCTGATCTGCACACACTACAACTGGCAATCTTACGAGGTAACTAATGAGCTCCAACCTGAACGATCACGAAAACACTGAAATCTGAAATCTTTCACAACATCCCATTTCAATTTAGAAGGTTTAGTTTTAGTGTATAACAGGACAGTGTGTATTGTCCTCAAGGGTGTGTGTGTGTGTTGGGGTCAGGAGGAATACAGATGATAATGAGATGGTATGAACACTAACGGCATGATGTACAGTTACATGTGTATTTCCACTTCCTGTGTTAGTCACGCATAAATTACACGCTTGCCATTAGTGCAGCAGTCCGCTCATACTGTGTGCGAGAGACGGAGAGAGAAAGAGAGACTGTCTCTTCCAGCAGTGCGACTGCTAACCCTCTCCTCCTACACTTTGCTAGACTGTGCCTATTTTAGACCATTTCGTTCGACGCTCCCTCTCTTCGCTTCGACAGAGTCCTGGCTCTGGTGCTTTAGTTACACCGCGCAGCCCGACTTCTCAAACATAACGTACCTTTAAAAATAGATTACATGAATCCTGCAAAGACTTTTTCAACCACAGCATCGAATAACCACACGGTACTATCGGCGTTTGTCTTTGCCTTCTGCTGCTCGAGAATGCTAAAGGACTGTGTGTGCTAAATTCAGCTGCAATTACACTGGGCTGGGAACCAAAAATCGTGACTAACCCACCTGGGCTATTTACACTAAATCTAATCATATTTCTTAGGTTTTAGAAAAATAACTGAATACTGAAATGTAAATATACAAGACTGGACTTTTACAGATTGCTATAAACCACCACGTTGACGAAAGATATCAGAAGAGAATGACCAGATCACAATTAGCTGAGAGGATTGAGTCTAAAATAGCTTCACTAAGGACTCTTTATGGTCGTGGTGTATGGAAAAGCATCTCATACCACATTTAATATCTTGAGTCAGACGAGTTATCAAGAGTCCTGTGAATCAAGAACAAGAACCTAGAGCACAAACTCGCTAAAACTGGACAGATTAAGAAAAAATGTGTTTTGTTTTTTAATCTTCAACTCAGTTTAGGTGAGCCAAGTATGTTTTTGCTGTCACAGCCCATCCATCTGAAGCAACATATCCCGTCACAGCACAACACTTTTACACTCTATATAGACAATTATTTGTTTTAGATCAATCAACAAAAAAAACGTTAGGGTATTAAATCATCAATATTAGGTGTTTACATGAACCCGAATATTCCACTATAAATTAAGATCATATCTCTATCAGAATTAAAGTACACCATTCATACTGATCAGAGTAAATTTTCAATTTAGAATGTATAATGCCATGTAAATACTTCACCTCACTGTTTCACTCGTATTGGAATAAATATTTTCTTTTTGCACGTTTCCCCAATCACTAGGTCTTTGTCTGTCCGAGGAAGAAGCATGTAGTAAAGAATCTAACCAATCACAGATGAGACTGAATTCTGGTAACCAATTGGAACACAGAAAGGGGGATTAATCGAAAAAGTCGGGAGATGGAAGAATAATGCCAAAATTCCTAGAATTTAACCTCCCACTTCTGAGATAAGATTAAAAAAAATAATAATTTAAAGATTGTGATATTTGCATGAAATCGATGCATGATAACTTCTGAAGATATGGCTCCTTACATAAATTTTATATAAGCTTTAACCTTGGAAATTTTTATTTCTAATTTTTGAAAAATCACCACATTATTGATTATATGGTGCAACACCTTTATTTTGTATAAATTATTATTTTTTTTTTTGCTACACAACTCGTTCAAATTGCACATGTTGTTAGAGTAACTCTTGCTTCATACCTAGGTACTATGAATATTAATCTCCATCATAATCCCCGCATTTGCGCCATCGTTGAACCCAGCTCTTGAATCTTCTTTGAAAATCCCCTTTGGCGTCATTGATGGTCTCGCACTGTGCTACAGAATGTTTATTGAGATGACACTATCAACAAGAGCAATGTGCATGAAGATGGATTATGTTTAAAAAAGAGGGGGAAACAAGGCGCACACTGTTGGTGACAATCGGCGGTGGGGATTTGGGAGTTGGGTTCAAATGCGTGGCTTGTGATGGAGACTATTTTAAGTTGTATCTTTTTATAGAGAAAGAGTTACCCTACCGACATGTCAGGCTACATTTACATTACCAGCTAGAGGGACTAAGTTCCAGTGCTTTTCCTCAACGCGGATTTGTCAGTGGTCTTTTTTGCCTATGCGTCTGCATGGGGCACTCGTCAGCACTGAAAGGTACTGTATTGCTAGCATTCCTATGAAACATTTACACTGACAAAACAGCTAAAGTGAGGAATCTGGCTTCCATGGACATCTGATGCATGAAGCAAATCATGATCTGGACAAAAAGTCGTAATTGAGCGATGCATCCTGTAATGTAAAAGTAGCCCCAGTTAATCAAAATGTCATGCCCACTTTTGCATTACATTTGGTACAGCCTTCGTATGTTTAACCTTAGACTATGTGGAGAGTCTAACATGCAATCCCTGTGCATGAATTGTTACTATAGAAACACTTACCTATTAGAATAAGTGCATGAATAAAAACCATCATTCATGTAACAGTGTGATCATAAAAATGCCTACAGTAGCTGCTGACCAATCAAATATAAGAACTCAAATAATTAACAGTTCAACCAGAAAGTTCAACACTGTTACTGCTTAAAATGTACCTCAGAGCCTGAACAGCAACTAATGAGTTTTAAATGAATCTTGGGTGAATTTACAACGGGGGTTTATTGTGAATGATCTCTATCTATATAACATCCCGGGCACACACACACACACACACACACACACACACACACACACACACAGATCTGGTTTTAACAGGGTTTTACACTTGCACAAAGTGAGATTGTCCGAAATGAAGGCCAAACACATAACCGTACAAAGTATGAATTGGTTTGTGGTAATATGAATGAGAGATGACGAGGTTAACATTAATTCATGACTTCAGCAGCAAGACTTCAAGAATGATGGAGATTAATAAAAAAGACAGGTTTATGGAACAAGAGATACAGAGAGGGAGATGGGGGGGGGTATGAATATGAGTCAGAGTTGGTCCCACTGGACTGAGTAGGATGTGAGGAGGAGGATGGCGTCAGCAACACACACACACACCTTCAGGAATAGATGGAAAGGGAGGGGAAGGGTGAGGCTGCAGAAGGGGATCCTCTCTCTGACGAAGTAGACTGAGAACAAGAAACGGTGGGGGGAAGCGAGCGAGCAAGTTAGTGAGAGAGAGAGAGAGAGAGAGAGAGAGAGAGATTGACAACATGCATAATGTCCATAAAACTAAGGCTTTTTGCTCAGCTATTCTGAGCAGGAAGTAACCGAGGGTGTGCATGCCCATGTGTCAATCACTGCCAAGTGTGTGTGTGAGAGAGAGAGAGAGTAAGAGAGAGCAAGCAAGCGAATAAGTGAGAGAGAGAGAGAGAGAGAGAGAGAGAGTGTGTGTTGGTGAGAACTGCTCTTTCTCTCTTCCAGTTCGATGCTCTAAAAATAATTGTGCCAGGTTAAAAAAAAATAAATCTGGATCTCATTGCAAACCTTATGCAACTCCTCAACTCCTCCCTGCTGGGGAGTGTTTGAGAAAGGTGGCGAGAGAGAGAGAGAGAGAGACCAGAAGAAAAGGAGAAAAATTCTCAATGATGAAACAGTAAGTGCGGCGATGCCATTGGCTGATGCCTTCGCCAATAGAAGAGTCAGCTCCATGGCAACAGGCTCTGTCACCAAGAGAGAACAGTGATCTCTCCCTCTACCCCCCATCCATTTCACTTTAACCCTGTTCCCCAATCTCTCACACACACACACACGCACACCCTGTTGTGCATCATTTCAGTGATCCATGTTTGAGAGAGGAGGTCAGCAAACACGCTTACTCACTCTCTCTCTCCCTCTCGCACTCAAACACCATTCACTGTTCTAATTCACCCCTTCCGGTCAGACAGGTAGTAATGGCTTTGAATGGATGTAGAAGCACACATACACAACACTGCTTTGCCCCACTGTGTGTTTTCCCCAACAATATATGCAAAATCACATTTTCAGTGTTTACGATGCTACTCCCAATAGAAGCTTAATTCTAGTAGCCAAAAATTAGACTGCAGAAGTGTTTTAATTTGAAACACTGTTGTAACTGAGCAAAACTACAAAAGCACGCTGCATACGGCTGCAACGTTATAGCAAGCTTTGGACATACAAACTGCATCAAGGCTAACTAATTGACTAACCAACATTTAACTGCATGACTAACTGCGTCAAGGCTAACTAACACACTGTGGATGACTCATGACACACGTTTCAGCATACATGTGGATTCATGGCCAAGTTGAACCGTCACAGTACAATACACATTTTTACTGCTTCTGTTGTTCTTTCGGCCCGCCACAGCCATACGGTGTGCGTACGACTTGGCACAGGGCCGATTTTCCCTCCCTGGCTCAACCCTCTCTATCCGGGCTTGGAACCAGCACTAAGAATGCACCCAGTGGGATTTGGGTATTGGCTGGGAATCGAACTCATGCCTTACGAAATGGCAAGTGAAAAGACTACCACTCAGCCACCAACACACCCAGTTTCAACACTGCTGCATGAGGATAAACTTTATTCCAAACACTGAATACCTTGAATGCTTTTTTAGATTTTAGATTTTATTATGCAGCTTAAAGATTATTTTAATTTCAAACCATGGTCAAAAGTTCCTTGATTTACCTGTTTCATAAGGTCAATAAGTAATACATTATTATTATTATTGACAAAATTATATTTGTCAACCTACCGTTTTTTTTTTTAACTGACTAAAAAAAAAAAGAAAAGAAAAAAGATCAGATTCGTTCCATGAGTCATCCCAGGCTCTATTGTCAAAAAGTCACACGTGCTGTACACCGATGACATCTCTAGATGGATGTTAGCAAAATGCATTACACCAAGCCACAATCATCATGATCACAGTTTTCCAGCATGCATGTGTGTATATCAGCCAAGCACAAATTAGGAGCTTGCAGGAATCTTTTCTTTGTTTATGTGTCTGCATTAGTAGTTATTTTCAATCAATTAAATCATTAAATGTTAAGTACAATAAGCAAAATACAATACTGACAATAAGTGCATAACATTCATATTATAGCAGCATTTAGGCCTTGTTCACACAGACGTTAAGTTTTTGGATAAACGAACTTGCTCTGAACGTCCTAGACATTTACGTTGCGTTTTGTAGTGGCGCTTGATTGACTTCTACACCGGCGTTCGTTTGTCTCTGTCTAACGTCAGCCTGCAGCCCAAATTGTAGTTTGTGTGTTAACCTGTGGGGGCAGTGTGTCGAGAACTGGATATGAAAGCCCGCCGCTACTGGGTTCACTCTCTGACTGCACAACGTCGGATTAAAGGAAGTTTTTTTGTGGTTTATGAAGAAATGCGCATGTTTTTCAACAATTTATTTTATTTTATTGTGCCTTTTTCCGCATTTCCCTATGTATAACATGTAGGATCATGGAATATATCCGGTCCTCTGAAGCGCAAAATAAACACGAAGAAAATGCACAGGATGTGATTGTGTTCTACTAAAGGCTTCACAGAGAAGTCACTTGGTCAGACTGGCTTTCAAAACCTGCTTACTTCTATCTAGTGCCCGTTTGTTAGAAGGGCTGATTTGCACACATCAGACGTAGCAGATTGACACCACATACTGGCCAAGAAGTCCATTTTCCACCTTTAAACTGTCCATGCTCTCTGACACCTAGCTGATGAGCAGAGCATGTCGCCACTGTTAACTGGCACTTCCTCAATAACATACAATAAAGAAAATGCATGTAACGTAAGTATGGCTACTATAATGCCTGAATGAACAAGTATCTCTGAGTATTGCATGATAAATAAAATGCAAGACATATAACAGGGTGTGAGCAGTCTGTATTAAGGCACTCTGTCTGTGGAGTTGAAATAAACCCAAAGAGGCAGATGGTAAGGTTTGAGTAGCACACCTTTCAACATAAGCACACAGCTGACTGTAATTTCAAGTCCTACGAATTACTTACATGTCTCGTGAGTTGTAGAATGCTGAGAGATTTGACTAAGGCATGCTTAAAGTAAACGGAAGCATTTGGAAGCCAATATGAACCAACTATTTCACCAGCACTGTTCACTGTTCAAATGGCTATCAGCACTAAAACAATAACAGCAAATGGATTTCAGCAACAGAACCAAAATTCTTGCATCAGTACAAACTGTACCAAGTGTTATATTTTCAGAAATATTATGAAATTCAGGTATAATGGTCAAGTATAATACATCAGAATCAATTCTAAGTAACTATGTTAAAAAAAGAACAGCGTAAGCAGTCTGTAATCTGGTCTACAAAAAGAAAATCATCATACACATTTCATCAGCTTTTTTTAGCTCTTCAGTAACTACCAAAAGTGTTCCAACTGATAATGGACAGCAATAAACATGTACACTATTGTTAGTGTTTGTACAGTACTGTACACTGGTCATTTGTTAGTGTTTGTACATTAGTAGTTCCGATACAGCTTCATACGTATTCAAATTTAACTGGAACGTCCATAAAACTTGCGTACCAGTGGTTAGCTGTTAGCAGAAAACTGAGACGCTTGTGCAAACAAACATACCCTGTCTTGAAATCTTATCGGAAATATCTTCCTGGGTGTGCAAAGAGCTTAGTGTCTGCAAACAAATTCCACGCTCACAGCTTGGGTAAAGTTGATTGTTTTTTGTTGTTTTCAACATTGCATATAAATACCAAATACTAAATGACAGAACAAATATGGAATTATGCAGTCAACACCAGGTTAAAAAACCAAGAGTGTGTTTTGTTTTTTTTTCTCAATTTAAAAGTAGCCACCTTTTCCTTTGATGACAGCTCTGCACACTCTTGGCATTCTCTTGGTCAATCACAGTCACCTAGAATGGTTTTCCAACAATCTTGAAGGCATCTTCAGTCCAACTTTTCAAAACCATCTGAATTGGATTTGAATTGGACCATTACTCTCTCTCTTAGACAAATAGCTATTTCATAACCCAGAGGTACGTTTGGGGGTCACTGTCCTTTTGGAAAACAAATGATGGTCCCAAACCATATGGGATGGCATGTTGCTCCCAAATGCTGCAAGAGCCATTCTGATCAAGTTTGCCCTCAATTTTAACTAACTCACCAATACTGTCATCAGCCAAGCACCCCTACAGCATTACACCTCCTCCATGTTTCAGAGTGGGAACCATTCATTAAGGAACCATATGTTCACCCTCTCCAAGTCTAACAACAGGCATGGCAGTTAAAACCAAAAACCTCAAATCCGGATTCATCAGAACAAAGCACAGTTTTCCACTGATGTAATGTCAATGTATTTCTTGGCCCAAGCAAGTCATGTCTGCTGTTAAACTTTCAAAGGAATAGTTTCTTCGGTGCAATTCGACCATAAACGCCTGACTTACACGACTCCTCTGAACAAGGATGTTAAAATATGTATGCCACTTGGACTCCCAAGAAGTATTTGTGTTATCTCTAATCTGAGGTGCTGCAAATTGGCAGTTTCTGAGGCTGGTCATGCTAATAAACTCTGCAGTCCCCATAGATTTTGGTCTTCCTTTCCTGGGACGAGCAAGTTTCATCATAGCATTCGATGGCTTTGGTGGCTGCACTTGGAGATAAATTTAAAGTTCTTGAGATTTTTTTAGATTATCTGACCCTCATTTTTTAAAGTAATGATGGAGTGCATTTTCTCTTAATTTCAGAGTTTCTCGCCTTAAGATGGATTTGTGCAGCAGTTGTAGAAGCACTAATAGGGCTATTGACTCTGTATACACCCTTCCTTAGCACAAGTCAACTGAAGGTCTAAAGCACATTAAGAAGGCAGGAAATGTCACAAATTAACACTGGACATGGCACAACTGTGAACTGAAAGCCATTCCAGGTAACTTCCGTGGGGATCTGATGAGTGAATGCCATGGGGGTGCCAAGCTGCCATCAATGACAAATGTAGCTACTTTGGACAATCTACAATATAAAACATATTCTGGGCTGTTAAACACTTTTGTTTACGACATAATTCTATACGTGTTCTTTGGTAGTATGGATGTGTTCAGCATTAATAATATAATAAAAATTAAGAAAAACCACTGAAAGAGAGTGTCCAAACCTTTGACTAGTACAGTATTGTACATTACAGGTTTTAAAGTATCAAAAATGACTTTAAATTCCAAAAAGAAATTTAAATGCAATTAATGTCAATACAAAACTAAATGATGTGTGACTGTTAGTGGTACATTAAGCGCACCTGTTTGTTTGGGGTTTTTTTTAAATGTTTTTTTAACTGATAATCTTTTATGCCACACTCCCATCTAGTAGATTGTGGTATTGCACCAATCACCCATAAAATCAAAAATAAACAATGTTGCGAGACTCTCACCAAACACAGAAGATGAAAAGTGTTTGCAGAAAAAAAAAGCCTGATCAATATAGTGCATCATTAGAAATGAGTACAAAAAAACAGGTTTTTAATTAATTTCTTACTTTTAGGACACTGTGGTAATCATCCATGCATGTGTGTTGTGATAGGCTACAGGTTTCGATTAGCTTGACATTAGATTAAATCAGTTCCTCAAAGGATCCATAAAACGGCTGTGATTTGGTGGCACATTTGCTTTTGAGGGAAGGAAAAGGAGAGCAAGTCTCAAATGGGTTTCACCAATTTCCACGACAGAAAATAGTGTTTGACGTACACCACACCTCCTGTCACTTCAAAACAGACTCAACAGTGGCTGAGCAAAGCAGTCGGAACGTACAGTTTAAAGGGAGATCATTTACAGCCATGTAAAATGTCTAGCTGCCATTTTCCCCTACTCTGACTTAAGGTCCATTTTTACAGTGTCTTCGAGCATTTCTGTTCAGATTGGCTTGCAGCATTTTGGTAACAGGGGCCAGATATACAATATGCTGTCATTCGATCAGACACAAATTGGATGAATTGGGCTCCGGAGTGGCGGCATAGACACGTGGTCAGTCGATCATTTTGAGATTGCGAGTGATGCAACACTCATCTATAGGCGGGAGTTTAAAACAGCAAAACTGACTGATCCCAGGAAGAGAATAAAGGGATACGGTCAATCATACTGACCACTAGCCAACTGGTTGGTAGAATAAATAAAGGTGTGAGTAAATCCCTCCCAAACATGTACATATTTAAAATTTATCATTTAACTAGATGGGCCTGCAACTTTCTTTGTGTGGAATTTGTTTATACACTATTAAGCGCATTTTAAAACATGTACAATGCCATCTAGTGAATTTGTGATTTTTAAGTGTTACTGTAAAGTGCGTGGAATGAAAGTGTGAGATCGCGTTTATTAAGTAGATTTCAATTGCACACTCATAAGCACATTCAAATTTTGAAATTTATAAAATTTTGTATTATAGAATTTTGGGATGAACTTATTTTTTTTTTAGAGACAATTAAAGGATGTTTTCAATAAAATTTTCAAATTAGCATATCTTCTCTTCTCGTAGGCCAATTGTGATGAAAGAAAAGCCTATATGTTACCTCAAGCTCGGCAAAATACATTAGTAAAAACGGCATTAAAATTTGTTCAGTAGTTTTTACATGATGCGTGCACAAACAGACAGACAGACAAGCAAACATTCCAAAAGAACATCTTAATGTGTTTTATTAAGTATCTTTGGCAAATATCTTCAAATGTACAGCCACGCCAACTTGACAGTTGTATAGATTATAAACTAGAAGGAAAAACAAAAAATTATTGATGCAGTTGCGCATCATTTTTATTTTATGTTGCAATACATCAATCACCATACTAATTCAAAAATGTATATGTTTGCATTTGAGGTGGTAAAATGTTCCTGTTTCATCAACATCCTGCTTTAAACTGTTCACACAGCAAATTATTTGATGAATTTGTTTAGGTCAAAATCTGAAAAAGTTAATATTAAATCAGGATATTTATTAAAATCTTGACAATTACAAAATCGCTATACAAATAAAATCAGCACCTAGATATCGTAATATTATATCAGGTGGCCCCTGGTGATTCCCCTGCCTATTCAAGACAAACTGCACAAAAATAAATAAACACAATTTGTGTAATTTCTCTGATGTATGAATGCTTTGTATGCAAAAGACTTAAAAAAACATGTTTGCAAGTTCTCATTCATCAATCATAGAATATGTTACATTTTTGCTATACATGACTTATTAAACTGATTTAAATTTATTCACAAAGATGAATTCTCTCACTGAAAAAAACCCAAACAATTTATTGATGAAAGTGATTGTACACACACCTAAACAACTTGATAACAAGCACAAATTCTTTGCACCACATTACCACTTACTAGAGCTGTTATCCTAGGCTTTTTGCTGTCTCTTGTTTGCACATGGGTGGCTCATGATCACTTCAGTGTTGCAGACTTGAAGTCTTCTGCGTGACGTAAGTAACCTGCGAGTGCTGCCACTGCCTGTATCACACTGAGCCGTGCCATCTGCTCAGGTGCCTCACTTCTCAAGAAGGATGGCACCAAATACACAAACCCTGTACCCTTCCCCAATCGTCCCTTCTTTTATTCTCTCTCTGAATGTTACCTCTCCCTCACTCCTCTGCGCAAAAATGTTTCTATTTTCATCCAGCCCTCCTGCAGCTTCAGCTGTAGCTTGCACTGAAAGAGAAAGCCTGATAGATCTTGTATGAATCTTTTATGAACTGCAAAATGAAAAGTGTACACATGGAGGGAGGAGTGACTACATGTACGGGCTAAAGCACATATTACTCATTAGCGCTCATCTACCAAAGGGGTGAAAAATCTTCTTAGAATTTGCACACATGGCTTATTTGTGATCTGCATTTCGACGCCTTCTGGGTGTGAGGTCATAATGCACATCCATCTGTTTTGCTAGCATGCATGAACGCATGCATTATAAAACATAATAAAGCACAAAGCTATCTCTAATGCCTTGTTAACACTTTGAAAGCAGCTTACAACAGCTCTTAGACTAAATTAATGTTTTCATGAGGTATTTTAATATGGAGTTTGACAATTATGAGAAAACAAAAATGTACATTATACTACAAAAAAAAATCACCTGACCTTTACACTCAAACATGGAAGAACACAATTGCATAGAATCTCTTTTTATTCTGTGCCATTATAACGTCACTGGAGTTGAATTGAAATAAAAGACCTAAACATGTTCCAGCATGACAACACCCTGGTGCACAAAGAGAGCTACATGAAGACATGGCTTGAGAGAAACAGAGCCCTGACCTCAACCCCACTGAGCACTTTAGTGAGCTGTGATAATGCTGGTTCTACACCAGGCGTCCTCCTCACCTGACAGCTGACCTCATTCATCAGTTACAGTGATGAATAATGTGTATAATAATTCACATTAAGGGATCATTTCAAAGAACCTGAACATCTCAAAGTCTGGTTCATTTTGATCAGTGAGAACACGACCATTCCAGGCTCGAGTCTGCTTAAAATGGCACACGAGAATGTCTTGACTTTTTTTTTTTTTATCAATAATATTAAGCATAGCGAAAAAGTTAACTTCCTTGTTCTCTACTTTTCTAGTGTTTGTCAGCTCGCAAACCAACCTGGTGTATTAGAGAGTGTAAATATGCAAGTGTATCCAAGAAAAGACAGAAAAAACAATGTGAATAAACGCTGACCAGCAGAAGAGTGGGGAAAGGGAAGCAATCGTTCCAATGCACAATACACATCAAATGTCACTTATGTCAAAACAACGTAAATCTAAAAAGCAATGTTTCACAAGCACATACAGTTGTGATAGTCAGGTGCCCATTAACTCATGGCTGTAAAGACCAAAGAATTAAAATGTAAACAGAATAACAATTGACAAGACCTGGCAACCCTTGAATTGCTGTTGCACACGATTACAATTCTATTGAATGCCAGGAGTACATTAGCAAACCAAGTAGTTACTGTAAGTGTTCAGCCCTACTGCAGTAACTTAACTTCCAACAACTTACTTCCAAAGACATTTGATAAATTAAAGCACCAGTGAGTCCAATTTAAAAAAGAAATTGCTAGTTTAAAAGCCTGCAGGCTTTCCTAGTTGTGCCAAATCCTGGCAATGCAATTAGTTATTTTCTATATGATGTTAAAGTACAGACATGGTTTCCAGCATACCATTTTTAAGATAATAATTTATTGCTATTTTACACTATTGGCTCAAGGTCTTTTAAGTGGATTTCCTATATAAATGTTCTGCAACATGTGTAAATTTCACTACTAAATCACGCATAATACAGGCAGAGTCATTTAGGGTCATACTTCAGGAAACCAATTCATTTAATTTCCAAATGAATCTGAATGCGTTGTAGGGGATGATGGGGAACAACAACTCGGGTACCCCAGCCTTGAATCCCAGCTCAAGCATCACTGCTGTCATACCATATAGAGCTAGTCTTACTGCAGTTGAAGCCATGTCTAATATTTCAGTTCCAGAATCAAAAGGATTACTGTGCTGTGAGATCAGCTGCTGGCAGTATAACAACATTTATTGGCCTGGGAAGGGTATTACATTTCACAATTCAGTAAAACATTTGTAACTTTTGGACACCAGTAAACAGCTGTCAATAGTTAGTTTGCAGGGTGTAGATTTTTCACATTACTAAATCCTGGCCAGGGCCAGAATTACATTTCTAGAAGCATATGCAGTGAGAATTGGGTGAGAAAATGTAAATCCTTGCAGCCGTCGTTTCGATCCTTTTATTGTTAGCTTTCAAGTGAGAAATTTAAGTTTAGTAAACTAAAAATACCTTTTTTTTAAATCAAAACAATTATGTTACTTACAGTACACTCTTACACATGATTATTTTTAGCCATAACCACATCAGCTTTAAAAACAGCAGCTGAAAATGTCGATATCATGCCTAACTGCAGTAAAGACATGCTGTATTCGAGGGTGCTTTCATACTGCGGTCTCTGGCTGGAGCCCAGGTACACTTGACCCCAAACTCTGAAATGTCATTTCTATAATGTGAACACATTGTATCGTGCCCAAGTCGGAACAGCATCCCATACTCGAGTCCACATTAGCCTGTACCTGGGTACAGACTACCATTATTATTATTGCAAAAAACTAATATCGGTAAGGCAATCATGCCTCATTTCCAAGCTAAGACCTGCCTTCGGGTTGTACAGTAGGACTGGCTCATCATTTTAAAACTAGTGACAATCTAATCAAGCATAAACGAAAATGAGCTCTTGTAACCAATCATAACACAGAAGATGCAATTGGTTTTCCTGTATTTATTAATCCAGTGTCCAGCACTGTCAATTGTATGTTAAAACACTTTATAAAACCATTTAAATATTTTTTATATGAATGCAAAAAATAAATGACTCGTACTCCTGATCAGCGTCACGCTCATCTGATCCTTCAGTCGATCGTCACTGTTTCACTACAGCTTAAGCAACTCTTCAATATGACATCTGCATCTGCTGGAGGTGCGGCGGGCACAGAGGGTACGGAGAATCTACTCTAAATCAGATATGTATAGTGTAAACATTTCACAGCAGAGACCGCAGAATGTCAATCTGCTTGCTTACTAAAATGTTGTTTGCATTTTGTACAACTTGCTACGGAACTAATCACGAGCAGACAATGACAAGAAAATGCAATGAATATATTATGATTTAATAGATTAATAAATATGTTGTTGGTTTATCAGCTCAGCATTAAGTCAGCATTAAGTCTGATTCAGTAATTATACAAAGTCTGAAAGAGGCAGCTCAGTGCAAGCAGGACATACTGCAGCTTAGTTATAGCAGTAATAGTTTCATTCAAGTGATATGATGTTATTTTGGCACCTTTTGCTTTAGTTTTGAGTCAAACAAATAATCTGTAGTTGTTGGTCTTTCGGCTGCTCTCGACAAGTGGTCGCCACAGCGGAATATCCAGTCCGCACTACAACTTGGCACAGGTTTTTTTTACGCCGGATGCCCTTTCTGACGCAACCCTCCCATTTTAAAAAAGCATGTTTAACAAGAAAACACATCTGAAGACATTATGATCTTAAACAATACTTTGTCTCCTTAGGAACGGCATTCCAAATCGCATCTGAGCCATCCGTGTTTTTACATGTAAAGCCACAAAGAAAATAGCTCAAAACACAAGGCAGAATCCTAATTCACTCTCTAACCCCTGATTTGACAAAGCACTAGCTTTTCATTTAACTCTATTCTGGATTTATCTCTGGAGCCCGCAAATTGTAGCTGATAATTCTGGAGCGGGATAAGTAAAAATACAGGTAGTCCCCAACTTACGAACAGTCGAGTTCTTAATTTTCGCAGATACAAACAGAACACGGCTCTACGAACATCCATAGACGCAAACAAATCACGAAAATAGGTCATGTGTATTGTACAAAACGGACACTGCAGTGCACCAAATACAAATTTTTACAATTGTATACAATATTTTCAGTGTGTAAGTGAATGTGTCAAAATCTGGTATATTGTATGTGTTGTGTGTGGTGGTGCGAAAGAAATTAGTCTGTCTTGCCGGTTTTAATGAACCAACCTGGGAGTGTGATGATAGAAAATGACTGTCATGTAAAGCTGTTAAAGAGTTCACAGTCCAATACAGTGGAAAACAGCTCTGAGAAAATGGTGTCTGGGATTCCCCTCGCGATTTAAAAGCACAGAGACAAACCTTTTACATTTGACATTTGTGAGATTAATTTCCTTAGGTGCAATTATGGTTTTCGACCACATGATGAGCGGGGGAAGGGGACAGTTTTATTCAAGCAGATTGGTATGCTTTACATTGTATATTCCTGTAAAAGGCGTACAAGACTCGCGTTTGTCAGATTTTGTCAGAACAAATCCAACTTAGAAATGTGCTCCCGGAACAGAACTCGTTTGTGAGTCGAGGACTACCTGCATAAAGAAAACTGAGATTTAAAAGTATTCCCAATATCTCCATGATTTACTTGCAGAGTGTGAGTAGAAACTTAAAACTACTGCCACCTCTGTTCATTACACGAACTGTCAGTCGCAGTAAATTAGTCCCACCAGTTGCAGTAGGATAGGTGTTGGCAGAGCAAAATAACTGGTTAAAGAAACAATTAAATCATAATCTATTGATGATACATGGCGTTTGTGGAATAGTTGTATATAAGAATATATAGCCGGCCCTCGTGCCCACAACCGCATCAAAGCCACACGATATCGAGCGGTACAGCACTCCCTCTCGTGTGATATTGCTTATCTATATTAAAAATAACTGCAATACCAGCAACATTAAACTCATAGGTGCAAAGTCAGTTCTTTAACACAGACTCTGAGCATAGTCTTATCTTTCCAAGGTTTTTTAGCAGACTAGGCATCCAAAGCTCAAATAATGAGGGTATGGAAAAAACCTTTTGAACCATCCATTTATAATTCAGCAACTGAAAGAAAAGGGCCATGATTACAAAAGAATACAAGGCCCATATGACAGAAATGAGCGAATATGACCAAAAGAACTTTCTCCACTGCTTCAGCTCAAAGTCTTTTTGTAATTACTTCTCTGACATTTGTGTAAATGTGCTCTTTACACTTAAAATGGCAGAACAAGGGGAGGAAAAAAAAACGTCTTCCTCAAGAACATCAGCTAATGAGAGGGGTGGGCGGAGGAAAGGGTTTTATACTTGATACATTTGCTGTGTTTCAACACAGCCATCATCTGGAGCGTTGTTTCTGTAATGACTGTGACTGATGTATGCATGCAGACTCCGATGCTGTGATTTCCGATGAGAGAAGTGTGAACTCACTGACTTTAAAAACCAATTACACAACTTCCAGTGAGTGCATAAATCACGGCTTTCAGGTGAAAGCATGCTCACAGGCTTTTTTTCTAATAAATAGATCTCGTGCATTTTTTAAAACCTTGTATAAAGAGCTGGACCGACTGTGGAAAATAATACTATAACTCAACTATTTAAAACAAGATGTTGACCTGACATGTTCAGTGCCAGGGAAGACAGGAAATAGGCCTGAGTGAAGGAAAAAAAGGAAAAACCCTTGCAGAGTGTCGAGGCCATGAGGACTGTCTGCTATTTATAGAGCAGATTTTTTTTATTCAGGCGATGCTTCTCTGTGCATCTGCACTCTCTCCCTCTGTTCCACATCCTTATCTCAAATCTATATTCTCTATTTCTACTGAATCCTTTCTCTGACTTTGTCCCAATAAACAATGTTCAAAAATAACAACCTGTGTGTGTGTGTGTGTGTGTGTGTGTGTGTGTGTGTACTAGGCTCAGGTGGAGGTGCAGACAGAGCTGTTGATGGCAGAGGCATCGGCGCTGCAGGGGCCGAGATATACCGAGTGAGAGAGAGACCGCTAGTGTGAAAGAGAAAAGGAACAGAAAAAAGTAAAGAAATAGAAGATCACAGAGATGGGGGACGATGCTGGTTTTTTTTTTTTTGGACGTGTGGGCATAAAGGTAAACAACCTTATAAACAAAGTCTTTGAATAAATTCTCAGACAGGTTCTTTTAACCACCTCCTCTTAATGCACTTAATCTATCCATCCTCCACTTTCACCTCCCACACCGCTCATGCTCCTTGAACTGTGTGTGACAGTGTGGATGACAGGAGCATGGCAAGTTTCCCACCAACTCTCCACCTCCACCTCTACCCCCACGTCCGCCACCGGTGCGTGGTGTGGAAGGACGCAGCAGTAAAAGGGAATTCCTCATTACCTCAGAAACATGGCCCTGCCTCCATCCCTCCTCCACTCTCTCCTGCTCGCTCTTTACAAGTGGGTGGCTTTACGCAGGGACCGCTCTCATTGCCACATACACGCGATGTGTGAATGGTCACATCGTGCGCACAGCAACCTCCTAACAAATCTACAGATACACAATCCGGCAATGAGGGGAACAGGGGCAGGCAAGTGAATCATTCAAATATGGTAAAGTTTTTACAAGCATGGCAGCATAAGGGTTGCAGAGGCAGGTCATTTAAAAAAGATCAAGTTCAGAAACTATACACGTGTACACACGCGCGTGCACACACACATACACATCGATTTATCCATAAGTAAGTTATATCACTGTATCCTTCAGACGTTATCTACACTCTGCTTCGCGCAAATCAATCACAGTTACACATAAGCAGCAGCAGCATATTCATGGTCTGTTTAAAAAAAAAAGAAAAAAAAAGAGGCACCATTTTTCTTAAGCTAAAAGGAAATCAGAAACTCTACTTAATAACAGAGGAAACCGACAGCTTTAGACATCGAGCTCTAAATAAAACGATGAATAAGATTCTATGCTGCATAAAATACATCACCGAGTTCTCAATTACCTGCATGCACACACACGCACACGCACCTTACTGATGTCAGTGTCGTAGTCTCGGGGATTCCAATCAATGCTATATGCTTGAAGCCTAAACTGACATCAAAGTGCACAGCAACAATCGTCAAACTGCAGCTGCAGAATCTCAGTGATAAACTCACCTGCAGAAAGAGGCGAATCTTCATCTCTTTTTCCCTCTCCTATGGTCAGCGCTTCCCTCTCTCCTCCACGATGCTTAGCGTGAACGGATTATGCTTCAGTTCTGATGCCCCCTTTCTTTTTCTGAATGAAGCGCAAGAAGGACTGAACCGCACTCACTCTCAAGCTCGCTCGTGCTCTCTCTCTCTCTCTCTCTCTCTCTCTCACACACACAAACTTACGAGCATGCACTCATTCATTCTATTCTACTTCCTGTTCTCATTTAAAGCACTTTCTATACCACTATATATCGGAAATAACATGCAGATTTAGAGAAATAAATCAGGACTTAAATTTTCTTGTATAGATAAACAATAATGAGATGGAAATAGAATACATAAAAATAAGAATGGAGCGCTCAAGTTTCTCCTTTTTGCTATCCGATTGTGCCCTATAGAATTATCAGTGTGCCTTATACAAAATATCAGCATTACATAAGAAACGTTGTGATTTTCAACTCATTGCTTGGATATAATTGTGCTGTTTCCCAGAAATATAAAACATGATACATTGGTGCTGTTCTCTGGCCGGTGGATCAGGGGCTTAGACAAAGACTGATTGCATCATGAATTCTTATAATTATCAGAATATTTCAGCCCCAAACATGGCTGCTTCTGCCAGGATGTTCAGACTTGGTCACCGATAGAGATTTCAACAGGATGATGAGCCAAATCAACTCGCAAACAGTTGCAGAAACACAAAATGATGTCAAGCTGCCATTGTTAAACCTTGTTACTGAGTATTTTTCTTATCTGGCTTCTATATATTAAAATATATTGTATACTATATAAATGTATGAAGGTAAGTCAAAAATGGTCTGCTCTCTGGCTGTAGCATTTATTTTGATTCAATTTTGGGAAAGACAAATACATCATTTTTCAACATAATTTCTCAAGGATTTCAGACTAAATTTACATTTTTGTGTCGTCCCATTCAAAAAAAAAGTGAGCATCACTGCATGGCGCCATTATAAATGCTGTAGAGGAACCAATGGGTATGATCTTGCAGGTTTGTTCAGACAAACACTGTTTAAAATGTTGTACAGGTTACTTTTCATCTGGTCTATTTATGGTTACCTGCACAACTGATTAAACACACAGGATTATCTGCTCTAGCCATCACAAAACAGTCATTAAACTTTAAGAGCAATTACATTTCATTCTATAGTAAAATTTACTGATCTTCATTGGGAACATAAAAGAAAATAAGCTTCACTGTACACATAGAGGAGGATACTGTGGACTAATACAGATGTGTTTGGGGTTAAAATGTCCATTTATTTCTGTAGTAAGATAAAGTTAATATCAATATTTTGAGACTTGAAAGAAACCATCCATACTTCAAAAACACTTCTTTAGGACACATTTGTTTTTTGTTTAATTTGCTTGTTTAACCTCATCATCATCTGGTGCTGGGGATTAAACCTAGGACCTTCTGACTACTAGTCCAACATTCTAATACAGTTTAAGCCCGTATACTTAAATACTGTGAAATGATAAGTTGGCTTTGTTATTTAAGCAATTTCCCTCTGGGATTAATAAAGTTCTCTGAATCTTGAATGTATGGATGTATTTATTTTTTTATTTAAGAGAATAGATTTATAGAATGTTATGCTTTTACAGAAGCTCGCAGACAGTTTATCCTCTGCCGGTGCGGTTACTTGTAAAAGCCACAGCGCTAATATCTCAGCGTGGTAGCACAAGTAATTGTGTAAAAATCTAAATTACAACAGTTTAATTATCTCATTGGAAAAGACCTCAAATTGTAACAGGTAATATACTATTTTTAATATAATACTTATATTAGTTTGTCAGTAATTTGAGCATTTGTTTATTTTTGATTGTGTGATTTTTTTTGTGCCACACAAAAGGAGGAATGCTGTTGTACTGAACATTAGCACAGACGGTGATGAGGCCGTGGACAGGCCGAGGGGGCAGTCCGAGTGCTGACGGCAGCACCCTGTGACAGAAGTCCCTTTAATGTGATATCACTTTTATAAAACATTTTTATTTACACAAACTATGAACTAACTAACCATGACTGGCAGAGCTGGTGACAGTTGGTGTAATTAACAGTTTTTAGAACGCCTGGGACACCTGGGAAGTGATACATAAAAATCACAATGCTGTTATATGCTCTATATCACCAGTCATGAAATGCCTCTCATCCAATCACATTAGATACACCAAGATAAATACTAAATGATACATTAAATGATACATTAAATGATAGATTAGTTACATATCGCAGTTTAAATCACAGTCACAATATGTCTCTTAATAACTATCATGTGAATTTTTGAGAAATCGCACAGCCCTAATTTTTACTCAGTGTGCAGAGACTGCAAAACAACAACATACCTGCCACGTCCAGAACCCAGACTGATGACATTACTCCAAACTATTGGTTTTGAAGCCCATTAAAGTTATGAGGTAGCAAAGCATAACACCAACCTTCTGTTTCTCTCACACACTCTCTCTCTCTGTATATCGCAGAACTTTACCCCTTTAACATTCTGCTCAAGATTTTAGTAGTACACATTTTTGTGAGTGATTATATTTTGGAGGGAAAAAAATGAACTTAAAGCCTGATTGAGCCATCTCTACCACTCGGTTGAGGTATGCTGTGCTAAAAATTCAGTAGATGGTGCTGTGTCCTTAAATAATATGCCTTTTTAATTGATTTACCTGTCCTTTTTTTGTATGTGTAATTTAATTATACTTTTACCATGAAGAAACATCAAAACCATTTAAAGGTTCTACACAGGGATCTGTTTTTTACTATAAACCATTTGCACTACTTGAAAACCTTGTGTTTAAAAAAGCAGGTTTAGGAATCATCATACAATGTGCCTATATACTTGAGCTTGAGAGATCGCTTCTTGGGATGTTATGCTTTGCTTCAGCCTTTTCATGAAGGCCATCAATGAATCTGGATGTAAAGCTATTACCTGTGAATATGGAACAGTAGTTTAAGCACTGCAGAGCTACACATGACCTATGAATCCTAATATACAGACTCACATATATGTTCACACAGTACTCTGTTCCAGATAAGAATCTAAAGGAGTAAAGCCTGAACCCTAATGTTAAAACCTACAGTGGATGTAAAAATACAAAGGCTTCAGCTTTTTGATCTGATAACTAACACTCTTAAGACTATCATTTATTACACTATAATTGTATGCAATAATTTTAAAATTAGATTGATTAAACAAATTGACAGACAGACAGATAGATAAAAATAAACAAACTAACCTGACATAAGAACAGTGATGTTGCATATGATGTTAGTGTTATTTTCGGATATTGTTAATTTTCTGGTCTGCATATTCAGCCATCATTTTTAAAGCCACATTTCATTCATTCTGACTTATCTAAAATTAGTACCCGTCCTTAGTAAACAGTACTCACTAACAATCTGATTGGTGTAGGAGCATACATGTGTGTTTTAGGACAGGCTAGACCAGATATACTTCACGTGACTAAAAAGAGAGTTTGTACTAATAATACATAATACTGCAGAGGCAAAAGTATGTGCTCCTGTGTGCATGCAAGCAGCAGACATAAATGTTGCCCGCGCCCACCTTCACTCACACGTCAAAAGACAGTAATGTATCAAGTACTGTGCCATATGAATATATATCCACTGTACTGCTGGTCAGGCTAGGCAATTCACAGAATCTGCTTTATTATTCACCTTTTTCTCAGCAAACTCAAACTTCCACTGAATTTCTTTACGACTTTCAAAAAATAAAATCAGGAAAATAAAGCCCAATCCCAATTCTATTTTCTACCCCTTCCCCTACCCCTCGCCCCTTCCCCTTGTCCCTTGAAACAAAGTGGAAAGGGGAAGGGTTAAAATATTTTCCCCTAAGAAATGGGACACCACTACAACACTGTTATATGTCATCATACGTATCCGTTCATTTACATGTACACATACAGTATGGCCGTAAGCAAAACAAACAATGTGTTATCAAATGCTCGGCAAACTGCCGTGCTACTGAACTTTTATATTTGTTTGTAGCATGCAGTAAAGTGTATATGACATAAAAATATATTTTTGTAATATCGCGCAATCGGTGCTATCCGCTAGCAAACTTTAGCGATTTTTTTGCAAACGTTTCTTTACAGAACTTCACCATAAACACAAACACAAGACTAAAATTAATATACATATAATGACAACTTGTCATAAAAATCCTTTTAATGGCAAAAATTACTTAGATTTATGGGTCTGCTTGCTCGAGTGAGCAGTCATGTTGAAAATTTCCCCGAAAAATCTTCGTTTGGAGGGCTGTCTGGCCCTTCCCCTTACCCCTACCCCTCCAACCAAAAGAGAAATGAGACACCTCTACCCCTTCACGTGAACGCGCCAAACGGAGGGGTAGGGCTAAGTGTAGGGGTAAGGGGTAAAATTGGGATTGGGTTTAAATGAAGTAACATGAAGGTACTATTCACTAGCCAAGAATCGGAGAAGACGGCTCAACCAGTCACATAAATCAGACCATTTCACATTTGTATACAAATGTTTATTAAATTGTGCCTTATGGAGAAGTCCATTAATTGTATCCTTTAGGTGCATCATGGATAATGAATGCTTAGACCATGGTGTATGTACACGTGTGTGTGTGTGTGTGTGTGTGTGTGTGTGTGTGTGTATACACACAAAAGCAGTCAGGTCCACAAGTATTTGAACAACAGTGCATTGTTTGCCTCTGTACGCAACCATAATGGATTTAAAGCAATCAAGATGTGACTGAGTTGTAGACTTTCAGATTTAATGCAATGGGTTCATATTTAATAAAAAACATTTCCTTAACCGTTTAGGACATTTTGTTTAAGGACCATCCCCTTTTTTTCCAGGCTCAAAAGTAATTGGACAAACAACTCAATCACAAATAGGATTAGATCTAATGCTTGGATGCAAAAACTCATAAGCCCTGTTTACACTGCAGGTCTCGATGCCCAATTCTGATTTGTTGCCTAGATCTGATTTTTTTTTTTTTTACCGTCTGTTTACACGTTCTTTCAACAATGACCCATATCCAATTCAAGTGTTTACACTTGCCATACCATCTGAAACATTGCGCATACTTAAAGGGAGGTTCTTGCGCTACACAATAGCCATGATGGACGAAGGCGTAATATGCTTGACACTAGCTCTGCGGTATATGCAAAGTTTGCGAAACGTCACCATGGTTTTGAAATGGAGGAGGAGGAAAAAACGCCATAATTGCAGCCTGTGCATATGCTACATTGACCAAAACTGATTTCTTAATGTTATTTAGCCTAAATAAGCATTAGCACAGGGCGGGGGCCTTTTCCTCTTCCATGTCACCTGCAAAGTTATCATTCCACACACGCTTCCATCGGAGGATAACATTACATCATTAAACTGCGTAAAAGTCACAGTTTTAATGACGTACAGAACACATTGCCTCAGGAAATCCGATCTGTCTGTTTACACGACAATCACATTAGCACATATCTGATTTATATCTGCTTTATTTCCACATATGAAGGAGACCTGAAACCGATCTCGAAATATCGGAATGCATGCGTTTTTTTCCTGATTACATGGACATAGAACATATCCGATATGTGTCACATATAAGCAAAAAAAATTGGAATTGGGTCAGATTTAATTGACAGTGTAAACATAGCTACAGTATAGTCACTAGGTTTAATGATTATGAGTTATATGTTGGCTCATGAGCCTTCCTTCTCCATATATCTGCCTTTCATTTATTCTGCTACAACTTTATCTTGTTTAAAAACTGCCCTGTTTTTTAAGCAAAAAACAAACAATAAAATGCAGTCCTTATATTCTTAAGTGTTACCAGCAGTCGCACCTTGAGATAATCCCTCTGTGTTTGTTTTCATGAAGGCATCTCTTGAGTGCGACTTATTGTATAATAATAAGGGATGCACCGAAATGAAAATTCTGGGCCGAAAACAAAACCGAAATTTTTGGATGCACTTGGCCGAAAACCGATACCGAAACCGAAAATGGCTTCATTAAAAAACATGTTTAAAATATTTTCTTTTTGTTCGTATTAAAAAAACTACAAATTAATTAAGCAATCAAACTTTTATTGATAATAAATAACAGTAATAAGGCTGTTTAACAATAACAAAACTTGCTTCCAAGTGCTTTCAAACCGCCGACATACTCCGTGTTTGATGCGTAATGACAGCGCGAACGAGACGGGAGGATGAGAGAGGCGTGGCGACAATTTCGGCTTTTATTTTCGGGGCTTTCTTACGTTTCGGCCGAAACCGATAATGCTATTTCGGCCGAAAATTTTCGGCGGCCGAAATTTCGGTGCATCCCTAATAATAATATACCTACATCCTCTACAGTGTTCCTAAATTATCTAGATGTTGTGAAGGGGTCTTTCTTCACTTAGGAGTCTGTGATCATCCACTTTAGATGTCTTCCATGTACTAAGTTTCCCTGTTCATGCCTTCTATTTAACAACGTTCTGTTGTTAATTTGGTCACCCTTCAAATTTCTGCTCTCTCTCTTTAATAGGGCTGTTTTTTTTTCAGCCTAACGATGACCTCCTTTAACAGTTAGTAAATGGCAACAGAACACTTGGAATTACCTCCAGACCTTTTATCCCCTTTTATCTTTTGTCATGAAGTACATAAGAAAGAGACCACAAATAGCCATCAAACTGTTTGTCAGTTTTCCAATCATTTTTCAGTCTGACAAACAGAGGGTCCTGGTCTGGAAAAAAAGCAGTAGTAAACGCCTTGAATTAAAGCTCAAATCACATCTGACTGCTTCACTACAAATCCATAATCAAGGTGTAACAGAGGCAAAAGTACGATTTTGTACTTTAAGATTTTGTCATTGTCCGAATATTTCTGGACCTGAGTGTGCATAGTCATATACAGTACAGTTAACTTAACAGGCTGGGTATGAGGTATCACATTTCACAACTAGATGCTTTACTTTTTTTTTTATTTAAATGTTGATCACAACATTAACAACGCAGGCACATGAGGCAGTCTAGTCTCTACACTTTTTGAGATCATGCACTTTGACGCAAAGTCTTTACTAGCAGTTCTAAAATGCCATTTACAGCTACATATTTCACACATAAATATTCAAAACTTGTTGAAAAGACAAAAGAAACAAACATCATGCTTTACCATGCATGTTTACGTGTATTGTGATAACTATAAATTGCTGTGAAACGTTCTTCTGTCTCTATTTGCATACAATGAAAGAGAAAAAACCTTGTATTGAGTGTTAAAGTAAGTCAAACTTTAACAAGGACAGTGTTCCCCCAAAGTATACTGACGGCCGCCCAAGTACATTTGCCCAGAATTTTTACAAATCTGTCCGGGAGAAGAACGCTATCCACAATTGTTTATCTAGTATAGAACAGGTCTCTCTCGTGCTAGCAGAATTAACAGGTACAGGAGCGGTAGTGTGAGAGTGGTGTACTGAGAGGCAGTTAACGCTGTAGATGCCACTTGCCGTAAATTAATAAGAAGGATTTACTGACGATCGCTCATGCTCTGCAAAGAAACACAGTTCGTCACAGCGAATGGGCGACTCTTCACTGAGGTTCTCTTTACGAAATTTTTTTTTATTAACCATTAAAAATCAAGCAGCACAGTTCAGTGCTGGTAATGCATTTTTTGTTAAAAAATACTAATAATAAAAAGCAGCTTATAGGGAAGGTCTGCCAGTGTGTGAACACAAGGTAAGGAGGTCTTAGAAATTAAATTTTGCTTTTGGGTTTTCAGATATGTCGTATAGAACCAAAGTTATCGCTACTTTTAAAATGTGTGAATCTGACTGCTATTTAAATATGGGAATGACGTCACAAAAACTCTCTGAAAATACAATAATAATAATAATAATTATTATTATTAGTCACAGAAAGAACCAAAAACATCAATAAAAACCTGTTATTTTATGTATCTGTGCTATTTCTTTGCCTCAGTCATGTTTGTGTAATTGTTTAAAAATAAGTAATATTCTGTTCATTGTATTGCCTAGGTGGTGCTGAAAAATGATGCGTCAACCTACGTTGAGCAATCCTGACCCCGAGATATATATATTAAAACATAGTCATTTGTTTTTTTCATAGTCAATTTGAGTGTTGTATGCAGTAGACCACTTTTATGCTGACAGGTAATGGCGGCCTGTTTCTAAGGGCTTCTAAGAGAAGTATATTACAGACCTGTGGAAAACAATGAAGTTGCCAAAGATCTAGATTTAGGGTTACTATTTTGACCTACAGAAGAAACATATCACAACTACCTACAGTAGCAGGTATGTGGCAACGTTGTACACCAAGTGCAATCTGGTGGTAATATAATAAAAATTATAAATAAATAGTAAAAAAAAATTATACATTTTAACGTTTTATATATATATATATATATATATATATATATATATATATATATATATATATATATAAACGTTAAAAGCTAAACAGGACAGGTTTCCTAACCAAGTCTCTCACAGCTGGTAGGTGTCTGTAGCCATTACCCAAATCTATGAACTTTGTTTGGAAAGCTTTATGTCCATTTAGAGACAAGTCACAAGAACAGTTAGTTCCAGTCACACTTACAGCTGCACCACTGTTTAGTGGCGATTAAACAGAACTATATATATGTTTTTCACGTATTTAAAAGTTAGGCAGACAATCTTAATTGAGTTGGGCAACAGCAGTCCGAACCCTTAAGCCAACCTGAATAATTAATATTCAACAATTCAGGGAAAAAAATGCATGCATGCATGCATATATATATATATATATTAGAAAGAGAGAGAGAAAGAGAGAGGGAGAAAGAAAGAGAGAGAGAGAGAAAGAAAGAAAGAGAGAGGATATGGTGGAGCAGAGGTGCAAAAGGCAAAGAAGAGAAAAACATGAGAGAAAAAAAAAGAGGCAACAGCACAGAATAAGAACATGGACGCATCAGAAAGCGAGAGCGAAGACAAAAGAGAGCAGAGTGTACAAGACAAAAGTGATAAGACCCAAAATAAAAAACAAAGACAGAAATTCAATACAACAATATGAAGCTGGGAGAGGTGAGAATGCAGAAATTAACAGCATGATTAATATGGGGGAAAGTGGGAAAGCTTGTAGGTGAGCGTGACAGAGAGAGGGAGGGAGATGCAGCAGAACCACACACTTGGTGCTCCAGTAGGTGTCTATAAATAGCACTTCTAATCTCTGAAGCAAAAAAAAAAAAAAAGACAGAGAAGCTATTCTGCTTCTGCTGTAAACCAACCATAAGAAACAGGCATCACGAGAATGTGCACAAATAGCGTACACCTCGGTTTGCATGCAATTTTCTTTTGTGATGTTACAGTATCATCGATCGGAGTTTAGAGACGCAGTGACCATTTATGAGCCAAACAATTTCATACATTCAGTATGTGGTTTGCAGGAGCACATGCCCAGGAACTAGATTTATAAAGATCTGATTAATTTAAAAAACCATGCACTACATAAGCTTCTGTAAAGATTTATTGGATTATGAGGAGACCCACTGATTTACTTAAGGTTAAAATCATAACTGGCATGGCATACATTAAATACAGATTATATACAATATATAAATCTACCTTTATTTCTCTATATAATCCCCTGCTACACTGATGCACTTATCCGAGGATTTCCCTTGTGCTTGGATCCCATAAAGACAAAGATTTCTCAGCATGCCGGAGCCATAATCAGACTAGCTGCTATGTTCCTGTAAGGTGCAAGGTGTAAGGTGCTGAAGAAAACTTTTATGCACAACTTTATTTAATGGTTACGTGCAAACCGCATTAAGACGTAACTATGGATTCTCCCTCATCAATATCTGAGCAATGCTTCCTGCTAAACATGAGCCAGAATCACCGGCGTCTCTGACTCACTGCTGTATGTGGGAGGACCGCACCAAATAAAGCTGCACATTGTTACAGCTGACACCAAGCTCTCATGGCCAAATATCAGAGAAAATAGCAGTGTGCTTTTAAACCAGGAGGAAGACTGCAGCTAAAGCAATTTTAGAGGTTATTATTATTATTATTATTATTATTACTACTTATACATTTTCTTACTTTAAAAGCTGCTTACTTTTAAGGAAATTGCTCTTGGCGTCAGAAAAGCCATTATTAAAACCTGTCCACTATTTGTAACAATCCCAACCAATGTCTTCGCCATAGCACAACAACATGTGGTATTAAATTGCACATGGGGGCATTTGTGCATGCCAGTTATTCTGCATATGCAAGTTGCAGAATGTGCAAAGATATCAGATAGAGAAAACAGACACTTGCTAATGCAAAACTACTTTGTTACAAAATACAGTATCAATGCAGATCAAAACACCATGCAGATATTTTACCAATAAATACAAGAACAGGCAAAAAAAAAGGGCCTTGTGTACTCAGTGTCAACTGAATCTGTACCTGCCATATGAAGCTCTTTATTGCGCAATTTCTATTTTATGTCATGCATTAATCAGCACGCTTTTAAAAACTGACCACAATGAGACAGGGACTCACCGTTTAGGCAAACACGAAGAAATATGAGAAAATCAATTTTATCTAAATTATTCACCATGGTGGTGCTCGTACTTTCAACAAGTTGTAATTATCTGCCTTATGAATTTATCCGAGACAAAGGCAGGAATTTTTTCCCCCTCAACTGAGGTTTTAACGGTTGATGTGGTTTTAACTGCTCACAGAGACGTTAGGACAGTCATGGTTGGCTACAACTGTACCTGCTGCATCTTTACCAGAAAGAAAAATAACTTTTGGGTATGGTAACATAACATCAAACTTCAATTGATACACAATATACCACAAGGTAAGAGGGGAGGTGGTGGTGGTGGTGGTGGGGAGGGTTAATATAGAAACATTCATCGGTATGAATGACTGAACAGCAAAAGGGCGACAAAACTACAGTTTAGTTCATTCTATTCAATACTAAGGATGACATTTTAAAGGAGAACAGAGAGACCTGCAGAGTCATATACATACATACTGTACAGACTCACCGATCACACCTTGTTTTGTTTCGGCAGAAAAGCTCTATCTAATGAAATAGGCTACACTCCTTTTATTAAGCATTTTAAGAACCATGTAAATGGTCTTTTAAAGAGTGTACCGTTGGACAAATTCCTTCTGTCTCACCGCATCTTTAACAGTAAAACAATCCTTTTACAACATCTTTTATTTGCTGTTATCTTACTATGCGGCATACAAACGAGCGCAAAGACACGTTTTTACAGCTCGGTAATCGACAAAGCTTTGTGACGTTGGCAGTCTCACGGTGACGTTAAGGCACTTAAATCTAAAGTCCACCCAAAACGTTTCTGAAAGCTACCAGCCATGGGTCATAAATTAGTGAAGTACAGTCTGGAAACTGATTCAGCAAAGTAGATTAGGAGACAAAACTTTGTCTTGGGACATAAATACGGTAACACGACTGATAATTGCAGTCTGTAGGACTTGAACCACGCCATGTGTGTAGCCCAATCCCAGACAAGGTTTATCCAATCACGTGGCATTTATAGTATGTTGATTAATTAGAGACTGGCTATAGCCTGGGGGACATGGGTGGAAAGATAGGGATGTTTTATTATTATTATTATTTAAATACCTTGTGGTCTGATCCAGGAAATACTAATATGACTTGTCTAAAAAGGGGCCTACTATAAAACAAATGTCTAACCATGTTGACTTGTGAAATAAGTTGATTATTAATGGGCAAAATTAAAAAGCAACTTCTGTCGCCTTTTTGTCGCTTAAGTTGATTTAATCAAATATCTCAAGGAATGAATTTTATGCACCCCGACCTTTAAGATTTTTTAGCCTACATCCCTGGTCTAGACAGAAACGTAATGAAATTAAAACTTTTAACAGTGCTACAGATATTGCTGTTAAATACATGGGGGCGTTCAAATGATACCAGGACTTGTGATTACATTTCTCATGAATGAAGGCGTAAAACCGATTGACATTTGCACAAGACTTTGAGCGCAGTGCAGTAATGAGAAACTTAGAAGCAGTAAGACATCTGAATGGTGCAAACTTTGTAAAGAAAACTGTATGTCCATGAACGACTATCCCGACCTGCAGTTCTTCCCGGGAAAACGCTTTATCTCTGAAAATCGACAGATACTTGTCACCAACTTGCAGAAGAGAATGTATCTGTAGGTTAACTGTACACACAACCATTCACGAATGCCACTTGCACATTACAGGAACTCGGCTCACTCTAAGCCGTTTCCACATGTTTGGCCCCTCTAAAGGAGTTCCTGGGAGGCCGGCATTTCAGATGTGATGGAGGAAGTCTGATCATGGCTCCGGTGTACTGAGAAAACTTTCTACCAAAGCACTAGTGAAACACAAGAATTAGGGGAGCAGTGTAGCAGGGGATTATATAGAGAAATAAAGGAAGTTTTTACTCTCATAACCACGTTTTGATATTCTACACAATCAAAAGTCCTGATGGACTTCACTGGAGTTGTTGTCTGAATAAACAGCTGAACTAATTAATTAAAAGCTGCTGTTTGTGTAACGTTACGGTAAATTAAAAAGGTTTGTAAATGCGACCGAGACATCACCCATGGTGTGTGAGGAAGAGGACGTGTTTCAGATCCGTCACCTGAGTGTACACTTGTCCTGGGAGTGATCACTCACTGGGTGTCAGAAACGCTAGTGAAAAGTCACGAGCTCTCTTTCTGTGTCTCATCATGGATGTGACAAACCCATCACAGCACAAACACGCAGCTCTGAGAGCTAATAATAGTAGGTTAGCCTCCTCGGCTAGTCTGAATGAAAACGCTGCCCACCTATGAATGCCTATTGTCGTAATGACACTGTTCGTAAGGTATAAGCAAGTAAAAAACAGGAAAATAAAAAAAACTCTACTCGAACGTTTACAGTTTGTGCATTTCTTTTAGCTGCGCCGTATTACGCTAGCGAGACTGCTAGCTAACTAATTAGCCTTTCGCCCAATGAGCCGGACGCCTGCTAGTTAACTAGCCAGCTAGCTGTAGCCAAGTTTGAACCAAGTAAAGGGTTAGTTAGCTAGCTAAGTTAAATTACTACAGCGTTACATGAGTGTCAATGCGATACACGAGCGTCACTGGGGATGAACTTGGATCAACTTACCGTGTATTCAAAGCAGCACAGCACCAAACTCTTGCGTTATCTACTGAGCCCCGCGTCAACACGGGTTGATATTAAACATATATAATGTATATATTAGCTAAGCTCTATATGTTTTAGCTAGCGTTAGCGCTTTAATACTGGAGCATTAACTTATCGTTAGCTTGTTGTTATAGCCTGCCCGAAATCCTAATCATAAAATGCCGGTGCAGGTGTTCCACTCAGTGAGCTAAACGCCTTCAGCACTCGTGTGCATGCATCACTAGAGAGCAGCCTGCACTCTGTGTGTGTGTGTGTGTGTGAGTGAGTGACTGCAGCGCCTGCACACCAGCTCGCTGTGCGCGACTCTCACCGGCCGCCTATCCCTACTTGCCCTGCTTCAGTCCCATTAGCTACACACGCTAGTCCACAGTTAGAGCCGCTATCCGTTATACCTAGCTTAGCTTAGCTTCGTTTAACTTAGCTTAGCCTAGCTCCTGTCAAGTGGGAGACGCTGTCAGACGCGCTGCATGAAAAGAGCGCACTTTAATACAAATCCACTATCACCCCACATTTATACTTACACCTATATTAATAAAATGTCAACTAAAAAACGCACATGCGGCTGATGGTAAAGTGTATTAAAAAATACATTTTTAAGGAAAAAATTATATAAAGATTAATTTGCAAAAACGCTGCCTTGATACTTGTCCTTCGTTTTACATGTGTATTGCCGCTGTGGGCCGCACGGTGGCGTAGTGGCTGGCAGGTCACCTTGCACCTCCAGGGTCGAGGATTCGATTACCGCCTCAGGTATGTGTGCATGGAGTTTACATGTTCTCTCTGAGCTTGGTGGATTTCCTGCAGGTACTCTGGTTTCTTCCAACAGTCCAAAGACAGGCAGATTAGGCTAATTCCATCCGTCTATTTAGAAACCTCTGTCGTCCAACTAGGGACTATCGAGGGCAGTGGTGACCATTGCCCCCATAACCGTGGTAGGACCTCTGGTCAACATTCACACACTATGGGCAATTTGGGAACACCAGTTAGCCAAGTAGCCTGGTCTTTGGACTGTGGGAGGAAACCAGAATACCCGGAGGAAACCCATCGAGCACAGACCCCAAGGTGAGAATCGAACCTGGACCCTAGAGGTGCAAGGTGACAGTGCTAAGTCACCATGTCTTCAGATTAGGCAAATTGGTGTTCCACAATTGCTTATAGTGTGTGTGTGTGTGTTGGATTGGCACCCTATCCTGCTTTGTCTGTCTATCTATCTATACTATATGGGCAAACGTTTGTGGACATCTGACCATTACACCCATATTCACAAGCACAAAATTTTTTTAGAATGTCTTCATATGAATTAGAATTTCTTCATTCTTTACTAAAATTAAGGGACCCAAACCAACCTGACATGTGCACAAAGTAAGGCTAAATAAATATGATGTCAAAAAGTTAAAATCCCTATATTCTAGATTAATTACATTTAAACTGAAACCATATTTAAGCATTTGTTCATAAAAGAAAAATACAGTATCTCAAAAGACTTAAATATTTTATTTGATTAAGAAAAGTACTATAAATATGCTTCATCTCTCTGTCTGGCTCTGTGTACACAACCACAGTCATAGGAAAGACTGCTTATTTGACCATTGTCCAGATGCTAATAATCAACAGACTCCAAGGAGAGTATGTCACAAAAGTGTTCACGGTTTTCTGTATCAAGGGAAAAGTGTGTTAGAAAACGATGTACAAGCAATAGGAATGACTAAAACCTTAACAAGTTTGTTAAGCAAACCTGATTCATGAACTTCACAGAGAGATTCACAAGGGGTGGGGTAAGATTAGGATCAGTGTATCAAGGGCAACATGCACAGAAGTCTTCAAGGAATGGACTACAACTGTTACATTCCTAGTATCAAGCCACTCCTGAACCAGAAACAACATCAAAGGCGTCTTACCTGGGCTAGGGAGAAAAGAAACTGAACCATTGCTCAGTGGTCCAAGGCCCACTTTTTCAGATAAAAGTAAATTTTGCAAATCTGTAAAGGTTACAGGGTCTGGAGGAAGATTGTAGTGGCATAGCGCCAATTTGTGTGAAATCCAGTGTGAAGTTCCCACAGTTAAAGATTTGGGGTGCCATGCCATCTGCTGGTGTTGGTCCACTGTGTTTTAGTTCAAAGTTAATGTAGCCATCTACCATGAGTGTTTAGAGCACTTCTCTCTCTGCTGACAGCTTTACAGAGATACAGATTTCCTTTTCCAGCAGGATTTAGAAACTGCCCTCAGTGCCGAAACTACCCCTAAATGTTTTGCCGACCATAATAATAATGTGCTTGTATAGCCAAAAAATTGCCAAAAAGTATTGCCAAGCGGAACATGAGAAACACCCAACCCAATAACACAAATGAGCAACCTGGTCTTCGATAACACCTCAGCAGTGTCACAGGCTTATCACCTTTATGCCATGCTCAGTTGATGCAGTCATTCATGCAAAAGTATGTCAGTGTACTCTCCCCTTTCCTGCTCACTTTATACACTTCTGGCACATACATCTCAGAGTCATGCCACATGAGCAACTTTTTTTGGTCCAGGTCTGCCCAGCTACTCGGTCTCTATTAGAGGGAACGCATGTTGAGAATGTGAAGACATACAAATACCTGGGGTTGGAGCTGGATGAGAAACTGTACTGGACAGTGGACACCGACTATCTATAACAAGAATGGTCATTTTTGGCTATTCGTCTTGCAGAGACCAGGCTCTTATAACATCTGCAAAAAGCCCCATCATATGTTTTACCAGTAAGTCCATGCCAGTATACTCTTCTATGCCTTCTGGCCTTCCTGTCTGATCATTCTGCTCTGACCTCTGAAATCAACAAGTTGTCACATAACTGATGCTCTGGATGTTTTTTTTATTTATTTGTGTGTTATTCACACAATTTAGTACAAACTCTAGAGTTGTGTGTGTTGTGGGTAAAAGTCCTATGAGAGCAGCAGTTTTTTTTTTTTAAATATCTAACACCAACAACCATGTGGTGGTCAAAGTCCTGAGATCACATTATTTCTACATTCCAACGTTTGATGTGAACATTAACTGAAGCTTTAGACATGTAAGTGTATGGTATATAATAGCTTCATTAATGTATTCCTTTATTAAGCTTGCGCTGTATGATGAATAGACAATTGTGACAATGGACTCTCAATTATGCTTTACTTTTTTAACACCTTAGTGAGTATCTAGAGAAGGTGTAGTAATAGCTACTATACTATACTATGATTTTGTTAAATATTATACCTTAGATTAAAAATCCATTCAGAATGCTGTAATCTTTGGTTGAAGACGAAGTTTTATGCATGAAGGAACATACGTCCATTTTAACAGGATAACTGCAATAAAACTTATAATTGTTCTGTCTTGGTATCTCTTTTAACTATGTTAAAGTGTTTTACTGGCTAAAATGATTTTAGAACATCGAAATTCTCATCCACAAGATGTTCCATCGAGCTACGGAGACATTTGAGGTGATGCAATCTATTTAAATTTTATCGACACAGTTGCAAAGCATAGTCTGACAAAACTAGTTGGAGGGATTTTTGTTTGATGCTTACTGTATAAAACAGTTTTTTATTTTTTTATATTATTTTAACATCCCTTTGTATTCTACAGAGCCATTTTGCTGAAGTATTGCAAAACCCTTACATAATAAAATAACAAAGCCATTAAAGACAAACAACAAAACTCTATGCTCTATGCTAAATTAAGTTAAATTATAACATGAAAGGATTCTAATTTACTATTATCACTTATTATATTAACTTAAGTTTATAGGACAGGGATATGTCTTACAAGTTCATGTTAGTTGAATGCTGTGTCAGACAAGTCCAAACTAAATAAGCAATAAAACAAAAGTACAGATTATGCTCAGATCCTGTCCCTGCAATATGAGTTATAGGTAAAAAAAAAAAAACAAAAAAAAAACTTCGTATCACATTTAATTTGGACCTAAACTTCTTTGTACTTCTGTGTAGCTCCACCATGTGGACTTTTCGTTCTTTCTTTACAGATATTTAAACAGCCATACCATTGAAAAAATGTTCTCGACTACTTAAAAGACTTGAAATGTCTTTGATGAATTTTTTGGACACATCAAGTCTCCTGTTTTATTATTCTAATATTCTCGTTTTTTATATAGAGAAACAAGGCATTTATGCTTTGTCTCATTGTTGTGTGTTTAGATAAAATTTCTGTGGAATTTATTTTCCCCTAAATAATTCATATTTCTTTAGACCTAAACTCCTGGTGCACTTCATAAGGCAGTCATAGAATTATCTTGTTGAAGCCATGTGGTTGCTCTTCTATAGAGTTCATCAATTTCTGCATTGTAAAGCCTGTTAGACTTTATACTTTATATTTATGGTTCTTCTTTGCTTTTAGCCCATCACCTGCTAAAAGGAGCACTTCATGAGTTCAGCTATGTGTGTCAGAGCAAAAGATAAACGGTAATCAATCAGCAACATTTTAAAGGGATGTGAGTAGCCTAGACAATTACAGCAAAATATACTTGATTTAATCTTACAGTGTGTACTTTTTGGTGTTTTACTTTTAATTGAGAGTCAGATTTTGATATATTTATCAGAGCTTTATTATTACACTATGCATGGTTGGTGGTCTTTTGGCTGCTTCTATTACATATCATCCAAAAATAAAATAATTATAAATATAATCAGCTGATTCAGGTTGCATCCTATCTACTGTACGCAGACTATGATATCATCAAAGCCACCTGACTAAATAGTCATAAAAATTACATCAGGACCTATACATCACCCAGCTGGTTAACTTCCACTGATATGTTTGTAGGATAATTGTACTCTTAGTTGGAAGGTTCTTATGACCTTTGCTCCACAGTCAACAGTACACATATGAGGCCACCTGTAAAATCCAGATCTGCTTTTGTTCAGTCCAAGGTACAGATTAACTCACTATGGCATCATAGCATGATTCAAGTGTTTGTGTAAAGTAAAAAAAAAAAAAACATACATTATTAGTGGAATGTACACTCTTACAATATACAGTATATTATTAAACTGTAGCTTGACTTGTCAAAAAAAATTACACTGGCTATTTACTTGAAACATACTATGGTACATCTACACTCTCTGAAATAAAGGTACAGTTTTTTACTAATGAAGGTACAAACCATTGTCACTGGGGCAGTACCTTTCAAGGGCACAGAACCGTTCCTTAATATAGAGAAACAAATTTACCTTTTGTTTTAAAACTTGCTGGTACATTAATCAACAGTACAAATCTTGTCCTTGAAGGTACCACACCAGTGATAAGCTATTTTGTGCCTTAATGGTGTCTAATGTGTTCTTTTGCGAACTATAAAAAAAAAAAGCCATTTTCCTATTGAATACAACTTTCAATCAATTTATTATCAGTGACTATGAAAATCTATCAAATGCACATGTTTAAACACTACCTTAGAATACAGTAAAATATTCCAAGTAACAATTTTCCATCTACAATATAACTTTTCACTGTTTACAATACAATTTACCCTTTTAAATGTATTTTTACCCACTTTTTACAAAATAAGATGGCATTTACCCAACATTCTTTTAAAGCAGAAATAAAATGAAAAGCATTAAAAACACTGTAACGAGATGTGCACAAATCTGGTGACTATACATATCTGGAAAACTCTTAAACGACTGCAGCGACTTTGGCAAATCATACCTGTTGCTATTTCCAGCTAAAAGTTTTTGTGGGCAATGGATAGTTTATGCTACATGCACAATATACTTAAGTATATGGTCATTAATTGCTTTACATAAATTAAAATGAGTGCAAATGGCTTACACCATTGGGTGAAAAGCTAAATAAGGTAATTTAATAAATCCTTTAGGGGTCTGCGGGTTTTTTGAGGCCCTGAAGAAGTTTTAACATGTTCTGACATTTGTGTGTTTTACTTACTTATAAACATAAATGACTAAAGCCTGATTACACTATATTCAGCACAAACTGGGCTACAGTAATTTGTGAGCAGCATGTATGTACAAGTTTGTATTTTGGAGAAAATTACAGTTATGCGTGATTATTGAATACAACAAAAAAAGAAGTTGCTGAAATAAGACCACAAATCAAATTTATAACATCTGTGTACAAAACATTTGTTATATCTAGCATTTACATGGTGTGTTTTGCTGATTACCCTGCACTGCTTTATAAAGCACACAGACCCTGTGACCAGTAGTTTCAACATTTCTGTCACCCGAGGTCAGTCCATGTGCTGGTTGTATGCAGTTAAAGTTGCAGACAGATACTTATTGTGTATTCATCCACGTTAAAACTACAAGAAATCTATCCCAAATCCAGACCCCAGTTTTCCAGGTCCAGGTTCCCATGCAGGCAGGAATCGCATACTGTAATCACCAGTCTGTGTTTTCCATGATACAGTGACGGTTTTTCTGTATCTTTCATGCTTGTTTGCATTTGCTTTCTATAAAACAAATGGCTAATAATTTTTACTGCCACAACTGTTTAGGAAAAAAAACATAAGCATAATAACACAATAAAATAAACAATGTATATCATCATCATCAATCACTAATGACGATGCATAAAGACAACACAAGCTTTTGTAATGTAATATAACAACTTGTACTTTAAAAAAAAATTATAATTCTGAATATCAAGAAAATCTGTAAGCTACATAAGGCAGTATTTTAGCCACCTGGAGCTAAAGTGTTTGTGCTAAATAAAAATGTTACAGATAGCAGTGTCATAAGCTAACCAAAAACTAAACTAGACATCTATTAAAAAAAAAAAAAAAAACAGGGTGAAATACATTAGACTTTTACACCACAGCTGATATTCATAAACATTTGTAATCTACATAAGATATTATCTTAGCCACTGGGAGCTACCATGTTTGTGCTAAGCTACATAGGGCAGTAGGTTAGCATGATAACCGATGTTATCTACATGCTATCCTAAACTATGTAAGTGAGATTAAAATACAGTGTTTCATAAGCTGGCCAAAGCTAGCCAAAACAAGGTTAAAAAAAAATAGATATATATGTATATCAGTTTTAAATGATCAGAATAAGGATTATATGAGCCTTAATAACTGTCGCAGGATCAGTGTTTTTCTGAGGAGAAGATTAACTCCTCCCATTGTCCAGAACATTCTCAACCTATTATGTTAGAACAATTATGTACCTTTAATTCAGTTGTACCTTGAAAGGTAAAAAAAATATATCAACAGAGGTCTTTTCCTTACCATTAAGGGTACATTTATCAAAAAGGTACAAAACTGTTCTTCAAGAAACATTATTTGTACCACAGTGTACCTTTCTTTCTGAGAATGAATAATGTGTACTTCACTACAACAGTCCAACTGTAGTATGGTACTATGAACACATGGCAGTATTCTGTCAAAAATATGTTAGACATATGTTTATGTATTATAATGTTCTTATTTATGTACAGCCCCAATTCCAAAAAAGGGACAGTATGAAAATTGAAAATAAAAACAAAAAGGAGTCATTTCTTAAATCTCTCCACATTGTACTTTATTTAAAAACTCTATTTTTTGATGAACTCATTATTTAATGATTTACCACATAAATATAATTGCTAAATATATGCCTTCATTTCAAATTTGGTAGTTGCAACATCCTCCAAGAAAAGATGAGACAGGAAAATTTAAGACCAATAACAATGTGACAAGTAGAAATTACAAGGTGATGAAAAACAAGTGTAAACCAGTTCTGTTATAGTACACAAGGATTTTCAAAGAAATGCCTAGTCTTTCTAGAGTAAGGATGGGGGGAGCCTCACTGATTTGCTAACAGATGAACCAGCAAATACTCCAAAACTTTCGGGATAACATTGCCCAGTGTTAGTACACAGTATTATCAAGAAATTCAAGGAACCTGTTGAATCTCAATGCACAAAAAGCGGGGCCGAAAACCACTTCTGAATATGTGTGGACACTGACATGCTTCTGTAGTGGATATCACAATGTGGGAACACTTTAGTAAACTTTTGTCCCTTAACACTATTTGTCACTATTTCGCTGCATTTACAAATGACAATTAATGCTTAACAAAGATACTGTCCAGCAGTGTCAAGGAATTCTCTGGGCTCTGTCTCATCCGAGATGGACAGTGGCACACTGGAAACATGGAAACAAGTCAACATTTCAAATAGTCTTTTGGAAAGAACACCTTTTATGTTCTCTGGGTCAAAGAGGAAGAGGACCATCCAAGCTATTATCAGCACCAGGTTCAAAAGCCAGCAACAAGCATGGTATGGGGGGGGGGTGCCAGTGCCTGTGGCATGGGTAAATTGCATATCAGTGAGGGCACAATTAATGCAGAAAAATATGTAATTTTTAAAGCAACATAAGCTGCCATCAAAACATCATCTTTTTCAGAGACATCTTTGCTCCGCATTTTGCTCAGATTACAAATGCATGGCTAATAAACAAAGGGTTTTTCTAGACTGGCCTGACTGTTCAAATTGGGAATGTGTGGTGCATTATAAATATGGCAATGAAGACCAATTGAGCAGCTAAAGATCTGCAAAATAGAGTGACCAACTGCTGTCATGTGGTCTAATGTACCTACCCTGGTCCTCTACAAAAGTACTATATTATAGTATATTATGGCGAACAAGGGGAAAACTATGGTACATACAAACAAATTCTTATGGGTAGGGAGATATATTTATCTTTGCAACTTTGATATGTATCTTTCACTTGGAAAGATAAATATATTTAATTAATTTAAATATAGAATGATTAATTGTACATGTACATGAAAATGGACTGTAAAGGTTCAAGGAAATTTTTTTCATTTTTCTTAAATCTTATTCTCATGTCAAGACTGACATGCTGAGACACACTGATTTTATCTTATCTAGTAGAAACTGGAATGTGAATATTATTTTTAAATTCAACCTCTCTCTCTCTCTCTCTCTCTCTCTCTATCTCATTTCTGTGCTGATGAAACATAGGGAGGGGGTTGTTCAGTGGATGCCCTGTGCACTTTTCCTGAAAATGTTTGTTTGCCTTTAAACTTATCTTGCCGGTACACAAAGGCATTTGGGTCGTCGCATTAACAGGCACGTCGAGGTTATTTTTTGGGGGGGGGTAGCGGAGAGAGTTCCCACTGTACCTGTTGACATGATGGGGGTCCTCTGTTCCTCTGACCAGCTTTAGTGTAAAACGTGAGTCTAACATGTCCCATGCATTGTATTGATTGATTGCTGTGTTATGATAGTGGAGTTTATTTTTAGAGGATAAATAACGGCGCACGTAGAACACGTGGCTGCGACGTGTCGCTCTCTGTCCTAGATTTGTTGCACCTCCAGTGTCCCGCCGCTAGGCGGCGCTAGGCTTCGTGAAAAATCAGGCTAATATTAGTTTTGAGACCAGTAATCCGTTCATTGCCCTTTTCCAAATCGAACAGCACGAGCCGTAACGTATAGACGTACTTTCAGCTGTGCAACACTTTGTTCTCACTTCAGCCTCAATTTCAACAGCAAATAATCCATATAAAAATAGCTCCATCTGTCCCCGACCCTGAAAACCTTTAGATCAGGTCTAGTCTTTCCCATGGAGGTGAACAGCCGATTGCATGATATTTACAACACGTGCTTCCGCATGCTTTCCTGAAGCTGACTGTTTGGTTTGGATGTGTGGCAGGATGGAGGTCACTGGGACAAAGATCATGAGCTCCGGACTTAGCTCTCTCTCTCTCTTTCTCTCTCTCTCTCTCTCTCTATCTTACATACACACGCACAACAGTGATGCGCAAATTAAAGGCCAGCATTTATGCCTTCTGCAAGGTATCCCAAAAGTTTTTTTATGCATAGGGCAATCTTCTAAAATGTTCCATATTTAGTGTTAGGAGGAGTATGTCACATAGGGGAGTATGCCTCTACTAGGAAAAGATACAGCCCAAAGATCATTTAAAGAAATACAAAAGGAAGTCTGGGTGTAGGCATAACACCCGAACAAAAGTATCAAAGATGACTGTGTGTGTGTGTGAATGTGTGTGTGTGTTTGAGTGTTTACAAATAAACTTAAATGAAGTTTACACTTTGCTACATAGTGTCCATTGCCCTTATGTACTGAGACTTTCTGGGTAACTGTAATGTGTTTGTAGTGGTTAGTACTGTCGCCTTGCACCTCTAGGGTCCGGGTTCAATTCCCGTCCAGGCTCGATTCCCATCTCTGTGTGCATGGAGTTTACATCTTCTGCCTGTGCTTGGTGGGTTTCCCCCGGGTACTCTGGTTTCCTCCCACAGTCCAAAGATATGCAGGTTTGGCTAATTGGCGTTCCCAAATTGCCTGTAGTGTGTGTGTGTGTGTTCCCTGCGATGGATTGGCACCCTGTCCAGGGTGTACCCTGCCTCATGCCCTAAGATTCCTGGGATAGGCTCCAGGTCCCCGCGACCCTGAATACAGGATAAAGGTATAGAAGATGAGTGAGTGAGTGTAATGTAGCACGTGCTGTGTCCCCTTTATTTGCTTTCTTGTACTCTTAGACTGTACTGTAGTATTGATAAGTTACTGCAGTAACAGTGCATCTCTCTCTCTCTCTCTGTCAGTGTGTGTGTGTGTGTGTGTGTGTGCGTGTTCGAGCGTCCTGACTCGTTCATTGGTGCGCTCACTGGACGTGTCATAACTTTTGGTGGATTACCCCAGTTTTGTTCTGCCACTGCCACAACCCACAGAGTCAGCCGCGCGTCACGGTCACCTCTCAGATACCGCATCACCGCCTCTTATTTTACTTTGGAACAATCTCCTTGACTGTGAACATTTAAGCACCTGCATGCACAAGTACTCTAAGATGTGTTCGGCTTCGGCACCAGTCTCCATGTTCTACCCAGCCGTGTGGGCGTGCCTGTGCGGTGATGTGTGGCGCGGGATTGTTCTGCTCGTGCTCCTGAGCGCGCTCGTGCCCGAAGGCCTGGGAGCGGTGACCGGCTGCACGACGTGCGGCGCTCCGCACATGGACAAGGGCTCGGAGGAGCAGTTCCTCATCGAGCTGGCCAAAAAGCAGATTCTGAGTAAACTTCACCTGCGGGAGAGACCCAACATCACGCAGACGCTGCCGCGCGCGGCGCTCGCCACTGCCCTGCGCAAGCTGCACGCGGGACGCGTCAGAGCCGACGGCAGCGTGGAGCTGGAGAGCAACCTGGCGAGCGCGCAGCACACAGAGCAGGCGTACGAGATCGTCAGTTTTGCAAACACAGGTAAGGAGCTTAGTTCAGTTCAGGTTCAAAGCAAACTTTATAAACCATAATATTCTTAAAAAAAATTGTTATTTTTACAAAATTGCTTTCCCTTCTTCCCAAGTGCTTTGAATAGTTCTAAAAGGACGATAATGAACGCACAGATTTCTGTAATGTAAATGGCCAACTGTACAGACATACAGTCATTTAGAGTAGTTTTGACTATATGTGGCCTATACAGTATGAATGTGCTGTAGTTAAACCCTTTTTCTAATACAGTTTGGCAAGGTGCTTTAAGTTATTATTATTATTATTATTATGATAGTCCATTGTTTGGATTCATTCTGCCAGGGAAACACTAAGCTTTAGGGTTCTACACAGAGCCTTTAAGCTTACAGCTTTTATTTGAAGAGTGCACAATGATGCAATCTAATCACCTGCTATTTTGGTGTCAGCTTTAACTATTATCAACTTTGACCCAAAAACGTGTCATGGACACCAAACTGCACTTACAATTTGCTTTACCAGTTCTTAATTAACGTTAATTATAACGTTTTTAAAGTAATTGGAGGCGTAGGGTAATTAAGATGACTCATATTTAAGAAAAATCACAGACACACTCTGATTCTACAATAAAGAGCAAAAAAAAAAAAAAATATTTCAAGGAATAAGTTTAAGAAACCGTGTGATGTAATATATGGGAGGGTTGAACTGGCTAGTGCAGGAGGAGGTGGGGGGGAGGGGGGTTACGCATATGAATAATGAATATTAAAAACCTAAATGTACACACTGCATACTTTTCTTATTCCCTAATACATTTTACCACTTCTCCCTGCCACTTTCTATTAAAATCCAGCAATTTCTTGTTGTTCTACTCCTGGACCAATTTCTCTTACATTAAAAAAAAAAAAACTTTCTCTTTCTTTCCAGATGATGTCGATTCCAGCAGTATCAGCTCCATTTTGTCGTTCCAGTTTCTGCAGGAGCAAGGTCAAAGCATTCAGGTGCTGCAGTCATCCCTATGGGTTTATATTCGTCCCGCCAACAGTCCCCTCCCAGCAGGCCGTGTCTCTGCCCAGGTGTACCTGTCAGACTCGAGCAGTGGAAATCACACCCTCCTGCTCCAACGCAGCATTGAGGTAGTACGGGGAGGATGGCAGGCCTTTCCCATCACCCGTACCGTACAGTCCTTCTTAGATGGTGGCCAGCAACACTTACAGCTTGTAGTCCACTGCGAAGTGGGTGGACAAAACTTGTGCAGCCAAAAAGGTACCGACGCATCCCAGAGGGCCTACTTGGTGGCACAGGTGCAGCTCCGTGATGACGACCACAAACACAAAGTCAGCAAGCGCTCTCTGAGCTGCGGTGATGATGTCAGTGTTTGCTGCAAAAAGGACTTCTACATCAAGTTCCAGGATATCCAGTGGCAGGATTGGATCATTGCACCAGAGGGGTATCATATGAACTATTGTATGGGCCAGTGCCCACAGCACCTGGCCGGCTCACCGGGCATCGCTTCATCTTTCCATGCCACGGTGTTTAGCCAGCTTAAGGCCAATGGCATTCACACGGCTGTCTCATCCTGCTGTGTTCCCATCCAGAGACGTCCACTCTCCATGGTATATTTTAACTCGCAACACAGCATTGTAAAGACTGATGTGCCTGACATGATTGTGGAGTCCTGTGGGTGCACATAAACAAACAGGGAGTGTTAGAATGCAGTTCATTTTGCAGCAGGGCACTTTTATCATTAAGGTTTCTGAGATATTGTTTGAGATTGTAAATACACATTTAAATTCCCAGGGAAACTTTAGATGCACTAATAGTATAAAGCAATCCAGCATAACAGAGTTTCTAACCTTTAGTAAATTGACGTTTTCTTTACCCCCTTAAAATCAAGATGTGTTATAAAACCAAGCTATTTATAACATAAATATATTAATGCAGTACTGCTGAATTGACACCTCTGTTGCAATTATTGAGAGGCTTTAAGTCTTTTCACTGTACTGTTTGATTAATTTCCACCTGAGGTCACTGGCCTGACCTCTGCCTGGTTACCCAATGAGGTGAGTAAACATTTAATTATTGCCTCATTCTGAATTGAAGGTCTAAAAAGACGTGATGGTAAATGTGCCACATTGATGTCTGCTTGCTGTTGGATTGTAAGGCTTAGATATAACTTAGATTATGTCTAAATCTTCATATCCAGTTTTACCAAAGTTCTCAATGCTTTTAGGTACTGTTATGGTTACATTAACATGAGCAAAGTGTGTGTGTGTGTGTGTGTGTGTGTGTTTTGCCTGTGTGCATGAGATGTTTTATTCAAGTTTATTAACTTAAGACCTTTTCTTTAGACGTGTTACGTTTGTTTAAACATTGTTTAAATCTTTAGATTCTGTTTGTTTTTTTGCAAACATTTTGAATGTATGCTACAATCTAATGCAAAACCTTTTTACCAAACCTAAAAGAAAAAGACATAATTTTCCCAAGATTTGCATAAAAGTTGCGTTTTTATTGATTTTTAAAGCACTTCCTGTACCCAAGCATATTAGCACGGGGATGTTTCAGGCTTGTGGCATCATCATTTGTTTCATATTCCATGTTTACTTCTCTTGATTTCACCATCAGGGCCACAGAGAAAGAACAAAGTCTTTCTAATAGCAGGTTATATAACATTTATCAAACTTGTTTAAACTAAAGCATGTTTAAACTAAACACATATGATTTCCAGGAAAACTATTTTTTCATGTTCAAAGCTGCACTTTATTTGTCAAAATTTAATAATTTACCTGCTCAGTTTTAAATGCTTTATGGTGTTCTTTTGCAAACACTCACGTGTGTAGACTATTTTGTTTTTCCATTTCATTTACTATTGGTAAATACACAGTAACTTATATATAGATGGCAATACTGTAAGTTAAGTTCTCGAAAAAGTTATTCATTTTTAATATAATTTATATAATTTTGTAACAATGCACTATTTTCTTAAAATATTATATTTTCAAAATCTTGTACTCTGTAGTGTAATTTTATTGATTGTTTTTCTATTTCAAATAAATAAATATTTTACCTATTAAAGCAAATTATTCATCAGAGTTTTTCTTTTTAGAGACATTTTATATCCTATAGATTATAGACATTCAATCAGAGAAAGTATAGCTAGGTTAGAAAACGGGTCACATGCATGTTTTTGGGTTACAAAACACTATAATGCATATCAATATTTTAAATGCTAATGTAGTTTCATAAAATATTATTGATTGCCTGGTTGGTATCTATATGTGCTCCGTTATTGATTTTTAAGCACTTAAAATCAATAATGTCTGAAAGGCAAAGAGTGTGTTTGCTTGGGCAAACACCTGAATTAGTTTTTCTATGGACTGTCTATATTTGTCAAGTAAACAGTCATCTTTTTTAAAGACCCAACTCCACTGTTAAATTTATTCATAACTTTAAGAAAATATTTCTGATCATATTGTACTTAGCAATACATATGGCCTTTCTAATACAAGGGCCATTGGATAATAATTGAAGAGGTTTTATATGCTTGTTCCCTTTTAAAGTTTAACCAATTTTGTAATCTGTATTCAGAATTATGAAACTCTGGTGACTGTACAAACAAAGACAAAATGTTGTCTAAAGACAACACAGAACAACTGGACACAAGTCAGGAAACATGACAGTAACAGGACGGGGCAGAGACAAGCCTAGAATGAGAACATATGCACATGGCCATATAGAATAGAACATATGCACATGGCCTCATTACCACTGTGCCATACATGCTCACTCTATCATCCAGAGATATAAGTTTGAATCAGGTGATGATGTAGCCTCCTGCAGCCATTGAACCCAGAGAAAGCTGATCAGTTGAGCACTCGTTGGGGAAAAGTGATGGATGGCACTCTAGCACCCCCACATCACTCTCGATGCTAGACATTCACCACATCATTCTCAACGCTTTCTGTACACTCACACAAGTGGGCAGAGCAACAACATCCTCAATATGATCATAAGATAGAGCAGTGATGTCCCTTCCAGGGTTAAGTGATGATGTCTGCCAGGGTCAGAAGGCAGAGTGACCACAGGGGGACAGAGGGAAGAGCAGTGATGTCCTCACGTGGCTCAGAAAACAAAATGATGACATTCTTGCCAGGAGTAGGAGGAGAAGTGTCTCAAACCTCTGGCTTGGCTGCATGTTGCTGGCCTTGAATAGTGAGGGCATATCAAGCAAGGCAGCATCAGATGCCCTTCCATGTCTAGTTGTCTTCTTGCTAATGTAACATGGGATCAGCTGACTGTGCATGAAAACTGTAATGAAACTTTTTCATTTCTGGAAGATATTTACAAGAATTTGGCACAGAGGCAATGCAGCTCCTCATTTAAAAAAGAAAGAGTGGAGACATTGTAATCATTTTGCTAGTCCCAGCCATTGCCTATGGATTTATCCCCCAGGCACAGATGACAGAAGGTCTTGAAGAAATCAGGGATTTTATGCATAGTTATAGGACAGCTTTCACCTGAAAATCATCACTGGAGGTATACAGTTAAGGTATACATTGGCTGTGCTTAGGAGCATGACTATATTTTTGAATACACTGCCCAGCCAAAAAAATGCACCACCTAGATTTAACTAAATAGATAGGTAAGAGCCTCTCACTGGAAATTTACTGGAGCGATTATGGTTTTAACCCTAATTTAACCCTAATTGATGCAGTGAGTAGCTACATGTTTCTTCAACAACCATGTCAGAAGATGTATCTTATGGTCATAGCAAAGATGATTTGGCCTGCATCAAGAAAAGAAAACAAATAAGGAGATTGCTGAAACTATTTTTGTTAAGAACTGTAAAATGCATTATTGAACCCTGGAGGGATAGTGGTGAATCATCATCTTCAGGGAAGTAAGGTTGTCAGAAAATCATCCTGAATGACTGTGATGGGATATCGAGAAAAAAAACAACAGCAGTAGAACTCACGTCATGTTTAATAATAGAGTTAAAGGCGTTTTTACAATCCCAACATGAAAATAACTCTTTGGGATTGGGATTAACAGCTGGCCTAAGGAAAAACTCCTTCCAGTGAGGCTAATAAAAAATGCTTCAATTTGCTATGGAGCATGGACTGTGGAGGACTGAAAGGTCATATGGTCTGATGAGTCCAAATTTACTTCTGTCCCAGATTGATGCCATATCAGGGTAAAAAGAGAGGTAGAGGAAGTGATGAAGTCACTTCCTCTTCCTGATGGCACAAACATATTCCAAAATGATGATGATGCCAGGATTCATCTAGCTCAAATTCTGAAAGAGGGGTTCAATAATGCGTTAAATGTTTTTAAAGAGGTCATGGACAAAGTCAGCAATTTCTGCTTTCACATCAGTGATGGTCTAATTCTTTTCATCACTAATATGGCACAAAGTCAATCTAATTTGTTGTTGAATTCCAAAGACCTGGTAACAATGGTGAATTGTGAAGAAAAAGGCCAGTCCGTACCTATGCAGGTTCATGAGGGTATACCCCAAAGCCTCAGCAGGGGCAGCAGCAATAACCAGACCAAGCACATGCTACTTTTTAGCAGCTCAAGTGATAAAGATTAGTCAAATGGCACAGGAAGTTCAGTTACCCCAAAAAAGTCAAGGTTGGTACTGAGGTGAGATTATAAAGAAAGAGGAGGGCACATAAAATGGTAGCCTAATCTGATTTCCTGGTGGTCCTACTGTCTACTGTAAGAGCTAGGCTTGTGAGTGGCAACAAGAAAAGGTGCAGTCTTGTCCCAGTGTATGCAGATGGGCTTTAAGCCCTTTAAGACAGCAAGATGTAATGTATAGTAAGTAAAGTAAGAACAGTAAATTGTGAATGTCAATAAGAATGCACAGACAGCAGATTGTTCATTCACCTGAGTAATAGGTACATTCATGTACAGTACAAAAAAAGGAATATATATTTAAAATGACAAAAAGGGAATTATTCGCATTTCTGTCTTGATTTGCTGTCATGTTGTGTCAACCTCACTCAAGTATTGGTTAATGACTAAGCACTGGATGCCTCAACCTATACATCTTTTGTGCACACACTTTAGCAGTGTAATTCCATTTGTCATTGTGTAGCCAAACAATGAAGGATAGCGGGATGCTTATTCTGAGGTAATAACTACATATAACATATGCATACTTGCCTCAGAGCTCTCAGGCCGCACAGTGTCCTAAAGAATATGAAGAAATTGTGCATGGGATGGTGCAATTTCACATATATCATTGGCCATATTCAGTCTTTTATTTGTGTAAATAGCAGTTCTAGTTTATCTCTATTTACTGGTCCCACTTTGCCATATTCTGACATCATCATGATCATACAGTTTGCATTTGTAGACTGTAAATGTTTTTCTTGCCTTGGTCTTAACAAGTCTTAGTAGGGTATTGTCTACAACATCGTCTCTGTTAACAGCTGGTTATTTTCTAGAAGCAAAGTCAATTGTGGTGGAAAATCTGTGCATTGTATAAGAGTTACTCCACTCTAAAACCATCAAGGAACTTGATGTACTTCCCCTATTGCCTTTGCCAGCTGTTATCACTGGCTTTATCAACACAGCTGTACTCCAACCTGCAAAGTTTCAGCCATGTGCTTTTCTCTTCAAAAAGTTTCAGGTGGTAGAATTAGGAAAAAGTACTACAGCAGTTGGAAGAATTTCCATTTCCCAAAGCATAACAGAACAGCAGGTGTTGTGGAAACCTGTAAAATCATAATTGTAGGAACTAAATTGCTTATAGTTTATAGGTTGTGGGTCCTGTTGCCCTAGCCATCTTCCAGCATTTTCCCCTGTGTCCCAATTACTAGATGCTCTCATTATTCGTTGAGCATTTGGACTTCCTGAACACATGCAAGAGCACTATAGTTGACATACCTAGGGGTGAGGTTTAAGGTGGGACTACACCCTGGATGGTACAACACATCCATTGCCATCGAACTGTATCTCATGAAGATCCAATATACATTTTGTTAAGTATGGAGAATGTGTACATGCATTTCTCTCTTTTTTTTGCATGAGAGTGAAGGTTTATATCTGTGATAGGAAATGTCCAAACGCAGAGTGTTAAAGTATTTGCAACCAGGAAGGCACTGATATGTGTGGGTAATATTAAAAGGTGTGTAATCCAAGGAAACCTAGTGACTCACTGAAATACTGACACACTAACCCACAGACCCACAACTCTAATCCCGCACATGCGTCCTCACAAACAGATAATCTTCCATCCCCTTAATCCTCACACAGTGTACTATCCTAAAAGGTTTCTTACATGACACACTGAGCTACATATAGTCTCATTAGTCAGGAACCAACTGGTGAAAAGGCACACGTACAAGCTTTTGAGCTACTAAAAAACATTTTAAAAGTTTGTAGCACAAGGCGAAGTAATACATGTTTAAGGGTTTTGCTACCACAATAGTTGGAGCCCATTGGAACTATAGTCAGCAGTCTGTGATCAAAGATCACATGCTCTTACCTCTAGGTTACTCTACACCTCTAGGTTATGTAATAGCAGACCCACTGCTCAGCCATAACACTAAAAACACTGTTAGGAATAGTGAAAACTTTTTTTCACAATTTAATAAACATTGCTACACCCCATCATGGCAATGATATTGACTAAAGGCAGTGACAATTTTCAGCAAACATAATGCTCCCTAAAATGTTTAGAGGAACATTGAGCTCAACATGTTTGACTTGGTCACCAAGATCCACAGATCTCAAGCTGATTAAACATTCTTGGGATGTGCTGGACAAACTATTCTAATCCATGGAGGCATCACCTCAAAACTTACAGGACTTAAAGGATCTGCTGCTAATGACTTGGAGCCAGATACCACAGCACACCTTCAGAGGTCTGGTGTAGCCCATGTCTTTATGGGTCACAAGTTGTATTGGCCAGACAGGGGGAATCTACAGAAAATTAGGCATGTAGTTTTAATGTTATGCCTAATTGTGTATATGAAATTGTTTATGTAAACTAGTCAAGTTTAATGTCAGTTGATACACAGGGTTCTATTAACTGAAAATATGTACATATTCCAGTAACAACCAACTTTTACCAACTACAATCATTTCCTTCAATGATATAAATTGTAATTTATAAATTATCTATGGGATTTACACAGTTAAGTAGATGTTAGGTGTTGTTGGTCATGGGAATTGTCTAAAGTTAGTGCATTTAATGTGTCAAACTTAATAAATTAGGGGGTTGCAGGGGTTGCAATGCCAGGTTCTGAGTGTGCTCCCATTTGTGTATGATTGGTTTCTGTGGGTCAAGTCAAGTCAAGTCAAGTAGGCTTTTATTGTCATTCCAACCATATACAGGTTGGAATGACAATAAAAACCATTCCAACCATATATACGTGCAAATGTGCGAACAAAGAGCAAAAGAACAATGTAACACGACAACGTAACATGTTACAGTACTTTTTTTTTGTGATGAGGTAGGAGTTGAGGTAGTGGGAAGAGAAATAGTAGACAGTAAATGTTGACATTTCTGAAGTAGGTTGTAGATGGTTGAGATGGTCAATCTGAATAGGACATATTAAGCAAGACAAATGTTCTAATTTTGCATGTTGAATTGCAAGGACTAAAGACTAAAGAGTCACCTTCTCACTGGAGTCCACTGTCACAGGGCGGTAGTTCAGGTAATGTGAAAATTGGTCTGTTTGCAAACAACAAACTGACTTTTCAGTATGGTTCATGGACAGGGCCGAGAAAATCACGTTGGGTCTGGATGTTTTGGCACACAGTTGATCACATCTGTCTCTACATGATTATTTTTCATGCTAAGCAGTTTATTTAATGAACAATTTGTGTAGAACATAACATGTGGATATAATTTGGCTCTTACCTGAGGCTTTTTTTCTTTCATTAATGGTCTCAATTGGTCAAAGAAGTCAGCAAACTGCCGGCAGTATTGGTCACATGCCATGTCTGTGTCAGAGATCAGATTTTTTTTTTTTTTAATCTCATGTTGAGGCCAAACTTGCCATTTCTGCCAAGTAAGCTGACTCTACAGTATACCAATATAACTATTAATCAAATTATGAAAATGAGTCCAGTCCAGGACTGTGTTCAGTAATGACTCTCAAACACTATGTGGAATTCACTACCAGCTGGTTTAAAACCCAAGTGACTAAAAAAAAAGGTTAGTCAACTGAATAAAGGGCAAAGTAACATTTTTCAATCTAACAAACATTGATTCAGCCAACATACATACTTCCAACCTGAATGCGTTGTTCTGTACCAAATACAACCTATTGCCATCATACTCATCAGCAAAGATATACTAGATATAACTCTAATATTCCGCTCTGTCTCACAAATGGCCTGGCAAAGTATTGCAAATAACCCATATAATTCAGACCTAGTCATGTCTACAGTCCTGAGAAGGTCACTGTTTGACTGTTTGCGCTAGTATCTTCCCACAATGCATTTCAAAGGCCACTTGAAATAACTTCCAAAGCTTTGTGCTGATCCCATTACTCTAGACCCAGTTACCTGATTTATTTAAACAGTTACATCACACTTACTCTGCAATCCCAATGATTCACCAACATCAACTCTTAGTGGCCTGGGCGGGGACAACTATCACTTTCATTCTGTGGGTAATTGCACAATAAAGGTTTTAAAAAAACAAGCTAGTAAAGTTCTTACTGTTCATGTTCGCTAAAATCTGTTTCCAGCTATGATTACCTGTAAACAGCGTAGTGTATATTCATTCATCAATTCATACTCAGTAGCTGCTAGGGTCAATGTGGACATGGAGCCAATCCTGAAAACACTGCAGGTGGAAGAATTGACCCTGGACAGGATGCCAGAAAGGAAGAGCAAGCTAATATGGAGAGATATTGCAAAACTCTGAAAAATTCAGTTTTTATTCAAATCAATCCACAGAAAAAGACAATGCTGACATTGCATGCAAGAAACCTGATAAACAGTCCGCTTATATGGACACAAATGCACTGCTACCTTTTTTCAGACAGCATTAGAGTGAGGAGTTTATGAAAAGGTTGTGTGTGTGCAACATTGCTGCTGACTTTACAGATGCAGTATGATGATCTTCTCGGCTGATCCTCTCCTCATAGCTTCAGACACTTGTGATCTGTGTAACTTCCAAACCAGGTAGTGATACAACTGCCAGTACATGCTTTCTATGCTTTTTTTGCCTCTCTGTAAAATGTGTTTAAACTTAAGGTGGAATATTGGCTTTTTTTTCAGCCTTTACAAAAAAATTTTTTAGATGTTGCTGGGGTTTCTTGATAAGGAACTAGTTGTCAGGGACCAGGAATGTGGTGCTCTTGTTGATCTCCATGGAGGATATTTAGTGGAGAGTTACTGTGCTTTCCTTGCACCAACAACCATCTCTTTAGTTTTCTTATTAGTTTTGTCAGGAAGCCCAGGATCCAGTTGGTCGCCTCAGTAGGCTCAGCTTTCATGTACTAAAGAATAAATGTGTTCAATGCTGAATTAAAGTCTAAGAACATATAACTGAACATATTCATCCTTTTTTTTTCAGCTGGCTAAGTGGTCATTTGTTCAGAGTTTTGATTGGCCTCATGAAATGCCTCTCAAAGCACTTTATGAAAGATGTGATGAGATGGTAGTTATTGAGGAAGTACTTTAAAAACAAGGGTTTGAGAACAATAATGGTAGTGTTCAAGCATGTTGGTCTGATGGCACTGCTCTTACTGTCGTAAGACACAGTATGCGGTTATTTGGAGGAGAGGTTGTCTTTAACCAAGCATAGACGTTAACTGGCGAATCTGAATGGAGGCATCACGTAACAGACAGATGTAGTGGCCCAGGGTTGCCACATCATACAACTATTCTGAATGTGGCGGAATGTAAGGTAGATTTGCCTCACTTTTAGCAATGTCCATATGTTGATGCAGAAGAAGCTCTGAATGATTTGAAATAAGCAAGAATAAACAGTCCCTTCTAAATGTGTGTTTAGCATATTTGACAAGGTGTTATGGCTTAATGACTGGGTCAGAGTATTTCCAAAGTGGCAGGTCTTGATAGTACCTATCAAAAGTGATCCAAGAAAGAATAACTGGTGAACAGGTCATAGGGTCATGGGTGCCCAAGACCCACTGGTGCATGTGAGGAACAAAAGCTTGCTTCTCTGGTCTGATTTGACAGAATTACTGTTCTATTGTAAAACAAATTTTTGAAAAAAGTAATGGCGGCCATGAAAGAAAGGTGTGGGTCTATGCTGCCCTCGCCTATGGTTTTCTGTAGTTAACAAGTGTCATCTATATTTATAATTTGATTCACTGTGCCCTAACTGACCATCAGACACATGCTGATCTTTAATTACCTACTGTACCCTTGCTGGCTCGTGTGGATACTGAACCAGGTTCCCAGGTAGCCTTAGCAACTTTGGTGAATCCATAAAAGTTCCTAAGTATTTCCAGAGGATATGACAGGGCCCTACAACTCACCAGTTTGGCAAGGCTCCCAGCCCTTGGTGTTCCAAGGCCTAAGGTAAATAACAACTGGTAATTACAGTTCATCCAGAGTCCACACACCAACAAGTACTTTCCTCGTTGCCAGTATGCCGACAACAGTGTTGTGCGCCACCACTTTAATCTTGCTAGAATTAGCTTGAATTCATGAACAACTCCTGTAACAAGTCATGTGTTGAACAGGCACACCAGTTTCTTGCAATTGTGGTACCATCTGAGGATATCTTGCTTCCTCACCCTGTCATGATCTGGTGATAATGCAGATCTTTGCCTTTTTAATGGTTTTCATTTATAGTTCAAACTTTTATTATGAATGACAAAAACAATTGAAGAAGTTCTAATAATAGGATGAGATGATATACACTGTCCTTGTCGAGCTGAGCAATGGAAGAAGGTGGCCTGGTCTGATGGATCATGTTTTCTTTCTCTTCATCATGTAAACAGTGTGTGTGTGTGTGTGTGTGTGTGTGTGTGTGTGTGTGTGTGTGTGCGCGTGCATCACTTACCTGGGTAGATGGCATCAGCATACATTATGTGATAAAGTTGGCGGAAGCTCTGCAATGTGCTGGGCAATAATCTGCTGGGAAACTTGGGTTGTTGTATTTATTTGAATCATACATACCTAAAAATATTGCAGAACAAGTACACACCTTCATGGCAATGGTTTTCCCTAATGGCAGTTGCCTGCTTCAGGATAACCCACCCTGCCACACTGCTCATAAATTAATTTTTCTTAACAATTGATTGAGTAACATGACAAAATGTTTAAGATTTTGACTTGGCCTGCTAATCTAGCATGTGTGTGGGGTGTGCTGAACATGTAATTCCTGTCCATAGATGCCCTCTTGCACTCTACAGGACTCAAAGGATCTCCTCCTCATTGTGTTCATGGGCCTTTGTGGAGCCCATGCCTTAAAAGCCCATGGGTCATAGCTGTTTGTTGGGACAAGGGGGATAAATACAATATTTGGCAAGTCGTTTAAATGTTATGGATGATGGCTGCAGGTATCAAATTTTTTGAGGGAGGTGAAGCAAGGAAAATAATAATAAAAAAACAGAAGCACATATAAGCATTTAGGGCGGCTGGATAAGTATTTTAAGTTTCAAACATGGATCTACGTTGTCTGGCCACAAAAGTCCACAGTGCATCTTGTGAAGGGACGTAGGACAAAATTCTTATAAATGGTGATTCTCCTGAATCGACAGTGCAAGCAACTACAAAAGTATATCCAGTGTCTTCTTGTGCCAGTCCCAAGTCTGGATAAATGCAGAGAGTTGTGTCAGGAAGGTCATCCGACATAAAACATTTGCCAAATGCAAATCACGAATATAATTCCCATACCGGATCGTTGTGGCCCGGGTTAACAACAACCGCCACTGGTGTTGTTGACCTACAGGGTGCTGGTGGAAATTGGGCTACTGTTGGTCGAAGAAGGAGAGGAGGAAGGCGTGTTCGAAAGCAGAGAGAGAAGAGGAAAGGCAAGAGTTAAGGAGTGATAGTAGGGACTTTAAATGTTGGGACCATGACAGGGAAGGGAAGAGAGTTGGTTGATATGAAGAGTGGAAAGGCTGTTGGTCCTGATGACATACCTGTGGAGGTATGGAAGTGCTTAGGAGAGGTGGCAGTAGAGTTTCTGACTAGTTTGTTTAACAAGATCTTGGAGAGTGAGAGGATCCCAGAGGAATGGAGGAGAAGTGTATTGGTGCCAATTTTTAAGAACAAGGGAGATGTGCAAAGCTGTGGCAATTATAGAGGTATAAAGCTAATGAGCCAGACAATGAAGCTGGGAGAGAGTAGTGGACGCTAGGTTAAGGGCAGAGGTAAGCATTTGTGAGCAGCAATATGGTTTTATGCCTAGAAAGAGTACATCAGATGCAGTATTTGCTTTGAGGATGCTGGCGGAGAAGTACAGAGAAGGTAACAGGGAGTTGCATTGTGTCCTTGTAGATTTAGAGAAAGCGTATGACAGGGTGCCAAGAGAGGAGCTGTGGTATTGTATGAAGGTCTGGAGTGGTAGATAAGTATGTTAGAGTGGTGCAGGACATGCATGAGTGCTGTAAGACAGTGGTGAGATGTGCTGTAGGTGTGACAGAAGAGTTCAAGGTGGAGGTGGGTCTGCATCAAGGATCGGCTCTAAGCCCCTTTTTGTTTGCTCTGGTGATGGACAGGATGACAAATGAGGTAAGACAGGAGTCTCCATGGACTATGATGTTTGCAAATGACATTGTGCTTTGTAGCGAGAGCAGGGAACAGGTGAAGGAACATTGGGAGAGGTGGAGGTATGCTCTGGAAAGCAGAGGAATGAAGGTTAGCCGCAGCAAGACAGTATACATGTGTGTAAATGAGAGGGACCCAGGAGGATCGGTGAGGCTACAGGGAGCAAAGGTAAAGAAGGTGCAGGATTTTAAGTACTCAGGGTCAACTGTCCAGAGCAACGGAGAGTGTTCAAAAGAGGTGAGGAGGCGGGTACAGGCAGGTTGGAATGGGTGGAGAAAAGTGTCAGGTGTGTTGTGCGATAAAAGAGTATCAGCGAGAATGAAAGGAAAGGTCAGTGACAGGACAGTGGCGCTGAAGTAAGGACAAGAGGCAGAGTTGGAGGTAGCAGAGCTGAAGATGTTGAGGTTCTCTTTGGGAGTGACAAGGATGGATAGGATCAAGAATGAGTTCATCAGAGGGACAACACATGTTAGATGTTTTGGAGATAAAGTCAGAGAGGCGAGATTGAGGTGGTATGGACATGTTCAGAGGAGAGATTGTGAATATATTGGTAGAAGGATGCTGAGGTTGCCAGGCAGGAGGTCTAGATGCAGACCAAAGAGGAGATTTATGGAGTGAGAGAGGACATGAAGTTAGTTGGTGTGAGAAAAGAGGATGCAGAGGATAGGGTTAGATGGAGGCAAATGATTCGCTGTGGAGACCCCTGAAAGGGAACAGCCGAAAGACAAAGAAGAAGATCTCTGACGAGAAATAGTTTGTAATAAAAATACAGATATAGTTCTACCATTAAACAAATCCAACCTAGATTTCCTTTTTTATTTTGTCATCAAAGAAAGAAGACTATACTCATGCCTTCCAGGGACAGACATATGACATATTTTAGAATATAACATGTCCAAAGAGCATCTGTTGGTGAGATTCCACCAAATAAATGGCCAACTGCTGGAATTGTTTCATCTGGAAAAATGGAAATCTTGTTAACTCTGGCTACCCAAAGTTGCATTAACTTGAACATGGCAAGAAATAACCTCTGGCTGAACATTCTGAAAATTCATGTGAAACAATGTGTAGACGCTGCTGTTTCATTAATGACTGCCAACATGTTTTACAATATGCCACTAATGGTCATACACTATATGGTTTAAAATTCTTATAGAGTAGGAATTATCTGCGAATTCCTTTGGGGATTGTTTCTACTAAAATCTTTATGACTTTGTGGTTTTTAGGGGAGAAAACTCCATGTGGAGTCCATTCATTTTCCCTGATTGTTAGGAATATCAAGACACCTCACTGGTTAAATATGTAATAACTACATCCAACTCTTCTTCTTGGCTAATTGCCACCCTGATCTCTACTCCAATTTAATACAATCAAGTACAATTTTTTTTCTGTCACATGCACAACAATACACATAGTATGATATGCAGTGAAATGCTTATTGTAGTGTCAAGTTTGGCCTAATATCTTAATGAATGACGATCTCGGCTGAGGTGGCTAGTAGCCCACTAGTCATTCCCTTGAATATTTAGCCATTAAAACTTCTGATCTTTTAAAGTCAACAGATAACTTGTCGCCAATTAGAAAAAAAGACACATACAACGGTACACACAATCAGTAGCACATTACACATCCCCTTGTAAAGTCCTGACATCAAGCCAAGCCGTTTCCCATGTTTGGGCCATTAAGGGTGTTCCTGGGAGGCCATACAGCCAGCCGACCATGTCTTCCTACCTTGATGGTGTTTAAGCACTAGTGAAAGTCTGGGATAAGTACAATAGTGTAGACGGAAATGATGTGGAAAAATAAAGGTAGTTTTTATCTCTCACAACAGAGCTCGGTTATTCTGCACAATCAAAAGTCCTGGTTTGATTTGAATGCCCCTCATATAAGGACTTCACTTGCTTACTGTACGTGCAGTTTATAAAGATCTTTGGTTCATTTCCAGCTACTCCAGTCTGCTAATAAACAACATTGATACTACCATCATGTGCTAATAAACCTAAAGCCAGCTTCTTTTCACCTGTGATTACACAACGCTGCAGTGTTGCACAGCTTAGTTTGTTCTGCAAAAACAGGCCTTGGAACAACATTTTTGCCCAAATGCATAACAACCTGTCTGTTTATGTGATCACTGACCCTTGTGTCATCTTGTATTATGAATGTTTTTTGAATAGCGCCTGTATTTGTACTACCGAAAAAAGAGTGTCTTATTAGACATTTTATTATGATCTGAACAAATCTTAAAGCAGTGGTACCCAGCTCCAGTCCGAGTGACCTGGTTGGTCTGAAACAGCTTAGTGATTTTGCTGTTTATAGATACTTTAGGTGAATTTATAATGCCACCAAAGTGCCATGACATTTTTATATAGTACATTTTTATAGTATATAAGGGCATTTGGGTCTAGGTGGTAGGTTTCTCGTCTGGGTTTGATTCCCAGACAATGCCCTAACCCCAGCCACTGAATGCAATGCCAAGTCAATCTCACAAATGAAGCAGCCCAAAGACTAATAACAACATATATATAGTATACCTCATGTTTTTATTAATAAAGAGTAGGAAGTATGAATATTTTTTCCCTATAAATGCGTGTTTTATTTTTGTACATGCTTAGGAATATATATTCATGTATTCATATTTGTACAAAAAGTTATACTGTATAAATTAGAAGTTAATACATGCACTGGAACAATATAAAATAACAAAATGTGCCTAAATAGTTATTTCCCCCTGACCCAAGAAAGAACATGAAAAGCTCCTGAAAAGCTGCAAGTGCTTGTAATGAGGACTAGTAGATTTCACCAGTGAGTGATCCTGCTTAAGGATTTAATGTCACAAGTGATGCACTCTGTAAACCCCCTACTGGTACAAGGGTTTCAACCACGACTTTGCTAAGGAGACCTAATTCTTTGTGGTTCAAGTGGATACAAGCTACCAGGCGCCCTTGGGAAGTGCATAAGCCTCTGTTGATGTTTTCGTTGTGTAAAGAGCAGAGAGTATGTATTATCTTCCCAAAGACGAAAGCAAGGAGTCATTTCAATGTCAAGGTTTAGATATTAACACAATGTGATCTGCTATTTGATTTTTATCATTTTAATAATGTTTACATTGTAAAATATATGACAATTGATAAATTGTTACATTGTTGTTGTTTTTTTATTTATTTTTTTTACAAAAAGACTAGAATATATTTGTATACATACCAACATATAAATATTCAGTATTGACAAAGGCAAAACTGGTGGATTAAAACCACTCCTAGAATAAAAAGTGTTTCCTAAATGTTTTCAGAGTGAGGATTGTGCAGCAGTGCCCTCTGCTGGGCGGAAAGTGTATCATGGATTCTTTTTTTTAAAATATGCTATTGTATAACTCCGAATGACAAGGTGATCATCTGTTTTTACTTGGATTAATTTTTTAATCATAGGTAGGCTCATTGATCAAGAATTACTGCGATAACGTTGTGATATTTAATTATGTTATTTTAAATGTTTTTTGTCAAAAAAAAAAGGAAATTATTATGTATAAAGTTCAATGGCAAAATCTCACACATTCTTATACAAGTCTTATAAATCACATACTAATATATAGATCAATGCAAGTCATGTTAAGATATTGTGCATAAAATGTGAGACAAATATTAGATGCATTAATTTTCACTTCCACACAGAAATGCCAGTTTGAGCAACCTGCATTGCTTTTCAAAAATGTTTCATCACCTTGAATATATATTAAGTTAATATGCAATCAGGTAAAGTCATGTAAACCCAAATCGGTAACACAAAATACAGTGTTGCCATACAGTCCATTCTATAACATCCTGCCTGTTTTAGTAAAAGCAACACAACATACCTTATTATAACCATGATTCCCAAATGAATGCATGCAAAATTAGGCTAAATTAAGAGCTGGTTTACCTGTATTTGCAACACACTTGCTGTTTGCAGTGCATTTTCAGCAACATCCTTGCAGAATGACTTTGCTTATCCTCCTCTCCTGACACTTCTGATGTCTTTCCTCTTCTTCGCTCTGCTGTGCAGTGGTGGAAGAGAGAAGCTGAGAGAGAAGGGGAGAAGCTGCTTTTTATATGAGACGCTGTGTGTGGTGTATCAGTAGCGGTTCTGGATCTTGGACCAATTGGAAGAAAACATGTGCACGAGACCATCTGTAATGGAAAAACAAATCCCATAACGATGGCATGGATTTTGTACAGCAAAATGCTTAGGCAACAGATGTACTGCAAGATGTACATACCTCAACACACACTTTCTTACACTGTATCTGTTTTCATAGAAAAGCTGACAACTTTATTATTTGTAAAAAATAATAATAATAATAAAAACTCCACCAATTCAAAGCTAATCAAATTGGGATTTAAAGTGGTTTTCTTTCAGATAAATATAGAATGAATTCTACCATTGCACTGATTATAAGCATCATTTGTCATTATTAGTATTTTGCATGGATCACAACCATATGCATAAGCATGACCACAACCCGAACAGATCCCAGAGTTCCACTTTTGCATGGAAAGTGCTGGCCAGAGCTGGGTCTTCACTATCACATGCATGAATAGACTGTCCACAGTAACCTCTGCTCTGGCTTATGGCATGCCTTTGAACTAATCCGCTCTGATTGAGCTCGGCCAGACATCTGTGAATGGACACCTGTAATTTTTAGACTATTTGTGAACCAAGCTCCAGCTTGCTTATTCCAATTCACTGGATGGACAGGTGGTCAGTATCTTATCTGAGCCTAAAGTAGTAAAGCTGAACTTCACTAATTTCTTTTGAAAGCCTCTTTGAAGTCTTTTTTTTAGCGCAAACAAATGTTGCGCCTGTTCTAAGCTGTTCTAAAATGTTGCTGCTCTACTGTATGACATGTATAAATGCACTCACACACACAAACATACATTCATATGGAAAGTGCACCTAATGGCTCTTTTGGGACATAAAACTGCAGCAAAGTGTGTGGAGTTGAAATAGACCAACGCAAAACATCTTCAGTCTCCTCACCCGTCATATTCATAACTCATTCTGAATGCAGGACTCTTCTTATGATGGACAACATCTGTGTGAAGTGGGGGGTGGTGGGTGACAGAAGAGAGAGATAAAAGAGGGGAAATAGAGAACAGAAGTTATAACTAAAGTCACCTGGCATATGGACGTAGCATCTGCTTGAAAAAAGCGCACGGTATCACAGACAGACTCAACTCTCATTCACAATCTGCTCCTGACAAGAGCAAGGGAACTTAGCCAGAGAGCTTATAAAGGAATTCCAGGTTTACACTTAATCCATGTACAATGAATGGATCCAACTGTTTTGCTCAGCCTTTTACCTGTAATGTCTTGTTGCTACAGACACTTTGGGTACCCTGCTTAGATCTGAATATTTTTACTTTAGTTTTATTACTTTTACTACTACCTACATTTAAAACCTAAATACATTGTAGTTATATATAGTATATATATCCATAGCATAAATATACAACCCTATACACACACTAGTGCACAATAATTGTGTATTCTGACATTTTTCCCTTCTTAAATCACAGATCTTCCTACTTTTTGCATGCCTGTTCCAAGAGCAGCTGGACTTGAATGCACTGTTTCTGTTCTCCTCAGCTGCTTCAGGGAGGCATGTGGTGTGTGTGAGACTCCACTCCGGGTTTTTTTCACCTCTCTTCATCTCTCATCAGCCACACACAACGTCCCAGCTCAGCCCACACACCTCTGTCTGGCATGCATAAGTTCAAAAATGTTCAGACTTGCTTAAAGGATTATTATTATTATTATTATTATAAATAATCATAATTAGTTATTATTATTAATAATAATAATAATAATAATAATAATAATAATAACAACAACAACAACAACAATAACAATAATAATAATAATAATTGCATTGCATGACAAGAAACTCGTTACACAAAGCAGGGGATAACTTCTATGTGGTACCAACCTATCACAAGACAGAGGCACACAAACACACTTATACAGACACAGTGATACACCACCCAGCCTACAGTCTTTGGACCGGGGGTGGGGGGGTCTAATTATTATTATTATTATTATTATTATTATTATAAATGTTTAGTGATCTCTTTAAAAACAAACCAATAATGCACTTTTAGGAATAAAATTTGTAATCTATATTCACATTTCCAGGTAAAAGATTCATAGTGCAGAAGCCCAAGAGACCAAGAAAATGAGAGTTTGTTACCTTTATTTCTGTAATTATGGGATCTTACAGTTTGTGTGTCAGTCGTCATGCTGTGTAATGTGGAGGCAGGAAACCCCCAGTGAGGTCAGTGATGTATATCCAGGAGGCCCCTGGCTGTCTTGCTTTTTTTGTGTTACATAATGGTGGCGCAGATTATTATCAATAAGTGTAAAGTTCATATTTTTTTGTCATAAGCCTAATTGAGAGGTCGATTAAACAAGTATAAACAGTATAAGCCTTAACTGCAATTTCATAATTAAAACAAAGAAGACATTTTAATATGATACACAGTGGTTCAAATTTACATTAAATGGAAAGCTCAGGAATACAAGGCTTTACGCTCTTAGAAATAAAGGTACTATACACTACTTTTTCCCTTGTAACTGGAGTGGTATTTAGTGTTTATCATTCAAAAATCATTTAATGGTCATAAATGGACTGGATTAAAATATTAATAGTAATGCTAAAGATTTTTGAAAAAGATTAGGAAAGACACTAAGGGTGTGTAACTACACATTTACCTATTTAAGTACAGGAATTAATCTTGTTTTTAAGCGTTGATTAAATTGGCATGATTGCACATCAAGTCCATAGATGTAGATGAAGTTTTGTGATTCATTTTTTCCCCTACATAAAACCATATGTAGAATCACAATTAAATGACTTTAGAATAATTGTATGTAGAAAACAAAATAACAAACAAATAACAAACAAACAAACAAACAAATTAGATTTTTGCTGCATTTTCACAGACTGGGTCACATATTTGCCTAATTGTTTATGAATAAAACTTATACGGTGGTCATAAGAGGGACATAGCAAACTAGTTTAAAAAGTTGCTGGTTACTGTAACAGAACAGCTGATTTTGTTTTCATGTAGTCTTTAGTAGTAGTTGTAGTACTTAGAATTAGTAGTAGTAGTAGTACTTATAGTAGACTAGTAATAGTAATGATGGTGATAGTAGCCTGGTAGTAGCAATCATATTAACAGTGAAGGTAGGTTAGTAGTGGTGTTAGTGTTAGGAGTATTAATAGTAATAGTAATGATAGTACAGACTGGCAGTAGTAGTGATAGAAGTTGTAGTACTAATTATAATAGACTATTAGTAGTAGTGAAGGTAGGTTAGGAGTAGTTGTGTTGATGTTAGAAGTAATAGTAGTAATGATAGTACAGACTGGCAGTAGTAATAATAGAAGTCTAGCAGTAGTTGTTGAAGCAGTAGTACTAGTTAAAGTGTATTAGTAGTAGTGAAGTTAGGTAAATAGTATTAGTAGTACTAGTAATAGTAGTAGATAGTAAATAGTAATAGTAGTAGTGATAAAAGTTGTAGTATTAACTATAGTAGACTACTAGTAGTAGTGAAGGTAGGTTAGGAGTAGTTGTATTAATGTTAGGAGTAATAGTAGTAGCGATATAGGTCTAGCAGTAGTTGTTGAAGCAGTAGTACTAGTTAAAGTATATTAGTAGTAGTGAAGGTAGGTAAATAGTATTAGTAGTAATGGTAATGAATGTACAGACTGGCAGTAGTAGTGATAAAAGTTGTAGTACTAACTATAGTAGACTACTGGTAGTAGTGAAGGTAGGTTAGGAGTTGTTGTATTAATGTTAGGAGTAATAGTAGTAGTGATAGAAGTCTAGCAGTAGTTGTTGAAGCAGTAGTACTAGTTAAAGTATATTAGTAGTAGTGAAGGTAGGTTAGAAGTAGTTGTGTTGATGTTAAAAGTAATAGTAGTAATGATAGGACAGACTGGCGGTAGTAATAATAGAAGTCTAGCAGTAGTTGTTGAAGCAGTAGTACTAGTTAAAGTATATTAGTAGTAGTAAAGGTAGGTAAATAGTATTAGTAGTAATGGTAATGAATGTACAGACTGGCAGTAGTAGTGATAAAAGTTGTAGTACTAACTATAGTAGACTACTAGTAGTAGTGAAGGTAGGTTAGGAGTTGTTGTATTAATGTTAGGAGTAATAGTAGTAGTGATAGAAAGCTAGCAGTAGTTGTTGAAGCAGTAGTACTAGTTAAAGTATATTAGTAGTAGTGAAGGTAGGTTAGGAGTTGTTGTATTAATGTTGGGAGTAATAGTAGTAATGATAGGACAGACTGTCGGTAGTAATAATAGAAGTCTAGCAGTAGTTGTAGAAGCAGTAGTACTAGTTAAAGTATATTAGTAGTAGTGAAGGTAGGTAAATAGTATTAGTAGTAATAGTAATGAATGTACAGACTGGCAGTAGTAGTGATAAAAGTTGTAGTACTAACTATAGTAGACTACTAGTAGTAGTGAAGGTAGGTTAGGAGTTGTTGTATTAATGTTAGGAGTAATAGTAGTAGTGATAGAAGTCTAGCAGTAGTTGTAGAAGCAGTAGTACTAGTTAATGTATATTAGTAGTAGTGAAGGTAGGTAAATAGTATTAGTAGTAATAGTAATGAATGTACAGACTGGCAGTAGTAGTGATAAAAGTTGTAGTAGCCTACTAACTATAGTAGACTACTAGTAGTAGTGAAGGTAGGTTAGGAGTTGTTGTATTAATGTTAGGAGTAATAGTAGTAGTGATAGAAGTCTAGCAGTAGTTGTTGAAGCAGTAGTACTAGTTAAAGTATATTAGTAGTAGTGAAGGTAGGTTAGGAGTAGTTGTGTTGATGTTAAAAGTAATAGTAGTAATGATAGGACAGACTGGCGGTAGTAATAATAGAAGTCTAGCAGTAGTTGTTGAAGCAGTAGTACTAGTTAAAGTATATTAGTAGTAGTGAAGGTAGGTAAATAGTATTAGTAGTAATGGTAATGAATGTACAGACTGGCAGTAGTAGTGATAAAAGTTGTAGTACTAACTATAGTAGACTACTAGTAGTAGTGAAGGTAGGTTAGGAGTTGTTGTATTAATGTTAGGAGTAATAGTAGTAGTGATAGAAAGCTAGCAGTAGTTGTTGAAGCAGTAGTACTAGTTAAAGTATATTAGTAGTAGTGAAGGTAGGTTAGGAGTTGTTGTATTAATGTTGGGAGTAATAGTAGTAATGATAGGACAGACTGGCGGTAGTAATAATAGAAGTCTAGCAGTAGTTGTAGAAGCAGTAGTACTAGTTAAAGTATATTAGTAGTAGTGAAGGTAGGTAAATAGTATTAGTAGTAATAGTAATGAATGTACAGACTGGCAGTAGTAGTGATAAAAGTTGTAGTAGCCTACTAACTATAGTAGACTACTAGTAGTAGTGAAGGTAGGTTAGGAGTTGTTGTATTAATGTTAGGAGTAATAGTAGTAGTGATAGAAGTCTAGCAGTAGTTGTAGAAGCAGTAGTACTAGTTAATGTATATTAGTAGTAGTGAAGGTAGGTAAATAGTATTAGTAGTAATAGTAATGAATGTACAGACTGGCAGTAGTAGTGATAAAAGTTGTAGAGCCTACTAACTATAGTAGACTACTAGTAGTAGTGAAGGTAGGTTAGGAGTTGTTGTATTAATGTTAGGAGTAATAGTAGTAGTGATAGAAGTCTAGCAGTAGTTGTAGAAGCAGTAGTACTAGTTAAAGTATATTAGTAGTAGTGAAGCTAGGTAAATAGTATTAGTAGTAATAGTAATGAATGTACAGACTGGCAGTAGTAGTGATAAAAGTTGTAGTACTAACTATAGTAGACTACTAGTAGTAGTGAAGGTAGGTTAGGAGTTGTTGTATTAATGTTAGGAGTAATAGTAGTAGTGATAGAAGTCTAGCAGTAGTTGTAGAAGCAGTAGTACTAGTTAAAGTATATTAGTAGTAGTGAAGGTAGGTAAATAGTATTAGTAGTAATAGTAATGAATGTACAGACTGGCAGTAGTAGTGATAAAAGTTGTAGTAGCCTACTAACTATAGTAGACTACTAGTAGTAGTGAAGGTAGGTTAGGAGTTGTTGTATTAATGTTAGGAGTAATAGTAGTAGTGATAGAAGTCTAGCAGTAGTTGTAGAAGCAGTAGTACTAGTTAAAGTATATTAGTAGTAGTGAAGCTAGGTAAATAGTATTAGTAGTAATAGTAATGAATGTACAGACTGGCAGTAGTAGTGATAAAAGTTGTAGTACTAACTATAGTAGACTACTAGTAGTAGTGAAGGTAGGTTAGGAGTTGTTGTATTAATGTTAGGAGTAATAGTAGTAGTGATAGAAGTCTGGCAGTAGTTGTAGAAGCAGTAGTACTAGTTAAAGTATATTAGTAGTAGTGAAGGTAGGTAAATAGTATTAGTAGTAATGGTAGTGAATGTACAGACTGGCAGTAGTAGTGAGAGAAGCCTAGTAACTGTAGTGGAAGTGGTTGTAGTAGTATTTAAAGCTAAAAGTAGCTGTGTAGTCAGTCTACTTCGAAATAACTTCATTAGACGATGCTTGAAACAGGAGAGGAGTAAGTTACAGTCTCAGCAGTTAGACTCTCTCTCTCTCTTTCCTTGAAGAAAAACAGAAAGTTCACTTCCTGTTTCGGGGTGGTCCTCGGAGTGTGTTGCAGCAGGAGCAGGAGGGGGGCTCAGGGCTCAGCTCGCATGCTCTCACTGCCTCGGAAACTTCGGGCTCTGTGCAGCCGGATCCCCGACATGGAGCTCACCTTCACCGCTCAGCCCAAACTCCTGCTACTTTAGTGGAAACTTTCTTTCATGGATGTGTTACTGTTGGTCCCGTGTGTGTAAAGTGGACAACTGCGTGCTGGAGTGTGTGCTGTTCACTGTAGTTCACGCGCCTGAACTCCATCTGTGTGTGTGTGTGTGTGTGTGTGTCCAGCAGGAGAGAGAAAGACGGGCTTTATTGGAAATTCTCTCTCAAACCCCCGGTGGGAAGCTCAGCTCTCCGCTTCAGCCCTGCGCAGTCCTCCTGCTTCTTTTATTTTATTTTGTTTTATTTAGGGAAAGCTGAGTGTGTTTTTTTTTGTTTGTTTGTTTGTTTGCTTGTTTATTTTCGTGGACAGGGAGAGTTTAAGGCCAGACAGACTGATGCGGACTGCTGGAGAATCTGAAAGGTAAGTCTCATTTGAACTTCTCTTGTGTGTGTGTGTGCGTTAATTCATTAATGTTCGGACTGAGTAAATAATTCATCCTCATTAGAGGTAAGGATGTCAATGGCATTTTTACGAGACCTTAAAAAGGCTAATATGTGTAAAGACTCGAGTGCTGGCCTGGAGTAAAGTGTGCTGGAGTGTTAATCAAGTGGAATGTTTGCGCATTGATTAGCAAACCAAACATGTCTCTATATGACACACTGCTGAGGAGAATCACTTGACTAGAGATGGGAAGCATAAGCACATAAGCATACATCCAGACACATACAGCTGTAGTCTCTCAGTACTCTCAGAAGCTTACTGAATGAATAGAATAGACTTTTGCACTCTGGGTAATGAGGTTTACTTGCTGATTCCTGAACAATCATCCATGCTGCTCAAAAGCACTTCTGAAGCTGTTGTATGTGCAGGTTTATATGTTAAATTTTTACTTCATTCATATTCCTGCACGTTGCACGGCAAAGCTGAATGCTTCAGTCTGAGTTTTATGTGTCAGCCAGAAATAAAATGTCTGATGGTGGTCTTCTGGGGTCAACTAAGGCATTCTGCTGCTTTCCACAAAAAATACTTATACAAGTCCCGGCAAAGACATGCACAAGATACGAGCACATCTATATTCCCGTATGCATGCGCCCTTCAGAATCGCCTGCTTGATTTTCTTTTTAAAACAAGCTCTTTCTGTGGCAACTTTGTCACTTTTGATACGAGGTCCCAGGAAGCCTTCTTCTTCTTCAGCCTGGAGGTCACCGAATTCCTGTGTGGCTCGAGGGCCGCACCTCAGCAGCTGTTTCTCGTAACCTGAAATACTTGGGAAGCAAATATCTTTTCCAAATGTGCGTCACCACGGTCAGGACCAGACAACAGGCTTGAAATGTTGGTGATGGTATTTAAAAATGAATCGATCTTGGACATTTTGGATTTACACACAATTTCAATCACCTAATGTCTGGAAAAAAAATCTGCTCGTTTACTTTTTCTCTGCACTATAAACTACAAGCCACCAAATCATAGAAACCAAAAATTAAAATTGGACAGAATAGATATACAAAACAATTTGAATAAATAAAAAAAAAATTGTGTTGTAATTTTTCACAAATAGGCATATGCTTTCTGACATTCTCTGACAAAAAAAAAGTTGCCTAATTGCGGTGGCAGCCATTTTGAAACCTGAATTATTTTATTCTATTATAATTTAACGTTATTAAAATAGCTTTATTATGATATTTTGGTATGTACAAATTGTATTTCTTATTTGTTCACACAGCATTTGAAACGAAAAGGTTTAATAATTGTAAAGTACTTGTTAAGTACATTAGAATCAAAGAAAGTTTAAAACAAAGAAGACTTAGCGAGTTACTTTAGTTAAGATCAAATTCTATCATCCCTTCCTATTTAATTGAAATTAAATAGTGAAATACACAAACTCAGCATGGTTCTGAATACTACAATATGCCAAGGCAATGTTAGCGTGATGTATCAGAACATTATTTTTTGTACTTTTCCAAGAAAAAAAATCAAAACAGATTTTTCACATCTGCTCCCTTTTTTTGCTTTTTTTGGACTACTTTGTTGTTTTTTTGCGTGATTACTTGAATTGATCAAAAAATCTGAAATGAATTTGAACGTTTCAGTGTAAACATGAGAGAAGGAGAGCGATGGTTGAGAGGAGTTTTGAAAGAGGGGGAGATCCGGAGTTTTGAGTGTAAAAGCTTATGTAAGCTTTACTAATCTTCATAATTGCAGTGTAAAGAGCTCAGTCAGGCGTTTACTGTGGTTAGATCCCCTAAACATCATAAACTCGACAAAAAAAAATTCCCATAAATGACTTGTGTTGTGGTTTGCATGAATTGGGGGTATTTCAGCAGGAACAAGGAGCTGATACAGATTAAGTAAATTTCATAGTTGACGTTTTGGCTTATTATTATTATTATTATGAGGGAAGGGACAATAATTACTAATTGAACAGTGTCCAAAACCATCTTTAACTTCAGTTGAACTCCAATAGGGAGATATTTCCTTCCCATCTTGTGATCATCTCAGTACTCTACACTTCACCAGAGGCCACGCGATCACAGTCTCGCGATACTTGGTGCCGATAAGATCTATACTTGCGGTTCTATAAGTATCACAAATTAAAAAAAAATCTGTATTATTTTTTACAAATTTGAAACTTTTGGTTTTTTTTTTTTACAAATTTGAAACAAATTTTGGAAAATTTTTTGCTCCTATACACAGGATGCCAGCATGTGAACAGTTCAGAGTCCACTACTTACAATATAATAGAGCAACATTTTACCACCTCAAATGCAAACATATAAATTACAAAATAATAAATCGATAGATTTTTAAGTCAACATGGCGAAACATAAATTGCCACTCAAAAGAATTGATCTGTGACATACACACACACACACTTTTATTCACAACCATACACATTCCTTTGGAAGTACACTGCTACAGGTTGACATGGTAGCTGAACTTGCCCTATGAGAGGTGAGAATGACTCAGTAGGGTTTCTTCCTCTCCCCTGTTATTCATTATTAGTGTTTGATGGAGCAGTGTTAGGGCCAAAAGGCTCTCATTAGCAAGCACCCTCCCATCCATACATCCACACAAACACGCACACACACACACACACACACACACACACACACACACACACACACACATACACTTACAGCTGAACTTCCTTTTTAATCAGGCCTACCAGACTATCTTCAGTTCCAAACAGTGAGGTGACAAGGGGCTGGCGTATGCGTGTCAACATGGAGGTGGAGACCTGAAGATTAAACTTCACTTGCAAATCAGCGTAGTTGTTATGTCATTATCACATGCTTATTATGCTCTAATAGAGTTCTTCAAGCTTGTGTGACACATCGTTGAAGGATAAATCCAGCGTCTCCAGTCCTAGAGCACATAGGCTTTAACTTTAAACTTCGGTTTTTTTTGTTTTGTTTTTTTTGTGATTGAGCTTGTTGTCAAGCAAAACCAATTTTTTATTTATCCTTTGTAAAAAGAAGAAATCAATCACAGTGAGGGGATTAGCTGAAAATGCAAAACGCATATGGGTGGGATGCCGCTTACTGCTTGACTTAGATGTGTGTGTGTAAGCGAATGAGTGAGCCTGTCTGTGTCAGCGAGCAGGCAGGCAGCATCAAGTGCTGTGTTTTTTCCACACTAGATTCCTTTTTCAGACTGCGCAGCGAGATGCACTCGTCACGTGAGCCTTTCCTTTTGCTTCACCCCTCCACTCCTCCCTCCAGTGTAGAGACCACCCTCATAGGGAGCGTAGCCCCCAATCAGCCCCTTTCACACCCCGTGAACCTGAAACAATCAGAGTTTAATAGCAGCTGTCCATCCGCGCTCCAGCCAGAGAGAAAGACAGAAACACACCGAGCAAAAGATTCACACTAAATGTCCCCCGCTCGCTCTTTCTCTATGTCTCTGTCTTTTTCTCTCTCTCTCTCTCTCTCTCTCTCTCTCCCTCTCTCTGTCTTTATCCCTTTACAAGCCTTTTGTCTTTCTTCTCTTCTTCGTTCTGTGGGTAAGGAAAACCTAAGAAAGGACACGGCTGATGCTGTGCCTTTTATCCTTTTTGCCTACAAGAGTGTGGATGTATATTTTATAAGCCTACTTTTCTTTCTTTCTTTCTTTTTTTCTTTTTTCTTCTCGACAATCTGCAACAGGTTAAAGTTATGTGTGCCCCTCAATTGTTCTTGCCTAATGATTACCCCTGGAGACTTTTTAAAACAAAATTGGATTTGGTCTTGCAAAGCTACAGGTGTAGTGAGTATAGAATGTCAACGTTAAAGCAGAGAACGGGTTAGAGATTTTCAGGTGTATCTCTGAATGTCATTGTAATGAGTTTTTGTCATTGATTGTTGGGTCAGTGACTTGGGTCTTCTCAAGGGGGAAATTTAATGGATGGGGGGAGGGCTTCAGCAGTATTGCTAAGTAGTTGGTTTGACACAAAAGGGCAAAGGCATTAGATGTTTAGCCTTGGGATGATCAGTTCAGACATATCCTGACAAAAGAAGCAACCAAAAGACATTGCACTCCAATAGAACTAATGTGCAGTTTTAATAGTGATATTAATGATTAGCTCTATTAACAATAGCTGCATTAACTGTTCTCAATAACACTAATGGATGTTTTAAAGGAAAATAAGTATTTGGTCCTGTTTCCACCAATATATCATTTTTTAAAATGTTCCTAATATGGTCACTATTAACTCCATTTCTCTTCTATCTGATTGGGCTCTTGGAGTGGGAGTGGCTCTGAGACAGCCCATGTGGTAGATATTAGTAATAATACTGTAGTTAATGAGGTCCAGGTGCTAAAGCACCTCACATTTAACATGATTTTACAGCTTTTTTTTCCCCTTAGCTTTGCAACTTTCCACGAAGCCTGTTGTTTAGTTTTAAATCAGATGAGAGGTGCTGAAACTTTATCTGGTCTAGAGAGGTTGAAGAAAAGAGAGGAGCTGCTTTGATTGCAGTGCACCCTGAATTAGGCTTGTGTTGCAGGTCGAAACAGTTGGCTAATTGAGTTAAACCATACAACTGAGCATTAACAAGAGTAGTCCTTTTGACTGGAGAGTTTCTAAAAAGTAGAAGTGGGGCATTGTTGCCTGGCTGAGAGCTTTTAATGCCTCCACCACTAGGTGGTGAAGGCATTGTGTCTGTACATCATCTTTCTGTCTGTTCTTCTGTCCAAGATTAGTTTGATATATTAAAAAAGTTAACAGAATTTATATTAAAGTGCCTTATAGGCTCTAACCAGCAGATAAAGTGAAGATGGAGATGTCTTTAGTTTTTCTTTATTAGTTTTCTTTCTTTTCTTTTCTTTTCTTTTTTTTTAATGCTTATTCTTTAAAACCCACCAACTACGAAGAAAAATGGGTCAAAGTTAGCATGTTTTTGCCTCTATGTTGCCTGTGTGGATTTCTAAACCAGACTCAGATTTATGCTACTATCTCTCTTTTCTTGAACATGGAAGCATTGCCTTAACCATACTTTACCTTTTACTTTGTAATACAAGTAAAATGCTCTCATGGCATCCATGTGTTATAACATCTGACCAATGTATACATTAGATTGAATCACTCGGCGTCACAGGTGTTCTAGTAAACGTTAATTGCACTAACTGTTGGTCGCAGCAGGGATGGAAGTAGGTCAGTATGGTCCACAGTACTGAAAAATCCATATTCAAAACTAGTCATGGAAGCACTTTTAGCAGGAAAACACATCCCTCTCTCACCCCTGATCAAGAGTACTACTTGGTGTGTGAGGCAATGAATTTTAACACTATTTGGGTTTCACCCTCAGAATCTGAAAGTTATCTGATATTCTGAAGTGGAGAAAGTGGAAATATAAAGTAATTCTCCTAAGGTTCTAAGGACTGTCCACCACTTCCATGGTTTATTGTCCTCACCTTTTGGCTGCATATTATCAATAAAAATTAAAAAAAAACTTTTCATACAACCTGTCAGTCGCTAAAGATGATAGAAGAATGTGTGCTGGCGGAGCAAAATAACTGGTTAATTAATAAAACAAATTATAATCTGTTTAAAATAGCACTCCCTCCGATGTTATATTGCTTAAAAGTATTAAGGAGACTGAGCACAAGCACTTTCTTGCTTTTGAGATTCTTGCTTTGAACATTGACAGTACCATAGTGATTTCACAATAATTTCAAAACTGAATTCATAAAATAAAACACAAAGCACTGTTATTTTGTTAATCACAAGAAGAAAAAAAGCCAAAGAAAAGTAACAACTGGTCAAAACCTCACATCCTTTGCCTAGTGTAGAAGATAGATAGATAGATAGATAGATAGATAGATAGATAGATAGATAGATAGAGTGTTACCTCGGCATATGAACACACTGCTTTGCAAATTTTTGCTTTAAGAACACAAGTTTTGCCTCAGCTTGCAAAGCATTTTTTAGTATCCAACCGCCCGAGTCATTCATGTTTGCGCGTACATCCGGTTGTACATTTATCCAGCTGCACGTATTTCTGGTAGCCTATATAATTATAGTAATGGAAATTGGTATTATTGGTAATATTCGTGGGTGGCTTGAACGGATTATCTGCATTTAAATTATTTCCTTGTTTATCGCAATACGTAATTTCGATTTAAGAACGACGGATTAAATTTGTATGCCAAGGTACCAGTGTAAATAGATAAAGTAATGAATGTATGAATTAATAAATGAATGAGGGAACTGTTTGCGAGCCGAATGGCTCAGCTCTTATTGGTCAGCTGAGCCAAATGATCTGACTCATCAAAGAGGGCAGGAATTCCCATCTCTAGTCAAAGGTCAAAAGCAAGAGAAAAATTCCTGAAGGAAACACACAGTGGAAGATTAAAGTATTAAGCAATGTTTAAATCATTTTTCACTATATTCAACATCTGTTTTTAGAAATTCTTGCTTAAATTGTTGCAGTCAGTACAAACAGAGTGACTCCGCACATGAGATGATGTCTGTCCGTGATCATCATGTCGGAGATCTTTTGTAGTGTATGCTGATAAACCTTATGAGTGTGTGCTGATCTGTGTGTAGGATGTAACTTTGGGAATTCAAAGCCCTCTTTGGTATCATTAGTAAAAACAATATCTCAATTCAAATGTTCATCTTTACACTCTGATCAAGCTTCAGGCTCAAAGAGATAAAGCAATCAGACAAATCTCGAGTATTTAAGGCTGGTGAATTAGATAGATTTTTTCCATAAGCATGTACTTCTTTTACATTTTAAAGCTTTTACTTACCAGTACAAAAAAATATATGTTTTTGCAGTTATTTTAATGCTAGAAAATCAGATCTAAAAGAAAGAATAAGTTATTAAAACAGTTATTAAAACAATCAGATTTTTTGGTGAAAGGGGGAAAAGGCAGTAAATTTCATTAGCTCTTTCGAGTGCGTGAACTCCACAGGCCAAAGCAGGATAAAAATAGCTACTTAAGAAATCCACCATTAAGACTGTGAAGCTATTTAATAATGTCGAAAGTTCAGTCAATTATAAGATGTCAGTTAAGTCAGTTTTTAGTGCCACAATGTTGCTTGTGTTTCTTTAGGATGTATTTATTTTCCATCAATCGATTGGGCAGCGATGGCTTTAGGATGTAACAAGGTAAGTAGATTTGAAAACGTATTGTGTGTATGTGTGTGTGTGTGTGTGTGTGTGTGCGTGTGTAAAAAAAATTCAGGTAATGAGCAGCAGCAGACCCAGAGACAAACATCAAACACAGCATAACACATGCCAGAAATCACTGATACACAAGGGCTCTCTCTCTCCCTGTCTCTCTTACTGTCTTTCTCTCTCTCTTTCTCTCTTTACATGTGCTTTTGTGTGCTTAATACAGTGTGTGTGTGTGTGTGTGTGTGTGTGTGTGTGTGTGTGGTGATGACTCACTGATGTCCACCTCTTTGACAAAAGAGGGGGAGTGGTGTTTATTATTCATCTCAGTTGCCACGGAGACGGCGGATTCTTTCGCTGTCATCAGTATAATTATACACCTCTGATGTTTCTGTTCTCCTCATTTGGATTTTCAGCATTTGACAAATTAGATACAACAGAGAAGCCACTCAATAAGCTGATCTCTCTGAAACGGTGCAGGCATTTACAGTGTATTCACCAGCAGGTTAGTTTGGAGTTGAACCAGAAGAGATGTTGTGCTATTGTTGTGCTGAAATATTGTAATTAACAAAAAAGTAGGCATGAATAGGGCTTTTTGCGTCTTCACTGATTTCCCCAGGAATAGGATTAAAAAGAGATTAAACACTTAAGATCGGTATGTAATAAGTTAGCCAAATGGGTTTGGATAGCAGCACATACACGCCCGTACGCAGGAATATTCACACGGAACATCCAGTAACAAACCCAGTCACAGCTCAGCAAAATAATATTATTCAGAACGTCTGAGAAAGGGTTTTGTTTCATAACCCACTGGTGAGAGGGGAAGGATATCGAGCAAGACAAGAAGGCGGGCTTAGGAATAAAAAAAAAGAAAGAAAGAGAGAGAGAGAGAGAGCTGTAGATTAAATCCACTGTGAGTCAGGCTCTCAGATTTATGCCCATGGGCTGCTGCTGCTTCTTGGGTGGGCTGGAGCAACAGTCTGAGCAAATCACTGAAAGCAAGTGGGACAGAAAACTCTGTGAAACACATTTCAGTCCACACATTTGTTTGTTCTTTTGTTCTGTCTTTTATTATTAAAAAAAAATCTATTTTCTTATTAGCTTACATTTCGTGTCTAATGTATGAGAGATTGTATTGTATGATTCCGTTTCTTCTACATTTGGTCTTCCAACCTGATGTTTATAGAGCATACACAACATGAGGGTGTGCTTTTCGAGGTGAATTCTGTGCAGAGAAATACCTAGATAATGACTTTATTCTGTCAGTACTTGTAAGATCATAATTTACACATAGGTCTTGGAAAAGATGATCTTAATGTATTCTTATATACATCGAGTTGTCCTTTTTTTTTTTTTTTTTTTTAAACCAAATTGTTTTTGTCAGCCCCCTGAGCCCAGTCGATCTGTTTTACACCTTACATCACTGTTTAGTTTTGGCAAAGTTGGAAAAAGAAGTGAGAATTCCACATGATTACATTTAGCAGGAGAAAGAAAGCAGGCTATATGTTTACGAAATCCATGTTTCTCTAAGGGAATGCTAGCGCTGCAGTAATGCTCATTTTCCACGCTGAGCTTCAGATCTGATAAGGCTCAGTCTGCTATGAGTGCTTTCGTGCCAGCCCACTCTGTTTGTTTTATTTGAGACAGGGAGAAAAAAAATCTGAGCCCGCATCTTTCCTTCTCCTCGATTCGCTCTGTAAATAAGACCAAATGCAGGATGTGCCGTTCCAATATTGTGACTGTAGGAGCAACCGAGAGCAAATTTTAAGTTTAAACCCATGTAGACAGTGTTAGAAACGAATATAAAATATTAAATACAACACATTTTGATATTCTATACTACAGGTTATTTTCTTTTTATAAGTGACAAGTATCAAATTCTGTAAAATTGTAAAACAGTTTTTAAGTGTGTTAGAATTTTAGGGAAATAAGTGTATGATGTAAAAATAGTAGTTACTGTATAATTTGTATAATTTGTTAAAAGTAAGTATAATTTGTAGTGTTTTAAGTAAAGATGACATGGCCAAAAACAAATATTACAAGATGTTACTTCAATGCGCCATGAAGGTTTGGCGGATCACTAGTGTGCTTACAAAAAAATCTGAAAGTTTTGTGATTATTGACGTCTTTAAAAATGAAATCTAAAACACTGTAAAAGTAACAGTTTTGTTTCTTGTTTTGTGATTATTGACGTCTATAAAAAAAGGTCTGTGATTATTGACGTCTTAAAAAGTTCCGTGATTATTGACGTCTATAAAAATAAAATATAAAACTGTAATAGTAACATTTTTGTAACATTTTACAGTTTTAACATAGTTAACATCTAAATACAGTTTTTAAAAATAAATTGTGCACAGCAGAGATCATTTTGATTTCATTTTATTTCATTTTATTTCATTTTAATTTAGCCCTTTTTGTCTGTTTCCCAAGAGATTTTTTAACCTTATTGTGACACGAGGCGTCTGGCTTTTTTTTCTTATTCTGTATTTTAACAAATACAGCCAGCTAACTGCTTGCCATCCTCCAGAACAAAATCCCAAGTATATTTTTTGGTAAAAATCACATTCATTGTTTGAAGTGAACTAGTGGTCGCACAAATATGACGTGTTTTAACCTAGACGGTGTGACAAAGATGTATTGATGTGCGCACGCGTGTTTCAGAGCACAAACACATCCACGTTAGAGTCAGATAAAAGTCACTTGTAATCAAGAAAGTGACGGTCAGGACATGCAAATCCGATCTGACCAAAAAATCTGAATTGAGCAATGTGACTTGTAGTGTGGACGTAGCCTTAGCACTCTGCCTGCTAACATGTGGAGGGTTCATGGTAATATGCATGACTGCAAGCCATTAAAGCTATTATTTACTGGAATTTGTGTGTGTGTGTTTGTGTGAGAGTGTGTGTGTGTGTGTCGCTTGTTCATTCTATGATAATTGCGTTCGTTAATTACACACAGTTTGTCCCTTGTGTCCATCCAGCATTCAGTCAGAGTTGTAGTGTTTTCAAGTTCAGATGCTGTGAAAAGGGCCCAAGGAGACCTTCGCTCCCACGAAATCTGATCCTATGGACCTTTAGGGTTCGTCCTTAAAAATCTTTGCAAGAAATAAAGGCACAAACTGTGATTAATAGTGAACAGATCTTTCTTTAAGTGATCTAGCTTAGCTTCAATATTAATGAGTCCAAAGCAGTCTACATTTAACATTGCTGTTTTCTGCTGCACTGTGTGTGGTGAAGATTTTATTCTGGTTCCATCTGTTTCAGCCCTGCTGCCAGTTGTTTTGGAGTACGCACACAGACTCTTTAGATATCATCTCCTTCCGCCCTCATTCTTTAAGGCAAAGCAAACCGGTGTGCTGCTTGCCGCTGCCACAGATGTTTTCTCACTAGGGTGTGTGTGCGTGTGTGTGACCACGTCACTAAGCTACTGTTTAAATGGAAAAGCTTCCTTTTTAGTACAAGTGTGATAAATATCGCCAGTCAATTGACAACCCAGTGTGGAGAAAGTAAGAATTAAGATGGGTCTGACCTGTACCCAGTAGTAGAACAATCTACTTTGAGTAATCATAGGACTAATAGTCAAGGTAGAAATGATCAGTAAATCTACAAAATTCAAATAATTAAATAATGAATATTTAAAAACTTCATTAAATTAATAATTAGGTGAGAATGCACATTGCTGGTCTTTGACTATTCTTATGGCGTTTTTATATTGATCTGAGATCGATTTTTTTAAATTATAGTTTCACTGTAATTATTAGAGTTTTGCATGGTATGAGAATGGTAGTCCATCAGCACAAGATGGAGCAGTTTGCAAGGCAGTGAAATGTTGTTGTCAAGCTCCAATTCACAGCGATGTGGTGTACTTCAGCTCGTTGTGACTTTTAAGCAAATAGACATGCATTCAAGAAGAAGCATTTAGAAGAAAAAGTAGAAGTAGCTCGGGTACAATGACAGAATGTTGAGACCTGTTATATACTAGGACTTCAGGAGTCCTGATCGCTAATAATGTTTTTTCACCATAAATCAAGCTGTAATGATACATTTACCATTTAGCTATCATTTAGGAATGTGTTTATTTTTTCACCTCGTTTTTACGGATAAAAACAATGCTGTCCTAACCGAACAAGCAATACTCTTGGTCTCAGCCTGAAGTGACTTTGCTCTAGATGTATTTAAAGAAAAGTTAGCTCGGCAACCTTGCCACACTCCTCCCTGTTGATGACAAATGTTGCTAAGTTGGCATGCTGCCACAGCTGTTGTTGTTTCAGGTTGGTGCTCTCTTTTTTGATGCAATTTCTCTACACATCCCCCTTTTCCTCTGCCCATCCTTTAGAATTCTCTCACCGTCTTCATCAGTTCCCCCATTTACCCCCATTCTAAAACTTTCTGTCAGCAAAGTTCACAGGATCCAAGTCCACCTGCCGTCAGGGGGTTGGGGGGGGGGGGGGGGGGGGGGGCGTGAGAGAGAGAAAAGAGAGAGAGAAATGGAGAGAGAGTGCGACTGTGACAGAGAAAGGGTTCGCTGAAGGGTTGTGGTACATCTTCAGTGACTTCAGAGCACAAGAATGAAAGGACAGAAGAAAACTAGCAAAAGTGGATCCATACCAGTTGTTTGATCTCGCACTCAGTATGTGAGTGGTTTTGTGTGGAGGATTGAAGGCCCATGCTGAGAGTAGCCTGCTGATAAAGGACTTAAAGGAACGTCACTACAGGCAAGTCCCATGAATGTGAACTTCATCAGTGTTCTATTCAAAACGTGATAGATGTGTAATGAGATTTATAGACATCAGCTCCAACTTACTGGCTCAATCTCGGTTCAAATGAAGTCTAAACTGTGTATATACTGTCTATAGAAGTCTATACTGTGTATAAGTGCACTAAAAATATGGATGTTTAAACGCATCTCGCTTTTCGAAAGCTGACCCGCGCGTGTGAGATAGCACTGTATACACTAAGTATAAATCCATTGTTCCGGTGAAGGTCTTTCCCAGGTGGACAGAGAGGCAGGACAGTGGGTCCACACCTGGATAAATAGTGGGCTGAGGGGTTTGTGGTTCATCCCACAGCTACACATTCGCACACACTTATACACATAGAGACAGCATTTATTTTCTCGCCTTTACTCAGGTGGTGTAAACAAGCATGTGTGGGAGCTAGCTGTTTCTTTCAATCTGTGATTGATTCATTTATTTTATCCAAATGTGATCCAAATGCATAATACATTTTAATAAATAAGTCACTAGTAAATGACTTATTTATTGAGTTTAATTAGGGATAACTTTTAACTCGACTACATTTTTTTGTAAGCAGTTATTGAGTGTTATAACACTTAGTACCAGGTGATGAGTGTGAGCTACAGTTTTAGGGCATGCATATATGTGGAATAATATGTTGTTTAAATGTGTAATATCAAAGAGATTAAAAGAAATGGCAGAGGAACATTTTTTATAAATTTATCCTTATTCAGTAGTCCCAGTATTTATAAGTGTAACATGAAAATGATGTAATGTCTAGTGTGTTAAATCTTAAAACCATTAGTTGACAAGTGAACTGCTAGCAAACTACATTAGTTCACAGGTTACCAATGTAATATGAACTAACATTAGTTGACAGCGAGTGTGGTACACTAAACATGCTGTCTGTATTATGTAAGCATCATTTAAGCCAAAGACCACAAATTATTCACACCATTTTTTTGTGAGAACTATAAAATATTTAACAACTATTAAAAAAAATCTGCATTCAAAATATTGGCTGTTTCTGCTATTCACATTCAAATAAAAACAAGCTCGATCTTGTATGACTGAAAATAGCTCCACAGGAGCATTGCCAAGATGGCCACCAAGTGGACCGACTTTACTACAAGGACTTTGGTGAGCTGGCTAGTTTAGCATGTGGGTTCTGTGGCTAAGCAAGCTACCTAATAATTTCCGTCATGGTCACAATGTTCAAAGCACTTTAGCCCGGTTCACAAAGTCATGAGCTCATATGTCATATTTTTTTGGTTCAAATGGAAAAAATTCTATTTAGCACAGTGTTAGCAAATTTGATTCAAATATATTTAAGTAATACTTGGTATAGAAAAAAAAACGCATATAGCAAGCAGGAATTAATTTCATCCTAGTTAAATGAAGTCACTTCCTATATAATGACTTTCAGTTTGGGACTTTTTCCTGATGACTTCACCAGCAGGTTGACCACATGGTTGCATTGTATCCAGTTTTGAGATGAGCAGGTGTGTGTCGTGTCATGCTTTTAGTGGCTCCCTGTTGAGACACCTGTATGTAATGACTGTGTGTGATTACACAGCAGACTGTTAGAGAGGCAGATTTATGCATGGACTAGTGGGTGAGTGTGGGAAAGTGTGTGATCATGCTGCATTTGTGCTATAAGGGAGAGGACGGGTCAGAGGGCAAAGACTTTTGCTACAGTATTTCTGCGAGAGCGCGATGCTCACATCCTATTATACTTCTGTTCACACCCTCGTGCACAGACACAGAAGTGGCTCTGCTTCGGGAAACTCCACACCAAACTGGAAAAATGTTGCTGTGCTAGAAAGCCGGTTTACACAAATTAAAATGCAACATAGCAACTGTGTGTGTGTGTGTGTGTGTTTTCACCTTGGTCAGCAGCAAAAGATTTTCTGAGGTATTGTGGGGATTATGTTACGAGTTCTAACCATTTTCATGCTATGGGAAAATTATGGTTAGTTGTTGTTATTTGCTCATATTTGGGGCTAACTTCCCTCAGTCAGAGCAGTGTGAGCAAGACCAGAGGCACAGAGGTGTGTGGCTCACCACTGTGTGATCCCACACACGCGCGCACACACACACACACACATATATGTATACTCAGGGTGGAGTCTGGAGTTTTTCCCCTAAGCCTCATGCAGCTCAGCCCAAACCCAGGAGAAGCCTTGAGGCATAGCTCCAAAAACCGGCCTATACACACACACACACACACAGAACCCAAATTCTCTCCAGGGCTGTTAGATACACTGGTCAAGGAGGCAGTTGTTTTAACCCCAGAGCTGAAGTAGAGAGAAGGAGGGGGAGATGGAAGGATAATTCACTGCCTCATCCCTCCATAAACAGAAAGAGAAGGGGAACGAGAGGGATTGAGAAAGAGAGACAACTAGAGAGAGGGAAAGAGTAAAGGCGGTTAACAGTCTGAAGTGTGATGGCTGGTTAGAAAGTGGGGCTTTCTGTGTGGAAGGAGCGGATGCTGAAGAGCTCACAATAGCCCTGCTGCCCCTCTGGCTTTGTGTGCACAAGGGCCTTTACATAACCCACATAACCAATTACATTGTCTAGCAACCAGCCAGCCAGTCAGCTCTAGGGCCTACGTGCATTTGTGTGTGTGTGTGTGTGTGTGTGTGTATGTGTTCTAAGGCAGGCTTAGACAGGCCCCCAGTATGCCTGTTAAAATGCTAATGTACCCTCTGGCTTTAGGATTTTATTCATTTAGGAGTTTCTGATCTCACGAGGAACCCTCTTCTCCCCCATATATCTCTAGTTTATCTCACACACATTTGGCCCCCATCGAAATGAACAGTTTCCTGTTTAAACAGGGTCCTGCAATAAGCTTTAGCAAAACGGCAAAAAGCTGTGAACGTTTTGTTAACTGTTTACCTAGCCTCCCACGTTAAACATTGTTACTTACCAATGAAATTATAAACAGCAAAGTTTCTTAACTTGAAACTGTTTAAGAGTCAGATGTACATACATGATTAGACACAGTGCCAAGAGCAACTAGTTGCAGCTGCGAAATGCACTTGCGGTGCGTCTAAAATGAACGGTTGATTTATTAAAGCTGCATCTCATCACGCCGACTGTGCTCCAGACCTCCGACTAAATGCCCTGTGTGAGGCGTGAAGTGCTGAAAACAGTCGGGAAAATGCAAATGCTTTCTTATTCTGTAACGTATCAGAGCATGTAAACAGTGTATAGTCTAATTTATTATTATCATTATTATTATCTTCATTATCATTTGGTTGATAACTGACTTAAATAAAAAGGCAGCTGTGCTCAAAACAAGCTAGTTTATATAAAAGTACGCAATGAAGCTGTTCTGAATTTGTCCTGTGGTAGCATGTGATTTATAAAACATTTGGAAAATTGGCCATATCTCAAATTTAATTTGCTTCGTTGTTGTTGTTTTTATGTGGTAGATGTGAGGAAATTGATGTGTGGTTATGATGCACAGCCAGGCTTTCCAGCTCTGCATGATAAAAACAGCCTCAGTGACACAGAGCAATAAAAGACCTAGATTTCCTGACTAGTATTTCCATAAAGATTCAAAATCGGTCTTGGATTATTAGACACATTGACACAAATATGAATATCTATAATGATGGACCAAAAACAGCTTGCACTGCAGAGTTCGGTCCAGTTGAGGTAAAAGAATGCACCAGGCAACAAACTTGGAGATTTGTATAGCAGTAAGTTGAATGATTTGTTTTAATATATGTAAAATATACACTTATCAGCCATAATATTAACACCATATAACATTAACACTGATTATTATCTATATACAAGTAAACTGGTGACAGGTTCCTCAGGGCTACCCAAAGAACCGCCTGTCTTGTCCGATCACACAGAAAATCCAATGTGGCACAAATTGGTGAAATAAATCAATGAGAGAAAAGGATCAGAACACCCAGTGCATCTCAGGGTGTGGGACTTATGGGACTCAACAGATAAAAAGTTAAAAGTTCTTGATCTGGCCTCCACATTCCCCAGGACTTCCCTCCACTCCTCCAGGATTCCGATCGAGCATCCATGGCATGTCCTGGACAAACAAGTCTGATCCATGCCGGCCCCACCCTGCAACCCACAGCACTTAAAGGATCCGCTGTTAATGTCCTGGTGCCAGATACCACAACACACCTTTGAAGGTCTTGTGGAGTCATGCTCATTTGGTGGCACAAGGGGAACCTACACAATATTGGGCATGATGTTTGTGCATTTTCCCCTTAAATCATATTTACTGTATGAGGGACAGTAGTGTGCTATGTGCCATCTTGCACAGTGAACCCAACTGCACTTTTAGCAATCTTTATAACATATGTTTGTACATTAGATCAAGAGTGTTCATAAAGTCCAAGCTTATTTAAACAAAATATTTACCTGTAATTCATTGATTTTTTTTTTCCGCAATCCCAAAATCACACAAAATTATAAGTAAAATTTTTTTTGATAACCTTGTCGCTCATGGTAATCTTGGGTAAACTGTGTTTGGGCAACTAATCCTGATGTCCTTCTGTTTTGTGGGGGAAAATTATACATTTAGCTGCTACCTACAGAAATGATTAGAATGTGGGAGATGAGGCAGATATTCACAGTTTCATGCACAGGGACGTTACTAGTTGAAACAGCAACCTATTTGGAGAAACCGACATTACAAATCAATGAGTAATCTTAACAGCACTACTGTTAGCAAACAATTATGAATTATTCCGTTGTTCGTTAGAGGGACACTTGCAAAGCAACGCAACATCAAAGAGAGAAGTGCAGAGCAGAGAGCAGTTAGTGCTTTCATTCATGCACTTTTAGCAGTTCTGTGATTGTTTTTTCTGTGGCAAAAAATATGATTGCTGCCTTCTCCATTACTTTTCCATCCCTGTGTAGTAGAACAGAAATAAATTTGGAGAAAACCTGACCAATTAAGTGTATAATAATGTTTTTGTCAACTTTATACTAATCAAAGAACTTTGACAGAACCTGGGATTATTGACTGTCATTATCACACTTGTTTTATCACATTCCCATGTTAGTGACCCATTTAGCGGTAGCTAGTCTCTCTCTCACACACACACACACACACACACACACACACACACACACATACTTCTCCCATGGTGAAGAGGAAGCATTTATGGCAGTAGTCTCCATTGTCCTCTAATACACAAAGAGAAGGTGCTGTAGCCTTGCCATTGTCATGGGTGTGTGACCAGTCACACAGCGAAAGAGAGACAGAAGGACAGATAGGGGAGGAGGGGATGCATTGCTGGATGATGTCTGAATGGGGAGAACTGGTATTAGGGATCAAACCCAGAAAGGGGTCTTTTGCGTCTGGGGTGAAATCCCCCACTGAGCTCCATGATCTGCCTGCGTTAAGGTGAATACAATCTGACGGCAGGCCTGCGGTCTCGGCCAAAGTGCTACTAATGAGCAGCTGTTCTGAGCCAACCCCCTGCTACATCTAACAATTCCACACTCACATACTAAAGCACCATCAAATGACCTTTTCATGCCTAATATACATACCATGCTACTGTATTCCCATTTAATTAGTCCATTTTTTCATTGCTCTAACTTTCAACTAACAACTCGTACAAGTCCTTAAATACTGTATATCATCCTCTAATACTCAGTTGACCTTTCTGATCACTCCTATTTCATTTGTTCTACACCTGGGAGAATGCATATTCTCTCAGCTTTCTCCCCTTTGAGTTTGATTTAGTCAGACACCATTTTTTTTGCCTGCAGGAAAATAATAAATAATAATAATTAAAAAAATTATTAGCTTTATATGCATTCCACATAATGAGTGAATAAAAATCACAATAGTTGTCAAAGAAGCTAAATACTGACATAAACCTGAAAATTTACTCATGTATCAAAATATTTAAACTTAGGGCAAGTTGACCAACTTACAGTAAGTTGACCAACAATAAAGAATGGTAAAAATTGGTATGTTTAGGTTACATATGAACTTACATATGATTTGAGGAAATAAAATAATTTAAATGTACATATAATTTAAGTAAATAAAATTATTTAAATATACATCAGTCAAAAAATTCATACATACTTCAGGAAAAGAAAAACCTGTATAAATATTGGTATACATTATATATATATATATATACACTACTGTTCAAAAGTTTTTGGTCACTTTCTAACTCCATGATTGTTCCTGATTTTTATTTCTTTCTACATTGTAAAGGAATGCTGAGGGCATCCAAAAAATGCATTAATCTCCTTTGAACAGTTAATGGTGAGATGTTTCTGCTACTTCTGCTCTGTAAAGACTTCATAACGCCTCTAATCTGAGGTGCTGTTAATTGGTTATTTTTCAGACTGATAAATGAACTTCTCGTCTGCGGCAGAGGTAGGTTTTGGTCTCGCCCTTCTGGGATGGCCTTCATGAGAGCCAGTTTCATTATGGTTCTTAAAGTATTTTGCAAATGCACTTGACAATACTGTTCTTGCAAGAACTATTACAGAAAGGCTGACCTCTGTGTCTTAAAATAACAACTAACTGTTGTTTTTTATGTTGTTACGTAATTACCTAATTCCATTTTTTGTTGTTGAATGTAGAAAATAAATCACTAAACAAAAACAAAGAAATTTGCAAGTGACCCCAAACTTTTGAACGGTAGTATATATATACTTGGTATATATAATTGAAGTATTTATTTACTTTAATTATATTTAATTTCATATGTTTAATTTGGTAAACATATGTAAACCTTATGCAAATCTTAGCATAGAAAGTTCAGTTATTATACAAATAACTACAAGGAGTTTAATTGTGGTGTTTCATGATCAAAACAATAATACTAATGAAACAAACTTATTTTAAAGAAGCACTGTTTAACCAAGTGGCCAATTAACTTGAATAAGTGCCTTTTAAGCTGTTTAGGTTACACCATGTTATTAGCATATTCTTCAAGTGGGGTATGTCCTTACTTGTGCTCGTTGAATCTGTGAGTGTTTCAGAGATCGCGAGTGTGTACATATACATATTTGCACAGTGTTATCCAGCTTGTGCGAGGCCAACAGAAGTAAAACAACTGTCAATAGTAGAAGTCTATAAAAACGGGTCGTTCACAAAGCGAGAACAAACAGCCATGGTTTACTCAGGATTTCCTAACAAACACTCGAGGAGAGGGGACACATGACAGAGGACATGAGACGGAATAAAGAGGACGAAAGAACTTTTATTTGTCCGCTTGGCATAGTTTATAGAACACAGCTTCCACTAGGTCAAGTTTCCTCTCGAGTATATAATATAATTTAGTGCTAACTACAAATTTTTGTATAAGCTTTAATCACACACCAACAGATAGTTATCATGGGACACCTGTTTGTACGATGGATTGCAAATGGTTAGTTTCATCATCCGTCTTGGAGTAATAGATGATTTACTTGATTAAACAAAACACAAAGTAGTTAAAGAAAATGCTTAAAGGAAAAGATGGAGATGGTCTTGTGAAGGTCTATCTGTAGAACTATGATAAGTTCAGAGATTGTTAATCCTAATACAGTATAATAATATCAAAGATGCATTTTCTTCATGAATAGTCTCCAGGATATTTACTATATTGCATGCACTATTATTATAGAATAATGTATAATTAGATTTAATGTTTGCTTTTTGTAACATCTGTCAAATACTGTCCCTAATTATGTCATAAACATATGTACTACATTGTTAATTGTTACTCATATAATTGTATTGATTGTGCAGACTAATCTGTACCTTTATTTATTATAATATAAACTATTAGCTGTGATGTCAACAGAAGGAGAAAGCTTAAATGTCAGCTTCACACTTTTGGAACAAATATACTTAGACTCAAAGAAAGGCTTTTGTAGTCCATTAACACAAAGCCAGGACTCTAAAGCTCTTGGGCAAACAGGGACGCTATGAGGGAAAGAAGACTTTTCCAGTGCCTAGGGCGTCATTAAATCACAGAACTCAGTGTTAGTGACTCAGAACATGTAGACACAACACTGTAACTGACAGTTAACTCACTGTGTGTTGAATGGCATTGGAAATTACCTCTAAGTCTACATTTGTTTGGTTGAGGACTGGCATATAGACTGTAGAGATTTCAGTAGTTAAAGATAGAGTAGAGTGCTTTTTTCAATGCACAGTGTGATATAGTAAGTTATAGTTACTAATCTAAAACCCAAACTTGTCAGTCCTTATCCTAATTAAGTGTGTCTGATTCCCAATATTACCACCATACACATGAAAATGAAAAATACCACTGAAAGTAAAAGTACTTGGGAAAGTAGTTCTTTAGAGGTTGTGAGCTGGTGATGGTTGTGAAGCATGAGAAGTTAAATGACATCTCATGCAAAAAAATTTTGCATTTTTTCTCTCCGGAAAAAAAGGTTGATTTTACTCATAAGTTTATCTTACAGGTCTCATACTTATCACCGAAAAAAGTTTGTTGGTTTGCAGTAATGACAGTTGTAAGTATGTAAAGCAAAGTGTAACAATTAGAGATAAGGAAAAATCAATTCAATAAGGTATTGTGATTCATATATCGCCACACTGACACACAAAAAAAAGATGGTTAAATGTTGCCATTCCTCTATACTCTTACAGATATCTAAAAGATAGAGTTTAAGCCAAAAATAAGATGATTAGCTTTAATGTAATTAGTGATATTATTATTTCAGGTTGAAGCCCACATACATGTCTGTCTGTTTTTGTGCACGACAGAACTCCTGTCTAACTAATTAATTCAAAGAAATTAAATTTTGTACTTCTTTTGTCGTCACAAAAATATACTCCCTGTGCAGTTGTTGGAAAGTGAATCACATATGAGAAATCGAAAAAGTAGATTGGATAAAGTTTTGTCTTTAATCAACTACAGCGCGTTATTTCCGCTGTGAAAATATTGAATAATTCCAGAAGAATTATTCATTTTAGCTTTTCTAATTGATATATATGGGTGCAGGTGTTTGTTTACATAGAGCAAGTAGCTTATTAGTATTTTATTTTAAATTAGATTAATAAATCCAGCACGTAACACTTCATAACTTTGCCTTTACTCATCATTTTAATTTCAGCTTAAAATTTTGATTTTTAGGCTCAGGTTTAACTTCAGGCAAAAACCCAATACTACCAAAGTTTCATTAAATTCTGTTCAGCCTGTTTTAAGTAATGCTGTGAAAAAAATCTTCCTGGATAGCCATACTGACACATGCATACAGACAGAAATTTTTTCTAAGACCTTTTGGGCCTTCTGATGTATGAAACATAAAGATATCATTGAAAAGTTCTGACCAATGTGCAGACAAAACCTTTCTTTAACTTATATAGATAGTGAAAGAAGTACTAATTAAGGAACTGTAATTCATGATAATTGCAATGAATACTAAAGCATTATACACTTACAGATACTTTTACAGACCTAACTGTAGTTTAGTCCATATTTATAGCCTGCTAAGAACCAAATACACATACATAGTTACAGTACGACTCGCCTGACAATGGAAACAACAACAAAAAATGGGATCATTTGTTTCTGTACAGTGCTGTACCTCACTGTCCAGGGAAAAAAACACTATTAGGTTATATAGGTATGATGACTGGGCAAGCGATGTAGGAAGTGTTGAGTAGTTTAGGAGGAGTGGGTGATTAAAATTCATCCCACAGGGAGAACAAAAAGAAGCATGAAAAGAGTGAGAATGTGAAAGAAGGAGAATGTGAGTGATAAGATTGTACGACTTCCCCTAACTCAGCCTTTGAATTACAGCACAATCACTCAAAGACAACGGAGTAGAGGAGCTGGGAGAAAGAGAGAGAGAGAGAGAGAGAGAGAGACAGAGAACATTTATTATTCTGGAGGCTTTCTCTTCAGAGTAGCCCGGGCAGGCTGAACAGGAGGTCAACAATTGACTCAATTACAAGACAAACTTCCCAAGAGCCCTACACCCTGGCTCTCAGCAGACCTGCTCTCTCAGCCACAAGAGCTTTTTCTTTTATTTCTCCACTTCTTCTCTCTCTGTCTTTCTTTTTACTTTCTTTTCCTACTCCTTATCATAAATGTTTGAATGTTTGCCCCCCGCCCTAGGTAGGAGAAAGAGAGTGTAGCCTCTTTTATCCATTCAAGGATGCTTCTCCATCTTTCTAAGTGGTGGCAAGAAGGAGAATGGGTGAACGGTGGTGAAATAGAAGGGGAATAAGTGCAGGTTAGAGGGGAAGAAGGCATCTCTTTGTATTATTCTTGTTTTGTACCAAAGTAAAAGAAGTAGATTCAGACCTAAACACAAGGGTCTAGTTCAAAAAGGTAAATCAGCATCACTTGTATTAAAAATTCCTCAGGTCACCTAAAGTTGACCCACCTGGGGCAAATATGTACAAAAAGAATCCATTTATTCCAATAAGAGAGAAACAATCAGAACAAGCTTTTACATGAATAATATTTACCTACTAAAAGAGTTATCAAAAGTGTACACCCTTATTCTGATTCAATATGGGGTGTATCACACAAAGACATAAAACCTAAAACAAGGCCTAAAAAGTGAATTCGGTCCATACTGCATAGAAACTTCAAAAATAATAAAGCAATGTATTTTAATGTTAAAGAGTGAAATAATATAATTGTTATAATATGCAGCATCATGAATCAAGTTTTATAAGCTTAGCTCTTACGTCACATTATGTTGCTTTTTCAAGCAGTTTGCACATCATTCATATAATTTATAATTTTTATGTTGTGGGGTAAGATCCAGAACAGCAGTGGAATGCATTAAATAATTCAGCTTTTAAAAGAGATCATTTTTTCCCACTCACAAAAGTTTGGACAGGACAAAATGGCGACTATGTTTAAAGAAACTGCAGCTGGAATGTTGGAGAGTAATGTCTGATGTCTGTCTAAGAGAGAGGAGAGCTTTGGTAAAGATAAAGAGTAGTGAGAGTGGATTGATATTAGGTCTCTTAGTTGTTGTTTTTCTAAATTCCTGTATAAAATCTATCTATCTATCTATCTATCTATCTATCTATCTATCTATCTATATTAGAATAGTTAGGAATTTAGATGAAATCATGCTGTCTGATGCTATTTGTTATAATTTCAACAATACAATTTATAAAGAAATCTAGTGAAATAAACATTTAAAATGTAAATACTATAACAATTCAAATGAACTTTGTTACATCCTACTGTTAGTTATATTAGTTAGAAGTTAGAAGCATCTGTTCATGTCTGTTCCTGTACCTTTGTAATGCTTTGACTTAGGTATTGTAAGGTTCAGTCACTCATTTATTCCCAAGTCAGATTAAAGATTATAATACTATAGTCACAATATGCAGCTGTGAATTTATTGTATAATTTGCTTTTAGCATAAGGCATATGCTTTTGGCTCTTTTTGAACCCCCAAGAAATGTTTTCCCAATCAAGACAGACCCCAGTAAGACATCCTAATAAGAGGGCACAGCTTGAATCAATCTCTGCAGTGAAGCCCATGTTTCTGGAGCATCATGTGGACCTAAACACTTCAGGTTAGCTGGTATCATTTAAGTGAACTTTTAAGCCATACCAACATTAGAGTTGCCGGTATTGTTCAGCACTCAATAGAAATCTGACCCTGACTGATTCTCTTAGTCACTGGACTGACTTTTGTGAATCAGTTTTGTCAAACATGAGCGGTGCAATTGGTCTGTTATAACCAAGATCTGTATCTGTCATGCTCAATTGCTGTGTCAAAAAAGGCATCCAACAACCCAGCTTTTGGACAAAATAATGAAATATTTAGAAATGTAATTAATTTTTAATTAATCAAGACATCATTCTGTACACATTGCGCACATAGGAGCATGCAGTATTTAATTGAGTTTTACAGGACGGATTTGTAGCGATGTATGAAGTTACAGCTTATCAATAATCAGTGTAAACATGCTGTATACTATTGCTCACATTTTTTATATCCTTTAAAATTCTAATGTTCGTCATTTTATTTTACCTTACCTCTCATAACACACCACGTTTCTCAATTTTTAGTATTAACAATCCAAAATGTATGATGAGTAGAATCTGGTAAATTCTTCGAGAGTGCAGGATCTGGTATAATTCTTAAAGGCAGATTTTTTAATAAAAAATGTTTTTTCTACTATACAGTCCAACCTCCATATAGGACATAGATATATGTCTATGTTTGACTTTGAAACTAGTTATTGAGTTTTGCTGTTGGGTATTCAGAGCTATTTTGAACTGTTTGGTTTTCTGAGTGTGTTCATGAATGTGCGTGCGCGTGTGTATGTAACATGATCAGCGTGAATTAGTTAGCGTGGTGTGTGTGAGTAAGCACTATTGGCTGAGCATCGCAGCCACTGAGGCCACACACGAGCACTGCAGCATTTTTTAATCTTACAGCTACAGCAAGAATCAAAAATCTCTTTTCACTGTGAGGTAAAGAGTTGCGCTCTTAGCTCTTATAGATATAAATTGCAATATGCTGTTGCTGATCTCTCATTCTTGGAGGAAAAAGAACGAGATGGTAGGTCTGGAAAGAGGAAAAAAAAACAGGACTGAAGAAAGGAAAGTTTTGTGGAATAAGCAGATTGTGAGGTTAGACGGCTCTTGCTAAGCCTTGCTGAGGTGGCATTTTAGCTCTCTCGTCAAATTCTAGAAAAGAGAAACTGATGAGAAGGGGAGATAAGTTAAAGTGGGAAATGGACAAGACAAAGACATGAGACAAAAAGCGAATGAGGATGCTCATTTAGTGTGCCAGCAACAGATCCAAAGTGTTGACTCATAGCCTGCAGCCCTTGTTAGTTAATAACACAGGCATAAGCACACAAATGTGTAAGTTAACAAACTGAGTGCGAGTTGAAACAGGCAACATGAAAGTTGACTTTCCCATATTAAAGAAGCAAAGTGTTCAGATTAAACGATCTGAAACCCTGCTCAGACATCACAGAGTCAGTGATGTTTAAAACAATGCATGTTGAAATAATAATTTGTTTCTGTGGTACATTTCCAGATATACTCAAAATAAGAGTTTTTACATTTCTGTGATTGTTGCTTTTCTGATCATTCCTGAAGATTAAGTCCAAACACACAGCCTACTGTACGTCACTTTCCATGTCAGACTAGAACATGATCCCAGCCAGCGTCAGAGTTAGCGTGTGTGGTCTGTGTGCATGAGGACAGTCAGCATGAAGCCTTGCCATGAAACCCGTTTGAAAATGTAAATCTTGGTTTCCTTGGCGTTGCCTCCTCCAAAAACCAGGCATGTTCCTGCCGTCCTGTTCCTCTTCTTATCCTGTGCCTGCTTCTTCTCTCTGACTGCCCCCGCTCCACTGCTTTTTTTGGGGTATTTATAGTCAAATTTATAGTTCCCAAAATATTCAGCATGCACACAAGTTCTAGGGCCACCCATCATTATTAAGATTATTATTTTTTACACAATCATCTGAGCCAACATCAGGGGTTAGTAAAGGGTTATACAGTACTATTCTTGACTCTTTGTCTCAGTGTGTGTGTGGGGTGTGTGGGCGTGTGCATGCGTGTGTGCGTGTGTCAGGGCTCGGCCACTGCAGCTGGATCCCAGCTGTGCATCCCAGCCTTTTGGTGGAGCTGTTTTCCACTCCTCCTCCTCCTCCTCCTCCTTCTTCTCCTCATCTGTTCCATTCCTCCCTACTTCCTCCGTCTCCTAAGGGGAGTTCAAAGGGATACGTGTGGGCACATTTGGGCAAATTGATAACCCAATACTATAGGATGTAAGAGATTTTGGCTCAAGAACACAGCCTAAAGAAAGAAAAAAAATACAGGGCCCCATTATTGCCACAGGGTGTAGATCCCTTTATAATTTTCCCAATTTAATTCCCCAAATCCATGGTAGAAACCGGTTTCATGCTGAGTTATCAGTTGTTGTTATTGGATAAGATGCTTTAAAATAGCTAAATAAATAATAATCCAAGACATTAATGTGTTCAAGTGCAGCTAATTATTTAAGTAAGGACAGAAGTGACTGACAACATAGTAGGAAAGAAGGTATTAGAATTAATGGAAAGCAAGAAAGAGAGAGTAAGGTATGAGGTGAAGGGAGGGAGGGTGACAGGAAACCACAGGTATGCACTGCCTGAAGAGAGAGAGAGAGGGAAGTTGGTATGGATGAAGGTTAGATGGAAAATGGATTTTTAGGTTATTATCATATTGATAACTGCTCATTATGGATTCTCCTTCACACAAGTCGCTCAAAGACCCTTACATCTTTCTGTCTTGCACCCACAGCACTTTCCATAAGAGTTCTGTCATTGGCCACTGAAAGCACGTGTATTTAAATGTTGATAAAGATCTGTGTGCTAAATAAAACTGATGCACCTGAACTCCCCACCAAAGTTACGTTTCCTTTGCCGGTAAACAAATGTTTATTTTTACCAACATCAGTAGGAAATGAATTAGTCAACAACTTCAAACAAATTGTGTGTGTGGAAGTTCACCTTGAGGTTCTCAGCGGCGCTGAAGAATTTGAGTGTGTGTTTGGGGGGTGGGGTGTCTGTGTTGTGGGGAGCCGGAAGAGATGAGTTTGTGTTTTAAAAACAAAGGTAGAATAATGAAACAAAGTTTACCCTCTGAAAAAAAGTAACGTTAAAGGTATAGAAAGAGGAGAAAATGAAAAGGCAGGAAGCGCTTTTTTTTTTCCTTTTTCATTTTTTTATGTAATTCACCAAAATCTCAAGTCTGGTCCATTGCCCCCTCCCTTTCACCCTCGCTCCCTCAGGAACAGCAAGCTACATTAGAGCTGCCATTATCCCCTCTAGCTCATAACAGCCAGAACACCCACCTCGACTCTAAGCAAGGGATAGGGAGGGAGCAATGGGGGTTGGAATGAGAGAGTGTGCAAGATGAGCAGCTAAGGAGGAAAAGGAGGAGGAGGGGGTTTAGACGAGCGCGTCTAGCCCTATGTCTTGTTGTAGAGCGCCTTCTCTCATGGTGACGCAGACTTTTTATGCTGGGGACAGTAACAAACTGTTTATGTTGTAGTTGAGAGTGCCAAGGGAGTGGGAACAAACAGAGCGATTTTGAGGATTAAGGGATAGTGCGAAAGGGTGGAGAAAAAGAGGTGAAGGAGAGTGATGAATGTGGCGAAAAATTCATTCTGTTACATGTATGGTGGGAACGGAGACACAAGGAGTAGTGGTAATAGAGAGATTAAAATGATGGATGTTGCCTTATTTGTGCGGCCATTTACATGCCTGAGAGGAAAAAGTTAAACAGAGTGAACACAGTGAGGCTGCACACAACATGGTGTTTTACATCAGTGTCTTGTAACGTACACAGACAGTGCTGTTGGTCACAGATATCATTCTGTCTATCAGTGTTATGCAAAATAGTACTGGAGGATAATTTATCCTTGCCCGTGCTGGATGCATTTGTGACTGTTAAAGGTTCTGATAGTAAATAAGTGTATAAAAAGCTACGTCAGATTACATGATGCACATACACATTTTAGGGAAGGGAGTGTGCTTCATTTTTTCCCTCAGAAAAGTAAAAAAAGAGAAGCAGAGATAATCGTTCATCCATATATCTCTTCTTCTGGCGTAATCCTTTCATTCCTCTTTTAAATCCTTTCGAGTTTTGGATAGATTATGAATTCATGTTTGTGCCATACACCTAAAACAAATTCTCTGGGACAGCGATTTTTTACTATAGTACATATGCCTTTTTTTATATGTGTGTGTATTTTAGCTATATAATCCTATGTACATTAAAAGAGGAAAACACCACCTCTATTTTAGCCTGCTCTGTATTAAATGATTTATGTATTAACCTGGATATCAATATTGTACAGTTTACTTTTTTTTCTATATTTGGAAAATAACTGGTTTATACAGCTTGGCATAAAGATTACATTCCACTGCACTAAATTTATGACAGAATCCAGATTGGAATTCATTCACTAAACAGTACAAACAAATTTCATCCATGTCTTAATTCTTTTAACTGAAATTCAAGTTGAGAGTAACTCTCTAAAACTCTCTGTACTTTTTTATCAATTGTGTGTCCCCAGATCTGAAAACTTAAGCCATCTTTTACCTAATGCACAAAGACCTGTAGGAAGTGGACAGGGCATTTTACAGGCCAACACTACACTATTAATGCTTGGCGGCTCTTAAAACAGATTTAATTCTTCATGGCATGGATTTTACAAGATGCTGGATACTTTCTCCGATATTTTTGTCCATGTTGGCATGATTGAGTCACAATTCCGCCACTTTTATAATGCACAACTCCTGTTTCACAACTTCCAAAGTCAGATTTAGATTTGGTGATTGGAAATGTCATTGAAGAACATTGAACTCATTGTGATGTTCATGAAACCAGTTTAAGGTGACTCTTGATTTGTGACATAATGCAGTATCCTGCTGAAACTAACCATTAGAATATTTATAGATGTGAAAATTATGGCCATGAAGAGATGCACATGGTTAGCAACAATACTCAAACAGTCTAACATTCAAGCAAAGTTTGATTAAAATTATTGGGCCCAAAGTGCTCAATAATTTACTGCACCATTACATCACCTCCACCAGCCTGGACTGTTAACACAAGGTATGTTAGGTCCATGGATTCATGCTGATGGTGCCACATTTTGACCGCACCGCATGTGTACCTCAGCAGAAATCAAGGTTCCTCAGACCAGGCTACATTTTTCCAGTCTTCAACTATACAGTTTTGGTGAACCTGTGCCCATATTCTGAGGGTTGATGTAAACATTATCTAAAGCAGCTAGTCTACATCATTATGATTGCATGCATTACAAACAGTTGTTTTCCTTGTTTGATGCAGAAGTTCTGAACCGTGACTTTTCTGGATTAAGCAGTTTACATCATCCTAACTAATTTAGGAAATCACATGGAACAAACTTTGAAAAAATCCTATACATAGACAAAAAACGTTTGCTGTGTAATTAATCATCAGTTTTCCTCTATCACAGTTCTTAACAATACTTGTCAACACTTGCCTGCTAAGCGGCATGCCTTTAGTCACTGAGACATTAACACTTGTTCTGATACACATACATGAATACATTTCTCAGTAATGCAGAGCCCTTCTTTTTGGCTTATACACTAATCTCTGCTCTACCCCCTAATGATTCCAACAGGTGTCCATGTGTGTGTGAAGAACTGTACACTGCTATAGCAGCTGTGGCTTGAGAAGAGATCTCTATTGAGTGTTTCCTCCTCTTCTGCAAGTGTTATCAGATATACACCTCAAAACATCTACAGTACATACACACACACATGCACACAAATCTGTCAAACTACTGTATGTGATGCTTAAAAAAACTTTAAAATAAACTTATCTAGTTAAGTTCATGTAAGGGGGAAATGTGACCAAAAAAAATCCACATTAAAAAAAAAACAAACAAAACAATTTGAATCTAGTAATGAAAAAACTTGGTTATTGTGTGTTTTAGTATTATTCATATTATACTGTACATTAGCGATGTATGCTTTTTTCAGGGTAAATATCAACTATCAAATGTTTTTGTTTTATGTAACAAACTGAATAATAAATTATTTAACACAAAGAAATGTGTAGTATATTAAATATGTTAATGAAAGTAATAATGTTTTAAAAGTATTTCAGTGTTATTAAAGCGATGATAGCCATGGTATCTGCGATATAATGTTAAAATAGCAATATCATATCGTCCAACTCTGTGTTTATGCATTTTCTTTCTTATTTATGCTGATGTGAATGTGTTTGTGTTCTCACAGGGTCCTACAGGACTAGCAGGAGTGCTGGCCCCAATGCCAGTGGTCATGCAGCCTCACCACAGGCTGTATCACTACAACACCAGTCTACCAAGCAAAGGGTAAGATGAGCATTTAGAAAAGACATCCTTATACCTTCACCCTGATGGGTGACCTATTATGTGTTTTTTCGAACAATTAGGTTAAGGGCATCCCTATTACAAACGCCTCTGCAAGTTGTGTACCAAACTCAAACACTCTGGGGAGACTGGAGTTCCAGTAGCAGGAAAACTTTCTTTCTGTATGCCCTGATGTTGTTGTAAAGAAGGCTTGCTAGCTCCTCCTCTACTCCCTATCTCCACCCTCCTCCTGCAGAATGCCACCCAGGTTGAGCCAGCATTGGGCTCTCGCTCTTTCTCTGGGGTAACCTGAGTGGTGTTTGGTCAGTCATGCGGAGAGTAGCAGCTCCCTGACCAGTTAGTAATAAGCAGCTGTCAGAGACAGAGGGGAAAAGAGAGAGAGAAAGAATGTTCATCAGGGAGAACAGGGCTACCGATGAGGAAGAGTGAAAGAAAGAAAGGAGCAATGAAAGAAAGGGACCTTCAGAGAAAAAAAATAGGCAAAAAATAGAGGACGCATGAATTGAGGCAGAATTGGGGGGAAGGGGACTTGGTGGATTAGTGCGAGGAGATTAGGAGATGTGGAATACGCATTACATTCTAAAAGAATTACAGCGACTGAGTGTTAAAGTGAACGTAAAGATGTGTGTGTGTGTGTGTGTGTGGAGGGTATTTATCTATTTCTGGTAACTATGTGTCTGCATGTTGATAGGAATACATTACATTTGTGAACTTGAGAGGATGTTTAGGTGGTCCTTTTGAAGAAAAGCGCTTTTGTACACAAACTACAGCTTAGTTTGAAATATTTAAAGCGACTGAAAGATTTCCATTTTGTTCTCGAGATTAAAGTTAGGGTTAGGTTTAGGCAGAGCATTACAGTAAAACACATCACTGAAAATACTTCACAAAAATGTAAAACAAGACTAGGAGTGTGTATGTGTGGAGAAGACAGAGGGAAAGTCAGCGCTAGAGGAATGTGGGAATTCCCCTGTTGCTGTTTTTGCTCGCAAAATACAGTCGCCAGATGCCACCCAGTGGTTAGAAATGTACAGCACAACATCATCTTGCAATTTTTTTTTACATTTATTTATTTGTTTATTTATGGCTTGTTTGTTTCTTTTTGGTCATTTTTGATATAGATTATATATTGCTGTTGAATGTTGCAGGACTTTTTCATATCTGATATGATTTGATTTGAACGTTCAAATCAGGTTTTAACTTCAAAACACAGCTGACATCTGACTTTTTAACTCACATTTAAACACTTGCAACCAGTTTTTCCATTCAATCTGAAGTTGCTATAGACTAGGCCAATACATCTCAGTAATGGGTCAATAATTGTCTTTTTACCCTGTAGTGTCTACATGAATATTTCTCATGCCGTTGCAGAGGAAACATACAGTCAGTTCTGGATCTAATGCCAGCAAAAAATCTTGGCCTTATGGCCAAGAATTAACAAGGATAGAGACCACAATGATCACAGTGGAAACAACAAAATGGTTTGTTTTATCTAAAGCTATAGTGATGCTATTGGTAGAAAAAGTAGGTTTTCCTCCCTCGTAAGTTCCACCAGGGGAGCTATGTGAACACAGGTATCAGATATGTGACAGGTCTCACATACTGTTGGGCTCCGAACATTTGAGGCCGCTAATAAAAACGATTCTATTTACAGTATTTAATGACATTATTACATTATTATTAGTTGTTAAATACATTCTTTTCTACTAAAACAATTTTAATTTAATGTCAGATTACATCATGGACAGCAACCTAAATACAAAGTAGAATCTTTGAAATGTTTACAAGCATTTCAGAGTTGTTTTTTATATATATATATATATATATATATATATATATATATATATATAGTAGTTTAGACATGAGGAAAATCTGTGACCAGCATAAATCTGCTAAGAATTTTCTCAGAGACATTCTCTGTTTAAAAAACGTCTAAACTTAAGAGTGATTTAGGACCAATCTCAGAGATTTAAAGGAAAAGACAAAATCTCTTATCACAGTGAGGAGGTGGGAGTGACCAAGGTATGTAGTGGGTATGAAGTACTTTTTTTCGAAAGTGTGATTGGTTGTCAAAATCAAAAACACTCAATCACACTCATATTTGTTTATTTATTTTATTTTTCATGTTATTTATCATGCTTGTAATTGTACTTAATTTATTTAAAAGTAACTTGATAAAAATGGCTCTGCTCCTTTAAATTATTATGGTTGATATAAAGGCATGCACAGTGTAATATGCAGCATTTGATTTCATTCTTTGAGATTAAATGAGATTCAGTTATTTAGTGTTTAGAGCACATTTCTTCTCCCTGTTCGTCCTTTTGCCATTTTCTCATCTGCTTAAAAGACCTTCTACCTACCTAAGGATCCTTTACTTTAGGGGGTCTTTTAAAAGGTTAAGATGCTTTACTTTGATCTACTTTTTAACTTTAAGGGGAAATCTTGGAATTTTCGTACAATTTTGTCAAGAAGTGCATTAGGGCCCAGAATGTAATTGCTGTTAAGAGTACATTTTAAACGTGATATAATTTTTTAAAAAATATTAATGAATCAAAAACTGGAATTTAATTAACTTTATTGTGATCTGTGATTATGTGTTTGTAGTCTGGCGCCATCAATAAAATCACCTTACAGTGAGGCGTCTCCAGTGTGTGGGGCTCCCTCTTGTGGTCAACCTCCACAAAGCAGAGCAATGTACAACCCATCATTCAACCCTGGAACCTGCATGGATCCTTACATGCGGCCTCCACAAGGACCCCCACCCCATGGCATGATGGGACACCGTGGCATGCCACCGCCTGAGGGTATGCACTGCTATCCAGTATTTAAAATGTATTGTTTGTTAATAGCACTATATAAATTGTAATTATTGATTCCAATTGATTTCAATTTAGAAACTGGTTTAAACAGGAAGTAACGTTATGCATGTGCAGAGGGGGCATTTACTAGGTCGGTTTTATGCAAGATATTTTTATTATTATTTATGAATCCGGAGATGTCATCAACAATGACCCACTGAGAAATGTCTCTACTTTAGGCTTTACAGTTTTTGTTAGCCTGTATTTCATGTTACATTTTTATTCTGTGTATTTTAGGTGGCAATGGTGCTCCTTACTGTAATCAGAGCAACATGTCAGCTCATCATGGCTTTCCTCACAACCAGTCAGGCTCGGAACACATGGTTTCAGGAGATGGTGAGACAGCACTTGCATGATGCATCACATACCACTTCATCCACATACTATATACTTTCCATTATGTTTTAGTAAGTCTGTAAATTTATTTCTCCTAAACATAAACACTATTAGCATGTTGATTTGCCACGGTATGCGTAATGTAAGTGTTCGAAGTGTGTGTTCAAAGTTTGCTAATAATGTATGCTTTTTCCTTTTCACCAGGTTCCCGTTTTTCTACCCCTCGTTCCATGCTGAAGTTGAGCAAGAAGCGAGCACTGTCCATCTCTCCACTGTCTGATACAAGTGTGGACCTGCAGACAGTCATTCGCACATCTCCCAACTCTTTGGTGGCATTTGTTAACTCTCGGTGTGGGCAAAATGCTGCTAGCTCGTATGGACATCTATCTGTGGGAGCTTTGAGGTAAATGTTGTATGAATTAAATGCCAAAAATATGTTCAGCGCATATTCCATTGTCCCCAAAAAGTATTTGGCATAGTAACCTAACCTAAGTGTGCATTTTGCTAAATAACTGATCCTTTTTTTCTATTCAGTCCATCAATGGGTTACTCAAACTCAACAAACTACCAGTCCAGGCCTCAGGGGAACATGTACGGAACTCCACTTGGCCACACCCCTGCTCCCTGCCATGGACCCCCAACTCGCTTACCTCCTCATAACCCTCGTCTGCACGCACCTTCAAAACATGGACATGTAAATAAGATCTTGTGCTTTCTCACCATTTCACTGCGTCCTGAATTGTCTTGGAATTTGACTCATGTTGATGTGTGTATGTGTGTGTATTTAGCTAAAGACAGAACCCATCATAGGTAGTGTGATGGACGGCATTAATGTAAAGAGTTTAGAAGAGCATTCAGAAGGAGATGTGGCCAGTCCATCGTCTACTGGAACTCAGGTAATGCAGCCTAACTATTCAAAAATCACAGGTAATATTTCATTCTCTTGGAATAAATGTTTATTTCAGTCTGGTTGGGTTGGTTGTCTTGGTCTAAACTTAAATGCAGTTGCTATGTTCTCATGTGCCTAAAGGAACTACACTAAAGAAGAATGCACAAGGGTTCAATACCAACAGAGTAAATGCAGCATGTTTTAAAGTATATTTAGGTTTAACGTTTACACTATTTCACAAATACAACAGTTAAGTTAAAGATGAAATCAGTCTGCTAAAGTATGTGTAGGTACATGATAATAAGTAAGACTTTCTTTTTTGCCCAAGTTTTTAATCTGTAAAATGTATTTCCTTTAGGATCCTCTTCTTGGGCTTCTGGAGAGCAGAGATGATTTAGACAAAGAGGAGAAACCAGAGCCTGAGACTATCTATGAGACAAACTGCCACTGGGAGAGTTGCAGCAAGGAGTTTGACACCCAGGAACAACTTGTCCATGTATGACATCTAAAATTATAGCATGGAGGACACATATACTCTGTGGGATTGGTTATGGAGATATTTATGGAATTTTCATTCTATGTCACATTTTTATTTCCTCATCAATTCATTTATTTACTCGTATCTTCCTGTAGCACATCAATAATGAGCATATCCATGGGGAGAAGAAAGAATTTGTTTGCCACTGGAAGGACTGCTCTCGTGAGCAGAGACCATTTAAGGCTCAGTACATGCTGGTGGTGCATATGCGAAGACACACTGGCGAGAAACCTCACAAGTGCACTGTGAGTTTCTATGTGACTGATGCTTTATTCTTTTATATAATAATTTTCTGCAAAGCATGACATTATTTTTAACTATATGGTATTGTATGCCGTAGTTTGAGGGTTGCAACAAAGCATACTCTCGTCTGGAGAACCTGAAAACGCACCTGCGCTCACACACTGGTGAGAAGCCATATGTGTGTGAGCATGAGGGATGTAACAAGGCTTTCTCTAACGCATCAGATCGTGCAAAGCACCAGAACAGAACACACTCCAATGAGGTATGCATCAAACAAACATAATCATGACATCTAAAATGGTCAACTGGTTTTTCACCCTAACCTAGTGGTTCTCAAACATTTTCTGTCATTCCCCATTTAAGGGGGTGGGCGAATTTTCAAGCCCCACTTGTCAACAAAATGATAACGAAATCAGCCAAGTTTACTACCAGTTTTATTTCTTATTGAAATATCAATTTCTAAACCAATAAGATCAAATAACACCAAGTTCAAAACAGATAAAATACAAGGGCAATTGTTATAACAGGCTTACATTGTCACTTATCTAGAGCTTTCTTTCAAAGAGGTTGAGTGGCTTATTAACGTGTGTTGTCTCTAAGTGTCTTCCAACTTTGTCTCATGCTGTCTGCTGCCAGCGGTTTAAGACAAACACTAACGGGTCTCTCCTCTGCCCTCACCATCCCCACCATGAATCCAAGCACAACACAGGCTTCATCATGTTTTCCTTTTGGCTGGCTTTTTGGTTGATTAGGGTGCTGAATCAGCTGCTTTTTTGTGGTCCATGTAACAAATGTATCAATTGACGTTACTATGCTCACTACATACAGTACAGTACGCTACTAACCCGGTTTGTGACGGCGGTAAAGTTCTTTTTATATTCGCATATTCGCGTACATCTCCAAATTCAATAGTTGCGTAAATAAACCTGCAAATAAGATACCCACATATATTTCCTCTACATTGTCTTTAAGCTATATCCACCTTAAATTATACATGTTTAAAAGCATAAACACCGTTATTCTCTACGGTGCAACAAATGATTAAGGGATCATCGCAAAATGCCGCACACCAACAAAAAGCGTAGAACGATATTGATCTTCCCTTCTGTTCAGCGCCTGAAGGATCAAAAAGCAACTTTGTTACCACACTGGAAACTAGAAATGCCAGACTAGGCATTTGCCAGACTGCCTGATAAAATAAATTTTTTTACCAAAAATACAGAAACATCATCATACACATTGAAATCAATGAAATTACATATATAATACCGAATGTTTCCTTATATATTGTTCCTCTGCAATTAACATGCCGACCTTATACCGTTATTGTTGCTCTATGGCTCCACTTTTTCTCTGATGTTATTTTAATTTACTTGTATTAATGATCCATTTCTTTGCGTGTGATTGTTTAGTTTTAAGTGTCCGATCTTTATTGTCAATAAAGAAAAGCATGAAATAGAATAGGCACTTTCCTATTATTTTGCACTAATTCCCTTCCGTTCATTGTGCCCCACCTGTCATGTCTGTATTCCCCACTAGTGGAGCGCTCCACATTTTGAGAACCACGGCCCTAACCATACTTATCTGCTTCTGTTACTCAGAAACCTTATGTGTGCAAGATCCCAGGGTGTACAAAACGCTACACAGACCCAAGCTCCCTGCGCAAGCATGTAAAGACAGTTCATGGACCTGAGGCTCACATTACTAAGAAACACCGTGGTGACACTGGGCCTCGACCACCAGGTTCTGCTCTGACCTCTGCAGGTCAAAGTTCAGAGTTGATGGTAGAGAAAGAGGAAAGGCCCAGAGAAGACTGCAAACTTCATGCTCCTGAAAATACACTAGTGAGATATATATTTTTTCACATACACTCCCTCTTTCTGCTTTTAAATTATTTTCACTGTTTAAGAGCTGTTTTTTACGAATGCTTTAGAATCATAAGAGAATGTTTTTGTTCTTTTATGACTGATCTGCTATTTTTGTTTGCTGTGGATACCCCAGAAATCTCAACCAAGTCCTGGAGGCCAGTCATCCTGCAGTAGTGAGCGCTCTCCATTAGGCAGTGCAAACAACAATGACAGTGGTGTGGAAATGAACCTAAATGCAGCAGGTAGCCTGGAAGACCTGACAGCAGTGGAAGATGGAGGGGGCACCAGTGTGGCTGAGTCTAATGGGGGAGTCAGTTCCGGGGGTATGGGCATGTCTGCACAGGCGCTGAAGAGACTGGAGAACTTGAAGATTGATAAACTAAAGCAGATCCGCAGGCAGACTCCACCAGGCCGGGGTACAGTAAATAAATTACCAGCAATTTCAGGTAAGGAAGAAAAAAACTCAAATTAAATTCAGTTTTATTCATATAGTGCTTTTAACAATGGTCAATATGGGCAGTAAATAATGTATAAGCCAGATCATAATGCTTTCTCACTTTCTTTTCCTCTTCTCAGCATCAGGAGAGATCAGCATTTGTGGCCCCTCCCCTTTGCTTTCTAATCGTCGTGTGATGGAGCTTTCTACCCCAGACCTGAGTGGAGGTGGTATGGGTGGAATTGGCAGAATGGTTATGCCTTGCCCACCCAGTGACCGCCGTGGAAGTGGTACCAGTAGTTTAAGCTCTGCTTACACTGTGAGTCGCCGTTCTTCTGTGGTTTCCCCCTACTTATCAAGTCGGCGCTCAAGTGAAGTATCTCAGGTGGGCACAGGTGGGCATTGCCAGTCTGTTATTGGAAATGATGTGGGTGGGGACCCATTATCACCTGAAAGTAGCCACAGAACAGGTTTGTGCCAGAGCAACAGTGGATTGCCAGGTCTACCGAATCTGACTCCTGCAGAACAATATAGTTTGAAAGCTAAATATGCGGCAGCAACTGGTGGACCACCACCAACACCTCTACCCAATATGGAGCAGCCTGGTACCCCCAGTAGACGTTCTGCTTTCTTGAGTGAGTATGACGGACAGCCACTCCCACCATTTCTTCATCAAGTGGGAACCAGGAGACACAGTGCCAACACTGAGTATGGAACAGGGGTTATTTACCCACATCAGGCTCCTGGCAACAACATGCGACGTGCCAGTGATCCTGTGCGCTCTGGAGCTGACTCCCAAGGCCTACCCAAAGTGCAGCGCTTTAACAGCCTAAGTAACATGACATTAATGACCCGTCGTAATGCCTTGCAGCACTGTGGGTCTGATGCCAACATCACCAGACACATGTATTCACCACGACCACCAAGTATTACTGAGAATGTGATGATGGAAGCCATGGCAATGCAGTCTCATAGGAATAACACAGAAAGCTGGGATCACGGAAGTATGATACAAAGTTCAGACAGGGCCTACATAGGCTACCAGCAGTCACAGTCCCATCCTCATACTGGTGACCAGCTTTCTCCAGAAAATAAAAGCATGGGATGCTTGGATCCATCCTACCAGTCACAGATGCAGGGGCAGTTCCATAGTCAACGTGGGAATATAGGTGTTGGAGAACCTATAGGTCAGAATGAAATTTCAAACACTCTTCTCCAACAAGCTGAATACAGTATGAGCGCCTGTCAGCTAAGCCCCTCTGGACCACACTACCCTGGGCTAGGGCAGCCTAATGAGGGGCCAGGGCCTTGGGGACAAAATGGACAGCACCATAATGCTCCTTTGGGTATGCAAGCAGCTATGCCGTTCCAACACACAGGAATGCAGGGACAACAATACTCTCAAGGTTTGTATGATCCCAACACTGATCCTAACCACCAGAGGGTCACTATAAAACCAGAACAGTTCAATCCACCCATGGGAGGCTCCAGTGCCTGCCAAAATGCCAAGACTTTTCAACAGCGTCATCCACCTAGCACAATGGAGGTATGCCAACAAGGGTATGCACAACAAACAAAAGAGCATGGTTTGCTTAACAAGTCTTCCAACCCTAGCTGTGACTTTGTCCATGGTCAGATCAAGAACCAGACTGATCTTTGTCAACAGCAAACACAGGCTGGATCATTCCTCCATGGGGGAAGCGTAAGTCTTGGCTGCGCAGGCTCTGTGTTGGCTGAGGACCGGAGGTCACAGACTCCAATGCTGCAGGTGAAAGAAATGATGGTACGAAACTATGTACAATCACAACAGGCACTCCTTTGGGAACAGCAGCAAGAGCAACAAACAGCAAATAGTAGTCTCCCACAGAAACCTGAAAGCATGGAAATGGGAGCACAGCCAGCAATGATGCAGCATAGCCCTCAAGATCAGCAACTTAATCAAAACATTTATCATAACAGTTACCAGGGCTACTCAAATCACAATGTCATGAGTCCCTCAGGACAAAGTCAAGCATCCAACTCTGTGCCAGTCAAGGAACAAATGGCTGGCTTACAAGATTCCTCATATAGCCATGATATGCTGCCACATCCACCTCAGGTTCGAAAGCCTCTGAGTCGCCAAAACAGTCTTTCCCAGCAGGCAAATGGAGCATACCTAAGCAGCCCACCTAACTTAAGTCCTGGTCATTCTAGTGCCAGTCCCAGGAGAAGTGTCAGGTTACCACCTGTTCATCAACAGCAGCAACCCACTGATAATTTCTATTACTCAGGCCAGATTCACATGCACCACAACATAGATAAGTCTCTGGAAGCCCATGATGGAGCCTGCCAGCCCCAACAGCACCTTGCTGGAATAGAGCCTTCATCAAAAGCTGCTTCGGTAGCATATCCTCAGTCTGCAACCATGGCAAATACGCTTGAGAACCTGGACTTGGAGAATGCTCAGATTGACTTTGCTTCCATCATTGAGGATCCAGATCCTTCATCCTATAGCCCAGTAAATCCAGTCCTAGGCCACCAGTCATCCTCCCAGGCCTCCTCTCGTCTAACCACTCCACGAAACTCCATAACCCTTCCTTCCAACCTATCTAACATGGCCATTGGGGATATGACCTCAATGCTAAAATCCCTTGCTGGGGAGAACAAGTATTTGAACTCACCAACATAAAAAAGCTTTACATGGTTCAGAAGGTTATGAGAAATTGACTATTGTTCTGACTATATCAACATTCAGTGGACTTATTAGACTCTTGATGATTACCTGATGGGCCAGATTTCAATAGAGGGGCAATTCTGCTTCTCTGTTTCCGTTTGTTTTGGTTTTATTGCTTAATAAACATTGCCTTGGGTTTCATTATCAAGACTAAAATGGTATTTTAGGTGCCATGCTGGGAGGGTTTGTAATAAAACACTTTGTTTAAATGTAAATACCTTTTACTTTTTATATTAGCAATAAAATTTAACCTGAGACAATGATAGAAGAAAAAACAATTCTTCTGCATTATAAAATTTATGGGGACTAAGAAGAGTTAGAGAGAGCACATTTCTTTTCTAAGGTACTAGAAAAGCTCAGCTATAATAACTGGTAGAACATGTCTGAAGTGCCTTTGCCTATTGTGGCTAATGACTTGTGTGTAGTGTTATCTTTTTAGAGTGACAGTCAGACAGGTCAGAGTACCAAACCCATAATGACCAGTCATAGTGTCTATGTGCAGTGCAGTATTCAAAGCCTTATCAGTAGTTAATAGTAATTATTATTATTCAAGTGAATGAGGCAAAACAGAAGACCTGCGGTTAAATCCAGTGGAAACTATTTGATTTAAATGAACTTTTCTGTTTGTCTGTTTTTTGCTCATTTATGTTCAAACAGGTATTACTACTCAAGTTGCAGTGATTATCATTTTTAAAAGGTACTGTTCCCTCAAGGTCTGGATATAGTAGAACATAGTAGGTCTATTTCTATCTGACTCCAGGATTGTTATGATTTGAAACTCCTATTTCTAAACGTGAACACAGACCAGTCACCTAATAGACATTTGAATTTTTGTAGCATTTCCAGGCCTTAAATTGCACCACATCATGTAAACTTAATATTGCACTGACAACAGCACTGAGCTGACTTTTTTCTATTTTGGGTCTTATAGTACAGTATATGTATGATGTTGCGTTCAGGCAGTATCCAGGTGACACACTAAAGGACATAATATCCTTTGTTTTAGCATGGTCATGCAATGCCTCACAATAGTGTGAAGGACTCATTTAAGTGTTTAAAACAAGCATATCCCTGTGCTTTACTACAGCTGTTCATGGCATACCAAAGATGATTAGCACTGGGAAGAGTGCATGTGCACCCTTCAGTATCAATCTTAATACAGTCATGTCGCCATGCCCCTATAGTGCTGCGATAGAGAATGTAATTTTCTAACATTAAAAATAATAGTTTTGTGGAGTTTGCATTTTTGTGTGTTGTTCTGGCATCTGTCACACTTTAATTTGTTTTGTTTTGTTTTTGTTTTTTGCTGGCAAAAGAGAATTTAATGTAGCATTGCAAATTTGTGATATTAGCAGTTATTACATCTATATACAGAAAATCATGTGATATATTTTTTGCATACCATTTTCTACATTTTTATACAAAGTAAAGGTACTATATTCTACCTGTTTATTAATAAACAAGGCCTGTGATGGAATTCTCTGTTGTCATATATTGCTAGTTTATTATAAATACTTCATGACATTGTCTGTGGTTGAGACATACATATTCCCACTTTAACTTTTAAATACACCAGGAAACAATATAAATCTAATATACTAATAATACTAACAAATAACTGCATAAACTGAGATGTAAAGTTAATTTTGGACTTTTCAGGAAGTGTGTCATTGTGTATTATAGCTATTACAAGGATCATGCTGAGCTGGAGGGACGGACGAGGGACGTGTTAAAAAAGTAAACACATGGATCAAGATTCTAATTCACAAGACCCTAATTTAATTCATTCTAACGTATAGTTCATCATACTTAAACGGAATATAACAAACCACACTGTTATAGGATTAGATTAACGTGTCTCAAAAATATCGCAAATGTTGTTGAGGTAAAAATTTACCTCGAAAACCTAACTCTGAATTAAAATATGTTCATTCATGTTTACTAACCACTTCATCTTGATCAGAGTTTAGTTGTTCCAGCCTCTTAATTAAGGTTCCTGTCGATGTTCCTGTCATTTTGGACACTGGGATTTTTAAAACCTCTTGAAACACTAGATGGAGCCAGTGCTGAAAGACCAGGATTTGGGCATCGCAGATACGTAAGAAATATGCAGTGTACATCTAAATGTGTGTGTGTGTGTGTGTGTGTGTGTCTAAGAGAAAGAGAGAGCTGGGAGTGAGGTATAACTTTTTTATATAGTAATACTAATTAATGGCATTTCAAATACAATAAAGGCCAAATAATGTGCAAACACAATATTTTTTTTAGATTATATTAGATCATATTAGATAAGATTAGATTAGATTAAATTTAACTTTATTGTCTTTGTGCAAAGTAAATGTACAGAGCCAATGAAATGCAGTTAGCATCTAATCAGAAGTGTATGAGTGACCTATTTACAATAACTTACAATGTGTTATACAAACAGAAGATGCAGGAGGCAATAGAGATATGGTATCTATATAGTGATATGGTAATATGCAGTATAGCTGCAACATTGTGCAGTGAATGTGCTATGGGAAACAGAAGGTGCATTATGTTATTTATATATTACTTAATGCAGAATACATGCTTAATGCAGAATATACATATGTGCATATGTGAGTTCTGAATAATACAGTATATACAGAATACAGAATAAATACGGGTGTAAACTCGTAAAATTGCCTTCTTTCCTTCTTATTATCTTTATCTAACAAGCTTTCATACTTCATGTCAAAAGTTAAATTAATAAAAATCTATAATTTAAAGGTTGTATTGTTAATACTGTACTGCAATAACAGATTCAGTCAGACTGTTTCTAGTACCGGACGTTTATATAATGACCACAGAGAAGGGAAATTGATCAAATATACTACATACTATATAAGCATCCTTGGGACACCTCTCATCCAATCAGATTAGTGGACCATAACTAACCGTTAAGACTTACTGATTTTTTTTTATTCTTAAATGACCTTTTTAAAACTTAAATAGTGATATTTAATCATACTAAATGTACCACATTAGTGCTTTATAACTGTATGTGAGAGCTTCCATCAGGCACTAGTTAAAAATCTCTACAGTACTGGTGACTATGTGCAAAATTATACAATTAAACTGTGAAGGAACAGAGCAGAGAGTTAATCAGGCCCAGAACTTTAGCCTCAAAATGTGAGCCAGAATGCACGGAGCTAAGCTTTGTGATACAAATGGAAGTGTTGAAATGAGAAGTGAGGTTTTCACATGCGAAAAAGTGAGGCCAGGATAATGACTTTTCTTTTCATGTTTTGCCATTGCCACAAACAGAAACACACTTAAAATCTCTGTGGGGTACCCCACCCCTGGGCTCTACTGTGTGTGTGTGTGTGTGTGTGCGCTCATTTGGTGACCAGATTCCTCGGCTCACCAGTTATCAGCACCTTTTGGACTTCTGATTTGCCCTCTCTCTTTCACGTAACACACACACACACACACACACACACACACACAAAGTGCAGTAATGTAGGCCTATGGGGCTTGGGAATGTAATGTCAATGTCTTAGAGGTGACCTGCATTTTTGCAGCGTTCGGAGTATTAAGTTAGAAAGTTTTTGTACTAACCGAGTGTGATCATGCCCACAGGCTATTTTGGTGTTATAAACTGCGACATCAACACGTCAGTTTTTAACTTTCCGGATGCTACTGTAGTGTACATTGCATTATCTTGTCAAAGTTTTTTTATAAGCACCTAATAATTATGAATTTAATCTTTTTTTTTTTCGAACAGAAATAAGAGCCCTCATATAAGGATCACACAAGGATATACAGTGTAGGCAGTATAGCTGAGAGAAACGTTTTTATGTCCTCGTATGAGGATATTTGGGTCTCGAGAGATTACCGAAAGAAAAAGCAACAATTTAGGACTGTTGTTTTACCAGTGTTGTGTGGGGAAGCAACACTGGTGAACCTGGGGTTGACTCCGCAAACAAACCTAGTTACCCTGTGTAGGTATGGGTTACCTAGAAACCTGGTGTAAGTATCTATCCGATGGCGGAAACTTCAAAGCACTTTGTGTAAGTCGCTCTGGATAAGAGCTTTTGCCAAATGCCTAAATGTAAATGTACCAAAGCTCTCTACAGTACTTTATAAGGTACATACTGTACAGTACTGAATAAAAGTACTCAATACAGTATATATGTATATGGTATATTTGTTTTAATGTTAACGCAGTTGCCAGTAAAATCACTGGAGAATAATGAGAGAACTATAAGTACAGTATAATATTAGCTGCACACATTTGAACATTGGTGTTATCACACTTTGATTTCCTGTAGATTTGCAGGTCGTGTGCACATTCATTTGAAACCTACAGTGTATGGGTTTCTAGAACTGCTACATCTGCTGAGAAGAACAGGCACCCTGACCACACGACAGATATGAAAAGTTGTCTGGTAATGTAAAGAAGTCGAATATCCACAGCATTACTCCACTCCATTCGGGATTTAGTATGGATCTACAGTACGACGTCAATCAGCTGTGGTTTAAACATCCTTGTTTTGTTGAACAGCAGTAATAAGACAGCAACCTCTGTAAAGCAGTGCGACGATCCTGATATGGTTTTCTAGGAGCAAACTCAACATCTCAAGACTATATTCTTCTGTCTCACTTGTCACCTCCCTCCTTCTGTCATCTCATCCCCGATCCACAGCAGGGTGTTGCTTTATTATCCCCTCTGCACCTCCTTTCCTCGCCTGAACAAAAGGTCTGTGACCTCTCATCCCTCACTCTTTCTTTTTCTTTTTTCTCTCCACCTGGAAGGCTCTTTCTAACAGGCCTGAAAAGACAAATTTCCATTAGCAACTGCAGAGGGTCAACAGGAGGATTAGGTTGGTTTTACTCTCAGTTTTGTATGTGTGTGTGTGTGTGTGTGAGAGAGAGAGAGAGAGAGAGAGAGAGAGAGAGAATCTGGATGCAAATTAATAAGGGATCTTGAACTCTCACTTTACTGACGTCACATTTTACCTCTGGACTTTTCCAGAAACCCTCATGTGGAACAAACAGAGTGACATTACCTATGTTCTGTAAAACTTCGTTTTCAGTTAAATGCATCTCTGCCCTCTTAAAAATTCCAGTGATTCTGCGGCGACAATTAGCGTTGTAGGTTTGCGGTTCCTTACGAGGATTTTCCGCACAAAGGGCAACCCTCATCGCTGCTCTGAAACAGCCGTTAAGTTATTTTCAGAGCTGCTTGAATCGGCGACCTCAGCCACATCAAAGCGCGGCGGCTGTTCAGGCGCTTCTCGAGGAGCGACATTTCGAGATGGCGCCGCAAACCATTAAGCAGGAGCCCTGACTCAGTTCAGAATTCCTGATTTTTTATATATATAATTTTTTTTTTTTTCAACAGAGGCGATAAAGCAAAGCAATGTACTGCTAATAATACTATTAACACTATATATATATATATATATATAATTATATTTATAAATATATATATATATATATATGTTGTTACAGTATATATACACCCCCCCCATTTATATACTGTAACAACGCACACACACACACATATTATATTTATGAACGTCTATATGTGTGTAGGGGGGGTGCAAATTAACACTTTTTTTTTTTTGAGAAAATGTTTCCCCAAAAATTCTAGATAGCCTTTAAAACTGCGTTTGACAAATGTTTTTCTATATTATCTATATATTTATTCGTATTCTATTCCATAATTTATTTCTTATTGATAATCTTGATTTTAAGGTCGTATAAGCATTTCACTGCATATCGTATCTGTATGACTGTTTATGAGACAAATAAAATTTCATTTGAATGTGGTCATGACGTACCAGGATAAAATGCAGCATTTTTAATCAAATCAATGTTTCCGAACAGAAATAACAGCCCTGATGTGAGGAATACACAAGGATATAACAGTGCAGGCAGAGTCGTTGAGAGAAACTTTAGGTTTATCTCCTCATATAGGGATAATTGGGACTTCTCAAAAATGACCGACCGTCATGTCAATAAAATTACTTTCTTTTTTTGCGTTTTGATTGGCTGGATAGGTACAAAACTTTTGGGACACCATGTGTATCTCGCCATCTCTTTCTATCAGAACCCTAAAGAAAGGTGATTTTTCCGCACTGTTTGTTCGGTCCCGCTCTCTCTCTCTCATTCTCTCTCTCTCTCTCTCATTCTCTCTCTCTCTCTCTCTCTCTCTCTCTCATTCTCTCTCTCTCTCTCTCTGCGCACTGGAGAACCCACGCTGTGCGTCACAGGGGGTCATGCGTGTGAATGTCAAGGTAGGGGTCCTGAAACGGTGTGTTAGTGGTTTTTTTCGGATGTTTTTTTCAGTTGCTAAACAGATTACGGTCCAGTCATTCACACAATAGGATGACAATGTAATACTTCCTACAGCGATCGGGGAGAGAGAAAGGTGCAGGTGGGATGGCTTTACATGACTTTAAGGCTTTACATCAGTGACGAAGCGTGAAGTCATAACGTGTGCATGTAAAAGACTATTGTCTGAGCGCGTTAAAAGGCACAGGGATAATTCAGGACTTGGCTACGTTAAGGATTTGTTATGACAAGTAGATAAATACTCAACACCATGTAAAGTGTTTGGAATCATATTACTATTACTATTACTGTATTCCCGCCCTTTATGTCAGAGATTATTTTTATTTGACACACATGCGCAGGTGTCTTATATAAAATGTCAATGTTAATAATCATGCTGGATGTGTATAAATTCTATGTGTATTTTGATATTCAATTTTTACTGCACTGTCACTTCTACTCAAGTCTAAGAACGAATTCCTCCTATTTAAAATAACACTTACTTAAAAATTCCTGATGGCCATGTCACATCCAGAGTGTGATCCCAATATAGATAGCTTTTCACTGAGGTGGTACATTCAATTTCCATAGGCATCTTACAGTGGTGGCCAAAAGTACTGAGACAAAATAAAAATTCAGTAATGACAATTTTATATTATAAGATTAATGGGAAGTCCTTTATTCTTCAAAACTGGATCCAGCTGGAATCAAAATGACATTTTCAGTATTCTGGTGTAACTTCCTGAAGATCATGTAGAGAAGATGGTTCCTTAACTGCTACTGCCTTCTTCCCAATTGCCCAACAGTTTTCTATTAGGTTTAGATCTGGAGATGACCCAGGCCATAGCTCCAGAAGCTGAATATTTTTGTCACATAGCCAGTTTTTTACTAGTTTTTCAATTAATTAGCACAACTCTTCAATGCCTGTCAGGCTGGAACTAATTAGTGATGTTATAGAATTCTAATACATGACATGTGTTGTCTTAATACTTTTGGACACCCCTGTACAGAGCACCCCAGTGGCCAGGAAAAGTACAGTTATTTCTGAAAAGTCTTGCATTATATTTATATTATATTAAATTGCATGCAAACGACTTGTAGTGTGCTTGATTGGGGGTTTATGGGGACTGGGTTCACACCCGGGCTAAAATCTCTGACCATGTCAGTACAGGACCAGCCTCTGATGACATCACAGGCGCTGGTGTGCGCGTGCAGGACGTCAGTGAGGCAGAGCGCGCGGGCCACACGGAGAGAACTGCTCTGTCACTCAGCCTGAAACTCAGCGAGGCAGCTGCAGCGGAGCCATGGCCGAGGCGAGCCGCGGAAAGCGCAGGAAACAGCCGAACCCGCGACGCAACCGAGGTAGGACGAGATCTGGGAACATCCCAGATTTATTGCCATTTAAAATAATAATAATAATAATAATAATAATTATTATGCAGTCTGCAGTGGAGCATAAAGTTAGTGCAACCGCCGGCACAAGTTGTGAGACACATGCAGGTAGTGAGTATTAGTGCATGTGTATGTGTGTCAGGCTGTTTCACTTACTTTTATTTCAATCGCGATTTCAAGTTAAAGATGTAAAGTGCTCAGAAGTGCAGCAGCAGCAGCAGCACACACTCCCAGCCAGCAGCCAATAAGATGATGTGCGGCTTTTCTCTCCCTCTCCCTCTCTCTCTCTCTCTCACACACACACACACACATAGACACACGTTCTCTTATCACCAGCATGCACTTTCTTCTTTAGCATCACTAAACTTTACCTACTTTATCATTGGATGCTTTTTTTAATGCACATGGACACAAAGTTGAAAGTTTTAGAATATTCAAAATCTTGCAAAATGGAAAATCAAACGCCGAATGTAAATTAAGTGTTAAATTCACATGAAGTTCAATATAGAAATTGTTTTATTTGTTAATAAAAATGCTATTTGATGAACAAACTCAGGAAACAAGAGATTTCATGCAATGCATGCAAGAATGCATGCAAGCAATTCTTCACATTTTTTAATGTTCTTTTTTTATAAACATAAAAAACTCTGCCTGCAATATATTAAGGTCTACCAAATATCTAACAAATATATTGCTTATACTGAAAAAACAAATAACAAATATGAATTATAATATTTAGACTGGACTTAAAGACTATTTTAAATATTACATTTGATTTTGGAGGGGAGGATATTTTAAATGAAAAAAAATAGAGAGTAAATTCGTTTTATGCTGTTGCTGTGAAAAATGTTTTTTTTAAAGATACTTTTTCTCTGAATTCTTTCTAACAATAAGAACAATTAAATCAAGATTTTTCCCCCTCTTAGAAATAATTTAAAATTGTCTTATTATAATAAAACTTTTTATTTGCTTACGGGATGTACAGTGAACCGTTTTTAGTTTATGTAATTTTTTAATATATATCAGATATAGATATAAGAGCATGCCAGCCGTAATGTGGTTCGACGGAATATTAAGCGTTTAGGAAGTGTAATGTCTTTCAAAACTTAAAAACTCGTCTTTTAAAACTAAATATGTTGACTAATATTTTATTTTGAATCATTAATTTCGTTCTTTTGTACCTTTCAGGCGAACATTTTCTTTTCCATTCGTAAAAAAAAAAATCAAAGGAGAAGTGGCTTTTATAGGCGGATCCACGCAGTTGTTAATAATTATTTTATTGTAGACTGACAAAAAACAAACTCCATAAAAATAAATTAAGCATCCAATTATAACTCGTCTACTTTTAATGCTCAAGAAAGACAATAATAGCAGATGATACCTTCAGTCTTTGCATTCTACATTACTTTTTTATATCGTAGTTAACTTGCAATAGGCCGCATCAATGTACCTTAAATAGCCAAGGAAATGTGGCCGGAACCTAGAGATGAGAACCTTTGCAGAACATTTCATCTTATTAAATATAAAATCTTATAACTAAAATATATGCATATGATGTATGTAGTGATATCAGTCTTTTGCACCGCATGACACACAAATTGTTACGATTTATGAAAATAGTTGTGTGGTTTCGTCAATTTTGGGCCTTTTTTAGATTAGTTTGACTACCAGAGGACACAAAAAACCCTCCCACCTCTGACCTAAGTGAACATTCCCTGCTAGAGAAATAAATATTAATTATTAGAGACATTATACAGGTATTGTGAGACATTGGCCGAAGTTTTCGGACATAAAAAATTATTTTACCACTTGGTAAGGAAAGTTCTTTGCTGAAGATGTACAGTACATGTATGTGTGTGTGTGTGTGTGTGTGTGTGTGTGTGTGTGTGTGTGTGTGTGTGGTGTGATTGACCTTCCTCATTAGTATGCACCGTGAGGACTTATGCTACCATGTACCATGCCATCTCACACATAGACACACATACACATACACACCCAGACACACACACACTGCAGAAGATGTGGGCAGTGAGAGGCGACTTTTTCTTCTTCACAAGTTATGCAGTTCCTCTATTAGGTGATAATGTTCCTACATGATGCAGTAGTTATAGCTCAACTGTCAGCCACACTCTTGTGATGGCAACATGTTTCTCAGAAGTGTCAACTGGCTTTTTGCAGCTTAAATGGTCAGCTTAAAGGAACCCGCAACAAAGGTGACAACTGTTGGTGTAAATTAGGGAGTGTGTCTTCATCACATTTTGCAGCTTGGTAGTATCTTGCTTGCGTTCCAGTATCATGGCAACCAGCATTAGCTATATACAGTAGATACATATTGTGATTTCCCATGTCCTCTCTTGTGTCTTTTCTACATCCATCTTCTCTGCTCTCTTCGACTTTCTGTCCTCTGGGATATGAGCATGTGTACGACAGATGAGCGTGATCTGTGTTGAGAGAAAACACACAGCCAAGCAGATTAGAGATTCTGGGCGAGTTCCCTGGAATGCTGCTTGCTCATGGCTTGTTTCATGGGAAAAGTGACAACAACATAATTCTTAACAATTAACACACCACAGTAAAAAAGAAAGAAAGAAAGAAATTAAAATAATACGTGACGCAGAATCTTTTGCAATGTATATAAGGAAATCAGTATGGTCACCTGGTAGTCATTTTCTTTATTGCACCAAGGTTCAATCAATAGGATTGGTTCCCAAAATATGTTGGGACTGTGGATCAAATTATCTTTTATTTTTTGACTTTAATCCAGACAGTACCTTGAGCTGAAAAGTTTTAGAATAGTTTTTTTTTTTGTAAGTATTACAGCCATTACACACATTCTGCTTCAATCATAGATTAACAGTCAACAATACGCCGCATGTGCGCCTTCATGTGCGAGGACCCAGCATGAGAAATGGAACGCAATACCCTTTTACAGATCAGCGCCAAGACTCTCTCAGCATTTGTATAAAAAGGAGAAGAATAATAGAAGAATTATAAAACCGAGATTCTTGTTCTTGTTTGAGATTCTTGTTAAATAGTTCCCAGTGACTTTGTAAATCAGTAAATGTAACTTGCGATGGCCTGCTGCATTTAACTAAAGTTAGAAGAATTTCTCACTGAATTTCCGACCAGATAAAAACTAAATCTACTCAGAAAGGTGTTCTCGGAGAGTCTTTAAAATTGCCATGTGACGTATCAACATGGCTGATCAGACCATCAACAGCAAGCAAAGGACAGATAATAATGAGAATAATAATAATAAAAACATACATATTATATACACATTATATTAAGTTGATTAGACACATTTGACACATTCAATCAATCGTATTGATAAAACTCTAAAAGATATCAGCTCGTCTTGTAACAAGCGACAAGATTTAATTCTCGCCACAGTGTTTTTCTCTCTTTATAGCTTAAACACGCCAAGGACGAAAATGATGTCATTCTGCACTCCTACCTCAAAGTTAAGTTGAATGCAACATATGTAATTCTTATATTTTAAGAACAAAGAAAATACAAGCTATCGACCATAAAACATGACATCATGCAACATCAAAGGCTGAGCGGTTTAAATATTTGACATGGTAACTGCGATATTTAGATGCTTAGAACTACAGCGCATGTGTCAGGAAGGTTTTTTTTATTTTAAAGAAGGGATCTGGAAATGTATTCTTATTTACAAGTTCTCAAAATGATTCTAGCTATAATGAAGAAGAGCGCATGATAGAGGCTAATGTAAACAGTAATACACGGCTTGTCTTTAGCCACCATGCTCTCTGACCCGTTATTGAATTCTGTTCTGTGGTTGCAGCTCATTTCCTTTTCCCTTGACCTCCTCATTTGTCCCCTTTCTTCAACTTTTCCAATTGCCTCCCTTTCTATAATTTTTTTTCTCCAAGTGCCAATTTATTTAAACTCTTTCCCATTTTTCGACATTCTCCTTCATTGATTTCCAAAGTACTCTCTTTGTAGGCAGCTGGGGTCCAGCTGTGTGTTTTCTGCAGCGACTCTGTGTGTGTGTGTGTGTGTGTGTGTGTGTGTGTGTGTGTGTGTGGTTCTTTGGCACAGGCTCGTCACAGTGGGCAGTGCACAAAAAGAGTAGGGGGGGGTAAGAGAAAAACTGTAAGTGGGAGTCACTTGTCATTTTGGACCGCAGAGAAAAACTGGGCAAGAAATCAGAGAGATTCAGAGAGAGAGAGAGAAAACGAGAAATCGAGAGACGGAGACCAGTGCGGAGTCCAGGCTCCAGGGTTTATTAGCGCTGCTGCCTATACGACAGGGCCAAGGCGTCAGCTTCAGCAGGAGAGAGGGATTCAGAGAGACAGGGACAAATAATCAGCACATGGAAACACCAAAAAGGGAAGTGCGTGCGTGTGGTTGGTAAAAAACAAAAAAACAAAAAAAAAAACAAGCTGATAGAGATAGAGGAACTGTCCTTAAGTAACAGACATCACAACTACTTAAGCTGATAACACTAATGTAGGTACAGTAGGTGTCGAGACAGCGTGTCCCCCAGTGGAAAGATTTGTACTTTTACAGAAGAGTTGACGTGCACATTTTAACGTTGTAACACTTAATAATTTGCAGTGAGTCTGCTGTTAGTGACTAGGTGTCTGTCAAAATTTAACACACTGAGGTGTAATGAGACTCTTCACAGACATTTGGCCTATAAACCTGTGTGCGTGTGTGTGTGTGTGTGTGTGTGTGAATGTGAGTGGGCGAAGAAGTGTGAAGAAAAGGTGAGACTAAGATGCACGTGACTGCAATCATCTGATGTTTGGGAACTAAAACTCCCACAGCTGGCCCAGTGATGAATCAACGCTAAGCCAACTGAGATATTTGTTAAGCTGAACCTTTTGTTTACTGGTGAGGGGATGTGAGTCTTGCTGTGCATGCACACACCTGGGGTGGCGTTTGTATGTGAGGTGCGATGTGGGTCTGCTGGGTTGGGATGAACTGCTGGCGTTTGTCCCTTCTGGTAGCGAGTGCCCACGGATGATTTGCACTCTTTCTTACACACATTTGAAAGCACAAATAAACACACATCGGGACACACACATGGGTACACAGACGGCACAAACACCGCGAGCACTAATCTTAACTTTAGACCATAAAAGACTTTTTGGTTTTGTTTTAGGGGGGAAAAGGCATGTTGCTTTGTAGGGATATCATAGTGGGCACATTTGGTCCTCCAGAGAAAGAAAAAACAAACCAAAACACACATACACACACTTATTACTGAGGTGAAAGTGGTTAAAATTGACCTTGGGTATTATAAGACTTGAAAATTCCTCCCTTTCCCTCCTATTGCCAGTTCCTGCAGGTAACAGGTACAACCTAACCGCCCAGATCCACCTGCTGCACTGTGCTTTCGCTCGCACTTTCACACAAAAACAGATCCAGCCTGCAACTTTCATCCCTCTTTTAAAAAAAATTACACAAAGATCTATTTGCTGAAGGCATTAAATCTAAAAAAAGACCCTGACCTTTAGCACTTTATTGCTGAAGATTACATGGGATGCAAAATGGGAGGGCTGTAAAGGACACCTTTAATGCGAAACGGACCTTTCTACACGTGTAAAAATAACACTACCTGCTTTTTAACTTATTTCCATTGCGACAAGCCAGTTAAATTTCCCCCCTAATGTGACCTCACATAAGTTGCTGTTCTGCAGAGGGCGTGGCTCAACAGAAGCCCATTTACATTGACACTAAAATAGAGCATTTATAGGAAGAGTGAAAGAGAAGGATTGAGGTGTAGAAAATGCATTATCTGAGGGGTTATTTCAGCTGGAGCGTTAACACACAAACACGTTGCGGGAGCTCCGTGTTTAACAATAGATTTTCTTTTTTATCATAAAGCAACTTACATACGTTCAGAATCTGAATTTAAAATAATTTTTTTTTTAAAAAGTCCTGCTTGTCTAACGAGCAGTCCGAAGGTGAAAGACTTCCCTAAATAAGATGAAGAAGAAGCCTTAAGAGGAACCAGTGTCAAAAGGGAACCCATCCTCATTTGGTTAATACCAGATAGTGTGATCATAAACACATCCTTTCTATATCTGTGAGCGATATGGCTGAAGATTGCAACTGTTAGTTACAAGAAGTCGACTTTGTTGAGATTAAAAAACCTTAAGAGATTTTGTTAAGATTAAAACCACTGACGAAGTCTTGACTTTCAGAGCGTTCGCAGTCATACAGAAAAAAAAAAACAGTTTGTAGTGGTATAGGTGTTCAGACCAAATTCATTGGCACTATATAGTGATCCTATAGAAACCAAGAATGTAATGTTATTGTATAGTCATTTATTTTTCATCCAAGAATAAAGCAGACATTCTGTCAATGTAACTGTTTTTTTTTTTTGCGATTCGGTGTCAAAAAATAAAATTAGACACCAGCAGCATGGTGGCTTAGTGGTTAGAGCTGTCACCTCACACCTTCTTTGTTGGAGGCTGAGTCTCACTTTTTCACGTTTTCCCTGTGCTTGGTGTGTTTCCCCAGATACTTTGGTTTCCTCCCACAGCGAAGAAACATGCACTGTAGGCTGAATGAGTGCGTGCATGTGCGCTGTGATTAGTCCACATCCCATCCAGGCCCTATCCCACTGTGTATCCTGTATATATATATATATACCTACTGTATATATATACCTCCTTAACCACAAGCAACCTCGCAATGATTAGCAGCTGACAGAGGCATAGAGACCTTGCTAATAAAATCCAAGTGAATGACAATAAAAGAAGAAGGCTGTGAGTCCTATGGTAACATGGTTTTATCATTCAGAAATGTTGCTTGTCAATAGATGAGATAGATAGAGAGGAGATCAAGGTACATAGAGAGAGAGAGGAAGAGAATATTAGTAATGACATTCTTGCTGTGTATTGCCTCATGTACATGATGTAGATCATTTATAGCAAGCAGAGGTGTGAATGAGGCCTCAATGAAAGGGCACACACAAACACATACACGTGCACACACACACACACATGCAGACACACAGACACAAAAAACATGCAATAATAGGAAGAGACAAGGAGATGAAGCAGAAGGCAGTTGAGAGAGAGTGAAGGAAGGAGGGGGTCCCCCAAGCCCCATACTGTCGCCATCGCCCCCATCCCAGAGTCACACTGACGCCACACACTGCTCCTTTTCCCCCAAAACCACATCACACACACACATACACACACACACATACACACTTACTTCAAATGCGCTACAGCCCACCAACCTTCTGCTTTAACTTACAGCACTCAAGTCCCAGTCATACGTCTCTCTCTCTCTCTCTCTCTCTCTCTCTACTCATCTTCAACATCCAGTTTGCCTTTTTTTTTTTTTACTTCCTCATTTCTTCCTCTCTCTGATTTTCTTTTTATTCTGTTACTATTTTTCCACATGTCTCTCACACATTCACGCACTTACACTTCTGTATGTGTTATTATTTCGCAGCATTGGCGCTTTCTGTGACTTTAATTGGAGTGATTTTAAAGACGTTGGTTTAGGCTTGCATGCGTGCCAGCACAATCATGTGTGCGTGCATGCACACACACACACAAACACACAGGCACACACACACACACACAACGAGAAAGTACATTATTTCTGCAGAGTAAATGCTGACATGTGCATGCATTGCTTGTGCTGTTTTAGTAATATTAACTTGTGCTGTATAATACTTAAGCCAAAGTGGCTGATCTGCTCACATGTACTTTCTGATCATGTCACAAGGTGGTGCTAAGTTTGTTAGCTCTACAACTCCAAAGCACAGCACACCAGATACTGGATAATGTCTGAGGCCTTCTTATGATTATGCTATTAAATGAGTAGGGTAGTACCTGAAGCCACATCAGAGTCGCATCAGCATGGTGAGGTTTACTGAGTCGATTCAGAAATGCCACACGAGTCCATAAAAAGAAGAAGAAACCGTCCTACTGCTACGGATACCAGGCATATTTGAGAAACCCGAAAACTAATTTCTCAGCAAGTGCAAGTCAAGTCGAACTAACGAACTCGCACATTATAGAGCTGTTAAGCTCAAAGAGGCACTTTTATTTCAGACCCCCTCCTATTAAAACTTCAAACCTTTTTTTTTTTTGGTCGTGTGCGTTTGCTCCAAGCTCTGAGAATGTTTTAATAATCACGAACCACGATTGTGTGGTTTGTGCAAATGCGCAAAATAAGGAACCACATCAGATAACTCCGAAGAGGTCGCAAACATTTTCTTATGTTGGGAGGGGAAGAAAGAGAAAAGAAAGAAATAAAGAGAGGGAAAAAAAGAAAGAAAGAAGAAAACAAATTTTTTTTGGTGCGGGGGGAGGGGAGGGTTGGAATTTATGGTGCGGTGCAAGTCAGAGGAAAAGGATGGACAGAAAGAGAGAGGGAAAGAGAGAGAGAACTAATGAAATCTGTAACAAGAGAGAAACGAAAAAGGAGTTACTCGGATTCTTGGAGAGCGGTGCAGTACATGTGTGGGATTAAAGGCGCTCTGCGTTCGACACGAAACCATATCTACAGAGACATGCACATCCACATGTGCACAAATTTACACAGATACAGACACAACAGAAGTGTGATTACCACCTAGCTTTAATGACACATGAGTCAGAAATAGGTTATAGTGGCCAGTGACACCTCCATTGTACACAGCAAAGTAGCCAGTTAGTTGATGCCTTTTACAAAACCACTGAGATGGAGATGTGAAAATTAAGGTGTGGTTGTCTCTAGAGAGTGCACACACACGCACACGTGCACACGCATGCACGCACACACACACACAAATATGCACACGCACACACACACACACACACATGCTAATCTACATGGTACAGGTACATGCATGATATCATCCTGTACCCAAGTATAGTATCAGATGTGTGTATTTTCCACTTGCTGTATACACAGGTACACCGTCACACGTTTCACTCTGTCTCTCTTGCGTTTGCTGTATCTCTCTATCTAGCCTTTTCTCTTTTATCAGATGAGAATAATTTCCGCTAAACTTTTACACAGGTTAACCATCGCGTGTCTCTCTAACACTTTCTTCAGAACTTCTTATGCATGTGTGTGACTTTACTGTATGTCTGGCAGCACAGGATCTGTGTACACTGCTCAGGAACTCAGGAGTGAGAAGAGAGTTTCTAGAATATTTGCATGCAAGGCGGATGTGTAAAAGTATTATTTTTCATTGTGAATATTATTATTATTATTAGTAGTAGTAGTAGTAGTAGTAGTAGCATGAACCTTATGCTGTGGATGTTGTTAGAAGGACAAGCTGCTCTGTAGGGTTTAAGCGCTACACAGTGGTGGTGGTGGTGTGGGTGCAGTCATATAAAAGGCTTTGTCACCCTGCTCTTGGGAATTTCCCCACACACCTCTCTCCTGTGCTGCTCGAATATTTGCTCTAGAATGATCTGAGTCAAGGGTCTCTCACAGTGTCACACATTCTCACACACTACTACAGATCGCCCTCTCCATGTAAGCACTTTCCTCCCCCTTTCGGTCCTTCTCAGAAATCTTGTCTTCTTCCCGTCTTTTTCGCGAACGCACTCGATTGTGGGACAGGCTCAGAGGGGCGAACCCTGACATGCATCAATACACAGTGACTCGCATGTCACAGCAGGATAATCAGTTCAATCTGACTGCTGAGAAAAGCCGTATTCACACTTTGTAGCACAAGACTTTTATTCAGAATGATTAATTCAGTTTTAATTCATTTTAAATTGTCTAAATCGTTGCATGAGCAATTTAGGGGGACTGTGACATATGAATATGGCATCCACAATGTTAGCCATTTTTTATTACACTGTTGATTACTGCCATTACGAGACGGCCTGAACCGATTTCATCAAAATCTGATCGAGTCAACTTGAATACAACGTTAATAAAATGAACAATTTGACGTTTGAAAGTGCATGGAGAAACAAAGCTTGGCGTCCTCTAGATAAGTACGCGCAAGCAAATAGTTTTAATACAAGGGGTGTTCAAGTCAAACCGGGACTTGTGACTAAAAAGGTAAAACCCATAGAAGACATCAAGTGAAACATTTGATGGTGCGAACGTTTTAGAGAAGGCCATACATCTATGAGTAACTATTCTGGCCACGGAGGCTCAGAGCCCACTTGAGTCGTTCCCGCGAACATTTTAGCGAGTCGAATGTCTGATCCTTGAAAATTGATGAATAATTAGTCGCCAACTGTGGGAACACAATTATTCATGAATACACTGCTTTACATTTTCAGCATTTTGCAGATGTTCTTATCCAGGAGACTTACATAAGTGCCTTGAAGACTCTTACACATTATAGGAACTAGACTGGGAGGTTTTGCCACATCGCCCTTACAGGCCTCATCTCGCTCCAAGCCATTTTCACATGTTTGGGAGTTCCTGGGAGGCCAGCGTTTTAGATGAGATGCAGGCAGTCCGGTCATGGCCCCGGTGTACTGGGAAATCTTTCTATCTTGAGGATATTTAAGCACTAATGAAACACTGGGATAAGTTATTAGAAATTTTCCTATGAAGGTATATCCTATTTTAAGTGCATTAGTGTAGCAGGGGATTAAATAGAGAAATAAAGGGATTTTTTACTCTCATAACTGTGTTGTGTTATTCTGCACAAGCAAAAGTCCCGGTTTGACTTGATTGTCCCTTGTAGTTGGATCGTACTAAGTGAAATGAGTTTACTGCACTTACAGTATAAGAGAGAAAAGATGTCTGCTTGTAATAAGGTCTGGGTAAGTGCATAATAAACTAAAGAGCAGTGAAGCCAGTCTGTGTTCTGGCATAGCGGGTAAGAGTGTCCATGCATACCAAAATTATTACAAGAATGAGGTGAGGACTAGCATGTGTAGGCGGATTGCTTATGAGTATGCATGCAAATAAGTCTAAGCATCAATGTTTTTTGTTGTTTTTTTAAAACGAAAAATTCATTTGATACATTCACACATACATGCACGTCTTAAAGCATGACCACATCCACAGATGCACACGCAAACACACACTCAAGAACTTTATAAACACAGATCTGTCTCTGTATATAAACACGATATCCACATTTATTACTCCAAATTAACTTGAAGAGTTTTTCCCTGTTGCTGTAATAAAAACCAGAGCGTATGCAAGCACGGAGCGAAAAAAAAAAAAAAAAGAAAGTACAACTCCGCTGGTGTAAGTGTTAGTTCAGAGGAATAGCTGTAACTTTCAGTTAGTGTCAAGCCTATCCAAAGAAGCAAGCATTAGCTGCATTTCCCTCATATTTATTCGTAATTCAAGGTGTTGAACGTATGCTAGCGAACTCGCACATTTCTCACCTTAACCCCTTTATAAGAGCTCGTAATGTCGTATGTGCTATTCAGCATCACCCGCTACCCACCATGACACAGTTTGAAAGTGAGCTTGCAGTCAATGTGGCAAATGAATTTTAGCTGAGAGAGCAGATTTTCCTCTTCTTAAAAACAACAACACCGACAGTGTGACACTCATTTAAACAGTCCACCTTTACCGTTGCATTTTGCTTTGCTTTGTGTTCTTGAACCTAATCTTATCTACATATGGTGTATTTTTTTGTGTACCGGTCCTCTGAGTATGACTAAGGCATGAGCAAGATTTTGCTGTGTTTATATGTGTCTATGCATATGTGTGTGTGTGTGTGTGTGTGTGTGTGTGTGTGTGAGTGCGCGTGCATGTGTGTGCATCAGAGAGATAGTATGTAGGAGAGGTGTAGGGAGTGTTGTAGCTGTGATGTGGCGTGTGTGTGACTCATTGTCAGAGTTTGAAAATAGCGGCATCTGATAATTTCTCAAGCGTTTTTTTGTTTTTTTTCAACATTTTATGTAATGTAGAGGTTAAATATTTGTTTTTAAGCCCCATCTGGAATAAAGTTGTCGCAGTGGATTTATGCATGAATGACCTTTACCTCTGCTAAAGAAGGTAAAACAGACATTTTGATCAGTATTTGTATTTGTGCTTTGATCTGCTCAGACTGCCTGTGTGATGTTCATTAGTTAAGCACCGTCTGGATTAACCAGTAACTGATTCTAAAACCTCAGCAACCAAAACTAAACAAAAAATAATAAATAATAATAATAAAACAGTGGTGCTAAATGATTTGAAAATTGCTTAATAATAGCCTGAGACATGTAAAAGCGGATTCATCTGACATATTGTTTCTGTTTAAGTCTTCATGTGGCTTCTACTGTACAGATAAAACTTTCACACTGTACAATCGTGTACCGCAAAACACTCCAAAATAATTTGGATCCATTTTCTTATTTTGTTGTTGTTGTTTTTTTTCTGTCACTTTTCTGATAACACTGGCTTTTGAAATAATTTCAATTTAGTTTTCAGTCTCACATTGTGCTGACAGGCTTTGTGTGCAAAAACGAAAGCTGAGAAACACCTACATATGTTATAACAGCATGGTATTGGATATCCCTGACTATACGGTGTTATGATACAAAAACAAAGAAAAATACATCAATGAAATTGCATCCACTATAATGATGGTATACAGTGTAAAAATACATATATAACGACATATATAACGACTACAATGCGTTGTAGTCTGTATTAGCAATGTGACTCGAAGCAGGATCGAATACAGAAAATATACTGCTTTGTTTAACTGATGTCTAAATAAGCTCTCTTTATCATCATATGTCATATTGAAACCTTTTGTTGTTGTTGTTTAATTTTTTTTCTCCAAATATCTATAGTTTTCTGATGAATTTCTGACTCGTAGATTGTAAAGAAAAATCTTGTGTTTTTTTCACCGTCTTCCTTCTTATGTTACACATCATCTTTCCCCCTGAAATCACACCAAACCTCTCTGTCATGTTTAATACTGTATGTGTGAAAATAAACTCTGTATTATTACAAGCAATAATCGGTTTATATCAGTAAATACCTCTTTCCATTATGCCATTATGGTTCTATTTATTTTAAAATTATGTCATTATAAAGTATTAATTCACATTAATTCTTTTTTTTCTGATGCTTATAAATATTTTAGATCAGATGAGTGTTACATTGTAACACATTCAAAAATTTGATTATTCTACATAAAAGTTCTAATAAAATAATTGCAAGTACAGTTAAAACATGTAATGAATTCAAAATGCAAATTGTGTGTGATGGGTTTAAGATAGGATATGTGAAGAAAAATGTGTTACATTACAATAAAAAAAATAAAAAGTGAACAAACAAGAAACTATCCCTGGAATCTCGCAAAACTAAATCGAACCGTCGATTGGCTCAGGTGCTGCTGGTGAGAACTGACTCTGCATACACAGGCATGAGAATCGCTGGCTGCTGCTGTTCACAACTGACACATAACACAAACCAGGACACGCATTATTTCTCAGTTTAAAAACCATTCCGGAAAATATCAAATTCCAAAGCAGCACGTCTTGCTGAATTCATCAGAGTAGATCTCCAGCAAAACCTTCCATTTTGGTTTGTATTGCGTCTTATTAGCGTCCTCAACCAATGACATTATCAGAAATCATGACCTGCGCTCGGCCTGTGCCACTGAGAACTCCATAGCGGAAGTGTATGATTTATCATTATTTGTTAAAGTGACCATACTTGTGCATATATGAGCGCATACCGGTATGAAGACTCGTTTTAGTCTTACGCTCAGTCAGGAGAGTTCAGTATTCTGCACAGTCATAACATGAAAGGTCACGTTGTGCATGGCGTGGGTATGTGCATGCAAACATAAGGCCTTGTCCATACCATAAGCTTGTTGGGAGGTGGGGTCATTATTGTGCTCTGTATAGTCATAACCGAAAAGATGATATTATGAAGAGTGGGTGTGTGTTTCACCTGGTCACAAGTGTGTATTACTCATAGATGAGCAACACTGGAACTTTACCTGTAATGCCTCTTCACATACACACACACAAACACACACACACAAACAGTCAACACTGCATTGTTATTTCCATTACAGTCGAACTGAAACTGCAGCTTCCTGCCACATGATGCCAACAGGTTTATACTTCAACTTATTAGACAGAAGGGAGTAAAGCCAGATGTACACACACACACACACACACACAAATGGCATCACTGATAAGTTCATGTTGAGTGTGCCCGAATATACAGTGTATCTTAATATTATGATTAAAACATACAAAAGACCACCAAATTACAAAAGGTTAAAAGAAGAACCCACATTTTTTTATTAGAAGAATACCCATAATTAATTCCAACATCGCTTGTGTACCTACATGTTCTTTCCTGTTAGTCAACAGGAAGTTATTGGGTTAATAGACTCTTGGGACTAAAGGAATTCTATTGCACTTAACATTTTATACTGATCGTCATGATGGAAATGAGGGAAAAATAGAAGAAATGTGAACAGTTCAGTTTTTGTCATTTATGGATAAAAGCCTCATATTTGGTTGCTTATCTTTTATGCATATATATATATTTGTTTAGGCGTTCATGCTTTCAATTTTCATTATTCGTTGAAATGCAGAGCAGAAGTCATTTCTAGACTAATCGTAGGCCAGGCCTGAGATAAGGCTGCTGTTTTTGTAAACATGCTCGATCATCAGTCTCATTTTCAGAAATACCAGCTGATACAGTGTTAAGTTTCCCCCGCTGATACTTTATGGGAGTTAACTGAAAATAAAAATAAAATTTTGTATTTTAAAAATGATATGTTCAAAAACAATCAGACTGACCGATTAGTTTCATTTCATCTATCTGTTTGCTTTTTCCTCTGCTTTTTCACACGCCTTAAATTAATAGAAAATCCTTTAATTCATTTTCTGTTTTTTTTTCCCCATCCTACGCAACACCTAAAAAGACTGTTATAAAAGGTGAGATTGTGGGTGCACAGTGTCTACAATAGTATATAAATACACCCTAAGCCTCTGCACCTTTCAATGCGTTTCCTGTTCCTCATCTTCCTCATTTATTTTTACATTTTTCTGTTATTTATTATTTACTCGGGCTTCAACTGTAACATAAATAGAAAGAAAATTTAATTGCAAAATAAATAAATAACTGTTACAAATAAATCATTATTTTTAGCCATTTTTAAATAACTTTTAATTGTATTTTTCTGTACATTCTTCCTATGTTATGTTCACAGTTCATTCTACTAAATGTATCTGACCATTAAAGATATTAACCTTCACCTTAAAATGCTAAATAATTTATTGGTTTATAAGCCCTAAAAAAGGGGCTTCCAAATGAAACATTCCTGTAATATTTGATTTGTTTATTTAATATAGCTGAAATACTTACTTTCCATATTACACCAACCATGCATTTCTCATTATACATAATACAGCATATAATACGGAACAAAATAAAATAATGAACATCATGTTTTGTCATCAAAAAAAATAAAATAAATAAATAAATAAATATATATATATATATATATATATATATATATATATATATATATATATAAAACATAATCTTAATTACTTTCTCTTTCTCTCTATCTCTCTCTCTCTCGCTCTCTCTTCAGAGTGCTCTCTGGGCTCTGAGGGAGAGGATGAGGGGTGTGCATGGGGGACGGATGTGCAGGATGAAAGAAATGAACAAGATAAGATGAGTTTGACACCCAGCGAGGGCACGGAGGCTGGAAGCCCTGCTCGCTCCGCCCGTGCCCAGAGCCTGAGCCCCTCGCTGGAGCACTGGGACGAGACTGAGAGGACGACGCTCCCGAGTACCACCGGAGAGACAGAGAATAGTGGATACAGTAAGTAGCTATGATCTATGATTACATGAGCAGATGTCTTCAGAGATGAAAACTCCATACCCCTGTCAGTTCTTTACGAAATCAACAGGCAGGGACCACGTTTAGAAGACGAGAGCAGAAAGCTCTTAAAAATGATGAACAGGCCTCAGTCTTATACAGCACGTACAAGTGAATTTAACAGACTTTTAGTCTATAACATCTGTCAGTAATAAAAAGTGAACAGAGGCTTACAGGATACAAACTCAAGAGGTATCTAACCTGACAGCGCTTATTCACCCCGGACTATATACAGATTGATTTACCATTTATCAACATGATACGAATTGTTGTCTTTTGGTTAGGCACTTACAGCAACCTACTATGTTTAGTTATGATGTATTAAGCATGATTACAATCATTGCAGAAGTTGTGACTCTAAACCGGTTGCCTGACTTCAGCAATTTCCAACACCTACGAGATATTAGAGAAGATAAATAACCAAGCTGTGGACGGAAATTGAAACTTCTTGCTAGCATTTAGATAACGCAGCAGTATCAAAGGTTATTTTCAAAAAAAAGTTGTCACATCATGCATGACAAAGGGCTTTCACGTCAAACAAGATGACGTTCCCATTCCAAAGTCTAAGTAAGTGCAGCTTTGCTTTTATATTCATAGAATTAAAAGATTTGTATAGCTCGTTTAGAAACCGTCACTGCACACTCGCTCTCTCACTCTCTTTCTCTCTCTCTAGTAAAATGAAGAAATTAGGTGCTTTGGCTCTTCTCTGGCCACAGTAGACGATGTTGGATATGCGATGCCAACATCTGCAAACATTTGAGAAATCCTCCTCAAAGTCACAGCGCAGTGCTGGCGTTTGTCCTCTCTTTCTTTTTATATTATTATTTGATAGATTTTTTGGGGCTCTCTGAATCTTGTTGGTCTCGTGGGAAAATCTTAGAAACATTTTCCTCATTTCAGCTCTCATCATTCCCATTTCAGGGCACTTTAAATTCCCAAGACATTAAAGTGTCTCTCTTTTTTTTTTTCTTCAACAATAAGTAAGAAAATATAGCCCTGCTCTCTTTATTTCTGTGTTTTCCAATATGCTGCTTCTTAGGGAGGTTTTATTTTTTCTGCTGTTTGATACCTGATTTAAGATCGACAAATCATGCACATTCATACATTTTTTACACATGATTATACGTATAATATGTAATTATGTAAAAAACATGTAAAGGTCAGTTTCACCATGTTATCTTCTGGAATTGCATTTATGAATTCATCATATGAATATGTAACTTTCCATTCATAAGAATCATGACTTACATGCAAATGTCAATGAATCATATCGGGAAAAAATAAAACAAGTTATTTATAGTAAAAAAAAAATTACATGGAATTGTTTACATGTGATGTAACAAGGGATATTTTAACCATCATATGTTAAATATATATATGAATTTTAATAATCGTATGACCTTATTCAATTAAATTCCCCCAGGACAAACTGTGTATAAATAAATGGGTTTAAATAAATATTCTCTTATTTCTTGCAGCTGTGTAATGCAACCACAGGGTTTGGATAATTATTACAGCCTAGATAATGAAAGCTTGTTGAGAATTATCTTTTTTTTAATGATGTAATTACGACATTAGACAGCAAGTCAGCCGCAAATCTAAGATCAGACAAACCCTACTTCTGCTCCATCAGCACAGAAAGATGCCCGTGTTGTAGAGGACTGGACTCGCTATGACTTCCTCATGCAGCTGAGAAAAGTGTCCCACCTTACTGACTCACAAAACAGCCAGCAGCACAACGGCTCCCTCGCGTCCTATCACACCTCTGGCGTGCAGGACGACACACCGTCCGCCTTGTCGCCGGGCCTTCAGGAGTCACCTGAGGGAAAAGGTATGTCAGTCTAAGGCTGAAGGAAGCTACGACTTGGAAACATTTTTTTAAATGTTGAAACTGCAATAAAAAAACATTTCTACCCAAAATGCCAACCGCAGGGAATTTCATTTAGAGAGATGTTTTAGGATTTTCACCAAGATTTAATGCAGGACAGGGCACATAGTTTAGTCCTGCATCATTTATATTAAAACAAACATTTCTGTATATTGTTCCCTGGAATGTTTGTCTATTTATTTATCTCTTTTAATTTATTGTTTTTTTTAATGACACGAGTCACTTATTAAAATAACTATAAAATTATCACTGCACCATAAAATACAGAAATTATATTTATTTAAAATTTTCCTCTTCTTCCAACACAGGTTTGAATAATGACCTGGGTACTTTTATGCCTGTGTTACTACATTAAATAATAAATCTGTAGAATAATATTTTTTTATACTGCCATTACTTCAAGTGTCCTTAAATTCATGTCAACAGTACATTAGTGCTCTCTCCACTTATGCTTAAACATCTCTCAAAACATCTCTCAAAGTATGCCTTGTGTAAAGTGTAAAGCTGGAGAAGCATGTAGCACACTTAAATGAACACATTATATCCTGGAACGTCTGAGCACAATGAGATCTCAACTGAAAGAGGGAACATAGACAAGACATATATGACTGAGATCTGTATGCTATGGAGGGAGAAATGGGGACACGGGAGTTAAAGTCTTTCTCTCTTTTTTTATTCTTGCAGAAAATTTACTTTAATACCTAATGAGTAAAATTAGATCATGGAGGAAATTTTAAAATTAACAGATGCTTAAGTGCATAGATGTAATTGCATTTCAGTCAAAGAGTGACTTGTTGTTTAGACTGATCTCTCAGAGATACTTAGCCGAATACAGTTAGTGTGAAAAGATCGGGGTAAGTCAGGACACCTCGACAGCTTGCAAGAGTTAAAGGGAGTGGGGAGGAAAATAAAAAGTTTATTAAGGAAAGCAGGGTTTAAAAAGGCAGTGGTGGAGGTGGAAACAATATGAAAAACTAAACAGAAGAAATTGCATGAAAAATTAGTAATTATTATATGTATATGTATGTAAAGTTCCATAATGGTGCATATAAGTTGTTAAAAAATGATAAAATACTGTAAAGAGAAACAGCTATGTTATGACCCAGTTCAGTTTATATATATATATATATATATATATATATATATATATATATATATATATATATATAGAAAGATAATTATAGATAATTATATAAAATTATATAAAATTTTAAACTATGGTTTCCATAATAATATTTCCATAATGGTTACCATAATGATACAATTGTCTTTTTTACTGTAATTGTAGAGCAGTGTGATTTTAGACATTCAAGATCATATTAGCAATAATATTCCAATCACTAAAAATTAAATGAATGCTTTAATTCTCTTCCTGATTAACAGACGCAGACCCTGGGAGCCCTAATCCCACAGGGACAGAAATGCAGGTGTGTCCCTTTTGCCAGCGGTCATATCAGCAGGGCAACTATCTCAGAGAACACATGAAGCTGTGCCAGGAGAGGGAGGGAGAGCACAGCGTGTGTCCGCTCTGTGGCTACAGCACTCCGTACAGGGCACAGATGGAGCGGCACATGGCACTACACGTCCAGGTTAAAGAGAAGGTGGGAGCTCATGCTGCGATACATACAGTAGCTTTCGAATAGAAAAATATTTAAATACTGTAAAACCTAATGGTGACAGTGGACTTGAGTTGTTGTTGCATGTCTGTGTGTTTCAGAATTCCGTGTCTGACCCCAACATGGAAAACCGGAAGTTTAAGTGCACACAGTGTGGAAAAGCCTTTAAATACAAGCATCATCTTAAGGAGCATCTTCGTATTCATAGTGGTAGGGAAAAAATAAGTGTTTTCTCATTTGCATAATCAGGGTAAAAAAAATGTAAAGAAAAAAAGGAAGCCTCTATACAAAGACTCGTAGAATCTTACTGCATTACTTAGCGAAACTGTGACTAATTACACCATAGCTTGTAAAAGTTATTAGTAATATGTCACAGAAGATAAAGTGATGAGAAAAGTTGCATTTTTGCTAACGAAAAATCACGGTGTAGTGTGTAGAATTAGTAAGTCTGGTGAGCTCGCGCAGTTTGGTTGTATAAAGACTTTGTCACTAAATGATTTAAGAATCCGATCCACCAGCTGTGTCATAATAATAACGTTAATAAGCGTAGGAAATAAAATGCCTTCATGACTTTCACACTTAATGTGAATAAAATAATATGCTAGTAGTATAGAAACATTCACATCTCACCTTACAACAGCAGATCTAGTCTTCTTTCCTTTATCCTGAGAGAATGCTCTAATCCTCCTATACCCCACCAACACTTTGATAACTCTTTGCTCGGCGTGTATCTCAGTGACTAATAGATTTCTCACCACAACCAATGCAATGTGACGAAAATATGACTAAAGGGTATATTAATTTGATTTCTGGAGTGGTTAAGAAAAAAGAATTACAATGATGACTTCCTTGATTATTAAGAAAGTCCTAATCGATCAATCATTTAATATTATTTGGTGCAACTATATAAAATCAGCTTTGCTTATCAACCATCCATGAATAAGTGTGTTGAATTGACATAATGGTATGCAGTAAATATACTTTTGTCATTTTAGGTGAGAAGCCCTATGAGTGCTCCAACTGTAAGAAACGTTTCAGTCACTCAGGCTCCTACAGCTCACACCTGAGCAGCAAAAAGTGTCTCAATGGGGGCGGAGCAGGAAATGGTGCATATTTCAATGGCCACTCTCACCCTGCCTACCTCTTCCCCTCCCCAACATCACCCCCTGTAGCTGGAAGCAGGAACATGAACAGAGGGAAGAGCTCTCCATATGGCCCTCTAAGTCACTGCTACACAGAGCAACTGGCCAATCTCGGACAGGAATCTACCGCTTCCGCTCTCCGAGCTTCTGATCTAAGCGGGCCGTGGGATTCGGTTGCGGCCATGAGGATGGGGGTATTTAAAGGGACTACACTTTTGCCCTTACTGCACTCTGGTGGCAAGTTTGAACAGCTCCTTCAGGAAATGCTCCGAAACGAAGTGGTGAAGGATGAGCGGCTTGGACGCAGGCAGGACCGGGAAGAAGAAGACAAAACAGAAAGACGAGAGGGGAAAAGTGACATGCCTGTCGGGGCCGTATCATGTCAGCGCTGCTTCCAGCTCTTTCCAAATGAAGTAGTTTTAAAGCAGCATGAGCGATATCTGTGCAAGGGAAAGGATGAGCAGGATGCTGTACAAATGCACTGCATCAAAGACGGATCACCGCTCAACTTCTCACGTGTCTCCCAAAACCTTTACCACACACCAAAGACTCCTACAACCCCTAACGGAATGAGCCGAGAGCTTTCTTCTCCACAGCGGGCATCCTGGCATTCACTTCCGCAGCAGCTACTTGTGCCTCTGCAGTCACCTTTGCACTTTCGTTCCGATCCCGCACATGCCTACTGGTCAAACAGAAAGACAGACAGCCCTGGAAACTCCAGCATCATGAGCCCTACCTCGCCCTCGCTACAGGAGCGCCAGCGTCCAGGCTTCAGCTCTCCAGTGGTCACATCACCATGCCAGGCTCCTCAACACAGACCATCGCCCAGATCGGAGGTGTCTCAGAGCGAACCCCTAGACCTCTCCATTCCCAAAGCACGTAAAAGCTCAGAGCCTGGCTCGGACTGCAACGGCAGCTCACCACATACAGGCCACATGGATGTGGAGCACATGACCAGAAGATCAAGCCCACTATCCCATCATGAAGTAGGCGGGAACTATAGACCCTTATTCGGAAGTGCAGTTTTCAGCAACTACCCCTTTTTTAATCCAATCATGTCAGGTGGGCTCGCAGCGATGGGGCGTAACGGCCTGACGTCACTTTCTCTAACACCACCGGCACCCAGCCCTGGGTTTCTCTCCCCCATAACATATATGATGGAGGCAGATTCTGAGACCATGCTGAAGAGAATGCATCAGGAGATAAATGTCATGGTAAGAACTCAAGCTGAATCAGCAACCCAATCTCACCTCAAACTTCATGTGGTCACTAATAATATTTCTGCTATGATTATCTGCAACAAAGAAAAAAGAAAAGAAAAGCTTTTTTTTTTTTATGTACACTCTCGCATATATTTTAATGATATTTGCAGAAGCATTTTCATTAAAGCCCTTGTTAAAAGCTATACCGAAACCCACCCACAGCCCCTTCCTAAACTTTTAACATACGAGCAATTTGTACTTTCATTTCAACTCAGGACCTCTTATTCAAGAAAACGTAATGAGCTGAATTGCCATATAAAGAATCAACACAAGCCCTCATTTGCTGTCTCTTAGGCTCTTGTAGGTTGCTCTTGATGCATTTGTTTCCCCCATATATGCTGTAAACAAGCATATTACTCAGAGGGGAATTCCAGCATCAACATGCTTAAAGGGCAGAGAAAATGCAAGCCTGTTTACACACAGTTACACATTTTCTTATTTCACACTCTTTAAATGACTTGACAGATGTAGTGCCTAGTACACACTTTAAATCACATATTACTATATGTTCTTTTTCAATTAAATCATGTTTTATTCTGTTACAGACTCCAATTAACAAAATGAATATTTGTCTTTAAGTGTGATGCCAGAACTCGAGGAAGTCTGGACTACCTCGCCTTAATGGAGGAAGGGCTGGATGGAGACAATGGTCCAGGGAGAAAGAGACTCAGGAAAACAGAGGAAGGATTATACGCCTGTGACATCTGTGATAAAAGCTTCCAAAAGAGCAGCTCTTTGCTTCGCCACAAATATGAGCACACAGGTACTGACGCCACTGTCTGCATGTACTTTTGCCCTATGTATTAGCAAAACCTGGTTGTTTTGTCATTTCTAATTCTGGTAAAAAAGGTTTTATTTATCTGTAATCATAACCATGTTATCTTTGTGTCATGAAAATTGAAAAGCTCGGCAGAAGTGCTATGGATTTGCTCATTTGCTTACTGAAGCTTTCTGCTACAGTAAATGAACATCTCAAATAATATATATATATATATATATATATATATATATATATATAATGTGAATAATTCACAGGCCTTTATTTACAATGCTTGTAGCACTTGCCAAGCTACTGTATAGATACTGATGTAAGGACTAAAACACAAAAGAAAATGCTCTTAAGAACATCATTAGTGGCAAGGTGGAGTTGATGCCAAGTGATCGCCAAAAACCCTACCATCCCAACTGATTTACTTATTCTACAGCAATTTGCCAATTTTGTTTCATGTTTATTAACGACATGGCAGCACAGTGGTGTAGTGGTTAGCACCGCTGGGGTTGGGGGTTTGACTTCTGGCTCAGGTCTGTGTGCATGTGCAGTTTGCACGTTCTTCGCCTATTTGGTGGGTTCAGACATTCAGATTAGACTACCTGGCATTTCCAAACTGCCCTATAGTGTGTGGGTGTATGCCTTGCAATGGCAAGAGATGATGCAACCCTGTACAGGACAAGTAGTAAAGACAATAAGTGAGTGAGAGTATTAACAAACGGATATATTTCTTTCATTTATATTAGCATTAGGGCTATTTGGCACCCCGTTCAGGGTGTGCCCCACCTCATGCCGAAAGTCTCCTGGGATAGGCTCCAGGCCCCTGTGATCCTGTATATAGGATAAAGTAGCATGGATGATTAGACAGTGAGTGAGTGATATAAGCATTAATGCTGTGAAATATCCCCAAAACAGGTCTGTTCCTATTACCACTAAGGGATTATCACAGGTTACCTCTCCTCTCTCTCTTTAAATGAATAAAGCGAAATAAATCAGCTTGTGTTACAGACGAATGGCAAAGATGTGTCATGAAATATTTTATATGTCAGCAAATTGTATATCTGTTTATGAAGAGAGTCCCCCATGCAAGTTCTTGTAAATAGGCTGTGTGCATTTGACAAAAGCCGTGCTTTTACCGAAAACATCTTCTGACCAATCAGATGTGAGAATAAAGCAGAATTCCTTTTAATTGTCAACGTTCTATTAATTGCAAAAGTACAGAAACTGATTGTCGTTTCTTTCTATCTTTTTAGGAAAGCGTCCACATGAGTGCCAGATCTGTAAGAAAGCCTTTAAACACAAGCACCACCTGATCGAGCACAGCCGGCTTCACTCGGGAGAAAAGCCCTATCAGTGTGATAAATGTGGCAAGCGCTTCTCACACTCGGGCTCCTACTCACAGCACATGAACCATCGCTATGCTTTCTGCGGCCGAGACAATGACCCGGACGGCCAGGGAGAGGAGCAGGTTTTGGGGGACGCACCTCTCTACACAAGCACACACACCAAGCATCATGCTGAGACGAGAGACAATTCTCTGTGCCTAGAGGAAACAGCCACGTTCCTCAGTGATTCCAGCCTGGACGGGGCTCCACTGGGATTCAGAGCAGGAGAGGAGGATGAGGACGAGGAGGAGGAGGAAGAAGAAACCTTGCTTAGTAATCATGCACACAAGAGAAGGGAGGAAAGAAGAATGGAGTTAGAGGACAGAAGGAGACAGTCATGTGAAGAGAGCAAGAAGAAAAATAAAAAGGAGGCTGAGGGCCAGGACACAAAAAATGATTATCACAGTAGCAATATCGAAGTGGAGCCTGATGAAGAACAAAGAGACATGAAGCGAGAGATGGTATGATTGCTCTGAATGGAGAACTTTTTAAAGATTTAAGTCAATTTGCCAAAGATGTGTAAAAACTCAAGGACAGTATTGTACAGCACAGAATTTGAATGCCTTAAGTGCTTAAAAGTCTGTCTCGTGCCTTTGGATCTATGCTGATTTAAAACAACAATACAAGACATACACCCCCTTATTACAGATACAGCAACATACAAAGACAAGGGCTAGGTAACCAAATCAGGCTGTATATTTGGTACTCACTAAATATTGTGCTTGCTAAAGGATTTACTTGACCAAAGATATCATCAGAAAGATATTAATATATAAACAGGTTAATTAGAATTATCACAGCAGAATACGCTTAAGTAATGGAAGTCTTCACAATGGCCTGTTGAACTACACTCAATCAAAGGTACAGTTTTTTTGTGAATGAACCCAGGTAAACTGAACATACACTCAAGACAAAATTATAGTATTAGTCTTCATCACTGCATTTTTGCCCGAAATTCATTTATCGCGTACAGTATGAGTAAATTAATGACAGGGCTGATTCGCCACATCTCTGGCTTTCACCACCAAAATCATCTTGACAGCCCTGACATTTTAAAACAAAGATTAATCTATCTCATTATCTGCACTGTACAAAAAACAGAAATATAATGAATATTAACGTTTTTTTTTCTTATTTTGCCATTCAAAATAATCCCAAAACTATTTGCACTCTCTAATATCAGGTTGTCTTTGCTAAAACATGCATATACAAGATACTTGTCTGTATCATACCACTGTGATAGATAACATATAAATAAGTGAATGCTCTATGTAGACTGCCAAACTCTGAGAAAACCTGCTCCAAATAAGAACTAATCATACTGTTGTTGCATCCTGCATTGCTGCATGAGACCGCAGCAAGTGAGAAATATGACATTACTGAGGTTTGCTATTGTGTGGAGTTTAACTATGCAAGGGTTCAGATCAATGCATAGCACCTGTAGCATTCAAACGCCCAAGTAGATAAATGGTGCTTTTATTCCCCAGTTGGTTCAAGCTTTCCCCTGCCTCAAGTGTTTTTCTGTCAAAATGTTGTAAATGTTGCCAAATGTGTACCTCTTAAAACTATTTAATTTTTTTTTATCGCATCAGTGTTACTTTTATACAGAATGAGTTAAGCTTTTGTACAATTTTATGAAATTATTTGTGCATACATTTACCTACAGCTTAATAAAGTTGTACTTATCAAATCTCGAGTGTCTAAAAGATGCAAAAGTGTGAACCTAGTATGTCTAAAAAATCACACGCACGCACAAACGAGCGCATATATATATATATATATATACATTTTTTATAATGAGTACTTAACAGAATGAATCACCTTTATCCCCTGATGAGCAATGAGGTCCCCTGTTCACTTTCTGAATCAGATGTGGACTTTGGGCCGTCCCAAAATTGCTTAACTACATAAATTAATATTAAAAAAGGAAATAGATTTGACAATGAAACACCACTGCGTTCATCATAGTTTTATAACTGAGTAATATAGAGAACAGGGAGTGCTGATCAGTAAGAATATGTCATTTTTTTTCTTAAGATAAAACAGAACGGCACTATACTAATATAAAACAGACAAAACAGTGTTGAACCAATGCCTGCATTTATATATATATATCACACAAGATTAAAGCTAGGATAGCAGGAATAGACAAGATATGGAGCTTCAAAAATATAAAGTTGATGTCTGCTATTTGCAGATAATGTTAATTTTTGTGACACCTCCATGCACTTGAACCTTCAGCACCTCAAGGTTAGAAGTCATGGTTGTTTCCTGGAAATGACTGAGATTCTCCATTCAGGTGAGGCTTCAATCTGGTGATCTGTGAACTTTTTTATTAGTGATGAAAAAAAAAGTATAAATGGATGAAAGAATAAATGAACAAATTAATGAATTAATGAATGAATCAATCAATCCATTAAACAAATCGATCAGTTTCAGAGCACCTTTACAGTACATATAGTCATTCACTTACTGTCTGTATGACATAGAGTACAAAGTGATTATTTAATTAATGATTGTTTATTGTATTATTATAGTGCGATTTTCTTTTTTATTGTGGTAAGATCGTTCTATTCTATTCTATTCTATTTTATCTTACAGTTTTAGGTCATGGGAAGTCATAGAAGCATTTCACTGCGTATCATACTCTGTATGGCTGTGTACGTGACAAATAAAATGTGAATTTGACTTTAATGGAAGTCATTAAATCTAGAAACCACACATGCACTAAAATGTTGTTAAACCTGCAGATGACCTGGTTTGTGAATTTTGGTTATCAATACCCAAAGATCCACTAAAACCTGACTGTCTACATGTCTACAGTATGAAAGTTAAATAAAACAATAAAACAAACAAATCTAATATGTAATGTAGGTGTTTAACTTGCCGGTCAGATTAAGGAAGATAACCCTAGTTGAGACTGATACCGATATATTGACATTTTTACAGAAGTCCTATCATATACTGCCTGTCCAAAAAAGTCTCACAGCTTCGAATACAGTGCACATGTGCCATTGTTTAGACAACCTTATGCAGTGTTACAACATTTATTTCCATTTAGAGTTGCATCAATTCCTGGCCAAGATCTTGTATTGATGATGGCAGACTCCTAACACTCTATAAGGTTTTCTTCAGTGCATTAAATCTTTGTGCTCCCTAGCAAATTGGAGCCAGTTTGTCTTGATTAGCCTCACTAACAAGTGGTTTTTATATGTCCACACAGCTTTTTCGTCCCAATCCTGTGAGGTCTTGTTCCACTGTGCATGTGGAAATGCTCGAACTTTCACTATGAAACAAAACTTAGATTTCTACTTTCATTTTTTCTTAAATAGCAACACAACTTCACTAAGCGTATAAGTGCTCTCCAAACATGGTCATTTGTGATTTTTTTTTCTGACCACCAAAGTTGATGGTTCAGCACTGTCTTTCTGGGTTTTAATAATGCTTTGGACATTTCGTAACCCAATTTCAGCAATGTCCTTTGTTGTTTTCTTGGCTTAATGCAGACCAAAAATGTAACACTTCTAAAACACAGTAACATCTTGTCCATGTCTATGGGACATCCAACATGGTTATTTATGAAATGAGAAGCTACTCACTGTGTCAGTTATGGTTAAACGAATCATTGCTAGCTAAACCACATTAATCCGTGTGGTAATTAATGAATCAGAGGCTTTTGAGTATTAGCTCACTTATTTCTAAATGGTGACTTTTTCTTTGGCTGGGCAGTATGCATGTGAGACACAATTTATTGTCCTTGGGAATCCTTGGGAATTTTGTCAAACGAAAACATAAAACATTGCAGGAGAGACTTTTTGGCTAAGGAAATTAACTGGTACTGTCGCAGAACTGTTAAAGGAGACTAAGATTTGCGTGTTATTCCTGGGACTAATCAAAGCCACCAAAATTATTTTGACCGGAGCAATTGTTTCTTGCATTCCATTGTGAAAAGAACTGGCTGATAGAACGACTCATTCCTTATGGTGTTTTTCCTTTACATAAAGAAATGCAGAGGCAATGACTAATGCCTTCATCTCTTATTAATCAAGTAAGAAGGAATGCTAACATTCTAAATCAATAGAACTATATAAAACAGGTCTGCCAATTATACAAGTCAAAAAAAAAAAAAAATCCATTGTGAACTATGACATATTGGTGAAGTCTTTGAGTAGAACTTCCTCAACAAAGACCTGACAGACCAATTGGGCATTGGGAACACCCATAACTTATGATCAGGCATTCATATCACCCCCTAGTGGTGATAAATACTGTCTTCCTTTTGTCCCATATATTGTCCCATACATAGATTGATTTATCTTCATAGATTGATTTTTTTTTTTTATTCTAAAAATCCATGCACTTGTACTTGTTATGGTGCTCCCGCTGGCAATGACATTTGTTCCCTATATTTTACAGTAATAAACATTGGAACCCATGGTCATCTGTGCATGGTTTAAGTTCACCACTTGGCTGAGGGAGAGGTAGAGGGTCATAGGCTAGTTTCCAGGAATTAATAAATGATGATAAAAGACGAATAAATATTTTTATGGAACTGTTTACAGAACAGTCCAGTGGTGTACACTATGGTAACTGTTTAATCTTGGTCTTACTAAATATACTTAATCTTAATAGACTGGGATAATGTGTACTAAGCCTTGATCAGCATGACATTAACTTTAAAATGCAATGACAGTACAGTCAAATTCCCTGCAGCGGTACAGTGTTCAAGGTAGGTTGCACTCTCTAACTATTTATGTCTATCTCCTTCATAGTCCACTAAAAGTGCCGTTGTCCCAAATAGTTATGGTTTTATGGAATTGGGTTCTGAAGAGCGGTGTGCAAAGGTAAAACTAAAAGTCTAGATGGACTTTTCTAATGTCATATCCTTCATTCCACACACAAATCTTCTTACATGTTGTACCACATTCCTTGAAGCAAACGAGAAGTGAAGAAAGAACAGAGAAAGAATCTGTTGCTTTTTTCCGGTGAGAAAGAAAAAAAAGAATTATGGCCATTTATCTCATAAAAGAAGCAAGGTTCACCTACTCATCACTCAAGAGAGATGCCACCTAACTGAACAAGGCAGGCAGTACAGCAGGATCTGTGGTAGGCTTTTACCTGGACTCACTGGTGCTGAGAGGAACTTTTGCCAAGCAGAAGAGCATGTTCAGTGGCAGACTTCCATCACAGTGAAATCCTTAGTTTCCTGCTCTAACACCTCTTTACGATGCCTGGGGAGATGATTGGAATTGGTCAGATGGTCCCACTACCGGCCTTCGAGTGGCACAGTCATCCGGAGATCGCGAGTTCGATTCCTCTTGCAGCTGGAGGTCTAGAGAGAGCTGATTGGCCGAGCTCTCTCAGCGGGGAGGAATGAGAGGTACTTAGTGCTCCCACATTAATCACGACTCTACAGCCAATGCTCACTCACCAGAGCTCACACAAGTGGAAGTCCATATTTTTCACTCACTTTTTTATGAAGATGCTGATAACTATGATCCTCAGTTACTAAAAACTGAGATTTTGGCCCATTTCGGGCTTCAGCATAAATAAAAGGGAGAGCTAAAAGGAAACAAGCATGAGGGCTCCCTGCGAAGTAACAACTTGGGTGATCAATGAGATTGGGAAAGACAGCATCTAAACATACCAGTTCACCATAATACTCTACATCCACAAGTTCCCTGGATCTGCACCTTTACCTAATACTAATACTTAATCTATTCACAGAAGCTAGACTAAATAAATAGATTTTAAGCCTAGACTTAAACACTGTGATTGTGTCTGAGTCCCAGGGTCTATTACATAACTTTAAGGCTTTGTAAGAAAAAGTTCTGCCCCCTGCTGTAGTTTTCATAATAAGAGGTACTGACAAACATCCTGCATCCTTTGATCAAAGTAGGTGTGGCGGATCATAAAACAATTGCAGTTCTTTTAGGTAGTGTGGTACAAGACCATTTAGTACTTTATAAGTCCATATTAGTATTTAAAAAATCTGTGCAAAATTTAACTGGGAGCCAATGCAGTGTGGTTAAAATAGGGGTGATGGGCTAATATCTTCGAGTTCTAGTGAGAACTCTGATTGCTAAATTCTGGACTAACTAGTTTAACATCCAGACAGTAAGATGTTACAAAAATCCAACCTAGAGGTGACAAAAGCATGAACTAATTTTTCTGCATCATGTACAGACAATATATTTTATTTTACCCGGGCAATATTTCTAAGATGAAAGTAGTCCTAGTAATATTATCTACATGAGCGTCAAAAGTAAGGCTGGAATCTGTAATCACACCTAGATCTTTTACTGCTGCACATGGTGAAACAGAAAGGCCAACCAGAGATACTGTGCGATTAGCAAACCTTCTAGCTGCATGTGGTCCGAGCACAAGCACTTCTGTATTGTCAGGACTAAGCAGAAGTTGTTAATTAGCATCCAATGACGAATGTCCTTCACACATTCCTCAATTATATTAGGGTGTTTTTTCTTTATCTGTCTTTGCTGAGACATAACTATATATGCTAAGATACAACTGTGTGTTATCGGCATAACGGTGAAAACTAATACCATGCTTACATATATTTAGTCTTAAGGTCAAAGACATCCTCTGCAACATGAACAATAAGTTTATTTTTTCTGGATTTCTGGATCTGTGGATTTATGTATTTTGTCATCTCTGCAGGTAGCAAAGTCATGGATCCAGAGAAAATCAAGGTAGTTCAAGACTGGCCCACAGCAGACTCTCACAAGCAGCTTTAAAGCTTTTAATTTTTTTACCAATTATTATAGAGTTATATTACGTTGTCATGGAGGTATACACCCAATGACAATAAAGTACGCCATGTGTTTTTTTTCTATAAATCGTCTCCTGCAGAGTTTAATTATGTTGTGGCCAACAGAGATGTGCTAGCCATTAAGCTAGCATTAGAAGAAAGGCAACATTAACTAGGGAGAAACGAGCTACTTTTGACTGATCGTTAAAAAGCTTAAATAACTTCTGGAAAAAAAAGGTTTAACACTTGCAAAGCCTGGTGGAAACTGTTTTTGTTTTTTTCATGTCTGCATCACCTATCTAGGACGAAGGACCCGCTGATAACAAAATTTATCTTTCTTGGATCGATGGCACCGGTCAGTTGGACATTGGAAAATAGGTATTGAACTTAACCCATAACCAATCAATCTTACTATGTGCTCCAGATAGTCTGTGGTCCCAGGTATTCCAGTGGGGTCACTTTTCTCAACCAAACCATAACCATTATCAAGCAGCAGCGTGATAGCCCACTTTAGAAGCTGATGTTCAAGAAATCATTACTGCATGCCCTATCCGTGCCTAGCACAAAACTTTTTGTCAAGCTCCCTCAAGTCATTTGCTCCCTCTGCCTATTCCAAAACCCACATGGTCTCACATATCACTGGATTTTGTCATGGTCCTTCCTCATTTACAAGTTAATACTGAGTCCTAACCATAGTCAAAGAATTATCTAAAATTACACATTGTCCTGCTATTAAAATTACAGTCAGCCAAAGAAATTGCAAAAATTATGATTGTGTTTTTAGAGTTCATGGTTTACCAATGAAAAGTGGTCCTCAATATTCTTCTTTGTTTTTGAAGGAATCTTGTGAGTTGTTTGGAGCTTCTATCAGTATCCCTTCAGGTTATCTCCCTCAGTTTAACGGCCAGACTGAATGCCTCAACCTTTCCCATCTCCAAAGTAATCGACTCTGGCCATCAGACAAGTTGCAAGAACACTATGCATTCAACCCACATTTCACAGTTCTAAGATCAAGCCATGCAGAACCAGACCATTAATAAATGGCAAAACACTGACATTACTAAGAACAGAATGTCCCTTTAAAAATGATGAGAAGACCAGAAGAAAGCTGTTCCAAGAGACTGGCTGCTCCTTACAGGTAACAATAATCTCCCAAATTCTTCACAGGACTGGGCAATGGGGAAAGATGGAAACCTTTTTTTAACCAAAAGTTAAGAACAGCTCCAAATTTTAGTAAATTTTGATACAAAACCTTGAGGCTTCTAATTAACAAGTTAGATGTATAGATATTTCACCTTTCAGCATTACAGCTACAGTACAGCTCTAAATGAACAAAGGAATGGCTGCATCAAAAGAAGATTAGGGTTTTGGTTAAGCCCATCCAAAGTCCAGACCCAACTAAGTATCTGTAGTTTTACCTGAAGAATACTGTGCACAGGAAATACCCAGCCAATTTGACAGCTATAGAAAGCTTTTGCAAGGAAGTATTGCATTGCATAATATTGCAAGATGTGCCAAACTGATTGACTCTTACCCAAAAAAGATTGAATGCTGTGATAAAAACAAAGAATCATAGTATAAGATCAGAGATGTACATACTTATACAACCAGGTTATTATATCATGTTTCCTTTTAAAATATCTTTATATAAACTTATTTTAGAGGATAAATAAATATATATTATTATTTTAAATTATAGCTTGCAATTTCACAATGAATGTAGAAAAGGTTCTGCCATGGTCTATCTTTGTTGAATTCATTTTTACATCACAAAACCTATCATTTTAACAAGTCCATGAGGATGCTTAATATCCACTGGGGATACTTTATGTGTTACACAACAAAATTATTTTACTAATTCAGATGCTTGCACAAACTATTTGCCTGTACGCATGGACTTTTTCAATTGCTGATTCTTAAGGTGTTTATAACCTTTAAATAATTACTATTTATATTTTTTTACCTCCCTAGAATGGAAGTGATAAAAATATATGTTAATGTATTTTACAAACCAAAAACCACAGAAAAGGCTTAGACACAACTTTCCCAGAAGTTCTTTATAATACATAATCTTTCTGGTACAAACATATTTTCAGATTTACTTTCTTTTAATTTTATTGTCAAATACTTAACTTGAAGTAGTTTACAGGATCTTGAGGAAGAGTAAAGGAATAAACCAACAATTAGCCATATTGGTACAGTATTTAAACAGTATTTAAGGCATCATAAAAAATGCTATGTTATGAGAATGGGTGACTAAACGCCTGCAACGTCTGATATTACTTGATGGAAAAAAAGAAATATCGTATTACAAGTGTCATTTTCATTAACATTCAGTTTAGAGACCAACATATATAAAATTGAACAATGTAAGAACGGAAACTATTTTATAAAATGATGAAAAGATGAGTCAAAGGTCACTGAGCCAAACATTTAGGATAATAAATAAAATATTTCTGATGGACTTTTTACTTGGAACTTGTTTTCTGTGGTCACTCTGAGCTTAAACCAAAGCTTCTGAACCCTGAAGCTTGCACATTTTTTAAAAATTCTTTTTTTTTAACAAACATAATTGAATTAAACAGTTAAAGAAGCAAATTGTAATTCTCCTCTGCTGCCTGTAAGGCAAATTGCAAAGAAAACAATGACGAGCTTTTTCCTTCACTACAACCAAACACATCTTCACTGTTAAATGTATATGTCCTGTGAGCGGCCTTTTAAGAGAAAGGTGCAGGGTTGTGTAGCATTATTCCAGCTCAGAGCAGAGTACATTTCCAGGCTATGGTTTAAATCACAGGTTTGGGATATGGATCAGGTGTGGACATGGATCAGGTGTGTGGTGAGCGTAAAAAAAAATCAAACTATGTGGAAAAGGATTGCATGTAAGAGCCCTGGGCATATGGCAGATTGATCTTTAAAAAAAAAAGAAAAAAAAGAAAAAGAAAAAAAAAACACAGATAATGTACAACAGTATGAAGAGAAGGACATCAGTTCATTAAATATTCAACAAAATTCTCAGAAGTAACAAAAATAAGCTAGGACTTTATTTCACTCCTCCGCTTTTATAACTTCATGCTTCCCATCATAATAACAACAAAAAAAAAAATGAATAAATATATAAACTCTAACATTAAAATCCATATGCTCTTCGTGTTCTTTTCCCTCCCTCTCACTTCTTTTTGTCTCTTGCCAAGCCACAGTCAATATAAAATTACCAAAGCCCTGTTGCTGATGGGGGGTGGTGGTGGGGTGGGGGGGTTTACTCCACATTTTTTTAACATAATGCATTTTTAGCTCTTCTTTTGTTCTGTTATTAAAAACAGAGATTTGGACCAATAGTGGCAAAAGGCTCCACCGAATCAACGAGCAAAATACGGAACATACTTCTGCCCTCCTATCTGTCACGCAAAACACACACACAGAGACAGGCGCACACATGGACACACCACTGCCATAATGCTGGAACAAAAGAAAAGGAGATTACATAGCAATTTGGATTGTTAAAAAAGAACTGAAATGACTCAAACACAGTTGAATACCAGGTTAGACGTCAGACCTGTCTTCTTGTTTTACGCATCCTGGGTGACCATTGCTGATTTTATTTCATAGAATTTAGTTCATGGAGGATAACTTTTTTTCCCCCCAATGCAAAATGTGTGGTTTTCCCAAAGTCGCTGCAAACAATACAATGAAAAACATTTGCGAGGAGACATTGCATTCACAACACACACACACACACACACACACACACACTAACAAACATAAAATAAGCCTCTTGATTCAATTTGAAAACACATGTTTTTTTGTGTGACTTCGTGCCCACTAAAGGCCAGTTGGCTGATTGTTGCTCAAGCACTTCCATCCAACCATTCATCCATCCATCATCCCCCAGGATGGAATTTGTGGCATTACTGCAGTTCTAATGAACGAGGATCATATTTAGCTCCTCTTCCAAGCAGATTTCTCTGGTTCACAGTGCGCAGGTCCTGCTGCTGCTGTCCGAGTTCCACATGAGCGTCAGAGGGATCTGGATGGGTCAGATCCAAAGATCTGGTCGTATTCGCTGAGGATGAGTTCTACTGCCTGGTTCTGATAAACCATGTTAATGGCCATGTTTGCACAGTCGCTCTCCGGACGCATCAGAGTCGGCCCAAAGACGATCCCGATGTTCTGCGTTGTCATGCGATTGCTATCACAGTGCTCCATCACCCTGCAACGCACAGAGAGGAAACGAGATATTGTGTGAGTGCGTGTGTGGGTGAGAGTGCAACAAGGACACAGGGGCAAAGGAAGGGGTTAAACCTCTAGTATGAGCCTTTTTTTTTTCTCTGAAAATGCCATTCCCACTTAACCACAGATCCAGCCAGCAATTGCTCAAAACTTCCACATTAAAAAAGAAAAAGGGGGAAAGGGAAGAAAGGGAGGAGTGGTTTCCGAAGTAATGGCGCTGGTGTTGGTGTTTCTTCTATCAGATGACAACCAAAGGTCTCAGATTATGGAGAGTGAAGAGTCGAAACATATGGATGCACAAAAATGACAAGTTTGATGTATGAACTACCAAGGGAAAAGGAGTAACAGAACGGCAGTTCTATAGCTCAGGTGAAGTTACATTCTGTATAACATCTCAGAATAGTGTTTATTTCAAATGCTTAAATAAATTCTTCTACCTCTATTTGTTGTAACCAAATTAAAGGCAAACTGATTCACCACGGAACAGAGAGAGAGAGAGAGAGAGAGACATAAAACAGGCTCTTAAACAATGTGAGCACCCCACCCCCTCTTGTGGCTAAAAATAATATTCACACAACAACAAAAATATCTATGAAGCTCTTACATAAAACATTTTATAGAAAACAGTTCTGGGTAGATGTAGACATCTAATCTAAATATATAGAAGGGAAAATATTTATGATTTAGGTGTGTTAATGTTACACTTCTACATCATCAATAAGACCAATCTTAATACACTCTCAATTGCGAATGCAGTACATACCGCTTAAGATGCTGGAACATGTGCTTCATGGTGCTGTGGTTTGGAGGAGGCATGTTGACAACTAGCGATTTCATCCGTTCCACTTTATCCAGATAATCAGACAGCTCTAAAATGTTCACAAATATTAGGCAATAATAACAAATGTAGTATGACATATCTATTTTCCATAGATAAGTATCTACTTTCCCCTAGTAATATAAATTTAAATGATTATTTTAATTTCCATATACACCCATGCTGACTTAAAATTGTATGCTTATACAGCATCGCATAATTTAAATATGCCTTTGCACTCGTGTTATCTTGGAGTTTGCATAATTCGAGACCTATTTCAAAATCGATTGCAAAACATCACTTCTGTACACAGCCAAGTACAGTATCTGCCAGAATTAAAACACAAGTGCAAAGTTCTGTTTGACTTTTCATCCATACTGAAAAACAAAAACAACAAAATAATTAATAGAATGCCCTTCCTTTGCGATTGCACTTTCACATGCGCATACTACAACACAGCCAAAAATAAAACACCTCTGCAATCCTGTTCGCATTTGCATTCTCACCGTCAACAATGTAGCCCTGTCAATCAAACATGGTGGGTAGGATTGTGGAAGATTTTATTTTGGCCGAGTTGAGCATGAGGATTAGCATTTGAATTTTAAGAAAAATCTGAAAAATGTCACCATAGCAAATATCCCAACATAATACCTCCCTAACCCACAAATAAAGTATTCTTACTTTCCTATTTATGCTTATATAATAGCCTCTAAAAAGGCTATACAACTATCCATCCATCCCTTTTTTTTTCTCACTTACTGACAGTCTCGACGATTTCTTGAAATATTTCATACGGTACAAGGGGCTCTGGAAGCTCTCGAAAGAAGAGTTTCAAAGCTCCTGTTATGACATGGATGTCCTCCCATTGTGGGTCTTCCAGGTCCACATGCTCCACTGACCCAACAAAGAAGAATGGATGAGTTTGAAAAGAAGAGTGAACAAAACAACAAAGAGATAATAAAATTTTGCTTTAAGATGTTGCAGAAAGAGAGAAAGAAGGAATACTTAAATGCATATGCTTATATTTATCGCAGTGGAGGGCTTATTGTAATTAGTATGACAAGAGCAGTGAAATATAGACAATAGGACAATTAAAACAGCGAGATAAGGGAGAAATGTTGCAAATGCTTAAAGCATTTTATCACATACTGTACTTTTCACACATACACGTCCAATGAAGATTCACAGATTCTCAGAAATGTGGGTGTGGTTCCAAAGTTCAACAAAATGACAAATTACTGTAATCCAGAGCACTGTACAAATACATAATCTCATGTGTCTGTCAGTCAGTGGAGAGCAAGCTAATTAAAACAACAACAACAACAACAAAAAATCAAGCGAGTAATACAGAGAGCGGCATGCTTTAATTGAATGCGTGCAGTGGTTCTGGCCACAAGGTGTCAGTCACAAGCTTCCTCACGATCAATACTGTCAAACACATGGTCGATAACTGTCCACAGTCCAATGTCAGGTGAGCTGAACTGAACGTAAAAGTAATAAAACATTACCAACCCCTCTTAAAAAGATTCATTTAAAGGTTACATTTTAAATGTACAAACTGACTGAACATATATATCTTCTTCAAAGCAGATGAAAATACTCTAACTCACTAGCTATATGTTTAGTACATACCATTTATACATTTGATCAGTAATCCAGTTTACACCCTTGAGTTTTTTTTACTCTAATTTGCCCCCTAGTGGAGTACCAGAGACTAGCTCTTTTCAGAAGTCAATTACAAGCCACAAGACAATTTTGGTTATAAATCCATAAACTAGGCTGGATTAGAGCCTTTTGTCACACCAGCATTACACCAATGCTGATTCGCTAAACATGTCTTCCAATTTAGCTTTAATTTTAATTTAGAACTCATTCATTAGAACCTTGATTACACTGATCCTGGGACCAAAATGAATCCCCTAACCCAAACACTTCACAAAAGGTACAAGCAATGAATGTACATACTTAACGTGACCTTGTTAAGTTGTTCTAAAGCCATCTGGTCTCCTGCTATAATTTATCCATGAATAGTGATATTACAGGCTAAACTGTGGATTTAAGCAACGAGCAGCTGTTGTCAGATCAGAGCAACATAGGAAGGCATACTCCCAGACAACACATAGTGAAAGCAAGCTGGCTTTAGAGTAGAGTGGGAGCAAGCAAGGATTTTCATTTCTGCTGATTAAACGTGCTACCTGGCACTAAATCCTCTGGAAAGAGATAACGTCCGTCTGTAGACACGGCTCGCTCTGGAAGAACGAACAGGAGTTACACACCACCCTTAAGCACCTGATTGAATATGTTATACACAGTAAACACGCTCTCCTTTATAACAGATTATAACAGATTTCGTATCAGAGCTCACCTGAAAAAAAGTAATAAAACATCTCTTCAGTTAAAACGATCTATATTTTTTTATCCTTGATTACCTTGTAGATCTGTGTAATCATTTGGTAGTCTTACCATGGTTGACAGCAAAGCGTAGTTTCTGGATTATAGCCAGATTTCCACTGACTCTGTAGATGCCATCTGTCTCTAAGCCTGAAAACACACATACACACACACAATAATTATCTACTGGGCATTATGCATGTTTACCCATGGATGGTAATGATATCAGAGGTGTCACATCAAGGGGAATGTGAAAGCAAAGCATAGATGCCAAGGAACAGTGCATTTATTAACCTGACTACAGACTTATCATTATCAAGTACCTGCGCTATGTTGATTTCCGATTACATAATAGTATTTGTGAAAGTATAGCCTGTACATGAACGCTTATTTGATGCACAACCCTTCTGCAAGTCTGCATTAAAATGACTCCTGAGCACATGCCATTATCAGTGACAATCAGTTATAATGCATCGGTTACATTCATTCTTATATAAAATCGAATCATTTCCTTCAAAGCAGCAAGATAAAATACAGTGAAAATAGAAAAGAAATTAACAAATGACTACAGTCCAGTAGAAAAGTTAAATCAAGCTAGAGACATTAGCTGTGTTCTGTCCCACAGTGTACAGAAACACCACTCCCTTCTCAATGATCAGGAAATGTCCATTATGGGAACTTCCCTTTGACAAAATTCCTCCATTCTGTAATGCTTTCTCAAAGTGTTACTCTTACCTTACAGTAAGTTGCTCCTATTGTATATATAACCAAAAATATACTACTGAAATAAATATAAATTTTGCTTAAATGTGATTTGATTAATTTATAAAATATATGGTGTATTCCTAGAAATCTGTATTATTATAATCCAGAATAATATATTTACAGATTATTAGTCGGTGGCGAGGTGGTTTAGTGGTTAGCACTGTCGCCTTGCAACTCCAGGGACTGGGTCTGATTCAAAACCAGGTTCGATTCCTGCCTCTATGTGCATGGAGTTTCCTCCGAGTACTCCGGTTTCCTCCCACAGTCCTAAGACATGCCCGTAGTGAGTGTGGGTATGAGTGCAATTGTCCTTAAGATGCTTCTACAACTTGAGCGGAGGTCATCTACATTTAATTATTCATCTATACTATTTAAATAAGTTCATCTAAATTTTTAATTTTTTTTTTATTGGTTGGATTAAACTAGGAAAGGCACACATCTGTCTATATAAGATCTAACAATAGATGGTCTAGAATTAAGCCTTAACCTTTGAGACTGGATTCTGCCAAGTCACAGATCTGGGGAAGGATTGCATCATTTTTAAATAGAAAAGACTTTAGACTAACAACTGTCGTCTTAGCCAAACTGAGTAATTAGAGATGAAGGGCCTTGGAAACCAAAAACCCAAAAGTCGCTACTGTATATATGAGATCTTGAGTTCCCTTGTGGAGACAGAGCCTTATAGAAGGAGAAGCATCACTGCAGCACTCCATTAATCAGGCCCCAGAGTTGGGAGGCAGGGGTAGCTCAGTGGTTAAGACATTTTCCTACTGATCGGAAGGTCTCAGGTTCAAACACCACCACCAAGTTGCCGCTTTTGATGTTACCTTAACCCTCAACTGCTCAGATGTAAAATGAGATTTTTAAAAAATGTAAGTTGCTCTGGATAAGGGCATCTGGCATTTACTGTATTGTAAGTTTATTGTAGAGAATCTACATTAGAATCTCTCAGATTCTACTGAGTGACTGGAATGTCCCCGTCATACTGACAAAATTCCCAAATTTACCCATACGGTATATCCTGGATTGGTATATTTAGTACAATCATGACATATGCACTTGTTGGGTCACACTGACACAACTGTACTTTATTGTACTGTCTGGTAAAAACAACTTTGCTTTAGTATCTACATTTAAATGTCTAGATAATTGCTGTCATAATGTGACAACAACAAAAATGTGTCAGAAAAGGGGGAAGAGAATAGGAAAAAAGGGAAGCAAAATAGTGGAAGTTAAGCAAGTTAAACAATTTTAAGGGGTTTAAGGGGATGCGGCATGTTAAAGTTTTATAAGCAAGTGCACAAAAAGTAAAGTAAGTAAATACATTTTATGTAGTAATTATATCTCATTATTTTTCTGTGTTTGTTAAAGTAATTGCATTCATAAAGGATCAAGAAATTCTTAGTATGAGGCAGGGATTCAAGATCACCGATATTCTATGTAACGTAAGCTTACCTTTTTTTTCCACTGTTTCAGTGCAGATTCTGACAAACCGGGGCACTGTGCTCCTCTCCCTCTCACACAGCAACTCCAAACTACAGCCAAACACCTGGTCTATAAGACAATCAACCACACACATGTCAATCTTAACCTTTTACTACTCAAATATAAGATAAAAGAGCGTTAGAGCTGTCAAGACCTGTATATGACACACATGTATAAATGAGCTCTAGATGGATCGACTGTTATTAAGCCCTGATGCACAACATGCATTTTTCATATGTTCACACCTTTTACATTTTTCCTATTTTTTGATTATAATCAAATGTGGCTATACACAGAATTACAGTATCAGTAGTGCCAGAAATAGTGGAAGTTTTGTCTGTAAATTAGTCTATGGTACTGCTTAGTAGGTTTCTTTCTTTACTGAAATACAAACAGGCTTGGAGATCTGAAATGTTTCAAAACTCATTAAATTATGCAGAATTATAATTATATTATAATTATTATAATTATTATATGATAAGATTATTATATAATTATTAAAATTATAAAAAATATAATTTATCATACATTCTATTATATTTATAATTATATTATAATTCTATATAAAAAAACAGTGTATTGAAGACATATGCCTAGCACTGTTACATATGTACTTGCTTAAATTCTCCACAATCACAAACTTTGGAAATAGCTCACCTTTGATAAGGCCTTTTTCCTGTAATGCCTGAATTGGTGGTCTCCTCAGGATAAGCTTCTTCAAACGACTCTTCACTCGCTTTCGCTCTGAAGTCTCCAAATTAGAGATGGACCGAGGGACTGCATGGAAAGGGAGAGAAAGATTTTAATAATGAGGAAATACGTTTAAGACTGAGTGAATTACTTTGAAATGATTATTGTACAAATATTATATATATAGAGTTTCATTTATTATAATATAGAGTATATTATATGGATATTAGTAAGGCAAATCCATGCAGTGGTCAACCTTAGCATGAGGGAAAATTAGGTATAATTTACAGGGATCCTGCCAAATCATACTGATACACTACTAATACTACATCTGCTTATACTGACTAAAGCTTTACATTAAAACTCAAGTAAAGTTCAATGCTGAGCATTAAAAAGCACAAAAAGGCACAAAAATGATGAAAATTCCATGGAAAAAGAGAGGAAAGAACCAGGAAACAATGTGAGTATGTAATGTCAGTAATGTCAGTAATAATTTCCAATTTAATCATTTAATAGTACTTTACCATTATATATAATAGTATAAAAGTATAATTACCATTTCAAATGGTTCATGTTAAAATTCACTACTTAGGCGTGTTCTTTAAATAGTTTGTAGAGGACAAACTATCGTCACATTCATAATATGTATATGTACTTATCCTTAATAGTTTAATCGAAAAATGATAAATATTTAAAAATCTACGTTTATGTGTTCATTAAAGTCTCCTTTCTTTTAAGTAACACTTTTTGCAGTTCCCTTTTAAAGTAGTTTTAAAAAAAAAGAAAAAAAAGGTTCCCCTTTAAAGTAAAAAAAAAAAAAAAACTTTACTCTCTTATGTCCATTTAATGTCACATTTATTAAACTGTATATTCACGATGGCTATGATACATTTCTAAATTTTGAGGATTATTTTGCTTTTAGCTTTAGAGATTACATTAGATTACAAGTTATGAAAATTAATTCACTGTCACTAAGTAAGTCCATGCTTTGAGGCTTTCTGTTGTCACATCCGTAACACTGAAGACAACTGCTAAGATCTGTTATTACTTATATTTTTAATACTATTATTTTAAAACTGAAAGTTGCATGCGTTTCATTTTTGTGTCTCTGAGAGATGTCAAGATTTGCCAATACTTTAGTTTTATAGACTGCATTTATGACTCCAGTTAGCAATATTTGTCTATAATATGATACAGCTGAGGCCGCACAACTTATTAAATGGGCAGTGTGTATTTGTGTGACTAACGTGAGGACTTGTGTCCTGTACGGTTCTCATCGTCATCCCCACTATGTTCCAAGAGCTCCAAGGAGCCTGTTCTTCTCAAAGAATACCGCAAAACATTATCCAGAGGATTCTCCTTATCCTACAAAACACACACACACCAAATCCACTATTACACAGATATAAAAAATGTAGCAGTATTAAGTAAATATTTATAATATAGATTCACTTACAAGTCTGTCAATGACTTTATATATTGTGCCGTACCACTCTCTAATTACAGAGTCAGTGTCTGATTGAAGCAAAAATTCATTTCCTGTAACCGTCCTCAGCTATACACAAAGAAACACAGACCCACCCACCCACACAGAGAATATGTGTTATTTTATTTATAGCTGTGGAACATAGTAAAGAGGAACTTGCAGTTACATTTGAAAATAAATAAAAAAATAAATAAATAAACAAATAACAAACACCATCACCTGGTAGAACATAATGCAGGACAAACCCCTTATGCTGTTTGTTTAACATGTTCAATATTCTTCTAGTCATTATAATATAAAATTAATTATAATAATCGGATCTTTTGTAATGTTTTGCCTTACCTTAAAGACATTCTTCTTGCTGGAAAGATCATTGGCCCACTGCAGCTGAGCTCCTCTTAGATCCACACTGCTCTCTGGACAGCTGTTCCCTGGTTTCTACACCAGCAGAGACAGGAATAGACGCGCACATACCATGAGCGTTCGACTGAACTCCCTGCCCTTACACGCAAGTCAATAATTCAAGATGCCAGGATGGTTTTCAAATACATGTGGACTGCAGGTTTTCTTACCCAGCTCTCAGAATTTTGAGTTTTGGGATCTTTGAAGAACATGAGACTGTTTCCCACCAACACCACCCACGAGGGGCTCCAGTTTTTCCTGCAGAATGTTCAACATATAGTCTAAGAGTCAGGTTACACATGCTACACTTTCCGTGTTACACATGCTACTGTACAGTAAAATCATTAAAGAGGTCATTAAAATTACAAATGTTTAAAGTTTAAAGATGATTTTCCCCTTCTGTATTTAACTGTTTAAACACATGCTGTCTAGTTTAAGCTGTTTTATACCATGCCAGTACACTGTCACACTGTATAAGATGATTCTAATAAATTCTTGGCTGACCTCTACCAGACTGAATGATAACATGCTATCCATAACAGATTATGATAAAGCTCTTCGAACCACAGACTTGATTATTGCTTCAACCTATGTCACCCTTTCATAAGTGCTGTTTAGAAAAGATTGTCTTTAGTCACAAAATACTTTATCTGCTGAAGTATCACATTATGGCTTCTAAGACAGCAGATCTAAACACACACATCAAAAAGAATTTCCATGATGCGTGATCGTCTGCACTGAAAAATTATTGAAAAAAAAGGTGTGAAGCCAACTCTACACATGTCACATTCAGCTTGAAATGAACCAGTGTAACACAATGGTCTTAAACTACCAGAAACCAAACTTATATTACAAGCTGCTATTCCTCTTTCTTATAAATATGAACATTCCCTGTCAGTTTCACTACTAGTTACGAATTGATTCAAAGACATCACAGCTCTAGGTGATCAGCAGACAGCAATCACTACTCAGGGTCAAAAAAACTTGTTACATCCTTAAAATGAAACATCATTATTAGCAGAAATTCATGTGCAGGACTACTGTAAATTACGACCATAGAGGTAGCATAAACCACAGGTGTGTGAAGACATTTCTCTTAAGACTTAAAATTACCTCAGCTTCCGTCCTCCTTCCGCTATCTTGGTTTTGTTGAGCAGACCTGCTTTTTCAAGCTCCTGTTTTTATAAGTGAACAGAAGACATGCATGTGAGCATACATATAAACAACAATGTAATCTGTACAAATGTGTACTTGGATCTTAATTTCCATCTTTCGATTAATATGTCCTGATTGTGATTATATGATTATAACACAGCACTGTTTAATTCTTTGGCCTGGATTTGTGAATACAATCATGCATCCTGTCATACGCACACATGACGGGCATTCTGGAAACCCTGATCAGTCTACAGTGGTGGCCGAAACTATTAAGACAGCACATGCCATGTGTTATAGTTCTCCCTGTGCACAAAATTGGTGATGTCACTAATTAGTTCTAGTCTGTCTGATTGAAGAGTTGTGCTAATTAACTGAAAAACTAGTGAAAAACTGGCTATGTGACAATAGTATTCCGCTTCTGGAGCCCTGGTTTGGGTTCAGCTTAGTATTCAGCTTCTGGAACCATGACCTAAACCCAATAGAACTGTTGGACAATGGTGAAGAAACTGTCTTCTGTATATGAGTTTTCAAGAAGCAATTATGCAGGCACGGATTGAGCAAGTGATACCAGAGAACTGCATACGTCTTTTTGACTCTACGCCCAACCGGAGTTTTTAAGAATAACAGACTTCCTACTAAATATTGATTGCTCAATAGTACTGTACATTCTTTGCATATAATAACACGTTATCTTTATTGTCATTACTTAAAAAATTGAGAATGTCATTAACACTTTGAATTGCACTTTTTCCTCAATACTTTTGGCCACCACTGTACATTTTCTGTAAAGTATCAAAATGTCGTCTCTGAAGGAGAAATGCTCCCGAGTGTGCTTTGTGGGATCACTATACAAAATCACCAGTTACAGTTAAGCAAAAATTCTGATATTATTATGGATGATATCTGCCACAAGTTACAAGTATTAACACATATAATGCAACATTTAAAGAGACTGGCAGTGCTGGAAAAAAACAATATCTAAGCAACTTAAATGGAGTACATGCTAAAGTTTATGGGCCGTGTTTAAGGTGTTTTTCCAGGTTCAAATCACAGCACCACCAAGTTGCCACTGTTAAGAAAGGCTGTTAACCATCAACTGCTCAGATGTATAATAAGATAAAATGTAAGTCGCACTGGTAAAGAGTGTTGGCCCACTGCCATAACTGCAAATGTTCGTGATTTAAAATAAATAAACAAAATGTGTTATTGTATACTTGTATTAAACCATATGTACTTAGCATAGGTTTTCTGTGATCTATGTTTGAAATAGGGAAAATATTCAACTTAATGTGTTCAATTATAGATATACATATATATTTTTCCATACAAAGTGAAGAAATTTCGGTATTTTTGTGTCAGAGCTTTATTTCAGTCGGTGGTAAAGCTTTAACTTCTGTACATTTTCTAGGAAAGGTCTTGCAGTAACAAGCATGACAAGCTACATTTTTACGCCATAAGAAAAAAGAGAAGCTGCTAAGGGAATGAATGGTTTATAAACTGTATTGGTGAATATAAGCAGACTTTAAAAAGTTACAGAATATGCTGTTATTATATAATAAACTTCATAGTGATGACAACATGCATCATGTTTTATTTCTTATGTAATTAATGAATAATTTATAAAAAAATATTTTTGTTTGGAAAATATATATTCAGAAATCCATAACATATTCCAATGATATTCAACATATTCTACTCAGATAAGAGATGAGGCTTGTCTTAAAATCATCAAACATTTATTATAATATTTTATTCTGCCCTCCAGCTGTCATCTCAACCCTGGAATTAATGGTAAAATTAATCTCCCAGTGTTCATTGTGGCCTACAAATATAGGCACCACAGACTCTAAACCCCTAATGCACACACTCACACAGACAGTCACATGATAACTATGCTCCTGTATATCCAGACATTCATACAACAGTTAGTTCTGACTGAGTAATCTGACTGAACGAGAGTTATTTCATGAGTGGTGATAAAAGACTGTAACAGCACTGGAAAGTTTAACTATGTATTACTCTGTGTCACATGTGTTCCATTAACTGATAATTGAACTGACTGTGAGCCACAGCAACGCTGAATGTAGGTCAATACTGAATGCAGTACTGGGAAAAAAAGAGAGAGCAGCTGCCTGCCAAAACTCAAAACGAGTCACAGAAGCACTTTCAGCAAGAAAACACATCTGATAACATTAAGTTATTGATCTTAAACAAGACTTTGAAACAAAATAATTGCTTTTAAGTCATTAAGAATTATAACCGTTCATGGTGTTTTAATTACGTCTGAGGTGAGCTACAGTACAAAGCTATAGTAACTAGCTTCTTACAATAAAGTCTGAATCCCAAATCCCTCACCCTGATTAAGGGCACTACTTGGTGCAAGAAATAAAGGATTGTATACCTTAGTAGGCTAGCTTTCCATTGAGCACTTTTTAGGATTCAACCCTGAAACCCGAGAGTTAGTTGATATTCTAAATGATAAAGTGGAAATACAAAGTATGATGCATCCGGAAAGTATTGCTTCACTTTTTCCACATTATGCTATGTTACAGGCTTATTCCCAAATGGATTAAATTCAAAGCACAAATTCCTCTCTCCACAGAGAAACACTGGAGGTCTTTCAGTGTGACCATCGAGTTCTTGGTCACCGTCTTGATTAAGGCCCCTTTCCCCCAGTCGCTCACTTTTGGCCAGGCGGCCCACTTTCAAACTTTTTCCCTTTATGGATGATGGAGGCCACTGAGCTCATCTGGACCTTCAATGCAGCCAAAACCTTTCCCTACCCTTCCCCAGTTTTGTGCCTCGATACAATCCTGTCTCGGGGATCTACAGACAGTTCCATGGACTTCATGCTTGGTTTGTGCTCTGACATGCACGGTCGGGACCTTATAGAGACAGGTGTGTGCTTTTCCAAATCAGGTCCAATCAACTGAATTTACCACAGGTGGACTTCAATTGAGTTGTTAAAAAGGATTTTGAGTGTCAAGGCAAAGGAGGTAAAAACTTATGAACATATAATTTTTTCATTTTTTGTTTTTTTAAAAATTGCAAAGATTTCCAACAACCTACTTTCACATTGTCATGGGTATTGTTTGTAGAATTTTGATAAAATTATAAATATAATCAATTTTGGAATAAAGCTGTAACAGCAAAATCTGGCCACCTCCGCCAGTCACAGTTAGTTCCTTTAATCGCAGAAGGATATGTGTTGGCAGAGCAAATTAACTGATTAAATAAACAAACAAATTATAATCTGTTGATAATACATAGTGTTTGTGGAACTGCAGTATAAAAGCAATATCACCCTGGAAATGTCAGTGATGACGATTATTGTACAAAATACTCCTCAAACCATAATACTTTTTAATTTGTAGTATCTGAATTATATTTCTGTGGAATCAAGTATCAGTATCTGTGTTCAGAATCTGTAAACTGAGACTGAAATCTGAAAAGAAAGCAAAGAGCCTGATCATAACTAGGTCTAATTATGGCTATAAATCTCAATATCCCAGCAATGAGACATTTACATTTCGGTCTTGCTTTAAAGTCATCATTAGTTATTGTTTTTTATCTACTTTTCTCATGCTGCATCTTCTTACTTTAGATTTCAATGGTAAGCACTTCTATCCTGCATAGAGCGAGTAATGAATCAGGATGAAAGAATGCCCTTCAACTACCAGGAAATACATTCCTCTTTCTTGTAATACTTCCCTGCTATATCACCATTAGTTCCATATTAATTCATAGTAGTAAAAGAACAAAATTCAAAATGAAATACTAAAAAATAAGCTAAAAATGTCCTAGATTTAATGCGAAAGGATTAATAAAAAGTTCTATAAACATGCTCATTTTCACTCTTGCCATGCATTCTTGACTAAGCCAAATTATTATATAATTATTACAAAGTCTTTATGGGTATATTATAGGTTTGTTTTAAAGCAGGTGAATTCCTCCCAAAACATAGATCCAAACATCAATTTCATTCACTTATTTTGCTTGGGTAGCAACACTCAATGCGCAAAGAACCTCTTGTATGCACAGGAGTAGCTAAAAACAATGAGATTTTTAGTCATGAGACTTGGCAGGCAGCGTACACCTTTCACAGTGCTTTCACTGTAAACATGGGCTATTCAGCCAATATAACTCAAGTGTCATAGATCACTAAGGTGTTTTGTTTTCTCCATGAATCATAAAGTAGCCTTTCCACCCTTCTAACCTAGACGCTAAATATACTGTAATGCTAGGTGTCAAAGGTCTGGTCCCTGGGCCAAATATGAGCTGCTGATAGATGATCACTGGTAATTTGGCAAGATGGCTGAGGAAAGTTGATTCTATGTTGCTTACACAACAGTAACTTTTTAGCTGAGAAACTTGGCCCAACAGGAGAACATCTGTGCTAGTTATGAAGTGGTGATCCTAATCCCCAAGCATGGAAAACCTTTCTCGAAGCCAATTTACTCTTATAAGAAATATAAATTTATAAACAGCCTATAACACTACAGTCCAGAAAATGGTAGGAATATCATCAAAAAAGAAGAAACAACTGCAGGAGAGGAAGCATGATTTTGACAGTTTTTCTTTAGCATGTGATTAAAATATGAGTGTGACACAGTGCGCAGATGCTAATCTGTGTTTGAGGTGATAAGAAACATCACTGAATATGAAGATTCTGCAGGGCATTTGAGTGTAGTAGACAAGAAACAGTGCTGGAAAAAAAACAGTGTGGCATGGCTTCTAAAAAAACGGTAGTTATGTGTGAGTGGTAAGGATTAGCGTCACTTATAGAACTTTTAACATCTGGATCAAGAGAGATTCCCTAAGATGCGAACACAGGTCAAGAGAATGCCAAGCTTAGTCGGGTTAAGATAACTCTATGAACAGACTTTTCTCTGACTTGGACAAGAATCACTTGAGATCAAGACTGACTACATCTTGCATGTAACAACCACAGCTGTCAAACCAAAAATACGCAGTTGAGATCTCGCCTTTCTTCATATTCATCCATCTGACCTTGCAAAAACTTTGTGGGCTGTTCTGATGGGTTGTAGCATCTCAATTTTGATGCAATGAAAATTTTTAAATAATAATAATAATAATAATTTATAGGTTATGAAACTATCGAAATAGAAAACAAACAAGGCTTGACTCCAAATGTGCCGACAGAGATGCCCTCATCACAAGTCATAATTTGCATGCTTAAAATATACCTAAAAAAGGATGATTTTGAAGAGAAACTATTCATTTGACCACTCTGACACTGTTTGGAAGAATTCTGAATCTCTAAACATCCGCTGGTTAAAATGATCTTTCGATATAAATTCTAAAAACAATCAAGCTTTTGTTTCTAAGACATCATGCTAATGAAAGTCTTAGGTAGATGGGCAGATGTATGGACAATCCAAAAACACAATGACCACCTTCAACTCCTTAATGGCAGAAGAAAAACAGGATTTTTTTTTTATTAGGGTCAAGATGTATACCACTGGGCTGCACAATACATCGTTTCAGCATCGATACCGCAATGTGTGTATGTGCGTTAGTCACATTTCAGAAGGTGCGATGTAGGGCAGTGTTTCTCACACATTCAAAAATGAGCTCGCTTATATTAGGGTTAGAAACAACATTCATTACTAATATCGTAACATATTCGTTTCTTGAGTTGCATTAATTGATAAGGCAAAAAGTACTTTTTACTTAGTACTAATCTGAGGCGATCTGGGTTTTCGATTTTCAGTTAGAAGGATTGGGTGGTGTTCACCTTTGATAATCTATTTAATAGGTAAATATTAGCTCATAAACACTTAACCCAATTGTTTCTCTGTTGTTGGAATAAATATATTCTTTCTGCAAATTTGCACACAATGGAGTAACATTAGGTGACTTGACGAGCTTGCGTGAAGGACGTTTTGCTTTTATTCCTGATCAGTAAACTCTGTGAGAACAGCTTTCTCCCACCTGTGTTTATCACTGAGTCCCGGCTGAGGAAGGAGCACTGACTGGTTCACCATTTTATATGAGTACAGCAACTAACCAATCATGGATGAGACTGAATTCTTGTAATCAATCAAACCACAGACGGCAGGTTTTACTGAAATAGATGGGAAGCCTAACCTGGCTTTTAAAGTTGGATACAAAACCTTTTTTGTTTTTCCTTCTTCTTCTGTTATATTTTTAACAGGTCACAGACATTACAGTGGACGAAACCATTTTGCACATTCTGTTTATTCTGTTTGCTTTGAATGTGAATATGTTCTTAAACTGGAATTAAACTGGAACTGTAAACTGGAATCTCTAATTGTAATGATTTCCTTTGGATTGAAGAAATATTTTCCATGTACTGTAGATGTAGCTAGTGTATGGGAGAGAGAGAGAGATAGAGTGAAAATGTGTGTTTGTGTGAGAGAGGTCTCACCGGTGTCATTCCATTACTGTCTGAAGAGCTGTCGGCCGAATCCGCGACCACTGGGTACTCGGACTTTTGAAAAACATTAAAAGACATTAGTGTGAGCTGTGAGAAAGGCATTATAATGGCATACGAAATGAATAAGAGACGTTTGTTGTGTATTTGCTAAAAAATATCAGTATTTACAGAAATGTGCATAAATAAGATTTTTAGTTGCAAGGTGCCTGAGGTACCTTGCCATTCGAAGAGATCCTTTCTGTTTGGAGAGGTAAAATCATCGAATAGGATTGGATGACGTCCCCCCTGCTCTGGGCATCAGTAGTGAAGGAGGAGGAACTGAGCACGTCTGATGAGTCTGCCCACTGCATGGTCTTCAAAATGCAAACCGTCTCTACTCAGTCACATGAATTACACTTATCCATGATAATTAACGTCCAAAACGTAAAGCATTTCTTGCTTCTCTTAACTCAATTCAAATCTATTAGCACACTGATCTGACTCGGGGAATAACCAGCTTATCAGAAAGGTTCCGTATTAAAGTGCCACGCAGACTAGAGACGCTCTCCGTATGCTCTGGATTAAAGCCCACCCTCAGGCAGGAAGCCCTTATTTAGCTTTAGATACGCACACACCAAATCGCACATTTCATCATGAGCATCAGAGCATTTTGTAAGAATAAAGCTTTCAGTTACAACTTTCATAACTACACACTTGAATTCTCTTCAGGATTTTTGCTACATCTGCAGCTGGGTCGCTACTGAACCCACGTGTTCTGAATAAGCAGTTTCAGTGACAGAGAGAGAGAGAGAAAAAAAAATCTAGGACAAATGGTGTTAAAGTAGGTTGCCTCACCTGACTTAGCAGTTGTGCATTTGCATCCTGGGTACTGTGGGTCAGGTCACAGGAGAGCTGACAGAGTATAGTAAGAGAGAGAGAGAGTGACAGAGAGAGAGACAGAGACAGAGAGATAGAGAGAGAAATGAGCGAAAGTGACAGAAAGAAAGTATGAGTATGGAAATCCCCTGGACATTTGTACCAACTCGAGTACACATGACATACACAAACTCTCAACCACAGTCACCACAGAGACTCGGCCAAGCTGAAATGCCTGAACACTAACAAAATAATGGAAGCACTAACAAGGATCATCTGCTTCATCAAATACACCACACTAACACAAGTTTAAAAACAAACAAACAAACAAAAACACTAACCTGTACAGTATAATCTCTGAGCGAGCTTTCAGTGTGCCAGTAAGATCTCAATGTGAGCTAAAACTTAAGCATCTTTTATTGAATTTCGAACATCTGTTGTACTATGACAGTTCCCTAGAGAAGCTGCTATGTGGTAGTTCCTGTATGTCAGCTGAAATAACTGTCAGAGTTGAGGTTCTTCCTGTTAAGCAAAAACGAAAATCACACCCAACTTACAGTGCTAGAGCTCGTCAAGCTACATTCAAATTATAATCCAGCGAATTCCAGCTCTGTGTAATCCAGGGGACAGTCTGCTACTTTTTAAACTACCCCTTGTACCACACTCAGCCCATTTGACGCACAGCTCCGACTCACTTTGCTCTCTATTTATGAACTTCCTCAATTTTGAAAGGAAGGTGGCATAATCAGCATGGTTTGTATTTCTCTCATGCACTCTCTATCTCTCTTCTCTCTCTCTCTTTCTCTAACACATACAGTACACACACGCAGTAGAAGAAGGAACTGCAGCATGGTGGTTTTCTGTTACTGTCGAACCTACTCTCTCTTGCTCACAAATCTCTTATCACATGAGTATTACGTGGCAATATGAATTGTTAGATATGTTTATCATATCTAAAAGTAAACATGTTTTTATGTCCAGATACAGATGTAAAACCTGGTCTAGACCTCATCATTAAATCAACAGGCATTATCCTTAATCCACTAGAAGGATTTACTAAACAAAAAGCAATTCCTGGCAAATAAATAAATAACTAAAGATGGAAAGCATAATCCCCTTTTTAATTCGTCTTCTGCTCTAATCTGCACATTTATTCCCAAGCAATCTGCCATTGTTTGTGGCTGTGTGTGTTTTGTCTATCTGTAATCTCCAGATATAAGTAAGGGACTGAACAGGTCCCTCCAGCCTTTCTGCCTTATCAGTTCAGCCAGAGAACAGACAAGCTCATCAATATCATTATCAGGCTCAGATAAAGATCCATCATATCCTCAAATCAGTTTTCAACAACACACTTGTGCATGTTTAAATATCTGGACAAAACCTGTTTATGTCAATATGTAAAACTTCTGAAACCCCTTATGTGAGGTCTACATGTTTTATGCCAGAGCAAACACGCTTCACTCTTTACCGCTTTTAAGTTTTTAACCGTATCAGACCACATCCTGTGAGAAGGACATACACCAATTCATCTGCTAGCTTCCTTGCTATCTCTAGAGAAACTGTTTTGACAAGGTCACATCATAGCTTACATTTAAGGCTAAAACTAGCGTATTGCTTGTCCATTACAAGAAATTATGAATTCTGACTGAAAGGACATTAAGGGCCTTCTAAATGTATACTTAAACACAATAAAAAAATATATAGGTCCTAACAACTTTTTAGGAAATGTACTAGAAACCTAGAATCTAGAGAAGTGTGCCCCTGTCCTGCACATTTTAGTGTTTCCCCTGCTCTATTAAATTATGAAAAGGCTGTTAATTAGCTGATAAGTTCTTTCAGATGTGCTGGGATCCAAGAAAACAAAGTGCAGGATCAAATGGCTGTTCTAAAATAAAACCATCCTGTGGAATGTAACTGAGTTAAAAAGTTAAAGTGCTAGTCTTTGTTATTCCACTAGGAGGAAAAAACTTTTTAAAAAAGAAATAAACTTTGGATTCTGTAATATTTAGAATTTGTAATCAAGTTTCTTTTAAAAAGCACTAATTCATAGCTTTTATAGCAACATAAATATGCATGCAGTTACAACTTTATATGTTTTTAATCTGTAAATTACTTGGCAAACTGCCATCATCATCCACTTCAACAGGATGTATACCTCCACATTCAAGCAGTTCAAAAGCATACAGTCATAATGAGCCAAACTTGCTGTAGCAGAACAAAAGATAAAAGCATGCAGACGGATGTCAAGAATGTTCTCATCAAAGTTCAGGAGGGGGGATGGGGGGGGGATGAGTGGGGGGAGTGGGGGGTCTGTAAGCTATGGTGGCCGAGAAGTGCAAAAGAAATGAACAAAACCAAAAACATTAACAACCCAGAAAACAAAATGACAAAACCAAAAACAATATAACAAATCAACATGGCTATGTGCGGTTTGCGAATTAAATTCTTATTGCTGATCTTTAGTGGCAGATGGCTCCTCCATCAGCAGTAAGAATGTCATTCGCAAACCACACCTACCTTTTTTGACTTGTTGATTCTTACCGCTTATTGGATGAGAAATCTGTCACTCAAAAGACAGTATGTATACAGTATATGAAGTAACGCGGTCACACGGACATTTAGATATCTTTTCATTTTAGTATTTTAGGATTATACAGCACTTTGGTCAACTAAGTTGTGTTAAATGTGCTTGACAAATTATTATTATTCTGACTTGATAGTACTCCTTGTATGTCTTGAGTGACAGATGTCTCATCCAATCAGCAAAAAGAATCTAATTTGCAAACTATACTTACCTTTTCCAGTTTAAGTGAATTGTTGTGTTTTCTGATTTGTTATATTGTATTTGGTTTTGTTATTTTGGTTTGCGCTTCTCGGCCACCATAGTAAGCTGTGAGTCTGGAGCCCAAAATACCAGCAGAGAAGCATCTCAAAATGCACAACACTCAACATCAAAGGCTGAGGTAAAGGACAAGAAAACCACATCAGGTCGCACCTCGGTCAGCCAGGAACAAGAATCTGGAGCTATCATGAGCACAGGCTCAGTTTAAAAATAAATAAGAAAAAATAAAAATGTAAAAAAAAAAGTCATTTGGACTTTCCAGTCCTTAACTGTCCAGTTTTGGTGAGTGCATGAAAGCGTACAAGGTGCCCTTAATAAAGTGGTGAAGATTTGGGCAACTACTGACTGTAACACTGCTTAAATTCAACAGGGGATGGACATTAATGTAAAGTACTGTAAAGTAATACAACGTAAACAGATGTGCATGAGTAACTGGTCAATTACCCTGAGGTTTTTGGGACAGACCAGAACTACATGTAATGTGACCTGTTACTTTGACCCTCTGACCTAGATCCTTTCTGCCATCATTAAGGAAGTCACCTAAATATGAGCTCATTACTTGTACAGAAACTAGATGAGATGTAATGATATTGTCAAGTAGACATTATAATGTCAAGGCTAAACACTTTTAAGGATTGGACACACACACAGACACACACAGACACACACAGACATACATACACACACATACACACACAAACAAACACACACACACACACACACACACACACACACACACACACACAATTGTTTTACCCTGCTCAAAAATGTGTTTCCTGAGTTGTAAAGGGGATGTGATAGGTGGCTGGAGACACATGGGGAAGTCCCACTCTGAGTAACATTGGCCTGGAAATAAGGCAAGAAGATGATATGAAAAAGAGAGAAATGTCAAAGTGTCATAACGTTCATAGTAGTCATTGTGTCTAATAAAATTAACTCATTCTTGAATGTTTAATGTGTTCATGCAGGCAGATAGCCTACTGTAATACAAGCACTAAATGAACTGTAAGGGCCTGGTTACCGTATTTTGAAGATGGTCCGACTGCCGAGCTCTACGTGGTGGTTTCCATGAGCGCTCCTTCGTAACACTGTTGACGTAATAAAAGCGACCAGAGGCTGGGTCTTGATACTGTTCCCACTGCTGCAGCATCTGCAAAGGCTTCTGACCTGGGAGTGGACTCGGGACCTCTGCACATTGCCTCCTCTGCATGTCTGGTAATGAATTTTGAGAGATGCAGGTCTGAAACAAAAGAAGGTTAAAGACAGGATTTAAAAAAAACAAGAACATAGCAGCTTTGTAAACTGTATACACCTGTATGTACTGTGCAAAAGTGTTCAGCTACTCATCATTTCTTCATATTAAATTATGTTAATTACATTTAATGGGTGGAAAAATATTTTCTTGACAGGCTCCAAAGTGCCCAAAGATACAATTTAACATTAGGTTGTTTATGTAACAATCTCAGCAGAAACCTCATTTCCCCTCTCATCTGTTCCAGGCATTCAGCATCACAAGTAGTATTGATGGGTCCATCATTGATTTTAGTCGATGATCAGGTAACAATTTTAAACGATTTTAATTGTTTAAAACTCATAAAACACGCCTTGTTGAATGTATTCTCTGTACACCCAGGGATCTGGGGTATTGGTAATGTGTATGCATACAGTATAATGCAGATAACTGTGCATGCGCACAACATGGCTGCGCTTGGCTAACAGGAACTAGCTGTGTACCTAATTGGGAAGTACTTGTATAGCCGTACAGTATGGCCAAACAGGAAAGAAAAGAGTTTAGTTCATATTTAAATTTGATTTGTCACGTACACAACCACACACAGTACAATATAAAGTCAAATGCTTGTATGACTGTCCATGACTGAAAATGGAAAGAGGTAATAGAATAGAAAGAAATCCTACAATAAAAGGGAAATTGGAATACAAGAATACAATTAAACTAAAGAATTGGCAATAAAAAATATAAACATATTTAAATTTGGGGTGGAATATACACATGTACGGATTTAGAAAAGTTACAAATAAGATATAATATAAATATATTAAAATATATAAATTACACAGAATATGCAAAGTGTATATGCAAAAAAACTGCAGATAATTTGTACTAAAGAAGAACAAAGGTTGTGAAATTTGACCGCAATTACTTACATTGTAATTCACGGCAGAGCAGGACAGTTCATATCGACCAAGACCTACTAAGTTTTTAATGTAATAGATTTTATAAGCACCTGTTTGATGCATTTTGATTTGTTTTTGATTGAGAGACTTGGGGGAAAAAACAAACTGTCAAAGAAGCATTGTACTGTTCAGTTACACCAATTTTCTAAGGCATGACCCTGCCATTAAATTCTACCTGTAACATAAATTATAGGATTATATGAATGTGTTTGTTATAAATGGAAGGATTTCTGTTAGTAAAAGTTTATGAAAGGGATCACATGTTCATGTTCATGCAATTTAAGTATCCTGATACAGGAGAGTCTTCAGTACAATGCCATTTGTTACTGTCAGAAGCAAAATTATTTTTGTTTGTTTTTTGTTTTTCATAAAAAAGAGAGGTTGGCGATTGAACAAGTTGTTTTGCAGACGTTTCATAGGATTAAATTTAACTATAAACAGATAAAAGTATTATTTGTTATGCATCAGTAACTAGAAATTTGCACTTGTGTTGTAATGTAAGGGTGGTCCGAGCATGTATTATTTTTATGTAACAGCGTGGTTCCATCATATTTTGTACCTTACTTACTGTATTCCACAAAGCTATTAAATGTACAATTCTGACTCATTGTACAGTATTATATTAGTTTGTTTATAGTTTTCAGTGAAGAGAGATTTATTTAGCGTTTATAAAAGATTCTCCAGTGTTGTCAAAGTCAGAAATAATGCTGTAATCTTTTTTTTCATGGTTGGGGTTTCTCAATAAAAAAAAAAAAAAATTATTTATTATCAACAACTATTTAGGGTTGTTCTATGTTATAAATTGTAATATTAAATATTATTATTATCATTATTATTATTATTATTATTATTAATACAATGACTTTTTTATGTAGTCATCTAGGTTATTATGATAAGAATTATATCTAGAGGATTACATTAAAGTGCTTAATATACAAGATAGTTCTTTACAAAATGTGGTAGCATATTTTGCCTATAGCATATCAAATATAAGAACGTTTCTATTAAAAACAAATCTGACTCACACAACACCGAGCTGTAAAAAAAATAAAATAAATAATAATAATAATAATAGTAATAATAATAATAAAGAAAATTTCCCTTCAGCAAATTAGACAAAATATAAACTGGATGTCTGTAAAGTATCCCGGCATTTAAATCTACATATGGCAGCATCTGGCCGTGGTCAAAAATTAAAAACAAAAAAAAAATTTATTTAAAAAACAAAAAAAATTAAATAATAATAATAATAAAATGGACAAAAATTTAACATGTACAGCATTGTATTGAAGTAAATCCATTCTGTTAGGAATCGTTGAATATGTAGCAGTCACTCACCACCAGATGGCTGCTCTCGAATATTAAGAAGAGCAGTAAGCAAAAGATATGATATAAACACTTGAAGACATGGTAATTAAACTACTATTTTTGTTCAATCACATACACTATTTGACCAAAAGTAGGTGGACACCCGACTATTACACCCACAAGTCCATTTTCACTGCACTATTTCCACAAAGTGTGAAGCACAATGTCATTCTGCAATCCAAACTTGTTCCAGCATAACAATGGACTTGTTGGTTGGTTGACAAGGTTATATTGGAACAACTCGAGTGACCTGTACTGGGTCTTGGCCTGGAATAAACTAACACTGACTGGACACCTGGCCTCCTCATGTGACTGTCTGTTCTCACTAAGTCATGCTTCAAAATCTAGTGCAAAGCCTTCTAAAAATTATGAATTTTTATAACAACAAAATCTGGAATGGGAAGCTCAGAAAGGACATATGGTTGGCATGGTCAGGACATGCAGTGTTGCACAATATTTACCCTGAATTTTGTACTAAAGGAGGTGACAGCAAAACGGATACTGTGGGTATTCACACCTGGACAACAGTGTCATTCAAGTTAAACCAGGACTTTTGATTGTGCAGAATCCCTCACATCATAAATGCAGGTCAAGTGCCGGAACACGTGAAAAAAATTTGGAGCAAGGTCAGAACTGACAGCGGATTTCTGTACTGTGCAAGCGGTGTTTATGAATGATTGTGTGTACAATTCCCACAAACAGTTAAGTTTCTTCTGCAAGTTGGTGACAAGTTTTTTAAGGATCAGACCCGCTGAATGTTCATGGGAACGATCATCAGTTACGAATGTTGTGTATTCTTTCAAAAGTTATATTTTGGTGAAAAGTCTGTAAATGTCAATCGGCTTTAAGGCTGCATTCACCAGAAATTTCATCAAAATTCCTAGTTTAACACCCCTCCTATCACCCAGCATATTGTATCTTACGCTTTTATTCTCATAACAACCCTAACTAATGAATCCATGTAGCAGATCACAGATGTAGTGCACTTCCTCCTTCTCGACCACCACTTTAACCTGAAGCAAACATTTAAAAGTTTCAGTACATATATTAAGCATCTGGAAATATGTCATTTATATGTCAGTTCCAAATATATTTTGGAGGGGAAATGGTTGTGGTTTTATATGAAGTCTTTTTACCCATCATCATCTTTGTTCCCTGTTTGTACTGATGTGCACATATGTGTGTTTAACTGTGACCACTGCCTTGTTACTACATAAAGCCTCTTAATAATAATAATAATAATAATAATAATATACCAAAGTAAATCTAGCCAGGATAGCACAGCTCCAACAAGACTTCTGGCTGCAAGATTAATTAACCATTTAATCAACCTATTAATTATTTAAATACATTCATTCTAATGGAGTATGATGAAGTACAATTATGAAAGATGTCTTCAGTATCAGTGCTTAATCTGTAATTTCGAATAAAGCCCAAATCAAAGGTTAATTTGTAATTTCAGGTTTTTTGACAAGACAAATCCTTTAAAATGTAGAGCATTACAGTTTCTTTGTAAAATGACAAACTTTTTTTTCTTTCTTTTCTTCAAAAGGGAAGAAAAAAAGAGCCTGGTACAGGAATAACTATTTATATCTACGTACTTAAAAATGTTATAACAGGAACTAACTTTTTACCCAGATGTTACTCAAAATTAAGCAGAAGTATACATGGATAAAAAGCAAAACGAGCTGTTTTTTTTTTTTATAAATAATCAATGGACAAAGTGAGGAAGACGAAAAAAGTAATTTCTGGCTTTGGAACTGAAGGTACTCTATTTATCTAAGGTTTCGTCTGTACATTGGTCAGAACTCATACATCGGAGGACCGGAATCTACAATTTTTGTCACAGTTTTGTCACAGCATCACGCAAAACTGGCTGGACAGATTTGAATGAAACTGCCAGTCCATCAGTATTTGCTAGAAGTTAAATCTGCGCCATAAATGAAATCAAAACGTCAAGTAGAAGGGACTTTATGGGCAGTTATGTGCCAGATTACATTACAGCAGCTAGCGTTTTTTTTGGAGGTGAGGGCATGTAAAATACCAGAACTGACAACACATTGTTATGCGCTAAAATCAAAATGTGAAGTAAAGCAGTTATAAACTGGATTTTATAATCTACTTTAAACAGATTGTATTTGACTGACGACGGAAGAAGTACAACTTAAGGCACAAGAGACTTAACCTTAAAAAATCTATTTTTTTGTATTAATACGTTTGTCAGAGAGTTCTAGAGGCAGACATGTACAGTATGAGGGTTTTAAACTGAAATAATAATATCACTGACTGCATTAAAGCTGATTAGCTTATTTTTAGCTTTAACCTTTTAACTATTTCTGAAAACTCTTTACCTGTCAAAGACGGGTAATACCACTAGTCAAATTATATATTAGTAAACTGGTACAGTATCATGGGCACCTAAGCCCCAGCAGGTACCTGGCACAAACCGAAAAAAGTCAATTCCGGCTGCAATAGAAAGTCAACAGAAAACCCAGTGCATCTTATCCCAGGCAAAGAGTTCAACGTTGTTGATTGGCCTCCAAATTTCTGAACAAACAAGTCCTATCCATGGAGGCCCAATCACACCCAAAGGAGCTGTTGCTAACCTTCTGGTGCCAGACACTACAGCACTCACAGAGCCACCAGAGCTGCCCTGGTATCACAAGGGAAACCTAAAACCTAGATAAGAACTAATTTGGGAAGTTGGTTAAAGAACGTGTTAGGTGTGGCATCAGAATGATGACGATATTGACAGTATATGCATCGCTGAGATTCTCACTTCTCATTATGTCTTCTAAAATAATTAATGCAAGTGTGTGTGCGTGTATGTTTGCCCGTGTGTTTAAAAGATTGCCACCACATTGGACAGTCCATCAGAGTCAAAGTTTAAGTTTATGTGCTAACTGATACCATAGAATAGAGCCCATGCACTATGGCTCCAGTTATTAGTGTAGACTTTTTTATGGGGCTATATACAGATCCCAATGCAATACAGAAGGTGAGTTAGTGTGTTAAATGTGTTTTAAAAACTGTGATAGAAATTTGGGATGTATGATTATGCACAGCATATCTGTTAAGAATGGGCTACTGTTACCTACTCACACTGTTTAACAACTCATATCAAAACAGATATCAAGGATCTCCAAAATATTTTCATGACAAGACCGATTTTTTCAATGCAGATTTTTTTGCTTTCTACTGCAATCCAATCATAAGATGTGTCATTTTGTATGGCACCCATGCTTGACAGATAATAATACCAGGCCAAGTAATGATGAATATATATATATATATATATATATTTCTACTATAGCTCATCCTGTATAATTTAAAGTTAAATGCTACGGTATAATTTAATAAAAACAACAGTTGTTACTGTTGTTAAAGACGTCAGTTTTTTCGACGTATTTCTCCCCCTTTACCTTACTATCCACCTGTCACTCTGCTACTGTATCTGTGCTGTCTAATGAGTAAATAAGGTTGCTGTATGTGCACGGACACCGGTGTATTTAACCGTTTAGAGAGTATGACTAAACCGGTGTTATTAGATAATTAGACAGGGAGAAAAAAGAAAAAATAATCACCCTTATGTAAGATTTAAGCAAAAAGCCACTTAACATTACATAATAATGTAATTATATTAAAAAATATAACAAAAGCTAATTAAAATACAATAAGCTAAAGGATGCTAATGAAAACATAACAACCCTTGCTTTTACTTTTAATAAGCAAACATATCATCACGTCCAACAGTTTTTCCCGATTATTCTACCTGAGATAATCACTATATAAATGCCAGTGATCACCAACAGGGACTTATCTTTGACCAGGACTAGTCTTGAGGCTGATACCCACAAATCTCTTTACTTTTTGTCAGTAAAACACTAATAAAATTATATTATAGGTTTTTGACCTTGTATGTTATGGCATTCCTATGCACAATACCTGTCGTGGATTGTAAAACCTTAGTCAGATTGCCAGACACAATGGTGGCGTGTTTGCTTTTACATCAGATCTGATGTCACACGGAAAAATTGTATGTTTTTCGGAATAGAATTAGGCCTAATTGATGCTTTGTCCAGCTATGTTGTGAGACCTAATGAAGTGGATACCCTTTTGATGTGAGCTGAGATTGGTATAATGAATAATTTTATGTGAACTGCTCTATAATATAAACACTGCACACTAATTGAGTTACATAATCCTTAAACAGGATGGAACAGAAGACAGATATTGGGCGATACATGCAATATGTGCTGGTCGTTTATTACTAAAACTGAAAAAAAGAAGAAGAACAGGAAATGTCAAGGCCATGTTATGTCCTTGTTCTTTGCTCGCCGTTCAGGTAAAATTGTGGAAGAAATCAAATACAAATAAGTTAAGTATTGCAGTATTACATAACAAACAGTATAGATATACTAATCCTCACTCTTGAGGTTTCACCCAATACAGAAACCTAACTGATATGCTTTCTTTCAAAACTACTATGGATTAAATTAATGTTTTTTTTTAAACATAATATTATATAAAGTTTATTAAAATCAATTCTAAAAAAAAGGAAAAAACGACTCCTTACCTGTAAATATCTCCAGTTCCAAATATAAAGGAATTTTTTAATTGTAATCTGTCCTATTTCTTATAAGATCTGATATAAATTAAAGTATTTCTAGTTTCTGATCCCCAAATGTTTGCTCATATTGTCCCCATAGTGATAATACTTATAAGATCAGTGCCATCTCTAATAGAAAAAAAGGATGTTATTAAGGTTAAGCCACGTTTATTAACATGCAGTCATATTAGACAGTGTGCTCCCAGTAGGCTCCCCTAGTGGAAATTAACCAGACTAAAACATAACTAAATGTTTGACTGATTGATTGAGTTGAAAGAATGAGAAAAGGGATTACAAATCATTAATAAATCAGACTTCTGCCATTCACCCCACCAATCCTACAGCAATAAGGACACCTTAGAAAAAAGTCTACGTTCATACAGAGCAAATTGCTAGAAGCTCTGAAGTACTGGCAATGGCCACAAATCTGCACAAAGCCTGGTGTAAACGTATAGTATTTAGCAATCCTCCACAAACAGATGATCGAAAATCAAAACAAAGATGATTTCTGCTTTCTGCTATCTACAAATTAGTAACACCTTGCTGGATCTGTTTGTTCTGTGCCGAGTTTAAAACCACAGAGCCAGCACAGTCACAGTGCAACAATGGCAATTAGGTCAATTATGTGGAGCATAAATAGCAGAGAGAGTAAGCCCAATAGCTAGTGATAGCTAGTAAGTTTTTTTCAAAGATGTGCATTTCACATACTAATCTTTACCGGTGACACACATCAACACTTACTTTGTGTACTTAGGTTGAGATGATAACAACAGCAAATAAATTACCTTCATAATAGTCTTTACATTGGTGGCATCCCAAAGCGAATACTAGTGCACTGTAAACCTCATGGATTGATTAATCCACATACAAAATATTTTCCACGCTATTGGATTCACCCGGCTAAATCCCATAATATCTAATCAGTATTAAGGCCAGTTATATCTACATGCATAACATCCCTGAGACTCACACATTTATGTACATTTAAACCAATGCAGTCACCTGAACTAATGCCCTGATGTGGGAAAAATATGGCACAGAGCACTACTTTTTCAATGTTTCTATGTGTAAGTGAAAACGTGTGTATATGTCACCTGGATGTTTCCTTCTGTGCGTTTGCGAGAGCCAGATCCCACATCCCACTGGCTGAAGGACTTAGGAGAGCTGGATGGACTTGGCCTACTGATGTTCAATTCACCACACAGGTTGTGAGGCAGGTGACTGGAGCTCTTGCTGCGTGAAATCAGAGACCCCGGGACCTTGAGGTATCCTGAAGGTGAGCCGGACGCAGAGACGGGCGGGGTGGTCAATTGTCTTCCTGGTGCGTCTTTTCCTATGCGTCTGTTCTTAAAAGCACTGTTGCTGTTCAGGTCCTCCATAGAACGACAGAACTCTTTGGTAGGAGCTGATCAGGGAGTAGAAAAAAAAAAGATTAATCTTTGAATACATGTCAAGACCATAACCTACTAATCAATTTTTTAATTTACCAGTATATCCAGATTTCCATGAGGTAAAGAGTATTTGTCTTAACAATGCGACACTACACCCGGAGTCTGACTGGTGCTAAGTAAACATGTGTGCGTGTCCTAGGTGGTATTCAAATAAGGAAGCTCGGAGCATGGTGTCCTAGCCCAATGATTCTCACTGGTTGCTACTCAACCGCAAGAACTAAGCTGACTGAAAGCTGATTTGTTCCGATCCCAAAAAAACTGACCACACTAAAAGGACTGCCCAGGTTTAACCTACATCACTTCCCTTTACACATGAAAGAACATGCTCTCGATAAGGTAGTGTCATTACATTTTATGTGCATTGTTAAAGTTAATCAAACATTCTCTTCATCAAAAGTGATAGAGTCATGTAGTCATGTAGAAGACTATGACAAAACCATAGAACAAGAAAAGATTATTATTTGTACTAGAGCGCAGAGGCAATAGGCAAGGGAGGGACATTTATGTATTTTGAATACATTGTCCTTGGGGCAGCACGACAGCGTAGTTGTTAGCACTGTGGCCTCGCACCTCCAGGGTCGGGGGGGTTACGGCTGGAGTTTCCATGCATGGAATTTGCATGTTCTCTCCGTGCTCCCCGTTCCTCCCATAGTCCAAAGACATGCAGATTAGGTTAACTGGCATTCCAAGACCGCCCGTAGTGTGTGTGTGTGTGTGTGTGTGTGTGTGTGTGTGTGAGTGTGTGTGTTTAGAAGGAGAAATAAAAAAAATAATTTGCAATGTTGCAATACATTGTCCTTGTGATTGCAAGTTATATTTTTACATTTTATGTTTTTTTTTTATTCACTGTTCACACAGTTGCATTTGTAAGTACTGTTCTACCCAAAGGATGTGTATTTGTTGCCTTGCATTTATTTAAAAATCATACGTTAATTAACTATTTTAAGTAATGTGTTCCAATTTTCAATTTTAGCATGAAATGGACATTAGTATTAATAGGAAGTTGGTCATCTACAAAAGTTTATAATTAATTATTTAACTATTAACTATTATTCAGGATTTTTTATAGCATTTTTACAATGGGAATATAAATATCCCTGAATGTTTAAAATAGCTAATAGCTATACTGCTGCTAACGTCCTTGCCATCTTGTACCATCGGTTCGGACCCAAACTTGCATTACTGACTGTTCTCTCATGTCCATTTGGAATTTCTCCATTCTTTCCTTTGTCCAAAAACAAGCCAATTTGTGGATACAGTGTATAAGTGTGTGAATCTGTGTCTGCATGGTCCCCCGCGGTGAACTGATATCTGACTCAGGCTGAATTCTCTCACCTTACACCCAGCATGCCCAGGATAGGCTCTGGATCGTGTGTGACCCTGACTTAAGATGAATACATAAAATAAATAACATTTTAATATTTGATTCAATTAAACATTCTAAAAAACTGATGTCACAAATATTACCTAGTTACAAAAACCTAATCTGCATAATTAACATCCTTTCCCAGTCAAGAGGTGGATGTATGACATAATGCATACATTTTAACATATTTGAACTTGTACAGTACAGTATATTTCTGTTTGTACAGTATATTTCTATTTTTAGTTCTATTTTTCCTAGTTCAATTTAATTTTTCTATTTAATTTTTCTATCGTATTTCTTTTATTCATATTTATTTCTTATTATAAGCTTTAATTCTCTTTTTAAGGTCACTGGCAGTCGTATAAGCATTTCACTACATTTCGTACTGTGTATGACTGTGTATGTGACAAATAAAATTTGAATTTGTTACATGTCTTTTAACAAGTAGTTAAACTTTTACTTACCTTAATTATATGTGAGTACGGTTTTGTTTTAAGTTCACAGTAATAATAGCACTTGCGTATAAAAAACCTGACCACCACACCCAAATGTGCTTGCTGAACTTCCTATTTTAGATTCAGCCTTCTTTGTATTACTTTAGACCCTGTAGATCTTAGATTGATCTTATAGGTGGACTTATCGCTTTAGCAATGTCAGGCACCGAGGAAGCCTCAAGTGCTGTAGGTGCTAAAATTCACTCCCGAGGTGTTCAGTGTGGTTGAGATAAGGGCAATGTGCAGGACACTACGGCTATTCCACTCTTTTCTTAGCAAACCCTGTCTACATGGTCCTCACTTTTTGCACAAGGGCACTGTCATGCTGGAACATATTTTAGGCTAGATGCCTTAGTCGAAGTGAAGGGATCTCAATGCTACAGCAATTGTGTAAGACGTTTCGCAAAACTTTGTGACAAAAGTTTTGCGAAAGACTCACACATGGGCCTTAAGGGCAGTCGTCCAGAAACTTTTGGCCAGGCAGTGTATCTTATACGGTATGTACGATTGATACTGATGCTTATAAAGCTATACTCATTATATTAAATAGTCATAATGAATCCTTGCATCTGATTGGTTAGAACAAAGATATGGTACTCATATCAACAGCACAGCTTATACTATACGAGTGTAGATTAACATGTTCATTCTAATACAGGATCATTTCTATGGCAATTTACACAAGAACTAAGGTGTATTGAAAAAACATGGGGGGAAAGAGAGGGAAGAGTCTCCACTGACAGAAATAATTCAGAATAAAAAGTTCTTTGATAACATGACAGGCAGACATGGAGAGAGAGAGAAAAATGGGTAATAATCATAAAAGCAATAAAATAAAAAGAATAAAAAGATTCATCAAGAAAAAGGATAATTAACCAATAAAAAACTTTAGAAAAGTCTGTTATTAGCCAATAATCTTTACTCACTTAGGAAGCACTGACCTCTTGTATGCATATAACAAAAACAAACTTTGACCTAAAACAAACCCACTTATGTAGTGTATACTAACATTCTTCAGACACTTTCACATGTTCACATTGACACGGAAACAGAGATGCACTGGTTCATACACACTATACCTGAGTATTGTGTCTGAGAGCACGGGTTGTGCGATCTGCGAGTCCCCAGCCAGGGGTGTTGAGGTGAGGCTCCTGTCTGGCTGCTGGCCTGTGGTGAATGCAGTGTGTTGACTGGGACCTCTCTGACATAAGTGGCGGGCACATACAGTGGCTTGGCTTTCTTGTCGACTCCGAGCCTGCGCACCTGCCACCAGTCAGCGTTCGTCTTTTTCAGCAAAAGAAAGCGCTCACCATCATATATGGAGACAGTCCGGCCATCTGCCCCGCGGTATGAGTAGTCATACTGTGCTTCCAGAACCACAAGACCAGGCGTTAACGACCCTCTACCCACTGGAAGGCTGTGGGTGGGGCTGGTCATGCTCCGGTACCAGCTGCCCCTCAACATGACTCTCAGTGGCACCAGGTGGAAGAGCTGATGCCACTGTAGCAGCTAGCACTGTTGGACAGTGGAAGAAGACAGAAGTGTGATGCCCATTGTGCCATGCTCTGAAACATATGGTGGGAAAAGAGATTAGCACAACCCAGGAGGGCCACACACACACACACACACACACACACGCACACACACACACCATGTCCAATACAGAGTGAATAATAACTTGTAATGAGTTCACACATGCTATCCAGTCACACTCATATCACCAGTCTCAAAACTTGGCCCAAAGTAAAAAGTGCATACCTTACATAAAAATATAAACACCATCCACTTGTGTAATTTATGGCTTTAAACTAAGACTAATTGTATGGTTTAGTTGCTGCACTAGCTTGTCTCTTACATGGTTTCCCTTGACAGCATTCTTAGACTCTGACCAATTGTATATTATGATATAAGCTATAAAGAAATTGTATAAGGCCATCATATATGGAGATAGTCTGGTGGTGTAGGGGTTAGCACTGTCGCCTTGCACCTCCAGGGTCCGGGTTCGATTGCCGTCTCTGTGTGCATGGAGTTTGCATGTTCTCCCTGTGCTTGGTGGGTTTCCACTGGGTACTCCAGTTACAGTCTAAAGATATGCAGGTTAGGCTAATTGGCATTCCCAAATTGCCAGTAGTGTGTAAATGGGTCTGTGAGTGTGTGTGTGCCCTGCGATGGATTGGCACCCCATCCAGGGTGTACCCCGCCTTGTGCCCTAAGCCTCCTGGGATAGGCTCCAGGCCCCCACGACCCTGAATACAGGATAAAGCGGTGTAGAAGATGAGTGAGTGAGTGAGAAATTGTAGAAGTCTACCAAATGCTTTAAGTGTAAGTTGTAATCCATGACCAGACAGTGCCATCTGTGGCCAGTTTTTGTGAGGTTATAACACCATAAACACCACAGATGAGCAAGTTTTGTGGTCCTAGTGTAATATGAGCGAAAAAACTGATTGCTGCTTTTTTTCATAGCATTACTTACCTACAGGTTTGTAACCCTCAGTATCTAAACTGTTTTTAAAAAATTAGTATTTAAATGTTTTGTTATAGCATCGCATATTAGAAGATTAGGCCCCTTACTACAAGATAGGTGGACGCATCTCAATAAATGATAAGCAATATGTAGAAGATTAGGGATTACAACACAACCGACAAGAGCTAGACTTGTTCTTCATTTTGAACCCAAAGCTGACCCCAGCTTCCTAACTTGGATGTGCAACAAAAGTATTTTACTGTGCTGCAAGATACATGTGACAAATAATCAAATCTTATCTTACCATATCTCTTAACGAGTCACATCCTTTTAGTCTCCATGTCTTATAAGAATCACACCTAAAAAGCATACTAAAAGAAACTTCTTGATCCATGGAGGCTTACACACCTGTGTTACGCAAAAATCATCCAGGAAATAAAAGTGACACTCACAAAAGGAACTTCCTGTTGCAATGTTGCTCGCTTCTCAAGTAACAGCTGTTTTATATACAGTAGCTTATATAGCTTAGCCATGTCATATACCTGCTAACAAACTTCTTCTTCCAAAATAGCTCAAAGACACCATATGACAAATTTCTGATCAATTGAAAAGTTTTTCTTGAGAATCTTATCTGAAATAATTCCTCATATAATAATTCCCGTCTCTGTGTGCATGGAGTTTGCTTGTTCTCCCCGTGCTTGATGGGTTTCCTTCGGGGTACTCCAGTTTCCTCCCACAGTCCAAAGACCTGCAGATTAGGCTAACTTGCTATCCCATATTGCCCATAGTGTGTGAATGAGTGTGTGAATGTCTGTGTGTGTGTGTGTGCCCAGCAATGAATCGTACCCTGCCTTGTGCCCCAAGTCTCCAGGGATAGGCTCCAGGCCCCCCACAACTCTAAATACAGGATAAAGTGGTATAGACGATGAGTAAGTATATTGTGATGATTTAGCGGTATAGTGATGACTTATCTAAAAATACAGTACTGTGCAACAAGTTTTAAACCACCTCTCATTTCTTTATATTAAATCAAATTCAATTCAAAAGAAATGGGAACTAACATTTTTTAGGCTGCAAAGTGTCTAAACATATAACCTTAAGCTCAGCAGCAACTTTATTTTCCCCTCTCGTCTATTCAAACCACACAACATTCAGCATCAGCAATACACTAATCACTGGCCTGATCATCTGTCATCATCTGCAACCAGTTTCTCACTGGTTCATAAAGATAAAGAGACTTCATTGTCATTGTAGTAATACAACAAAATCTGTTTGGTACCTCGCAGAGACCAACAGCAATGTCTTAAGTCAGATGTATTTCATGCATGAATGATTCATAGATCATTGTGTGGCTTAACAAACAAAAAGCTACCTCCTGAAACTGGTCAGGTATAGGGACTGACCTTTTTCAAAAACATGGTAAAAATTAAAGCCAAATAGTCCTTTTAGGAAGCCTGGAGAACTATTCCTCAAGACTACATAGAAAATACAAGAAAGGCTGACTGTTTGGAAGCAAAACATGAAGAAATGAGAGGTGGCTCAAGACTTTTGCACAGTACTGTATTACAAAATGTTTCGGCACACCCTATAAAATGACCACAACACTAACTGAGTCTCGTTAATGTGTATAATATTCAATAATGTGTACAATAGACTATGAATTTACTATATACGAACCTGTGTCTAATCTATTTAAACCTAAAGCTATTTAACTTCTGTTTAAATAAAAGCTTGAATTTATAATTTAAAATAACTTCTACAGTAACTAACAAATTACAATAGAAATCAGTTACAATATGAAAACAAACAGTACTGCGACCAGTCTTGACTTGGCTAACAATACATCAATTGTTTTCTTTTTAATGTCATCTGGAAGTGAGAAAATGAGCAGATTAAGCAATGATCTATGCACACAGACCAACACTGTTTCACTAAAGGAAGCAGCACTATAGGCCTATTCTACTCTACAATAGACAATAGAACATCACGCAACAATATTATTAATTCATCAATTTGTTTTAAACCAGAAAAAACAAGCACTTAATTAGTAACATAATTATACAAATTCAGTAACATATTGGGCCATTATGGGAGCAATGGCATGTTAGACATCATAATATAAACCAAAATAAGCCCTATAACCAAACCCAGTTCCACATGATAGTGATGGGAAACAATTGACCTCAAGCCAATTACATTTAGGACAGGAAAACCATTGACCAGCTGACAAAATAGAACTGACATGGCTTTCATTCGGCAATGTTTATAACAATGTTCGTAACACAGTGTCTGCTTAATACCTTTGTGGGTGGGCTTACAGTGAACTAGCAAATTTTAACAGCAAAAGTTAAAGAGGGCAGAGATAAATGTAAACAAAGAACTGTACACTACTGACCATACTCTTTATTTCTGACTTTTATTTAAACAATATTTTTGGTCTGAGGAAAGTTGTATTTCATCAGTTTTTGTACTATGTAGACATGCCACAGAAAATCAAACATGGTGCACAAGATTATCCAAGTAGACAGTTCTGGGCTTAGCAAACATGCCCAGAATCCCATCCTAAACAGGTCTGTTTCTGTTTTTGACAATCCATGAAATGAGTTAAATAAGCAAAAAACTGTTTTCTGACCAGGATTAATTGGTATGTGGAAGCCCTATTGTTCATAACTCAAGATTATTTAATTCACCTTAATTCACTCTGCCTTGGACATGTTGTTGAAAATCCCGGACTTCTGAGTATTTTGTCTTGATTATGATTCATTATTAAAAAAAACAACAACAAAAAAAACATTGGATCTATTTTGCAACAAGGCTAGAACTATTTCAAACTATTTTAAATAATTGGGTAGAAGGAAACTTTAAAAGGCATAAAATAAATAAATGAATAAATAACTGCACAACTTAAAGTTTTATAAAACACGGGTAATATGTAAAGCTACAGTGCTGGTAGTGGGATGCATTAGCACTTATTTGCCAACGTTCAGGTCATGCCTACGATTTGGTCTACATGAGTCATTTCAGAAGAAAAGACTTCCTTTTAAAACTGGTCATGTCACAAGTTACACCTGTTCAAATGTTTGTTAACACAAATATCTAGTCAGCCAATCAAATGGCAGTAGCTCAGTGTATTTAGACATGATGATCTGCTGAAGGTCAAACTGAGCATCAAAATGGGGAAGAAAAGTGACTTAAGTGACTTTGAACGTGGCATGGTTGCTGGTGCCAGACAGCTAGTCTGAGTTTTTCTGAAACTGCTGATCTACTGGGATTTTTACACACAGCCATGTCTGGGGCGTATACAGTAGAGAGCAGTCTGAAAGAAAGAGAAAATATCTAGTGGGTGTCAGTTCTCTGGGCAAAAATGCCTTGTTGGTGATAACCTTCTAAAATTTGTCACAAACCTCTCATAAAAAATATTATAATTGATATGATTGATTAGATGAATGTGCAAGGTTGACAGTATGAGCCCTGGCCATGGCAAAATCCTTCACATGATCAAACCTAATATTTTCTATTACATACAGTAAAGTCCAAAAGGTCAGAGCTCAATAATGAAAATGCATCTATTAGCTATATTTTTCATTACAAATGATATTACTGACAACAAGGTGAGTGAAAAGTAAAACATCAGTAATATCTACATGATTTTCAGAGTATCCTAATATTTGATGCGTCTCTTTATTGCTTCATGACGCTGTGCACTCCAGCTGGAGCAAAAACTGATGATCCTTGATTATCAACTGAACACATGCTTTAAAAGCAGAGATTATACGTAATGAAAATCTGACCTTTAGTACAAAGCAGTAAAACATAGTCAGTAGTATAATAGATTTACTTCTATTTATATAGAAATAGTGTGGATTTGTGAATATTAACTATTCAATATATTGAACATTTCATTTGTTTGTTTTAAATAAACTGCGTTCAAGTCAAACCGGGAGTAAGAATTTAGTTTTTTTTTGTAGCAGTATATTCCAACTTTTTAAATATGTATACAATTTATATAAAATAAATAACTAAATAAACATTTTGATTGGGGTCTCAGACTCCTGTGCCCCACTAGAGTCTTTCTAAACATTCTCTTTCGCATAAATCTCAATCCTAAGGAAGGTTTTTATCATTTGAAATTCAAGCTAAAGGTGAAAAAAAGAATTTTACTATTCCATTCCAGTTTCACAATCAGGCACACCACCTACCACTACATTTGTTATTTAATATACTTATTTAAACATTACTGGTAAAATGAATAGAATTAAGTCTTATGATGTAAAATTAGCATTGTTAACATCAACAAATCAAGTCTCAGTCTCATCACTCACAGCATTTATGCACGAGCCTCACCGCTGTATCTTCCTACATTCCTAAATTTCTGAGTACTGTTCTCTGTTTCGAAAATGTGATGGTACAGATACATCACAGAGAGGTTACACACAAGATCTGATTGACTTTTCACTACAGGATTTTCTTTCCTTATCACTGCATTGAGCTCCCTCAGTTATGGCCTTATAAAGTAAAATGTAAAAGGGAAACTGAAATCCAACGTAGCACAGAGAAAGAAGTGGGTATGTGGTCCTTGCCACTTCCCAGAACTATTATTTGTCCTAATTTTAAATATACTTACACTAACATTTTTTCCAAGGACCAGATCCAAATGACATGCTAAACTAATATCAAACATAATAAATAATAAACTGACCAGTAATTATTTGTAAATACAGTATACACACTTTGAATAGCTCTCTTTATGTACAGAAGGTACAACTTGTACAAATCTAATTCAGTCAGGTTAATGTATGGTTTAAGCACAACCACCTTTGCTACATAGCTTCTTTTCTTATAAGCTGATGATCTCCTCAACAACGTGCTGATGCCAACTATATAACCAAGATCTGCTCTTAATGAGAAAAGACAAACGTTCTGATTATCAGCTCGATGATAGAATTTTCCCTGTGAATTTCCCTTCTCTCACGAAAGCACTAAGAACACAAGAACAGCTTGGTATACTGATGATAAACAAGGCCCCTGCCTGGTTTCCTGTATGTGTGTAAGGGTGTGCGTGTCTGTGTGTGTAGGGAAAAAAAATGGAGGAGTTTTAATCCTCACAGCAGTGCAGTTTGCTTGATTGCTGTGGTTTATGTTAAAAACCAAACCATCAGCATATGGAGCACACGTGCACGCCTCATTATACACAATGACACACATATCATGTACATACCCAAAGAGTTTAAGCAGGTGTAAAAAAAAAAAAAAAAAAAAAAAGAATAGCATTTTGCATCAATTAAAATCTACAGAAGAGCCACAAACAGTGACGGTTATATTTAATTTGACAACAGCTTGTTTCTAGTGCTTCTCTATCAGTTACACAGATCTAATGAACATGCTTCTGTCTCTACAGGAAGTAAAGAGTAGGTTTGAAGTCAGCACAAGCACAGAAAACAGGAAACCACACACACGATCACCAAAGTCCAACTCAGAATCTCTGATATTTCCCTAGGTGTTATTGCATTTATTTAGTTCAATAAGGTGTTTGTAGTGGTAATGTCTCTCTTTCTCTCTCTCTCTCTCTCTCTCTTTCTCATGTTCTTTCTCTCAGCCTTATCTTCACATACGCAAACGAATCAAACAGGTACCAGCAGGTATCTGCCTTCATCTAGCAGCAATGGCAAGTCAGGGAGGTGCTTCATGCTAACATTGCACCCACTGTGAAGGGTAGACTGAATGAAGGAAGGAAAGAATGCCAGAACTTAGTTCAAGGTTTTCTTTCTCTGCACATGTGCATAAGGTTTGAAAAACATTTTAATAAATAATGCAAGGCCATATATCACAGCTTAGCAAAAGAAAATACAAAAACCACCCAGTCAGTAATAATAAAATAATTGTGTAAGTGTAACTTTTGTTTCTGTAAAGCTGATTGTGACAATGTCCACTGGTAAAATAGCCATACAATCACAATTAAAAATTATATTTCATAAAAAACAAAATGTGTTTAGGTAAAGATGGAGTTTAAATGAAACATTCGGTACAAAAATATATTGTGACATCCAAACAGCAACAAGTTGTAATGTAAACAACTAGTCCGTCACTGCTATGAAAAAAAAAATCCCTATTTAATTTTTAATTGTGATTGTATAGAGCTTTTAACAGTGGACATTGTCGCAATCAGCTTTACAAAAACAAAAATTTTAGATATAAATTGAAAAACAGCTTTATCGTTTTTTTCATATATTTACAGCTTTATCGGTTTGACCAGAGGTGATTGTGGTGAGATTATGTGAGTAAGAAACCTTAAGAGGAACCAGACTCAAAAGGACACCAATCCTCATTTGGGTGATGCCAGCTAGCATGACCATACGTATAAATTTGTGCCATAAGGTTGAAAGTTGAAAAACTGTATAACAAGGAATGGATTTCAGGTCACCAACAAAACTCGTGTTTGACTTACAGTATGTCATTGGGGCATGTAACCATATAGCATTATGGTTAAAACTGTAATACTATAATGCAAGAGTTTTGCCACATCAGCCCAAGTTAAATATATATATATGAGAGAGAGAGAGAGAGAGAGAGAGAGAAAGAGAGAGAGAGAGAGAAAGAGAGAGAGAGAGAGAAAGAGAGAGAGAGAGAAAGAGAGAGCAGAGGAACAAAGGAGCTATGCAGTACTCATAAACATGTGGTAGACAAATGGTCCTGTGTTGGTGCACAGGCATAAACCAGACAAGACTGGCTTGGCAGATTTAAAGCGGGCTGTGGTCAAACACTAATCAAACCAGGAAAAGATAAAAGGCCTACATTTGCTGTGTATTTGATTCGTGGAAATTGACCATAAACTACAGATGCAGCAGAGGAAGATAAGGGTTAAATAATGCTAGAGAGCATGTGTATTGAAATCATTATGTCTTATTTTTTTCTTTTTTAAGGATGTGTGTGGGTTCCTGTGGTTAGACATTATAAAGTCCTTATGAAGACTTTTATAGACTATAAAAGTGTTATAAGACATAAACTGACACATAACAGCAAAACGCTTATAATAAATCAGTGGTCGTATGTCTGCATTTCCGTATTTCTCCATCACTAATCCTGGCTAAGAGGCCTCAGATCAGCCTCGAAAGTCAAGGCTCGTTGACCTGCCTCAGATGCTGAGAGGAGGTTTTCCGGGGACACGAATCCACTATACACACTGCCATGCACAATTTCCCTCTGTTACAAAGTCAGCTTGATTTAGCCATCGATCTGTTTCTGTGCACACAGTCCAATCAGTTGTCATGGGAGTGACATTTATTACAGCAATAACTCTCAATGTGCAGGTTGGTGCACATTCAGTGGCAAGTACTGTTCAGGAAGCATACTGTAGTCACTTTTTACAAGTAACCTTGTCGAAATATAAAAACACACTACCTTTAACTGAAGAATTATTTATAGTGTAACATTTCAATCTGTGAAAGTGTTTTTTTTTACCTTAGGCTTTATGAATGTAGTGTTTAGTCCGCCTTCTTACACACTATTAAATAGTATGTAACACAAATCATATCACAAAGTTTTTTTTTATTCTGCCATATATATGAGACTGAGGTGTTATAGGCACATTTATATGACACTTCAAACATACAGTATTTTTATTCTGCCATAACTATATCTAATATATAGATATATTTGCAGATCAATTCCTGCTCTCTGTTTCACCCAGATGAGGATGGGTTCCCAGTTGAGTCTGGTTCCTCTCAAGGTTTCTTCCTATTACCATCTCAGGGAGTTTTTCCTTGCCACTGTCGCCCTCGGCTTGCTCATCAAGGACTATCTGACCATTTTGATTCATACACATTCACATTCCATACAATCTTAAATAATTCTTTTGATTGTGTAAAGCTGCTTTGGGAAAATGCCAATTGTTAAAAACGCTATACAAATAAAATTGAATTGAATTGAATTGAATATCTATAAGCCTGAAGTGTCATATGAAGCACAGTTCTGTGGCATGAAACAAAAGGCAACAGATAGTGTTATAACCAGCATGCCTGCAACATAGCTAATCAATTCAGTCACCAGTCCAATAGACCATAATGAATTACTGGACACCGAATTACCTAAAGCCAACCCCCGGGTCAGTTAGCCAGCCATATAATCAACTCTCCCATTTCTGACTGCTCAGGAAGAACTCTTCTTCATCAAGCACACAGATAAACAAAAATATATATTTTATTTCTTTTCTCTTTTTTTTTGTAAGATAAACAACATAAAAATAAATGCAACGTAAAAAAATGCAAAATGATAATTGCACATCTCATTTCACATATCATGGGCTTAATAAAATTCATGGGATGAAAAAACAGTGAAAAAGCAAAAGAAAGCAATTAAATGAGTTAAAAAAAAAAGTTTCTTCATTAATTTATCTCAGGTTACAGCTAATCTGGGCTGAACTGCTCCTCACAGATGATGGCACAGATGACAGGTTTTATGACCCGAACCAAAATTATGTTGACGCAAACAAGACTCATGGTGTTAATGATAAGGTTTGCTACTCCAGACATTATTGTCTAACAGCTGCAATTGATAATAATTTATTACTACAACATCACTGTAGTGTAATAACATGTAGTAAATGTACATGTATTTCTAATAGTATATAATCAACATGAATCCACTTGATTAGCTGTGTGACAATAAAAAAAGACTTGTTACTGAGACTACTCAGAAAAGAAATTAAGGACTGATTGATTGGCCAGGTCTTTATATAAAAAATAATATATGAGCATTTATTTGTTGAAAACACTAACAATTTTATTAGAATTTATCCCAAACTAAATAATACAGTATGAATATGGAACTACTTTTTAAAGAAGCAGACTGTGGATCTCTGTATGTCAATAAATTACACCTAATAAAGTTAGCCGCAAGTTCAGCTTTTTTACATATAGCTTGTCATGAGAGAAAAAATAATAGATTTTTTTTATTGACATACTGTTGAAATAATTGATATAACAAGTTAGATCAATACTAGCAAGTAACCCTATAACCCTGAAGTTACAGTAAAAAGTCTCAGTCTTGCACAATTCACAAAGCACTCCTCTGACTGTGGCAAGCCTATGAAATACTCTGATATCCATGAAATATCCTGCAAAACTTCCTCATGAGTACATGATGCCAGACTTCAACAGCACGAATAGCTAATCAACTTTCACTGCAGTGTATTTGAAAGTGTGCAGCCACTTGAAAAATGCAACAATCTTTGCATCACACAGGGCAATATCGTCCTTTCTCCTGCTTACGCCAATGAGCAGCGGCCATCGAGAACTAATAGGATTCGCCTGGTCCGGCCCTTGGAAATGAAAAAAAAAGCTAGCAAAATTCAGTAAATCGTTGAAGCGAGAGTGGCTTTCAGGAACACACGTTTGCAACCAGCCATGCATTCTGACCCGGTTTCACAAACGGCATTACTCAAATCCAACATGTAACATGAAACTGCAGCAGTTCTACAGCTTGCTTTAGGTAATTTATGACAGCACGACTTATATCATCATATACAAATCATATGCTACTATCCTACTTTGCATGCTTGCGGTTGAAAGGCAGTACAGCAGCGTAACAACTGCGAAATCACGCTATCCTGTCCTACTCTTCCTATCACGCTTTTATCACTCACTCTGCCATGCTCTGTGTGGGGGAAGGAGACATGTCAAGGTGATTTTTTTGTTACAGTGTTGAAGACACAGATGAGGTCTGAGACACATCCAGCCTACACACCTCCTGATCCAGAGAGAGAGCAAAAGCTACTTTCTGACATGTAAATAGAGACAGTTTTTATCTGTGTACTGACAAACTGACATGTCCTGACAGTTAAAAAAAAAAGTTTGCCTGAGAAACAGACATGAGGGAGATATGGACTATATGAATCTGTGATTTACCGGACATATTGAGGTCTACAACTAACAAACACTTACACACAGACCCAGGGCCTGTGAGTGTGTGATTTCTCAGCTTCACTTACACCACAGCTACAGTGCTTTAAGGAGCATCACAAGGCAGTCTGACACTACGCAAAATATTACATCAACAGTGGAAGTGTATTAGCTGGAACAGGACTTTAATAACTTAGATAGGAATGTATACCTGCATATTCATGTCTATTATCAAATCAGCCAATTATGTGCCAGCAGCCCAGGGAATAAAAACATGCAGATATGCATAGGAAGATCTGTGTTGCAAACATTCTTGAGCCACCATTTATTTCTTCATATTTTGCCTCCAAGGACTTAGACTTTCTTCATTTATAATTTACTCTTGAGGAATAGTTCTCCAGGCTTCCTGAAGGCCTTTGTAACTCTCATTTTGTCAAGTTGTTGGCGCTTATTTTTCGGTTCAGTACGCTGTACCTGACCAGCTTCAGAGGAATGATTTTGTTTGTTAAGCCACACAGTGATCTATGAATCATTCTAAATGAATCATAATAAGTGATTGGCATAATCTAGTGATCTAAATGAATCAGAATAAATCTATTTTTAAATCTATTGATTTATTAATTATTATTAATAAATCAATAATAAAATCTAGCTTAAGGCATGAACCAGTGAGGAACAGGTGCACATGAAGACAGATGATCGGCCGATGATTGGTATACCTTTGGTGCTGAATGCTGTGTGGTTGGAACAGACAAGAGAAGAAATGAGGTTGCTGCTGAGGTTGTTACATAAACCACCATTTAATTTAAATTCTTATAAAGAAATAAAGGTGGCAGGCTCGAGGTGCTTGCACAACACTGTATGCTCACATTTATCATCAGAATGGGGGGGTGGGGAATGTGATTTTGACCTTGGCCTGGTTGTTGGTGCCAGACAAGCTGGTTTAAGTACAAGATACAACTGGGTTTGGAGTGATTTGAGTCAGTACAGCAAAACAACCAACAAATTAGGGGCTTCTATCAAAATAGGGAATAAGAATATATTTAAAAAATTGTAAATGGAACAAATTTGAATAAAATTTAAAGAAAAAAAAAATCAAAAAGCATAGAATTAGAAATAAACTAATTAGAAAAAATAAGAACATTTAGTTGAAGGAAGTAGGAAAAGAAAAATGGTTTTCTGAGCCAGAAGGCTGCAGCATGTGCAATTATGTGTGATGTGATGTGTATGTGCTCTGAACATAACTGCTTACTTTTCCACTAACCGTTACAGGTTTAACAAAAGCATGACAGCAAACTCAATCAAACTGAAACCAAGAAAAGAAAACACCAAAGCATGAGAAAAAATGTGCATGCAGACATCAGTGCATCCAAACTATCACGACAGCCACAATAGACCCTTGTGTTACTGCTATATACTGCTGGCTTTTAATTACCTTTAGTTTATCTAAACAAATTTAGCTTGAGTATTATTATTATCATCATTTGCAGAAAGTCACATAGTCTCACATTTCAATCCCTGCTTTTTAGACGTAATGCTTTCATTTTTGTCCTCAATTTTATTTCTATAGCGGCTTTAACTATAGTAGGCATTGTCTCGAGTGTCTTAACAAAAAACTGGATGCAAATTTAGACCTCTAATGAGCAAGCCAGAGAGAGCAGGAGCAAGAAAATACTTCCTTGTTTAGAGAGAAACCACCTATGGGGGTAACGATACAAGATACTGTACTGTTCCATCTTGATTTGATACTTCTTTGTATCGAACTGTATAATCACGCTGCATAATAAACACTGCATTATTGCATAAAATGCATGAGGTGTGTAGTCTGCCTCTAGAGATATGGTGTATTTCTGACAAAATCCTTCATTAGCTGTGCAAGCAAAAAATCTTTCTTTTCCATGATTCATATCCTACAGCTACAGAAGCACTTCGCTTACACAGATGACGGAAGGCTTTTGCCCAGTTATCTCTGGTTTCCCGGACCACAGTGCAGAACACACTGACTTTTTTATTATTTTGCATTGTGTGCAATAATTATTAAGTACACAGCAGTTGCTCAGCCTAAGATGTGTGTTTGTCATCTCCTATGACCTTTAAAAAACAAACACCTAACTTTTAATTGCATTAGACATGACAAAAATATTTTTAATCATACCTGTGTGATATCAGTGCCGTGAACTCCAAACTATTGCTATCCACACAGTTTGCGCATTTTAAAGGAGCAGACTTTCCACACCTCTTAAACTGTTTATGAAGAAACACCAGAAGCATCACATTCCATGTTTAAGGGTAAAACAAAAGAGCAGACACTGGTTCTTCTAAGAGCCCTGGGGTCTGTGGGATTGAAACCTACTGAGCTGTAAATGTGAAACAACAGCAACCACATCCTTTTTCCACATCGTTACATCAGAAACGTCCAAAATCATGTACAAAAAAAGCCTGCCGAGTAGTTTGCTGAAACAGTAATATGTTTTTTCACCTATCCTGGTGTTTACTGCTGTAGTCTAATATAATCATGCTAACATTAAGAGGGAACTTAAGGAATCCAGCACTATATTTTTTAACCTGCAACGGTTTTATAATATCCCGCTTTCTGTTCAAGTCATAAGTTGTAGAAGCACTGATTTTGTTGCTATCACTGTCTATCGATTGTATGGGTAATTAATCCTGAGAGTTGAAATATAGGTAATGTTAATAAGGATTCAATTTTAAAAAATTATAATAAAAATGCATGTGTGGTGCTCTTAAGCAAACTTCAGTAATTTTTTTGCACCCTGAAATGTGTATGTAAAAAAAGCATGACTCTAACTGGTAGTTGCACTTCTGGGCACAATGTCAGTTAACCAAAAACAAACAAACAAACAAACAAACAAACAAACAGTAGCTATGGTTTGGGATATTTTGTGCATGCATCATGCTTTCAGAGTGTAACTCTTCCAGGATAAAATAACATATTTTAATAGTCTGACTGTTAAATTATACTGATAATACATTCAGCACGCATAGATGCATACAGCATCTATGTACGCCTACAAATGTCAGGTTGTCACTCAACTGCACTCAAGTGCGCATGCGCAAAAACCATAAGGTAGTGTAGGACAATTGGTTAGCAAATAACAGTAAAAACTCATCGATCAGTTAGATCTCATCGCAAAAAAAAATGCAGATAAAAAAACAAACAAACAAACGTTCCTGTGAGCTCACTGCAGGTTGCAGAGGGAAGTTTAATCTAAACTATCAGTAATGACTAGGATTGGTTTTATTTTAATGCTAATAGCTTATTGTATTGTTTTGTATTTAACCCGTCTGAATTATTTTAAAATCATGCACAAACGGTCATCAGTTTAAATTTCAATTACAATTAATATATAATAATAAAACTTCGGCACATGCTCAGTATGCATGCAAGATTTAAAACCTAGCCTGATAAAAAATACAACATAAAACCCCAAAACAACCAAAAATCATTTTAAGCGCTCAAACTTTTGTAATTATTTTAAAACTTTGATATTTTTTGTGGGGCTCACCTTTTTAGCAGGTGCACTCGGGATTAATAATCCAAAAACAGCCTAAAATCAGCCGAGCATCACTCTCTCTCTCTCTCTCTCTCTCTCTCATCAGCTCAAACTCCGCTCAAGCGTTTACACTCTGCCCCGTGCGCGCGAGCCGCTCTGGCCCCGGTCACGTGACCAAATTCTGGTCTTATTTAGACGGCGTCACAATAAACCACTTCTCCCCTAAACACGAGCACTACATAGTGCGTCACATAAGGGCTTCGGAAAACAAATCGGTGAGGAGCCGACTTCATTCATTCTGCTCGGGTAATTATTCAACATGGATTAGAATAATTTTAACTCCGAATTATATAATAATAATTATTATTATCATTATTGTATTTATAAGATTTAATGTCAGCAGTATATTTTGTAATAATATAGCATATTTTAAAAGTTGCTCAACTTTCTACACGCAGGAAGTGCAATGCTTTTTACGACATCCTTCACTGATTATGGGTAATGTAGTCCAATTGAGAGCGCGTCCAGCCTGTGTAAACAGCGAACCGGATGTGTAAAAACTACAACGTGCCGAGTTGCAGTTATCCGGTGCCAAGTTGCATCAGCTTGTGAAGGTATAAAAGCGGTTGTATTAACTGTTTTATGTTTCTGACAGAACTCTCCGGGTTGTAAGATCTATCCTGTAGACTGACGGCGGCAGAACAGAAGAGATGAAGCTGTGTGTGAGTGAAGGAAACCCGCAGTGTGTGAAAGCGCTCGCGGCGCTCGAGCACACCGGAGTGAAAAGTGACGTGCAGCTGCTGAGCCACGAGGGTGAGAGGATCAGTTCATGCTCCTTTCTGTCAAAATTAACTTCGCACACAGAAAATGCGTAAAAGGATGCCTGTTTGTTTTAGTGTGGCTGAGGGATTTTCTGTGATCAATGTGGCAGGACTTTCTATAGGAAGAATCTAGGAGTGTATGAGACTGAATGACTCAGATTGTTCAGACCCATTATTATGATCAAGGGGCAAAAAGTGTTAAAGACGCCAACAAACCTGTAGATACTGAATGGGTTAAGGCTGGTGATGTAACTGTGGTGCAGAAACCCCAAGAGAGGGGGGCAGAATTTTTAAACAGATCTCTACTTATAATAATAATAATAATAATCACACAGCTTTCTCTTCTCCATATTACTTTTACACACTTTCACCCCTTAATCATGTCCACCCTTTTGTGATAAGTTTTTCCTTTTTTTCTATTGCTTTATCTGTCTCAGGCCAGTGGTGGTGGTTTGCTGGTCCTGCTGTGAAAGCAGGATGAGCGAGCGCAACACCTGGGGCTGAGATCCACTCAGATGCTTGTTGCTATGCAGTTTCACTTTTAAAAAACATCTCATTCACTCGTCAAAAAGACAACTCTGTATACCTTTTAAAAAGTGGTTGCTTTGTTTATATTTCTGATAGCTCAGTCTTCATGGAGAACTGGAAGTACCAGCAATTCACACAATTACATTGTAATATATGATCAATAATGTAAATTATTGTTCCCCCTTATTGGCTATATATTTTTTCAGCAATCAGTGGAATACCCTGGTTTATCTTCAATCCTGATACTAGGGTGAAAAGTCTGTTTCATGAAAAGTCTGTTTCATTCTTTCAGCTGCTCCCCTTAGGAGTTGCCATAGCAGATCACGTGATCTGCATGTTTTTGTGGCACAGGTTTTACACCAAACACCCTGCCTGATGCAACCCTTCTTATTTTTTAACCCAGGTTTTAGTTTGGTGTAGGGCATCGGCTGGGATGTATGGCCTATCACTGATCCATGATTATGCTCAGAAAGCTATTTTAGTTCATAAAGAAATATTACTGATGTGTTTCATGTTTCTGCTCCAAATTTATTTGTGAACGTCTTTCTGTGAGAAGTTAGGTTTGTGATTCCTCTCGGCAATCTTATCCATAAGTAATCACAATGAGGGCTCATTGTTGATGCGTAAAAACAAAACTGAAAGTCTTCTTACTTACATTGTGTTTTTAGGCGTGTTCAAGGTCATGGAAAGAATAGAAAATCCAAGCAAAGAAAATACGTGGGAGGGAAAATGATTGTTTTGAAGATCAGGAATGCATCAGGTGGCATGGTGGCTTAGTGTTTAGCACCACCATCGTGCACCTCCAGGGTACAGGTCTGATTTCGATTCCTGCTTTGGCTGTATATGGAGGGAGTTTGCATGTTCTCACCATGCTTGGTGGGTTTGCTCCAGGTGCTCTGGTTTCATCCCACATGCAGAATTGGCTTTATGGCGTTGTAATGGATTGGCAACCAGTCCAGAATCAGTCCAGCCTTGTGCTCTGTGCTCTTGTGCCTTGTGCAGAAGCAGTCCAGCCTTGTGCTCTGAGTTTCCTGGGATAGGCTCCAGGCCCCTCACGACCCTGCATACAGAATAAAGTGGTATAGACACTGAGTGAGTGAGTAAGAAATGCAGCGTAACAGAAGTGACTGAGTTTCATCAAGTTATGAGCGATACGAATCGTCTGGTCAGGGTCGTTGATGCGACAACAAGCATGATGAATCACATTCTTATTATAAAATCTTGTATGCAAGTCATTCAGGTTGGATTATATTCCTGTAACTGGGTATACACTGACTGGCCATTTGTTAATTTCGATCTGTCTATATTCTTTGGTCCTGTGTTGGTGTATTTCTAGAAATGATTGACTTACAGGAAGATTTACAGAATGTTTCAGTAATGTCTTTACAAAAGGGACAGATACACTAAATCTGTGCTATAAATGCGTATAGTGAAATTATTTACAATATAACTGGAAATCACCAAGTTAGTAGTTTGAGTTTGCCTGTGTGCGTGTGTTTTCAGAAAAAGTGGTGTCCTTCCTGAACAGCCCGGTCCTGCCTGTTGCGGTGTTACCCAACGGCCAGCAACTTTTCAGTGCTAATGCCATCTGCCAGTAAGTATGTCCTAACACGGTTATGATTTCAGCCTTGGTGGTTTCTGCGGAAGCCCTTAAATGCCTGTATTTTCCCCCAGATATCTTTTCGAAGTCGCTGGGAAAGAAATCACAGATGCTAGCAGGCAGTTCTTGGAATGGGAAGCGACAGAATTGCAGGTCAGGATCCACTTCCCAGGAGCGATGACTGTTGAAGGTTACCGTATTTACGAATAGAAATGTGGCTCTTGCGCATCTTGCACTCCCAGCAGTGTTGTGTTTAACAATGTGCATCAGTATGCTTAGAGATGTTCCTTATAAAGAGTCACACTGTTTAGCTTTTCTGAGGTTTGAATTCAAGGTAATGGAAAAAAAAACAGCAGATTATCAGTTTCGCTTTTATTAACATATTCATCTGAGTTTCACTGCCAATTTCTCTAATCCAGTAATAAAAGTGTTTAGGGAGAGCTATGACGTGGCATAAAATATAAACCAGATAAGGAACCAGATTAAGGAGATGCGCAGAAGTCTTGTTCTGGGACTCCCGTTTGAGAAGATTTCTAGTATAACTGTTGACATGCAGAGGAAAGTCTAAAAGTATGGACTTTGTGGAAGATTTTTATGATCTGATTGATATGAAGATATTGTGCAAGAGTCATAGGTCATAATTTTGTGGTCAACTGCAAAATAATTTATTGCACCGGAAACGTAATTTTAGACATAAAGAAGATGCAGTTGAAACTGCAAAAGGGAAAAAAAAGTAATGCTTTTATTATTATTATTATTATTATTATTATTATTTTATTAATAATAATAATAATAATTAGATTTTTGGACCGTCTTGAAAAAAAACTCCATGCTCTTATTAGTATTTTATTATTAGTTCTTAGTATTAGACATATAATTACTGGTTTAACTTTAGCTATGTGAATGTTTTTTGCCTTTTTACTATCACTGGAGATAATAAAATCAAGAAGTCTTGTTCTTATGCCAGCACATATTGTATCTCCTTTTACTAACTCTCTGTTCATGTGTGTTTCACTAACTTGAAACCTGGCATGTGACCTGACTGTTTGGGAGATTAAACATTTTTATCTAAAAAGTGATGTACTGTGTTCAAAAAACACTGCTTTTTGACTATGTTGTGCTTGTTCCCATAAGATCACATGTAATACGTGAGCTGCAAGGTAATGGCAAAATGGGCTGAAATCCAGTCAGCTGCTTGTTGCGATGCAGTTTCACTTTTATAATGTGACCCCAAATTCAAAAGGTCTTCTCCCAGCAATTTACACCCAAACAATACACCGTGAAATAGCAATATGTGGTGTTTCCATAGAAGTTACATGATTTCATCCTCTAAGCATTTATACAAATGAAGAATACTCTGTAGGATGCTTAGATTTTAGTGTGTTTTAAGTGATGACTTTCAACCTAACATGTAAGATGAGTAGACTTGGCATTAACGGCTTCAAAAACCTATGATGATTAACATACTTCTACAATATGTTAACGTTTGACTTTGGTGAATGGTGGCTTGTGTGTGTTTGTGTAGCCTGTGCTGCTTCAGGCCCTCCAAGTGGCAGTGCTTCAGGGGAAACGTGACGAGGCTGGCACTCTGTTGAGGAAACCTCTGAGCTGGCTGGAGCAGTGTCTGAGTGGAAAAACCACACCGTTTCTGACTGCAGTAAGTACTTCAACCCTGAACTAGCTGAGGTCGGCTCAGCATCGTGGAGACGGCTTGGGTCCAGTACGGATCTTATCTGCATAACGTTCTGTTGTGTAAGGATGCATGCATCTGCCAGACACATTTCTGTGCCTGCATCACTGCTGATCCGACATCCCATGTTCTCCTGTCATTGCGAAACAGAAGTGAATAATGACAAAATTAACTTCCAGCATTATGTTCATGTATTATTATTATTATTGTTATTGGTTTATTATTAAGGCATTATTAAAAGGTTTCTCACATTGCAGAGATTAAGGACCCCAAATCTTCAAAATGTCTGACATGGTTCCAGAGGTGCTAACAACCGTCAGCAATTTATGCAAAAAAAAAAAAAAGTAGTAAGGGGTGTTGCCATAAAAGTAACATGATTTCATCCTCTGTACGTTATACGAATGAAGACCTCTCAGTAAGATGCTTTGATTTTATATTGGTAACTTTTTTTATTTTAAAGCATCACATTCATTTATGTTGTTGTTGTTTTATTATAGCTTTATTAAAGGGTTTCTCAAATTGTAGAGATTAAGGACTGTTCAGATGTACATTAGTGATGGAAGTCGGTAACCATTAAGTAAAACAAGCAACGATCAGTTAATGGACACAGTACGATGCATCTTGCCTCAGTTCCATTTCCTGAAAATCAATCTCAATAACATGCACCATTACTGCACCCAGGGTGCATTACACATGTGTACATCCGCTTGGATTACTCCTATAATGTTTATTAATACGACATGACTGTCAGATCAGAAGTTTATCGTCATTGTAGCCAACTTTATTACTATATTTTCCAGTATGCATATTCCATGTGGCAGATTTTGCACATCACGCTCTTGATGTTAAGATTTTTCTTTACTGATGGTTTATTGATTATCATTTTTTCTAAAATCAAAGTACGCCCATATCCAGGAGCAGCCTCTTTTTCCAAAAAAATTATATAACGGGTCACTGTGAGAAACACTATCCTCTATTGTACACAACTGTTTTGTGAGCATGCGCATTTAAGTGATCTAGTCATACAAGTTCCTTTGTGTTTCGGCAACACGGCGGTTGTCCAGATATGAAGAAAAAAAAAAAATAAAAAAAATAATATATATATATATATATATATATATATATATATATATATATAATGTAGGTGTGTGTGTGACTTGGCATGTTTTAGGTAGTTTTAACAAATAAATCTTTGTAATATGTCTTTTTTTTTTTTATACTCGATTGTTTGAAATTGACTGGTCATAGACTATAATTGAGCATTGTACAAATACCAGCCTAGGGGCGTGTGCACATCTACAGCATCTACCAAAAATAACTCGTCTGGGAGGGGAGCATGTGAAATGGCACGTTTTAACTTTTGAACTTGACATTGACATTTCTTGTTTAATTCCTGCTGCTGTTGTGTTGTGTTTAAACTCTTCTGCCTCTTTATTATTCCCTGACAGGTAATTACCCCATTTTCTACCTAATGCAGACGATTTCACCAGGCATACTTGTGTGTTTCAGGAGACAGTCGAAGTGGCAGACATTGTCTTGTGGGCAGCGCTGTATCCCGTTCTGTCTGACTCCTCTTTGGAAGTTGGTAAGAAAATCAACTCTTTGCTATTAACGTGTGCTTGCTTCAGTCTGTGTGATATTTACCAAAGAATTCCTCTCTTTTGGGGCCTGTGATTTCCTCTGGTTTCAGGTGAGCTGCGTTCCGTTCGAGGATGGTTCGAGCGTGTAGGTCAGCTCCCAGCATGCACCAGAGCAGTGCAGAAGATTTTGCCAGGCAAACAGCCTAATGCTCTAAAGAATTTCCTTCAAAAGCAACCAGCTTCACACACACAGCGAAGAGAAAACCTGAGCACTGAGGTACACGATATTCTTGTGTTCGGTGCAGAGAAGAGGAACAGCAAAAAAATAATAATAAAAAAAAAAAATAATAATAATATTAGTGACCCTGATTGTGGTTAATGTTGTCTTTTAGACTGAAGACGCAGAGCATGTGATGACTGAGGAGGAGATTAAGGCAGCTGCACAGGTTTGGAGTAAAGGACTGGCAGAATGTCGTGAGACTCTAGAAAGGCAACATCCTATGTAAGATTAAAATTCCCTCCTGTGTAAATTTCCATATCGCTTCAAATGCCCATGTATCAAACAAACATGTTTATGCGGGGCGAACTGATTTTTGGCTATCAAGGAAATCCAAGAACAAGCAAAAAGTGTGTGAAGTGTCAAAGCTGACGGGAATAAAGCATTGATCTGTTAGGGGAACAGTGAAGAATGACATGAAAATAAAAGTTTTTGAGGATGTTTCTGTTCATGCGCTCAAGGAAAATAAAAACAAAACAAACCGGAGGACGCATTTGTTGAGGTGCTTTCATAGCCATAGAAGAGATTGACCAGTGTAACCTCAAGCAGCACCCAGAATGACGGAGTTCATTCTATTGGAGAAAAAGTAGAACCTCGAATCAGCCGAACCTCTTGCACAACAGATTAATGTTTTTCTTGCCACTTTTCTCTCTAGTGGTGTTAAAATTGTTGCAAAAGGAGGTGTCCTGCCTTTAATGAACCTGAGATCTCGCCATCAAGCAGTCCAGATCTGAACCCAGTCAGATACTTTATGCAGTCTGCTTTAGAGACAAATTTTGATCAAGGTGACAGACATTGTGGAGTTCAACAACTAAAATTGTGGATTTGTGTTGACTAGGAAGAGCTTGTTCAAGTCTTGCATTTTAGAAGAAGTGGATCATCAAAAATCATGATTCAATGTCGCTGTAACCTGTAGAGGTGATGTTCATGATATGATCTTTCTTTGTGATTTGCTCAGATTACCCAAGGAAGGGAAGCGTAATGTTCTGGTCACCAGCGCACTGCCGTATGTCAACAACGTGCCTCACCTCGGCAACATCATCGGTTGTGTGCTCAGCGCCGATGTCTTCTCCAGGTATCTTAGTCCTTACATCTTTCTCTTCATCATAAGTTTATACATTATTTTAAATTCCTAAAGCAGTAATAGAAAACCAGAGTAAAGAAATAATTTTTTAACTCGCCTGCACTGTTTCTCTGTATCTTTTAAGCTTAAATTGATTCAATAAAAGCATGCGCTCCATCTTATATGCCAGGAAAAAAATCTTTTTACTTATCTGCTTTTTCCTTTGTGTATAATACTGACTTTTAGTTTAATAAACCCTGCTATCTCTCTCTGTGTGTCGCTGCAGATATGGCCGTTTGCGTGGGTGGAACTTGCTGTATTTGTGCGGGACAGACGAGTATGGCACTGCAACAGAAAACAAGGCTCTCGAGGAAGGGCTGACGCCCAGAGAGATATGTGACAAATACTTTGCCGTCCACAATGCCATCTACAAGTGGTTCCAGATTGACTTTGACTACTTCGGCCGCACCACTACTCAACAGCAGACTGAGTATGATGATGAAAAGCGTGTGTGAGATAGAAAGGCTTTAAGAAATGGAAAACATGCTGAATTAATAGTGTGTATTGGGGGAGGGTATGTGGACTGGAGCAACACTGTTGTGATCGGTGATGTTACAAGAGCAAAAGTTTCAAGAATTCAATAACAGGCTTTATCATGGCACATCATGTTGGCTCTCTCTCCCACGCAGAGTAGTGGTTATCATATGATGCTGAAGATCAAACTAAACCATGTTCTGCTTAAAACCAACGTTGGGTGTATAGAGTACTTGGATTACTTTTTTGATGTAACGAGTGATCTAACGCTTTTTTAAGTACTCAGTTTTAAGTACTCGGTTATTTAGATATTGTTTCAAAAATGTAATCCGTCATTCAGACAATTTATGTAATCCGTGAGCCAGACAGCAGTCATTCCGCGTGTGTGCGTGTGTGTGTGTGCGTGCGTGGCCCTACAAGCCCCGCTCCCGATAACTCGCCCCCCTCTGTTATTCCTGCTGTTATACCCCTATCTCACCTATGTGGTTTGACTATGCGAGGACCGACATGCGGAAATATGGAAACCTAATCACAGCGCCAAAACACACAGTGAATCATGATAAACCGTACTTACGGCCACCGCGTGAAACTGCGTAGGTGAGATAGGGGTACTAGTATTATGAGGAATCACGAAACGGGTTTCATTTTCTGCAGTGGAAAAGTACTCAAACTCGTTACTTTTATCAGAAAGTAACACAGTAATGTAACTGATTACTGGTTAATGACAGTCATTTTGTAATGTAATTAGTAAAAAGTAATTACCTTTAAAAAGTAACGTCCACCAACTAAAACTAGACTGAGACTAAAAGCAGATAAGCGAATAGGTGTTTTACTAGTTCCTATAAAGAATTGTTATTGTCGCCGTCGTCCTTAGCTTACAGTACTCATCAGGGACGACCTTATCATTTTAACATTTTATGCAAACTTAAATAATTCTTTTGATTGTGTAAAGCTGCTTTGCAACAATCTCAATTGTTAAAAGCGCTATACAAATAAAATCGAATTGAAATTGAATTGATTAAGTGATCAATGTTACACCTTGAGCTCCTTTTTTTCCTACATCCTTTCCATTCTACTTTCTCTATCACTCTTTTACAGAATTTCACAGAACATATTCTTCCGTTTACTCGAGCGGGGCTTTCTGAACGAAGACACCGTGGAGCAGCTACGCTGTGAGAACTGCCAGCGCTTCCTAGCTGACCGCTTTGTGGAGGGTGTGTGTCCTCACTGTAAGTTTCCTGAAGCCAGAGGGGACCAGTGTGATAAGTGCGGCCGCCTCATTAACGCTGTGGAGCTCAAGGTATGATTGAGACCTGTCTCCAACACCTTTGGATTAGAGTTAGAAATCTTTTATAAACTATATGAACCAAAATATACAATACTGAAACTCGCGCATCTCAGACGTCCATTTGCGTTTGCCGATGCAAACCACCAGATACACCTGTTTCCAGGAGTGAAAAGGACCTTTAGTTGTGCAGTTGTCATTGGAAATAAGTCTCTTGATGAAGGAATATGTATTCATAGTATAATATTGTTCATCTTTTCACTCCAGTACTGTATATTTTGGCGCATACTGTACTTGCGCACTTTACTGATGTGTTTTATGTGAAGATGAAACTACTTGTCCTCATTTCAAACCTAACCTTAGGGGAAAAAAAGTGACTTTAACTCTGACTTGCCCATAGGATCCTCAGTGTAAGGTGTGTGGAAACACTCCGGTGATCCGCACCTCTAAGCACTTGTTTCTCAACCTGCCCAAGGTAAACCACTGTGTCATTACTTTCGAAAAAATAAATAAATAAATGTTTGTGTAATATTTATATATATATATATTATTATTGTTTTTTTGTTTGTTTTTTGTTTTGTTCTGTTTTTTTACACTAAAATGACGGTGTGCATTTATTAGCTGGAAGGTGAGTTGGAGAAGTGGCTGGAGCAGTCATTTAGTACTGGTGACTGGACAGCTAACGCTAAGCAGATCACTCGCTCCTGGTTAAGAGATGGTCTGAAGCCACGCTGCATCACGCGAGACCTGAAGTGGGGGACCCCTGTACCACTCCCAGAATATAAGGACAAGGTAGAAAGGCACTCTTATATACTCATTAATGACTGGATCTTATTTTGAGACATCTAACTTGTCCCTTTTTTCTTAAGGTGTTTTATGTGTGGTTCGACGCCCCCATTGGCTACCTCTCCATAGCGGCCAACTACACCAGTGAATGGGAGAAATGGTGGAAGAACCCACAACAGGTGCCATATATTAACCCCTCAAACGCTGTTCATATATATATATATATATATATATATATATATATATATATTTATTCTCTGTATACCTGCCTATGCTTGAGAGGTTTGTGGAAACTAGTACAGAATGTTTCGGAGATATTAAGATTAGTTAAGAGTGCCATCATTGAGATTCATAAACATATGTCTCTACATGGAAGTGGGCCGGTTTAGTCTGAGAGATGTCAATATTAACTAATTAAGGGCGTGCCTCGTCTCGTGCAAAAAGTGTCCTGGCATAGGCTCAGCCCACCTTCGAGACCCTGTACGGGATAAACAGTATAGAAAATGATTGAATGAATAAAAAACTTGTAATAATATTAATAATAATGATGATGATGTGAAGTACCAAAATTACATGTGCATCGCTCTCATTTGTCCTGCAGGTGGAGCTGTATAACTTCATGGCGAAAGATAACGTTCCATTCCACAGTGTAGTTTTCCCCTGCTCTCTGCTCGGAGCAGAAGACAACTACACGCTCGTCAACAACCTCATCGCTACAGGTGATTCACAGCCACACCTAAAAACATGATGAATTTATTTTATTTTTTTATTTATTTTTAAACGGATATGAGGTGAAATTGTGTTTTGGGTGTAATAAAGCAATAACCCATGAAAGGCCAGGTTATTACAGGGATTTATCAAAAATAATAAAGCTTCGACATTACATGAAGCATTATTTATATAAAAGATGTTAACAAAAAACATATCCGTCTGCCATGTAATGTGGTATGTTAACAGTAATCTTTCTTTGTTTAACAACATAGACAAAATGAGGACATAAAATGGATTGGTGTCTTTTTTTTTAAATTCTTCTTTATGTAAGATAATATTCCACGGCCCAGTCATCGCACGCCATAAAAAATGCATAAATACAACATTCCATAATACAGAAATCTGTGTGAGCTTCATTGCGAGACAAGACAGCCCCATCTAGGAGCGATTTGAGACAGTGACACCCGACGTGCATTCCTTATGTCCAGTCTTCCCTGTAATTTCGTTTTCGTTGCTGACGATCCCGTTTCATAAAGAAACGGAAGCAGTGCCTTTGTGGCAATCTCAGGATACTGCGCATTGTTTTTAATCCAGGACGTCGGCAAACATACTTTTAAGGCCACGTCTAATTATACAGAGCGGGCTCGGGGCATGTGAATCACCTGTTGCAATAATCCTGTAATTTAGGGAGGACTCTTGCTATTTCCTTTTAAATGCAGATTTTCATATTTATTTATTTATTTAATTTTTTTGCCAGTCTCTGTCTCATTTTGGTGTCTCACCATTTGGAATTTTTCTCTTTTTTAAAGAAGCTCTCCAGAGACGTTTGTTTGTCTCACTCATTTTTTAGCTAGAGATATGCATAATTCTGTTGGGTATCAAAACCGATACAGAGAGACGTGTGGCAAAAGATGGAAGTGAGTGGCAGATGATCTGATTTTCTTCTTCTTTTTTTTTAAATAAAACACTTTGCAGACTCCGATAGTCAATAAAATAGATATAAATTTTTTTTTTTTTTTTTTTTTTTTTTTTAGTCCGTCTGTGTGGCTTGGTACCAAATCATCTACAGCCCAGTACTGGTCCCTGGCCCAGTGTATTTGGGGATCACTGCCTTAAAACAATAGCCTGACTGAAATGTTTTGACCTGGTGCATTATTAATGATTGATGTTTTTACCGGCTTCAAACACAGCTGTGTTCACCAAGTCATGCTGATTGACTTTTTTTTTTTTTTTTGAGTTTGAAACATATTGATTTGTTTCATTTGTTATTTATTTACACATAGAATATTTGAACTATGAGGACACGAAGTTCTCAAAGAGCCGTGGTGTGGGAGTGTTTGGAGACATGGCTAAAGATACAGGCATTCCATCTGACGTTTGGCGTTTCTACCTTACCTACGTGAGACCTGAGGGCCAGGACTCATCCTTCTCCTGGGTTGATCTGGCTCTAAAGAACAACTCCGAATTGCTCAATAACCTGGGCAATTTTATCAACAGGTGTATAGACCACACACACATTTTATTTCCACACATTGTCTGCTTAAATAAACATACAAATATGACACACGCATGCAAACATCACAAAATCATAATCAAGGACTGTTACACACACACACACACACTTCTGTACAGCTCAGTAAATATACAGGATTTTTATTGACCTGCTCTGTTTTCTTCTCTCTATTTTTTTTTCTCGGTCTCTCAGGGCTGGCATGTTTGTGAGCAAGTTCTTTAATGGCTGTGTGCCGGAGATCGTTCTGCAGGATGAAGACAAGCGTCTCATCGCTCAGGTGTCCTGGGAGCTCAAGCAGTACATCCAGTTACTGGACAAAGTCAGGTCAGAAATGTCTTTAGTTTATTAGGTCTTTAGGTTTTTTTTGTGATTTTATTTTATTTATTTCATCTATATTTATGTCATTTATTTTATGTGAAGTTTAAAAATCTGCCTTCCAGAATAATAACAATAATATTATTACAATTAAAGAATATAAACATTGTCCTATCTAAAGTGCACTCTAGGACACTTCTTATTCCTTCATTACTGCTCACCAAGCACTGATTTATTTCACAGTTTAAAGAACAAGGCAAAAAATTATCTGCTCGTTGCTGAGAAACTAACAATTGCACAAACCAAAAAAAACAAAACTGTTAAGTTATTTATTCAAATGTTGGTTAGTCTAATTTTGTGTAAAAAAATTATAATAAAAAATGTCAGCTTTAATGAAAACATATAGTTGCCTTTTAAACCTAATGTGAGTTGATAATTTGTGCACAAGGGTTGTGCGTTGTCAAGAACGATATTTAGTTCCGAGATATTTTTTATCAGTACGAGTTGCTCCTGACCCCTGGGGGATAAAACCCTATACACTGTAGAGGATGCTGTTTTCTATGTACATTGCACCAAGTAAAAAAAAAAACAAAACATAATCTCATAATGTACATGATTAAAATAAGTGTATTTCCTAAGTACATTCCATATTTTTATTGCATATAATTGTGCGTATACCTTTTTAAATAAATGTAATTTACTTTTGACTGGTTCAGGTGTAATAAAAATGCAACATGTACAACTAGGTTTCAATAATTTAGTTATTGTATAATTTAGAAAATTAAAAGGGGGGGGGAAATGCAAAAAAGATGAAGCACATTTTTTTAACATATATAAATACTTTTGCATCTCGTAGTTTATTATTGCATTAACCCCATTCTAAAAATGCATTTAAAACTTCACAAGCTGTGTGTAAAACACTTTAAAATGTATATACTGTATAAATGGAAATGCAATCAAATAAACCTGGTGATTATTATTGCATTTTATTACATTTATTTATTTATTTTTGTTTATTTTTTGGTCAGGATTCGCGACGCCCTGAAATGCATTCTGAACATCTCTCGTCATGGCAACCAGTATATTCAGAGTAATGAACCCTGGAAGAAGATCAAAGGAGGAGATGAGGACAGGCAAGTAAATGTGAATAAGCATCAATGGGTCACTTAGTGAGTGAATGTGCCATGGCTTTACCTCAGATAGAATTAATGCACATGTTTTTTTTTTTTAATAAAACGATGTTTCCACACTATTTTAAACACCTCTTCCGATAATAAGAAATGCTCTTAGTGCATCCTATAAAGTAATTGGTTTTGACAGTAAAATGGCTCTGAAGTTGTAATGTTTGTGTGCTGTGTAGAAAACGTGCAGGCACGGTAACCGGTGTGTCTGTGAATGTGGCGTGTCTCTTGTCGGCCATGTTGGAGCCGTACATGCCTACCATCAGTCAGACCATCCGTACCCAGCTGCAAGCTCCAGATAATTGTGCCATTGCCATGCTGAGTGCTGAGGGACATTTCCTCCGCAGCCTTCCAACCGGCCACCAGATCGGCACGGTAATTATTCTGTAATAAGTGTGTAACTACAGCAGCTTTGTATTAAACTCATCTCTTTAGTCATGAAAGCCACTCTTATTGTTTTTATTATTATTATTATTACATTTGATTTTTATTGCATTTTATTTTCCCCCGTCAGATCAGTCCTTTGTTCCAGAAGCTGGAACCTGAGCAAATCGAGATGCTGAGGAAGAAATTCGGAGGACAACAGGTCTGTACATGCGTTCCACAGATTAGGTTTAAAATCATTTTGATTAAATGGCTTCTCTTTGGAGGTCAGTCATGATTATTGGTCTGGTTTGATGACGTGTGACACAGTGACCGGTTCATAAGTTGGATGAGGTGTCTGGATATTACATCATTCCCGAGTGAAATAACAAGCTCCAATCACACCTGTTGCAACATTTTTCAAAATGTAAGATGGGGTGATATTTTAAACCCCATTCAGGAGCCGCTCCCTCCATCAACAACGCCTTCAAACAGGATTACAATACGGCAGAAGAGCATGTTATTTACTTTTCACTTTGTTGATAAATTCAAGGCTAGACCTCTCGCAGCCACGTTCCAGTCCAACCTAACATAGTCTTTGTCCTGTCTTCCTTTTCTTTCCACTTGAACGTTCATTTCAGCCGGAGGAGGAGACTCTTATGGGAAAGGTAGATCTGAGTGCATGCTTTTGTGCCCCTACGCTGCCACCTTCACTCATGCCTTAAGTATGAAATTGATCCAGAACCTGCAGAACAAAGCCTGCTACTGCCAATCACTGGTGTCTTAGTTTAGGGTTTTTGTGCTCAGAATTGTTTGCCCGTAGGCATGCTGGACAAAAAAGTAAAATCGAAAAGATTTTTTTTTAAATAATGTGCCATCTACGCAGAGTGGTCTTTCTCGCAAAAATAAGAGGGTGGAATTAGAATTTCACCGCACCAGTGTGAAAAAAAAATAATAAAAAATCTGCATGTTTGTGGATTTTTTTATTTTATTTTTTTATTTACTAATCATTTGGGTTTGTGAAATTATATGATATTGCCTTGTGCCTATAGAATTGGTTAATATCAATTAATCATAAATTTGACGATTAATATTTAGGTACAGTTGAAAAAATTACAATTAGTAATAAAATGTATTAAACAGTCATGCTATTTATTGTTTTAATATATAGATAATATTAAACAAATCAACAAACATATTTATTCTATGTATGACTAAAATAAGCAAACAATATAAACATGTATCACAATCGATATGTTGGTTATAATCCAGACATACTGCATGAATTCTGTAACGACGAAGAGAAACGTGACTTCTGGATTTTTTACCATGAGCAATTTAGTTTATTAAATGCAAGTTTGATCCATTTAGATTTGCTTGTTAACACTGAAATATATGGTGTGTCAACTAATGCTGTAAATAACGTTCGAAAGGGAACTTTAACATAGTGCTGTTTTTGCCAATGGATCTAAGGTGTTAAATATGAAGGTCATTTCTAAGTCATTTCTTTTCTCGGGCAGAATCCCAGTGACAAGACGAGCAAAACGCAGACCAAGCCCCCCGCTGCTGCAAAACCTACCACTACCGTAAGTGCGGCCGATCCTGAGAAAGCCAAACAGCTGGTTGCTACTGATCGTTGCCCTTTAGATAGGTGTTTGTTATGTACAATAAGTTTAAGTCTTTTCTAATCCTTTTCCAAAATTATTAGTAATATTTAATGTACAATGTTGGACACCATGCCATATTTATACATTTTGTCTATAAGACTTAATCATGGTATTATTAGTTTTAATACTATAATAGTTAATTATTCTTAACTGTTCTTGTATATTTTCACCCCTCAGGAAGGAAAGAATTGATGAGAAGAGGAAAGTGAGTAGGAGTGAGGAGACCATCGTTTGGGTGTACTAGCAGAAGGTACATAGTGCAGGGATATTTTTTCTAAAAGCATCATAGTGAATGAAAATTATCCATGACCAACTTTACATGACTGCTGTCAAGCCAGTTATGTTGAGCATCAAAATACAAATAATGTTCATCAATAAAAAAAAGGCTTTAAGATCACCTAATAATACTTTGTAGAGTAATTATTTCATAACTCAGGTAAAAAAAAATAATTTATAGAACCCGTTTTTTTTTGTTGTTTTTTTTAATTCAGTGTAAAATTATTACCTGTTATTCCCCCCTACCTTTCTTCAAACTGTTTATTCTTTGCATTATTAATTAAATAAACACAGTCACATTCATTTTTGTTTAATTTTGTTTTTCATTTTTATTAGGAAATGTATACAATACAGTAAGTAAAGATGGGAAAATTCTATTACATTTGACTATATAAATACAGCATGCATATTTTACTTATTACACAATACTACAGAGTGAATAATGATTATTTATAATGAGTGATTACATAGATACAATAGAAAAATAAGCATGGGTCAGTTTAAACTGCTTAATCTAAATGTCTAATTCTGTTTAAAAAAAAATAAAATACAAAGGTGATGCATAACTACTAGACCCACCACATATCCCCTATCTATCCACGCTTAAAGGCCATGGCTTAAGTGGAGTTTAAAAAAAAAAAAAAAAAAAAAAAAATTATTCAAATGCAGTCTCTCCTAATTAAACAAAAATGCGAAAGTCCTGAGCTATTTCTGTGAACTAGGTCTATCTTAACATTTTTTTTGTTTTTTGTTTAGAAGCCCTTTTAATTATTCATGATAAGACATGATAATATTGATCTACCTCTATTAACGGGTTACAATGAAATGCACAGAAAATCCTTGCATAAAACCATTTTACACTTCTTGCAAATCTATTTTAAAGGGTAAACGGACAAATTAATGTTTCATTTCCAGAGATTGGTAAAATATTTGCCAGTTATACCCACCCCAGGAGTCTTTGCCATCCTCATACATCGAAGAACAAAAGTAGGAAAATGCAATAAACCTACAGTCTCCTTATTGTATAGAGGAACCCATGTATTAAATGATTAATAAGGTGCCTGATTTAAGGCTGATTCTTACAGTTTCTAAACCTGGGGTCCTTTTCTAGTTCTATAGCCAAGACTTCATCACACTTTCTCCCTCGATCCTTCAATCTTGGGGCAGCCCCTTAAAGAATTGATCTCTCTCTCCCCCAGTTTCCACATGCCTTTACCTCTCGTCTTTATATGTGCATTTCATGGTTACCATTAAATGATTCTACTTGTTCCTTCTTTCTTTCCAAACATTCTCTCTGTCTACCACACTTCTTTCACGCAAACCCTCACTTCCTGGTGTTGACGAGCCTCTCGATGAGCGCGCGGCGTGTCCGCTGGACCTCCTCACCAAGTCGCTCAATCTCGGCTTTAAGCCTTTCATTCTGGTCCGTCAGCTCCTGCACCTTCCTCTCATTCTCCTGCTCCCGCTCCTTTCTGCTCTTCTTCCCTGAGAAAGGTGAGGTAAGTGCACTCCCTTTCTTCCTCTTGCCCAGGCGTGAGGAGGCAGGGGCCGGTGGAGGGGAGAGAGGAGGGGAGGAGGAAGGTGAGCAGTTAAGGGACGGCGACTGCGATGATGAGGAGGATGAAGAGCAAGACAGGGACGAGTTTGGGACCATAGGCAGCTCTTCCTCACTGACTGATGGGGAGGCAGGCGGAGGGTTCGGGGGGTGATGGTGGTGGTGGTGGTAGCCGTTGGTGACCATAACTGCCCCCGTTTCCACCAGACCAACGCCTCCTTCACTCAGCAGCTCGAAGAACTCGGGGGGCAGAAGGTCTCCTGCACCAGAGCTTGCCGTCTCTCGTGCACCACGCTGCTCCTCCTGTGCCGGTGGCTGGCTGAGGAGCAGCGGAGGTGGTGAAGGCTCCTCCAACACACGCTGCACCCCCTCCCCCCACACCTGCCCCTCCGTCAGCCAGGTGAGTGAGCAGCTCTCCAAGACATCCAGAAACTCCGGCTCTTTCTGCAGGTGGGAGATAAGGAAAGGAAAAAAAAAAATTAAAAATAGTTAAATTAGCAGAAGAAAAAAAAAAACTCAATAAACATCAGCATTTATAAAATCAATTAGTTAAAAACATCAAATGCCTTTACAGAGCACAGAAAGGAGGAGGGAGGGCGTAACATTGAAGGTACGAGAGCAGAGACGGCAGCCGTTGCTTTCGGCGTGACTGACCTCGGCGCAGGGTGGGGGGCGTGTGTGCTTGGCCCCACCTGCATCGGATCCCAATATATCTTGCAAGTCTTCATACCACGCCTCCAACTCTGCACCACACAGCGGCGCCACACCGGGGGGGTACATCCACTCCGCAGTCATCTCAACCAATCAGCTGCTACGCACAGACACGACGACTCAACACGCTCCTACACCCAGCACACCAGACCTGGCCCAGAAAATTATTACTTTTTTTATGCAAAGGGGGGGGGAAGAAAGTCTTAAACCCTATACCTACAGCAAAAACCTGTATGGCGTTAAGCAGTATTGCTTGACAGACTACCTAAACTAAGTCCAAAGTAAAGTGGCCAAATACTCATAGAAAATCTGTTGTCTAAGGACACTTAGTGCTCAGATGAAGCTACTACAAAGATCACAAGTCCACCAGACCTTTCAACTTCAGAGCACTCAAGCAAGATGCACACACACACACCAGCCACAAACAAGTTATTTAGAATATTCCAAAAAAAAAAACTAGTGCAACAGTATATTAAACAAAACTGCCATGCAGAATAAACCAACAGGTCAAGTACAATCGAAATAGGAGCAGAAAAAAACATGCTTACCTTTAAAAGCGTTTCCTCTTAATCAAGTGTGGTTGTGGGTTGTCGGCGATATAGTGTCCCAGTAATTCTGAAAAATAATTGTGGAAAAAAAGTTATTGTGGTGAAGATGATTGTTTGCAAGATTTGCGAATATTACTGGAAATTTGCCTTTAATTAGATAAGTATTAATTAAATAAGAATTAGTCAGAGAAATGCTAAAGCCAAAACTTTTCACGACAAAATAATTCAACAAACTTAAATTAGTCGCGATTAAACCAACTGACACGTGTAGATTTTTTCAATGAATAAAAGAAGTGATAGTGCGTGTAAATGAACCGTTTTCATTAAGACGGTTAATTTACAGCAGTTAACGGTCAAACCCGTTTTTATTAAGACTAAAGCGTGCTGATGTTAATTCAGGTCAGTGAGTCTTTCTGTAAACAGCGCGCGCTGTGCTGGCCGCGGGCGCCCCCTGGTACAGTCCGAGCGCAGGCAGCATCGCCCGAGAGCGTCCGAGAGCGTCCGAGAGCGCAAAGCTCACCGTCCTCAACACCACTCCGAGTCAAACGATTAGACTTCAACAACTTCAACACTGGCCACCTTTTAGTGTGGTGTTTTGTTGTTTTTAATGTGATTTAGTCTTGTCTGGGGTGTTGCCGAGCTCCACTTTCTCTCAGATTTTGTCCGATCTCCTTCCAAAGTACAGCATTAAAACCTCCGTGCGCCTTTTACAACAGACACGGAGGCCTGGTGGAGCCGAAATGTCCGAGATGAGTTGTTCTCTTCAATCGCTGAGTGAATACTGCGAAATTATACACAGCCGTAAAAGAACAATGCTTAAGCAAGAAGTTGAGTTACTTCATCATTTAATTGATGGAATTGTCTTCCAGCTTATGATTGCTTAATTAAGAGTTGGATTAAAATAAAAAGGCAATAATAAATTCATGCGGTCAATTTAAAGTTAACTAAATACGTATAAAGTGTTAGAAGTTAGTCAGTGGCTTTTATAAATATGTTATAATAATGAGCCTGTTAGTCAAATTAACTAAAAATCAGGCAGTGACGTCACGAAGTCAAAGTACAAGAGAAACAAAAGGAGGACAAACACAGATCAGTATAGGAAGAATAACCTGGAGTAACAGAGAGAGAGAAGGAGAAATAAGACAACAATAATAATAAGTCATTAAATATTAAAGGTAATAAGGAAAAATATAAAAAGTGTTAAAATATAAAAATGCACCAAACCAATAAAATTGTGTCCAAAACATGTTATAAAATCTAAAAGTGGATAAAAATCAATAAAGATGAAAATAAAATAAAACCCATTTTCAACCAATTGATTTTGATATAACAGCGACGTTGGGGAAATTCTCTAAACCTGAAACACAAACTTGACCTTTAAACTAAATACAAGCAAGTTAAGTAATGAAAAAGGGGGAAAAAGTTTTTAATAATAATAACATAAAAATCCTTTGTTCGTCCAGTGAAAAATAAGAGATGGTTAAAATAGAAAAAAGTCCCGACGAATAAGAAGTGAGAACAACTGCTGTCCAAAAACAGCTGTGGGATCGCTGCCAAAACACGAGCTTTTCTAAAAGGAAAAGCTGAAGTTCACACACACACACACACACACCGGGAGCGGCGGCGCCCCAAAGTTCCACCAACTCAGCCGTGCAACTAGATAATAAACACAAAACGGAAACTCACCCTTTTTCGTTTATTATGCCGTTTTTTCGACTGTCTCGGACTCGGGTTGTGTATATATTTTTGTTGAGATTGCTGATAGCTCATGTTAACCATTGTTCAGTTGAAGTCACCGAGTATGAATTTCGGAAACTCCCGGGGCTGTTTATATAGGAACCTGAACTACAACCAAACTCCAGAGGAAGCGCTTCAGCCTCAACCTACGCCACAGTGGTGTAGCTGAGAGCCGACAGTCGGGCGAATCTGCCAATCCGAGATGAAGAATAAAACTCTTTTGCTTAGAGACATCCAATCAGAGCAGTCTGCGAGCGCGAAAGGCGGGGCTATAGCACGCTGCTAGTTGTCTCGCAGTGAGTGCGTTTGTGTGAGCGGAAAGATGTGATGCAGTCATAAGGCAGCCAGGACGAATTTGGGGCGTAAGGGAGTCACATGAAAGGAATGATGCAATCGTTGGCAACCGGTTTCTAGTCGGAGATTAGACTAGCAGAGCCCGAGCATGTTTTATTAAACAGCCTTGTATTAAAAGAAAACCCAGACAAAATACCTTATAAGGACGTGAGAAAATTGATCGATTTTGCTTGCGTTCGCAAAACACTCATAAAGCATTGCTATATAATATCGGTGTGATGTGAAGACGCTTTTATTGCTGTTGTTTTGTCCCCGGTCCCAATTCTACACATGATACTACAAGTAAAGTAACTTCACAACTAATGTTCTTAAATGAAAAGAAAACAAACATACATTATTAGTTAGTGTTCGGAAAATCCATATAGCGCGCATTAGTAAAAGATATTAGTAACAATAATAAACACTCCTCCTCTTGGGCTTGCCTAAGGATTCACGGAAATCACGGACTGAGTTGTTTTAAAGGGACCCAAGAGCCTACAGCCTACATCAATCATAACAGTATAATATTGTGTTCCACCATTATAATGACTACATGTTTGGTTCGCGTTGTTGTTTTTGTCCATGCACACAGGGCGTCATCTTGGCCATGCGCCTCTCGGTGCGGTGTAAAGCTAAATCACAAAACTATTTCATATAAACTGATACATTTTAGCGGATGAATCTTACTGGACTAGTGCAATATAATTACTGTGATGTAATTTGGATTATTGAAGGGTGTCGACCTCAGTGTGGGATACATCTAAACTAACTAAACTTTCCTCGTTGTTCGTTCAGTGTTTGGAGCAGAGCAGGTGTAACTTTTGTTTCTGCGTTTTTACCGCGCCGTATGGGTGTGGACACGAGAATGACCTGTAACTTGTGGCCATCTGATGTCACCCGAGGCTCATCTCGTTAGTATTCAGAAACTCTCCTGAGCACAGGAGTTGAGAGCACTTTAGCATGCACAGTGCAGAAGCGTGCAGCGTATTGCCTAGCAACAGCGCAAGTGGGCCGCGCGCACGCCTAGCGAATAGAAAGCTCAACTTCTGTTTCCAGGAGGCGCGCGCCGCTCGCGAGCAGCGCGCCGCGAACACGTCACGGCCGCGCGGCTGTTGCTGTGTAGTCTCGCGCTCTCTCCCCGCCGCTAATGGCTGTCACCTGCACGCGCGCGATTCTATTGGCAGCTCAAGCTTTTATTCCCAAAAGTTGTGTTTACTTTCACAGAGCCGTAAAAGCGTGGCCGAGTCGCTCCGTCCACCTCTGTTCGCTTGTATTTCAAACACACACATCTCGTATTCAGTATGTTTTTAAATCGGTGTGTATTTTTTATTTTTTTTTTTGCTCGGTTATGCAAACTTGAGCTGTCAAATTGGTAAATAAATAATAATAATAATAAAAAAGCTTCAAATATAAGATGTGCTGTCTCAAAAGATTTGCTTCATCCACCCTGCGTCTATTAATAAACTTTATAAATATCTATCTATCTATCTATCTATCTATCTATCTACACATAATAATAATATTCATTATTACAATAATAATAATAATTATTATTATCATTTATTATTTAATATCATTATAACAAAATGCCTTATTAGGGTTTTAAATGTGACACTGTAGTTACCGAGGGCTGTATTATAGTCTTACGTATATGGTACTTTATGGTAAGTGTTGTAAGGTTGCTCAGTAATAATTAATCCATGATGCTATCATGGCTTCATGTAGCTATTAAAGGTATATAAATAATATCTTTAACTTTGATCACGCTATGCATGGTATTTACTACACTATTTCAAATTATTCTCTTATAGCTTGACTATGCTGCTTTATGTGTGTGTGTGTGTGTGTGTGGAATCAAAATATCTAAATCCAGTTGCACTGGCACTTAAGAGTGATTATCGTTTTAAACTAAATACTATAATTACTCCACTACTTTTATTTGAGTGGAGGACTATTATACTAAATGAAGGAGCGGAACTGTGTGTGTGTGTGGAGTAATAAGGATAAAACTGTGGTCTAAAGCTTTGTATCCGTGATGACAATAACACCAGAGCTCGTACACCAGTTTAGAGAGTGTGTGTGTGTGTGCTTTGTTTTAGCCACTGGTGGCCACGTGGAGGAAACAAGACACAGATCATAAATAAGTGCACTCATCACAGATACATGAGACCTCACCAAGTCTGTGATTTGTTTGTTAATTTATATGTACTTAATAAGTTAAGCTACTTATAGCTATAAAATATAATACTTTCTACTTTGTCGTATTGAAAACATCGAATGTTTAGCTAAAATCCTGGCTATTTATTTACGTTATATCTTAATCTTATAAAATAAGTTGTAAGAAAATAACAGTTCAGTTTAAACTCATTTTTGTAGTCCAAGTGCTGCTATTGGTTTATTAAACATCAATGTCGTTTTAAGCCACATTGGGCCGGTCACTGCGGCCGAGTTACAAACAGCTCTGTGTTATACATAGATTCTGCTATACATGAGCGTAAAAGACGTTCTCTGACACACTGCTTAGTGTCCATACAGAGGGAATAAGCGGCTATTCGGATTTCAGCCCGCTTCTGGGCCAAGGGGGTTTTACGCATGCGCAGTAGAATAAATCAAGAACGTGCTGTTTGGCGCCGCCCTTAAAGCATTATCGTTAACTGTTGAATTTTTGGGACGTATCTCGGCATAAACGGGTGTGTAACCGAATCGGGATGTCAGACCAAACAATATTAGACAGAGATTATATGCATTTTGACGCGGGAAAAACAAACTTATATGCTAGCCAGAGTAATTTAGAAAAAGGGAATTAAACAGTTAGGCAGGCTATTCATAGGAAGGTTGCAGTGGAGAAGTTTATATATATATATATATATATATATATATATATATACAAACATATAAGCATTACTTCAAATTCATCCATCTAGGAACCTCTGTAGTCCAACCATTACCTCTGTAGGGCAATGGTGACCATTGTATTTATTGCCACTTGTATGACCGTGGATCTCCGGTCAACATTCACACGGGCATACATACAATTTGGGAACGCCATTTAGCCCAATGCATATATTCAAACTATGGGAGGAAACCAGGGTACCTTAAGGAAACCCACCAAGCATGGTGAGAACATGCGTATAGACCCGAGGCGGGAAACAAAGTGCAACAGTGCAAACCAATAAGCTGCCATGCCACTGTTAGTTCTATGGCATTATCTAAAGAACTAAAAAGACACTAGGAGAGGTAAGAAAGGCCAAAGTTTTGCTTTTTGATAATATGCAGAACAGAGGAGCAGATAAAGCTGTGCATAGACTATTAATAAAATGTGCAAGAAAACTATAAAGGAAAGAAGGAACATTTAAGAAAATAAAGTGAGTCGGGGAGTGATAACAGGTAACGGATAGAGGAAGACTTGGAGAACCTCAAACAGATTATCCAGAGGGCAAGGTGAACAGAATAAAGCGATTGCTTAGAGCAGTAGATGGTGTAAGAGTTGAAAGCCTGTCTTAGCTTCTGGAATTTGAGAAGTCTATGTTACCAGAGAAAAAAAAAAATTGGATGTATGAGTGTCCCAGTCAGGTATACATGCTGTGTATAGCAGCGGTTTGCACAGGAAAGCAAAGGTTTCCCAAATGTGGAGACAAACATAAAAGCTGAAGACTGCGGGGATAATGTGCAATAAAAAAGTGCTGTAACTGTGATATTCAACATTAGGTAACATACAGTGGTTGTGAAGTTAGGAAGGAAGCAGCAAAAATTTAAAAGCAAGTAAAAGCAGTTAACAATGTAATCTATGCAGAAGCAGCCAAAAAGACCCAAGGGAAGACAGGAACAGATGGAACTAACAAAGTTAACTAAATGCCATCAGTGAAGGGAAATCAAAAAAGGAAGGTAATATAACGCTAACAGTAGAGAATTAGATTTAATTTAATGCCTATGTAATCAATTGTGCAGATCAAGTCAAGCACAAAACAGAGAAAATTAAAATAATTGTGAAGAGAGCTGAAGAATTTTTGGCAATGAAGGATTTGTCCTGGGAGTAAATGAAGGAAAAGCTTGAAGCAGAAAGAAAGATGGACAGACCTGCTGATAAAATAAGTAAACTTTAAACTTTATAGCACAAAGCAGGGATTGATTTATGGTTATACTATCTGGTATCACTCAAAGGAAGATGGATCCCCTTCTTAATCTGGTTTCTCTCAAGGTTTCTTTGTATTGTCAGCACAGGGAGTTTTTCCTTGCAGTTATGACCCGCAGCTTGCTCAACCTGATCATCATATTTTTATACCTTTTTTCCTTACATTTTCCTAATTTTTATCTATCTATCTATCTATCTATCTATCTATCTATCTAGAGAGAGAGAGAGAGAGAGAGAGAGAATATATACCATATATATACGTAACGTTATGAAAAGTGCTAAATACGAAATAAAATCGAATTGAAAAAAAAAAAGTTTAATTTTTTAAAATACTATTATATAAACCCTTTAAACCTTTTTTTAATTGAAAAATAAAATAATATTATACACAAAATAATAATATTTTGTGATATCTTAATGCACAAAATATACTGTGGAGTAATTTTAATGGTGAGATTTGAATGATATTGAAGGAATTAATGAAGAGAAAGAAACCTACTGTACCTCAATGATGGAAGTGGAACAAGACTCATTGAACAAGTGACAACAGTCATGAAATCAACTATTGATCACACAATTATATCCAGTAGTTTGCCAACTACTTGTAGATGGGAAGTTGTCAAAGAAACAAACGTAGGAAGTGATTACCATCGAATACAAATAAAAGAGGCTTGAATTTAGAAGAGTATGGTGAACTGGGTTAGTTGACCACCAACAGTGCAAATTAGGATAAATTTCAGCAAGTTAGGGATTAAGCAGTTTAAGAAATGAATATAATCAATATATTATTAAGTTAACTGGTCTTGTTTATTGGGCTAAACCAGGCTATTCAAAATAAAAAATATTAGCAGATAAAAAAATGGTGGCATGGTGGGCAAATAAATGTGATAAAGCAATTAAGTCTTGAAATAAATCTTATAAAGTACTAACCAGAACTCACAGAGATTTTATTAAATATCAAATATTGTAGGCTGATGTAAGGAGAACAATTACAAATGCAAAGAAAATGCTTTTGGAGAATATTTTGTAGCTCAGTGGGAAGAGACACAGAAATTTGTCAAATATGGGGAATGGTAAAAGGGATTAACAGGATTTAAAGAGAATATGGATATCAAGTCTTTTTACGGATGGTAAAACAACAGTAGTGGCAGAGCAAAGATTGCAGATGAATGAAGAGAAAACGGATATAATTGCAATAATCTTTGTGAAAATACTTTGTGTAAAAGTACACTAGATACAGTAGCAAAGAATGAAAAACTACTACAGCATGGTGAAGGCATTAACAATCTGTTAAATATTCCATTTACAAAAACTGAAATGGGCTCTAAGGAAAACCAAAATGTCATCACCAGGAAGTATCCAGTGACACATTACTTGAGCTCTACAACTAAGTATGGGAGAATGGGAAACTGCCACAAAGCTGGAAAGAAGCAGTCATTGTTTGAATGTGCTGGAAAGGAAAAGACAGAGAACAAAATGAAACAAGACCAATAGCTTTTACACCCAATATCTGCAAAATAATGAAGAAAATGATAAATGAATAATGATAATTGAAAAGGCATGATATGATGTGGAAGGAAGTATTATTAATTAAGATTGGGAATTGGGAATAAAAGGGCAAATGTATTAGTGGATTAACGACTTTTCAGTGGGGTGAACTATCTAAGTCAGAATAGGAAAGAGCTACTCAAGTAATTTTGTGGTTGGAAATGGCATATCTTGAGGCAGCACATTAAGTCCTATTATTTTCCACTATCCTATGCTAACTGATCGATTCGTAGGGGTAGAAAAAGGAATGGGACATCCTCTTTTGCAGATGATGGAGCAATCTGGAAGAAAGTGAGGAATTTGAGTTTTATGGTTAAGAATGTACAGGAGAAAAGTAGTTATATGAATAGGGTTTTAAATTTCCAGTTGACAAAACAAAGACAATCATTTTACAATTTTACATTTTGACAATCAATTACAGTGAAAAGACAACTGGAAGTATGTAAAAACCTCAATTATATAAGCAAGAATTAGAAACAGTAAAACACTAAGTTTTGAGAATACAGTGTTGCTATGAAAGCTATATACACAGGATAAATAAGATCAGGATTGGATTAAGGGAGTGTGGTGTTTGCATCAGCAGCAAGTACATTTATCAAAGGGTTGCACAGTATTGAATGTTAGGCACTAAGTCTGTGTACAGGTGCATTTAAGCCAACTCCAATAGCTGCACTAGGAAATCGAAGAAATGCCTTTACAAATGAAAGATCCAACTATCAGTAAGTTAGATCTAGTAAGTTGGAATAACTGGGGGAATCTACAGAATCATGGTCAAAATCATGCAACAAAAGACATCTTAAACCTTGTTGGGAAAGGGATGGCAGGAAGTGGGGAGCTTTGAGTGGATAGCTCAGGTAAAAATGTGTCCAACGGTGCCACTGAAACCAGGACACACATGGATACTTCCATCTGCTACAGTAGATTTTACTTTACTAGAAAGGAAAAACAAAGATAAAGGATTTTATTTTGACCCACATAATATACAAGCTTTATGAATAGTTATTACAGATACATTCAGATATACACTGAGAAATCAAAGGACTCAGGAAACAAGAACAAGGTAGCATTTTTCTGTCTTCCAGGATTTAATCTAAAAGTGGAGAAAATGTTCTATTAGGTTCTACAGGTTTACACAGAATAAATATTTGCAATACCTGTAGCATAGAGAACACTAAACCATGGAGGGCAGTTCATCACTGATCAGTTTACACCACAGTCTTTCTAATAGTAGAGCAGACATTTTAATAGAAATCCAACAAACACTACAGAATAAATGACTAAGTATAACATTTTCATGTGTGCCAGCACATAATGGAATAAACACATGGTATAAAAAAAGGAGAAAAATACAGAACACTGATATTATAGTAAATTTTAGTAGAGCAGTAGATAAGATTATAATTAGGGAGAGGCTGCCGGAAAGGTGGCAGCAGCAATGGGTGAGGGAAAGAAAAGGATGATGGTTTCAAAGAAAGGTAGGAGAGATGAGATGTGCAGGGAAAAACAGGAAAGACAAAAAATAATATCAAGACTTAGATTTCGGAATACTAGGCTCAGCATTACGCTATACATATTAGGGAACAAAACAGGCAAATGGAGCTAATGAGTGCAAGAAGAGACATTAAACACATTTTGTTACTGTCAGAAATATAAACAAAAAAGAAGCCACCTAATTCGAAACCTAACAAGCATTTTAAAATTATCTAATAAATATTTTAATAAAAAACTCAGGAATTATCAGTTTTTGTTGTAATTTCGAATAAGGTTCAAGGTCTAACTTATCGCTATGAAGCACATCCTTAACAGGGTACCAATTTGTTGCAGAACACACACACACACACATACACACACAAACAAACACTACAGGCAATTTGGGAATGCCAATTAGTCTAATCTGCATGTCTTTCGACTGTGGGAGGAAACTGGAGTGCCTGGAGGAGTTTGCATGTTCTCCCTGTTCTGTTCTGGTTTGCTCCTACAGTCCACAAACATGCAGATTAGGCTAACTGGCATTTCCAAATTGCCCATAGTGTGTGAGTGCCTTTAGATTTCAGTAGCTTTTATCCATATAAATAAAAGAAAGTTTTCATCTGTAAATTGGTCAGAACTCGCTTTTGTAATGATATCTGTACATTTTATACATTAAAGAACCCAAAACCAGTCTAATAAATTTTTCTGTATGTCTGTCTGTCTGTTTGTATGTCTATCTATATGATTTGTCACAGCATCATGCAAAACTGGCCAGACAGAATTTTAGGAAACTTTGGCATTACTTCTGTATTTCGGTGAGGACGTGTAAAATTCCCAAACTAAGTGCCCAGTATTATGCATTAAAATATCCACCCCAAACCCCCGCCCCCTGGCATGGATTGCCCTAATCGCTACATATAATCTATATATGCAAAAGAAAGGTTTTATCTGTACATTGGTCAGAACTTGCTCTTTTAATAATATCTTTACATTTTACACGTTGGGGAACCTGAAACCAGTCTTAGAAAAAAATTCTCTCTGTAAGTCTGTCGGTATGTATTACAGCATCACACAAAACAGAATTTAATGAAACTTTTGCAGTACTTAGGTTTTTGCCCAAAGTTAAACCTGTGCCATAAATGAAATAAGTTAAAAAAAAATTTTTTTTTACAGAAATAAAAGGGCTGAAGGGGTATAAGTGAATTTTATACACTCAAGTAGTTTTAAGACAAGACTACTTTTTTGATTTGTGATCTGTGATTTACTCTCAGATTACTGAACAGGGAGTGCATTTGGCTGAAGACGAAAGAAGTACAACTTAGCGTAAAACAAGGAGTCAAAGATACTCAACCTTACAAAATTTAATTTCTTGGTAGTAATAAGTTATGCGAAGAGTTTAGCTGTACAAAAAGACAGGCACACATACACATTAACTTCAATCTTAAATAGTAATATCACTGATTATATTAAAGCTGATCAGCTTTTTTAAGCTTTAATCTTTTAAACTATTTCTACAACTTATTTTCTCATCAACGACCCATACTTGTACAGTATAAAACTAAATCCTGATTCACACTCCTTACCAATTGGTGGCGATAACTCGCCATTCTGTTGTTTGCCAAAAGCCAATAAAACACACAAAGAAGAAGAAACGGCCAGCTTTTTGCTTCTGTCGAGTCCAGACGCTCCCTTCAGCGCAGTGCATTGTGGGTATGGAATTCCCTAGGCCGAAGGAAGCCAGTGCGCAGGTCCGAAGGAAACTCCATGATTTTTTTGGCACGAAATCCTGCAGAAAATAGGAACTTGAAACGGGGATTAATGGAAACGGGGAATTACTTAAAGCGCAGTGAATTTTTAACTCTGTTTTCGCGTACTTAAGAAGCTTATTGTGGTTTTGACGCTTTGAATGAGACAATCGGCTCGTCCTCGCGCGACTGAGATCCGCTCGAAATTTCAGCTGATTTCTGGCGACAATGCATCGGGCGCAATAAAACCCCGCTAGCGTTATTGCTCTTTGTTTTTAGGCAGGACGGACGGATGGCGCAGACGGAGAAGAGGTAGGAAAGTGCCTGGGAAACAGTTTAGTGCCATCCTCAGTGTTCACTGAAGCAGCAGTCGGAGCTAAAGGCGGTCCGGAGGCTCCGCTATCTCTCTGCTCTGCCTCAGCGCGGCTAACAAGCAGCAAAACTTCGTAAACACAGGAGGAGGTATGTGGCTAAACCAGCCGAGCGAGCTAACAGGACCTGCTGTCTGCACACTCCCCTCCCCTCACCGATCTGCAGCTATTCCGCATTAATTCTGTCTTTTCCCGTTTAATTTCTTTGCTGATGCCACACTTTCACTATTATACAGTTTTACCGTTCAGTCTAATCGTTTCTCAACAGCCCGTGAAGCTAGCTAGCGAGTTAGCTCAGTAGTGTCTAGGCGCTAGCTAGCTGTTAGCTTTAAACAGAATTATCCTCTCGTTATTATTCTCCAGTCAGTGCACAGCTGCTTGTCTCAGTGCGGTTTTATTTATTCGCTTATGGTTTTAATAAGTCATAAGACTGCGTTAATCCCGGCGACTTGTTAGGTTAAGATAATAAAGCCTTGAAATAATAATAGTGTTTTTATTCCTCCTTGTCCTCGCTTGTTTACTTTCCTTCTGTCATGACACCCTGTAGGTTAGAAACAGACTCGGACATTTTCTCATTCATTTAGGCCTATTGTTTATTTGTTTGTTTTTACTTTTATATTTTAACATTTATAAAATAAAATGATGCAGCTTGCCGATTTGGACTACTAACAAGGTTTGAAGCTTGTTTACGTGCAGCAGCTTGTGTCTGTATTCCTGATAAGATTATTACAATCACGTTTAAACCTTTCCTAAGCTTGACTGAGCTCATTATATTCACAGATTACACTTTGGTTTCAGTAATTTGCCCCCGTGGCATTTGGAGAGCCTCTGCAGTCTGTTCAGGAGGAAACAGGAAATATAGTGACACATTTCACACCTTTATCTCACCATGCTCTTCCTCTGCTCCCTGTTTTTGCTCTTCTCTCTCTCAGCACTCTGTTGTCTTTAGGGGTTTAAGCACTTCAGTATTTCCAGGGTGTGCAGACTTGTCAGAGCCCCTTTTAACTACAAAATAAAACTTATCGACCCAACAGTAGGGATTTCATCGATGAACATAATCCGAATGTTTAAATATTATGTTTATTATTTAAATGCAAACACTAATATTTTCTATGGTTATGATTCATGAACTTTTCATTGTTTGTTCTAAAACACACAAAATTGTGGTCTATAATGTGCATTAAACCAAAGTGCTGATGTCAAAGTTGCACTTTACATTTCAGATTGTGACAGAGGGCTTTCCAAACCCGAGAGTCCACCAGGATAAAGAGAAGAGAGGACTGCCTGTTTCGGCAAGGTTTGAGTGCAGTTGTGTTGAGCGCTGGCGACACTACCAAGGATGTTTTCAGTGGGGTGGATTTCATGGATGGTGCTGATCCTGGCTAAATAAAGATGAAAAGGTACAGTTTAATAACAGAAAAGTAAAGTTTTGCTGTCTGAATATAGTGAGAGTGAAATATAGTGAAATATACAGTGGCAAGGGAAATGTTTGTGAACACCTTTACATCATGGTCATACTCGCTTTGCAATAAAAAGTACCTCCAGTTTCTGAAAAGGCTTTCTACTAGATTTTGGAGTGTGATTGTGGAGATTAATGAGATCATTTGAGGAGGTCGTGTGTGTTCATTGGGTTTGTGGTCGGGGCTATTTGCAGACACTCAAGTTCTTCCTCTCCAACCTTGACACATCATGTCTTTATGGAACTGACTTTTGGCATATTGCCATTTGGAAGAGGTTTGGGTGTCTTAGTTCCAATGAAGAGCCATATCAAACACTTGCTATGCCAATGTTGGAAGCACGCATCAATCAGCCATGTAAGCGTAAACACCACATAGCATTAGCACATTATCACTAATTATTAATTATATTCTGGTAAAACTTGTGACAGGATCATGGTCACCCAAGGCCCATTTTTGTCTGCAGGGACCAAAGACCGACCCGCCTAGTCAGTCTGATCCCACAGTAAAGGGAACGCAACTCAAATCACATAAAAGAAAAGTTTTTGCTGGCCATGATATCAGGGCACGAGAACACCCAGTTTGCCACAGACATGGCCCAGCAGGAAGAACTGCTGCCGAGGCTGCTGCCGACCTGGGTGCAAATTCCCCAGATCCCAATCCACTTGAGCATTCATGGGATGTGAATGGCAAACAAGTCTGATCCAAAGAGGCCCCATCCAGCAACACACAGCCCCCAAAAGATCTGCTGCCAGTTTCCGGTTGCCATGCACCACAGCACACCTCCAGATGGCTGGCAGAGCATCAGGCTTCGGGCCCAAAGCTAACTTGGTGGCACAAGGAGAACCCAAAACCTAGGTGTTGCTGATGCTAATGTTTATAATATTTTGCCTGATTGGGTAATATTTTATTAAAGGCAACTGGAGAGGGACCTTATCCAGTTAGATCTTCATATTGTCAACTGTTACACATTTACTGTTATAATAATGTTTACAGAACTTTTTTGGTAATCTGTAAATATATAGTTTGTTTATCTGCAAATTAGATTTATTTCTTATTGTAAATGGGTTGGCGGCACGGTGGTGTAGTGGTTAGCTCTGTCGCCTTGCACCTCCAGGGTCCGGTTTCAATTCCCGGCCAGGCTCGATTCCTGTCTCTGTGTGCATGGAGTTTGCATGTTTTTCCCGTGCTTAGCCTGGATGGGCTCCAGGTCCCCTCGACCCTGAATACAGGATAAAGCGGTATAGAAGAGGAATGAGTGTAAATGGGTTTTGACTTGTCTGTGGTTTGGATTTACAGGAGCTGGATGCATGTGAGCCAAAAATGACTGGGGGCAGTGAGAAGGCAGCAGGAAAAAAAGATGGTGGTCCGACACTCACCGCTCAGGTCCCTGTTGGTTGGCAGAGAAAGGTGGAGGATGGGGCTGTGGCTTACATTAGGTAACTTTTCACCCATATCAGTTTCCTCCATGTACTTTTGGTACTTCATCTGCTTCATCTGCTGGGCCCGTATTTACTAAGCGTTTCAGAATCACTCCTAGGAATCATGCTTAAAGTTAATTTATATCTAAACATATTCCTAGCTCAGAGTAGGACATAAAATTGATTTATGACGCTTCCTTTTCTTTTCCTACTTTAAGTAAGGAGTAGGACAACTTCTAGGAAAGTGTGTGACATCACTGTTTGACATTGGGAGCCACAAAGTACATTACATTTTATAGTGAGTGTTGTAGTTTTGACAATGTTTGTAGTTTTAAAATGTGGAAAATCAAAATGACAGTCATTGAAGTTGTGTGAAAGTCCTTATTCACATAGACAAAACTTGTCGATGTGTGATATGCCCCTTTAACAGAGCTGTGTAGGATTCTCAATCTAATGACAATAAGTAGAAGAAAAGAAAAAGCAAAATTGGAATATGATGAGACCATCTTGTTTGCAGAGGCCAAAGCAACATGTAAAGAAATAATTACAGGAAAATTCTGCCCTACTTTTACCTCTAAAGATAAACATAGTGAGTGTACGTCAACTTGTGAAACCATCGATGCCACCTGTCAGTTTGCTCCACGTACCCCTGAGGAGTGTGAATGACGGTGGTTACACCGTGTTAATGAAGTGCTTTTTATAACAGAGAATCACAAAAAACAAACAAACAAAAAAAAAAGTTGTGTACCACATAAATATTTTAATAAAAGCGTGTATGTATTAAATCAATGATCATGTTGCATCCACTTGAGTGTTGATGCTGTAATGATGTTTTTGGTTCACATAAGCCTCCTCATTGGTGCTTGGGACGATTATTTTAATCTGTGTGCCATGGATAATGCCAACAGCTTCAGGGAAACCAGTTATGTGCAAGAATGCAGCTAGTTTTCTATTGATATCTTGCTGCGTGATGGGGGGGAAATGTATGAATCTGCACATGATCTTGTGGTGTTGTAAGAGCAAAGTTTAATTTATTATTTCCAACATTGTCGGCTGTGACAATGAGTAGAGTAGCGGTCACCTGCAGAGACAGCATATAAAATGTTTGTTAATGGACCAATACAAAAAGTATTTCTATTTTTGTCCAAACACATCGCTTATGAACTCTAAGTCACTCAATGTCACCAAACCGTCTCTCCTCCGTACACGTCTCTGCTATAACCCCTGGAGTTCCAAGTTTTGCTGGCGATTGGAATGATTTCCTATTTTAAGAACATTGATAAATTGCTAAAAGAGTAGGACAACTAAGTAGGCCACTTGGGAGCAATTTCCTACTCTGAAATGCTTACTTAAATGCTCTGGTCATTTAATTTTTTTTTTTTACAATCTGTATTATGTACAATATTTGTGCACTCTTTATTATATACACTGTTTAATCTGTCTAGTATTTGTTTTGCCTGCCTGCAAAAAGCATGAAGTATAACAGGACTTCTCTCGGTTCTGTTTGCTCTCGGTCCTGATTAACTGCCAGCTCTGGTCACTCTTGATGTAGATGGACTTTTTTTTTTTCCTCGTCTAAAGTTGGGTTATGAAAGCATCAGAGAAGATGGTGTGCATTACATGAATATACATTTTCTGTCAGTACTGTTGAAGAATAATTAGGACAACTAGTGGTTTTTTTTTTTTTTTTAACTCCACAATTTATTCAATGATTACTTTTTAAAAGCAAAGAAATCTGTATAATGTATAATAAGTATAATAGTGAGGAAATAAGTGGCTTTGTTTTAAATAAAAAGTTGCAAGAATGAGGTTCAATGACAGTCAAGACAGCTGTGGGTGTAGCAAAGCAAACTTCATTCACAAACATTCAAACACATTCACTGAGCTGTTAAACAGGCACTTTGAGCTAAGATGTTTAAGCAGAAAATTTATGCACTGACCCCCCCTCCCCCCAATCTCTCTCTCTGTCTCGCTCTCTTTCTGTCTCTTTCTCTCTTAGCCCAAGTGGTACAGTTCTGTGTTCAGTGGAAGAGGTGAGGGTGTATCTGTTGACAGATGGCACATGTAAGTGTGGACTAGAATGCCCACTTGTCCTTCATAAGGTGAGATGCCTGTTTAATAGTTAAAATGAGACCTTTTCTTTTTTTTCTTGTTATTCACTGCTAAAATGAACAGACAAAGAAAATACACAGTAGTGTTGGAATATTAGTTATAGTTTTATATTGTGATTGTTCGCGTTTATTATTATTATTATTATTACTATTATTATTATTTAACCAGTCCTGTTGCATGTCCTGTTGAGTGTTTGCTAGACGTGACGTTATGTGATGTTCTGATTTTGTTTCAAAACTTGCTAAGGTACTTTTTATCATATTTGTGCTAGTGCAAGGAAAAATGTTTTATGAAGAAAAATGAAGTCAAAGGAAATATTTTGGATCCAGTAAATGTTAAATTATTTATAGTAAATGAGCGAAATAAAAATTCAGCATCTTTGCCCACTTCAGATTTTGTCTAAACTCCTGTATTTCATCATTAAATTGTTCTTTAAAAAATTCTCTCTGATTTTTGACATATCCAGTACTGTCTTTATCTGATTAAAGAGCAAAGATGGTGGAAAGTTGACGATAAAAAAAAAAAAAAAATACATGTCTCCTTAATGAACTTTGTTCCTTCAGGTTTTCAACTTCGACTCTGCTGCAGGGGTTCCTGCTCAGAGTCATCAGTCAGGGAAGGTGGAAGAAGATATGACCAAACTGTGCAACCATCGCAGGAAAGTGGTCGCCATGGCTGCCCTGTGTCGGAGTATGCAGGCTTCCCAATTACCATTACCAGCTCATGGCTCAGGTACACTCATTTAATGTCATTGTATACTGACATGGATATGATCCCTGCAGTGTGTTCTGTTAACGTGATAATATCTATTAACTTTCATGTTGATGTGTATGCTTTAGTAATTGATGTTTTGAAATCCATGCCTACATTTATAGTTCATATTTTTATATAGTGAAGTGTGCATTTGCTTCTAGGGAGCAGTGCGTGCTTGGTGGATGGGAAGGATAAGAGAGGGTCTATAGGGGCCCGAGGAGATGTAACCCACCGCACTTACACAACTCAGCTGACGCTAAACCAGGCCAGACCCAGCAGCAGTGGCAGCTTTCCCGTACCATCGCCTCTCGCTCTTCAGAATGGATCTGTATCTCACACCAACTCCATACTGACGCCTGATCCGAGCTCGCCCTTAAAGAAGACTTCTGCCCAGTCCCCAGGGCCCAGCATAGCTGTTTATGGGAAACAGCAGTGGAGCCCTCACCCTGCCCTTAGCCAATCCAGCCTCCAAAGAGCACCATCCAAGCCAGTCTCTCCCAGCACTACAAAATTAGACACGACCCACACGTACCAGACAGACTCTTCCATTCTCGTGACATTTTCTTCACCAACAACTTCTTCATCTTCGCCTGTGATTGCCAGGGCAGGACAGTCTCATGTACAGGGAACGGTTGTGAAATCATCATCTCCTCTTTCTCTCTGTCCATCCCCTTCTCGTGCTCAGGACACTTTCTCCCCTCACCAGCGATCTCGTCACTCCTCCACGTCATCTCTCTCTGAGGGAGCTCCAGGATCCATGCTCGCTCAGGGCGTTAAACCTTCCTCTTCTCCTCTGCCTCCCACGCAGCCCTGCTCTTCGCCCAAACTCTCCCTACCCCCAACCAGCCCACGCAGTCGTCTAGAGGGCATTTTGCAGCACTACAAAGACTGCAGCACCACCACCACCAACCCTGACTCTACGCAACATCACCACACGTTCAGCGGCAAAAACAAACTCCATCCAATGCAAAACTCGCAGCCAGCCCAGAATAATTCCTGCGATAAGAGGAATGGACCGGTCCTAGGTTCTGCTCCAGGACTGATTGGTCTCCCTTTGGGTCAGTTCCTGTGTCAGCAGAAGAGCCAGCAGCACATCAGCAACTCTTTTCCAGCTAGTAGCCTCCTTTCAGCAGCTGCTAAAGCCCAGCTGGCCAATCAGAAAAACCAGAGCCAGGGTGCCCTTCCTCTCCCAGCCTTGGACAAGGAGCAGCAGTCCAAGGTATTAATTAGCACTTTAAACAGTACCCTTAACACCCCTACTGCCCCAACCCAATCATTGACGGCTTTTTTGCTTCCTCACTCCCCCTCTCTCCCCATGTCCAACCCTTCTCCGCCTGAAAAAACATTACGCCGTAAACGCCAGCGCCGTTCACCCACTGTTCTTAGCATGCTAAAAGAATCGCAGGTAAACCGGACTGTGGGAGACCAGGTTGCAACCCCCCCTATTGTGTCTTCCCCTTCTCTATCATCCTCTAGCTTGTCTCCTCCTGTGACCCACTTAGAAAACCACCTCCAGCCTGCACGCTTGTCTGGTGCTCCTCCTTCCACCACTTCTGTGCCTAATAGTGTACTAAGGCAGATGGAATGGGAAGAGGGCAAAAGGGTTGCTCTTCCCAATTCCCTTCCTCTTTCCAACTCCCTTCCTCTTTCCTCAGCCCCTGCTTCATCCCAGCCCCTCTCTGCCCTGCTCCAGCTCCTCAGTATGCAGAGCGCCCAGAACAATACTTCGCCTACAGTCCCACCCAGCCGGCACACGGTTGTGCCCCCTTCATCACCACCTTTGGGTACCTCTCAATCGCCTCAGTATGACAGCCACCTTGAACCACAAACACAAATCCACATAAAGCAGTCTCAGCCCCAAAACCTAGTGCCCACTTTGGAGTCTCTTACTCAACTGGCAAGTACTCAGCCCCTTTCTCTGACATGCGAAGACACAGACGCAGTTGCAGTAAACCTGAAAACAACAGCAAATAGTGCAGTTCTGAATCTGAGCCTGCCTCACACAAGCACCAGTGCAGGAACTGAGCCTTCCATTAACAGCCATACTCTTGGTGTGATGAGCCAGTTGTCTTCATCTCCCTGCCTCTCTGCTTCGGTTGTGTCACAGAAAAGCTCCGGAGCCAAACTAGGGGATGTTGGATCTGATCAAAACATCTACCAACCAAACCAGTCAGAACAAAACCAGGCTACAGATAATGAGGGTAAGATTAATATATAATATCTTAGATTTTTCATGAAAAAGAAACAAAAATAACTTAGTGAGGCCATTTTCTTATAACAAACATGACTTCTCTTTTCTCAGGTGCTGTAATATCCGAAGAGCAGCAGAATTTGGAGACTAAGCTACTTTCTGGCTGTGACCACGACCCTAACCTTGCCCTAGCCCATGCATCTGGCCCCACTTCAGCTGATCTTCCAAACTCTGCAACTGATCATGCAAGCACCTTGCAGCTGGCTGAATCTTTCCCCTTCATGACACAAGAACAACTCCTTCAGCTTCTCTCCTCGAATGCAGCCTTGCCTTCCCTTCTTCCCCCTTTCTTAGGGTCCCTGCCTCTCGGGCTCTGGACGAGCACTCAGGCTCCCACAACTGGAGCCGCACAGACTCCACAACACGCAAGCAACCTCCTCAACCAGGCTTCTTTACTCAATGTTCTGCCTTCTGCACTGGGACCGCAGGGGGACCTCCCTCTTAATCTCGTCAGTCTGTTGAATCCTCCTTCTCCAGGGCCTCCACTGGCTCCAGGTGTAGCTGCAGGGCTTGAGGCTGGTGAAAAGAACCCTGGACTACAGGCGCTGCTCATGGCATCTTTGCTTCTTGGGCAGAACCCAGCTGCCATGCTCCCATTGCCGGGACTCAATTTAGACCTCCCTCCACTGCAGCAGGTATTCGGGGAAGGGATGTCTCTAGAGAAGACCCCGGCTCTGCTGGATTCTGTCTTGATGGGGCCGGGACTCCTAGATGCCCTCCAGGCTCTAGCACCACCTGCAGATGGCCAGTCGCTTTTGCTCTCTGCCCAGCTCACTTCTCCTCCCCCTCCTCCTCCCGCCGCCTTCCTGTCCCTGAACCCTGCACTGCTGGCTGCAGCCCTTGCACAGGCTGAAACCCTTCCCAACCACACACCATCCCCCCCACCTCCTACTCAGGTACACTCACTCAGAATATAGAAAAATACAAAATTACCTAGAAACGTAGGGAACAGAAATGTTGCACACCGCACTTGTTAATGTTAGAAAAGGGAACTACTGTGCTATGCTGATATTCCAAAAGCAAATGTATAAAGAAGTGGTATTTCCTAAAGCACTGCCAGAGTGTGTTAAAACCAGAAGTGTATAGAGATTTAAGCACTTAAATAGTTTCAAATCATTCCATGTGCTGTAAATCGCTAAATGTACACAGTGTTCCCTATTGAGTTTGATTTAAAATCATGTTGAGTTCATCAAGCGGTTATTTATCTGCTATGAGGCCAGGCTCTCAGGAGAGGTGAACTGAGAGAGTGTATAAATAGCCAGACATCTTGAGCTTGAATTTGTAAAAATGTTTCAAGTCAAGATATCTTGTGTATCTATTTTTGCACGTTGTAGGGTTCTGCACTGGTTTCTACCTCTGTGTCCTGTACCCCAATGGTACCAGTCACTGGACAGGAAACATGTGACTCACTGACTGAGCACGACAAGACCAACAGCCAGACGCCTCAATTTCTTCCCACAATCTTGTCCCAAGGGGTTCTGGGTAAGTGAAGTAAAACTGCTCAAAACTATTCCTTGCTTATTTTGATTGTGTTGTTTTTGTTGATGTAATACATACTATTTGTGCCCAGTCCTGTAAGTTCAAGTTATGATGTGATTGTTGTACAGTTAGCTTGCAGTGGAGATTCTCTTGTATATCCCTGTCTAGTCCTCCTACACTTTCTTGTGATGCCTTTAAAATGTGTATTTCGGGCTGGAGGCAGCCTGTGAAAAGTTTCCATGAAAATAGTTTTGATGCCAATCAGGATGAGACCAGGGTTCAGTGGTAGACTGTAAGCGCATAGCAGGTGCCGTATTGGTAAGGCTAGGTGCTGGGACTAACATTGTGGTCATTATGAGGTTCATAGCATATTACTCTACTCTGTGGAGTGCTGCGTTTGTTTATCATGTAAAACACTAGTATTGATGCCTTCAATTGTATTCTAATATCAAAACATATCAAAGTCACTTGATAAGATTGTATTGTTTGTGTTCATTCCTATAGATATGGCTTGATCAGAACCTCAGCTAGCTTTATTTGTGGTCAGAAAAAGTCAACAGAAAAATGGTTTGATATTTTTCCTGATGTCAAAGCGACCAGGAGAGATTCTTTACTCTATGCCTTGACCAGTCAGTGAAGTCTAGCCTTTTGAGATTAGATTAATTTGTTATAAACAGATTATGGTTTACAGTTTTTAAAATGTATTGAATTCAGTAGCACCTATTATTATTATTATTATTATTATTTTATTTTTATTTTTTTGTAATCTATGTATGTGTCTCACCGGGAATCATCCAGTATGATATTCTGATACCTAGGCAATGTGATTTGTGTCATGATTTTTACAGATTTTGAAACTCTAAACAAACCTGGCAAATAATTTGCTCCTACCACACATGATGTGTTGCTGACTGGCCATGTATGAATTTTTAGATCCTTGTAGGATTATACAGAAACTGCAACATATTAAAATGTTTTAAAAATGATTTATAATAAACCAATTGGAGTCAGTGTGGCAATCGTGAATCGCCACATAAAGAAATCACTTAAATCAGATAAAGTGATTCACTCAGATTAAATCACTGAATCGATTTCCCCTCCCATCTGTATTATACACCGTTTTTAACTTGCCTATTGAAATCGTAAAGAAATGCTTATGAGAGCTTTACATGACTTTGACAGAGTTCACCATAAAGACTTTGACATACTGTATGCAAACATGGCGGTCAGCTGGCTAACCCAGTCGATATGATGTAATTGTGGTAGTCCACACGAACAGGCTACAGAGAACTACATATGCTCAGGTCTTAGGAATACAACAGGAAAAGTTTTTTTTTTTTTTTTTTTTTTTTTCTTCAGGTCTAATTAAACACAAACTTTTTCTTGTGTCCAGGTGACCTGGCAGCTTTGGGTAACATCAATAATCTCCACAGTTTACTAGCAGCAGGGCCTTTGTTGTCACTTGGAATGCCACTATCACAGAACCAGGCTGCCCTTAACCCACTAACGTGCCTGCAGGTAACACAGAATTACAAACATATGCAAGACTGATTTTATCCCCCTGTCCCCCATTTTGCAACTCTACCTTTTAAACTTATGTTTGATTTTGCAATAAATAACATAAGAATTAAAGGTGCACTTCTGTATTACGGGCTATTGTTTTATAGATTCATGATGTATAATCTTAAGCAAAGCCGTTCACCTTTCAGGAAGTAACACTACAAAATAATCTAGAATCAGTACTTAGTCAGGGTATATGTTTATCACACTACTTAAATTATAAGTATTTTTTTCCACTTTTTTTTTAGTTGTCTATGGGTCCAACACTAATGGGGGAGAAACCACTGGCTGTACATGAGACCACACCTGCACAAGAAGACCTCCCTCCTTCCCAACTGTGCCAGGATTCCCTGCTTAATCCTGGTCACCTACAGCCTCCTACACAGCAGAAGGAAGAATCAGCAGCGGCTGAACCAGGGCTCATTGACCCGTATGGTTCCTTTATGGACACCATCTACACTTCCTTCCTGCAGGTGAGTGGGCGTGGCTCAGAAGGAGGGAGTGACACCAATGCGCTCTCGTACCCAGAGCTCGCACCCTCTCTTAGTCCTCGGCGAGCATGCTCGGTACACAATCTTGACTTGTCCCGCCTCAGCATGGAAGCCGCCCACTCTCCAGCACGTGGCACGCCCAAACTCAGTGAAGACCCGCCCACCACTCCACCCTGTAAACCTGCAGAGTCTCATCAACCAGATGCTCCCCTTCATCTCACATTCATGGAAGAGGCAAAGACTGACGGCTCAGCCAAGCTGTGTGTCTATAGTAACGGTATCGGTCCAGGAGCAGGAAGGGATGACGACGGTGAGGAAGAACGGAGACAGGCACCGGGGTACTTGAGCCCCAGAGAGAGAGGGAACATTGACCCTGTGGATGATGCCATGGGTAATGTGAACACAGAGCAAGGGAGGGTAAGTGTCTCTGCAAGAATAAACTACTTTGCTGAATTGGTTCTACTACAAAGCTCATTCTTTTTTGTTTTAAGACCTAAAATGACAATATTGTATAATTTAAAAAATAGCTTAAATAATCTCAATGTTTTTCAGCAAAAGTTTTGAGATTGATGCAAAAATGAATTTTCTCAAAGTCTGCTGCTTCAATGTTTAGATTTTTTTGTCAGATGTTACTGTGGTATACTGTATGTTATTACAGGCATTTCATAAGTGTCAAAAGGCTTTTATTTACAATTACATTATGTTCATGCAAAGACTCAATATTTCCACCCGCTTATTGAGGATTGACTACAAGTTCTCAATGGGATTAAGGTCTGGGGGGCCAAAGCAACTTGGTTATCACTTTTGCCTTATGGCGAGGTGCTCCATCATGCTGGAAAGGCATTGTTTGTCACCAAACTGTTCTGGGATGGTTGAGAGAAGTTGTTGCTCGTGAGTGAGCCCATTTCCTTGGCTGAGAAGCAACCCCACACATGAATGGTCTCAGGATGCTCAACTGTTAGCATGACACAGGAATGATGGTAGCCCTCAGCTTCTCTTCTCCCGGCAAGCTTTTTTCCGGTTTTCCAAACAATCAGAGTAAATTAATTCCCCCCAGTCCTCAGTAGTCCAATCCCAGTACCTTTTGCAGAATATCAGTCTTGTCCTTGATGTTTTTCTTAAAGAGAAGTGGATTTTTTTTTTGTTGCCCTTCTTGAAATTTATGAAGGCGAGCACCATCATCAGTCATTTTCAGTCTTCGGTTTGTGTGGAGTTGCTTCTTAGCCAAGAGAGTGGGCAACTTTTCTCAACTATCCAACTTAATGTAATTGTATGTTAATGTAAAAACCTTCGACATTTATGAAATGCTTATAATTGTACTTTAGTATACCATAGGAACATCTGACAAAAATATCTAAAAACACTAAAGCAGCGGACTTTGTGAAAATTAATGTTTGTATTATTTTCAAAACCTTTGGCCACAACTGTACACTGTGCCCTGGTGACTGTGGACTCTAAAGTACTTTTCACAAAGAAAGTGGGGAAAATGTTAAATTAATTCTGCAATGCAGGGGATCGTTTTATTATATTCAGGACTTAATTTTACTTCTCATCCTGTTTCAGGCTTTAGAAATGCGGACAGGAGCCCGAAGGGGACGGAAAAGAAAACAAACGTGAGTCTGTGTCAGTGAGCAAAAATCAAAGCAATTGATCTTTTTAAAGTTGAAGCCAACTCCTTGCTGTCTCTTCACACAAGGCTGCAGAGAGGGCCGGAGTTTCCTGGAGATATCGAGCGCATCATAGAGGAACCAGCAGCTACAGTGAGCCCAACACACAAACATCCCAGAAATGCGTTATAGGCTGTTTTAAACGCTCTTGTACAAATCTTTCTCTCAGACAGAGGACATTCTGCCTGACTGTATCAGGTTTATGTTGCAATTCATTTCTAATCCCGTAAATCTTGTGTGATGCAGATAGCACTGCAGAGGCCAGCGAGAGGGAAAAGGCGGCGTGTGGTCAGATAGACGTTCTAACAGAAGCCCTTATCCTACTGTACTTTACACACCAACACCAGCACTGTCAGTATGGCAAACCCCACAGTGTACAGTTGAGCTACACTGTGCTGTCCTGCAGAACGCACTCCATCTTTTCAAAAGCCTAGTTACCTCACTCGCCTCCTTTCTTCATTCTTCCCTCTCTCTTTTCGATTGGACTTGTTCTGTTTTTACATTTTTCTAGCCACAGTGACCAGAACAATACAAATGATGTAAATGGCTAGCCAACACTACTGCATAGGATGTCTCTCTCTCTCTCTCATTTTATTTTCAGTCCTTATTATGGGCCTGTAACGCCCTCTATCGGCCAATCATAGTTATAGCATTCCCTTTAATTTTCTTTCCTACCTGCCATGGATCATGCTGGAGTGATGCGGGGATAAATTTCCATCAAAACTTTGACTGAAATCAAATATTTACAGGCTTAACATTGTCACTGCGTATGTGATGACCTACGTAACCTCATGAGTAGAGTCTCCTTTCTTACACACTGTTGTGTGTAAGGAAAGTATGTACTGTATACGTGTATGTGTGTGTAAGTCAGGGGGCGGAGTTCAATACTGTGAGCTGTGGCAGTCTGCTTTTATAGTCAGAGCTGTAACTCGCCCATTCCGTTTCCTCTGACATCAACTGCCACCTTATCAACGTAGGCACAAAATATTAAATTAATGGTTTAAAGTAATAATGAGGATGATTATGCAATTTTAATAATGAATTTATGTAAATATGTACAGTTTTAGTATTTTATTTTGTACACTTTTTTAGGAAAAAATGATCAATTTGTAAAGTATTTCCTCCCCAGAAACAACCCCTTTCCTGTCCCATATTTACATTGGTTTTGTAAAGAGAATACTTTGTGATCAGTAGCATTTCTTTGTTTTTATGGGAGTCAACTTTTATTTAACAAATTAAAACAATTACCTGTACATTTTGCTGGTTGTGTCTCCTTCTTGGAACAACTCTACAGTTATGAAGCAGGGTGAAAAAGAACAACTCAACACTTCTCAAAGCATGTTCAATTTATTCTTATGTCTGGAGAAAGTTTTAACAATATTTTTCAAGAGTTTATGCATTTGACAAAAGCAGAGTAACTTGTGCCAATCCATCTTGGTCATAATACAATAAGTTACGAGCGACTGTAAGTGATTTTAAAGGTACTCTGAGAGGTATAAATACAGTATGATTTCTGACTTAATGAGCATACGTCCTCCTACAAACAGTGGCCAGAGGCAGTGGCTCTCGTGTAGACATTTGGTTCATGGATGCTGTTCACAGAAAGGTGAACTAATATTTTAACATGTAGATGCTTCCAAGCCGAGGGCTAAATTACCACACTAATACCAAGTTCATTCTTTCTGGCAGAGTTAAAATGGCAGGAAAATCATAAATTTGTAATTTATTATTTTTAAACCCCATTATAGGAGTTAGGAGTGGAATTTAGGCAAGTGATTGAGACATGTAACTGTCTCTACAAACAGAAACATGGGTGTAAAGGTCACTGGGTTGTTGTAGTGTAAAAGGGCATTTGGTCATAACCTTCAACTAACTACACCTTTGTTTTAAACTTTATTTCCAACATTCAGCGGTAAGGAATAAGTTTAAAGGAAGGAGAAAAGCAGAGGATTTTAAAATGTATGAAATGATCATTTTCCATATCCCTCAATCTCCCTCTCTGCTCATTTAAGGAGGGGGGAAAAATCTTATTTTGAGACTTTCTTCATCCTCTGGTCCAAAGCAGCGAAGTTCTCTTCTACTGAAACTAAGTTCTCTTTCATGGTCTGCTGCACCTGAACAAAGAAACAATAAAATCACAAAAGATGTGCCAGAAAATTGTCACTAGGTACAAAAGAATGTAAAGCTGTGAGTACCTGTGTGAGCAGTGTGCTGTTGTCCTTCAGCGCATTGTTGATCATCTGCTGTGTGGTGTCCAGATGGGCCAGCAGCTGTCCAAACTGCATGGCTAAAAAGAAGACACACAAACACAAAATACTTCCTGTGACAAAAATCATACTAGCAGTTTAACACGGGTCAAATGTGTGGAGTTGTGTTCTTGTGTGTCAGCAAATCAATTTAAACCACAAACCAAGTCGGACTAGACACCACTCGCACGTAGGTTTTTAAAAAATAATTAGAATGCATTCACACCAGTTTAAAACATGCAGTTTCCACCATCTCCTTTCAACTAATTTGCCAATTCATATACATTCTCCTGTCCACATCTGATGCAGATGTTACAGCACATTGCTGTAGAATGCCTTGTTTGACTGTTCAGTAATTTCTGACAGTAGTGCCAGCTGTAACTCAAATCACACGTATATAAATGAATGCACCATTTCTAATATGTTACTGTTTCTACAGTAATCGCTCATACACAGTTACTTGCATGCCTGTTAATAATGAAGTAAATTATACAACAATTCCGACTGGATGAGAGGCGTTCCACTTGTGGCGACATAGAGCATAACAGCACTGGCATGTTTAACTCTAAGTGTAACTCCACATCACATGTGTGTTAATGATTGTTAATTACACTATGTCAGTCCCAGCATGGGGTGAAAGCAGGCTATATGGGTGACAGCAATGGTAAAGAGGAAGAGCAGCTGAAGTCTGATAATGACACTCAATCAACTTCTTTCATTTAATATCCACAGCTTTAAGTCAAGTCCCCCTTTTGCTAAAGCATTACTGACACAATAACATGTAGAACCTGAGAGAAGAGATACCTTGCTCATGTAGCTCTTTAACAGCGATCAGCCTCTGGACCACCTGAGGAAGGGAGGTTGCCATGGCATCCCACTTCTGCACCACATCATACAGCTGTGCCACCTAAATCAAGCACAAACCCGACTCATTAACAGGCAGTGTTTTAAACTAAAAAGTTTTAAACTCTCCGAACAAAAATGTCTCCAAGTTTCTCACCCTATTTTATAAATACTAAAAATATGAAACAGAGATTACTTGGTGTCCTTTACAGACAAGTACAGAGAAACAGTCGTTTTTAAACACTGAGGTAGAGAAACACAAACTCAAGAGTGTCTTTTACTTCTGAGACACTGGATGACACTAAATATTTGCACTAAATATTTGCACTTGTTCAAATCATTTTTTCAGTCTCCTTGCTTTTTTAATACACTTTGTTTATCTGCCAATAAACTTTCACATTCCCTCATAAAAAAAAAAAAAGACTGAGCTGCGAGACACAAATGCACCACTGTCTTCACTTCTTGATTAGAAGTAAATCTTCGGCCTTGTACGGCTGCTTGTGCATCGAAGTGAAAGTTCGATGGAGCAAGATCAGGACTGTAGAAATATTTTAACACCTTAAAACAAAGTGTTTGACAGTGTGGGTAAAAGCGGACATGCATCGCCATGCAAGATTACAACACCCTTGTATAGCAGTTTTAATATAACCAGAATGAGGATGATTCTTTACTCACTATCAGTATTAGGTAAGTATCCCAAGCCTTTTACATAGTAACATGACAAAACACTACTTGTACTACAGTCCTCTCTACCACACAGATCATCCTTCATTTACAAATGCTGACTGAGGATGAGTACCTTGTTTTGTGTTTCAGCATCTTCAATTGCTGCCTTGTGTTTTGCGATTTCATTCATCTTGCCCAAAACACTCTGCAAGAAAAAAAAGCAACACTTTCTCTTAGGTCGTGGAGTATACACATCACAAAAATATTTAACAAAATGTTTTGTTTAGACTGTTCTTCCGTTGCGAGGAAAACCCATGGTTACCTGCAGTCTGGCTTCAACCTGGTCCAGAGTGGCAGCATCCAGAGCACTGACCCGAGCCTGCAGTAGCTCCATAGTCTCCTACAGAGAAGAAGAAAAAAAAAAGTCAAGGACTTAAAGTGGAACAGACAAGCACTAAGTACTTGAGCAGTGATCTAACAGCACGAGTACTCACCATTACACTTGCTCCCTGAAGTCCTGCACTGAGAGGACCCTGCAGTACACACAACCCAAACACAAGACTGTTACTGTGTTCACCTCAAAGTAAGTCACTACTTTACACAGTGGTACAATACAAACCGGGCAAGAACAACTGCATACTCAGTTGTTAATGACGCCTGATGATCAGATGCACTAAACATATTTCCCTAAAAGAATACACAACTGTTTTTACTCTTGTTTAAGGTGTAATAAAAATCATTATAGATAAAGAGCCAAGGAGTTTCAGAGTTTATTCAGACAGTCAATGTCAAGGCGAGGTGCCACAAGAAAAAAAGTACTGAGATTAATCCTGATCCAACTCAAAATTCCCACAATACACTTGCCCGCAATCTGAACACAATTTTCACTTATTTGTAGACCAGATTTTAAAATGTGACGATGTTAGTTGGGATTAATATACAACCAACATAAGTATATTTCAGAAATTCCAGGAAAACCTAAACGTCATAAAATGGCAAAATTTCACAATAGGAAAAATTTTCCTGGGTTACTACAAAAATATGTTCCTTCGATCCATAAATATAGTAAATGTGACGACACAAATTAATTTAAACTTAACACAAAGTTGTGCCCGGACTTATTACAGGAATGTTCATCACAAACCTACGTTTAATTTTCCTAAGGACAATGAAAAAGTGTTGGCAAATGAATGCACCTGTTTATCTAATCCAGAACCTACTGCAGTCTCCAGGTCTGCCAATCTTCTCTCCAACTCTGCTATCTACACATACAATGACAGAGAAAGGATCAGTACATTTAATTTACTTTAAACAAATAAGCTTAGAAAAATGAGAAGAATAAGTTTAGAAAAAAAGTTTGTACCTTAGCAGACTCTGTGAACTTCTCGTGTTCAGGCCGGCTGTGAAGCTCATACATCACAACTCCATCTGGGCCTTTAGGTCCTCCGGATTTTCCATCTCCCCCAGCACCGCTACGCACACCCCGTGCCACCTCCAGCTGAATCATCAACCGCCTAACACACACACACAATGATTATCGGTGTTTACCACACAGAGTATATATTGACAGCTGTCCAAGTACATTTGCCAACACTGTTAAGGAGATTGACGCCATCTGTGATCGATTAACTAGTAGCGGTCAGTTCCTTCTAACGCTACCGGTCCTATACCTGTTTATTCTGCCAAAGTTATACAAAAGCCCTGCCTTATCATTACTTTTAAAACGTAAATCTTACCGCTACTAGAATAGGGTAGAATGACAGGAGGGTTGGACCCTCTGTGGAAATGAATAGAAATATCGAACGAATTAAAATATGGTTATAGGTGATATGTATTTATTGTTTGTTGTACGTAGTAGACTATGTTTGTGCTGAAGAAACCCTGACTATATATAGTAAAATGTACATTGTCTCTTTATTGCATGCCTTTTTTTTTCTTAAACATTCTGAATTGTTCTTTCGGGTTAAGTTTATCTTTGTTTTAGGAGTGGTGTAGCTCATCCTGCACCATGGTTTAAAGCACACACTGCACAGACAACACTGATCCAATATCAAGTGTGTCATCCACACAGAGCCCTAGAGTCCTTACAAATCCATCTTCACTGTTCCTTACTTGGCAAGGGCTCCATCTGGGTCGGCCAAGTTGATGTGGGCGTTTGGGCCCAGCAATGAATCGAGATGGGCCGAGACCAGCTGCTGTTTGAGCTGGGCCGCCTGCTGAGCCAGAACCACCGGCGTAAGGCGCTCCTCTGCACTGCTCTCTTTAGCACTGGTCTAAAAAAAAAAAAAAAAAGCAAAACAAAGCAAGAAAGAAAGAAATTTACCTCACCGTACTCAACAAATACATTTATACAGAGAAACAAAGTCAATGGAATAACAGAAAGGCTTTAATTATTTCCATCTTATATTACAAGTCACTTAAATTACACTAAACACTAATGTACATTCAACCCGGCTTGGGTGTCTGAACACCTCCCTAGACATTTTAGAGGACAGTTAACTTGAACAGAGTTAAGTGTGTTAAACATATTCCTAAAACAAGGTTAATATCTATGAAAGACATGGTAGATGTTCAGATGTCATCTTTGATACTCCAGCTACTAAACTCCCTGGCTCTTTTGCACTTTAAGTGCCTGAATCACAGCTACACTGCTGTACCATGGAACTACAGACTTAATAACGGTATAACTTTAAAACAGGTGCTTGCTTAGAGTGTGTTCACATTACAAGACAGATTGCTTAAATCCGATCGGATTTGCATGCCATGACGGTTCATATTCATAATTACAAGTGACTTTTATCTGAGTCAGATGCATCTGCACTGTGAAAAGGCACGCATATGCACATTGATAAGTCTTTGCTCAAGCCATCTGGTTTAAAATACTTCACGGGTTCATGCGATCACTTATTGATTATACCAAAAATATGCTTGGGATTTTGCTATGGAGGGTGGCAAACAGTAAGTCAGCTGTATTTGTTAAAGTCTAGAAGAAGGAAGAAAGCCAGGCGCCTCACTTTATCTGTTTTAGCAGCTATTGCTAGCACTGCTATGAAATCCCCATGCTGCCGATGTTGACTGACGTCAGTGAGCAACCCACACACGCACAGAGGCAAAAAGTCACATGAATGCCAATCTGCCCATTCATTATTCAAGTTGCATGACCACATATAGAAAGTGACAAAGTGACTCATATCCAATCTGAAAAAAATAAAAAAAACATCTGATGTGTGATGACCCTGTCACATTACGGTAAAAAAATTAAATAAAATCCAGACTGAGCCACTTTAGGCTGGTCACATGAACGTAGCCTAAGTGAAAGTAGTGGGCATGTTTTTCTACATGATGACTTAGTGTTGCAGGAGGAAGACAGTCCACCAATAATATGCGGTCTAACTCCGTTATTCACAGTCCTTGAACACTAAGGAAAGATTACTTTCCACTAAAAGTAAATGTGTTGCTGTTGTTGTTGGCACAAGTGTTTGACAGATGTAATACAAAGAAAAAATTTATTACTAGAAAAAAAAACATTTCCTGCATGTCAGCTAAACTACTGTCACAGTGTGACCTCTGATGCGAGTTAAAGTGTAATCTTTTTGGAAATTTGAAATGCTAAAGTTTAATAGGGTGCAAAATGGCAATAGGTATTATTACTCGAGGGGTATTTCAGCTCTCAGAGAGCTCCTAAATTATCTTAAAAACTTAGCTTAAGAGTGATTTAGGACCAATCTCAGAGAACCGCTGAGCAATATGAGCTGATATAATAATCTGAATATGATAGAAGAAACTTAAGAAACTCCTAAAGCTCTTTAAAATCCTCCTCACTTCACCTAACAGATTTTCACCATAACCCTTTTAAAGGATTAGAATGTTTGATAGATAACTTTTATCTTTAATTATAATTTTCCTCCTTCGGCTCCAGACCTATAACATTTCCCTTCACAGATTCTTGCTAACATGTAGAATAACAAATACTGATTTCATAATTTAAATACTGGAACTTTAAAAAGCTAAAACAGATATAACCGTGCATGTCTCGAGTGTAAAACTAAATAAACAGACTAAGTAACATAGTTTTATCAATAAAATAAAAACGCCAGCAATTTAAGAGTGAAGGTGGTATTGATGACAAGCAATTAACATGTCATACCTTAATTGATAATTACCTTAATTGGTTGAAGTATTTGTACCTCATGTTATCAATAGATTAGCAGATACAATGTTTCTGGTGCTTTCTGGCTCAGGAGTATTAGTATCAAAATTACTGAATAACGTTTGTGACTATGACTTAGAGAAAGTTAAATGTCTGAAAAAATTAGTTATATAAGTTTTTTTTTTTTTTTTTTAAAGTGTGTACCAATCACTAACCTGAATGTGTTCCACTTCCTCTGTGAGCTCCTGAATCTCATTCACTAGTCGCTGATACTTCTGCTGAGGAGTCTCCTTAACTCCACACCCATCACCCAGCTATAGGGAAACCGACAAAAAGGTAGAATGACTCATTAAACCAAACCCGTCAACTGTTATATGCCTAACAGTGATACTGAGGGAGAACTCACAAGCTCGTAATCTCCAGACTCATAGCCGACTCTGCGACTCTTGCTGATCCGGTCCGAGAAGTCTGAAAATAAGCAGGTCGTCAGAAGGGAGAGCCAGAAAAGTAACACGAACATTAACGTTTCATATAACAAATTAAATACAGACACGCCGCAGTCACTGAACTTGTACTCACCAAGCCCCTTTGTGCCTACACGCTTCTCTTTGAACTTGTCATAGGCGGCATTGGGATTGACAACAATCCGCTCCACACTGTCACTGCACAGCTCTTCCTGTTAGAGGGGGAAAAAACATGTTAACAGCTGTTGCACAAGTAGAAAGATCTGAGGCTGCTTTTTACACCTGAGATTATAATGGCATTGAAATGCCAAAAGCACTAACATCTGCTTGCACTTATAGCTAGTGTTTAAATGCTATGCATGCTAACTGTTCTAACAGTGCAACTGCACTGTGCCTTGTTCACATTCAAACAACATTGATTTTCTTACACAAGCAGTTTGCTTTTTAATTCCAGATGTAAAAAGGTCAACACAGCAAAAAACATACAGGTAGAACACATGCCGGCTTTCAGAACAATTTGTACATGCAATGTTTTTAAGAAATTAAAACAGAAAGGTCAGAGTGATGATTAAAAAAGGACTGTAAAAAACAGATTTAAGGTGAGGACTTAAATCACTTTCTAATTATCATTTTAATTGAAATCATCAGCACTAATCATTCCTAATTCATATGTTAATTGGCTTATGTCCCGCTTTTTTGGCCAGAAATAAATGTATTAGGCTTTTTTAAAATTATTATTATTATTAAATCAGTTCTTACACAAAATAAGTAACAGGTTGCAGATCCGGTAACATGCACAGATCGATCATATAGATCAAAGATCAGACTGGAATCAGATTGTTTTCAGCTTAATCTGCCACGCCCAGTGACTGGCTGATTAGTTTCAGATATATCAGATTCTGTCCTGTCGAATTTACAAGCATTGGCCCAATTATTTAGAGAGTGTGAGTTTTGATCCTGGCTGAGTATAAACACCAGATTGGCCATGCTCTCAGGAGAAGGGCTGGCATACAGCACTGTGTCTACAGCACAGTGCAGCCCCCTAACAATGAACGAGCTGCAGTTTAAAAAGAGGCAGTTGGCTGGCTTCACGAAATAGCATTCACTATCTTGTCTAACCTGTTTTTACAAAATGCTCTGACCAGTGATATGGAACACTTTCTTTATTTTACGTCTTGTCCGAGTAAGAGAAAGTCCAGCAACCTTGTGCAATTTTCGAGAAAATGTAAATATTATAAAATATACATTAAACCAAAATCAGTACAGAACCACAAACTTGATTAGTCTGCCAGGCTGAAACGATTAAAAAACGTGTTATAAATCACACAGTATTGATATGTTGATTACAACTTTAAATTCAATGTTATTTACTCCCTTAAAACACACACACACACACACACACACAATTTGACAAAGACATGTGGGCAAAATACAAAACTGGATTCGTGGATTTTGTTAACTAACTATGGTTAGTTAGTTAAACTAATTCCATGTGTCAGAGTTTTTAAACTTACAGAAAATCATAGTTCTTGGATCCAGTTTCATACACCCACTAAAGACAACTATTACAATCTCACACACATTGCAGATGGCTCAGAGAAAACTCACTCATGTGCTACTGGAAGAGTGTGACTGTACAGATGTTATATGGGTTTGGGCTTTGCTTTCAGTGTTCGTGATATGCTGCCTAGTTAGCGCTGGATTCGTAAACAATATTATATTGACGGGGAGATGCACAACACAGCAAACACTCAGTCAATCACACCATTTGAAACAGACAAGGGGTTGATTTTGATTAGAAATGAGGGTGATGTTAGATGTTAGGGGAATCACATAGGCTCTTACCAGCTCCTTGGGTTCCCAAAGAGAGTTAGAGGGGAAAGAAATAAAGGTGGAACAAGACACAAAGAGAGAGAGAGAGAGAAGCAAAGAAAAAGACAAAGAGAGAAAGAGAGAGAGAGAGAGACATATTAATGCGGTTATCACATGACATGCACAACAAGAGCTGGTGGCAAAGGCAAAAAAAGGGATGGTTGCTGTAAGGACCCATTGTGTTGTTTATTGAATCCGCTTTTCTCTTGTTTTCAAGTCCACAAGCTCATAAGACAAGCATTTCACTAGCTTCTCACAGCAAAGCTGCGAGTCCCAGTCTGAACAGAGTTAGAGCAGGAAACCAGGGTGGCATGTTGCAGTCGACGTAGGTTAAGCAACAAGAGCTTCGGACAGTTGTTTCTGCCTCAGTCTGAAGGTGAAGGATGAAAAGGCTAAAGTACCTTCCACTTCAGATCAGAGAAACAGCACACAGTTACACACATTTAGAGCTCACACTGGAGGCACAAGTAGGCTACTTCACCATCATCCCTTTTCTTCTGACAAATTTCCTACACAGGTTCTGGTCCCCAATTTGGAGCGGTTTTACGGTGCACTGAACCCTCAAGGCTGGCAATACTTTGTGTTCATTTTGTGGTCACTCGAGGAGCTAAAGTTATTTAAATGATTGGTAAAAACCACTGTGGCAGAATTGTAAAAAAATTATAAATCAATAAAAAAACAGTCAAGTGCTGAAAACTTTTAACATCATACTAACGATCAAAGCTGGAAGGAGGAAACTGAGCGATTATTTTTTTTTCCCCTTCATTGTAGCTAGCAGATGTTTGCGCTAAACTTTCTATTTGGTATGTTTAAACTAAATGTGCTTCATGATGATGCAACACACCTTGATGCTAAAACTAAAGTTAAAGCTTCCAAAAATCCCAAAGTCTGCCTCACTACACACATCAGCTTGAGGCATAGTCTGTCTGACAGTAGAAATGTCATTACTAGGCAAATTAAATTTGATGCGTAGATGGTGATGGATGATCTTTTGACAGGAACACGAAGTATGTTGAAAATAAAGTTTAACGCAAAGCCATCACATCATTCTCCTGCTCACCTGTCAAGAGAAAATAAAGATACTAGACGTAATATTTTTATATTCATTGAAGGAATGAAACATAACCCAACCTTTAATTGATTATTCGCTGTCTTTTTGTCCAGGCCTACTAGTTTTTAACCTGGTCAATTACTTCTGGCGGCACACAGGAGCTTTTAGGGCGTTTTGAAACTTGACGCCAAAGTCTGGTTCCATTTGGTCAGGGAGAACACAATCATTCCACGCTCAGGAACCATGTCTGAGTCCGCTTGAAGAGGTGGCCTTGAGAACAATACAGCATATGTGGGCACAGATCGAATCAGATATGGAAGCCAACTGTACTTAAGAACGAAAGTGGATGAGTGCCTTGGTCTCCTCCGAAAACTCATTGTGTACATAGCAATCTCATCCTCTGACCTACATAGCTAGGCCATAGCTAATACAGTATGCAAGAGCATTTTCCCCAAAAAAATTTAAATAATATTAGGCGGAGTGCAAAGGTTGACTCAGTCTCTTCTGCATTTAATGCATCCTGCTAGGGATGCACCGAAATTTCGGCCGCCGAAAATTTTCGCCGAAATAGCATTATCGGTTTCGGCCGAAACGTAAGAAAGCGCCGAAAATAAAAGCCGAAATTGTCGCCGCGCCTCTCCCATCCTCCCGTCTCGTTCGCGCTGTCATTACGCATCAAACACGGAGTATGTCGGCGGTTTGGAAGCACTTCAAAGTTTCAAATGAGGACAGCTCATATATAGGAAAATATTATAAACATGTTTTTTAATGAAGCCATTTTCGGTTTCGGTATCGGTTTTCGGCCAAGTGCATCCAAAAATTTCGGTTTCGTTTTCGGCCCAGAATTTTCATTTCGGTGCATCCCTACGTCCTGCATTTAATGGTAGGTCATAAAACAAGTAGATGCATTTTGCCACCTGCTGTATCAGAGAGTATAAATATGCAAGTGTTCTCAAGAACAGAGTACAAAAATAATGTAAACACTGGCCAGCGGTGGAGTTGGGTTGGTTCAAATTAGGTCGTGCCAATTTAAAACACCTTTACTTATCGGGTAAGCAACCTAATAAATGTATATCATTTCCCCTTATTTGATATCTTGAACATATCTTAAATCACATGCGCATTCGTTCTCTATGATGATATTTCACTTAAGGCTAACTTAAATTCTCGCACAGTCCTCCACATTTATTCTCATTATTACCCTATTTGTCAAATCTCACATTGATTGTTTAATGCCTGAACTGCTGTGTTGGTGGAAAAGACGTGACAGTCAAATGTGTATGCGCTTAAAGATATGTTAAAGATATCGCGTGAGGGCAAATGATACATTTATTAGGTAGCTTACCCGGTAAGTAAATACTTGTAATACAAGGCACTCTCTATTTCATGCTCTGTCAAAAGCATTTGGTCTGAGAATTAAGCTACAGCTAATGTGATCTTGTGCCTTGTTGGCTCTGTGAGTTTGTCCTTCGGTGCAGCTCATGAACATTTGATTCTATCCCATGCTAACATTATATAACATGAATCAAAACAAACAGATGCCAAATTGAAAAAACTAATCAGAAAGTCCCATAGCTCTGAGACATGATTGTTCCCAATATTTCTGGGGAACATCTTAGTTGCACGAGCTAGTCCAAAGTGGAAGATATACTGTAAAAGGAGGGAAGGTGCTGTGACAGGGAAGGTAAAGCAATATCATGTTAATGATGGTAGATTAATTAGCACAGCTTAAAGAAAAACAAAAAGGTCTTAAGATGCACAAAACTGAACAAATATTTAATTGTAATTACTACATGCCATAAGTAATTGTTTTAACTTCCCTTTGGGATCAATAGCATCTCATATGAATAAGCAATTAATATATTACCAAAGCAGTGGCAAGTTTACACATGACAATGTAGCATACTGTATTTTGCTAAACTTTTTTTCTGCTTTAGGTAATGTGTCGACATAAATCCACATGAAGGATCATGGGAAAAGGGCAGAACTTTTCCAACTGTGTCTACAGAGTGCAAAAGTTTGCATTCCCCACAAGGTCTCAATATGAATCAAATGAAATACCACCATCTTAAAATATATCTGGAAAATGTATAAATCTGAACAAATAAAATATACATATGAAAAACAGAACAGTTTGAAACAGGACAGAAAGCAAGAAGCCATGTTTTTTTTAACTATGAACTTTTGAATATGACTTTAACATAGATTTAACATCAAGTTAAGACAGATTGTTAACTATTAATATCTTAAATTACGTATTTAACCAATTTGATACTCAAGATAAATGAAAGTTCTAATAAACCTACATGAAAAAAATAATGAAGTCAGGAATTTGTTTTAAAGTAGCTTCTTACAAACACCCAATATAACATTATGTCCGGATGAAAGTCCATTCACTCCTACTACAGGACTGCATGAGGTCCAATGGGTAATGATCAAAAACAGTTAATTTTGCAAGTGCAAGTGTTGGTGCAGCGACGCTCATACTCATCTCATAGCTCCCACATCCCTGATTTAATCATATGCTTGTGTTTCTCTCTTGTGCACACGGTCACATGTTCTGCCCCTTTTCCTTTTCAACCAGGGTGCAGGGTCTAGACATCTGAATTAAACCTTTGGTGTGGTATGTAGGGGGAGGTGAGAGACACAGCAATTGCAGTAATCAGAACACCAGAACTCCTCAGCATTCTGTGTCTCTCTAGTTTTAAGTAAAAGCTAGCTTAGGTCAACTGCATTGAAAAAGCAATTTAAATTTCACTGATGCAGCTGCAGGAAGTGAATGTAGCATGTAGCATGGTTTGCATTACTTATATAGATGGATACTGCTACACACACCCAAAAGGTGCAAACTAAAAAAAAGGAAAGAGCTGTAGCATAATCTGGATAATTCAACTAGAGAATAAAAAAAGATTAAAACACTGGATCCAATATACGATTTTTTAAATAGTTATTTATACCATTATTTAATCAGTGTTCCTCAACAGGGCCACCTGGCCACCTTCTCCCATCGCTCCATGGCCAGTTGTGATGCTCATGCTTTTTTGGTGGTATCGGCGGTCAGCATGGGCACCCTGGCCATTCTGCGGCTGCACAGCCACACACACCAAGATGTTATAAACTGTGTGTCCAGACAGCTTTCTATCATTGACAATGTTACCTTGAGCTACAGAGGGAGCAATCTGAGATCTTCTGTGGGATCAGACTAAATGGGAAAGGCTTCTTCTTCTTCATGTGCAACAATAGGCTTCCTCACCCCAGTTCATTAGGTGTCTGTCTCATGGTACATTTTTAGTAGAGACTAACCAGCACTTACAGGGAAAACGCCAAAAGACCTGCTGTTCGAGTGATACTTTGACCCAGTCATCAAGCCACCACAATTTGACCTTGGTCAAAGTCGCTCAGATGCTTAACCTTGCCTACTTGCGAGGGTGCATGTGGCTTCTAACGCATGCAATTTCTGAGTAATTTGAGCTTGCTTCAATCATGTCAACTCTGAAAACAGACTTTTCACTTGCTGCCTAATTTATCCCACCCGATGAAAGATGCATTTGTATCTAGATAATCAATGTTATCTTTTATCCATCTCCTAAAAGATCAAGACCTCTTCACAGGTCTGCCAGGAATGCCACTCTTAAGGACTCACCTGTACTCTCTCTGGTTGTTAAATCTTAACAACTCTCTCTAATCTCTCTCCATTGCTGTTTCTTCTTAACATCTCTCTCTCCCACTACTCTCTAATCACTCTCTCTCCTACTTTCGCCTTCTCCATTGTTCACATAACAAGCCTTTTTAGATAGGGGTGGATCTTTTGTATGAGGATACAAATATGAGAAACTTACCAACTTTCCTCAGGCTAAAGAAGATACTTAAGCAGTGAAACGTTTCTACCTAACAAAAAAGAAGTCCAGTTGACTCAACTATCAGATCAAATTTATTTGCTTTACCCGTATTCATCCATGTCATATAGCTGGTCAGTGTTAATGTATAGAGACTACTGTACTGAGTAATAGGCATGAAGGTGCTTTAAGTAGTGGCCTACACCGAGATGCAGACTGAGGAGGAGAATGAAAGTGTAGAAAAACAAAAACAGTAGACCCAAAACCCCTTAATGGCCAGTGCACTTCTGCAGGTCAGAGTAAATTTATTTATTTGCCTTTTTCAGACTGTTGTATTAAAATACAAACTTTTCTTCTGAAAAAGTTCGCAGAAAACAATGCAGTTTGACAAGGCTATGTGTGGAACAACTCACCGACTCAAACTGCGCCTGGTCGTCCTCGGGCAGGTCGCTGGTCTCATACACATCCGGCTCATTAGAGGCCTGCGGGGACAAGAGTGTATGCAGTTAGTGCACAGTATCACGATTTTATACATTTCGACATGCATTGTTTTTTTTCTCTCACAATTTTAAACCTTTTAATTATAAAGTTTAATGGGTAATCAAATATCACCCGTTCCTTATAACATTAGCTTTCTTTTTTTTTTTTTTTTTACCAAGGGCAGTATTTAAACAATACAAACTAATTTTACATACAAAAGGTTATCATTTAACTTAAAATTAAATCTCTCTGTAATTAAATTACATCTCTGTTATTCACCATAATTGTTATTTCTAAACAACAGCAAATAATTCAGCCCTAGGACACAGGATAAAAATGTAGTTCAAAGTGTGCCACCTGTATGATTCTAAAGTAATGGTGACGTTTCCTCTAATGCCTCCCAAGTCTCAAAACGTGACAGTATGCACACGGGCACGTGGGCCTTCTAACTCAAGCAAATTCTGGCTAATTTGAGCTTGCAGTGTTTAGAGGCTTGTGCAAGTGTGTGTAATGAGCAAGTTTGAGATTAATTTGCTTACTGAATTTCGGGGGGAAAAAAGCAGATTGGAGGTTACATGTAATTTTTTCTATAAAACTGTGTTTCTGTTGTTCCACTCTAGATCCTCTGCAATCTTCAGATTAATTTATTTAATCGCCGGTCACGGCCAATCAAAATGAGGACCAGCCAATTCTAGTCACTGCCTGATCAACTACTTCAATTCTATTATTAAAGGTAAAAAAATATTTTTAAAAAACATATATTCTAGAGTCAGTGTGACAAGATGTAAATCGTCACACAAAAGAATCGCGATTCATAATGGAATAAAATGAATTTTTACAACCATCTCTAATACATACACACATACGGTATGTATATTCATCATATTCAATCATATATACATATATATATGATTGAATATGATGAATATATATATTCATCATATTCATACATATTTTATATACATATTTTATATATATATATATATATATATATATATATATAAACACACACATACATACTGTACACAATATATATGCATTAGATGTGCCCGCAAGTTAGTTTACGTGGAGTTTAATTGCACACTCATAAGCATGTTTTAAAAATATTTAATGCCATCTGTTAAATTTTGAGATGAACTAATGATACAGGGTAGATTTTATTAATGACATAAGGGTGTTTTCCACTTAAAATTCAAAGTACTATATCTTCTTTTCAGGTGGGCCGATTGCGATGAAACAAAGCCTATATGTTACCTCAAGCTTGGCCAAATACACCTGTGAAAACCCCAGTAAAATTCATTGAGTAGTTTTTACATGATGTGTGCACAAACAAACAGACAAAAATAGCAAAGAAATCTTGATGTGTTCTATTACTCATCTTATGCTCCCCCCCAAATAATTTTTTTACAAATATCTTTAATATACAGGTTTTATTATATGTATAGATTTCATATTAGTTTACATTAATGTATTCCTATTTGGACATTGTACACAACTGTTTTATGAGATTCTGTTATAAGCTAAAATTTTATCGCATCACTTCATTAACACAACAGATCACCATTTTTCTACACTCCTCAGGTGTACGTGTGACAGGTGGCATTGGTGGTTTTATTTTCGGAGGTAAGACAATAATTCTTTGAAATATCACTTTGCATTATATTATAGGAAATTCTGTGTATATAAATGTAACTTATTCAACATTATTTATCCTTGTATTACTCAACGTAAGACCTCTTTATGGTGCCTGATTTTAAACTCAGTTGCACACCTCAATTTGCACTAGTCGGTCCACTAAACACTCTTCCTCACTACCTATATTTGCACATTTTCATCTCATTCTTTACAAATATTTACTTTATATATTTTATATCCTCTTTTCCTTTTAGCCATTTCTGTTGAAACATCTCTCATCTCCCACATGTGTAGTTTCCTGCTCGGTGCAGAAGTTGAGCAGGACCTGATCGAGTCCTAGACACTGGAGGCGACGCCCTTTAAAGGAGAAGCGCCTCTACAGTGTGGGTGGAGAACAGCTCGACACACAACCACAACACTCACCTGACCAATTTTACAAGAGCTTATTTATACACCAGTGCTGATGTTCATATTTGCCAAGCCAGTGCAATAAAACAAAGCTTAAAATCAATCATCTTAGCTAACCAACATGTAACAACAACAACCTCGTGTACATATCCAGTGTTACTTATCAGCCTGTAAATACACATATTTAAGCACATTTCGCTACAACATTATACTGGTAAATCCCCCTTTTCTCCCCATATTGTTTGCATTAATAGCTCGCGACGGAAAGATGATAACGGCCGTTAGCCGGCTTCTGTGTGTTTACGTGTCCACTCGGCTACCTGGCTAGTTCACTTTATTAGCCGTTATCCATATAACGCCTGTAAAATAATCTTCGAAACAGTGTGCCGTTATAAGTTGCCTATATTTAGTTAAAATACATCAAAAGAAAGGATTAGACGCCACGCGGATAACTCTACACTAAGCGCTGAGTTTGGCTACACGGCTGCTAGCGCGCTAGTCCTGTTAGCTAACTAATGTTAGCCTCTGACAGTCGCTAGCTGCTCATAGGTTGAAGTAACTTACGATGCCAGGCAAGTTGGCGTACTTCGGGTCGGCCATTGCGACACAGATAAACCAAACAGAATCCCACCGAGTGTCTAATACTGGTTTTATTACAGTATTTCCAGTATGATGAGAAACAAGCTAGCACCAAAAGCGAGCCGCCCCGGTGACTTGCAAGCTGCTGACAACAGCGCAGACGTCAGGCGTGAACCCAGAGGCAGGGTTGCCAAGTCTGCAAAAGACAATAGAACTAAAAAACACACTAAATTGTAGTGATGTGGTAGAAATTGACTCTTATTCGACTATTGTCTTAAGACCGACTATTATGAATCGCGATTTTTTTGTGTGTCGATTTACACTGACTCCAAAATAGTTATTTTTATTTACTTTTTTTGTTATTACATTTTTTATAGAAATGAACTGGTCGATCAGGCAGTAACCAGAATTGACTCGTCAATTCTTCCTCAAAAGCCTCAAAAAGTGAATTAAAAGCCTTTTCCTCCAAACCCTGTGAGTCTTAAATCCCATCATTGCACACGTTTACACCAGTCTCACCATTTCACATCTAAGGAATGCAAATTAGTCAAAAATCACATGCGTTAGAAGACTGATAGCATGATAATATTTTATTGTGTGGTGAATGATGAATGACATTTATACTAACTTGGTACTGCTAAGTCCACACTGTCCAATATCGTTGTCTTAAATGCACTCTATTGTGTTTAAAATGTTCATTAATTTTTTATTTTGATAAAAAAAAATTGAAAGTAGTTGGTTGATGTTGTAGGATTAATTTCCCTTTACCATAGCTTGTCAAATCACTCTGGAAAAGTCAGATGTTTTAATGAAAGTCTACAATCACAAGATGCCTTCATAAATGTACATACAGAGGGATTATCCCAAGAAGCCAAAACTGGTAACACTCAAGACCAGAAGGGCCAAATTTGATTTTTATTAAAAAAAAAAATAAATAAATAAAAGGAACAGTCTGTATAGCCTTGAAACAAAATGTACTTGTACCCAAATGATTGAAAGATATGGTGAAGGAAAGAAACGGCTCATTATGCATACCACATCATCAAACATCGCGGAGGCGGTGTTATGGCATGAGCACGCTTGGGGTGTTTAGTGATGTAAGTGCTGATAAAAGAAGCTGAATGAATTGTAAAGTAGATAGAGCATTCTGCTTTACTTTTCGCTCAGATTCAGCTAAATGTTGCCAAACTGATAGGACAGGGTTTCATAGTACAGGTGGACGGTGGCCCAAAACATAATGTACTGTAAAAGCAACACAAGGCAAATAAATTAAATGTCTATGCAAATGAGCAGGCTTTTCATTTATTAAATGCAAAACTGAAGACAAAAGGACCCACGATATCTGAAAGTGGCTGCCAAAAACCTTGGTAAAGCAACTCTAGGGAGAAAACTCTGCATTTTGTGATGTCATTAATTGTGATGTTTTTTAATTCAAATATTAAAATAATTTAAATATTTATGATTGGATTAGTTTATCCCATTACTTGTAAGCCTTTAAAAAAATGAAGGGACATGAAATATATACAGATAGACAAGATAATCGTGTTCATCATGTTCAAACACTTATGGACCTGACTATATAATCTGTGTGCAGTGTTGGATATTCTCCCAGTTTATTCTCCCAAATGTACACATGAAAACTGTAGATCTGGCAACACTGGAGGACATCAGTCTCGCGAGAACAACATCTCAGCAACAAACACGAGCTTATACTAAAATCGATATGTAACTCACTTTACTTTAAGTGGCAAATCATTGCATATGGCATATTTTCGCGTCATAACAGATATAATCTATATAATTTCTGGACGAAAATGTAATCCTCTATATTTGATCTATGTAGTATATGTACGTGAACTAATATGTCTATCTAAGAGTCTAAAGGAATGGACAATAAACTCTTAGTTTGATAGTGCGTTTGTCATAAATGATCTGATTGTATCTGGTATTTGATAATAAGTCGTTACATCTTGCATCGTGCATGTATCAGTGGTCGTGATGCGAGCATCACTTGATTGTCATGGCATCAGAACACAAGCCACGCCCCCTCGCTACTGTGTTCTCAAGCGGTGCCTTTCACGCAGCATCATCCTGCACACCTGCCTCCTCCGGTTGCGCATGGAGTAGGCAAAAGAGAAAAACTATCCGGACATCCCAAAACATTTCCGTCATCTAACGATTTAAAACAAAAACAAAACAAAAAAAAAAAAACGAAATCAGTCTGGCTGTTAGATTAGATTTTGCGGGCTGCCGCATCATAAAGACGCATTTTTCTGTTTTTGGATTCTGCACGGCTCAGGGGAAGGTGCGAAACTGCGCATCTGTCATCCAGCCAACTCAAACGGTGCCTGAGTGAGTGCTTCGACTAATTTACTCCCAACTGTCTACCAATCTGTTTCAAAACCAGTATCTGTTTTTTTTTTACGCACCAGGACCGTCTCGAGAAACCGATCGCGTTTAAGCCACTTTCACATCACACAATGGCTGAAACCGGCGCAGAATGCAACATCAACGTGCTGTGCCGTTTTCGCCCATTAAACCAGTATGAAATCCATCGTGGAGACAAATTTCTCCCAGTCTTCCAAGGGGATGACACTGTCATCATGGGGGTAAGTTGCGTTCATCTAGACTCTCTTTAAACTCTCTTTAAATGATTTGATTCATTTTATTTCTAGAGAGTGACGCAGAGTCTTACACTGTCTTTCTTTAGAAGTTACTAACAATCCGTCAGAAAACCATGAATCGATGAAAAACTGACTGTTATTTAATGGTTAGTCTACAGTCATCCATCAAAGTGACATCTATCAGGATGCCAGATTGTTTTTAGGGAAATGGTTAAGATGTGTTTATTAGAAAATTTATGACATGTATAAACCAGGCCAGGTTAAATTTGGCCGCCAGTAAATCATGCCTCCAGGATGAATGAGACTAAAAATCCTCAGCCAAATGTTTTTTTCCCTGAACACAAGCGCATACGAATAGTACCACTGTGTAAGGATGTATAAGGATGCACTGATTTGCATCCTTGTCACAATGCATGGGATTTTGTGCGTTCGTGTGTGTGAAAAATACCCTGGGAATACAACTGTGCACATACTCTGTAATATATCCTGTACAGGCACTAATAATTAATCCTTCCACATTACTTTCACACATCCAAAGAAATGTTCCATGCTTTAAAGAAATTCCCTAACAAGGTTGTGATAACTTGTGATTTAGCTTGATAATAAACACATGCAAAAGCTGGCTAAAAAGGCAAACAGTTGAAGCAACTACTACTGTAGCTTCTCTCTTTAGAGAGTGTTCACTCTCTCTCTCTCTCTCTCTCTCTCTCTCTCTCACACACACACACACACACACACACACCTTATTATTATTATTGATTACTGTGTGTAAGAGGGCAGCAGAGCGAGGCTGAGGGACTCACACAGAAACCAAAGTGCAGTTAGTAGTAATAGGTTCTTAATAGTTGGGTAAAATTGAATCAGTGCACTGTTTGAAAGTCAAAGCTTCTAATTTGGAATGTTATAAATACTTTTAACCATCAATTCTAACCATGCTTTGTTCCAGTTAAGTTCTTTTTTTGGTCAAAGACTATTTTAAAACACTAAATCCAGCATATTACTGAGATTTAACTGCTGTATCCAGAATTAAAATCAATCCAAGATTTCTACATGGATTGAATAATTCATAAAGGATCATAATCAAACAGAGTAATTGGGTCAGAGATTTTCACTCCGGTTTTTAATCCGAAAATAATTGATTCTCTTTTCCTTCTGTCTATTTCTGTCCTAAATGCAACAACGTGTTTTATGGTCCTCCCACTCATGCTAAATAAACAGTCTTAACAAATAGAGAAAGGATACAGCCGTCCCATTAGATTAGATCCGGTTCCATCAGAACGTGTAGAGTGTAGAAAACACTCAACACTAAAAAAAATAAATAATAAGCCAAAAATATGTTCCGCTATCTGCATTTCCCTGATCATAGTAAGACACACAGGTCCATGTTTGCAGCGTATAAATGGAGTTAAATATGTACACAGATAATCTAATCTTAGATCAGGTCCTTCACAGTGCTGGCTGGGAGCATTACGCAAAATTAGTTGTCATTTTTTCTTCTAACAGCAAAGAATATTCCCAATGGGGCATGGGTTTTCTCACCCTTCTCCATCCTTTCCTTCTTGTTAACATGTTGTGTGAGTCACAGCAAGAATGAATCAGCTGAGCTTGATGTTAAGCATATGTGACTTCTGTATTCACCCATCTGTCTACCTATCCGTCCATCCATCAATCATCTTATATATTTTTTTCTTTCAGTCTTTCCACTCATTATATAAAGAGAGCATCCACAGAATGATGTGCTTCAGGCAAAGAGGCATAAATTAAATGGAGAAAAAAATACTGAACAGCACCACATTACACGTTACAATATTTCTTCATACCTGCCCTTTTTCTCCTATTGTCTTATCAAATATTAGCAAGTACATACATACATACATACATACATAAATACTGTATTGTGGAATGACAAGGCCAAGTTTGGACAAGTTTGGTCATGTCAGTGAGTCAACGGCTTGCTGCACTTATTGCATACAGGATATACAACCAATAGTCTGTGTCCTGTGTCTGTGAAAATGCAAATATTTTATATATATATATACGCACACACTTACCTAAAGGATTATTATAGAAACACCTGTTCAATTTCTCATTAATGCAATTATCTAATCAACCAATCACATGGCAGTTGCTTCAATGCATTTAGGGGTGTGGTCCTGGTCAAGACAATTTCCTGAACTCTAAACTGTATGTCAGAATGGGAAAGAAAGGTGATTTAATCAATTTTGAGCGTGGCATGGTTGTTGGTGCCAGATGGGCCGGTCTGAGTATTTCACAATCTGCTCAGTTACTGGGATTTTCACGCACAACCATTTCTAGGGTTTACAAAGAATGGTGTAAAAAGGGACAAACATCCAGTATGCGGCAGTCCTGTGGGCGAAAATGCCTTGTTGATGCTAGAGGTCAGAGGAGAATGGGCCGACTGATTCAAGCTGATAGAAGAGCAACTTTGACTGAAATAACCACTCAACCGAGGTATGCAGCAAAGCATTTGTGAAGCCACAACACGCACAACCTTGAGGCGGATGGACTACAACAGCAGAAGACCCCACAGGGTACCACTCATCTCCACTACAAGAATGGAAAAAGAGGCTACAATTTGCACGAGCTCTCCAAAATTGAACAATTGAAGACTGAAAAAATTTTGCCTGGTCTGATGGGTCTCGATTTCTGTTGAGACATTCAAGTCATAGAGTCAGAATTTGTCGTAAACAGAATGAGAACATGGATCCATCATGCCTTGTTACCACTGTGCAGGATGGTGGTGGTAGTGTAATGGTGTGGGGGATGTTTTCTTGGCACACTTTAGGCCCCTTAGTGCCAATTGGGCATCGTTTAAATGGCCACCATGTACCCATCCTCTGATGGCTACTTCCAGCAGGATAATGCACCATGTCACAAAGCTCGAATCATTTCAAATTGGTTTCTTGAACATGACAATGAGTTCACTGTACTAAAATGGCCCCCACAGTCACCAGATCTCAACCCAATAGCGCATCTTTGGGGTGTGGTGGAACGGGAGCTTCGTGCCCTGGATGTGCATCCCACAAATCTCCATCAACTGCAAGATGCTATCCTATCAATATGGGCCAACATTTCTAAAGAATGCTTTCAGCACCTTGTTGAATCAATGCCACGTAGAATTAAGGCAGTTCTGAAGGCGAAAGGGGGTCAAACACCGTATTAGTATGGTGTTCCTAATAATCCTTTAGGTGAGGATATATATATATATATATATATATATATATATATAGGTCCTTCTCAAAAAATTAGCATATTGTGATAAAGTTCATTATTTTCTGTAATGTACTGATAAACATTAGACTTTCATATATTTTAGATTCATTACACACAACTTAAGTAGTTCAAGCCTTTTAATTGTTTTAATATTGATGATTTTGGCATACAGCTCATGAAAACCCAAAATTCCTATCTCAAAAAATTAGCATATCATGAAAAGGTTCTCTAAATGAGCTAATAACCTAATCATCTGAACCAACTAATTAACTTTTAACACCTGCAAAAGATTCCTGAGGCTTTTAAAAACTCCCAGCCTGGTTCATTACTCAAAACCGCAATCATGGGTAAGACTGCCGACCTGACTGCTGTCCAGAAGGCCATCATTGACACCCTCAAGCAAGAGGGTAAGACACAGAAAGAAATTTCTGAACGAATAGGCTGTTCCCAGAGTGCTGTATCAAGGCACCTCAGTGGGAAGTCTGTGGGAAGGACAAAATGTGGCAGAAAACGCTGCACAACGAGAAGAGGTGACCGGACCCTGAGGAAGATTGTGGAGAAGGACCGATTCCAGACCTTGGGGGACCTGCGGAAGCAGTGGAATGAGTCTGGAGTAGAAACATCCAGAGCCACCGTGTACAGGCGTGTGCACGAAATGGGCTACAGGTGCCGCATTCCCCAGGTCAAGCCACTTTTGAACCAGAAACAGCGGCAGAAGCGCCTGACCTGGGCTACTGAGAAGCAGGACTGGACTGTTGCTCAGTGGTCCAAAGTACTTTTTTTGGATAGAAGCAAATTTTGCATGTCATTCGGAAATCAAGGTGCCAGAGTCTGGAGGAAGACTGGGGAGAGGGAAATGCCAAAATGCCTGAAGTCCAGTGTCAAGTACCCACAGTCAGTGATGGTCTGGGGTGCCATGTCAGCTGCTGGTGTTGGCCCACTGTGTTTTATCAAGGGCAGGGTCAATGCAGCTAGCTATCAGGAGATTTTTGAGCACTTCATGCTTCCATCTGCTGAAAAGCTTTATGGAGATGAAGATTTCATTTTTCAGCACGACCTGGCACCTGCTCAAAGTGCCAAAACCACTGGTAAATTGTTTACTGACCATGGTATTACTGTGCTCAATTGGCCTGCCAACTCTCCTGACCTGAACCTCATAGAGAATCTGTGGGATATTGTGAAGAGAAAGTTGAGAGACACAAGACCCAACACTCTGGATGAGCTTAAGGCCGCTATCGAAGCATCCTGGGCCTCCATAACACCTCAGCAGTGCCACAGGCTGATTGCCTCCATGCCACGCCGCATTGAAGCAGTCATTTCTGACTTTTTTTGTATTAAAAACACTTTTCTTTTATTGGTCGGATGAAATATGCTAATTTTTTAAGATAGGAATTTCGGGTTTTCATAAGCTGTATGCCAAAATCATCAATATTAAAACAATTAAAAGGCTTGAACTACTTCAGTTGTGTGTAATGAATCTAAAATATATGAAAGTCTAATGTTTATCAGTACATTACAGAAAATAATGAACTTTATCACAATATGCAAATTTTTTGAGAAGGACCTGTATATTCATTCAGGTATTAATAATGTGTTAGACAGTTCTTAATCTAATTTCTGTACTTTCAGCAATCTCCTTAGTAGTTTTACTTTACTAGATGCTAGTACTTTACTAGATGCTTTACTAGTTTTGCATTTACTTGATGCAGGCCAATAGTTTGAGATCTCTAAAACACAGTAACAACATTTTCCAAGGTGTACGTCTTTCAACTTTGTTGTCAAAGAAATTCGAATTTCTGCATTTGGTTCCACATTGTACTTCAAACTGTATTTTATTACTCGGTTGAGGGAACATTACTACACAAAAATTCCACCATTTAGAATACCCTGAGGCATTACCAATGCAGACTTACATTACCCCAGTAAATTAAGCATCTGGGATACCTGTTACTGTTGATGTAGAACTTTCACACTGCTGAAACAGCAAAGAGACAGACAGAAAAACAAATAAACAAACAAGTAAAATAATAATTGCATTATTATTGTATAATTGTAAGTTATTGTAAAGCAAAAACTGATACATTACAAAACCTACTATGGAAATATGTATAACTTGTGAATACTGTAAATAAGATGTAATTAATTTTCATTCTAATTTTTGTGTATATATATATATATATATATATATATATATATATATTTACGTTAACGTTTAAGTGATCTCTGATGATTGTCATTAATGATTTGTTTTTCCCATCCATTCTTCTGCAAAGGTGATGGTTTTTCACTATCCTTCCAGGTTGTAATAACTTGTTTAACGTGCCTAATTCCAGTACTAATCTTACTGGATTGAAACAACTCAAGTGACCCACACAATACCCTGACCTAAACCCCTCTCACAGTTCATGCCACTGGCATAAGGTTCTGTGCAGTTGTTGTCTTTGCTTGATGCAGCTCAATAATTTGACTCTTCTAAATCGGTGACCTTTTTGTACTCTACCTTGTTTCACAAACACATTAAATAGAAGATAGAAAGTTATTTATATTTATATGCATCTTTGGGATGCGTCTGGTGTGTGGGGACGGTTTCACTCTACCATAAAGATGGTTCTGGCCTCGACTACTGTTGACAGCTGTTACTCTGAGGACCTGACTTGGCTGCAGTTGCTCGATAGTTCAAGACTGCCATTGTCTCCATCAACTGTTATAGCTAAACTGCCTGCCACCTAACAAACTGTATAAATGCAGATTAATTCCTACTTTCTGTTTTACCCAAATGAGGATGGGTTCCCTGTTGAGTCTGGTTCCTCTCAAGGTTTCTTCCTATTACCATCTCAGGGAGTTTTCCTTGCCACTGCCACCTGCGCCTTGCTCACCATGGACAATCTGCTCATCTTACATTCCATACAGACTTAAATAATTCTTTTGATTGTGTAAAGCTGCTCTGCGACAATGACAATTGTTAAAAGCGCTATACAAATAAAATTGAATCGAATTGAATTATTTATGACAAAACCTTAGTAACAAAGTTGCATTCTGTTCAAGACAAACAAACAAATAAACAAAAACAGGCAAACATTATTTCTTTTTTTTCCCAGCAGCTCTCTTTTTTTGCTTCAGTTTTTTAGGGCTTAGTGATAAAGTTTATACCTTAATAAAAACAAAAGCACCCACTTTCAGTTTCAGAATATTTTAAACACTAGCCAGATACAAGTAGATACTGCATTACACACCAATACACACAAACAAAGGCAGGAAGGAAGGGGTCTTACTTTATATACAATATACTGTACACAGCACAACAAAACAGTTATTAAATGAAAAATGGGAGCAGTGGATCCTGTGTTCAAACTCACAGCACTGAGAATGAGCAGCAGCAGAAGCAGCCGCCTGGTCTCTGCTCTGAACAGAGTGTAGAAATCTAATCTTGTGGAATCTTTAATAAAACAGAGGCAGACAAAAGGAGATTGGTACGAAAGGTTGGTCTAAAAAGAATAGTATCCTGAGATAAAGAATATTGTGCTCAGAGGTTGTGAGATAGGAAAAGTGTGAGAAAGAGAGAGTTAGAGAGAGGAGTTTTGTACATAGACTGCTGCAGTTCTGTAACTGATGGTACACTCTTAAAATGTATATTTAAGGGTACATTGGATGGTTCAGCCTCTTTAAAGGTTTTATTAGGAACACTTAACATAGCATGCCCCAGTCCAAGCCACATGAGGGACGTTTGTGTGTTCAAGCATTACAAAAATGCACCTGATTGATGATGAGTTACGGCTAGTAGAACAAGGCCAAGCAATCTTGTATTCCCTGACAGCAGTGTGGCACCACAGCTTGTCTAATTTCCACCAAAGTGTGAATGTGTGCATTTATTTATGGAGTATTTCTGTCTCATGTCCAAGGATAAACTCTGGATCCAACGTGACCGTGACCCGGATAAAACACGAACGAATGATATACACTCTACTATACAGTAAGACCTTCTATGACATCAGAACCTTTAAAATTGGCTGTGCATTGCATTATAGGTTTACCAGATACTTATTGGGGATACTGTATGTATTGTGTTATGTACAGTTACAGATTTACAGTTTACTAAAAAAAAGGAATACCTGTTTGAATATTATTTGTATACTCATGTTCATTTTCCTTAGATTAAGAAGTAATTAGAAACACATTTCAGCTAGTTTAACCGGAAAGTGTAACGAGGCAAATAAGAAAACAAATTTTTTATGGTCTCAACCACTCTTATGGGAAAAGATGTTTCCACTCCGCTTGTACCCACCATGCTCTGCAGTTTATTACACCACAGTCTCAGGTGGATTGTGTCTACAAGAGGATGTAGATTGTATTGTTCCCAGACCTGCTTATGGAGTTTGCCCTGTTCTGCTATTTTCATGTTGTTGTTTTTTTAATACAAGCTTATCATGCAGGCTGATGCATTTCAATATGTCATGTCTCATTAATTATTAAAAAAAAGAAGTTAAAAATTAAGAACTCAGGTGATCCTTATGATCTATTGCTCTTATAATAATAAATCCGGATCGCTCCTTCTAGATTAAGGTCAAATGTGTGTGTGCGTGTGTGTGTGTGCGTGCACGCATACATCTAGGTATGTGTGAATCCAAATTGCATTTCTTCCTAGTTTAACTCTATCTTGCTTGTTTATTGTTTTTCTTTTCTTGTTTTCATTTCCCCTGCATTTGCCTTCTCCCCCCTTTTTTTCTGCACTCAATAAGTTTTAATGTTCCTGAGATTTTGTATTCTAAGAATGAAAGTCATTACTTTCTGGTATTATTTCCCACTCCGTATCGTTTTCTTCTCATCCCCCCACCTCACACTCACAGTTTGAGCCTATTTAATATAGCATGATCTACTTCTGTACAGAGATATGCTACATGGTTTTTGTTAATAAAATCCTGGTGTCTTAGTCAAGAAAGATATAAGGATGTTTGATTTTAGTGTGGACCAAACGCAACTTTATTTGACCCTTTTCGTATGTCTGTGGAACATCCTTACAAATATAGTAAAAGTCTATAACTGACATGTGTAACATGACTCTCATTATGCCCTGATACTGTCTAATACACTATATCTGGTAAATATAGCCAGGTTTCCCTTGTCATTTATCTGTAAATATAGTCGGTTTTAACTTTAGAAGCTGTCTGTGCAGTGTGGACCTGTCTGTCAGGAGTTGTTGTGCTTACAGAGAGTGAGAAAGAGCTTAGCTGTGGTGTTGATCCTCTAGTGGGTGCTCAGTGGAGAAGGTATTAGAGGGACTAATTAATGATCGCAAAACAACAAAACAGACGATGGAAAGAATCTCCAGGGTTCCTAGTACAATCCTGACATGAAGTTAATGTCTGAGTGGATTTTCGCGTGTCCTTTCTGTGTTTATGTTGTTTTCCTGACCAAATAAACCCATGCAGGCAGGTGGATTGGCTAAGCTGCATTACTTTTGAATGAAAGACTGCACCAGTGCACGAAGCAAGGTCCAAAAGGACATGGATGAGCGAGTTTGGTGTGGAAGAACTTGACTGGCCTGCACCTCAACTAGATAAAATACCTTTTGGATGAATTAGAGCGGAGACTGCGAGCCAGGCCTTCTCATCCAGCACCCGTGTCAGACCTTACAAATGTGCTTCTGGAAGAATGGTTAAAAATTCCCATTAACATACTCCAAAACCTTGTGCAAAGGCTAAACTCCTAGACCTTATAGCTGCAAAGGGTGGGCCGACATCATATTAAACCATATGGAATACTAATTAGATATTACTCTAGTTTATATGCCTTTGCAGGTCGGTCAAGTAAATTCATTTGGCAATATAGTATATGCTTGTAATATAATGGTGGCCTGCAAAGGCCTGGTGTGAAATGACCTGTTTTGCTCCCAGTTGTCATTTGATGATTCACTGTAACCCTGATAAGGATAAAGAGGTTACTGAACATTAATGAAGATAAAAGATTGCATGTAATAATTAGTGTATATGTTTTTATGGGTTTTTGGCAAGATGGAGATAATAGCAAGCATTGTTTTATTGCTTCTGCATCTCTAATGTACGCACATGCTCATATGCTGTCAATGCTGCCATAATTGATGCAAAATGAGAAGGTTCCTGCAGTGTTCTGACCTGGAAGTTAATGCATTCAGTGATTCACTTTTATCTAATTCCACTGAGTTTAAATTACAACAATACTCATAAACACCTACTGTTATCACAGTTCAAGCTGAACAACCTTACAGATGGCTAATAATACGGATTTTAAATTAGGGATACGTTGGATGACAATCATTTACTAGCTTCCAGAGGGAGAAAAACAAAACATAAATGTATTACCTCTTCAGCAAGAGAAAAAAAACTTTACTAAATCCAATTTCCTTAAAATATATTGTTTTCTCTGACACAGAGCTGACTGTGAATTACTGTAACAGCATTTTCAGGGTGGCTCACAGCAGGTCAGGAACATTATATTATAACGTAATTTTGTTGCCTGACTCAATATTTACTTAGTTTACTTAATATTGACTTAAATTTATTGTAAAAAAAAAAGATCACATACATTATTATGGACAACAGAATTGTTAGTCAGGTACAATAATTAATATTGTGAATATTACTGTGAATACATATTGTAATTCTGATTATTGGAAATTGCCTCCACATGCATAATGACAATGATTTTCTTTAAACCTACATTATTTATTCACAAGTTTTTCTTCCCTCTCTTTCTCCTCTATTCAATCACCAGTTTGTGCATTGCTCAGTTGTGGCTGTTGGATAGTAATGCTTGTGTGTTTCTTATAGGGGAAGCCTTTTGTATTTGACCGAGTCTTTCCCACCAATACCACTCAAGAGCAAGTCTATAACAGCTGTGCCAAACAAATTGTCAAAGGTGAGTGTGTATTAATCACTGAGTGCATCTTATATACAATAGGTAACATTTGTCTTGGAATGCATGGTGTAGATATAGGCACAATTTTTAGAGTTGAGTTCATGAAGACATTGACCAGTGAAATGTATTGTTGCTGTTTAATTTCAGGTAACACTCGGTTACCATCTGTAACTTACCCGAAAGTATACTTTATTTATTATGGATCATCAATAATGTAACTGAAAATATATACAGTAGAACAATGTGCCAAACACAGTTGCTCTAGTTTTTTAAGGAGCAAATAAATAAGGTAAATATTTTTAACAATTTTTTGCTATTGTTTGCTATTGGTTTACAGTACAGCTGCTGGTGTACAGTAGCATGCTTGTTTGTATCAGTATTGTTGCCTCATAGCTTCAGGTTTCCTAGGTCGGTTCTGAGCTCAGACTGTGCGACATAGTTTTTTCCCCTATGGGTTTTTGGTTTTCTTCTGTCAAAAATTTACCAGTAGGTAGAGTGGCTATGTTACATTGCCCCTAGGGAACTGCGCATGTGTGTGTCATGCCCAGTGTTCTCTGGAGATCCTATGGAGCAATTGTTACCTTGACCAGGATAGAGCAGATACTGTTAGTGAGTGAGTAGGTAATTCAAGTACTGAAAAAACGAGCTGCAATATATTCACAATGATGACCTCATGTGACTTAATGCCAAATTAAAACATAAATTAAAAATTAGACTCAGTGTCGACAATCAGAAATTTTAGGAAATTTTCCATTTATGTAAATTCAGGGCAACTTAAGGTGAAAGCAATTTGAGGATTTTTAAAAAAGACATTTTAATGAATCCAAGAGGCCCGGGATGTCTGGATCTTTTTATAAACGGTTGCACTTCCTTCACCCAAACAGCTTTAAAGTGCGGGGAAGGACAGGAAAGAAAGAGAGCATACTTTAGATATACAGTATTTCAGTCAATTTGAGTGTGTGCGTGTGTGTGCGCACGCACGTATGTGTGTGTGTGTGTGTGTGTGTATGTGTAAGCACATTCTGGCTAGCCATCTGCCTAGGGGAGATAAGTATTGGTATTGTTGTGCTTCCCTATTTCTCGATTCTATCCTCTTTGATTGTTCCTTTTTCTCTGCTCTTCAATTTGTCATTATTCTCATTACTCTCCTGGACTGTGACAGGCCTGTTATGCTTAAAACTCAGCACTTCACTTCTCTCTCTCTTTCTCCCTAACACACACACACACACACAAACACACACACGCTGATGAGTCACGCTGCACTGCACTTTCCAAACAGCAGAGAAAGCAGCTCTTTAAATCAGCCCAAGTGGTTTCTTTTCATTTAGATACAAGTAATTTGTTTGCAGAATATTACAGTATTGTTTAGTATATTTAAAAAACTTGTACAGTATTTATATTTTTAACTAACATTAAAAAGCATACACATTAAAAGCTTAACACATTTAACTTAAAAGCCATTCATTCACAAGTCCAGATTCTCTCTAGGAGCAATTTTCAGACCATGAACAACTGTACAAACAAGCGTATGCAAATATAAAAATCCAAAAGTACACTGCAAACACAGTGGATGAACTTCCAGGGATGAACATACATCAGGTAACCAAAATGCTGTCACACACTAAAAAAGAAGCTCTTACTCCAAGACGGGCAAAAAAAAGCAAGTTTGTAGTTCATCACCAGCCATTTGGAGAAGTGTTTTCTGGTTAGGGGTAACAAAAATTTATCAGTTTGGCCCTAATCAACAGTGCTTTGTATGGAGAAAAAAAGTTGAAACTTTCAATTTGAAGAACACTGGGTTCATTACAAAGGGCATCAGAAAACGTGCCATCCAAGGAGGTGAAAATAAACTGGTGCAATTCAGAAAATACAAACTATTATGACCTCAGGACCTCAAGAAATCAAAAAATCCACAGGAATATGTGTCATTATTATTTTATGACTACCTGAGGTTGATGGCACCTTATCTAAGATCAATCTAAAAAGTACATTTTTTTCTGGGACAGAAGGTTAAAACATTACAGATTTAATATAGATGTGTGCGTGCCAGCAATACATTTGCTAGGAAGATCTGGGGCGGAAGAAAGATTTTGAAATTTGACCTCTAATATTTCTTTGGCAAATTCAAACACCAAAATCTTAACAGTATTACATAGTATGTGAATATTAGTTTTATTTGTAAATATATTAATACAGCATCCCATAAAAAGTAAAGTGATACACATTATTAAACATATTTAGAAAAAAAAAACTTAAATACCTAAAAACTCAATTAAATCTGTATATTTTTGTCCTTTCTCTATTTACTTTAGATGTGCTGGATGGATACAATGGTACCATCTTTGCATATGGACAAACATCTTCTGGCAAAACCCACACAATGGAGGTGAAGGACAGCCAGCTTTATCAACATGTGTATTATTATTATTTTAAGTTTTTACCAAGGCTAAGGTCTCTTTTTTTAATTAGGGAAAGCTCCATGACCCAGACAACATGGGCATCATTCCGAGGATCACCGATGATATCTTCAACTATATCTTTGCCATGGATGAAAACTTGGAATTTCACATCAAGGCAACAATAACTTTAATCATTTTAATATTTCTAAATAGAATTTATGATTGAGCAGTAAATGTACAGTACATGTACTATGTGGCATTATTAGCTGTTCATGCATCTTCTTCTTTTACACAGGTTTCCTATTTTGAAATCTACATGGATAAAATCCGAGACCTGCTTGATGGTGAGAACGAAAGAAACAGACTGTTGTATGATGGAAAAGGAAAATGGTTATTATAATGAGTTAAAATGATATGCTGTCACAGAACACAAACACTCATTTAGATTCTAGTTGAACATTTGGATTTTTATCACACAGATGCCTAAACAGCAAGGGAAGCTCATCTTCATTTGTAGTCTATCATTCCTGTCTCATCTAAAACACATTTCCACTGGAGTTTGATCATTTGAGTGTGTGTGTGTGTGTGTGTGTGTAAGTCACACAGATTGTTTAAATTTATGCCTACTCTGTATTAAATATTAACAGCCTGTGATAATGTATTCTGATACTATGACATATTTTTTTCCACTCCCTGATCTTGTATTTTCCTCCATTCCCTTTTTATTTATTCAATTTTCTGTCCACCCTTTTACATGGTATGGTTGTTGTACTTTATTATATTTGCTGTGAATCTTTTTCACCCTTTCTCAGTGAGTAAAACCAATCTGTCAGTGCATGAAGACAAGAACAGGGTCCCATATGTCAAGGTAAGATTGAACAGAGTGTTCAAGTTTTATTACAGATGATGGCTGTACTAACAAAAATTTACTAGGTTACATCAGACAAATCATAGGGTCAAAATACTGCCATTGCCCTTGGCTTACCAATACAAATATACCTTTATTTCACAATTGTCTAACAGCTGGTGTACATATTTGTCTAAATTAAGTGGTATATGAGATCAGGCAAAAAGCATGAATTAACAGAAATGCCAAAAGATCAAAGAATATGCATAAGAGATTTTATAAAAACAATGCAAAGCATTGGCATATATTTTACTATAGAATATCTATACCATAATGAGATGGTAACTTTTTAATCACATGCAAACTTTTGAACTAATATCAAGGTTTACATATATCATTGTTTGTGTGTGTATGTGTCTGTAAAACAGGGTTGTACAGAACGCTTTGTCTCAAGTCCTGAGGAAGTGATGGATCTAATTGATGAAGGGAAATCTAACCGTCATGTTGCTGTTACCAGTAAGTTTTCCATGTTAACAAACTTTTATTGAATCGTAGTATTATCAGGTTTTGTCTGCCATCCAATCATAACCATAATATCGTTAATCACATATAGGCCTTTTGCATGTAACGTCATGATGTTTGTCGGATGGATGGATGGATGGAACCCCTGCTTCCCTACAGCAAAAGTGACTATGCCAGTGCCAAAGCCCACATAACAAACTAGTCATGTTAGCACTTTAGCATGAAAACACATCTGCTAATGTGATATCATCTTAAACATCACTTTATCTCCTTAATAACCCTTATGCAAAGAAAGAAACTGTCAATATAATGAATAATTTAGTGTTCTGATTTAAATATGTTCACAATATGTGGAATAATATATTGAATTAATATATTAAAATATATTGAAAAATACATAATGAATTGCCGCCTTTCATATATGGAAAAATATATGTAAATATATATCTTATATATATATATATATATATATATATATATATATATATATATATATATATATATGAAAAAATATGTGAAAAATACAATATATAGTTTTTATTGAGTAATAAAGTTTCAGTTTACACAATATAACAGGCAACCTGCAAAATCTGGCAAAACAAGACACTAAATGATACTGATACAAAATGTCACCCAACCTGATAAAGATATTAAAAGTCACACTGCTCAACTCAAGATATGATTTTTACAGGAGTCCACAGCATTGTGACTATCTTTCAGTGAAAAAAATCAGTCAAAGAGGGGATGGAAATTTTTTAAGGGGAAATTGTTTGCTTGCTGTATGTAAGGGCTACAGGAACAGGGCTGGAAAAGTTTTTTTTCTCACTGGCTACATCAGTCTTCTCTTATGGCGTTTGTCTAACAAGTTTGTCCAAAGTCTGGAGCTCCTGAAGCTGCTTAGTATCTAATGGGTGTATCTAATAGAATTTTTTATGAAAAATGTATTTAAAAAATTTGAGATTTACCTAAACACCATTCAACTACTCCATTCCCAACTGTCTGAAGGTTGAGAGGTGGGCTTGAGACAGCTTGTGGTGCTTATCCGCCTGATGATGTGGTACAGATGGAGACTCCAGGACATTCTCCTGCAGTTTCTTTGTTGAGATTGTTGTTCTCCGCAAAGGTTTCTGAGGTGGCATGCTAGTGAAAAGGACCCAGTTAAAGTAAAGTGAATATAAATACGTAGATAACCATTCCACAAACAAACAAATTGGTCTTTATTTATAAAATAAACGTATATAAATTAATAAATAATAAATAAATTATAAATGTCTAATCAAAAATATGTTTGGCCTTAAATGATAAGTGTTAATTTAAATAAAATTAACACTTGTATAATTTGCACACTACGTCTGTTTTTACAGTGTTATATTTTAGATATTCATTTCATACGTTTGCATATTTTTCATATTCTGCCTTAATTCTATGTTGATATATATATATATTTTTTTATTATTCAATTTTTTATGCTTATTTTCTACTTTTAAGCGGCAACAGAGGAAGATTTTCATTGTACATGTTTCATTACTGTGCATATGACAATAAAATAATAAAATTTGAAACTTACATGGCCCACTCATATATTGCAATATATTAATAAATATAAGCACTAGTTTCATATATGTAGAAATGTTTTATTTAATATATTGCCATATACTTTTTCCCGTAAGGGATTGCTTCCAAGTTGGTCTGAACAGCCTCTGAAATATCTGTATTGTGTTTCCTGACTAACCGAGTTACAAAGCTAACTAGCTTCTAACACAAGTTTAAAATCCCAAATTCCTCTCTAACCTGAACAAAGCACTGATTGGTGTGTGCAACAAGTGATTATACAACCCACATTTCCATTGTATGTTATTTGGGATTCAAACTCAGAACAGTTACAGTAGTTGGCTATTAACTAGAAAGCTCTATTAATTACCGGCACATGATTTTATGAAGCGTAAAACACATTTCATAGCATCGCCTCATTTGCAACTGAAACACAGAATGAGCTAATGCTATCAAACACCACCAAATACTGTCTGTGGTAATCACGTTATGAAAACAAATCAAACTTTTACAAATTAAAATCCTTATCACCTTTTTCATTAATTTTTTACACGCTTGTTTCTCTTTTGAATAAGTCCACCAATAAATACTACATATAAAAATAATCAGTAATTCAGAAGCTATTAATTGCTAGGCTACTCTTTTATCTATGTGACAAAGTATCAGTTAATCTGATTTTTAAATATTCCATAATGCTAGTTAATATTGCTTAGTAGTCACATGATTGCAAAAGGTCTATAATGTAGTTTCCCTCTTTGAGTCAATTTTTTTAGAATGCAATAACCTTTGAAATTTGCTGTTTCAGATATGAATGAACACAGCTCCAGAAGTCATAGTATCTTCCTCATAAATATCAAACAAGAGCATGTGGAGACAGAGCAAAAGCTCAGTGGCAAGCTCTACCTGGTGGACTTGGCTGGGAGTGAAAAGGTGAGACCAGGTTTCATGTTTGTATCTGTGTTTGTGCCAGAGCTGGGTGCTACTAGCTTTATTAGTTGGCTTGTTCTAAGAAAATAAGAAAACCCAGAGGATAACTGTTATTAATTAGAAATTGTGTGACTAATTGCCTTTATCATTCCTGTGTATGAAAAAAAAAAGAATTCCATAAAGGGTGGTTACATATTTATTCTCAGGCAACACCATATGTGCCCATTGCTCCAATACATGCTTCATATATTATTTTTTTTGTGTGCCAAACATAGGCAGTGATTATTTATAGCCCCCATCTACTGGGGTAGGGTCAAACTAGGGTGTACAGAAAAGTGTCCAGCGTGGATGGGGGAGGAGGGTCTTTAAGAACTGGACTGCTTGGGGAATATTGCTCAGTTTTGCAGACCTGCTCCTGATGCTTCAGAAACGTTTCCCAGAATGAAGAAAAGAGAATATTTCTTGGGAGGGGTAGGAAGAATCAGACAATGCTGATGGACAGAGGAATAGACCTTAGAGGTGAATATCTCTTGTAGACAGGGGGAGGGAGGTGTTCTGCTACGCTTGTCTGCACATCTCTTGGGACAGCTCTTCAGTTTTGACAATCAGCAACTCATTATTGCTGCTGATGAGCCCCAATACGGTGATGTTGGTGGTGAATATGTTTCCCCATGATGCCTTGATATGGTTCTCATTATGGATGGCTCCCTGTCCTGCACATTTTAGTGTTTTCTTTGCTCCCAACACACCTGTTTTAATGAATCAGCTAACGTTTATGAATTGAATAGGATAAAACTGTGACAACACTAAACATACAGGACAGAGGGTTCTCCAAAACCAGGGTTGGAAACCACTGTCCTAGAGTGTTGTCTGGAATATACTGTATTATTATATGATATTATATTATATGACATATATACGTATATAGATTATATAGATTATTATATAACATACTATATATGCAGGTATACAGTATATACAGTCGTGGCCAAAAGCTTTGAGAATGACACAAATATTAGTTTTCACAAAGTTTGCTGCTAAACTGCTTTTAGATCTTTGTTTCAGTTGTTTCTGTGATGTACTGAAATATAATTACATGCAATTTATACGTTTCAAAGGCTTTAATCGACAATTACATTACATTTATGTAAAGAGTCAGTATTTGCAGTGTTGGCCCTTCTTTTTCAGGACCTCTGCAATGTGACTGGGAATGCTCTCAATCAACTTCTGGGCCAAATCCTGACTGATAGCAACCCATTTTTTCATAATCACTTCTTGGAATTTGTCAGAATTAGTGGGTTTTTGTTTGTCCACCCGCCTCTTGAGGATTGATCACAAGTTCTCAATGGGATTAGGATCTGCAGAGTTTCCAGGCCATGGACCCAAAATTTCAAAGTTTTGGTCCCTGAGCCACTTGGTTATCACTTTTGCCTTATGGCACGGTGCTCCAGCGTGCTGGAAAATGCACCAAATTCTTCACCAAACTGTTGTTGGATTGTTGGAAGAAGTTGCTGTTAGAGGGTGTTTTGGTACCATTCTTTATTCATGGCTGTGTTTTTGAGAAAAATTGTGAGTGAGCCCATTCTCTTGGATGAGAAGCAACCCCACACATGAATGGTCTCAGGATGCTTTACTGTTGGCATGACACAGGACTGATGGTAGCGCTCACCTTCTCTTCTCCGGACAAGCCTTTTTCCAGATGCCCCAAACAATCGGAACGCGGCTTCCTCGGAGAATATGACTTTGCCCCAGTCCTTAGCAGTCCATTCAGTAAACTTTCTGCAGAAGATCAATCTGTCCATGATGTTTTTTTTTGAGAGAAGTGGCTTCTTTGCTGCCCTTCTTGACACTAGGCCATCTTATAAAAGTCTTCGCCTCACTGTGCGTGCAGATGTGCTCACACCTGCCTGCTGCCATTCCTGAACTCTCCACTGGTGGCACTCCGATACCACAGCTGAATCCTCTTTAGGAGACGATCCTGGCGCTTGCTGGACTTTCTTGGATGCCCTAAAACCTTCTTAACAAGAATTAAACCTCTTTCCTTAAAGTTCTTGATGATCCTATAAATTGTTGATTTGAGTGCAATCTTAGTAGCCACAATATCCTTGCCTGTGAAGCCATTTTTATTCAATTTTTTTATTTTTATTTATATAGCGCTTTTAACAATGATCATTGTCTCAAAGCAGCTTCACAAAAATAAAATAAATTCTTAAAAAAAAATAATAATTATAATAATAAATTGTGTATGTGTGATAATAATAAGATGCAGGAGATAATAATTAGATGAATGAATTAAATGTCTCTGATGAACAAGCCAAGGATGAAGGTGACAGTGGCAAGGAAAAAGTCCCTGAGATGGCAAAAGGAAGAAACCTTGAGAGGAACCAGACTCAACAGAGAAATCATCCTCATTTGGGTAATAACAGATAGAGATGATATAACATCATGTGTGTTATGCAGCTGAAAGTACAATATAACAGAAATTCTTTAAATTAACATGAAGTCCAGTTCAGCACAGGGAGTCAGTAGGTGCAAAGGGCAGATGGGGTCTGGATCACTGGGAGCACAGGAGCAGGATATGTAGCTCCAAACATCATAAAGCAGAATCCAGCTGGAGCTGGTCCTTCTCTGGAAGCCTAACAGGCACGTTGTTAATTTAACTGAGGTGATAAGTTTATAAAGCTCTTCCTGTCCTATACCTGTAAAGCACTGAAAAACTAAATGTGAAGCTATAGGCTAAACTGGATCGTGAGATACTACTAGAGGTTGAACCTCCGTTATTTTCTTTCTGATGCTATCGATTTTTTCATTAAAGAAGTCCATAAAGTCTTCACTACTAAAATGTTGTGCAGGCATCTTAGGTTTTGTTAGACGGGCCACTGTACTAAATAAGAACTTGGGATTGTTTTGGTTTCTTGCTATCAGTTGGCTAAGATGCTCGGTCCTAGCAGTTTTTAGAGCCTGTCTATAGCTGCACATACTGTCTTTAAACGCAATTCGAAAAACTTTTAATTTAGTTTTTCTCCATTTTCGAGGTTACGGGTTGCTCTCTTTAGGGCGCGAGTATGACTATTGTACCAAGGTGCAAGTGTTTTATCTCTACCTTTTTTTAATCTGATGGGAGCAACAGTGTCTAATGTACTGGTAAAAATAGTGGCCATGCCGCTAGTCACTTCATCTAGATCGTCTGCATTTAGGGGTCTAATAAGAAATTGGGATAGATCCGGCAGATTACTTGTAAATCTGTCTTTAGTAGTCGGATTCATATTTCTAATAAATCGATAACGTTGGGAGACACAACTAATCTGTTCTACGGGTAGAGTATATATCAGGAGGTGCTGATCTGTAATATCATCACTTTGAGGTAAAATCTCTATATTAGAGACATCTATACCATGGGATATAATTAAATCTAGCGTATGCTTACAGCGGTGAGTTGCTCCATTTATATTTTGTTTAACCCCAAAGGAATTTAGTAAGTCCATAAATGTGGGTGCAAAAGCTTCGTTAGCATCATCTACATAAATGTTAAAGTCTCCTACTATCAACACTTTGTCAGAGTTAACCAATAGGTCTGATCACTCTTCATTACATTCTGAAGTATATGCAAATTGCTATTATAAAAAATTAAGCAGCAACTTTTCCAATTTCCAATATTTATGTAATTCTCAAAACTTTTGGCCACGACTGTAGATTATTATTTTCCCAAGGGTCAAGAATGGTTTTGGTAGCAATGTAACTTACACAGATAAGCATATAATATCTTGCTTTGAAGTGTCAGCGGTTTTATATTTAGGTTTTGTTTGTCTGCAGTGCTTTGTCTGCTTTTACCTCTAACTAGGCCAACGATGTCTCTTATTTCAGGCTGTTGCAACTGCAGCTTTGTCTATTATGTATGCTTATATACCAGGTTGAAGATTTCTTGCCCTTTCAAACAAATATACTGTAGGATTTCCTTTATGTCCACTGTAGAGTATGACAGCCTTTCACTTGAGCTGCTATACCAGGTTATGGATCAGGCAGTCAATCAGTTGCATAAGAAGGAGAATTAGCTTTATTTTTGTCAAAGTGGCCTTCTTACTTGACTTTCAGCACATAAACTGTTATTGTACCTTGTACTTGGATGTACAGTCTTACTTTCCAAATTGGTTACTGGTAGACTATGTACTGTACATCTGCTCCAACATAGGTAGTTTTAGACAGTGAGATCCAGCCACTGAAAGTAAGCCACTAAACCTCTATGCTCCTCCATAATGTGTGCTTCCTACATGTATATTACAGTTGACACTATGCTGCAGTTAGGGCATGAATAGGTATGTAGTTTCCGAAGATGCACTGGTATGAAATTATTTTTTGTTATTAAGTACTGCCATTGTGCAATTAAATAGGACATCAAGAAGTTGGAAAAGGATATATGTTTAACAATGATGACCACACATCTTTACTACAGGATACTTTTCCTCAATGTTTATGATTTCTTAACGTAACATTTTGCAATTAGATTGTGCTGACTCTTTTTGATATAGCTTTTTCCCAGCTGTCATTTCATGAAAGCCATTTTTTAAGTGTTCTAATCATGAACATAAACAGTTAATGTGCTTAGAGAGGCCAGTAGGTCACATGCTCTTGGATTATTATTATTATTTTTTTTATATATCTACGGGAATTAAACTGAATTGAGCTGAATTTGTTGGGTTACCCAAAAAAATGAGCAACCCAAAGATGGGCAACTTTGTAAATGATCCTTTAAACCTTAGAGTGATTAATTGTTAGGAGATGGCCTTATAATCCTTCCCAGATAGATGAGTAGCAACAACAGCTTCTCTGAGGTTACTGCTGATGTCTTTTCTTCTTGACATCATGTATACAAACATCCATCAGCATTTTATGCTCCAAAACACAAAAACTTCAGTTTTTATAAAAGTAGTCATGTTTTATTCTTGTGCACAGTCGTCCTTATGCATGTTTCACAAATGTAAGCCCTGATAAAAAAAACACAGAATTAAGGGGTGAATGTACTTTCTTTTTCACATGACTGCTTTCATCCTAGGCATATAAAAATACTTAGAAATTAATCTTCTCTCTTTCACTCTTTCTTTAAGGTGAGCAAGACAGGTGCAGAAGGTTCTGTCCTGGATGAAGCCAAAAATATCAACAAATCACTTTCTGCATTGGGCAATGTGATATCAGCTCTCGCTGAGGGAACGGTGAGCTCAGCAACTAAAACAGAGTCAATAAATCAAAATATCCATGTTCAGTACATTGCAGCTTTTACCACTGTGGGCATACACAAAATTTTCAAAAATGTATTTCAAAAAATCTTTTTTTTTTTTGGATCTTTCTGTATGTAGAAGACCCACGTACCTTACCGAGACAGTAAGATGACCCGAATTCTCCAGGACTCTTTAGGCGGAAACTGCAGAACCACCATGTTTATTTGCTGTTCGCCTTCCTCATACAATGAGGCTGAGACCAAATCCACACTCATGTTTGGACAACGGTAATATAAAATACAAAAAAAAAGGAAAGGATTGATCATACATTATTTCTATTTTTTATACATATGCACTATACTGTATATACCCACCCACCTTTCTTAGTGCTAAAACCATAAGAAACACAGCATCAGTGAACTTGGAGCTGACAGCAGAGCAGTATAGAAGGAAGTATGAGAAGGAGAAGGAAAAGAACAAGAATTTGAAGGAATGCATCAAGAGACTGGAGGCTGAACTTAATTGTTGGCGTAATGGTAAGGCCTTTAGAAAGAATACCTGTCTTGTTCATTATAGACACACTTTCCTTACATTACCTCGGTATGTTTTCGAAAGATAGAGGCTGCATCTAAGCTTTAAATAGGGCTTAGGGCTATTCTCTGTTATCCTGGATGTTCCTATTCTTTCCATCTCAATTACAGAGCTTGACATTAGCAAAAGGGGAAGGGAAAGAAGATAAAAGAAAAGAACATATGGTCCATATTCACTTTCTGGCATGAAAAGGAAAACGGCTGAACATTTTTTTATTTGAACTTTAATTAAGAGTAAAACTTTATATCTATTCTGTTTTATACTTCTTTTTATTGCATTTTCCTAACAATTAATCAGATACATAGTTATAATATTAAACCTACAGACCAAAAATATTATTTAGTTGACATTCATTAGAGCAATTATCCAGTCCTGCATAAATATCTGTCTGTATGTCTTTCTTTATTTCTCTTAATTAAAGTAAATGCAAGCAAAAATGTATTTAAAAAATGTATTCAGTTACTACAGTAAAGTATTGTAATGGTTGGGGATAACATTACACATCTACAGTAATATGTATGTTAGTGAATTGTACATTTAAAATATATATAGAGGAAAAGTGTGTGTTTAGGTAAATTGGTATCACAAAATGGTGATATATAATGATGCAGGAGAGGCGGTCCCCCAAATGGAGCAGGACGCTGTGTGTGTCATGGACTCTGAGCTCATTGAAGATGTTGCTTTAACTAACAGCAGCAGTGGTCCTTCCTCAGTTCGCCCCACGGTTACAGAGGAAGAGCTCTGCCATCTTTACAAACAGCTAGATGACAAGGTAGGTAAATTTGGACTCTTGCTGCTTGGTTAAAAAAATAACTGTCTATATTCTCACTGAGAACAACAGATGAGGTCAAAGATAAAGAACCAGCTAGGCAAGGATATGTATGTTTAAGTAGCACTTAAAAAGGTGCATAGCCTTTGCCCTCAGATTATGGCAGTTAATAATTATGCTGTGAATAAAACCTGAGAAAAAACATTGTGTCAGTAAACTTTATCCCATCTGTCTGTGGTCCGATGAAATTTCTTAGTAAAATGCTGGGATATGTGCATTAGTGTAGCAGCGGATTATATAGAGAAATATTTTTTTTACATTTACTTTGTTCTGTTGTTCTGCGCATACAAAATTCTTGGTTTGACTTGAACATCCCACATACACAGCAAACAATTCTTAAAACAGACAAATTAGCAGCCTAAAAGGGTTAAAATCCCTGTATCCACACTGATACTTAAAATATCAATTTTCTTAGACAGATTTTTGCCTAAACCTTTTTTCATTTATTCAGTTTAATTAAGGATATAGAGAAAATGTGAGGTGGGAATTCACCCTGGATGAGACATCAGTCCGTCTTAGAGCATTCACTCTCTGATGCACAACCGTTTTTTGGAAGGTGGTAGAAAACCTCCACACTGGAGTTGTGAGGTGCCACTGCTATACAGTCCAACACGGTGCCCCCATGAACCTGTAATTATCTCACCCATTTTAATTTATTAAAAACATTTATTTTATGCCTATTTAAAAACTGTTTTTATTTAGTCACATATTTGCCTAAAATAAAAACTCCTAAAAAGGTCCCAATTTTGTATTTTATTTTATCTTTTTAAATTTTTTTTAAACAATTAATATAGGTCTCAGAGATCCCTTGAAGTGTCCAGCTGTATTGCGGTATTGCTCCAGCTGAAATAATCCATGAATAATGCATTTTCATACCTCAAACTCCTTCTCTTACTCATTTCATTGCCTGGGCATAGGTCAGCAGTGACTCATTTACACAGCAGAGCTGAGTGGATCTAAGCAAAAACTCTCACGCTACTGTATATATTAGGTCATATAAGGGGGGAAACTAATTTAATCATTTAAGACCTGGCCAATACAAAATGGAAAAAAGAAAAAAAAAAAAAAACAGGTTCCCACCCCCTGAATTTTGGTATTAGGGTTTGGCAATGTTTGTTTTTTTCTTATATGTTAATACGTAACTTTTTGCTTTTGCTCCTGTCCTCCCGAATGCAGGATGATGAGATTAACTTGCAGAGTCAACTGGTGGAAAAACTGAAGAAGCAGATGCTGGATCAGGAGGAGGTGGGGAACTGTGCTGTCTGTGAACTCTGTTCTTAGATGTCTCATTCACTATTCTGGTTTCTCCCCCTCAATATGCTAATCTCTGTAGATACTGTACTTTTTAATGTGGCTGTGGCAATCCTTTATGACTATTTCTGCATAATCATTTTTGTATGCAGTTTTTGGCATCATCACGTGCAGACAGCGAGCGGGTCCAGTGTGAGCTCGGGCTCCTTCAAGCCGAGAGTGAGAGTGCTAAAGCAGAAGTTAAGGAGGTTCTTCAGGCTCTGGAGGAACTGGCGCTTAGCTATGACCAGAAAAGTCATGAGGCTCAAGACAAGAGTATGGAGAACAAATTGCTTACCCAAGAGCTTGCTCAGAAAATGGTAAACCCCCTCTTTATTATTGCTAAACTACTGTCTCATGGGGTTCCATAGTAGTGACTTTTCTACTAATATAATAACTACGTATCTACTAATTCAGTATATTTTAACATGGCTAGGGGTCATTTATGTTTCAGACAGATTTGATGTGCTTGGAGACAGAATTCTCGAGGCTACAGGAAGTGAACAATCAGCAGAGGAAACGCATTACTGAGGTTTTAAATACACTGTTGAAGGACCTGAGTGACTTCACCCTCATCTTGGGCAGTGGTGAAATCAGGCTGGTATGTTTATGCATATGTATGTGGAGGCTTTCCAACATTCCAGAATTTGATCCTGAACTGGCATGAACTTCAGACTGTAGCTAAATTTTAATTTCCTGACAAAGAAGCTGTCAAAGTTTGGTGTGCCACAACATGGTTTGGGAGAAATCGTAGCCATCTAAACATTTTTTTTTATCATGCTTGAAAACTTGTAGCCATGTAGGTGCTGACTCAAAAATATTGTAACCATTTATAATTAGATGGTGGATTTAGTGGTTTCTAGGTGGTTGTAGGTATAGAAACTTTCTGATATGCATGATTGCTGTTAACATATGAGTAACTATAGGAGTTCTTGACAAGCTTTATCAATTTATAGCAAATTAAAAGGTGTAGTAGGTACTTAGTTATATTTGGTAGGTAAATAATGACAGTTGATAAAGTCATGTATGGATGGATAATTAAAAGAGTAAAGATGAGGCTCTAGAACTGGTGCATTGTCCCAGATGAAATAATGTAGGACTGCCTCAAAATTCATCCACAACCACATATCATCAGCCAGTCAGTTGGGAATTGGACAAAAATGTGTGTTACAACAGGACAGTAACCCCAAACACACAATCCAACAATAAGCTTTTGAAGACTCAGCTTTATCAAGATTTTGTGGATGAGGCTTAAAAGTTGCATCAATGCGAAGAAACAAACTAATATAAAACTACCCGTTTTGCCAAGAAGGACGGTCGATTATCCAACCAGATTTTTGCCAGAGGCTTGTTATTGACAAAAAAAGCCTCTGCTGTTCTGTATGTATAATTTTGTCCCTGTGTTGATCCCCCCACCCTCCCCCCCCCCCCAAAAAAAAAAACCAACAACTAATCTTAACATTTTATACCGCACACATAGTCAATTTGTATTTAATTAGGCATATTCATATTTCCTTAGTGATTTAAGGCATGTGAGTCAAAGAATTTCAATATGGGACAATTCAGCCCACCCTAGCAAAAAGTTGAGGAATGTAGGAAAGCCCCCATAGACCTACAGTGCTTTATCTTTTACAGTATATACATTTCTTTCTAGTGACCTAGTGACCCTTGTTTAACAATCCCTGTTTGCACAGATGGCATCCTTTATTTCTGTACACTGCTTTTCTCCCACTTTTTTTTTTTTGCATCATTATTTGCCTCCATAGCCACATGATCTCTCTGGTGTGTTAGAGGGAGAGTTTGCTGTGGTGTGCGTTTACATTAGTAAGGTAAAGTCAGAGCTGAAGTCCCTAGTAAACCGCTGCAGGCAGCTTGAGAATTTGCAGTCAGACAGCCAACGCAAGATGGAGGAGACTGAGAGAGAACTGTCGTCTTGCCAACTGCTCATATCCCAGGTGAGAAGGCATAAATGCACACTCACATCCACTATTTAAAAACTCTGTCATGTTAACTATGTTTTTCTCATTCATATGTAGCATGAGGCAAAGATTCGGTCTCTGACTGAGTACATGCAGAATATGGAGCTGAAGAAGAGACAGCTGGAGGAGAACTGTGACTGTCTTGTGACTGAAATTGCAAGATTACAGAATGCAGGCAAGCCTGAGCAAACACTACCTAGGTAACATGCACAAAAGACCATGGCAGGGATCAGATGCATTTCAGGGATCCTAAGGCCAAATATTTTGATATGCTTAAAATCTTTGTCCAAGTAACAATAAATTTACAATTTAATAGAAATGGAATAAACCTAAAAAACTAAAATCAACCACTCATATATTAAACTGCCACAATTATATTGAAAATAGTAAAGAGCCTGTATAGAGCTAACCAGGGATGAAGCGCTAATTTCTCATATTTGTATGACCAGAAACACCATCTACAATTGAGTGTTCAACAATAGCTGTTTTTTTTTTTTTTTCACAGAGAGCCTTCAAGAAAATCAGCAAGACCATGGGGAATCTGGAGAAGCTAAGGTGAACACAAGTACAGTACATCTGTATTAAATATGAATGAATAAACATTATCTTACCATGTGTAATATGTAGTAGTAGTAGTTCTAAATATGTATGTGTCGATGCCACAAATATTTCCATTAGCTTCTGCTCCTTGTTGCTAGTGAAGTTGAAGTATTTTGTTTAATATGGTTATAATGTTTTCATGTGAAACAGCACCGAGTCAATCATCTTGAACCCCAGCACAAACAACTAGCACGCCTACGTGATGACATCAACAACAAGCAGAAGATAATTGACGAGCTCACAGAGTTAGTGTTAACAAAATTTTTTCCTTCTAATATTTTAGTTATTATTTTTGCTGTACTCTCTCTTTTTCTCAATATTTCTAGTGACAATCAGAGGCTCGTTGTTGAATTACAACAATTGCGTGTGGAGTTTGTTAGCCTGAAAAGTCGAGAGTGTGAGAAAAGTGCTCGGCTGGAAGAGCTCAAGTAAGTTTTTTCATTCAAACACAATTATTTACTGAGCCCTCAAAGCGACACAGGTAAAAAAAAAATGTACGGAATAAAATTAAGCTAGGAAAAAAATCTGTTTATTTTAAGGAAAAATGTTGCTTTTTTGTTTGTGAGATCTCGCCAACATTTAAGATTTACAAAACACTTGTAAATCAAAGCAAATTTGCCCATAAAAGAAATAATGGAAACTCTATCTAATTATTTGTTCCACAACCCCAAAAAATAAATACATAAAAATAATTAATCCAAAAAATAAAGTAAAAATAAAACAAATTAACCTGCACTTTACCTTTAAAAAAAAGTAAAAATATATCCCAACAGATAAGTGTTTCCGTTTATGCGTGCAGACGCTGTGCGTGTGTGTGAGTGTGTGTAAAGCTAAAGTAAGAGAAGACTATTACTTTCAGCCCCTACTGGTTCCCCCTTCACACACATAAACATTATTACACACACATTAACGGAAGTAATACACACACATTAACGGAAAGACTGTTTTAAATCACTGCTGTAAATTAAAACCAACCAACAAATGAACCTGCACTTTACCTTGGAAAAGAATCGCGACAGAGCAGTGTTTTTGTGTAGAGCAGAGTGTGTGTGTGTTTGTGTGCACCCCCTCTCTGCCTCACACACACACACACAGTAAAGGTGAGAGAGAGAGAGAGAAAGAGAGAGAAAGAGAGAGAGTGTGAACTGGCACGTGCTCACATAACGACAGGCTGAGGGAGAAAATGGATCTTTAACTTTTCTAATGAGACTTTCTTTTGCTTAACACGCGTGCACACGAGTGTTATAAGAAAAAGTACATGCAAGCTGTACACGCATGCACGAATGTTAATTATACCAGTGAGAGACGCGCACTAACACCGAGCAGGGCAGACGATTACCCACAATTACCCACAAAAATATTGGGTCAGTTGTAATCACATGACTTTCGTAGAAGAAGCGCATGCGTGATACATGATACTCAGTACAAGTAAACCAAGACTTGCTCATTTTTCAAGTCACAGTTGATTAAAAATCATTGGTCCTCTTGTGGAACACTCGCTAACCATGTTACTCGCAATCTGAAGTTTTACCGAGGTATATCTAAAGATTTCATACATTTTACTTTTGAAAATTTTACAGGTAAAGCCCAAGGATAGCCCAAGGCATTAATAATGTTATGGCATGGGGCCATATTGATAATACATCTGATTAAAAGAATTTATAGATTTTTGTGGGTTACTAGCAACAGTAGTAGATGTTGTGGCAGAAGGTTCTTGCAGTTTTAGAAGCCCACAGGTGGCCATGGGTTTATGATGATCGTACAGTATGGGGCCAAACGGGTAATATCAGATTATACTGACTTATTTGGGTCACGAGTCATCATTATGGCAGTGTTTGCTATTTTATTAGTTGAAACAGTTTTAGTTAAAGCGGTAGTAGACACCCTTTATGGGAAAGGCCCAAGGATAGCTGTAAGACATTGGCTAATGATGATATGGCATGGGACCATATTGATAATACTGTACATCCGATTGAAAGGATACAGTCTTAGTATCATTGGTGACACTGTGAGTGTGTGCTTTGTGATTAATTGGCAGCCTGTATACAGGATAAAGTGGTATAGACAGTGAGTAAGACTATGCTAAAAATAGCATCAGAATGATATGAAATTTTATTCATATTTATTTCTTATTATAAGCTTTAATTCTCTTTTTAAGGTCACTGGCAATCGTATAAGCATTTCACTACATATCGTACTGTGTATGACTTTGTATGTGACAAATAAAATTTTAATTTGAATTTAGAGACATTTTGCCTCTGATATTTTATCATATTTTACATATTGAATGGGACATTTGATATGAACAGTGATTACAGTGTTCACTCACATTAATTATCATTAGAGATGCTTTAAAATTATCATTGAAGTTTAGGTTTAACTTTACTGTTGTGCTTGGCCACATTCTGACTTGTTAAATAGAACAGTAATGTGGTAAAACTGTAACAAAAATTTTTATTGAATTTTGTCCCTGTACATAAAAGCATAATGCTTTTTTTATACAGTGGATATAAAAAGTATCTAAACACCTGTTAAAATTGCAGCCAACCAAGTTTAATTTAAGTAAAGTTAAATATACTTAACTATGTGATATGGCAACGAAAGAGACTTCAAGCACTTTTCTACTTCTAATACAGCACTCAGTGTTTGGGTGAGTGTCTACTAACTTGGCATATCTTTATTTTAGAGTTTCTTTCCCTCTTCCTTGAAGAAAAATATTTGGATATGTAAAATTGTATGTACATATATCTTCTATGCATTGCACTTTTTAGGTAAGTGAACAGGATTTTTGTAAAAAAAGGAAACATACTTAATATTTCATAATAGTTAATAATAAACTATATTTAATAAGATTAATATCATCATCACTTAATATTAAAGACCTCTCTCCTTCTTTGTTTGTTTGTTTATGTAAATACTTTATCAACTGGCCAGTTAGCTGTAGAAGGGTGAGCTGTCAGTCATAAGCTGTCTGTCAAAACCTCCTTTAAAGCTCACAATAAAGTGTTTGCATTGCGCTTAACAAATTTATTAATTGGTATTGTGTGAAAGGGTGTTTCTAATCCAATACCACCAACTCACAATACAGAACCACAAAATAGTCACCTCCATTTTGTGGACAGCTGTCACAACTAATTTGGAGCCAGGCACTTTTTTAGATACTGCTGATGCTTGGTCATTATTACCTGGGGGTCTGTTATAGGCATAGCAACCTCTTATTCCTTTTCCATATGCTGCCCTGTCATCCATATGCATAAGTGACTTGAGCTGCTTTCTTGGCTTCTGTGTTTATTTGTCATTGTTGGACGTGGGCGTTCAGGACTGGAAAATTGTTTAGGTTGCAGTATTTGGGTCAGATTTGTGTCTAAATTAATCTTGTCATGTGTCAGCACAAGCACCACTGCTGTCAGTGCAGGGTGACATCTAGCCACAAACACCAATTACTGAATTAAAAATTCAAATCATTGCTAAGACTCAAAGACCTGACTAATTTGCTAACATCAGTTATGTTCACCAGTGTGTCTTTCTTTGCTCTATACATAAATGTATAATCTGCCTGCTTCCATAACTTTCTTCGTGGGGCCAACATGACAAGATCTACTGTAGTACAGTGAATGTTCAAGCTTAATATTAACTAGCCAGGCTACATGTGTAACACTTGTTTTGTATGTATAATGTAGCACACATACGGTATATTGGTGCCACAATAAATTTTGTGGGTGCTCGTGAATTTTTGTTAGTGGCAGTGATCCAGCTTTAGAAATGGGAGCACCTCTGCTATATGAGGAATGTTGAGCACTGCAAGTAGTACAAAATATACTTAACATCAGGTCATTCAAGTACACTTACAATTGTCTGAATATTTTTACGAGACAATAAACATTACATTGAAACTGTTAAAATACTGAGTGATGTACTTTAATTTATGATACTTGTTTATTTATTTATTTTTGGATGTACTTTTTTAAATTTGGGTTTAGGAACTTTGTTTATTTCTCTTTAAAAACAAACAAACAAACAAACATAGTCTTATGTACAATAGTTTGCAAAGTACAGTATAATAATATGCCAAATTACTGTACTGATTTTTTACAAGTTTACACAAACTTAAAAGATGCTAATGCATTACATTTGACCTTAAAGAACAGGAATTATAGAATAGTATTTGCAAAAGTTTGGACACCCCACTAAGTGTTTTTTTGTAGCCAGGTAGGAGTATTTTGGTTCTTGTTTTAGAGGTAATTGGTGTTAATATTCAATTTTCTTTTATTTTCAGTATGCCATTTATACTAAAAAAAAAAATCTAGTTTTGGCCATAGTGGATAGACCCAATATTTATTTTACACTATGTTTAAGTCAGAGAAAGCCATTCCAAATGGTTAATCTTGCAATACTGGAAATTGGTCATATAATATTTTATGGTATGTTTTGGGTCCTTGGTCCTGTTCTTGAATCCACTCCTGTGCCATGTTTGTCTGTGACTCTGGGTGCCACACATCCCAAAGAATAACATATCCACCCTGAATGCCTAACAGATGGCAATATGTTCTTTTCATCAAAATACTCACCACTCTTCTGTAAATTCTGGCTGCCTCAGATCCCAGATGTCTTTTTATGTAATCCCAAACAGACTCAACGATGTTGAGATTAGAGCTCTGTGGGAGCAAAACCATCACTTTTAGGACTTCTTGATCTTTACACTGAAGATAGTTCATAATGACATTGGCTGTGTGTTTTGGGTCATTGTCCTGCTGCAAAATTAATTTGGGGCCAATCAGACACATCGCTGTACTACATGGTGGATAAGCATCTGCCTGTATTCCGCAGCACTGAGGACACCATTAATCCTGACCAAATATCAACAACTCCATTTTGCAGAAATGTAGGACTTGCAATGAACCTTCAACGTGCATCACTGTTGTCTTCATTATTCTACTAGCCATTAGGTCTGCAACTGAAGCCGCAGAAAGAGCCACAAGATGGCTTTGGATTAAGAGGGCTGACCCGTGGATAAATGCTGCTGGGACACAGGCCGGAGTCTGATCAACTCTGGTTGGGTCGCCTGGGTGAGGGTGTCTGATGTTGAAAGACCCGAAACACCCAGTGACCCCAGGTTACATCACTGATGATGTGTCCAAGCGCATCAGCAAGATGTATCTTTCACCTGTCAATCTGGTTTAGCCAGTGACGCTCAGGAACAGACTGGGTGGCAACCAGGGACAGTCTGGTGACAACTGGAGAGACAGTTGACAGCTCGGAAAGACGACAACCGGGGCAGGGAGGGTTAGCACCCCAACCTGCGTCTTCCGTGAGGAAGAAACCCAAGCGTGCTACGGAAAAGCCTTCTGAGATATACCCCCAGGGGAGCCCGAGAGGGGGGGAGAATGAGAGCCCCATTCGGACTGACCACACGGCATTGACATACGGCAATGGAAATTTGACTACGAATGCACAATGCATCTGCGGAAAAGTGTGTAAGAACTCGCGTGGCCTTAAGATACATCTGGCCAGAATGAAGTGTGGGGACCAGAGGAGCACACTGCAACGCACAGGACCTAGTCCTGGTGAGACGCAGGAGGGGCCAGGCCAGGAAGCACCCCACAGTGCCCAGCCCCTCCGAGCAGTAAAGCCTCTGTACCCGTGCAGGTCATTCCATCAGAAGCAGATCAAGTGGCCTTCAGCCAACAGCCAGGCAGCATGGGCACAGTTTGACACAGATGTGAGCCAGATCCTGGAAGCCACCGCTAAGGGAGAAGTGGACAGGCGCCTCAAGACCATGACATCCATCATAGTCAGCTACGCAGTAGAGAGGTTTCCCGAAGGAAGAAGACTCAAAGGACATCAGTCAGTTTAGGATAATCTCGCTGCTAAGCGTCGAAGGCAAGATTTTCTTCAGAATCTTGTCAAGACGTCTAACTGAGTTCCTTCTGAAGAACAGTTATATAGACACCTCTGTTCAGAAGGGTGGGATTCCTGGAGTGCCTGGATGCCTGGAACATACAGGAGTGGTTACACTACTCATCAGAGAGGCTCGTGAAGGGAAAGGAGACTTAACCGTACTGTGGCTGGACCTAGCCAATGCGTATGGCTCCATACCTCACAAGCTGGTTGAGGTCGCCCTCTTGCGACATCATCCCACTAAAGTCAAAGATCTTATCCTGGACTATTACAGCAATTTCAGGCTAAGAGTCACTGCTGGGTCAGGCACATCGGACTGGCATCGACTTAAGAAGGGCATAATAACAGGCTGTACAATCTCAGTCATCCTTTTTGCACTCGCCATGAACATGATAGTCAAGTCAGCAGAGGTGGAGTGTAGGGGACCCCAGACAAAATCTGGAGTACACCAGCCCCCTATAAGAGCGTTCATGGATGACCTAACTGTCACCACCACATCTGTCCCGGGCTGCAGATGGATTCTGCAAGGGCTGGAGAAGCTCATCACATGGGCAAGGATGAGCTTTAAGCCAGCAAAATCAAGATCTCTGGTGCTCAAGAAGGGGAAGGTGACAGATAGGTACAGCTTCTCGCTGGCTGGAACCACTATCCCGTCTATTACGAAACAGCCAGTCAAGAGCCTAGGGAAGCAATAGCAGCCTCAAGGACACTGCATCCATTCAGAGAACCAGCAAGGAGCTGGGGGGCTGGTTGAGATGTGTTGACAGATCTGGCCTGCCAGGGAGATTCAAGGCTTGGATTTATCAACATTCCATTCTGCCCCGCATCCTGTGGCCGCTGCTAGTGTACGCAGTACCCATGACGACTGTAGAGGCCATGGAGAGAAAGATCAGCAGTTACTTGCAAAGATGGCTTGGCCTACCCCGAAGCCTGAGCAGCGCTGCCCTGTATGGCAGTAGTAACATCCTGCAGCTTCCGTTCAGTGGACTCACTGAAGAGTTCATGGTAACCAGGACTCGGGAAGCCCTGCAATACAGGGAATCCAGGGATGGAAAAGTGGCATCGGCTGGCATCCAGGTGAAGACAGGTCGGAAATGGAGGGCCGATGAGGCTCTGGAAGTGGCCGAGTCGCGACTGAGGCAGAAGGTACTTGTCGGGTCCATTGCCTCAAGGTGCGCAGGAATTGGATATTTTCCATCAACCAGGGTGGACAATGCCCAAGGTAAACAGCGGCAGCGCCTCATTCAGGAGGAAGTGAGGGCAGGTGTGGAGGAAGAACGAGCCAGCAGGGTGGCGGGAATGGGGCAACAAGGAGCATGGACTAAATGGGAGAATGTTCTTCAGCGGAAGATCACCTGACCCAACATTTGGAGAGCAGACTCCCTCAACATCAGGTTCCTAGTCCAAGCTGTTTATGACGTCCTACCAACTCCATCCAACCTCCATGTCTGGGGCAAAGCAGAGACACCATCCTGCACTCAGTGTCCAGGACGGGGGTCCCTGGAACACCTCCTCAGCAGCTGCCAAAAGGCCTTGGAGAGGGGCGTTATTGCTGGCGCCACGACCAGGTGCTAAAGGCGGTTGCTGAGAGCATAGCCAAGGCCATTAACATCACCAAGGACCACAGCAAGCCTAAGACCATCAGGTTTCACAGAGCTGGAGAGAAGCCCAATATCACAGCAGGACTGGCAGCTGGAAGTGGATCTGGGCAAACAGCTGAAGATCCCATCAAGGATAACATCTACACGGCTCCAACCAGATATGATCATTGTTTCTAATTCCACCAAGCAGTTAATCATTTTGGAACTCACAGTTCCCTGGGAAGAACGCATGAAGGAGGGAAATGAGAGGAAGCGTGCCAAGTACCAGGAGCTAGTGGAGGAATGCAGGAGCCAAGGCTGGAAGACCTACTGTGAACCCCTGGAGGTGGGATGCTGAGGATTTGCAGGGCGGTCCCTCTGCAAAGTGCTCACCATGCTAGGCCTCACTAGTGAGGCAAAGAGGAAAGCCATTAGGTCTGCAACTGAAGCCGCAGAAAGAGCCACAAGATGGCTTTGGGTTAAGAGGGCTGACCCATGGATAAATGCTGCTGGGACACAGGCCGGAGTCTGATTAACTCTGGTTGGGTCGCCTGGGTGAGGGTGTCTGATGTTGAAAGACCCGAAACACCCAGTGACCCCAGGTTACATCACTGATGATGTGTCCAAGCGCATCAGCAAGATGTATCTTTCACCTACTCATTGTACATTTAGCCCTTCAGCAGACAACTTGCTTCCTGCTACAGACAAACATTTCAGGCTAATCAGGCTAAACAGAAAAAAAAGTATTCAATTTGCAAGAGGGTATAAAAAAGGTCATGTGGTCTTGGAAAAAGGTCATGGTCAAGGTTTTTTCTACACTGGTGGTATGAGCATATTTCAAGATAAAAATGCTAGGATTCATTTGTCTGAAATTGTGAAAGAAGTTTAGAGAGCAGGAGATGAGATTTTCATGAGTATATACTGTATATAAAATGGAACTGCATGGATATTATTTATAGCATCCTGCTGCCTTGTAGGCATCAGTAAAAATTTATTTTCAGATTTTCGTGTGAGTCAGAGAAGTTATTATCCTTTGATAATGATTAATGAATTCCTGAATATTGAATCCTAATGAATCAACTGAAGCTTAACTTAAAGTTTATTTCAGTGAAGTTAAATAAAGTAAAGTTCAGAGTGTTATGTGGTGGAGAGAGCGCATGGTGTTAGTGCGCTGGGTGATTGAATAGAGCTCTTATGCAAGGCGTCGGCAGGGAGGCTGTGTGTGTGATCTGCGGAAGTGCTTTGTGTAAACTTTCCGGGAAAGTTTACCGTTCGGAGATAACATGGGTTTAATAATAAAACTAAATGAACTGAAACACCAATGTAAATGCAAATCCCCTGCTTTCTCTAAACAGGGTTAATCCTTTTTCCTTTTTTTTTCAATTTTATCTTTTCAGTTTTTCTCTTTTTTCAGTTTTTTCTTTTTACTTTTCTTGTCAGTTTTATATTTTTTCTCTTCTTTTTTCAGTTTTATCTTCTCTTTTAATGTCAGTTGTATCTTTTTTCTTTTCTTTTCAGTCTTTCTTTTTCTTTTCTTTTCAATTTTATCTTTTTTTTCTCTTTTCTCCCTATATCAGAGGATCACTCCACAACCTGGTGCTTACTAAATGTCCACACATCTACTGCTTTAAAAAAAAAAAAAAAAAAAATTTATAGACATGCATCCAGGTGTTGTGCATTCTCCTTAATTGTCATCATGGAAGCGTTGCCTAGTGACAGCATGAGAGGGCGGCCGTGGGCCTGCCCGACTGGAAACCCATAGCGCAGTTGACCGTGGATTTGTGGATTTGCCTGTTACGAGACTGCTGTTTAAACCCCTATTCTGCAACTAAGACAGTGATCTACTGTGTGTTCTGATACCTTTCTATGGGAAACAGCAGTAACCTTCTCAACAATTTGCACTGCAGTATCGGCCTACACAGGCCACAGTTCAATCCTCATGTGCATTAGTGAACCTTGGTCATCCATGGCCCTGTCACTGGTTAATTGGTTTTCCTCCCCTGGACTACTTTTGGTAAGTCCTGACCACTGGAGACCAGTAACATCTTACAAAAGCTGCAGTGTAGTTCTCTAGTCATCACAATTCAGCTGTTGGTAGTCCATCAAAGCCTAATGATTGCCCATTTTTTCTCCTGCCAACACATCAACTTAAGGCACACAATATCTATTTGCTGCCCACCCACTTTCAGGCACCATTGTAATGAGATATCGTACTGTAGATACTATGACAAGGGCCAGATTGTAATGGCTAGATGACTGGGTCAAAGAAGCTCAATAAGTGCAGGTCTTGTGATATTTTCCTGGTCTCCAGTGGTCAGAACCTCCCAAAAGTAGTCCAAGTAAGGAAAACCGGTAAACTGACAACAGAGTCATGGGCACCCATGGCTCACTGATGCATATTGGGAGTAAAAGAAAAATTGATATAAACCTTGACACCAGCTTGCAGAAGACTGACCCCTCTCCAAGCTGTTTCCACTATCAGATGTTATTGTTAACATCACACAACATTGAACAAAACAGTGTTTACACTGTTTATTAATCAGGATCCTGTCCACAAAAGGCTTATTTATGCCTGTTTGTAGCAAAGGTTAGCGTGTCTGGTCTAATTTCACAGGAAAGGAAATGCAACACAACTTAAACTCAGAAAAAGTCAAAGAGCCCAAGTCTCCCTTCAAACTCCCTAGATCCCAAACCGATCGAGTAGGCAGGGGATGCTATGGAAAAACAAGTCTGATCCATGGAGGGTCTACCTCGTAACCCACAGCACTCAAAGGATGCTGCCACCATCATTGTACCACAACACATAACCAAAAATCTTGTTGGGATGCTTACATACAATTGTATTTTTTACAAATAAATCACTTAATGAGTATTATCAGCTCTTAATAAATCTCATAATTATTCAGTCATGCATGGTAACTTAATAGATTTAAACAAGATGATATTCTTGAGCTCATTTCCAGCCATCATTACAAAAACCTCATAATCACAAGTACTTAGAATGGATTGAACTGGAATATAATTGGTACAGTGGAAACTTGGTTTGTGAGTGTTTTGCAAGACAAGTAAATTTTTTAAATTAATTTTAAATTGTTATACGAGTGAGGGCTTGATATACAAGTACTGTAGTACGCATGCGCTTTGTCTGCTGAGCGTCACATGATCACAACTGAGCCAATAGTTCTTCTCTCTTTTGCGATGTGGAATTGTGGGTAATCATCTCCCATAGTCAGTCTCAGTGCACGTGCGACACTTGTGTAGTCAAATAAAAAAATTTTATTCGTCACATACACAGTTATACACAGTATGATATAAAATGAAATCCTTATACGACTGCTAATGAAAGAAGTTTTAAGAAAGTTTTAGTGTGAAGAAAGAGTAAGAGAAGTAAAAACTTTTAAATTTACATATATACAAGCAATAAGATAATGAAAATAAAATAGTAGAATAAAATAGAAATACACAAAATTTAAGAATATATAATAAAAAAAAATATATATATAGTAAAATAAAATATAGTTAAAATGTAATGTAGTGTAAAACTAGTTATTGTTCCAGTTATTGGCAGGATAATGTGCAGAATAATGTGCAAGGTTGCAGTTCAATTTCACAGTGTACTGTGCACAGTGTACAGTGTGCAAAATGTACAAATGCGCGAATGTTCCATGTGTGAATGTATGTGTGTAATGTGTGTGTCCTAGTACAAAGTTCGCAGGCCTGAGGTGTGCAAAATGTGCAAGCGTGAGAGTCCTTTGTGGTGTTGTGATTGAGAGCCCTTACAGCCTGCGGGAAGAAGCTCCTCGTCAGTCTCTCTGTGTTGGCCTTGGGAGCAGAAGCGCTTTCCTGAGCGCAACAGAGAGAACAGTCCATTGTTGGGATGGCTGAGGTCTTTAACTATCTTCCTGGCTTTGGTCCAGCACCGCTTGCTGTAGATCAATTGAAGGTCAAGGAGCTCGGTGCAGATGATGCGTTCAGCTGATCGCACCACCCTCTGTAGGGCTCACCTGTCCTGTATGGTGCTGTTCCCAAACCAGGTTGAGATGTTTACCATCAGGATCCTCTCTATGGTGCAAGAGTAGAAGTTCCTTAGCACCTTAGAGGGCAGTTTAAAGTCTCTTATGTAACATTGTGACCACATGTGTGTGTTCCCTAGTAAAGAAAAAAGTTTAAAAGGCTATAGCAGTGCGAGAGATGAATCTGTTTAAAGGAGTGATTCCATTAGTGTTTGTGTGTGTGTGAAAATCGTACACAGTAGCCCTCCTGCTTCTACTCTCTTCTAACACCAGTCAAGATTCTTTTAAAACGTAAAGTGCAGGTTAATTTCTTTTAATTTGACCTTATATTTTGTATTAATTATTTTTATATGAAAATGTTTAGGTCGTGGAACGAATCATCTGAGTTTCAATTATTTCTCATAGGGATTTCCTTTTGATATACGAGTATCTTCCTATACAAGGATGCTTTCGGAACAAATGATGCTCTCAATACAAGGTCTAACTGTATATTTAATACTGCTGTCCAGTAAAAACAAACAAAAAAAAAAAACATGAACAGTGCACTGCATAGAAATCTGCACATGACTGATACCAGTGAAGTCTAACACAATGTGTTGGGCTTATGATTTCTGTGAGCAGATATCTTAATGAACGCCATGAGCAGGCTAAGCAGGACATGAAAAGGCTGGAAGAAACTGTAGTGAGTATTCAGCTTTTAGCACATAAGCCTGAAACGTAAATCATGAAACTATAGTAATTCTGACTATCACTTCCTCCCCTACCCCAACTCCCTACCAAGGCTTGTGAACTCCAAAGCTTGCACAACCTGAGGAAGCTTTTTGTTCAAGACCTCACTGCTCGAGTTAAACGAGTAAGTACGAAGAAATATGAAATGACATGTTGGTTGCACCACTAAAATCCTCTTCAAAATAGTGATATCTGTATGGTTACTGCAGAGCTCTGAAATGGAACTCGATGATAGCGGAGAGCTTTCTACCCAGAAGCAGAAGATTTCTTTTCTTGAGAACAATTTGGAACAGCTTACAAAAGTACACAAACAGGTCAGTGTAACAAAAATGAGTTTGCTGAAGGTATTATTACATGATGTAGGGAAGGCATTCTCAATTAATTCTTATTTCCGCAAGAGTGATTTTTTTTATTTGTCTTTTACTCTCTGTCTCTCAGTTGATTCGTGATAATGCAGATCTGCGTTGTGAACTTCCTAAACTGGAGAAACGTCTCCGTTCTACAGCTGATCGAGTTCGCGCACTGGAGGGTGCACTAAAAGAAGCCAAAGAGGGTGCCATGAAAGACCGACATCGCTACCAGCAAGAAGTTGAACGCATTAGAGAGGTCATGAGAACCAAGAACTTCTTCCATCGCCCTAATGCTGCACTGATTGGTCAGTTGATATGAACAAAGCACCCATCAATCTGTTTAATAACTTAGGTTTAAGATAAGCTGACAATTAAAATTTACAGATGTAAATGCTATATTTACAGCAAATTTGCCAGGTTATCCAAAAAAGATACATGCAGATGTGTAATACTGTAATACCTCTTTAAATGATAAGTCTAGCAAAAATAATAATAATAATTGCACAATATAATTTTTCTGATTTTGTTTGGAATAAAGACAGGCCAATAGGATGTGCATACAGTACCTAACCAATCATACCCATGTACTTGCTGAAGCCTTTGCGCTAGATTTTGGTTCCTGGTTATGTGGGTTTTTCTCCTTGAGCCACAAGTGCATTAGTGAGGTCAGACAGTGGTGTCAGGTGAGGAGGCCTGGAATGGAGTCACCATTCCATTTCATCCCAAAGTTCTTCAGTGGGGTTGAGGGGCTGTTCCACACCCACCTTGGCAAACTATGTCTTCATAAACCTTGGTTTAGGCAGAGGGCCACTGTCATGCTGGAGCAGGCTTTGTTCCCCTTAGTTTCAGTAAAGGATAAAATGCATACAAAGAAATTGTAGAAATTGCTTCAATTCGTAGCAACAGGTTGAGGAAGACTGAAATAGAGGCGTGAACAGTCAGGTGTCCACATACTTTTGGCCATTTAGTATATATTTTTTAGTTTAAGTGCATGGTTCTTATTATTGTTAACATTTTGCATATTTTCTTTTCTTAGCCAAACCTGTTCGGCCTGGGCACTACCCTGCATACTCACCAGTCAATCACATGTTTGTGCGCACCAGTGATCCAAGAATCACATTTAGCAATGCACTGTTTCAGAGAGGCACTCAACCTCATACTAACACCAAATCGAATTACACGGACAAGTAAGTTATGCTAAAACTCTATATATGGATATACATATTATTTATTTTGATTGACAGTTTATGCAATTTGCCAATTGTAGAGCTCTTGAAGACAGACACAGCGCAGCAAATGAATCGCTAAACTGCACTCACAAACCCAACCCTGTCAATGGTAAATGACTCTATGATCTAAACTGCAGTTTCTGAGTTAAATTGATTACAGGTTACCTGTAGCAACTTCATTTCTATTTATAAATATTATGTGGTATTTATTCACAGGGAATTCCACAGATATCAATGACAACAGGTAGGTCTAAAGCATTACCTAAATACCTTAAGTGTTGTACACACAGCTTTCTGTTTTTGTACCTTACTGTTCTTCTCTGCCACGGGATTGTTCTGTCTTGCCCTAATAAAAAATCCGGCGATGACGTCTGATTCCTGCTATAGCGTACCTCTTAGTGACTGTTCGGTGTGTAGCAGTGATGGGACCAGCAGTGCTCCTCCTGACCAGAGCAAACAGCAAGAACAGGAACAAGCGACCAGCTAATCACCTAGAAAATGTACCAACTAAGGTACACAAAATACACAAGAAGCACAAAGGATACAGATATACTGTAATTTAAACAACACTCTTAACTTGGTAGTATTCAGTAAACAATATTCCATTTATTACTGAATCTTGTTCCAACATTTAGGTATGTTATAATTTATTGCCATGGGATCATTAGGAAAATGAATGCTTGTCTTTGTTATAGATAACATGTTGTATGTTCCTTTCTGTATACATGCATGTTGTTTGCAAAAGGTCTCTGCAGAAAAGTTTGCCTCGTTTCTATATTCTGCAAATACAATATAAAATAGCTTTTAATATTTACCAGCAGATGGTGCTGTTTTGTGTTTTGAAGATCCGCATTTGTGGTACTGTGGATACAGTATCGAACTCAAATACTGCAGAAGTCTCTTGAGATAATGAATAAAGCAAAAGGCATTATGATGTAAGATGGCAATTTTATCAAAAGGCAGTTGTCTGTATTTACAGTATGTTTTCTAAAGTTATATTAAGATGAAAAGTCACATGCCCAGGCACCATGGATGGTAGATCAGGCTAAAATCCTTTGACTATTAACTGGTAAATAAAGACCATTCGTTCACAGACGTTACTCAGTATGGGCCTTAAGTGTCCGTCTCTGTGTACTTGTTTTCTGATTAGCCTGTTAGAATGGGAGAACTTTGGAGGTCGTATACTAACTGTACATTCTGTACATAATAAAGATGTAAAGATAAATAATGGATATTTGTTGTGCTACAGGAGATTACTCTGGTACAAAATGTTTCATTTGGGTTTGAAATGTTTATTCAATGACGTTCAACTGAACGCAGTCATGAACAAGCAAATTTCTTGTGCTTTTTGTAATCTAAAGTTGTTTTTTGACAGAGAACTTTGGAGAATTGAAGTGTTTTTATGGGTGGGCATAATGTAGTTCAGACCTAGGGTCTGCATATATATATCTGCATATATATATATATATATATATATATTGCTAACTAATCTTTGAAGGGTGTTCAAGTCAAACTAAGACTTGTGATGAAATTTCTTGTGAATGAAGGCATAAAACTGACATTTACAGGAAAATTTAACTCTTAGACGCAGTAAAACATTTGTTTGGTTCATCCAATCCATGAATGACGATGCTGGTGGAGGCGGCTCGGGACCTACTGCAGTCGTTCCCATGAACATTCATCGAGAGGAATGCCTGATACTTTAAAATTGACAGATAACTAGACACCAACTTGTAAAAAAGAAGCATCTGTCTGTGAAAATTGTACACACAATCATTCACAAACATTTGCACATTTCAGGAACTCAGCTGGGTGTTATTGCCACATTCCCCGTACAATCCAGATCTCACTTCAAGCTGTTTCTACATGTTTGGGCTATTAAAGGAGTTCCTTGGAGGCCAGTGTTTCAGATGTGAAGCAGGCGGTCAGACCATGGCTTTGGCGTACTGAGAAAGCTTTCTACCTAGCTGGTATCTAAGCACTACTAATATTCTGGGATAAGTGCATTAGTGTAGCAGGAGATTATATAGAGAAATAAAGGTAGTTTTTGTTCTCATAACTGTGTTCTGGTATTCTGCAAAATCTAAAGGTCCGGTTTGACGTGAACACCCCTCGTACTGTAGTTGAGGAAAATTGCCTAATGTAATGCAAATGGAGATTTGTAAGCAAATATAAATTATATGTTTGAAGGTACTAATCCTTTTTGGCTTCACTTTTTGTGTATTTTTTCTGTGTATAAATTATAATGCATGCTGCACAACATGCATCTGTAGCAGATAAGGAGGCCCTACTCAGGAAATGTGTCAATAAAAAATATATCTCTAAATTTTAATTTCGACTGTTATTTGAAATTTGAAATAGCCCTGATTCTGACTCATGTCTTTTGCACTAAAGTTATCAAATGTATTATTCTTAATGCAAAATGAATTTTGACAATGAACATTGTGTCTGAATGCAAGCTCTCATTTCTACCTAAATCAGTCTCACCACTGCTGCATAAATTTATAATCCAATAATTCCCTATAACTTTACTATCTGGCAGTGAGTAAGCCCCTTGACAGTGAGAATGACACAAAAGCAGTATAAAGGAACAGAGTGCCTTAGACCAAACACAGAACCATGCTGATAATATACAGACTCAGAGGACACAAGCTGGCTGTCGAAATGGGACATACTGTAATAAATACAGACTTGGCATAAATGCATTTAACTTTTAATCCCTCTGTTTTAAATAAATCTCTGACTTATTTACAACCGTTACTATCCTTATTAGTATCAATATTAATTTCTGTTTTCAACATTACAATTATGCTATTCCTATTCTTAAAATCTTATTGCATTAGGTAAATGATTTTGTTAATAACTTCCTCTTTCAATACACAAGCAAACCTTAGATAGATAATGGTTATTAAAGGTGCCATAAAGAGAGAAAATGGCTCTAAAGTCCAAACATATTCAAAACTGACATTAACAGCAACAGCCGTACAGCATGACTGTTACGATTGTTGGAGGTGTTCTCTATTTGAAAAAAAAATTTCTTAACAGAGTACACAAAGGCAGTCCATGCATTGTTTCTGTTCCTGAAGACTCAGATAATTGTAGATAATACAATCAAGCCCTTGATTTCTTAAGGCCTTTTTGATAATTTCTAAAAACATTTGATAAGGAAGAGAAATCAGGAAGCAGAAAAAGTGGGAAAAGGTCTTTTGTGGTCACGAGTATAATGTACCTTTAGTAGCAAAGGTTACTAAAATGGGGTCGGGTTCTCAAACAGATCAATAAAAGAGGGAATATGTAGCGCCCACTGGGAGAGACTACAGCTGAGCCATCGTGTGGACCTGGGACACAGGACAAAGTTGAGGATAGGCAATCAAGGGCCAGACTTCTCAAAGACACACACATACATAAACACACCAGATAATCATGGTGTTCGGATAGAAGGATGTGGAGGTTTTGACCAAGAGGAAGAAGCTTATGTAAAGGTGAGTTTAAATATCTTTCTAAACTGCTTAGATGTAAGTAGATGTAAGTAAAGATTGTTTCAAATGTCTAAGAAAGATACTTTTACTCTTATCCAACAAATCAACATACATATTCTCTCTCTCTCTCTCTCTCTCTCTCTCTCTTTCACAACCTGAAAACCTAATATATTACATAGCCTTTGTAATAAGCAATTTTTGATAATAAATGCTCCTGTCATGCCATAGTCCAAAGTGAACTTAGGTATTAACATTCTTGCACTGCACATTTGAAACTCTGAAATTTACCTAAATTTATATACATGGCGAATTTATGTACCTAATGTAACAATGTACATTAAACAATAGCTTGATATAAGTCATAATTAAGAAAGTTTATCTACCTGGTGGTCTAAATATACTGTACATTGTATGTCAGATATATCTGACCATCACACCCACAAGTTCTTGTTCTAAATTTGAAACATTCCCTTTTAGGTTTAGTTCTCCCTTTGCCATTATAATATTATAATATAATATATATTATTATAACCTTGAATAGTCTGTGAAGGCTTTAGTAAGGCTAGTAAGGTCAGGCACTGTTGATGTCTGATGAGAAGGTGTGGTGTGCAGTCAATGTTCCAGTTTATCCTAAAGGTGTTTAGTAGGTTCTTCTACTCCAATCTTGGCAAACCATGTATTTAAGGACCTCAATTTGTGCACAGGCACATTTACATGCTGGGTCCTTTTTTTTAAGACTTTCTACAAAAATCTAGGCTTTCAAATTTGAAGCAATACTTGAGACTCACATGTGATGGTGATTAAGGTGACCATGAATTTTGAAGTTTCATAAAATGAAATAAGTGAAAGTTCAGTTGTAAGCTGCTTCATTCTTCAAATTATTTTTTAATACCCTGCATTTATAAGGTTCATCCTGTCTTTATAGAAAAAATTAAGCTAACGCTATAAATACTTACATGGCACTGAATACACACCGATTATACATAACATTAAAAACATTAACATATAAATATCTAAGTATTGGATTCCCGTTGTGCCACTGACACAGGTCGGGATCCCTGGAGTGTGACTCAGTAGGGCCCCTTGGGGTATGCTGGGACCAGGATATTAGAGACGGATACTTTGAGTACTGTGGGTTGTGGGGTTGGGCCTCTGTGGATCAGGCTTGTTTGTCCGATGTATTCCAAATTAGGATTGGGATCTGAGGAATTTGGAGTCTGGGTTTGGAGCCTTGGGCTAAATGCCTGCCGGGCGTCGTCCACAGTGGGCTGAGGCGCTTGGCTTTTCTGTGGAATCTGACTGGATGGGCTGGGCTTTGGTCTCCATGGGTATAGAGCCTTGGATGCCCATGATCCTGTCACCAGTTTACTGTTATATAATGGACGTATAATTGTACTGTAATTAATTATATTTCTCTATGACTTACTCCCACTTTTCATCTACTCAATAAAGTAAGTTGTCTCTCATTGTAACCCATTGATGTAGTTGGTTGTAAGTGATTGTTTTTCTATAAAAACAATAGGTTTATAGGTGTCCGTCCAGTCCGTCCAAAGCTGCTGCATAGTCACCCAGGCCCTCTAGGACTACAGCACCCTCCAACACCTTGTTCGTGCTCCTTCTGTTGACCAACTATCACCCCTCTGACCCAATCATCCACAGGAGAGCTCTGGTTAAAGAGAACAAGTGCAGTCTTGTAAAGACAAAGATGATAAATTGCACAAAATATCTATGTAGTTAAAAAATAAAATATATTAATGAGGCTATATACCACCAAAACAATTCTGGGTTTTTCTTGAACTTTAATATTGTTATGAACATTAAGCTCCTTAACTCCTGTGCAGTACCATGAAGCATAACATTAGCTAAATTCACCTCAGTAATGTCAGGGAGCCTCACACACAGGCCTCACATTTATAACGTTAACTGTCTAAAATACCCGTAAACTAACTGAAACCAAATTTATAAAAAACAAAAAATACTTTCCCAGAATAAAGAGTCCAAAAAATGACAATTGTCACGTCTTTAGTGCAGTTTGATAGCGTCAGTCGTTTATTTAGTCTTTCAGTTTATTGTGTCTTTCAAGAGCACCATGTTACCCGTTGTCTCAACAAATAGCACTGTAAGAAGTTGGGCCAACAATACAATATTAATTCATTCAACATTTATCCAGTTAAAGTTTTGCAGTGTACATCTGCCTGTTTTCTAAGGTTGTAATTTTGTAGATGCTGAGACATAATCTGGCACATAACTGCTTATAACTTCACTTATACTCACTTATAACATTTATTAGTTATTAGAATGAATTTATGATGCAGGTTTAACAGGCAAATACTGACAGACTGGCAAAGGTTCAATAATTTCTGTTCAGCCAGTTTTGAGTGGTGCTATGACAAAATCTGACTGGACAGACAAACATACAGAGAAAGTTTTCTGAGACTGGTTTCGTGTAATATAATGTATGAAACATCAAGATATAATTAAAATAGCGAGTTCTGACCAATGTACAGACAAAATCTTTTTTTTTTTTAATGATAATAATCGATGTTGGGTGGGACGATGGTGTAATGGTTAGCACTATCACCTTGCACCTCCAGGGTCTGCGTTAGATTCTCGGCCAGGCTCGATTTCCATGTCTGTGTGCATGGACTTTGTATGTTCTCCCCGTGCTTGGTGAGTTTCCTCCGGGATCAGTCCAAAGACATGCAGGTTAGATTAATTGGAGTTCCCAAAAATTGCCCATAGTGTGTGAATGAATGTGTGAGTGTGCGTGCCCTGCGATGGATGGGAACCCTGTCCAGGGAATACCCCATCTGTGCCCTAAGTCTCCTGGGATAGGCTCCAGGCCCCTGCGACCCTGAATACAGGATAAAAGATATAGATGATAAGTGATTGAGTAATAATCAATGTTAATGTGGGAATGTTATGTGGTGTTAATGTTTTGGCTGATCGGTGTCAAATGGCTGCGCAGTGCAGCAGGTAGTGTAGCTACTTCACAGCTCCAGAGTCCCTGGTTGTGATTTTGAGCTCTGTAGAGTTTTACATTTTCTCTCTATTGTTCACATGCGTTTCCTCCAAGTTGTCTGGTTTCCTTCTAGTGTCCAAATCATGCGTTCAGGTTGATTGTTTTTGGTATTTCTTTGTGAACCCTGCCACCTCCAGAGTGTTCCCAGAATGTAGTTAATAAACTAAAATAAATGAATTACTATAGAACATCTGCAATCCTGTATTAATTTATGTAAGGTACAATTACATCTTTTTATAGTATAGTTTATTGTTTCTATCTATCTATCTATCTATCTATCTATCTATCTATCTATCTATCTATCTATCTATCTATCTATCTGCCATGACATTAACACATGTATGGTATCAAAAACTATGATTAAACGTATGTAAGAATGAGTTGTCTATTAACAACACTTTATGTAGAATATTAAAATAAAATACAAGCAAGATTTAAACAGCAATAACACAGATTGAATGGCTAAGGGGTAAGATACTCTGTCACTGTCCTTTCTCTTTAATCTATATGTCAATATGATGTGCTGTCTCAGACACACAGTCAAACAGGACAAATCTATTTGTTATCTGGAAAAAAAAGCAATGTACACTAGCTAAGCTTAAACATATACTAAACATTGTTTACATTATGTGATAACCTAATCTTGACAACTGGGGACAATGACTCAGAATAACACCAAGGTAACCAGAGGTCAATGTAAATATACAGTGGGTACAAAAAGTATTCAGACCCCTTAAATTGTTCACTCTTTGTTATCTTGCAACCATTTGCTAAAATTATTTAAGTTAATTTTTTCCCTCATTAATGTACACACAGCACCCCATATTGACAGAAAAATAGATTTCTTAAAAAAAGAAAAACTGAAATATCACATGGGCCTAAGTTTTCAGACCCTTTGCTCAGTATTTAGTAAAAGCACCCCTTTGATCTAATAAAGCCATAAGTCTTTTTGGGAAAGATGCACCTGGATTTGGGGATCCTCTGCCATTCCACCTTGCAGATCCTCTCCAGTTCTGTCAGGTTAGATGGTAAACGTTGGTGGACAGCCATTTTAGGTCCCACCAGAGATGCTCAATTGGGTTTAAGTTAGGGCTCTGGCTGGGCCATTCAAGGACAGTTACAGAGTTGTTGTGAAGCTGTGTGCTTAGGGTCATCGTCTTGTCTAGTCTGAGGTCCTGAGCACTCTGGAGAAGGTTTTAATTTAGGATATCCCTGTACTTGGCCGCATTCATCTTTTTCTCAATTGCAACCAGTTATCCTAAAAACACAGTATGATGCTGCCACCACCATGCTTCACTGTTGGGACTGTATTGGACAGATAATGAGCAGTGCCTGGTTTTCTCCACACATGTATCCCTATGTGATATTTAAGTTTTTTTTTTTTATAAATCTGCAAAAATTTCAACAATTCTGTGTTTTTAAGAATTAACTTAAATGATTTTAGCAAATGGCTGCAATATAACAAAGAGTGAAAAATTTAAGGGCGTCTGAATACTTTCCGTACCCAGTGTATGTAAATAAATATATGCTGCAGGGTCAACCCACATTTGCACAGACTTTTTTTTTTTTACCTTACTTTTATATGTTTTTTTTTGTATGATGGTAATGAAAATACATTTGCCAGTTTTTTTCTTTTGCTCCCCAGATGCAGTTCAGATCAAACTGAAGCATTTCGGAATTAGAATAACCATGGCAGCTAGCAAGACAAGCAGTAATGTGGTGCATCGTGCCAGTAGCTTGGCATCCCATAGTAATCCTTCTCCAACAGAGAAACGGTCTGTCAGACAGGGTGAGTATTAATCACACTCATACAGTATTTCACTTATTAGAAAATATAAACATAACTGTATTATTATGGTAAAGTGTTTTTTATAAATAATAGTCAGTAAGCAGAAAGTTTTGTGACTGTTTGTAGGTACCAAACACCCAGAGCAGACTTTGGAAAATATGCTTCAATGGACAAGTAATTTAGAGGTAAGAGAGGTTTGTATAAGTCAGGAGATCATAAAAACCTGTCAGTTAGTATACACCCTTACAGTTCTTGGTGCCCCTTATCAGCTTCAAAAGCTGTGTCCTCGGAACACGCGCTGATATATCACTCTTCCCTAAACAGCGAATAAAAGCAGAGGTCATTGAGCAAGTAAACGCTCAGATGAGTGAAGTGTTGGACAAAGTGCTTACAGACAAATTGCAATCATTCTCCAAAGGTGCACATTCAAATGCAGTTGACAATACACACCAAAAGTCTGATGGAAAAGCTAGGAGGTAAACTCATACAATGTAATTATGATTTTTCAATAGCAATGCAAAAATAAATAAATTAATAAATCCATTAAATTATTTTTTTTTTATTTTAGACATAGAATGGAGGATGGAAAGGTGTTTGTGGCCAGGCAGTCCATACTTGAGTAAGTGTGAATAAAAATGTATACTATATGACCATATGTCAGACGTACAGTTCATAATTCATACATCAATTGAAAACATCTGTACTAAAGTGTTATTAAAAATATTCTTTCCTTAGCGAACTTTTTGAGATCAGTCACATCCAGACCATTTATCACATGTTCGTTGCTGCTCTCTTCCTCTTCATCATCAGCACATTGGCAGTCGACTACATTGACCAGGGCAGGTTGGTTTGGCATATCTATACCTTGACATTTCTTTATTATCAAAACACAGTGCAAACACTTTAATTGCATATACTGTTTCTTTATTTCAGGCTGGTTCTAGACTTTGACTTATTCTTCTATGCCTTTGGTCAGCTGGGCACTGTCATATGGGCCTGGCTTGTCATGTTCATTTACACCCTGTTTGGACCATACTTTATTCTGAGCCAGTGGAGGGAACTGCACACTCACTCCCAATGGAAGATGCCAGTATCAATAGTAACATCTTTGGTTCTGTTGGCAACTCAAATGAGTGTGCTGGGGTATTTTCCTATGTATATTGTCCTGCATTATCAGTTGCCCCCAGCATCACGCCTTATCATTGTCCTTGAACAGGTATTTTGAGAACACAATGATCACAATTGTCATGCTCTTATTTATATGTGACTCAGCTCTGTGACGTAACAAGGATAGATGTTTGTGCAACCTCATTTGTGAAATGATCAAATGGTTACCCAGCCATTTACTGCTGATATTAGGTTAATGAAAAAAGTTTAAATTTCCAATATATTATTCAGTATTCTCCACAATACAGATAACCCAAGCACCCACAGAAAATAAAAAATTCATGTTTAGTTAAAGAACATGTACAGTACGTCCTTGTGCATAGTGCAATTCAAAATATAATTGGTCCAATCAGCGAAGAGGATCCAAAGAGAATCAATGATTACAGTAGAGTTCAGAAGGTGAACAGAAAAAGATAAGGAAAAACTCTTTGAGAGAAACTTAAGCTTTTAGAGAGAATTATAAATATAGTATATAGTCATATTGGGGAATGGAAAGATAATTGAGATAAGCAATGAGTCAAAAGATAATCATAATCAGAGCAAAAGATACAAGGTCTATAAAAGTTATTCACTCTGTCAGGGAATACTGTGCTTAATAAGTGCTTACTGACAGGAGAAACCTATCAGATTTTCAAATAGACTTAAAAGTATATAGTTCTTTCTGACAACACAGTGGTTTGAGATTAAAAAAAAATGTGACAACAGATCAAATGTTTAGCTTTTATTAGCTGATTTTTACATATAAATCTATTAAATAACTTAGAAGGTGGTACTTTTGGTAACAGACTACTCAATCTGTAGGAAAGCGAGGTATTGGAATAAGCATCCTACTACTATAAGGACATCATCAATAAAGATTAGTGATCCTGTTTCAAAAGCAGCCATGCAAGCTCCAGCCATGCCATTACCACAACTGCACTCAGTTTGCTTGAATCGGATCTACCAAGAAATTATCTACTTATGACCCAAAACATTTTGCCCCCATGTTCTAATGTTTTTGATCACTTAAAAAAGGATGGTGCCACCATGTTTTAAGGGTTTCATCTAGACATCTAGAAGAAAATATAAAATATAAGTGAAATATAAAGTTCTGAAAAACTATAAAAATCATAGTCTATCCGTATTTAAGGTGTATCCATACGCTTTGAGACACATTAGCGTGCATGTTGAATTATTCCATAGTGCTGTACAAAATTGCAAATATTGGTATTTAGGAACATGTATTTAGGAACTTGGTCATGGTGTAATAATTACATTAGTTAGATAATGTTTGTTGAAGACTTGGATAAAATCTGACCTTATTGGATGCTTTATACCAGATACGATTCCTGATGAAGAGCTATTCCTTTATTCGCGAAACAGTGGTGGCAGCCCTAAGATCCAAACCAAAAAAAGGTAATACTGCTTAACCTGCATGCTAACCACCCTAAGCACACCTTGTAGTTAATTAAGTCTTCTGGAACCCTCAGATGTCCTCTGATTCCAACATGCTAGGAGCAAGCCTTTAAAAGCACCGAACACTTAGTCTAGAAGAATTTGGTGGACGTACAGAAACAAAAATTAAACCCCTTGTAGATGAGATTGCCACCTCACAGGGTGTCTGGTTAAATCATGGGCTTGGATTGGTATCTGTGCAGAATTTTGTATGTTTGTACTGTATCTCTGTGGCAATCTTCCACATCCGCATGGACAGTATTGAGTATTTGATTGTTGGTAAATTAGTGATTTTTGTGAGAGAGCAGGTGTGTGCATTGTGTCCTGTAATCACATCCCGTCCAGCTTGTATTTCTGTGTAGCATACCCAGGATAGGCTTCAAGGTTACAAGGACCAAGGACCCTGACAAGCATAAATTACTGTAAAGAACTGAAACTCTGAATGTATACAGTGCTTAAGAATTATGTAGGATTAAACATACAGCAATACATCTGACCAATCCTCAAAATATGGGCTTTAAAAATACTGTGTTGGGATTAAATCATGCTGAAAATCTAAATGTTTTTATGTGTATGTTCCAGATGAAGCTGCCACATTCCCTACTCTTTCCAGCTATCTGTACTTCCTGTTTTGCCCAACTCTGATCTACAGAGAAACGTATCCTCGGTAGTTATCCCTCACATTTGTTTATCATTATATCAGTCTGCTTACTTCTCAAAGGCCACTGGCATTATGGATAATATCAGACAAATTCAATATGTTTAATGGTTTTCATTTTTAGAAACCCTTATATCAGATGGAAATATGTGGCGAGGAACTTTGCAATGGTGACACAGTTTCAGATTTTACTGATATCAGTCATGTTACATTAAAGCTGACTTTATTTATATATTTTGTGATTAAATAATATATTTTATTCTTTCAAACCATTCTGCTGTAGATTCTGGGGAGTACGTTTTACCTCTACTTTATCCTGGTACGTCTGTGTATCCCTGTGTATAAGAATGAGAGCAATCAGCCTTTCAGCCGACGCACTCTGGTTCTGGCTGTGTTTCACTCAACCTTGCCAGGTATGTACTGTACCATAGACCTTTGACCCACACACACACACACACACACACACACATACACACACACACAAAATTTTTTTATAACTTGTAATAACTGCACAAAGCTGACGACCCAAACCAAACATTTACCAAACAATTGTATTCATCTTCCTTCTTTCTGAAGTCAAAATGCCTTACAGTAAGTCTAAAGCCTTCCATTTTTTCCCCAAATGATGTGTTGGCAGTGTGTTTTGGCTCAGTGTCTTGCTGCATGATGAAGTTCCTCCCAATTGAATTGGATGCATTTTTCTGTAAACCTGCAGAGATAATGTTTCTGTAGATGTCTAAAATTATTCTCCTGCCACCACAACGAGTTACATCATCACTAAAGATTAATGAGCCTGTTCCAGAAACAGCCATGGAAGTCTTGGATCATGATAAAACTCTATTTCTCCACACTTTGGCTTTTCCATCACTGTTAATCTTGGTCCCTTTTGTGGCTTGTCTCTGTATTTTTTGTAAATTGCAAGCTAGTCTTTTGACTGCTAATAGGTGTTAGTTCTGCTTTTTAAAAGGTGGGATGTGATACGACCACCACTGTGTTGTGAGGTTTGTTGGTGATGTCACTCACAGGGTCTATCTTCGCAGCTCCCATTTCTATCCTACAGCTGCTTTTGGTTTCTTGGCCAACCTGTTCGATGTCAGGAAATAAAAGCTGAAATTGAACTCAAATTTATCCTGTAATCTTAAACACAAAAGTCTTCAGTCTAAAGCAAAACAAAGGAATTAGTATTGCTGTCCAAATGTGCCTATATATTCTGCTTATTTTTATTCAAGTAAAAAAACATAAATAATCCTTGTATTATGTAATTGTATTAGATTTATTGTATTATTGTATAATTGTATTATTAATCCTTGTAAATGTAATTTGTATTAGAGTGCTACACTGTATACATGCTACAAAGCGCTGTAAATATATTTAACAATATTTTCAAAATATAAAAACAGGAGGGTGCGCATACAAAAGAGTCACACACTTTAATATTTTGTTTGGCCACATGTACTGTGGTTTTGATTGCATTTACAGTTGCAACTTAAGATCAGAACTTGTACAGTGGGCGCTATTCATGTTGTTTCATCGCTTTATGTGCTTCCCTTCTTACCCCTTTAATTCTTTTTTTCCCATTTCCATTTCTTTTAAGTCCAGTCTTTATACTCCCTCTGAAATGCAACCTTTGATGCCAGGCAGTGTGCTGTATTTCTGCTCTTTAGGGTCTCTACCTTTCTGCCACACATTTACACGAGTAAGTGGGTAGAAATACTGTATGCACAGAGGAGTCATACATAAAAGAGATAAAATAGAACTGTTTAGACTGTTCCACAAAATATTAAGCAAGATATCTGTGTGTGTTTGTGGGACTGTTTGCACACACTTGTCCAAAGTTCTGCAACAGAGTCTTATGAAAACAAATTATTGTGTGTCCTCTTGATAACGTTTTATTTATTAGTTTTTTGTATCCTGTCTTATACATTATAATGCATATTTATATCGCTTTTAAAATAAGTGCATGTGTTTGTGTTGTCTTTCTCAGGTATGCTAATACTCCTACTGGGATTTTTTGCTTTTCTTCATTGTTGGCTTAATGCCTTTGCTGAGATGCTGCGCTTTGCTGATCGGATGTTTTATAAAGTATGAAATCTCCTCCACTCTTAGACTTAATTATATACTGTATGTGTGGTGGTCTGGGAAAACCCATCTGTGTTGGTGCAGCTGAATTCTAACAAGATCTAAAAAATGCGGCTTAATTTTTTTAAGGTACCTTTCTGCAAAAGTCAGGCAATGAACCAATTTAACAAATGCATCAGTAATTGGAGTTTAAAGATACCTTGCTAGCTAAGTGTATTTTCCTCACAGAATGAACAAATTTATGACTTTGATCAGTTTAATGAATTCATTTCCCCCCTTTTTACATTTGTTGTAAATGGATTAATGCTGTAAACATACTTCTTGTTAAGATGCGTGCAAACATTTAGGATTTATATATACGGTATGTTTACTTAGTTCAGGAAAACCTGTGGATTTCATAGGTATGTGTAGAATGAAATGTCACAGTTTCACCATGTGAAGTTTTTTTTCCCCAAGTCACCAGAAATGTATAAAAAATCTGATTGTGTACATTCCAATAAAACAATCCCAATATCTCTTTCCTTTCCTGTGATTAGGACTGGTGGAACTCTACCTCCTTTGCTAACTACTACCGCACCTGGAACGTTGTGGTGCATGACTGGCTCTATTATTATGCCTACCGGGATTTCCTCTGGGTAAGACACTTTATATCTTAAAAGTATCTGTAATTATCCCCTCTACATATTGTCTGTCCAAAGCTCTACATTAAAAAAACTAAATTCTGCTAATCTCTCTTATCCCCTCCCCATCATCTTTCTCTCAGTTATCGGGCCATCGTCTCCGTTCAGTAGCCACGCTGTCTGTGTTTGCGGTTTCGGCTTTTGTTCATGAATATGCCTTTACCATGGCCTTTGGCTTTTTCTACCCTGTGATGTTCTGTCTGTTTGCAATTATTGGAGGTAAGACATCACACAACAAAGTACCTCACAAATGTGCACTTCCCTTCCTGGGTTAAAGGAACTTTTTCCGTACCTCATAAATAACAGAGATTAAAACCTGTCTTACTATAACCCATACTTGACTATTTCAGTAACAGGTTAATACAGGTCACAGAAGTCCCCCAAAGTGTCTCGTTTAATGCTCCAGCTGAAACACTCCTCAGATAATGAATATTTAGTACCTCAAACTCCATCTGTTTCATTCCTTATCTGAACAACACTTCAGTGTGCTATACAAATGAGCTAATGGTGAAAAACACCCCACCAGAAAACAGCTTATGCGGTATCTTTTTGTATGGTGTCACAAAAGGGGTGTAATTAGCTTGTTTAAGACCAATATAAACATGGAAAAAGATTTTTTTTGTTTTGTTTTTTTGTACATGCACATTTGAGGCCCAATCGAAGATCTAAAATTAACTAAAAAGTGATTTGTGCATACAGTAATAGGTGAACGTTCAATACTTTTAAATGCAGCTTTTTGAGACATTTATATCAGTAAAAATAGCATATATCTACCATCACAGTGGTCTTCAACTTCACCCTCAATGACAAGCGCAAGAGTCCTGTTTGGAACATTATCATGTGGACCTGTCTGTTCATTGGCCAAGGTGTGCAGGTGTGCCTATATTGTCTGGAATGGTATGCTCAGATTCACTGCCCGCGCACTGGGGTAAGACACAATACCACTACCAGACTGACTGTTACAATTTAATGTTTACTGTATAGCAAATTTTTAGATCATATTAGTACGTTTTATGCCTGTTGTAAACAACATTTTTGTAAAACAAAACAAAAAAAGAAGCAGTTCTGTTATGGCCACTTGATGGTGCTGGAGGAGCAGATTGAATTTGATATCTGTGTGTGTGTGTGTGTGTGTGTGTGTTTCTCCACCATTCAGACAGGATTCTGGGAGTTGGTTACGCCAAGATCTTGGACATGTAGTTATAAAGGATAATGTTTAATGTTATCTATTGCTGTCACAGTATAATGCAACAGTGTTTTTTATATGATGGCTAGACAAAGGTAAAGCCAATATACAGCCTGTGTTTATCATCATCAGCATCATCATCATCATGCTACACAAAAGGTTTTTGGACACCTGATCATCACACCCATATCCTTTAGACTGTTATTGGAATATTGGAGTCACACATGTCTTCATTCTAGAAACATTTAAATATCCACTCAATCGTTGCTCTACATTTTATTGCATCATCCATAAACGTTCCCAAAATTCCCTGTAATTTTTAACCTGACCAGCAGTAGGAGTTATTGATTCAAGCAATATTTTGACATGCAGACAAGTTGCCACATGCAAAAGCAAAACCTATGTTGCTCTTACATCATCTTCAGTAAAAAAAAAAAAATCAATAAATCTGGTTTTGCATGTTTAAGAGTTAAAGCCGAAATGATGTAATTCCCCATAATTCACTTTTATAATACATTGCTGTAGTGCCACTGGGAAATGCAATCACTGTCCAATCACAGTTCTAAGCCAATTTTTAATTTTGTGGTTGTATAAGGACAAGGGAGAAGGGCCTGAAAGCATCATTTTCTGGGAGGTGTTGCTCTCCATATAAAAGAATTCTTCTATTTCTAGGCTTCTTGTTTCTTTATTCCTACTGCACTACTTATTTATTCTCACTCTTTTTTGAATGACTTACAGTAGAGAGTAAATTATAATTAAAACTCTCAAAAAAAGAGCTCTTAAATAGGCAAATATCAGATTTAAAAAAATATTATTTATAATGATGTTATATTTCCAGTTAGAAGTAGGATTAATGTTTATCAGTTAATCTCTGCTGGGTTTTAGGACAACATTATGGTATAACCAAGAAAGAGCTCTGAAAGTTCTCTAAAATTCCACACATTAGGAATATTTAGTCACACAAGCACAATCTGACAATTGCACAGTGTTACTGTATAAGGTTTTCCTGCAAATGTACTAGATATATGCAATATGTAATACTTAAAAGTAATTTTAATTGTAGGTTGGCTAGTTTTAAACTGAAATGTATTATTTTGGGGAGCTTGTAATTTGGTTTTAATTTAAAGGTATTTATGCCATGGATCATCTTATTACAATAGCACCTGTCATGGGGTAGGACCTTATTGTGACGGGTAGATGACTGGGCCAGAATATCTCCATTAGTATGCTGTGGTTAGTCCCAACCAAAAGTGGTGCCCATGCTGACCCGTGTCCACCACCAAAATCATCTACAATGGACATGTGAACATCAGAACTAGAAAGTAGGCTGATCTGATGAAACAGATTTTCCTTTTACATAAAATGGATGGCTGGGTGCATGTGTGTGAGGCTTACCATGGAAACAATTGCACTAGGATGTACTGTAGGGAAGATGGCAAGCAGTGTGATGCTTGGGGCAATGTTCTGCTAGAAAACCTTGGTTTCTGGCAAATATTTTGATGTTACTTTGGCACATAAAACCTACCTAAACATTTTTGCAGTCCAAGTATACCCCTTAATTGGAACAATACTTCCTAATGTCAGTGGGCTCTTTCAGCAGGATGTTGTTACTTGTCAAACTGCAGAACATTGTTCAGAAATAATTTTTGATGAACATGCCGAAGAGTTTAAGGTGCTGTCTTGCCTTATCAAGCATCCATTAGATGCGTTGGCCAAATAAATGATCCATGGAGGACTTACCTCACAACATCCAGGACAAAAATGTTCTGATGCCAACATCTTGCTCTGATGGATCATCGTGTGATTTTGCTTGCACCATGTAAACTGAATTTATTTATAATAAACACGGACATTACTTTTCTATTTTTAAACAGTTATCTTTAAAAACCTGAAAGTAAAACTAATTTATTTGATATTTAAAGCATCTCTGTCAAAGGTTTATAATTTAAGAATAATTTTTGAAACACTTTTGCATAAATTTTAGATTTGCTCACAAAAAGATTTGATCACTTTTTATAACTACAGCAACATCGCCTGACATTAACCTATGCTTAGTTTGGAATAGACTGAAACCCTGGTTGAAGCTATAACCTCATGCTTAGACTACTGTAATTTCCTATTCTTTGGTATTTTTGGTAAAACCACAACTCCAACACATTCAAAGCTCAGCTACTGGAGTCCTTAATCCTAACAAAGAATTATGCACACATTACATCCATTCTCTAAGAATAAATTTCACTTTTCACTCACAAAGCCATTCATTCCACAACCTTATCTCTCTGAGCCATACACTCCAGCTCTCAGGTCCACCATTTCTAGTTTGCTGGTGGTGCCCAAAAACAGACTGACTAACTCAGGGCAAAAATGTACAGTAGTGCTATATCCCCAAACAATGGAATCCCATCCCCTGGCACCATCCCTTAGTTTGAGAAACATTGTTTAATTGTGTAATCATTTATATGGTAGAAACATAATCATGCAGTTTTCTTGTTTATTTAAAAGCTGCTAATCAGCTAGTTACTCTTTGAGCATAGGTATGTAAAAAGTGACAGCCGCTGAAGCAGTGAGAATCTTCTGGATGTATACAATTCTGTGAGCTCATTTAGGCAGAAGAGGGTAGTTTTTGTTACCAGGTTACTATGTTAGTAGTACACCAGAAATTGATGGGTCCCTGTCTTCCGTCCCTGCCCTGGTTTGCTCCATGCTTGTTTGACAATTTTACAGTACATGAGATTTAGTCATATCAATGTCATCGCTAGTCATCATTGCTTGTCAGATGGAGGCACAGGAAAAGAAATCTTGCCTGTCAGAAAGAGTTTAGGTTGAAGGATTGGCTTTGTTAACTGAATCTAAGTGGCTGTATGTTTACATATCAAATATATATACAGGTTTTAATATCAGTAAACAGAATAATTTAATGGCAAATTTTTGTATCATTCCCAGATGTTTTTTCCTTGTGTTAATACCATGTGAGAAAAGAAAAAGCAAAAATGTCCTGTTATTTCAAAAAACTTTTCTCAAGCGATAAAATGTAATTTGACACAAATACATTTCTGTGTTGTCTGGCTGATGACAGGACAGAGCCGGTGAGTAGGAATGACTGATGAAAACCATAAACCATGAGGCTATTTGTACAGGACACTAAATGATATGACCCTGAAATGCTGGTCATCAGTAACCAGGTCAGTTAGCTGCTGTAGTTTTTCTTTTTCTTTCTGTGAACCGTTTGAGCTCTTGTCATCAAAAACATCCTAAAATTATGTCCTGATAGTCTTCTCCACGGGACAAAAAAATTCAGGTTTTTTATCTCTGTTACACTTAGATACTAGTTTCCAGAACAAATCCGTTGTTTAGGATAACCGTTATAATCCTTGGTTAATCAGAGGAACTCTCCTTGTTCTTTGGCATGTAGCCATGTCTCTCCAGAGATCAATAGGTAAGTAGGTGGGACCTTCTGTGCTATTCTGTTGTGCTCCTTTTACGGCAGCAGGAAGTTGTTTTTATTAGATCTACCTTCTTTCATGTTTTAACAGGAGTGTTGTATCTTCATGAATAATCACTTAGCAACTAGAGTTAGGAGTGACGTTTCTGCTCAGTGTCCATGGTTGCATAAGAATATTATTTTCCCCATTTCACAAACTTCTGAACAATGGGAAAATTTGGCTGAATTCCTATAAGCAAAGTGAAAACCTTAATAAGAATTATTCATTATCACTTTATGAGGATTTCACAAGAACTTACTCAAGAATTTTTAAGCAAGAATGTCACAAGGCATCTGTACTGAATATAGGAGGTTATTAATTTAATTTTTTTAAATAAATATTAGATCACATTAGATTAGTTTTTACTGGAGCAGTTCCCTTCAGTTAAAATGACTATTGCCTTATTACTACAACCTGGTCTGTCAGTCTGAGTGGCTGAATGCCTTGAAATTTGTCCCAAATGATCACACTGAACGTTGCCTGTTTTGTAGTGTAATAATGGTCATGTTTAAAATAACTAGTGTGACTTGCTAACAGGCTTGTTACACATGTCCATGGATGTAGTTATAAGTAAAGTAAGACAGGCAGTTCCTTGAGTTTTGATTCAGTCTCCTGAAGGCTGAAAGTACATCCATTAAAATGTCAAATCTCAAAAGAAAGAACTTTACCCAAAACCTCTGATGAATAGTGTACAACCTTATAGTAGGAACCAAATGTGCTCAATTTCACTAGCATATTAAATTTGTGGAAGTGTATTTTGTATTGTCTAGCTTTTCAAAATAGGGAGAACTTACTTGTTTGAAAACCAACAAATAAAGAAAAAAAAACAACAAGAAGTAGAAGTGAGAAAGCAGAACTGTGGGAAGTGATGGGAATACTGATAAAATAATTGGTTTAAAGCATCTACTTCTAATTATGTAGCTAGCATTGATGGTATAAATAGTCATTTTGCTTAAATTATATTGATAACTTTTTTTTGAGGTATATACAAATTTCATACAATTATGGTATAAATGGCTTTATAGTAAAATATAAAGCTGGAGTTTGGATTATTAAATTACAAATAACTAACAAAAAGAAAAGGGCATATTATTAAAATGTTTAGACTATTTAGACTCATGTTTTATATATTCTTTTAGCTTAGTTAGTTGTATAGTATTCTTCTATTAAATTAAGAAACATCTATATTTTATACTCTATTTATATATTTCTAAACTATTTTTTCGGGGAAAAATGCATCCACAGTATTGCTGCAAAATTAACTATGAATTATTTATGTCACCGTGCAAAACCTACATGTAAGACATAAAAAAAGTAGGAAAAAACAGGATACCCAGGAAACAGTGTAAGGGACATATGTTACTAATCAAAATATGAATTATACAGACTATAGACTGTATATATAGTATATGTGGTTAATATATGTATATATTAATAAATGTAATTACACAAGAAAGAGTGAAACAGAAACAATAAATGCAGTTGGGCAGAGCTCAGGGGTGGCTGTGACCAACCATGAAAGATCACAGAAAGTGAAATTGGCATATACTTTTAACAAATGTTTTTTATTGCATTATTTGAATCAATCGCTTACTTCTTTAATACATAATTCAACAACTTGTAAGTTTTTTATCATCTTGTTTTTATTACTTATTTATGTTCCTAAAGCAAACCTCAGGGGGCAAGCAGACACTAACAATGAAAATAATTACAGTTCACTGTCGACACTTTCAAAATGAAGTGACATCTAATTAAATTACAAAATTCCCAAAAATTACTTTCAAAACTAAACAAAAATGACAGTTTCATAATCTCTATAATTAACATAAAAACTAAAGAAAATACATAGTACATTCTAAATTCAATTGTGCCTACATGACTTTAGATGCACTACTCCTGAAACCCAATATTTGCATGGCATGGCTGAAAGCCTGTCCATGCAAAACCATGCAGAATCACCAGCAACCATGAGTGTAACAATGAAAAACAAAATGAAGATTAGGCTGTTCCAGCAGTATAAATCCAGAACAGTATAGGATGAATTTAGTCAGGGAGAATACATTTAATATATTGTAAGTATTTTTTATAGTTATATTGTAAACATAAGGATTAATAGACAGCTAGACCACTGAAATGGACACATGATCCAGCTAGGTAAGAGGGTAAATCCGCTTAAAGATTTATATGACAAACACTGCAAAGCATTTTAGCATGCAACTGCAATGTGTGTTAAGTAACTTTCCAAATGTATTTAAAGATAAGAGGTATTTTTATTTCCTATATCATGCTGAAAACAGAAATCAGATTCATTTATCCAAAAAGGAACAGAAGTGCTACAGGTACATGTCCTCTTTGTCTTTTTTCCCCATATCCGTGACCTAAGCCATAATCTCCTTTTGTGTTTCTCTATGTTTGTAAATTCTGTGGTTAAATCCTATATGAGATGTAAAAAAGCAGCAGTAATAGGAAAAACTTATGCATGCATAACAATCCTCCTTATTCACACAAGGTACAACACAAAGCATTAATGTATTTTAAAAGGAATCCATTTCACAGTACCAATTCTATGGCAGTGCAACGCATACAAAACAAAACAATAAAACAATAAAACAGAAATCATGCCTAAATACCATTTTAAGAAGAAAGAAAAAAAGAATTGCGCTGGTCCCTAACCCACCTTGGTGCTGCCAATTTGGCTGGGAATTTGGCATCTATTCAAGTTTAGTTTGACCTGACCTGCAGCAGCATTTTAATTAGTGTCTCTGAATTTCTGACAGCATAAATTCTGTGACTTACAAGTACTGCTTTATTGCAGTGTATGGGGAGCACCCCTCAGCCTTTCAGCAGAGTAACCAGATTACATTTATCAGCATTTTCAATTTTTTTTCAAGTGGTTTAGTTTTGTTTATGGTTACTGAATTTTTTTTACATTTTGTATTACCACTGCTAGCGTAATTCAGTATACGACTAACTTCTACTAATGTAGTGCCATGGTTCTATTCATTCAGTGGCTCCAAGATGATTTCAAAATTGCTGGGATGTTGGGAGTGTTTAGCTTATTCCACCCACTGTAAACTAATTCCTACCATCTAGGCTTTGCTTAATTACAGTACAGAGTGTGTGGACTGTGTGTGGGCTATAAGTGTATAAGTACCTGAAAGGGCGTGTTTTTCTATTCTCCAGAAGTCAGTGCAACATTTTGCTTAGTTTTCATTGTTTCACAAACGTCATAAAAATGACGGTGAAACATTTATGACATGCTATATAGGAACATTATATATGGTTTCTTAAACCAAAAACCACATTTGTTAAACATATTACATTTATAAAAAATATACATACACCAAAAATTGGTCCATCATTTGACACAAAACAAACAAACAAACAAAAGCCACTATATACAGCTGACGTGATTTAAATCCTTCAAATTTAAACGCTTACAGTTTATTCCCAACATAATTTTTGTTGGCACAATATGAGTGTGTTCATAAAGTTAATACCCTTTCACAAACATGCCAGCAGAAGTCAGTATACTTCATTTTCTCCACCAAGTACACTCTTAGTTTTATATATACACACATACAGTTGATCAGTAATAAACAGTCTGTTATCACTGCAAGGAATCTGGCCTCTTTCCTACCTCCTTATTTTGGAGCGCTGCCTGGCAAGTCGATTCATGAAGCAGCACGTTACCATGGCAATGATTACCACGCCCACAAACAGGGCAGATGAAACACCAACCACAAGGGGTATAAGAAGAAGGTCAATAACTAGGCAAAAAGAGAGAGAAACATAGTTATATTGCAGCTCAACACTTCAGACTGTCTCTTATTTTATAAACAATAGCAATATAATGTCTGCCAAAATAGTGCCATTTCTTCTTCAATTAATTTTATGCGCAACGGTTAGAAAATAGCAAAATTAACAAAAAATCTAAAAAAAATAAATAATGTAACAAAAAAAGGGAATACGAAACAGGAAAGGACAGATACAAACTCACACTGTCACATACTTCCTTAAACTTACCGCGTGCATATAAATATAGATGTGCTGTGTTTGACTTCGCCTTGGCGTCTGTCTTGTACCAGCTTCCGGTGGAGTCCTGGGTCCATACTACCACCTGGCACTGGTAATCTCCTTGGTCATCCTCATGTGCTGAAAAGATGCGTAGTCTGAAGGTCCCAGCAGAAATACGGTCCACGCTCAATTCACTTTCATCAGTGTAAATACGAGAAATTCCATCATACGTCAGTGTTGCGAGGATGCTACTTGCGGCAGGCACTCGGGGCTTGTCCCCCTTCCCATTAAGATCCCACTTTTTCTGCCACCACTGCACTTCTACCTGAGAGGGGCCTGTGGCCACAATGGAGACGTTACAGAGCAAGGCGACGGTACTCCCACGTTTCAGGAGTGGCCGATGTTGTAACTCGATGACGGCCTCAACACTGGCCTCTGTGCCAACAAAGAGAGAATCGACATTTTAAACTTAGGCTTCATTTATCAAACTAGATTTTTGTGTAAATAAAATCAGTGCAAACAGCAGAAGTGATATTACTGGAGGAGGTACTAGTTGCCTTCAGGAGGCAAGAGGTATTATAAGATGATTTCCCTATCATTCAGGGATCGTTAGTTTAATTTGCGGGTGATGCTGTAGCCTCTCGCAGCCGGGGGCCTAGTGCGAGCTGATTGGCTGAGCTCTCTCAGAGGGGGTGGGATTAGAGCCACTAATTGCCATAATTGGATACAACTAAATTAGAGAGGAAATCAGGCAATAAACTAAATTAATAAATAAGATGATATAAAGTTTTTTTTGGGAGGATGAAAGACTTATGAGTGAGTTTTGCTTGTCAGAGTATCTAGCCAGTTTATAAAGGCTTTGCTGTGGTTTGGTCTCCCTCAGAAGCAAAGAACTTGACAAAAAGAAGTAAAATTATTTTACTTTGATTATTTTTCCTGTCTGCACTTTTTGTGCTGGATGAAGAATACCAAATTCTGTAATTTCTCTATACACATTGGCCGTTTAAGGTGAATCCTCTGGATATGTTTGTCAACGTCTGTGCTCAGCACCACTCACCTTTACTCTTAAGGCTGACCATTACACCCTCAGACCTCTGAGTAAGTGTAGCAGGACTGGACGGTGCTGGACTGAGCTGCCCGGCATACACACTCACAGAGCAGCGGTACTGTCCAGCATCAACTGGGTGGGTGGCGAAGCGCCGCAGAGAAAATCTCCCCTCTGCCCCCTTCTCCATGCTGCCCCCTCCTTCACTGCTGATGTCATCGCCCCAGCTCACCACTCCATTTGGACTCATGCGGGCCACCTCCACCTCCACTCCTCCTGCCGGTCCACGTCGCAACCACTGCACCAGCAGAGCTGAGTGATTCCATGAACCCGCGCCCGACACTAGACAGGTGAGACTGAGCGGGGCCCCGGGCTGCAGTGCCACCTCACCCACTGGCACTGTGCTCACAGACAGAGTGTCCGCTGCAGCAAACAAGTGTTACACATGTATTGTTTAGCCAGGCCTAATATTTAAATTTGCCATTTTGCATGGTAACATAACAGTGGTATAAATGATATTTTTAGTGCAAGGACTAGATGTTTAATAAAGTTATATAAATTGCATAACAATTTTCTTAAACTAAAAAGTAAGGTTTTAACTCTTTCAACCAGGATACCTACAGCGACCCTTTTAACTGTTTAATAAATATATAACAGATGGTTTTATATAAACAAAAGTACAATGAAACAATATGACATCTTGGTCGGCACCAATCTGGTACTAAATTTCACTATTATCAGGGAAACATTGGTCTTGGATCAGATATTGAACCCAGTTACATTGCTGGATGGCATCATTATATAAGAACCACGATCAAGTGCAGACCTCATAATGTCATTCCCCTTGATTGAAAAGTCTCCTTTAAATATATATATTACAGTAGTGGTATTTAGACCATTTGGGTTTTCTAAGCACTATTTAAAAAAACAGATTTTTCAGTGAAAGTTAGAATTATTCTAAGATCTTACCAAGTGGCTTCACAGAGAGAGTTCCCAGTTCCACGGTCCTCTGGGCGATGCGTTCCCATTGGCCTGAAGGGTCCAAGATCCACTGTACTGCTTCGCAAAAATATGAACCGGAATCCTCCAAGGCCAGCATGCTTATTTTTAGAGTGTAAAGGTCCCCTCCTTTATGTCCACTCCTCTTCTCCATGGAAATCTCACCATTATTATATCTCTTCTCATAAGAACCTCCCCGGCCAGGTGTTACACGTAGCTCACGGTCAATAGAGATAACTTCCTTTAGGTTGTGGCCTAAAGAACCAGAGCCTGTGCTGCTTCGCATTCCGAACGTGACAGACAAATGTGTGTGCTGTGCTGACTGGACAGAGGCAGTGCATGTCAGCTGAAGCTCTGTGCCTTCTATGACAGGCTGGCCGTTCAGAACCTGAGAGTGGGTTATCAGGAGCGTGTCTGCAATCACTGAAAATGGTAAATACAATAAATATAATAACTATATACTGTAACTAATAAATAAAGGTAATATAAAAGACACATGGTTGCATTCTGAGACCATGTAGGCTACCTTTGACATCCACAGACGCACTGTAGGTGCCTTGGTATCGTGTATCAGTGCTTGGGGTGTAACACTCATAACGTCCCTGATCTTCCAGAAGAAGTCTCTGAATCACCAATCTGGCTTTGTCACCCGAGTCCCTTTCCACCCGAATTTCTCCTGATTTCACTCGGCCCTGGAAAGGGGCATAGGGAAAGCCACTATCTCTAGTAGACGCCACGCCGATCTGCATTTCCTTCGCACTCTCACGGTACATGTACCACTCAAAGTCCTGTGTCCTTGAACCCTCATAGCCTGAAACAGAGCAGGGCAGAGACAGGGGGAACCCTGCTACACGGTACAGTGGACCTGGTGGGAGAGTCACCTCACGACACACGGTGCACTGGAGCTCTGGAAGATCATGACACAGAGTGAATGAGTGTGTGTGTGTGAGAAAGAGAGAGAGAAGCAGAGAGAGAGAGAGAGAGAGAGAGAGAGGTGAGTGCAATCTTTGCATATTCACTGGAAATAGATATAAAACATTGGTTTATTACATAATTCACAGATACCTTTAGGCCTAGTCCACTCTGTCGAGTTTAACATTTACATACCTTCTTAAACATTTTGCTCTTTGCAAACCGCACTTTTGTCTTTTCCTATCATTGCTATTTTTGGAGTTTCGTGTGATCTTTCTGATTCCAAGATAGAGGAACCCCTTTTGTTTTTAGTTTCGGCTATGTTAATTTTATATTGTTCTGCTTTGTACTGTATAAAATATTATAAAAAGTAAGTGGCTTGCGAAGAATTTGCATTTAAATTCATTAAAAAATGTCTAATTCTACACACAAAGTGACCCTGGCCTTGGTCTAAGAGACAGATTGTCTGGAACACTGGGTTGCTGAAGAAATCAGTCACTCATTTGATTACCATATTAAAATTACATTTAGATTATGTGGTCTTATGTAGTTCATTTGAATTTCTTCATTTCTAGGTAGTTATGATTAATATTGACTGTTAAACACACTGGATTCAGACTTGTTTGCCCGGTTTGTCCCACAGATTACCTCAGAATCTCTGATTGAGATTTGAGGAACTGAGAGGCCACGTCAACTCCTAAAACTGTCACATTCCTTAAAAGATTACTAGAGAACAATAAAAAAGAAAAACATATATATATATATAAATATATATTAACATATATATATATATATATATATATATATATATATTCTCCTGAAAGAGGCCATTGTAATTAAGAGAATACTGTGGTCATGAAGTTTTTATGGTGTAGTGTAAAAATGTTTAGATAGGAAGTACATGACAAATTAACATCTACATGGATTCCAAAGCTCAGGGTTTCCCAGCAGAACTTTGCCCATTGCATCAGACTCCCTCTGATAATTTGCCTTCTTCCCACAGTGTATCCTGATTACACACAATCAAACACCTGGACATCCCATAATGTAAAAAAAAATGTCATTCATTAGATCAAACCACATTCTTCTACTCCTCCATGGTCCAGTTCTGAAGCTCACTTGCCCAACGCAAGTGTTTTCAGCAGTGAACAGTGGGTCGGAATGGGCACTTTGACAGTCTGCAGTGGTGTTGCCTTGAATGCTGCAAGCTACGATAGACTGTGTGTTCTGACACCTTTCTACTATAGCCAGCATTCACCTTTTTGGGGTAGCTGTTTTGTTGGGATCAGCCCAGAAGGGCCACATAGCTTAATGAGCCTTGGATGTCCACGATCCTGTTGTCTTTGCTCGGACTCCTTTTGGTAAATAATAACAGCTAATAGAAACAGCCCATAAGTCATCTAACCATCTCAATTTAGGCCTGGTCAAAGTTGCTTAGATTCTTACACTTGCGACTTCCAATCCACCCTTTGACAGGTGCCACACAAATGAGATTATCAGTGTTTTCCACTTCTCCTGTCAATGGTTTAAATGTTATGGCTGATCACTGTATGCATATGTGTAACTGTGGTCTAAATTGAGCTTTGAAATGACTTTTAGCCTGTTTCTTGACTGTGAATATGTTTACTCAATTTCCCCCCGATGCTTAGAACCCCTCTTGGCAGCCCAATCCACAAAGCAAGCATGGACTGTGCTTCTTAACAAAAGCGCTTTATGCTTTATGCAAGTAGTAACTAGTGGTGTTCTCACCACCAGAGTACACTAGTAACCAATTATGTCAGACTAAGAGCTGCACAATATGTTATTTGTCATCTGGGATGGAAAATTAAATCAACAAATGAATGATAATGCCACTTGACTCTTGTGCAAAATATAGCTTCAATATATAACTATAATACATAACTATAGTACACAACTATAATATTGTATTTTGTCCACTCTTGTAGCATACCTCCTGCCATTCCTGTAATGTACTTTATCTAATTAGTTTGAAAACTATCCAAAAAAAGTTCCTGTACTCTCTTAAAAGGTAAAATCTAATTTTCCGAATATGTCGTAATCCTTATCTTAAACATTCGTTTACTGATGACTCACTTGTGCCTCAATGTGCGCACTCACACACACACACACACACACAGTGCTCTGTTTGCGTTCTGTCAGCTCTGTTAGAAGCGTCCCCTTATTTGGAAATGCAGTTTATTTGCATCTGCGCTTATCTGGCTGTGAACCTGTATTACTTTAATTACAGTACCTGGGTGGAGGCGGTACAAAACTGACGCCCATAACCTGAAAAACAAGACTGGTGGTCTTGTGATTACATGCAGTTTGTCTAGTGCTGGGTTAGGGTTTTCCCACACCTGTACACCACCAATCTGTGGGAATACGTGTAACAGTACATGTGGAAGGGTTCAATTCCCTCCCAATGTCCAAACCCCAGCCACTGGATGCAATGCTGGTCAGTGCTGGGTTAAATTGTATTAGGAAGTGTATCTCGGGTAAAACCTGTGGCAAGTTGCGTGCGGCTCAGCCAAAAGCATAATTACAGAGGAGTAGTAATACAGGTACAGTCAGGCCGCTAAGCGGATCATGATGTAATTCTAGGGCGCGACCACTAGGGGTGTGTGACCCAGAAAGCCATTCTAATGAGCTCTTGCTCAAACGCGTCTGATGTAAATCTAAATGTAACTCGTAGAACCAGCACAGCTGGACTGTAAACCTCCTCCGGCCGATGGTGTGTTTGGTTTCTATGATAAGACTGAACCTTACACGACTTCATAAGCCCGTTTTGTTTAAGGATTTTTCGTAAGAAAGTCGCGAACTGAGATCAGTCAGAGAAAATCGATCAGATCAGACTTTACTGTGCGCGCGCGCGCGCGTGTGTGTGTATAAACACTAAGCTATGTTGTGAGATAAATTCAGGACATATACGGGTATAAACGTGTTAGAGATGATATCAGACTCACCCCACAGCAGGACAATCAGCACTATCCTTCTCCACCGCCGTGCCATGCTGGTTCCCAGTTCTCCCAGTTCTCCCATTCACGCCCAACTGCCTTCCACAGCGACACGCATAGCCATAGCACTGATATTAACACCACGTTAAGAAACCGCATTTACACACACACACACACACACACACAATATTAAACCAACGCGTTAGTCTACTAGAACAAGCCAAGTTACACGATTAAACAAGTGTATATGGATAGACAGATATCTATGAACATCTCATTCAAATACGGTCACGTCCCAACCTGAGTGTTTCTGATCGAGTGTATAATTATAATCTCCTCCGAAGGCGTGTGATTCTCCTATGTTTATCCCAGCTCGTCTGCTCCAGGGTGGTAGGCGGGTCTAGTAAAACTCTCACTGCTGTGGCTGCAAATCTACTGGTCAGCAGATAACTGACCCTAAAAGCAACCAATAAGAACCGAACGTGATGACGTCACTGTTGCTGCTAGCCAAAGAAATCAAAGGCGGGGAGGTAGTTTTTCATTCAGCACGTCTAAGCGGGATGACCACGCCCTCATTCACACTACACACTGTCTTCAAGGGCCATGAGGCCTCAACTGTTATAGAATTGTTATAAAACTGTTATAACCCCTATGCTACTAACAAAATAGAGCCACTAATGACTTCTTCTTACTTCTTTTTGTCTTTCGCTGTTCGTTTTCAGGGGTCTCCACAGCGAATCATCTGCCTCCATCTAACCCGCTCCTCTGCATCCCTTTTCTCTAACTTCATGTCATTTCTCACTACATCTATAAACCTGGATAAATGTTTTTCCTCTAAACGTCCTGCTTGGCAGTTCCAACCTCAGCATTCTTTTAGCGATATATTCACAATCTCTCCTCTGAACATGTCCAAACCACATCTCTGACTTTATCTCCAAAACATCTAACCAATAATTATATATAAAATACATACGTATATTTTAAAGTTATCAGTCATATGTACAGTAATTATCTTAATAGTGCTGGACAATTAATTTCCTAAAAAAAAAAAATCACTATATGGATGGTAGTGATACCAGCAATGTTGTTTGTTTTGAAGACGATGCTGCTGACAAAAAAGACAGGAAGCAGAGCTGGAGGTGGCAGAACTGAAGATGCTGCGATTTGTGTTCGAAGTGACAAGAATCGACAGGATTAAGAAATAAATATATTAGAGGGACAGTGCAGCTAGGATGGTTTTTGGACAAAGTTAAAGAGGATAGATTAAGATGGTTTGGACATGTGCAGAGAAGGGATGAAGGGTATCTGGGGAGGAGAATGTTAGAGATAGAACTGCCAGGAAAAGAAGAAGGCCCAAGAGGAGATACAAGGGACAGATAGGTAGACAGTGTTAAATGGATGTAAATGGTCCGCTGCGACTGGCCCTAAAGGAAGCAGCTAAAAGTAAAAGAAGAAGACTATATGGACTTGTGCAATTATTTAACTGCAATTTATTATGGTGATATAATATCAGCCATCAGCCACTGATCAGCCATAACATTATGGCTACTTGCCTAACATCCCACAAAAGCTGCAGTTTTGGAGTTGCTCTGACCCAGTTCCCTAGCCATCACAATTTGGCCCTTGTCAAAATTACTCAAATCCTTATGCTTGCCCATTTTTTCTGCTTCCAATACATCAACTTCAGGAAAAAATGGTTCAATTGTTGCCTAATATATCCCACCCACTTCCAGCCGCTATTGTGACAAGATATTAAAAAATTTAGTTACTTTGAGAAGGGCCTGATTGTAATCTCTAGACAACTGTTATAGCAACTGTCATGGCTGATCAGTGTAAGCATAATTTGTCAATAATTTAAGTAGGCCTTTAAAAAACAAAAAGAAAAATTAAGTTAATAAATAAATATTGGCTAACTTCTCCTTAGTGACTTGTTTTTTATTTAATTATTTGGTGTTATCTTAAAATATGTTTGAATACAAAATGGTACATTTAATAGTTATAGATCTCAGTTTAAATCACAATGTGGTTCAAAATAACCTTAATTTATTTATTCATTCATCGATCTTCTGTACTGCTATATCCAGTATACAGGTTTAGGGGGAGGGGGAACCCATCCCAGGAGGTTTAAGGCATGGGGCGGCTCACACTAAGGGCAAGTTGGGATTTGAACCTGGAACCTGAAGGTGCAAGGCGACAGTGCAAACCATTAAGCCACCGTGCTACCATCAAAATAATCACAGTACTTTTATTTTGGATCAAACCATGCAGACCTATATTTTTAGTTCAACCAGTTGCAAGTTTAGTTTCATATTTATAGAGTGGATTCAGCAAACACTATGTATTTGGGATACTAGGTGGTGTCAGGTAAAGTGAATCACTCTCATTATCCATGTTAGGATAAGATATTCTTAGGAGCCTATCCCAAAGATACTGGCTGTAAGACCAGTCCCTCACAGGACACCATTTAGATTAGTATGCTTATTTACATTTAAGAAATTTTATCTTAGCTAATCTATGTACGGTCATATTTTTGGGAAGTTACCAGACAACTTTACACAAAATTGTGTACTGCATGAACATTCTACAGACTGTAACCCAAAGTCAGAATCAAAACTGTACCACATGGGACAGATGTTGTTGTCATTAAACAATCAGATTTTTATCATCAAAGGGGTGGTCTTCATGTGGCCATGTGTTTAATATAAGCACATTGTGCATTCGACTTTTTCTGGGATTTTGCCATTGTAGTTGTGTGCAAGCCGTTTTCCCTGTATTTGCACTTTTGTAGTTTTTGTGGTCATAAATCGATGCATAATGCGTCACTGTGGTACAAAGCATATAGCATATTAAATGTCATGCAAAAGAGGATGGATTCAATTTTGAGTCCCTTTTAAGGATGTTTCCTCCTTATGTTTTTTTCTTGCCTCTATTGCCTCTGGCTTGCTGACAAAAAAAAAAAAAAATTATTGAAATATAAAATTATATTCAGATTTTTAAAAGTAGCTTTGTACCAGTTTAATGTTGAAAGTACAATATACAGTAAATTTAATTATATAAAACTGAATGGGATGAAGCAGTTCCTGAAAGTGAAGGGGAAGTAACATATTGCACTGATGTGGCTGAAAGGGTGCAAAAAAATGAAGTGAGAGTTGAATTTTTAAACATATTTAAAATAAAAATGTATCTGTATCATTGTCTAAGATGCTAGATTAGCACATACTCAGGGAGAAGATCTTTTAAGAAATGTTTAAAATATACATCATCCCACTTCAGTAGAAACAGACAACTTTATCGAAAAAAGAGAAGAAATTTAATTATTTAAACTGTACTATAAACTCTATAAAAACCTATAAAATTACCTATAAAAATTAACTGAAGGTTTACATATATACCAAAAGTTTTATAAAATATCCATTTGTCAAGCATAAATTTTTACTTAGATTTTAAATCGAATTTGGTTCCAGACACAGAAAAGGCAGAGCGCAATAGAGATTATTATTATTATTATTTTGTTTTAACATATTATTGTACCACATTTTTTAATTATAATTTTAATAATACAATGCTTCGAAAACACTAATGGAATGAATTCAGGTAATTTAAGACAGTTACATTAAGCAGCATTTATTTTATGCCTTGATTTGTAAAAATTAAAACATTGCAAATTCATGAGTCCTTGCAGTGGATTTAGGTTGATTGGCGTTTCCAAATTGCCTGTAGTGTGTGAATGAGTGAGTGAGTGTATGTCCATGTGCCCTGTGATGAATTAGCACCCTGTCCAGGGTGTACCCTGCCTCGTGCCCTAAGGCTCCTAGGATAGGCTCCAAGCCCCCCGCGACCCTGAATACAGGATAACGCGGTACAGAAGATGAGTGAGTGAGTGAGTGAGTGAGTTACTATTGAGTAAGTGCAAAAACATTTCTGATTTTTCAAACGTTAGTATTCCACCACTATTTCTATGCCGGTAAAGAAGGCAGAATATTATATGAACATTATAAGTGACCATATTTCAGACAATCAACCAATCAATCAATACATACTTTATTAAAGAAGCAGGTGCAACAGTCAAAGTCAACAGTCAACAACCAAAGAACTGTGAGTGGTTCTGCGAGATGGTCAGCAAAACTTACAAGCTAATTTACTTATAAAAATGCACAAACTGTACCTAAGGCTGAAGGCTCCCCAAATCATTGTCACAGCAAGAAGTGTTTACATTTTGTTACTACTGTATACATCAAATGGTACTATACATTATATGGTATACACTTATTGAGCAGAAATGCATCTCAGCATAAAACATTGAATATTTGGTTGGATGGGTAGCAAAAGATCTCTGTCAGGCTTATGTCGGAAAGATACTTTAAGACTATCATTGGCACGGACACACCCAACTTTCACTTTACTTTTAGCTGAGACCGGTCTATCAGCCAGTCTTGTCATTGTGCTATAGTCTTTCCTCATATATTTGTATACCACTGTTGTCTTACTGTTGCCTGTTGCTTGGGGTTTGAATCTCACCTCTAGTTTGTGTGCGTAGCCTGTTTGTTGATTTCCTCCTTGCTTTGTAAATTTTCTCTAGACACTGCAGTTTCCTCCCACAATTTAAAGACTTAATCCCTGAGATGATTGGCCAATTTCAAATTGCCTGTATTGTATGATTGGTATGTCTGTGCTTGTGTGCTGCAGTAAGTTGGCACTGCATCCGGACTGACCCCCACCTTGTGCCCCGTGTTTCCTGGAATAGGCTTTAGGCCCCCACTATCCTATATAGGAGAAGCAGTATAGAACAGGAAATAATTTAAAATAAAATATAAGTAATTTAATAATATTTAAATGTGTTATAATGAGTGCAACACATCTGTATTTACTTGCTGTTAATTACCCTCACTGATTTTCAGTGCAAAAATTTAAACAAACAAGCAAACAAATGTAAATTAAAAATCCAGGCTAAGGGGTATGCAAAGGCAATTGAGCCTGGAGCATTGTTAAGCTGTTTTGAAACTCCTGCCCCTAAATGCCTCCTCCTGTGGGAGTCTGTAGTGTGAGTGAATGAGTGAGTTATACTGTAAATTGGCACATTTGCCTATTTGTGGTTTCTCTCTCTCTCGTTCAAGGTTTAAAGGTAGCTTTTTTGGCATGACAAATATCAACATTCGAATTGCCATATCTGGGTTACGGACTTTGGAGCAATTCACAAAACAGGAAGAAATAGAGAGAAACATTTGTACAGTACTAACATTCAACAATGCAGTTAGAAAGAAAAAAATCACAAAAAAGGAATAAGTATAAAAACTGGAAAAAAGAAACACCAGGTGAACAGGTTAATAGCAAACTTAAAATTCCATGTTTCCTGCAAACTGTAACACATAATAGCCCAGTTTCCCAGTTTTTTGAGCAAACACACAGTGTGTGTGTGTGTGTGTGTGTGTGTGTTTGTGTGTGTGTTTGTGTGTGTGTGTGTGTGTGTTTGTGTGTGTGTTTGTGTGTGTGTGTGTGTGTGTGTGTGTGTGTGTGTGTGTGTGTGTGTTTGCTCAAAGTGACAGTGGCACTGAAGAAAAGACAGGAGGCAGCGCTAGAGGTAGCAGAGCTGAAGATGTTGAGGTTCTCTTTGGGAGTGACAAGGATGGATAGGATCAAGAATGAGTTTATCAGAGGGACAACCTATGTTAGATGTTTTGGAGATGAAGTCAGAGAGGCCAGATTGAGGTGGTTTGGACATGTTCAGAGGAGAGATTGTGAATATATCGGTAGAAGGATGCTGAGGTTGGAACTGCCAGGCAGGAGGTCTAGAGGAAGACCAAAGAGGAGATTTATGGATGCAGTGAGAGAGGACATGAAGTTAGTTGGTTATTAGAAAAGAGGATGCAGAGGATAGGGTTAGATGGAGGCAAATGATTCGCTGTGGCGACCCCTGAAAGGGAACAGCTGAAAGACAAAGACGAAGATGAAGATATACAATTTAGTAAAACTTTATTTAATAATCTTCTTTTAAATGAGTTACTAATAAGCTACTTTCTCAAAAAAAAAAAAAACACTTGCACCAATAGATATTAAATAGGAAAAAAGATTACTTAATATTTTCACTGCAGAAATAACGGAGCTGAAGTGGTAATTGTTTAATGGACTGGAGCTGTTTTAGGACAAACTTCTTTATCCAAACAACTTTTTTCGATTTCTCATCTGTGATTCACAGAATTTGTTTGGCGATGAAAAAAGTAGGGCTTAGCGTAAACAATTTCTTATAACTTATTTCTTAAGTTTCAATCAATTGTAATAAGATAATAAGATAATAATTACCTAATAATTACCTAAATAAATCACCTTAGTTCCAAAAAGTGCAGAAAAATCTACTACAACTAATAATAATAATAATTATAATAACATTTTCAAAAAAAGATATAAGTGTATAGGTCAGTAAGACCTAAGCATATAATAATAAATAATAAAGTAAATACCACACATCATGTTTAAAAAATATGACCCTGATTACATTCAGTCATTGAGTGCAGATTTACTTAAGTTAGTGACTTCTTGAGTGCATAATTCTCACAGCCTCAGGGAAAAAGATGCACCTCAGTCTTGTTGTTTTAGTTCTAAGACTTCACAGTCTTTTAACTGGAGGAAGTGGAGCAAACAAACTGTGTGCTGGGTGGGTGGGATCAAGCATGATACTTTCTGCTCTGCTTCTGCATCTCCTCCAGGAAGAGAAAGCTGCTGCCGGTTATTTTTAAGCAGATTTAACTACTCTTCTCAGTGCCTTCTTGTCAGCCGCAGAGCAGTTACCATACCATACAGTAATTGAGGATGTCAGGATGCTCTCCACTACACAACAATAAAACAAAGTCAGCATCGCTGACCTGAGGCCAGTTTTCAGCCTCCTCAAGAAGTAAAGGTGTTGGTGAGCCTAAATTATTCTGGCTGTGGCACTTATGCTAGTATTCTCTAAAAAGCCTACAGTATATGCCAAATACTTTACAATTCAGGGGGTACAATTAAAATTATTGTTACAAATAGAAATATAACATGCTATGGCAAAGTCATGATTCTACCTGGAGAAAGCTTTCTACCAAATGTTACTGACTTAGAAGAGAATTACTTAGAGAAAGGAATCAAGCGTACAAGAGGACTTTTAAATTATTTGGCGGGATCCCCAGCCAATAACCATAGCCCTAACAAGTCAACAAGACAACTAATGCACTGAAAAAAAGTCTTGAATAAAGTAAAAGAAGAGAAAGCCATAAGTAATTTAACTAAAATAATTCAATTTGTCAAAAAAAGAAAAAAAAAGCGTCCAAACGTTGCTACAATGAGAGAATTACGTTGCTGTAATGAGGGGAAAATTTCTTTAGTCTGATTAACCAGATTAAAACCCAACACACCCAAGACTCTAGTTTCCTGATTATAAGGTTGGGGGTTCAAGCCCCAGCACTACCATGCTGCTGCTGTTGAGCTATATTAAATTTGGTATATAAGATTCATTGCTGTACGAAGTTTTTGCACTTCTATTTTCACTTAAGCCAGTAAGGTGGACGGGATCAAAGCACATCATACAGAAAATAACTCACCCTTAACCCTATCTGCTACAGCATCCTTGGAACAGAACAGGTTGAGGGTGAGTTAAGGCTTATACCAAAATTGATCTGCACTGCATACTTTTATTTTTAACCACATTAGTTTTTTTTTTTTTATAAAGGATTTGCGAATATGTTGGATAATCCTTTTAGACATACTGTTGGCTACAACTAGTGTGACTTTGTGACATTTTTACTGTGCTTTATGTTTTTTTATGATATAAATGAACTCCTACATCTGTGAAACGGTATTACATCATGTTTGCATCATTGAGGAGCTACAGGGAATGACATGAACATGGATATGGATAAGAGCCATCATCATCCAATCTAAAAACCAATCACAGTAAAAAAAAAAAAAAAAGGAAAGAAAAAAAGAGAAAACTCAATGCTGCCATCTAGTGACGACAAGTAAGATTTTCAGAATTTAGGTGAAATGTAACTAAACGGGTGGACAGATACTGTAGCTCTCTAGACTGTAAACCATTGAATGCTGTTATTATTTGGTAGAGCGAATATTATATGTGATGTCAATAATCTAGTTTGATTTATCTAAAAATACAAAAAGCCTGAAAGAGAGCATTACACTATGAACTAATGGCCTTGGCCAATGTGATTTATTAAAGTTTGTGGTCTTTGTAATGAAGCAATATATTTATTATTTTTAACTGATTTAAATTAATTGAGATATTAAAATATAATGATGTATTAAAATTTTTAATTAACGTTGACTGATAAATAATGTCATTTTAACATGGCACAAAAGACAACTATGATAACAAATGCTTCACTAGGCTACATATTAATTTAATATGTACAGGCACCCTTTATACAAATTAACAAGACTGTCTCCTAAAAAACTACATCTACCATCTATTTTATTAGGAACCCATGACGCATGTACACCTGCAAACCCATGGTATTATCCAATCAGCTTGTCAGACTTCAGGAAATATTGGTATTCCTTTAAATACGCTTCAGTTAATGTTCCAAATTGCCCATCAAACATCAGAATTAGTTACAGTGACAGTGTGTACAGGTTCACCAAAACTGTAATAAGAGTCAAGCATTAATGTGGCCTATACTGTTGTTCCCCATCCACCTGAAATTTCAATGGATTTCAGCTTACTGTGGTTGTGAAGGGTGGTTATGTGAGTTACTGTGAGTGGTTCTCAACCTTACACCTGGAAGAACCTGTCCTGCATATTTTAGTCTTTTACCTCTTCTACCACATCCATTTTGATTATAAAAATACTTTTAATTAGTTAGTCAGGTGTACTGGGAGCAAAGTAAGCACTAAATTCAGGGCAGTGGTCATCCACGACCAGAGTTGAGAACCACTGATGTAAATTTCCTGTATAAGCTTGAACTAATCTGGCCTTAATAATCAATTAATTAATTAATTAATTATTTTTTCTCTGGAGCATTCGGTGTAACCTATACAGACTGTTCTCAACAAAAATTCCTGATCATCAGTGGTTTATGAAATACTCAAACCAGCTTGTCTGGCACCAACAACCATGCCACGGTTGAAGTAGCTGAAATTTTGATTCATTCTGATGTTTGATGTGAGCATGAACTGAAACTCTCAAGCATCATTAGAGCTATGATTGACATGTGGTGCATGTGGTGTGGCCAGATCAAACCTTACGGTTATGCATTGTGCTGTTGCCACAGCTGATAAAATCGTGAATGGCTGATAGATATGATTTGCTGATGAATGATTGGTCATGAATGAGTAAATAATAATATATCTATATATATATATATATATATATATAGGGGAGAGTGAGGTAAGATGAGCCAGTGGGTAAGTTGACCCACCCCTTGTATCTAGGTAACTGTGTACATGTTTTGTCATGTGACCATAAATCCAGGAAGCACCCATCATTTCCATCCTGCTATATTAAAGAGGAGCACATTGGAGAAGGGGTAAGTCTGTATTACACAAAAAATGTTTTTTTGCTTGTCAAAGTAAAATTTCTGCATATCAGGTAAATTGACTGTAATATAAAAAAAAATGTATCTGTGTCTAAAATGATATATTATACCTGTTGGTGGCTTTCTAATATATAATATCATCTGAATAAGTTTTCTAAAGATTAGCCTAAATTTCTAAGCTAGCCCGTTTTTTTCAAAATGGTGGCTATGGGGCAAAGTGATCCAAAGGCTATGGGGTAAATTGATCCAATAGTCTGTGCTGTCAATGCGACTGGTAACGCAGTCCCTCCGATGTTTATCTTCCCACGGGTTAGATACGAAGACCACTTCATTGCAGGAGCACCTCCGGGATCAATTGGTACCACTACAAGATCAGGCTGGATCAGTGAAGATGTCTTTGTTGTGTTCCTTGAACATCTGGTTCAGCAGACCAAGTGCTCCCCTGACCTGCCACTGCTGCTAATCATGGATAACCATGAAGCCCACATTTCACTGAAGGCTTTGGACCTAGCAAAAACAAGTGGTATTGTAATGCCCACAATTCCACCCCAAACTTCCCATCGCCTTCAGCCTCTGGATAAGTGTGTGTATGGTCCATTTAAAACCTATTACAACAGAGCTCTTGATGGCTGGATGAGGTCCAACCCAGGCAAAACTGCCAGCATATACCAAATTGCTGGTTGTGTGAATGATGCTTCCATGTCAGCAATGACACCACGAAATATCTCATCGGGATTTAGAGAAACTGGGATTTTCCCTTACAACAGAGATATCTTCTCTGATGCAGAGTTTGAGCCATCCATGATGTCAGACAGGCCCAACCTGGAGCAGCAGCCTGCCGCTGAAGGTGTTGCACCTGTGGTTTCAGCCTCTCTTTTTGCTGAGCTACCTTCACCACGCCCTGCACATGCATGTGGTTCACAAAGTGACCCCAACCATGCTGGATATGTGTCCCCCACTGATATTCTACCCTTACCCAAAACTCAGCAGCCCAGGAAACAAACAAATTCGAAAACGAAAGCGTTCGAAGACACGAATCCTGACTGATACACCTGAAAAGCAGGCAATTGAGAGAGCCCATGAAGAAAGGAAAAATAAACTGAAAGGCAAAACAGAAATAACCCACAAAAAGCAAGGAATGCGGAAGAGGAAACAAACCCAGACAAAAATTGCAGTGGAAAGCAGCTCTGAGGAGAGTGATGTCCCCATCCCATTTGAAGACACTTCTGAGTATGAGAGTTCCAGCGATGAAAGAAGTGAACCAGATGTCTCAGATCTGGTAGTTGGTGACTTTGTCATCGTAAGATTTGCATCCAAATCCAGGAGCCACCATTACATTGACCTGATTGACAGCTTTGCAGACAACGAAGTGAGTGCCAGATTTCTCAGAAGAATCCGAGGGATCACTGGCAGTAAGAAACCCACCTTTGTGTTCAAGGAAAATGATGAGGCATCTTTCCCACGCAATGATGTGCTGAAGAAGCTACCTCAACCTCAACAGGCTGGAGGAACTGCAAGGAGGGAGCAACAGTTCATATTCCCCTGCAACCTTGATAGTTGGAATATTGAATAGTTCTTTTGAATAGATGGTTTTGAACTGGTGGTTTGTTTAGAAACTAACTGGTGGTTTGTTCTCACAGGTTTAAAACTGTTAAAATGGTTTGTTTTCACAATATGATCAGTTTTACATTTTAAAAACTACATGGTCAGTTTGCCCCAAGATGGCTCAGTTTACCCACTGACTAGGTTCAATTTACCCCTAATCTGGGGCAAGTTGAACCACAGGAGCATTTTTTTTTTTATAGGTCATTATTTTGGATAGCTTCATCAGACATAGATTCTGATCATTACATTTGAAAGAAGACATCCTGAAATAAAGGAATATGTTATCATTCTATTTCTGTGTCATTTTTTCTCACATCCAGGGCAACATAAGTAAAAAGTGGCTCATCTTACCTCACTCTCCCCTATATATATATAGTGTTTAAAATAATGGTGTGTAATTTATATACACAATTCCCAGTGTGTCCATCTAAAGACCATTAGTGACCATTGTATTTATGGGACAATATCACAATCTCATTATTATCTAAATAGGCTACATATTTTCTCACTCATACACACTTCCATAAATTTTCTTTTCATTTTGTGAAACTGCTTTAAAACAATGACCATTGTTAAAAGCGCTTTACAAATAAAATTGAATTGAAAATTGTGCCAATTTTTACAACAACCTTTCAGGACCTCTGGTCAACATTCACACACTTTGTAAACACCAGTTAGGCTAACACATATCTTTAGACTCTGGGTGGAAACCAGAGTACCCAGAGGAAACCCACCAAACATAGAGAGCACATGCAAACTCTATACGCACAGAGTCCCAAGGCGGGAATCAAACACAGATCCTGGAAGCACGAGGCGACAGCGCTAACCACTAAGCCACTGTGCCACCATAATTTGTGCATTTATTTTATATATCAGCGTTTGGTCATTTTCACAAATAATTATTTAGGCTAGTGCATAATTAATGTTAGATATAAGAATTAAAACTTTATTGATTAAATAATTTCTTAACAATTTAATATATTGGTTCTCACTGATATAAATCTTTGGCTGGATGATGTTTATCTGTACTTCTGTTGTAGTTTGCAGTAATGAAGCCCAGTGCATTCACACATTCTTCACATTGTAATGCTTTCTTCCAACTAGGACCCAAGAACACGAGCACCCATGGATCCACTGTATATGTTTAAGTCGTGTAGGCCACAGTGGCCTGTTCCTGTAACCCACGTGCACCATTTACTTTGTCACACTAATACCTTCAATCTGATGACTTGGTGAAAACTTTCAGTGACTTTTGGGAATTATGAATGTAGCTGCCACTGCTGAATGACTTGCTCTTAGAACCACCGCATTGGGCAGGATATTTCATCAGCTCTCCATTCAGCATTACACACACACACACACACACACAAAATCGTGAGCGTCGTTTGTTTCCTCTTGACTTGGCCCTCGTCTGTAGATTCGATTCTGCGGCTTCGCGCTGAAGCCAAAATCATCAGCAGATTCTGGGTATCTTATAAGAAATGGAGTAAAGTTATATGAACAATTTTTTCCTTCCACCCCCGCTCCCCTGTCCGCTGTGTTTCCTTTTTTGTGTGTGTTTTGATCCGGGCTCTAGCGGCGGGCTGCTCTGCGGTGAGGCGCGGACTGCAGTGGCGCTGCCGGCGTGTTATTTTTGGCGGCAGCGGCGGTTGGTGGCTCTCGGGGAAGATGGAGTGCAGCTCTCCGGCTCCAAAACCCAGGAGCCTGTTTAAGGGATTTCTCGTCCCAGAGACAATCACTCTGTAATGATCAGAGTCATTACGTGCTCGCGCTGAACGCGGGTCGAGATCCGTGCGCCGGGTTAATTGCAGCGGCCCTGGAGAAAGCAACTGATTACTATGGAGACTCACAAACAGGATAAACGGGTCCAAATAAAATCTAATTAAAAGCTATACTATGCATACACACGAACACTTGCACGCGTACGTGTATATATATATATATATATATATATATATATATATACACACACACACACACATTGTATATACATATGCCTATACGTACATAGGTTCATATATACTGTGTGTATATATGCTGTATATATACATGCATATATACAGTACATACAAATACATACATACAGTTCACACACATATATACATTCAGTACACAAACAGACATGCATACATACAGACACATACAGTACACATATGTATACATACATACATACACGCACAATTTTTTTTTTCTTGATTGCACTAAAACCTTCACACAGTTAGTGAGATCTGCAATAACACATACAAAGAGAAAAAAATACAAAATAAAAAAGCACATGTTGGCACAACTATACAACCACATTCTTATCCTCACACGTTAAACATAACACTAAGCATACTGCCTGCTGAAAGATTAAACACACTTCCCTCTGTTAGACACAAAAATCTAGTATGATTTCACATTTTACATCTGCCTTTCAAAGTACCACACCTCTGAACCAACTGAACCACACTTCAAACTTAACCATTAAGTGCGCATGCAACTCCCCTCTTAGATCTACACACTATAAGAAGGCAACAGGTGAGTTTACCTGCAAAAAATGGAAGCCAGAGCAGTCCAACAAAAAATAAAATTCAGAACATTTCGGCAAGAGTACAGGTGAGACAACTTTTCTTTAATACCTACAATAAGATTAGTATAGTATGACCTACTGCATGCATTACAATAGCTTTTTTGCAACCATTTTCTGCATTTCTTGTTTAAAATGATGCTTTGTTGGCTGTCCTGTGATCTGTTAAATACACATGTTTTGATTTGGTCTACCTAGGGTTGAAAGGTGTTCTCTCAATATTCTGAGGCACAAGAGACCTATTGTAAGTATGATTTTAGCCAATAGTTTAATATGCCTCAAAGAAATTCAGGCTCACATTCTGAGCGACATCACCATCGTAAATAATTTTTATTCAGTGTCTTTACCAACACTGTGATGAAACCACAAATAGAATCAAATACAGATGAAGCAACTCTTTCAAAATCCCTTTTCAGTGGAATTCAGAGGTATAATGTAATAATTTTTCTGAATTCCACTGAAATTCAAATTCAAATTATATTTCAGCGAAATTACATTTCAGTGGAATTCAGAGAGGTAATGTCAACCTTCAGCTCCCTGAAAGAATGAGTGAAGTCGAGGGAGAAACGTAATTGGTCACTGAGCCATTTTGAAAGCCACAGGACAAAGATGGTGTAGCATTACAATGTGTGCAGCTATCAATCAGAATAGAGTCCTCCACCGTCATGCCACTTAAAGTGCTTACAAACCTCATACCCTTATATCACAGCAGAATCTCATATGGATGCAGAACAGACTAGATACATTGTCACCTTACACATATCTTTCCAAAGATCTGTTTTGATACAACCGTGGTTCCAACACCTCCATTTTTTTTCTATTTCAATATCTTCCACAACACTCACCCTTCCTTAGCTTTATGTTTTTCTCTGGCATGACAGTGGAAAGTTTACAATCACCAGCCTGTCCCAACTCAGGCAGCCTGTGACTAAATTGATGAAAGGTCTATCCAAGGATGACGATGCCATTCAAGACAATTATTCTTTCGTTGTCTTGCTAAAAATGGTATAGCATGAGATGTTGCAGTATTATAGCCAGATTCAAGTTTTTAGTGTTTTTACAGTAATGTATGCATTCTATTTTTCTTTTCATTGTTTTGAAAAAAATTGTACATTTCAATGCAAACTCAGCATCTGTAAATGCATGGATGTACTGACCGATGTTGAGAAATAACTCTAATGACTACCATTTCAAGTGTAAAATCGTTTTTGATTGACAACTGCAGAGTGTAACTAATTCCAACAGTCAGATGGTATGAACCATTGTGTTCCATATTGTGACACAATTGGGTATTTATTAATGAAATTAACAGTTTTTTATCAGCTGTCATTTTACAAAAGATCCCAGGTGATCTGCTACTCGTGTGTGATTATGTAAAGTGTTTTGACAAAGTGAGCATTGTTTTTAAAATTGCGCTTAAACAATCATAAAAAACACTTTAACATGAAGGCATTGAAGAGAAGGTTAGTGGGGAAGTCCACTGGCAGCCAGTGGGTGAAACATAGAGTGGTTTCTGGTAAAAACCCATAATGAATTCTGATTTAGCAGCAGAGCACTCAACACAATGAGTACTCCGTTTACAAACTCCATCTGAAACCGTACAAACAAAATGAAATTATATAAAAGACATTGGCCTTTTTACAATGATTAAATGACTTCTCAGTGGCTTCCTATAGCATGAGAGCATCATAGAGCTAAAAGAAATGTAGCAAAAATACATGAACAAAAAGAATTTAGAAGAGCGGACAGGTCGAGAAATGCCGCAGATAGTCTATAGCGTATTGTTTGTAATTTCTAGAAATACACTCTGAAATTCATTGTTTTTGATTTGAGTTAAAATGTTTAAACTATTAACATGTGTGTTAGACTGTAGGTGTTAATCCATCACTGGGGTTTATACTGCAAAATCTTTTTTACTCGAAGAGAAAAAAAGTATTTAAAATAAACACAAAGACTGTGGTTTCTAGTTCAGTGTAAGAGTGCACATCGACCATGTCAGCTGTCTGACTTGAGGCTCCCTCTCTTTATTAGGAGCACCAGTGGGTTTTGTGCAGCGTAAGGCATTTTTCCTCTTCCCATTACTACATATAATGCAAAAGACTGCAAGAAGTTCTTTAACTATTTTTGGCAGCAAATAAGAGAATAAAATTATGCTAGTTTATATATTTATTTTTGGTGGTGAACATGTGTAACTATAGTTGTATGTTGGTGTGCATCAGTGTGTACTCATTTGTGTGTGTGTGTGTGTGTGTGTGTGTGTGTGTGCGTGTGTTTGTGCTCACCCACAAAGATATTTCAATTTGGGCAGGATATTAAAGAAGCATGGAGTGGCAGTAGCTTGGTGTCTGCCAGTAGCTTGGTTTGGGGGTGTTGTGGCCATGACTGTAGGGGGGAGGAAGAGGGGGGGAGAACGGCTCATGGTCAGAGCCCCCGCCGGACACACTGGCGCCTCTTTCTGGAGGACTTCTGAACCACCACACTCCTCCGCCAGAACCCTGCCAGCCCTCTGGAAGCCCAACTCAAATCACTCACGTTTAACTCTCTCTCTCTTTCTCTCTCTCTCTCTCTCTCTCTCTCTCTTTAATTCTCATTCCACATTTTTCATTAAATCCTATTGCCATTTTTGTTGCTTCTGCTTCTGTAGGCTATATTTAATTTAACCCCTTTCTTTATACTTTTATCTTCTAAATTCCACTTTTGCTTCCATGGAGATAGTCAGAGCCATGCAATTTAATAGATAAAGGCCTCACCAGTTTTTTATTTGCTTATCTTTATCAATGCCTATGTTCAATTGAGGGTGCAAAACCAAAATTAAGTTTCTTTTTTTTTTTTATCACAATTTACTTGAAAAATTTATAACATACCACAAGCATTTCTACATAGCAGATGACGTCACTGACATAAGATGATAGTCTTTGGCACTTCATCATGAAGACAGCATGCCGCAAACACCCCTTAACTCCCTGTCACCTCTTATTTCTGTAGGCAAAATGTTTTAGCAGCTTTTCACTATATTCACCTATAATGTATTTTTTTTATAGTCAGTAAAGACTCAAATTGTGAATTTAAGGAATTAAGAAGAGGATGTCTATTTTGAAGTGTCACAGCTCATTTCCTTAGCTTCCACTTTTTTTCCTGGAAGCAATTTGTCATCCAGGGGACATTTAATAGGGAACATATTATCTTTTTACAGGGATATGGAGCCTGCCACAGCCTGCCCACAGTTCCTATAAACAGAATTGGTCCATTTAGTGGTGTGTTTGATACATTTCAGAGCAGAAAGCAACTCAGTTACAGAAAGAGGCCTATAAAGGCTGCTATGAAAACCCTAGATAAGTATTGCTAAGCACCACCCGCTTGCCAATGCAGTTAACTTAAATAGACTAATGATGATCAATCTGAAGTTTCTTTGTAGGGTTGAAAAAGTGCTTTCCTCTTTCTTCATCAGTGACCATCTGACCTTTCCTGACCTCTTGCAGTTGTTCAGGTCACCGATTTCTCATCTCTTCCTTACCAGATTCTTGTATACCCCCCCCCCCCTTCCAGCCAACCCTCTCTGTCCCCAACCAATCTCACTCCCTTCCTCGAATACAGCCTGAAGGCAATGTTTACCTGAACTCACACCTGTGTGTATCTGTTGGCATGCATCACTCCCAGTCTTCAGGGCATGAAGAGAATTTATCACACACTGCAAGCTCAAAAGCTGAGGAAGACCCATTGTTTCCACTCTTCCCCACTGTAAATGCAAAGTGAGGGTATTCACATGTTTCAGTGAGTTCAAATAAGCTTTGTTTTAGCAGCGTTTTTTTTTTTTTAATGGTTGTGCCTTGGGTTCACGACACCAGAGAGTCTTTTTCAATCCCCTCTTTTGCCTTTTCTTTTTCATCCAGTGTCTTGTCTCAATCTCCACTGGGTTTTCTCACATCCCTAAGTATATTTATCTTTTTACTGCCTCACTTGAGGCACAGCTCTTTCCTATTTTTTTTTAAAGTCTTCGAACATAAAGTTTTAAAAATAAAACCAGGTTACCACCACCACAGGGGAGTATAAAAAGACAAAAATAATAGTCATGCCGGAGTCAAAAGCCACGGACCCTCTCCTACCCCCCATATCCCCCAACAGACACATATACACACGCACGCGCGTGCACACCCCACCCAAACCCTCTGCCTGGGTCTTAAAAGCTGTGGACTCGACCACACGCCCACTTCAGACCTCCATAAACATGTCAGACCCTGATGACAGACTCGGCCCCGGGACCAGCTGACCTCAACTCCAGCTCATTAGAGTCAGTAAATTAGAACCATACAGCCAGGGCAGGAGAGGAGGAGAGGTGCAGGAGGGAAGCACACTGTCACAAAATCAAAATGTGTGTTTGTGTGTGTGCGTCTGGGTTCTTGCATGTGGTACTCTTAAAATTTCTACCCTATGAGTTGTGATTTACTATTATATTTAATACATGTAAACATATGCTGGGACAGAGTACAACACCATGCAACTGGTTGGATTGCTTGACATGCTCAATCACTGATCACCTCAATACTTGTTCCAAAATATTAGCAAAGGCTTTGATAGGTTAGATTTAGGCTATCCTCAGTGGGAAATAACCTTACCGGAGCATTGTGCAGTGACTCATTACAAAAGAAAATTTGATTACTTTATCCCAAGATCCCACTGAGTTACCAAAGTGCTCCTTGTATTTGAATTCCTGCAAACATTAACACCAGAAAATTTTGTATTTGGTTTTTGAAGTCCGTTGCTAGCTCACTGCCACATGGGCAGCCCGCAGTTCTGTAAACAGTATAGTGACCCAGCTTCCCCCTCCCTCCTCCTCCTCCTCCTCCTCCTCCTATTTTCTCTTTTCTTTACTCTACTCTCTTCCGCTGCCCAGCCTGTAGTAGTGCTGTGGAGTAATTGTCCAGTAGCAGGGTTGGTGGGGGTAATTGGTGTACGCAGACAGCGGGGGAGGTTTAATTTTCTTCGACAGACCTTCAGTGGCGCTCTGTGAGACACATTGTGTCAACTGAGAGCCCTGCTTTGTTTGGGCTGTGAGAACTAATTAAAGCATTTGTTCAGCCATAAGATCGCAGAGGATGACAGGCCTGAGTGGGACAAGGCAAAAAAAAAAGAGGAGTGGAGAGAGGGAGGGGTGCAACGGAAAAAAAGAAAGAAAAAACAGAGTTGCGTAAAGTATGACTGAGGAATTCCATAAAAAATTAAAAGAAAAAATAGGGACTTATAATTGTGATAATGAAAATATGAAAAAAAAAAATAGTTTTAAATGTTGGAACTTCATGAATAATAATGCTTAAACTATGAAGCAAGCTCAGTCTGTTCATTTATCACTGGTTACTTGTTATCATTCAGCCTTATTAAAAGGTTTGTTGTTAATACGTTTGGAAATTATTTTACTATTCCATAATAATAATAACAACAATAATAGTAATAATAATAATAATGGTTGTTAATAGAAATAAAATAATAAAAGTTTAAACAAAAAAAGTGCTTTATTGAGGGGTTTAGTAATGATTTTGTGCATTCCTGATCGAACACTCTTATGTAAACCTGAAGAAACCATTTAGAACGAACAAAAACAAATAATTTTAAAAATACCTATTAGTTATTGTATTTATAATTATTTTGGACACTGGTTAATTAATGTTTTTCAAAAAATCTAAATTATTCTCTTATCCCGAATATTTGGGCATTTTCATTACCAAAAAAGGAATCGTATCACGTATAATTCGCCTATTTTAATCATTGCCTATTTTTTTGTGGAGATGTGGAAAATGGTGTATAGTGGTATAATGAATGAAAATACAACAGGGAACTGACTTTCACTTAATTTAATTATAAAGACATACAGGTAGCTGAAAATTCAGAACTTGAGTTTCATATTTACATACTAGTAAAATAATTAAAATAAAAATTAAATTGATGCTTCAGAAAAATCCACTTTAATCCTTACAATTTGGCTTTTAATATTCCAGAGAGTTCATACAACAGCCATCAGAACCTGAAAATCAACAGTGAAAAAAATAAATAAATAATCATAAAATTAAAACATGAAAAATCCTTATTTAGTTATGACTGGCTTTGCTTCATTGAGAGATTTTCAATTCCCATTTAATGCCAGTAAAATGCAAGATTGTCTCTTGTTATTGTTTATAATTTAAGGCATAAATAAAATTGTATGTAAATAGGAAATTAAATAAGACAAAAATAGCATTCAAATGGAACTAAAAGAAAATACTAAACTGTACACTGTAATCCCTTTTTGCAGCCTACATAGATTTATGAGCCCTGATTTCTCAGAGAATTATTTAAGTCTTAGAAATGATTGTGATTAAATAAGCAAAACTAAAGACTCACTTTTTTCTCATAAAAACTGCACCTTTTGTAAAAAGAACTGATAGTAAAGTCCAAATTCCTGGACAAACCATTAGTCACTGACAAAATCATTAAAAACATCGCTTCTCATCATGTTTCAATAATACTATCTATAGCACAATGTAAGATAGTGATCAGAAAGGACAAATATGACAAAAGAACTGAACAGCTCAAAAGAACAAAATAGAAAGATCCAGAATCATAAAAAGCTTTTTCAAGACACAGACCTCACTTTTGGTTTGCATATCAAAAAAACTTAAGTTCATGTTAATGGCAAACATGTTCTTGTTTTTGCTGTTCCTTCATGTTCCACAGGAGAATATCTGTGATAGTGGTGCCTCGTTTCCCCTTAGGGACAACAAAATGTATTTAAAGAATATTGTCAGAAAAAACATACACTTTTTCAAATTATTATTTTAAATGCTGATTAGCACCAATTAGAACAGCAGCTTAATCTGAAGAACCTTTCCCCAGATATGGAGGTTATATCTCCAGCAGTCCACTACTGTTCTCCACTGGGTTTCCTGTGGTGATCTTCTCCTCTCCATTAGTTGTGTGCTCCTGCATGCCATTTCCTGGACCAGCTGGGGCCCCATCACTTGGGTCCACAGCATCATCTGGGCCCCTCGGTTCTGACTCATTCTCCCCACTCCCAGCTTTCCCTTGCAGGCTGGCCTCAGAGTGGGTCTTCTGGTGCTTACTGAGGTGGTCGCTACGTGTGAACCGCTTATTGCACAGAAGACATGTGAACTTCTTCTCGCGCGTATGTGTGCGCACATGGCGCTCCAGCTCGTCAGAGCGTGTAAAGCGCTTTCCACAGAAGAGCCAGTTACACACGAAAGGTCGTTCCCCTGTGTGCCAGCGCAGGTGGGCCTTGAGGTGTGAGGCCTTGCCATAGACCTTCCCACAGCCTGGAATGTGGCAGCTGTGTACAGGCTTTTTGCGTAGTGAGGCGGCAGATGCCCCTAGACGTTCCAGCTCCTGGCAGTTAGGGCAGTCACAGGAGGACCTGCTGGTGGCAGAACTGCCTGTATATGCCCCAGAGCCCCGAGATGGCTTTAGGCCCATGGAGCTCTCGACAAGACCGCCACTGGCTACTGGCTTGGGTTTGTACATGTCTTGTGGGAGCATGTGCTGGGAGGACTGCAGGAGGTGTGACGAGGAGCTGAGACCCACAGAAGGATAAGGTGCTGGGTTAAGGGAAGTGAAGTCTGAGCTATAGCTGGACATAGGGGGGCTGAGAGATGCCTGAGGCGCCACAGGCTGTAATGGGGCTTGGAGACCATCAGACTGGGTTTGGCCTGCACTCAGCCAGTTGGAGCTGGGGTGGACATCCCACCAGGAGGATGTGGCATTGGCAGGTGCGGCTGTGATTCCTGGGTGAATCCCTGCCTTGTACCAAGAGCCATATGGATGCGTCATGTCAAGCGAGGTGTAGACACTAGTCAGACAGTCAGCTGTAGCATGTGCTTTGGTCACCAGCAGTGAAGGATCCTGAGAGGCTGAGGAGGTTTGGAAGGAGGAGAAGGGGTTGTAGTCAGAAGTGTATGCTCCTGTGGGAGGAGGGGGACTGCCGGTGGGTGTAAGCAGGCCTCCACCTGTACCGAAAGAGGTGCTATAAGAGTCTACTAGGCCTTCACTGTTTCGGCCGTTTTTAGGTGCCTGCAGGTCAGAAGTCATGCTGTAAGCTTTCTTTACTGATACTACACTTCCTGCTTTTCCAGGTGTGGCTGTGTCACGAACTGGACTGGTGCTGCCAAATTTGTTACAGGTGGCAGTCAGCATTGCCAAAGGACTCGAGCCATAACGTGTTTCCTCCTATGAAAAATAAAACAAAGAAACAAAAACAGCAATAAGATTTTTTTACTATCATGTACATTCTTTTTTTTAATTAGTTTTGTTTACTGCCATAGACCAAATTGTGACAATATTTATTTTTGCCATCATTCGATCACCGAACTGCAAGCAGTAAACTTGTGCAATAATCGGAAGCCTTTTCTGTTCAGAAGTATGCAACAACAACCTTTGCCTTAGTGATTTACATGCCATCATAGATACAATTCCTGTTAAACACGTTTTCCGTGCAGTTATCACTAGTGCCGGAATAGTTAGACGTTGTTTTGACGACATTTGCTCTTTACAGCCTTAACCTTTTATTGTTTTGTCTATCACCCTGTCATCTGAATGAATAGGTTCAGTCAGACTTTTTAAATCCCAGTTACCAGACTGTATACAATTGGTGATGAACAGCGACAGAACGATATAACGTATAAGGATAACAGATACTGTACACGTATGCTGTATTACCGTGAATTTGCATTGAACTCTTTCTATTCGGTCACAGCATGTTTCACGTGACTTTCACTTTTTGTATAGTAAAACTGATAGAACGTCAAGAGCTTGCACATTCAGTTGTGTCTCATTATATCTGTGAATGAACTACAACTATTTTTTTTTCATATTTTAAGGTAAAATATAAACAAATGTATCATCTTAAAACTGATCATGTTTACATAATAATGTAACACTCTAATCTAAACAAGTGCGAGCTTTTCTTTCTGTTCTCTCAACACAAAATCAGAATTCTAGAGAACATAAGGTGAACTAAATCCCCACAAGAAACGTGCGCGCGGCGACCATGTCGACAGAGCGCATGCGTCTGCGGTTGGACTTGGCGCGCGCTGCTGTCCCCGTTTCCAGGTAAACTACCATTAGAATTAACCACACAGTGTTTTCTGTACCAAAGCCATCACCGTGAGGGTTGCTTATCTATCTATCTATCTATCTATCTATCTATCTATCTATCTATCTATCTATCTATCTATCTATCTATCTGTTCGTCTGTCTGTCTGTCTATGAGCTTAATAGGAATTTATATTAATGTTAAGTATCCATTAGAATATTTAGTTCCCCCCCCCCTAAGAATGAATCTTCTCGTTTCAGCATTAGAAGCAAATAACAAATTAATTAGCACTCTATATTTAATTATATTCATGCAAATAATCTTCCCAACCTATGCTCATACGTTTTCCAGACAGTATCAGGTGATTTCCCTGCATAATGCAGTTATCATTAGTTTTATGAAATGTCTATATATTATAAGAAACGAGCCCGGGGTTAAAAGACTTCGCATGCATTTTCCTGTTAGTTTGACATTTCGTACCTCCAGAACCGATGCAGCCATCCCTGAGAACCAAATTCCAAAAGTTCGAGACTCCGAGACCTGGAGGTTGAGTTACAGACGCGTGTCCCGGGACAGTGTGTGTGTGTGTTATGTGTGTGTGAAGTAAAGCTCCGCTCCGAGCGCTGCGACTTCTATGTGCTTTCGGAGACACGCCTCCTAATGACAGGCTCCGCGTGCTTTGAAGTAGAGAGAGAGAGAGAGAGAGAGATTCATGCGCCACTCGTTCTTAACACACACACACACACACACACACACACACTTTAAAGTACTTTATATTATAATGTGATGCTCAATAGATTTAAATGTATCTAATGGTTGTACACACATGGTTAAAGCAAATAATTTTGCGCCCTATCGTACCACAGCAGCCTTAGGCTAGATACCTAAAATACCCATGGCTTTACCCGGAAATCTGAATCTTCTTATTTCCTTACAACTGAAGTAAAACTTTTGTCAGTAAGTTAGCTGCAGGCCATGGCATGGACTACTGAAATGTGTAATTAAAATGATACACAACCACCTGATTGTCAAAGTAAAGAAGTCCCTGCATTTTTTAAATGACAGTGGGATAAACAAAAACTGCAACAAACAAACAAACAAACACAAACAGCACCCTGAAGTCTGGAAAGTTACCAAACTATACTATCCCCTCTAGTGCCACCATATGCACTTTACAAAAGTAAGTGTGTGAAAGTATGGTGTAGCCTGAGTAGTGTTTAGTAATTTTATTTAAATTTTTGTGGGGTCTATCTATCTATCTATCTATCTATCTATCTATCTATCTATCTATCTATCTATCTATCTATCTATCTATCTATCTATCTATCTGTTTAAGCTTGGTGCCTTTACAATGTAAGTAAGTTGTATTAAGCTGATTTTATATGAAACGCATGTGTCTTATTTATTTGCATTGTGCCTTTTATCCTAGGGGTCGTCACATTGAATCATTTAATCCGCAAGATCTGGAACAGGTTTTACATTGGAACCCCCTTCCTACATGCAGTGGCTGGGTTGTATGGGGCATAGGGTTAAGGGTATTGCTGAAAGACCCAACAGTCAAGATTGGCAGGGCTCAAATTCGTGACCCTCTGATCAGCTACCCAAAGCCTTAACCATTTACGGCACATAGAATATGTCACTATTATATTGTAATTAGTAAGAAATATGCATCTTCATACAGTATATGCTACTAAAGAATTTTTATATTTCTCAGAAAATGGTGACTATTGTCTATTTACCTATAGGCTATTTAAAAATATCCCATAGGCAACAGGTACCTATAGAATATTTTTAAATAGCCTACTTAGATTAAGGCTGATATTTTTTATTTAAAAAAATTAATTACACAATTGCACAAGAGATAGATAGATAGATAGATAGATAACAGCTTACATTTATGTATTAATTACATTTACCTTTACGTTTATTTATTTTGCAAGCGAGTTGTAGGCAGAATAGGGAGACAAAGATAAAAGGGAAATTAGTACTAATTAAACAATAACATAGAAACACTAATCACAAAACAATTAAAGGAAAGATGATACATTTTTTTATGACTATTCATCTAGTATAACATGTTGGTTAACTGATATTGGATCACACTGTTAAACAAAAGGATAAATTGTGTGGTTAAGTGGTTTAAATTTCTCAGCTTCTTGTTTTACACACAACGCCAAATAATAAAATGTTTTTTTTTAAACCATTTATACTGAAATCGTATGAGAAATACCTAACTAGTGTTGTGTACATATAAGCCCATGTGCTGATAAAAGATAATAAATAAGCAAATTCTCACTACAGGAATTAGACAAAATAAAATTATACATTAAAGAAATATATTTCTATTACAGTATATGCAGTTAGTCTTATAAATTCAATACAATTGGCAAGAGTAGATGAAATAAAATTAGTGAAATAATTTTTAAAAATCTAATTCAGCTGTGTTTAAAACTGAATGAGGTTTTTAAAAATTATTTTATTTCATTAATTGTAGTGAGAACTACACTACTCTATTATCTTTATATAGTTCTCATGTTTTAAACACATGGGCTGATGTATGCAACACTAGTTAGGCATTTCTCAAAACTATTTCAGTATGAATGGTTTTATGTGAATCTTATGTAAATTACTTACTCACTCTTGATAAATTCACACTGATATTTTTAAGCAACTGTACAATATACACAGTCTTACAATATTTAATAAAATCAGAAATGCTTATATTTAAACATCAAATAACTGTAATTACATGGGGTTTAACAAGGTCAATGCAGTATGATTACTAACATTATATTAAAATTTCCTAATATTAAGGAAGGAGGGAGAAGGTAAAAGGAAAGGAAGAAAAAGGAAAGAGAGACAGTGAAGGTGGATTATTGAAATTTGGTAAACTTCTAAAATTAAAATTTACAAATATAAATTTGTAAGCTGGGAATGCTGTTTGGAAGACAAATCAAGCAACTCCTACATTTTAATATTTGCTTAAAATGAATAAAAGAAAAGTTGAGATTAGGGCCATTACTCCTGCATTGGAGGCAACTTAGAGATCAGTGACATGTAAAGTCACTTGAAGTGTGGGAGTGTAGACTTGTGTAGGCACAGAATGACTTAAACCTATGATTAAAGGTCTTTAAAGGGATACTCCAAAACATTTCTTATAGCAGGTTCATTAAGCTGAGCACAGTATTAATGTCAACATGAAAAACCTGGCTTCTTTTTATGGCTAGTGATTCATAGCAGAATAAAACATTGCAAAGAAATAGGCATGGTGATATCACTTATGCTTTCCTTTTTTTTCCTACAAGCCAGGGATAATCCTTTTGCATTTAAAGAGAGGCTAAAACAGGTCACCATGTTAAAAAGTAATTCTCCTAAATGTCTCATATTTATTGTCTTTAACAAAAGTCACTATGGAGGGATTTACACTTAATAAAATGTAAGCTACACAATGTACATACAAGAATGTTGATTTTTTTTTCAACTACCAGAAAAATGCAGCATGCATTTCTACTTTGTGTGAGGGTAGCTTACAGACGTTCATCAAATAAATAAACAGTTAAAATGGTCTTCCGGTAGTCCATCTTGGTTTGGAGTGTCCTTGTGGGTGTCTCTTTTTTCCAAAATGAGTGGAGAGAAGATTAAAATTGTTTTCAAAAATAAACATATAATTTCATTCTTTATTTTTTTCCTTCAATTACAAGGCTTGGTCAGAGCAGGCTTGTAGTTTGTGAGAGTTTGGCCTTCACTGTAACACACAGACTATATTTAGCAGTCTGCTCTCCAACTGACCCTCTCTCTGTCTTTTGCTCTCTCTCTCTCTCTGTCCCTCTCTCTCTTTCTGTCTTTGTCGTTCTGACTCTCTACCTCTCTCGCTAACACATGCACAATCACTTAATTCTTTATCATAGTCATGACTAAAGATGGGATTCCTTTAGAGGGCACTGTCAAGCCAACTGCAAGTCTAGTCTATATGTATTACATCACCTTTCTTATAATGTTTGTTCAAGATAGAAATGGCAAATAGAAATGCCAGACCATGTCCCATAATATACTTTAACTCTTAATCAGGCGATGAACCACATTTGGTAACTTCAGTGGAATTTGTCTATTTTTGTCCTTTTTTTTGGAAAGACTTTTTTTTTTTTTTATACTTTTTTAAAGAGATCTATGATAACTTTATTGACCTTGAGTTTTGACCTTAAAACATTTTAATGTCTGAGTATTTTAATGAGTCTCCTATACAAGAGACCTGTTGTAGAAAAAGGTGTTAAATGCACTTTAATTAATTGTAATTTCATCATCATAGCCTGTAACAACTTAAGAGCAAAAAGTACAACATTTTTCATATACTTACTACAAAATGTTATGCAAAAGAAAATGAATTTGTAATTTTATACCAAATAAGGGCTATATATTCACACCTGTTCAACTGCACTTTAACAAAACATATATTCAGTCAATCACATGGCAGCAACATAATGCATTTAGGCATGTAGACATGGTGAAGATGATCTGCTGAAGTTCAAAGTGAGCATCAGAATAGGGAAAAAATTGGATGTAAGTGACATGGAACGTCGTATGGTTGTTGTTGCAAGACGGAATGGTCTGAGTTTTTCCAAAACTGCTGATTTACCGGAATTTTCATATACAAACATTTTTAGAGATGTCAACGCAATAAAACACATTAGGATGTGCAGCTGACAAATCTGCAGCAACTGTGTAATGCTACCATGTCAGTATGGCCCAAACTCTTTAAGGAGTGTTTCTAAGACCTTGTTGAATCTACAGTACTATGCAAAAAATCTTAGGCACTACATATGCATGTTTGCATTATTATGTATAAAATACATTTACTATTTCTAAACACATCTTAAAATGAATAAATAACATTTCAGATGAATGCAACATTTGCAATTTCATGCCTGTGAAGAAAGCAACATATAACATGGCAGACCAGTTTCAGATGGAGACAAAAAACCTAATGTAGGCTCATGGGTTTTGCATGAAAATAGAAAGGAGCAAGTGTAACCAGAAGAACTCATGGCATTTTCTCCAGCAGGTTTATTAAAACATCTACTGCACAAATCTGAAAAAAAAAAAAAAAATCAAATATACAAACACTGTATAAAACTGTATAAAATGCAAATAAAATCAAGAATTTATATTTCGAGGCTTAATTCTTTTTGAACATGATTTATAAACAGCCTATATATACTTTTCAGGAACCTACTAAGACTGATTTATAACCACAGTTGAGCACTGCATTTTTCATCTTATGTCAATAAAATATATTCTCCCTTTTGGGCAAAGGAAGGGTGCAAGGGTGTTGAGCCCAAGTTTCTCAGTTATCATAAGCTTTCTACATTTACAAAGCCAGTGTTTCACATTATGGGTAAAAACAGCACTAAAAAGCAGTGGCGTTTTAGTGGAACATAACTAGCGAAAAGAACTAAAATGGACTCTGTTTTTATTACAGCCTTGCATAAATATTTAAATCTTATTTTTGCTGTCTTGAAATGGGTGCATTTAAATTTGCAATTAAGGGTTGAAAAAGAATTATGTTTTGCACGTTGTATTGCTACATTCTTAGTGTAATGTAAAGCATCCTGTATTTGAATAACTACTAAAGGTTCTGATTCTGAAACTTTTAGTGCTCCTGACAGAACTTAATTCCCTGCTTCAGATGCACTGAATATAAACGGTAAATTATAGTGCCACATATGGAAGCCTTGACTGATGTAGCATGAGGAAATGTGAGGAAGTGTGAGTCTCTTCTTGCGATTTGTATGTGGTTTCCCCATTTCTGCTAATAGCTTCGCTATTTCCCTTTGATGATCAGTAATAACACATCCTGAAAACGTGCATAAAACTGAAAGGAGACTTGTAGAAAGTCTTAGTACAGAGTGCCAGTGGAAGTAAGCACTTTACGGGGATGTTCCTTCTGTGCTTATCCCCACCAACAGATCTCTTCAAAGGGGGAAAAAGACTGCATCTGTAATTAAAGATTTAGTAGGAAACCATTTAGTAGGAAATCATTTTGAGGCTATTTTTGAATTATTGACATTAAAGTTTCTGCACTGTTGGGCAGAGTAATAGCTTGTAAAAGCATATATTACTGCAGTTTATGACAAGTTTGTGTGCAAAAATGTGTAAAGCTGAGGGTACGGAGGAGAATGTGTGAGCGGGAACTTCTTTACACTTATACTTTACATCATGACAGAAAGATATAAACATAGAAAAAAATATTAATACTGAGAAGAACTTATAATGGATGCTTCTGAAATCCGATATTTTAATCCCTAAACAGGATGATGGATTATTTTTCATCCTAACACAGGATTGCTGTAACTGCTTTAACACTGTAGAGTTTGGTTTCAGCAAATATTACATTTTATATGCAGAGGTGTTTTATTTGAACTGTAAATCTCCTGAGTGAGTGATTGTCTTGGAACATATTTCAGAGCTTTTTTCCCCCCTTAGTTCTGGGGTCAATATGCTTTCATCATCAGCCTGTGTCGTCAGCGTGGCGAGGCCTCAGGGTGGTTAAATGGGAATCAGTGGAATCAAATGTTCATGAATTCCTTCACTGTAGCCCTCAGAAAATTCAGCTTAATACTCCTGCCACACAGGGAAAATGTGAAATGATTAGATGTGTGTGAGTGGCTGTTATGATGGAAATGTGGTGAGGAAGAGATACAGGGTCAGGGACAGACTTGCCTTGCAGCATGACTGTTTTTTCCAGGCATCATGGTCACAAAAATCTTGGAAAAATAAGGCAGAGAGACCGACCTATGTAAGAGTGAGTTTAAGAGAGAATTTAAATGAATCACCAATACACATTTCTGCTACTAAGTGCTATTGCTGACACTCATCTGCTAAAACAATAGTTTTTATTTTTTATTGCACTTCAAGGCAACTATTCGTAAAATCTTTTGCTGCTTATCTCTCAGCTGGTGGCAAGCTCACAAGTGACTTTCACTCTTTACTGTAGAAACAGCTATCCGCATCATTAAGACAAGGAAATGGACTACACTCAAAAATGCTTAGAGAGAGAGAGAACAATGCACACCCAGGTTTAGAGGATGGGAGGAAGCAAGGAAGGAAACTGAAAAGACGAGAACAGAACACAGAGACAGAAGTCTTATACATCAAGGTAAAAATAAGCAGGTTGTACCTAAAGAGAACCTTTCCTTTAAACCCCAAAAACAAAACAAGAAAGGCCAGAAAGCCACACCATATGTAAGCTAAAGGAGGCTTAGACCACCCAGTGCTGCTCCCACACCCTGAAACTAAACGAGGGAAGCAGCAGCATGTAAAATATAGCCATTACAAAGGAAAACATTCGATTCTGGAGTATAACACAGCCGCCACCTTTTGCTTTGTAGACATTTTTATATTTTGAGAGCCACATAAGCTCATCTATCAAAAAGAGTCATAAAATGCCAAATCTATATATTTTTACAGACTACCAGTGCGCGTTTGTGCAATAGACTTGAAACTGTTTTCCCATTGTTGATCAAGAGGAGTGCTGGCAGTGAAGCCTCTTTAATGTTTCAGCCTTCAGTATGTACATGTAAGAATAAGAAATAAGCTCTTGCCATGCAGTCTGAACCTGAAAATAAAGCAGCAAACCCTTCCCTTCCCCTGGCTGAGGCGTGCGGTCTGAGACTGCCTCTAAATCGGGAGGCCTGGCTCGGCTCGGCACAGCGCGGCATCCCCCACACTGAGCGGACACGATGGGTGTGGCCCCCGAACAGTTGGTTTTTGAGGGGGCCCCTCCTGAAACATTGTGCCACATGCCAGCGCCCAAGGGCTCCAGTCAGCCTGACCAAAGCCACCACGAACTACCCACGCCACGTTAGCAGACCAGCTTTTAGCGAAGAGCTCCCTCTGCAGGAGCCAAACAAACGTACTTCAGAATGGCCTTTCCTCTCCACCTCCTGCCTCGAACAATTGCTTGCCATGTGCCTGCCCAGATGTTATTTAGCTATTTGTGTACACGAGAGTGTGTATTGGATCAAAACATAATCATCTTTAATCATCGTGTTATATGTGTTTTATAACTGCAACATATTGATGATTAAAACCTTAATTATAGAGATAGTAATATAGGAATAGTATGAAATCCACAGCAGTGCAGCCTACACTTTCAGCCAAACAGAAAATGTTGAGACATCTACACTGCACATAATAAAATAAGCAGAAATATTGTGCTATCAATAATGTGAAACAGTAGCTCATGCTGCTGGTTTTATGTCTCTGGGATCGAAATACATGTCGTTTGAGGTCACCCCGGGCGAGGATTATTTTTCACGACACTAGGAGCCGAGACATATTAGAACCAGCACTCGCGCTCCTCCAAGTCAAACATAGCAGCTCCTGTTCCTTATTCAGTGACCCATAATAATTTGATGGATTTTTAGAGCTAACGGTTATTTAGCAAGTTAATACGCGCTTCCTAAACAATCAACCATAATGTGGCACTAATTTGAAAAGTAAAGGAGTTGCAGGGTGAGTGGAGCGGCTGGTTTGAATCAGCAGAGGCCTCTGCCTGGGTTCAGCTTTACTGCCTCCCCCTCTCGGTTTTAAACTGATCTGCGTGTTTGTGGAAGTGCGGCTGGCGGTCGACTGCTTGGCCTGTGAGGCAGCACTGTTTAATTGGCCTTTGTTGTGGTTAAAGCGGGGAGCTGTGGTCACATCTGTACAATGGTGATGGCAGCTGCCAACAAACACACATATATGCGCGCACACACATATATACGCATGCATGCATATGTGAAACTGTAAAATAAGGTGAGTTCACGGAAATACAGAAAAAGCTCACTCACAAGCCATGGCTGGGGGTGTCGGAATGACTCAGTGTTTAAATACTCTGATATATTTCCTCTGTGTAAGGGGATTTTGAGAAGCATATAATTATCACATTTACAAAGGATAGCTTCTGAATAATAAGATGCTACGTTGTTGTAGAGTTTTGGAGTGTGGTATGTGGGCTGTCAGAGACAGACATACATAAAGAGAGAGAGAGAGAGAGAGAGAGAGGGAGATCTATCTTTGGGGAAACAAACCCTGACTTCTTATATCATTCACTTTTTGGTTTAATTTGATTCAATCTTTATTTTTACTGGCTTTCAAATATACAGAGCTGCTCTTCATCCAGGATTTTCACAGAATGGTGTTCGGAGTGTATGATTCCTTTAATATATAAAATATGTTTTTTTTTTGTTTTTTTTTTTTTCGTTCAATATCCTCCACATTTTATTTTAATAACATTAAAATATTTAAAGAAATTGTACCCCTCCTCCTTCCTTTTCCACCACCAATCCTACTTCATCTCTCTCATGTGGGATTGATTGAGCTTGTGGATTCAGCTTCATGAAAGATGGCTGTGGCTGAGTGGAGGCAACCCACTGCAGCTCCGATCTCCCCTTACCCTAATGAGGCTGCGCGCACACACACACACACACACACACACACACACACACACACACACGCAGAGAGAGAGAATGTTGGCAGAAAAATTCCTGCTTTTTACTGAGCTGTCATGTTTTCCATCTGTCCTATTCTACACCAGGCTACTCTATATGTCTTTTCTTACCATGTCCTCTTATGGCATTTGCATTTATATAGAGAGATTGATGAAGCTTCATGAAAGTAGAAAAAAATGCAATATTATGAGTATTAAAGACTTACCAAAAGAAACAAGGACTATTTAGACAAGGAATAATTTTAACATTATTTCTCTATATGTATGAGGAATCCTGTGATGGTTTTACATCCCATCAAGGGTGTACTCCGCCTTGTGCCCTAAGTCTCCTGGGATAGGCTCCAGGCCGCCCGCTTCCCTATATACAGGATAAAGTGGTATAGACGATGAGTGAGTGAATGAGTATGAGTAATCTCAGGATGGTAATTAACTAACTAAAAAAGATTACTGGGTGCTTATGTGTGATTGGTGCTAGATATGATTTCTGTTAAACGCACACAAAAACGTTCTGAAAAACTTCATCTGCTCAGATGCAAGCTTATCGAATTGGACGATTTTAATTTTCCTTATTAGGTAGAAAAGATACCCAGTCAATATTATTATTTAATTTATTTGTTTGCTTGTTTGTGTGTTTTTATCTATCAGTAAGATTAATAAAATAAATTAATAAAATAAAAAAGTCATATTATTTTTATAGTAATCATAGCTTTATTCCAGCAGATGGTGCTGTTTTTTAAAGTCAATAAAGTGAGTTTAATGTACTGTACTGTACAGTTCCCTCTCAAAGTATCAGGAAGGCATGGGCAATTCTTTTGTTGTTTTGTTCTTTTGCTACACACTAAAGACGTGTTTGAGATCGAAAGATGATGAGACAACAGACCAGAAAGTCCTGCTTTCACCTTGTAACAGTATGAACTAGATATGATAAGAAATTTAGAAAATGAAAATTTTATGCATTTTTATGCATTTAAATCACAAGCCAGTGACACACTGACATCACCAAGATGTTCTTATTTGGGGGATGCTTTAAAAGGCTGAGTCTGGCAGAGTTTCACCTTTTCCTTTTTCAGCAGGTGAAATGCCTGCTCAATGGGGGTTAGAATCTGGTGATTGCCTTATATTGATGAAATCCTTTGTTGCGTTGGCAGTGTGAGATCTCTCATCTCATGCTAGTTTTTCTTTCTTTTTTTCTTTTTTATAATCTCAAAATCTGTCCCCCGGGCTCAGCTTGTCCCTCTAAAATATTGTGTATACTGTGAGGATGCTAATGTTAATTGGTGTCACGGCTTAAACATAATTTCTGTCAATAGCGCAGACAAACTCTTTGGATGAATATGCACGCTCAAACACTTCACCTTTTCCTTCGGGGAATGTTTCACAGGTCAACATCTCTTCACTCACCATCTCTCCAGGGGAATGATTGCTCCAGTTTCTTTATGCCTTTGATGTCTGTATTACAAGTAGCTCAACTCAATTGTTTTTTCTTGAGCCAAACCTTTCCAGGACCAGCTCACAGATGCTGTTGTTAAGCCACGTTGCAGGTTGTTCAGGTCTGGGAGCTTCACTTTACTACAGAGGCATTACCCCAATGCTATTTTTATTTCCTCACCTATACATTCTTTCAGTATAATTTTTCATGTTATCCAACACCTCTGCCATTACTAATTTTACAAATAACTTTGCCTGATGATTAAAATCAACAAAATTTCCCCAAAGCTAGAACTGGATTTATTAATTCTGTTGGAATATATTATTTATAGTCTTTGGTATGCACAGTGATTATGTTTATTGTTATTATTAATTACGTGTATAATTACATCCAATAAATAGTATGCACACTTAAAACAGTATGTTTTTTTAAAAATAATTAAACGGACACAAAAGTTAATTGATGTCATCCCTTAAATACCTTTCCCCGTGCCTTGTAAAAGAACACTGCTTGAGCCACTGACTAGGCAATTTCCTGCATAACCTTTATGAAATCAATACTCTGAATCTGGATGCTTTAGCCAAATAGATTTTTTTCTAGCTGAGCAGCCGCAGCACTTTTCCCTCATGCCAGATAACTGACATCTATTCTAAGGTATAATTTACTTTCCACTATTGGAGAGAAAAAGCACTAGTACAGTGATAAGTTACCCCAGTATCTTAAACTAGGGTCAGAGATACAGTACCTGTAAAGTATACAAAAATATTGTTGAGTATGGTTTACACTGTGACAAGCACTGTTGATTGTTGGACCTTTTTCCTGCTAAAGTTACAATACTGGCGCATAAGAATACAAGAAACTGTAACCATCAAGTTTACAGCACACTGACTTTGAAAATGTTTCTATTTCATACTCTGCCTGATAAGACAGTTCAGCAAAAAAAGCTTTTGATACAGATAATTTTTTACTTCGCACTTCCCAAAACATGTTTTAATCAAGTCCTACAATTGTTTTAATAAAATGAACTGACCTGGATATATTTGTACCTTAAAAACCTCATCATAAGGCCTGCCCTGTACTCACTCCTCAACTGTCCTAACCCACATGTTGTTTAAAGGATTAAAAATAACCATTTTAACAGAAGATTGCAGAAATGCAGAATAAAATCTTAATTTGCTATCAAATTGATCATGTGGATGAAAATAATGCAATGATTTATAATCCCATTATCAAATGCCATTTAGAAGAGAATGGGTTCCCACATTGAGTTTTTTTCTACCATTGTTGTCTCTCGCCCTGCACATTAGGGATCTAAATCTACGTCCAGATTTTTGTAAAGGTGCTTAGAGACATTGTCTACTGCTAAAAGCTATACATAGATTTGACCTGAATTAGACTTTTTGATGAGTTTCATATGGGATTTACTGCACATACACTGTAATGAATAGACACCAATTTTACTGATAAAAACCTATTTTGAAAAAGGAAAACAAGTAACTGTTGATGTTTTCTTTTGTTTTAATCTTGTATTTTATAAAATTTGCATCTGTGATATTTTCTTGTGACTAATAGGGAAAAGAAAAACAAAGGTCATTTGGAGAGCAACTGAGGTTTTCATTTCAGTATAACTGAAATTGAATAAGTAGTTATTTTAGTACTCATCTTCTTTTCCAAAGCATTATATATATATATATATATTCCTGATTTTTATTTCTTTCTACATTGAAATGCATTAATCTCCTTTGAACAGTTAATGGTTAGATGTTTCTGCTACTTCTGCTCTGTAAAAACTTCATAACGCCTCTAATCTAAGGTGCTGTTAATTGGTCATTTTTCAGGCTGATAAATGAACTTCTCGTCTGCAGCAGAGGTAGGTTTTGGTCTCGCCCTCCTGGGATGGCCTTCATGAGAGCCAGTTTCATTATGGTTCTTAATGTATTTTGCAAATGCACTTGACAATACTGTACTTGCAAGAACTATTACAGAAAGGCTGACCTCTGTGTCTTAAAATAACAACTAACTGTTGTTTTTTATGTTGTTACGTAATTACCTAATTCCATATGTGTTATTTTATAGTTTTGAAATCCCCAGTATTGTTGTAGAATGTAGAAAATAAATCACTAAACAAAAACAAAGAAATTTGCAAGTGACCCCAAACTTTCGAACTTTTATATATAGATAAAAAAGGAAAAGATAGTACTAAAATAACTACATATTTTAGTTAGGCTGAACTGAATACCTCGGTTACTCTCCAAATGACCTTTGTTTTTTACTTATGGGAGTTGGCTAGAAATTCATTCTACTTCTTGCATTTATAATTTCTGAGGCATCAGTGACAGATGGGCTGTTAAATTCTCTTTCTGTTTTGTTCGCTTACACCCTTTACATTGTCACCAAAGAATCTTAATCCCACAATCCAATTTTACTACATTGTAGTCTGCAAGAAAGAAAATGAAAACTCTTCTACTCCTATGTATTTCACACTGCTAGCTACTATAGGTAACATTAGCTAACCTGACAGAATTTCAGTTAGATTTTTTTGTAATATTTATATTTATATGCTTCTTTAACAACATTTAGCTTCACAGATCATTTCATGTTCATTGGGGATTTAATGCATGTAGAATTCCTTAATTTTCATAAGTATTACCAAATCACTTGAGAATGTGGCAAATTATTTTGCTAGTTCAACATTTAAAGACAAAGTCTTTTTTAAATGAGGGTTGCAAATAACATTTTTATAAGAAGTCATTATAATGCACTGAAATCAGTTTATTGTCATTAGCATTCAATCAAGTGTCATATTGCTTTAAGAAAAAAAAAACTACAAGGGATGACCCATACAATTTCACTCACAACCAGTATATGCGTGATTATTCCAGAAAGTGCTCTGTTAATGCAAAGCTTTATATTTGTATATGAAGTTCAGGCATCTAAAATGACAATAAGTCATAGACTATTACTTTCTGCCCCAAAGCCAAAGGTTGGTAGGCTTTTAAAATATGTGTTGTCTGCTTCAGCCAGAGAGTCCACACTGCAGCTCCTTATTCCTGCGTACCTCTGCAGCATGTAACTCCTGGAAAAAATAATTCAGGGTCCACTGTAAAATTAATTCATGGCATAAATCATTTGAATGCAAACATACTTTAATTCAATTTGCTGAAACACATCGTTTAAACCCGAGTATGGACAAAATCAAATATCCAAATCAAGATAAAGTTTTAGCACAGAGGCACACTAAAGGAAGCACTATAGGAATACCTACTGTTCAGTTTTGTCAGGCTATTTGTAGTTTATCTACTGTAGGATAAGCAGGGTGGGTCATACAGACCGAACATTGTAATTAGATGTGCTCGCTTTTGGCTGATTGAGATGAAAAGCACACATGACATTTTTTTTCAAACAACTTAGATGAGGACTGGGTTCTCACAGAGGAGCCAACTACTGCTAGAGTCCATAAAATGCTTAAGCCTGAATTATTGTTATAGGGCCTCTAATAAAAAATTAAAAAGCCTCTAATACCTTTAAAAAATGTAAACTTCTTATACCATGTGCTAATAAAATGCACCAATTAAAAACAGAAAGAAAGCTTACTTTTTCTCTCAGGCGTTGCTTTAGGGCACTGAGATAGGCCGCGCGATTCTCATTGCTCACTTCCATTTTGTGATTGAGCTTCTCCTCTGTGATTCTGCTGTAGTTGTCATTAACTTCATGGGCCTTATTGAGAACCTCCCTCTCATGTTCTCGCTTCTCTGACAGCTGCTGCAAAATCTGCTTCTCCAGACTCTGTAACCACAGAAAGATTAAACAGGCAGAGAAAAGTAGAATTAAAAGATGATTAGCTTATCATTTCATACATAGTAAAGCATGTAACCAATCAAAAACAAGATTGAATTCTATATTATATTGTAGAAATTGGGAAGCCTAACCTAATCCCAATGTTAAAGAAAAAATACTTCTTCTGTTATATTTCTGGCAGATTAAATGCTTCACGGTGATCTGAACCACTGTGCAAATTTACATTTCAATTAAATGCTTTGAGTATAAACACACATCTTATATAATCAACGTCCATGTCATTGAAAAAATATTGTAAACACAGGTGATGTCAGTGATGATTTCTATTGGTTCTCTAAATTGATTCTTCTTACTCTTCTCCTTTCCTCAGCAGCATCCAGTTTTTTCTGCAGGTTTTCCAGTAAGGGCTCCTTCTTGTGGGCTGTCAGATAGAGGCTCTGAGGCTTGTCTGGTGACAAATCAGTGGGACTATTCAGGATGATCTCAAAAGCCTGGCTAGATGTTCGCTTATTCAGGGACTTTACCTCAATATCTACAAACAGAAATGAACAAAGCTATGTTACTTAACATTCTACCTTCAAAATTGGCATTGCACAGTTCTTCATATGACAGCATTTTTCCCCCTCTTGCAGCACACTGCATGTCTGAGAAGATGTTTTAGTTGATTTAGTTCAGCTGTCCATATATCATTAGGTATTTATTCACAGCCATATTATAAATCACGAGAAGTACCACATACCCTCAAAGTGGCTCATGGTTTGAGAATGAGGCTGCGAATAGAGGCAGGAGCAGATGAGAGACAGCATTGACATCTCCTTCAGTTTTTCAGAATAGGCTGCAAAAGAAGATTTGTGGAGAATTGAATTGCAGACTCTCAGCTGCACAAACAGCAGATATTTACAGAGAACATCATTTACAACAGATATATCAGAAGACATTTTAATGGGATTACTACAAATGTAAAATGTCTACAACATTTACTGTGTATATTTCTTCTACGATCATGGCTTTGCCATACTGAGAAAACTTACTGAGAAAGAAAAAACTAAATGGTAACCAAGCCCTAGTGAAACACTACTGTAAGTGCATTAGTGCAACAGGGAATTACATAGAGAAATAACTGTTATTCTGCACAATCAAAAGTCCCAGTATGACTCGAATAACATTGAAGAAGATACAGTCACTTCATTGTAGCCTCATGAGACCCCAATGTCCTCATATGAGGACATCACCTCTACTTCCAACATACAAGGGGTGTCCGAGTCAATTCTGATTCCGCGAATGAACACAGACAGAGCCATGATCGGACAGCCTGGTTCACGTCTGAAAGGCTGGCCTCCCAAGAACTCCTTTAATGGTCCAAATGTCTTGGAGTGAGGCCAGGACTATATGATGATGTAACAATAACTCCCAGCTCAGTTTCTGTAATGTGCAAGTAGTGTTCATGAATGATTATGTGTACAGTTCCCACAGATAAGTTATCCATCGTTTTTCAAGGATCAGTTCCTCCACTGAATGTTTATGAGTTTAAGTTGCAGTGGCCTCTAAGCCACCTTGGCCAGGATTCTTATTCATGGACATACTGTCGTCTTTAAAACATTTTAACCACTCAAATATTTTACTAAAGCTAAAAGTTTCATCACCTTACTGATACATGAAATCATTTTTATTTTTTGCCTTCATTCTTAAGAACTTTTTATTACAAATTCCGGTTTTAGACTTGAGCACCGCTCTTACACTGTGTATGTCATATCACATGAGGACCACTGGTTATGGTTCTTTTGCCAAATCTTTGTTTAAAAACCTTCTTCTTTGGCACAATCTTCTTTGCAGAATTGTTTATCAAGCATAAATGGCCTGCCACAGTATCTCAATCTAATTAAAGTGCATACTTTGACTAGGCAACCCTAAAGCCTAAATTTAGTTTTTTTGATTAGCAGCGGCTTTTGCCTTGAAACTCTCCCTGGATGCAATTTTTATCTCTTTCTTATTGTTTAATCCTGAACCTTAACTGAGGCAAGTGAAGTCTGCAGTTAATTTTGCTGTTCTGTGTTGTTTTATGAGCTCTTGGAGGATTTGTGCTCTTGGAGTAATTTTGGTGGGCCGGACACTCCTGGGAAGGTTCAGGATTTCTTCTATACAGACTCTTCTTCAGTTGTGGATAATAGCTCTCACCGTGGTTCGCTGAAGTCCCAAAGCCGTAGAAATATCTTTGTACCCTTTTCAGTCTAATATGTTCATGTCAAATACTTTGTTTCTCATCTGTTCTTGAATTTCTGTACATAATTTAAAAACTACATTTTGTATTTACTTTTGTATTATACATTTCTTTTGATGAGCTCAATCATGCAAAAAATAAAAAATAAGGACGAGACAAGTACTTTTTCACAGCACTGTACTTCAGAACAATGAGCAAAATTTTATTTAAGTAGTTTTCTTGTACTTACTCTGGCATAGTGTGTCCCCAGTTGAGCATGCAGATGTTTTACAGTATTACAACCAGAAATGTAATTATAATTATATTTCATGGATGTATACTAAACATCCTGTTTAGAAAGAGACAAAATGATTGCTAAAATATTTTCTTCCACTGCTATAACAACGGTGAATTTGGTCTGAAGCTTTGCCAGAATGCTGAGTTCTTTTACAGACTATAAAACACAGTAAGACCAACAAACCTTCAGGTACTTGGGAGCATCGTTTATTCCATATTCATATGGATTAAACCATAGTGAATATATGTGTTTGACAGCCGAGTGAATATCATATACAAATACCTGGGATATTTTGGATTTTCCCTAGTAGAGGTCAACACTCCCCACTATTACTCAGCGATGTGTATCGCCTCATCCTCCTGACATGCCAGTTGGTTCCTTAGAACATTTTTAACTCCCTTAAATGAATCAGAACAGCTTTCCTTCTGTAACTTGATGGCTTCCCTCACCACTGCTGTTCACCATGACAGGTACCAAAAAGTCTTTCAGCTTTACATTTCTGTGAACATGATCCATTCAAACTTAATGTCCTATACTTCATGCACTTCAAGGGTGGCAATTTTCTGCCAGACACGCAATCCTGGAGTCTTATCACATTCTGTCAGGAGGTATTTCACCTTGTTAACAAACATGCCGTTATTGAGCTGGCATCCCTAAGGTGCCCCTAAACCTGAATGTTTTTGGAAGTGTGTGACAGATGTACTGGTATCCCATTTTGGTTTAACCCATGTCTTGTGTGCAGCAATCCTGTAATGATGGAAATGGTCCACCAGACCGGGCTAAAGCATTTACTGAAGATAAAAAACATTTCTGCCAATTTAGTTAAAGGACATTCTTAACACTGTGCGAGCTAAGAGCAGGGTGGCGTGTGTTTATTTGTGCTATTTATCATCAGCGAGCTTAGCAAAGAGTTGACAGAGAGAGAGAGTTCTTGCAAATTTGTTGCAAGTGTCAGCGTCAGGTCACAGCTATAGTGTCTCCTGATTCAGAAGTCTGTAACCAAAAACAATACTGTACCTTTTTACGAGAACCAGGTGATAAATACAATTAGAGACGGTTCTTCATGAAACAAGGCCGAGTGGGTGGTAAACTACAAGACTGTGTTTTTAAAAGGACTGACATTTACTGTATAGTGTTGCATGATCAGAAAAAGCTTTCGTCTCTGAAGTCACGCACACACATTCCTTGAAAACTGCCCCAGGCATGCTGCCCTAGAAAACTGCAATGTAACCACGCAACACAATTACACATACTACAGTACATTTGTTAAGGTTTCAACAAATGTATACTACAGGCATACTACAGTACATTTGTTAAGGTTTTAGCATAGCATTAGGCATAAACATTATAGATACATACATGATACATTAAGTGTTTATACTATCCAGATTAATAATGATGCTATAACAGTGTTAACTAAGCGGCAGTTTTAAGGTCTGCAATGATCTATGATTCGGCACGGCTTTCTAAAGATACCCTGTAAAAGCTTGAATGATGCAGATTCCCTGTTCATAAGAAAACAGACTATTGTAGGCCCTACCTGAAATGGTGTTATCCATCATGGTGCTGGATTTTGGTCAGATGGAGGACAGAAAGAGGGAAAATGAGAAAGAAGAAAGAGCTAAAACAGGGAAGGTGACTGGGAATTAAGTGATGTCGAGGTGCTCTTCTTTTTGAGCTAGGGATGCAGCAAGAGACAGAAAGGGAGGGGTGATGGAGCAGTAGGAAAAGTGAAGGGAGGGGACGGGGGTGCGCAGGAGGTAAAAAATGTGGCGAAGCAATTTGACAACGCGACTGCATTTTGTTGAAGGTGTGTGTGTGGGGGAAATGCAGGGCTGAAAGCAGGGCTGTTGTCTAGGAAACAAAGGGCAGATTTTCTGCTTATGCAACCTACAACATAAAGAGTTTTTTTCATTGACAGAGACACACACATGCATGCACAGAAAAGAGCAAAAACAAAATCAGGTCAGACTTGAAGCAGAATGCGAAAAATACATTTCATTTTGGAGTTGCAAGAGGTGAGACAAAGCATTTATTAAAGCATGTATGTATGTCAATAAGTCGAATAGTTAGGTTACTGTTCTGCTCTGCCTAACTACTGATCAATCACAAACTCTTCAGAACCTTGAGCTTAATATTGCTGTAGTGTAATATGTTATTATATTGGTTCATTCTACATAAAGAATTTGACTTTCACTGATCCCTTTTTGTACGAACCAGCTAAAGCTGTTACATAATACAGTGGTCATACACAACTTGTGCAAGGTCACCTTTTGAATATGGCTTGCAAGATGGCTGAGGTCACATTGTTCTGTATAAGGAAGCCCTGTAATAAAAGCTAGCTGGTTTCAGCAGCATTTACCGCTCTAATTACAGTATACAAGAGTTGTGCAGGGCAGAGAATTCTTCCTGTTCTCTTAACAAGCATGCACAACTGGAATGTCAAGTTACATACATCAGTTTTGTGTGTGACTGTACTTAACTTTTAATTACTACATTTGTCAGTGTTCAATTAATAAGCAAGCCAGATCATTGTCTACATTAATATGGAGATAATCATATTAATCCTCTAGAAGGAGGTAGGCAGGGAAGGACTCTTAAAAGACATGCACATTCACACCCATAAGACTTCGACGATCCAGGAAGGAGTCAGTGCAAATTACGTTTGAAATAAGAAAGCGCAATCTAACTGCAATCAAATTATACACACCCACTGACTGACACCAGAAAAGTGCTTTCAGGCTTACATTGGATTCTAGAAAGCTAATCAATACCACTTGTAAATGAAATGCAAACATTTCCTGCACGGCCTTAAAGAACTACAAGCAGTTTTAGGAAATGCATGTCACAAAGGCTTTTTTATTTTCAACAATGTTTTTTATTACACAATTTATAGAAGTCGTTCAAATCCCGATGTGGTGGGGGTCAAAAGTGTTAGGCTTCTGTGCAAAGACTCTTGGCTATTTGTATATGTTTGATGTAGAATGTCTAGAAAATTTGAATAATATTTTTTTAAGGGTACAGCAGAATTCATATTTAATGTTTGTTAAAAAAAAAAAAAAAAAAGAAACACTTAACATTAATGTCCATCCTCTTTACACACTCTTTTCATAGCTGGTGTTTTAGTGTAAAACAAGATGCTGGGATAAATGCAACCACTGCAATAAAATTTACCTGGACTGATTTCTTACAGAACAACAACAGTTAAGGAGGCACACACACGTATGTACACACACACACACACACACTAAAAACGTCAGTTTATGTAATGTCTTTTTGTCGAGGTGGACGATGGATGTTCCGAACCACACACTTCACCATCCACTCAATTCCTTCGTTTACCCCCTGACTGAGAAAAAAAACACAACATGATAAAAAGCATACAAATATTTACAGAGATAACACGTTTAGTTTTATTAATGCAACACTTTTAGTACTGTATATGTAAACTGTGTGATAAACATGCACTTAAAATATTTTAAATAAATGACAACTTTCTCCCTTTTTATAAAAAAGGATGGAAGTCTTCGTTCTATTTTTAAGGCCACAAATTAATAATGAGACAGTGAGAGAGAGAGAGAGAGGGAGGGAGAGAGCTCTTACCCCGTCAATGCAGTACAGGGCTGGACCAGACAGTCCCGTTTACCGATTTTAGGTGCACAGTCACTGAATGCCGTCTTAATGTCAGGTACAGACAAACAATTCTAATAATAAAAAAAAAATCTAAGTAAGAAAGTATTCTAGCGGATATTTACAGTTTTTGAAAGACCCAAAGCTGCCGCTCATCATTCACTTTTATTGGAGTGACATTATGTGTTTTTGAACTGATTTGCGGGACCGCTGTACGTATGTTGTTCGCTAGTGCCAGATAGTTAAAAAAAAAAAGTCAATTACTCAAGGCGCAACAGCGCATCCATCAATCTTTTGTTTTTTTTTCTGAACACACCCAAAATGTCAGGCACACTTACTGTCAAGCCTTGGTGTAACAAAACCATGTTAATTTATATACTGCCTGTAGCTATAAATTATGTAAAAATAACATTTCATTATTATAATGTCTAGGATTATTGAAAGGTTCAATAATCTTTACCAATGCTGGGGCATTTTATTTTAAAAAATATAGCGCCACCTAGTGACAATAATCAGGATTTTAAAAATAAGTGCATACCTCTACATCTTGTTTATTTGCAAGAACCAGGAGAGGAACACCTTCAAGAGCCTCGCTGCTAATCATCTTCTCTGGGGAAGAAATAGCAGCAAAAGATTGGAATGGCACAGAAATTAAACATTTAAGAAAACTATAATCATTTAAATAATGTCTATAGAATAATACTTCACATGTTGGACTTGTGGGATAGAAATATACAAGTTTTAGTATTTAGTATACACTAAAAGATATTTGCTTAAGCAAATATGTCAAATAATGGCAACTAACTAACAAACAAACATGAAAATAAACAGAGGTCTGCTAAACAAAATAAAACAACAAACAAGCAAACAAAAACTTATGGGAGCTTATTACAAAAGAAAAACAGGACAGTGGTAACCAGCCGTGTAGTGATGCCTGGAGAAGTATCCTGTAAATGTTTCCCCCAATTGTTTGTGGCCCAATACAGCAAAGGGAAAAAAAAGTGGCAGTTGCAGTGGATCACCAGGGGCCATCTGATACAATATTATCACGATACCTACTTGCTAAATTAATTGATATTTTGATTCTGTAAGTATCATGACTTGATATCCTGATTTTATTGTTTTGTTTTTCTTTTTAGATTTTGTTGCAATTCTAAACAAACTCAGCAAATCATTTGCCCCAAACATGCAGGATGCTGTGCTTTGTAAAAAGAGTTTAGAGAGCACCACCTGTATAACTATATAGGGACTGCAGCACTTTGCCACCTTATATATATATATATATATATACACACATACACACACACACACACACACACACACACAGTGTATATCTACACTCACCTAAAGGATTATTAGGAACATCATACTAATACGATGTTTGACCCCCTTTTGCCTTCAGAACTGCCCCAATTCTACATGGCATTGATTCAACAAGGTGCTGAAAGCATTCTTTAGAAATGTTGGCCCATATTGATAGGATAGCATCTTGCAGTTGATGGAGATTTGTGTGATGCACATCCAGGGAACGAATCTCCCGTTCCACCACATCCCAAAGATGCTCTATTGGATTGAGATCTGGTGACTGTGGGGGCCATTTTAGTACATTGAACTTATTGTCATGTTCAAGAAACCAATTTGAAATGCTTCGAGCTTTGTGACATGGTGCATTATCCTGCTGTTAGTAGCCATCAGAGGATGGGTACATGGTGGTCATAAAGGGATGGACATGGTCAGAAACAATGCTCCGATAGCCCGTGACATTTAAACGATGCCCAATTGGCACTAAGGGGCCTGATGAAAACATCCCCCACACCATTACACCACCACCAGCCTGCACAGTGGTAACAAGGCATGATGGATCCATGTTCTCATTCTGTTTACGCCAAATTCTGACTCTATCATTTGAATTTACCATTTTTCCAGTCTTCAACTGTCCAATTTTGGTGAGCTAGTGCAAATTGTAGCCTCTTTTTCCTATTTGTAGTGGAGATAAGTGGTACCTGGTGGGGTCTTCTGCTGTTGTAGCCCATCCGCCTTAAGGTTGTGCGTGTTGTGGCTTCACAAATGCTTTGCTGCATACCTCGGTTGTAACGAGTGGTTATTTCAGTCCAAGTTTCTCTTTTATCAGCTTGAATCAATTGGCCCATTCTCCTCTGACTTCTAGCATCAACAAGGCATTTTCGCCCACAGGACTGCCGCATACTGGATGTTTTTTTTCTTTTCACACCATTCTTTGTAAACCCTAGAAATGGTTGTGCGTGAAAATCCCAGTAACTGAGCAGATTGTAAAATACTCAGACCGGCCTGTCTGGCACCAACAACCATGCCACACTCAAAATTGATTAAATCACCTATCTTTCCCATTCTGACATTCAGTTTGGAGTTCAGGAAATTGTCTTGACCAGGACCACACCCCTAAAAGCATTAAAGCAACTGCCATGTGATTGGTTGATTAGATAATTGCATTATTGAGAAATTTAACAGGTGCTCCTAATAATCCTTCGATTTGGTGATTATATATTATATTATATATATAAATTTGATTTTGGAGTCAGTGTAAATTGTCATACATAGTCATTTATGAATTTTATCTGATTTTCCCCAGGCATTTCTACTGTGAACTTGTGTATACACTGGACTACACCAGTGGTAATGGCACTCAATTTCATAGCTCAAACCAGTACAGAAGGAATTTCACATGCTTAGAGTGGTAGAATTTGGCTCTAATGCAACTTGATGATGAATACATGTTTAGTCCAGACTTCACACTCACCAAAGGCGTCCTTTGACTCAGTAAGACGCTCTTCATCAGTAGAGTCAATTACATAAATAACTCCATGAGATTCTGCATAGTACTGGACAAGAGAAAAAGAAAACCAAATCAGAGGGTTAATAGTGACTCGGAGGGGAACGTGTTTACTTTTCTTTTGTCAGAGCAAAACAAAATGGATAAATCCAACTCAAACACAATAGCAAACAAAACACATACCAAACTGGTCAAATTGGTAGACCATCTTGGCCAGCAGAGGTTAATATAAGCTAAATTCAGTGTTTAAACTAAAATAAGTGCTTTACTGCTGTGGTATTTTCTAAATGACTTGTCTATAGAGAGGAGCAGCTTGGTGGCTCAGTGGGTACTTTTGTGAACTCACAGCTTGACTGCCCCGGTCCAATCCTGAGCTTAGTTTGCCATCTTTGTAGAGTTTCTGTAAATGTGTGTTGCTGTGTTGGATTTCTCAGGTTTACTTCCACACATGCAGGTGAGTCCCAGATCAACTAGTTTATTTATCAATAGATAATTAGGGATGTTGTAGATATGGAGCAACGATTATATCTGGGTATTTTTAGGCTAAATGATGATACAATGTATTTTTTGGTATTTTCTACAAAGTGGGCTAAGTGTTCAGTTGTAAATCAGAGCCGCATGCGAGATGAGCATAAGCACTTTTACTTAAACAGACTCTGTACCAGTCAAACGTTTGGACAGAAGTTTAAAGTTATTTTCTACATTCTAGAATTTTGTTTTTCTCCAAAACTATTAAATAACATATGCCATTGGGTAATTAAGTAAAAACCACAACAGTCATTTCTTATTTTAAGACATGAAGATCAGTTGTTCTAGAATACTTCTTGCAAGAACAGAATTGTCAAGTGCATTTGCAAAACCCATCAAGCATTATGATGAAACTGTCTTTCATGACCTTCTCAGGAAAGCAAGACCAAAATTGACCTCTGCTGCAGAGGAGAAGTTAACTTAGAGTTACATAACTATAAAACAAGCTCTGAGAATGATCATTCAGTTGATCCCAACAACAATAGCAGGTTGTTTCAAATAGTTAAATACAACTGAATAACAATTAAAAGAAACAGGCCTCTGATAAAGTAGGTAAGTTTTCTACTGGGATAGATGCAGAGCTTCCTGGGTGTGAGAGAGAAATAAATATACGTTAAGGGTTAGTGTTACTATGGTAATACTATTGCACAGTGTGACCATAAGTAATACAACATCAACCTATAGCAATATAAACTGTATTGTCTCATCATATATACAGTACAAAATCTGAGGCCTGTACCAAAAGTAAAGTAAAAGCGGGCATAGCATTTTAATTATTTGATAGGTTGTTCAAACTGCATATTATCAGAGTAACTCTTCCCCTATACACAGGCACTACTCTACCTACTCTCCATCAGAAGTGATGCATTTGCACCATCGTTGAACCACTGTATGGTTTGTCTTGTCATATCATGGCAGCTGCTTCACTCAAACCCCAACTCCCTAACAAACAAAATATTTTTACTGTACTGTAATGTGCATGTGACAAAGATCCATGTAACACTGCCCACGGTTATGTGTGTGAACAGACTAGCATCTTGCAGGCACTTAAAATAAATAAATAGTCATATAGATATGTAGCATTGCAAAGTCTGATTTAAAAAGGAATTTTCCCATTGGAAAACATGGGATTCCAGTTTGACCAGCACCGCCTGTATTTTTGGGAGCTGCAATTTTGTCTGGATTTTTTTTCTCTCCATCAGGCAGGTACAGAAACAAATCCTTTTATCAACGTAGTACAAACCTGGAATCACCAGATCTAATGAAATGACTTACTTTGTCCCACAGTGACTGCAACTCTTCTTGTCCTCCAAGATCCCAAAACATCAGGCGTGCTTTGCCCACATCTATAGTGCCAACTGTACAAAAGAGGAAAGGAATTTAATATACCAGTTTATACGTCATGTCTGAACACTTTAAATCCACAGATTTTAAATTCACTTACTATTCAATCCGACTGTAGTGGTGATTTTGGAAAGGCTCATTCCTTTGTAGTTCTTGCTAAATTTCGTTTTCGTTTGCTCCAGAAATGTCTAACAACAGCCAAGTAAATAGCGTTAGTGTAAACTGTAGCTTCCTCAGTGTGTGTGTGTGTGTGTGTGTGTGCATTATCAAAAAATAAGGTCTGTTTAGGTTCCGTCATCATTATGACTAGTCTGAGATAAGGTTGTAGAAATAAAGCAGGATAAGAAACGTACCGTTTTGCCAGCATTATCGAGCCCAAGGATCAAAACACAATACTCGTCTTTCTGAAACATGTATTTGTAAAGACCTGACAACAAGGTGTACATCCTGAAACCTTCTCCCTTTTACCCAGGCTCACATCACATTAACAAAACTAACTTGGAGGTATCATGCTAGCTTAGCTGACTAAACATGCTAGCTAATCAACAATAACGTACACTCGAGTTATGTATTATTAGCTTAAAACAAACAAACAAAAACAAAATAGCCAATATATTTAAATAATGTTGCAAAAACAAACATAAAGCATATTAACACAAATCAAACCATTTTCCCCAGAAAGTAGCTTAACACTTCCGTTATATTTCCGGCAACGTTTACCGTGGGGCATTGTGGGAATTGTGGTGTTCGCCTTCCTTGGTGTCCATATTAGCAGCGTGCCGTTTAAACAGAAAAATTGTATACCGCCACCTACTGCTCTGGCGGACAAGAGGACAAATTCTGACAAAAAAAAAAAATGCAGTAAAAACTTTTCCAGTCTATACTTGAGAGCACTGCTACTGATTTACATAACAAGTTCCATATTTATTGCTTGACCCTGTCATGCATAGATAATTCCTAGAAATATTATTTTTTATTATAAAATTGTCATGTCATTAAGGTTGTAAGCAAAGTACAAAAGAAAATGTAATTTTTTAAAAAACATATATACTTCAATATACACTGATCAGCCATAACATTATGACCATTATGACCACCTACATAATATTGATTAGGTGCTCCCTTGTGCCACCAAAACAGCAATGAACTGTGTGTTCTGACACCACCATTAGGCTTTTCAGCAATTAGACCTAAAGCAGCTGGATCAGGATAGATGGGCCCGCCTTCACTCCCAATGTGCATCAGTGAGTCTTGGATGCCATGACCCTTTTGCTGGTTCACCAGTTTTAATTCATTGGACCAATCCTGACCACTGCAGCTTGGAAGCATCCCTCAAGAGCTGCAGTTTTTAAGTTGCTCTGCCCCAGTTGTCTAGCCATCTAAATTTAGGCCCTAAAAAAGTGGTCCAAGAAAGGAAAATCTTTGAAATGGGCGGTCATAATTTTATAGCTGATCGGTTTTGTATTAGCTATAACATTTGATTTTACAGTATAGTATTTTTCTTGATGTTTCAATACTTTTAGAGAAAACTGTATAAAAATTATTGGTAAAATGACACCTACTTTAAAAATAGAAAAAAAATTATTCTGATCTAGATGATGGTGAATCTGGAGCTTTTTTTGGCAACACATGTTAAGTACAAACACATCTTACTAGCTGGGAATAACTTTTCTGCAGTGTTGCTAAAAAGGCTCCAAAAAGCAACTGTGGTTAAAATGCACTGATTTGATAACATATAAAATCTATGTACAGACAAATTGTTACCTGTTTACAGGACGTTGATCAGGTACTTACTGACCCTTAAACTTTCCAGTTTGAAATCCAGTCTTTCCAACTGCCGAGAGACAATTTTCAATGTTTTTTTTTTACTATTGAATATTAATTGTGAAGTTTAGTTAGATGCCATAAAAATGTGTTTAGTTTTACCTATTTTTTCCCTGGATGCTGAACTTAGGTGCTGTGGGTGGAGCCTGAGAAGCTGTCCTACTGCTCCGGCCAAGAGGCTGAGATTGAGGGTGATTTGGGCACTTGAATAAACTCTTACTTAAATAAATAACTCTTCATGGGCATCCAAGGCATTGGGAAACAAAGGCTAGTCCGTCTATTTAGCCTGTTCCCACTGGTTTACACCAAAAAAAAGTGGCATGACATGGACAAAAGCCACCACACTGCCCATTATTGTCTGTTGTATTCTATATACGTTTCGTTGTATTGATGGGACACATTAAGCTGCCCATTTTGTGTGGTGATCCTTAACAACAGAGAGTAAGACAGCTATTAGTGGCTGAATCAAGACAGGACAAGTGCAAATTTCAGTAATTGTGGCTTGATGACTACCACTGGGGTAACTGTGTCAAGTTGTTTACACCCATAAATATCTCACAGTACATTCACTTGACAAATGTATTCCAAATCCTAATAATCATAGAATTTTATAAAACTACACATTGGATGGGGTGCTAATCCATTGCAGGGCACACACACATTTACACTATAGGCAAGTTGGGAATGGCAATTAGCATAATCTGCATATCTTTGGACAGTGGGAGGAAACCAGAGTACCCGGAGGAAACCCACCAAGCACGGGGAGAACATGCAAAGCCCATGCACACAGAGACAGGAATCGAACCTGGACCCTGAAGGTGCAAGGCGACAGTGCTAACCGTTTAGCCACCGTGCCATCATTCCATACAACCTGTATGAACCCAAATTGTCACAAATTATCGATCTCAAAACAACTAGTTTGTAGCATTAACACAATTCCACAGGAACACCTTGTTGAGAAGAATGGCCACACTGGTTAAAGTTGACAAGAAGTATGTAGTAACTCAAACATCTACTTTTTACAATTGTGGTGAGCATAAAAGCATCTGCAAAACAACACGCTGACCTTCAGTAGAATTGCCTACACCAGCAGAGGACTACATTGGGTGATCTTGGAAATATACTGGAAAAATATTTGCTGGTCTTTTAAAACTTTTAATATTTTGCTAGTTTTTATCTGTCCAGTTGTGTGATCTTGGTAAGATTTGCAGATTAGCATGATTATTTGGGTAATATCTACACTTGAAGTTTGCAGACACTGTAAGCAAATACATTTAAACTCAGTTTTGCAAAATTCCTGACAATTAGTGCTAGAAAAAATTCCCTGTCTTAGGTCGTTTAATATCACTACTTTATTTTAGGAATGTGAATTGTTGAGTAATAATAGGGAGTAATATTTATTTCAGCTTTTATTTTATTTCTATAACATTCTCAGTGAGTCAGAAGTTTACATACTCCTAGTTAGGTAGCATTGCCTTGAAATTGTTTAACTGTAGCCCCTGACAGAACTGATATAACTGAGGAGTCAGGTTTGTACAGTAGGCCTGCTTGCTTACACATGCTTTTTTAGTTTTTTCTCTCAAACATTCTACTGGTTTGAGGTCAGGGCCACTCCAATACCTCAACTTGATTATCTATTTTGAAGACCAATTTGCAACTAAGCTTTATTTTCCTGGTTGATGTCTTGAGATGTTGCTTCAATATTCCCACATCATTTTCCTTCCTCTTGATGCCGTCTATTTTTTGAAGTGCACCAGTCCTTCCTGGAGCAAAGAACCCACACAACATCGTGCTGTCATCATTTTGGAGCAATGGCTACTTTCTTGCTGAGCAACCTTTCAGGCTACATCAATTTCTGTCTTGTTTTCCAATACTTTTGTGCCCGTTTCATCCAGTGTCATCACAAGATCATTTGCCCTTGTTCTTTGATTGATTTGCACTTTTCGTACCAAAGTATGCGTCTCCTTCCTGAGATGTAGTTAATTCTATTTAGTTTTATTTGTATAATGCAACACTACAGAATTAAAAAAGCAAAAGAGGAACAAGCCAAAGGTGAATGTGCCAAGAAAATAAACCTCTTTAGATGACAATAAGAAGAAACCTTGAGAAGAACCAGACTCAGCAGGGACGCCAGCCTTATTTGGGTGGTATGATGGCTGTGTGGTCGCATGTTGTTTATATTTGCTTAGTTTCATCTGTACAGATGAGCATGGTACCTTCTGGCATTTGGATATATATAGAAACCTTTGACTTCAACTTAATGTCAATAAGAAAACAGAATAACAACTGGGAAATGTTGTAAGATACACTTTGTATGAATTGCAGGGATGAATGAAAACGGTGAGGCACCAGATTTGAGACTCCTGAAAAACAGAAGGGTTCTTTTTGATGTCTTGAGATGTTGTTTTAATATTTCACTCTAGGTGGAGATGTGCTGATGTGTTGTTTTCAGTGAGAATTTACAGATCTAGCTTTAATCTTGTGTAACACAAGAGGGCAGCATATGAGCAGGATGTACACATTGACCCTGAGAGGCATGAAAGAAAACACATTTTTTACCATTACCACTGCTGCAGAGGAGAAGTTCATTTAGAGTTACCCGCCAACAAAGCATTAAACCAATAAACAGCACCTCGCATTAGAGCAGTCATGAAGGCTTTACAGATCATGAATAGCAGATACATCTCATCCATAACTTTTCAAAGGAGATTACTGCATATTTTGGATGTCTTCAGCATTGCAATATACGTATACACATACATACATACATACATACTGTATATTCCACCCTTTTGTGCATATAGACATATTCATGAAAGGAAATCGGAACTAGATAATAATACAGAATATACAAAAATGCAAAGCAGTAGTCAACTGTTGTAATAATACAAAGTTTATTATACAGCTCCCATGGATTTGAGTGACTACACAAGGGATATGCTACATGACAATCAAAAGCTATATTTATGGCATTCAGTGGTTTAAAACATGCTGGCAAGCATTTTATTCCTATAAGGAAACAAAAAAGTGCCTTTTGTGTAAAACAATCATGTAAATGACAAGAGACCATTAACACAATGCAAACACCACTGTGTCGCATTCAAGTTACAGACTTTGCAAAGACAGTTTTTCTTCCACTAAAAGCTTTCTAATTAAAAATTTTATTTTTATGTAAACTTAAATCATGTATTTGCCACTTGAGACATAAACTGGAAAAACAAAACAAAAACATAAGGCTTGCAGGTAACATGACATGCGTTAAGTATTGCTCGTTCGCTGTGTCTGTCTTCTGTGTCTTGTGACCGTGTTCTGAGGTTATTTTTAAAAATGACTTTTTTCTTTTTTTTTAAAGCAGAGATAGACAATCACACTGTAGCATTCCATGTTTAAGTTTTTGTTCTTGCAATTTTAATTCCAATCACAAATTTAATTCCAACGCAATTTTTTTTTCAATCACTTGCCCAAACAAAATGACGCAGCACAGAATGATGCATATATTTAGGAATGATGTACCTAAACATATAGCAAATGCCTTACAAATTAGTGTGAGCCAAAAATATAATATATACAAATCAACTGCAATCCATTTACATTATGAATTATGGTTGTCTACATTTACCAGTGCCTATGTCTTTGTGTGTGTGTGTGTGTGTGTGTGTGTGTGTTGTGGGTGCGTGTAAGTGAGATAGCAGTCAATAATACATTCACAATCACGATGTGTGTTTAAAACAGAGTTGCAGCAAGAAGAGACTTATACATTACAGAAAATGTGGACAAAACACCAAAGGTAAATTTAGCAAAATACACAATATTCTTTGGGGAAAAAAAAAATAATGTCTTTATTTATTTATTTTTTTAACCAAGCAAGGCAGCTGTGAGCAATAAAAACACAAATCAATGACCATGACCAATATTTCTGGTGTATAATACACCACAACACTTTTTTTTTTTTTTTTAAAGAACTGTGTGTGTGCTTAAAAGAGCTTTTGAGCTTTGTAAATTAATTACACTTCTATCACATTTTCTGGACCTGGACAGAAAATGGACACATGAGAAATGTCTGTAGAATTTCATACACAATATGTAAGTTAAGGCCTGCATATTGGTTCCTCACCCACCTTATATTAGACTAGCAAAGTTCAACCTGAAGATTTTTTTTAGCATGCTTTATCCTAATCTAATTTGTGACTTTATCATCATACTTACCTCTTCAGAAATGAGTTTTGAGCATGATTACACTTCTACCCCCTTTAACAAAGCTGTGGAGATGATGGCTTAGTGTTTCTAACAGAACATGCCTATTCTGGATAAAGTAAGACAAAGCTGCATGGAAGACAAAAATGATGTAAACTAAGCCAGTTCTCTTTAAAGATGCACTTTGTGGAATTGTGCACTTGAGGGCTGTAACACAGGGCTGAACAGTGTGTATGTGGTGTGGATAAGACATGGGACCTTTTCATACAACAGGTGCACATTTACACAACCTTTACACAACCAACGTGTGCACCCTATTAAAAAGGTGTTCAGATTGAGGTCCAGTTACACAGTAAATTTCAGAATTAGCTATATTTTCAAAATCGGATTCCAGTTGTTACTCTTATAATATTATAATATTCCATACACATTCTCCTGTGATTAGGGGGGTGTATTATAAAGTGACCTCTCAAGCACTGAAGCAGTTCATATTTTGTAAAAAAGTGAAATTGGTTATAGCGTTTGTAAACAAAAATCACTGGTGTCAAAAGTAGATAAAGCTTATGATATTAATATCATAAGCTAATAATTATATATATATAATTATTATTATTATTTTTGCCCTGTGACCCATATCTACCTCTAAGAATGTTGACCTGTATATCTGCATGCCCAGAAGTATATTTTGTGTTACAGTGAAAAGATTTTGTGTTGGTTGCAATTAATGTGAAAAAAGGCAAAAAGATGCAAAGATATGTGAATGTGGCTGGTGCACTCGTGTGGTAAGTACATGTGTGTTCAGAACTGTGCAATATCACAATAAGAGAATAGATGATTTCTCAACCGTTTTTTTTTTTTACGAAAAATTGACCGTGCCAACAAACGATCAGTAAAAATTACATCTTCGAATGGACCAAATAGCTGTGCGTAACATTATATTAGAAGGTGTTCATGTTCTTGGAAAACACAGTAATGCAATGGATGAACTGTCAATCTTTGAAAAAAAAATGTTTGCTTAAAATATATTTCTGAAAACGCTTTTTGGTGTGACAATTACACATGATCTATGCATCTATACCATTTGATTTGTTAAATGTGTTTATATTTATGGTAATAGTTCATATACATTATATTTATTGATAGCTTTAGCAGTTCTCTTCATCAAAAGAACCAAGCTTCTGCATAAAATATTAAGCTTTTTTCCCCTTTTTGAGCCATAGGTTTGTATAAAATAAACTGTATAAATATTCTAAACTCATGCAAATTTTTAAAACCAAATTACTTAAAAAGGTGTTACATTGAAATATTTTACCTTTTAAATATAAGTAAATTTCTGGTTTCTTCTATAGGAGTACAGTTTTCCTAAAAAAATTATTTTGGTATGAAGGATGATATTGAATAACAATTTTGGACAATTTTTAAGCAGTGTACATTGTGAAGTGCATCAGTGGGCTAATGTTGATAACAAGAAACCATCTCGTTATCTGTCTCAGATAACAAGATCATGTGACTAGAGAACCTGAATGCTTGGAGAAATGAGGGTCAATGTGACATAAGATGGAGATGAAACTATGGCATTTTTTTTCAGCTGACTCATCTTTTTCTGTGCGTTTTTCTTGTCTCAATTTTTTTTTAATTTTAGGAAAGGCGCACAACGACTGAGCAGCAGATGCTTGTCTCTTGAAAGAAGAATGACACCTTTAAAGGTAACAGCCACAAGTTCCACCTGTCAAGGAAATTCTTAAATACCAGAAAGCTCCATATTCAGGTGGTTGGCATTACTACCAGGTTCTGCCATGGAATTTGAAGCTGAAGCATCTGTAGGAAGTAGCCATGTGTTTACAAATACAGCTTCTTGCCACATGTGGCCTGCGTTTGGTTTCAGAGATTACCACCCCCTTACAGAAAATCCCACTTTGAAAGCTCTTTTTCAGTTTTACTTGGGCCCGGACCAGCCCCTGTCACTGTATGCTCCTTCCCCAGTGGCAGAATGAGGTGAAGGGGCACAAAGCTCGGAGTCTGTATCGGACTCACCCTCTGCGATGTAGGGCCTCACTTTGGAGCAGCGTGTCACTCCGCTGAAGTATTGGTTGTTAAGGAAGTCTAGGTTCTCTTTAGACTGTGAGATACTGAAGCCACTGAAGGAGCGTTCTAGCTCCTCGTGATCCACAGAGGGAATGGAAATGGAGGTGTCACTCTCAGCACCAGCCTGCTGCTGAGACAGAGCTCCAGGCTTCACCTCCTCCACAGCACTGCATCGGGAGCCTCGGTTGGAGCCATTATGGCCACTGGAGGATCGCTCATGAGTGGGTGGGGGCGGGATTCTAACCAAGGAGGTGTCAGCTACTGGGGAGGTGCCTCGGCAGCACTGAGGGGGTCCAGGAATGGCATGGGGTTGCCATGAGGTGGATGGAGGGCAGTTGTTCTGGTTGATACATGCAGATGGAGGAGCATCAAGATTCTTCTGGCCAGTTGAGCTGTTGGAACGGATGATCTTGGTAATAGAACCAGACTTCTCCATATGCTCGATCGGGCTATGGTACGGTGGGGCTGGGTCAGGCTCCTTAGAACCAAAGTAGGCGTCTGTCTCAGATTGTGGGATTCCCATTCGCTGGATATAAACATTCACCAAGAAATCAAGTTTCCTTTCCATTGACATCACCTGTTCAAGAGCAGAGATTATGAGTGATCACATTTCAGTCTTACAGCTGGTTTATTATTTTTTTTATTAATGAGCAGACAGTTCGTACAGCTCATACCACCATTGCAGTTTATAAAGTTGGGTAGTTGGATCCACTGGTTTAATGGTTAATGTTTTAATTGACAACTATATTGGCAGGTATATGTTTACATCTTTTCAAAGAGGTTTAAAGATTATAAAGCAAGAATAGAAGTTTGCTGGAGTTAACGTAACTTGTACTTTATTATATAAAGCTAAAACATTAAAATATGCAGATGCTATATTAAAAAAAAAAATAAAATGGTTAATATATGAATGTCAAACTAGCAGGTTAACTAATAATGTTTAATGACCTGTTTCTCTACTTTCAGAAGCCGTCCCATCATGCTTGGGTCCTCTGCAATTTCAGCTTCTGTCGAGCTTTTAGGACGATCCTTGTCTGTGATCGGAGCACCTCTGCCAACAATCTGGTCAACCCTATTATTCAAATGAGAAAGGAACATAATCTAGACTATAGAAATTTTTTGTAAAGCCAACATGTGATGTACAAGCCTAATTATAAATAGAAAAAAATAAAAAAGTAAATAAAAATAAATAAAAATGCAGAGACAGCTATATAGACTTGGGGTGGGTTAGGGAATACATTTTGTTAAATGCGAAGAGGAAAGTAGAGCAGGAGGGGACAGGAGATATAAGAACATCCTGCACTCATTTACTAGCTCTCTGCTGGAACATCATGTATATGAATGAAAACATGCAGTATGGTGGAACATGATATGAACAGGTGTTTCCATATTAAGAAAGAGAGAGAAAGAGAGAGAATGGACTAAGAACCTGGCCCACCATAAGGACTATATACACTACTACTGTATATGTGCATTGAAATACAGTATTTGAATAAGGTGTCATTGAAGGTAACAACCATTAAATCTAAAGCTGTATGAACTACAGTAAAACTAACATGGCTTGTCCAAGCTGTATTTGAATTTTTTATATCTTCCCGATACATTATTCTAAATATATTATGGTTATTATTGAAATATCTCTTTATATTTCGTTTAATATTACACTGTATTTACAATATCATTCAAGTTTCTTGAATGATCTCAAAGACCCCCAAAAAAGTGAAAATGAAAAGTGATCAATTAAAAAAAGGATTTTTTAAATATAAAAATAAGCTTACCTAGACATACCTGATACTCAGACATCCATAGATGGTCGTTGTGTATTATATGGCATGCCCCAAAAATATGTCATGCCAACATGCATAAAAAAAGACTGTTGAAATTACGATTCTACTTTGGTCATAGGCACCTTTGCTGCATTTTGCTCGGTCCAGAATATTCATTTCATACAGCGAAGCAAGCAAACCAGCTTAACCTGTTTTTGTTTAGTTATACAATACTTACCGTGATGGTATATATGATATATGAATCCTCTAATCTTCTAAGTTTGATATCTACTGTATATGACATATGTGTGAATCATAACTTGGACATGTACCATGCTCAGTCTCAACAAACAAAAGTTGTAAAGCAAATTAAGAGTTTATCAGCAGCCACTAGCTAAATCCCTGCACAGTTGCATTTAGGAAAGTATGTATGAATAAGTGCTCAGGTCATCTTCCATCTCAATGACCATGAAGAGCATGCATACCCCATAGAAATCGGAGCTTTTGTGATGTTTTGTTAATGTCAATTGAGCATGTCACATTTCAGCTTCCAATCCACTAGAGCTAATGCTCAGGTCTTGTTTGCGTTAACTGAGCATTCCAAGAAGCAATGCTTTACAAGTCATGTAATGTGAAACAAAAACAGGTTGTTTTTCTTTTCCGCTCAGCACACGCAGCAAAAAAATTAAAATGTAGCTCTAAGGCGAGCACGAGATGCAGTTTGGTGCGTCCTAACCTAGGTGAGAACTGGGGCGACTCTTTGGTTCCCTTGGATGAATACTTCTTATGGCGGGGAGTGGTGGGACCCGGAGGACCCAATATCATATCTATCCTGGCAAAGCAAATAGAGGAGAGGACAGCACAATGCAGGATGATGCGACACGGACCAGCACAGACGTCAGGACCATGGGCACATTAGCACAGGAAGGGGGGAAACAACCAAACCATGAAAAAAAGGAAATTTAAATAGGAGAAGAGAAAAGGAGAAAAAGTGAAAAATATATTCCCGACATACTTTACAGAGTAAACAGCTGCATGGCTGTTTTCTAACTTTTAGCTGGAGCAGTGATGGTGTGATCTTGGCAGTGAAACAAAAGTAGATACACTGAAAGTATGCCTAAGTATGCTTCAAGAGCATGAATATATTCATAAATTGCACATATTGAAGTTTCTAAACTCAGAATACTGCATACATATTTCAATATTCCGTGTAGATGGGATCGGTATGAATGCCCTTAAATTCAGAGACTGTATGTCAAAGAGATTTGTTCAGGTTTGCCTTCTGTACTAACATACATTTTGGGTTATCACTCAAAATGAGCACTGAGTCCTTCCATGGTGGGTGAGTGTTTATGCACACAACACACCACAAAAAATACAGACTGGTACAGACCATGATATTAGATACACACAATGAAACAGTTTCGACCAATTTGACTTCATGGGATACACAGGTGAAAAATGTGATGTCATATTGCTTTAAATAAAAAAAGGAAAGGTTCTAAAAGAGCAGGACATGCGAAAAAAGATGTCTAATGTTATACAATAGCTAGTGCTTTGACTAGTGCGCCGTGTACTGTAAGTATACTAGTGTATGTGTACGTTTACAGGTTTAGTTGGGGGAAAGAAGAGGACAGGAGAGCAAAGACAAACAGGAGAAGACAGAAAAAAAAGCAAAAAGGAGAAACCACTACCTAAGCACACAGAGATTTTATATCTGGTCTTGCCTGGACTGCAGATTTTTAATCCTGGCCAACATGTCTAGGTGTCCAGCTGAATACTGCTCAATAACATCCATCACATCATAAGGCCGGAGACTCTCCTTAAACTTTCTCTTTGACACCATAAACCGCATAATGCTGCAGAGACAAAGAATTTGCACACAGTATATTAATGTCAAATTAATACAAGGGGTGTTCAAGTCAAACTGGGACTTTTGATTGTGAGGAATAACAGAATGCAGTGATGAGAGTAAAAACTACCTTTATTTTTTTATATAATCCCCTGCTACACTAATGCACTCATCCCAGAATTTCACTAGTGCTTGGATACAATTAAGGTAGAAAGTTTTCCTTGGTACACTGAAGCCTAAGACTGCCTGCTTCTTGTCTGAATCCCTGGCATCCCAGGAACTCCTTTAATGGCCCAAACATAAGAAATGTCTTGGAGCGAGGTCAGGACTATATGGGGGATGTTGCAATAACTCCCAGCTGAGTTCCTGTAATGTGCAAGTGGTGTTTGTGAATGACAGACAGATGCATTTCTTCCACAATCTCTGAGCCACCTCGACCGGGCATTGTCATTCCAGATGTATGGCCTTCTTTAAAACTTTTGCACCACTTAAAAAATTTACTGCAGTTTCTCATCAGCCTCATCATCATACTGTGCCTGAAGTCTTCTGTAAATGGGAATCAGTTTTACGCCTCCGTTCACAAGAAATTTCCCTACAGGTCCTGGTTTTACTTAAATGCTCCTCATTTTAGATCGTCAATACATCAGCATTATATACTCAGCAAAAAAAGAAACGTCCTCTGACTTTCAACTGTTTTTACTTTCAGTAAAATTAATGTGTAAATATTTGTATGAACACTAAAAGAGTCAACACCATAAGACATAAACTAAAAATGTTTCACTGAATGGAGGGAGGCTCAAAATCAAAAGTACCAGTCAGTATCTGGTGTGGCCACCAGCTGCTTGAAGTACTGCAGTGCATCTCCTCCTCATGGACTGCCTATTGGGGACAGTCTGAGCACTGATGGAGGGATTGTGTGTTCCTGGTGTGACTCGGGCAGTTGTTGTGGCCATCCTGTACCTGTCACGCAGGTGTGATATTCGGATGTACCGATCCTGTGCAGGTGTTGTTACACGTGGTCTTCCACTGTGAGGATGATCAGCTGTCCTTCCTGTCTCCCTGTAGCACTGTCTTAGGTGTCTCACAGTGCGGACATGGGAATTTATCGCCCTAACCACATCAGCAGTCCTCATGCCTCCCTGCAGCATGCCTAATGCACGTTCACGCAGATGAGCAGGGACCCTGGGCATCTTTCTTTGGGTGTTTTTTACAGTCGGTAGACAAGTCTCTTTAGTGTCCTGTGTTTTTAGAACTGTGACCTTAAATGCCTACTTTCTGTAAACTGTTAAGGTCTTAACGACCATTCCACAGGTGCATGTTAATTAATTGATTATGGTTAATTGAACATGCATGGAAAACATTGTTTAAACCCTTTACAATGAAGATCTGTAAAGTTATTTGGATTTTTACAACATTATTGTTGAAATACCCAGTCCTGAAAAAGGGATGTTTCTTTTTTTGCTGAGTACATATATAGTCTGAAGTTGACACATGAGATATAAAAAGTAATATGATTTATTTTAAGCTTGATAATGTCACAATGTTCAGGGAACCCATTCCAGGGTGCTATAGGGCCATTCTCTTGTAAAATGTCTGTCTTCAATGCTAAAAGAACACCTGAAGTCTTCTCACACGACCATGTCTTTCTTCCCACTCTCCTATGACATGTGACTCTATGCTTGATGGAATACCTTAAATGTGTAAATTTTTAATAAAACGAATGTGCTTCTTGAGATTTTCGGAAGGCACAAAGATATAGTATATCTATAGATATAGATATAGCCACTTAGATATATTGTTTAATGCATAGAAAGTGGCATCTTCAGTGACAGGGATCCTTATTAATGAAAATGACTCTAAAAATAGCATGAAATGGAAAGCTCTAAATTATAATATACTCTGTATGACCAAATATATGTGGAAATCCAGTTATCACACCTATACTGTGTACTGTTTAAGCTTACTGGAAATCCCATTCCAGAACAGTGGGCATGAACACAGAGTTGGAGATTTCTTCTGCGATTATACCAGCCTTCACATAATGTTGAAGCATGTTTGTGTGAATTTGTGCTCATTCAGTCAAAAGGACCTCTGTGAGTTAAGGCACTCATGGCCTGCTTGTATTGCAGACAACATTCCAATTCCACCCAAGGTGTCCAGTGGGAGTTGTGGTCTGGACTTTGTGCAAACCACTGTGGTTCCTTCACACCAAATTCATTAAACCATATCTTTACGAACATTCATTTTCTGCATGGGAACCCATTCATGAAGCTCCAAATATACATTCATATACATCCATAATATATGTGATGTTGTTGCATCCAGAGGCAGTTTTGAATAGTGAGCGGTACAACCGATGATAGGTGATCCCTATGCTTCAGCACTAAGCTGCGATGCTGTGTGAGGTTGCATGGACTACCACTTTGTGTCTGGGCTCTAGGCTTCAATTTTTACAAAAATAGCACTTACTGTACTATTATCTATTATGTATCAGGGCGGAAATATCACAAACTGATTTATGGAAAAGCTGGCATTCAATGACATTGCCACATCTACAGTCATTGAACTCTTCAGTACAACTCAATAAAGTTTGTTTATTGAAATTGCATGGCTTTGTCTTTGATTGTACACATCTGTTAGTAATAGGTGTGGCTTAAACATTGTTCACATACTTTTGGCCATATAGTGTATGTTAAATTCAGATTATTAAATATATGACCAGGAAGTTTCCTTTCCTGAGTCTGCTTTTTGCATGTAGGGATTCTGGGCACTGTTACTTACCACACCGCCCTGATGGTAACTTTAATTCCTGGTGTTAAATCTTGTGGAACAAACTCACAATGGCAGCTCTTATTGTCATCAACAATGTCTTCTCCAGGAAGGCTGGCTTCTACAGAAAAGACAATATGAAAACAGGGTACTCCAGTATTAGTTAACAAACCCCTAAATCTTCCTTGTTTAATTTTTTTTTCTGGGATGGCACCAAGCAGAGACCAGCCACAGCCATTAACTTGCACAGCTCAGTAGGACAGTGTGCCGTTGAATACCAGGTTAGGTCAGGGCAGGTTAACGGGCAATGTGAGCTCATCTCATTGAAAATGTGAAATCACAGCAGTCTGATGCACAAGGAGAGGGAAGGGACAGGCAGGATTTAGAAATTAGACTTCAATAAAAACTACTGTAGCCCAGAAGAGCATGAGCCAGCAAATACAGCAAAGAGGAAATTAGAGCTAAACACCTCTATAAGAGCTTTAATTACGGTGACTGTGCAAAAAAAAAAGGTTCAGTCCTCTGTGATATTTCATGTTTAGGAGAACCTGTGAGTCAAACGCCATTGTTTCAATTAAGGGGAATTATAAAGCACAGAACCAGAGTAAAAAGTGCTTATGCTTTTAAAGTTACTAGTAAGTAAAAGTATTTAATAATGTATTTGACTGAACTGTTTTAGCTTACGTGCAATAAATATGATTCCCCTTTTAATGAAGTTATATTTTCTAAACATTTCTATTTGAGTGAAGGTGTCATTAATATTTTTTAAATCGATTATATTTTAAAATACCTCCTGGTTGTTTATCATGCTGGTGCAGCAATTCTAGGTTACAGTTTTGGCAACTTTTGTCCCATTTGTCTCCATAGTTCATCTGGCATTAGAGTAATCATTAGAGTAGAAATATTTGTGCTTTCTATACCAGCTAAATCACAGAGCTGAATAAAAACTGTTCAACCCCAACCTCTCAGGTGACTTATGAAGGGCTACAATATATTTTGGACAACTATTGGGTTGCTACAGTGCTCTGTGATACCAGCTGGAAGGCCCCATCAAGTGAGGAGGTTGCAGGGGCTTCAGAAACTAATCAGCTTTTCTCACATGCAGGTAACAGCACAGCATTGCCAGTTGGCTGAGGCTGAGGCTGTTAATTTAGAATCATGATATGATGGGTCATGAAATGGCTCAAGAACTGAAACATGCACCCTGGTTGTTTGTCCTGTTTCTAGGATTCAGGAAAAAAAAGCTTGCTATAGTGGCCACAATCATGTGATTATTGTCTTACTGATCAACCCTTCAATTGCTGCAAACATTGGGAAAAAAGATGACAATATATTGGTTAAAATGTGGCTGCCAAGAAATCATATGATAAGGCCATTTTAAATCGAATGGCTAAAGAGCTTGAAAAGAAATAAAACAACAAAGAACACTGAGGGATTTTTTTTTTAAAAAGAAGAATTTTTTTTTATAAGCATAAGATTTAAGATTAAATGCAGGGCTGGTCTTGCCTTATACTGTAGAAAAGGGTCCCACCTCTGATTCTCATGTGCATTATAATGTTTTTTTTTTTTTTGCTATAACAGACTCACTTCAACTAATCTTCTTAATCCAATGAGATGGAGTGTGTATGTTAGAGCACATGATGTTAAAAAAACATTACAAATTTGAATACAGGGGGTATCACAAGACCAGTGTTGAGGAAGGTGAAATTAAATTTAATGTACGTGCACCCAAAGATGGGAGTAAAAGAATAAGAATAAATATATACATATATATTAAAAAAAAAAAAAAAAAACATTTACATACCAGGAGAAGAATATTGCCATTCATGAAGACATGATGAGCAGTCCCATGAACTTAAAGATATGAAGATTATTTTGCTATTTGTTACCTAATTGTGCATAAAACTTATTACATATATGATTTCAGGACTTTTAGAATTTAGACAGAATAATATGATGAGGATTTGCTATATTTTAAGCAAAACTAGATATTATGAAAAACAAAAGAAAAACTTTTAAACACAGATTAATGATGTTTGCACATTAGCAATTAACTAAGAGAGAATTGCTCCTCAACTTATTCCCTTTATTAAAAATATGGTTGATTTCCGAAGTGCTGTATTGCCTTAGAATGTAGATTTTAAAACAAAAGCAAGACATACATGATTCAATGTTTCATTAATACTGCCATTAATTACGTAAGGTACTGTAAGTAAGTGTGTGTACTGTATGCATCACTCTGGTAGGAGACATTAGCTAAGATATTATTATCAAACCATTTGTTATAATGGGAAATTTGATGATCCTGATTAAAAATGATCAAAGCATTGCTTCAATACGTACTAAAGGTAAAAACTTATTTAACCTCCCCATCAGATTTAAAAGCACATAAAATATGCTTCAATTTTAAGGATCAAATTAGTTAGTAAATACTGTATATTAAGGAACATAGATGAATTTATATATTGTTGTATATTCTATTTTATTACATTATATTATGAGGGGTGTTCAAGTTAAACTGGGACTTTAAATTTTCTCATGAATGAAAGCATGAAACTATTTGACATTTACAGTAGAATTTAAGCACAGTATGGTGATAAGACCACTAGCTGTAGTTAAACATTTGAAACATTGCAAATGTTTTACACAAGGCCGTATGGCTTGGAGACCACTTTGGTCATTCCTAAAAATAAATGGATAACTTGTTGCCAACTTGCGGAAGAGACACATCTGTCTGAGGGAGCCGTACACACAATCATTCATTAACATCACCTGCACATTACAGGAACTCAGCTGGGAGTCATTGCCACATCTCCATTGCAGTCCTGATCTCGCTACACTTCCACATGCTTAGGCCATTAAAAGAGTTCCTGGAAGGCCAGTGTTTCAAACATGAAGTATCCAATAAAGAAAACTAAGCTAGTATTTTCTAGTTCTGTATTCTGCACAATCAAAAGTACGGTTTTGACTTGAACAACCCTCATATATTATATTATATTATATTATATTATATTATATTATATTATATTATATTATATTATATTATATTATATTATATTATATTATATTATATAAAGTGTATTCTATTTATGGATTATTTTCCAAACTTATTTACAAATTAATCAAACACAAAAGAAAATATACGGTAAAATAAAATAAAAAATATATATTAAAAATAGAAATCTAAACCTTTAAACAAAAGGACAGAATGCAAGTGTTTCTTTGTGGAAAGAACACCAAGAGCAAAAACCAGTCCATTACTCTATGAACTTTTCAAAATTAAAGTACTTAATACACGCTGCATCAAGATACAATTTTAGAACCTTGAAAATTGTGGACCTAGAACCATTGCACCAGAGCAACAATTTTTACATCTTACCAAGTTAAACAAAGAGACACAATATATACTGTACAGTAATTTCCAGTTTTGCACATCTACAAAGTATCATACGCTTGTCTTTTTGCTCAGCATATGCATTTTAGTTTTTAAAAAGATAAAGTTACAGTAAAAAAAAAAAATCTTAATTAAAAAATAAATATTAAAGATGTAATTAAAGCTAGTTTGATTTTGAATAGTGTTGTTTTAAAGGGTAGAAGTTGTACAGAGCCCAGACCCATCTGGTTTGCCTGACCTGGAGAGCTCTTCTGCCTCAAATCTTCTGCCTGCATCTCAATCAGCACTTTAGCATCGGCATCGAACAGAGAAATGAAAAGGACAGCATCAGGATCCATATTCATTAAAAAGCAATGGGGGAAAATCAGCTCAATGAATTACAAGTCTATACTTTATACAATGTGCTTTTATCAGAGCCCATATTAGTATGTTTTTACTAAGAATTAGTGGAATTAGGTAAATCTGCTTTAAATGTTTATTAATACTTGGATTTTTATACCCTGTACATATTAAAATGCCATTTTGGGGATTTTCAGAACTGCACATTGTAAAAAGTGTGACCAGAGAGCAAACTTCAAAGCATTTTTTCAAAAATATGGCAGTAACACACAAACTCTGGTGTTGCCACAATAGCTATAATTTTGATGCAACATTAATTACATGATAAAGATCAGTTAAGCAGGAACTATGCTTAATTAGTTTCATTTCCAGTTCCAGAGTTTCTGTGCTTCCACTTAACTTTTAAAAGTATATATTCATTACCACACAGAACGCACAAAAAAGCTACACCACATTACACCAAAAACCAGTAGGAAAATCACAAAAACAAACAAACAAAAAAAAAAACACACAGAAGTTCAGAAGAAACAAAATCACTGGGTAAGTATTTCATGCAAAAACTCAAGGGAAAAAGAACAAGAATCCTGATGTTTTTACTTATAGGTTTACTATCTATTCAGTCAATTTAGGTAACTTCAATTCACAATTCAATTCAATTTCCCTAAAATAAAAAGAAGGTTTAATGCTCATTTACTAAAAGTGATTGAATACAACCAGTTTAAGGAAAATTAAAATGACAAAAGAGACAGAGGAACTAGACCCATGACTTCACACTCACACAAACCACATACAATATGATATAATACCCCATAAACTCAAAATACCCAAAGATCAAACACAATTATACGTACAGTTATACAGACCTTCCAATGTCCACTTCATCAAATTTTAGAAACAAAATACACGTATACATGATAACATCTTTATTAGATTTCCTCACCTTCTGAGTTTTGGCGTGAAGCCGCCCCTTTGAGGCGAAATGCTTGTTTAGCACGGCTACGGTCACCAAAGCTCAGGCTCTTGGGCACCTTAGAAGGACTGTCTTCAATGTTATCTGCACTAGGAGAACGTCTCAGTGGTTGCTGGCCTTGGGGTGAACTCTTCCCCTTTGTGCCCGAGCTTCTCGGGCTGGAAAACACTCGTTCTTTCAGGCTGACCTTCTGACTGCAAAAAGGTATTATAGATGTAAATATCATCAGTTATATTAAGTACTGTAATAAATCTCAATTACCAAACAAACCATGTATTTTATTGTATTGTCTAACAACAGCCAGGGAGGAAATTTTTACAGTTGGCTAAAGATTGTATTTTTCAACAAACAAAAAATTTATGAGAGGATCTAACATGATAGCAGTAAAGACAAATAAGAGATTTATCTGGAATAAGCTATGAATAGAAATATACAATACTCAGAAAGAAATATGTTCATTGTTAAAATGTACATCAGTTAGAGTTTTTTTTTTATATATTTACCTTGGCGATGGCTCTGGTTGTGCTTCCTTCCTGTGTGAGAAAACATATACTGAAAGGTTATCCAGAACCAAACAGAGATAAAACTTTCTATTTTAAAATTATGTGATAATGAGACAAATTTAAAATTATAAACCATTATCTTACCTAAAAGAAAGGCCAGATTTGCTCTTCAGGTTTCTGAGCAGATCAAGCTGGTTAAGCGGAGGAATCAGTCTTAAAAAAAAAATTAAATTAAATAAATCTTTTAGGCAAAGAAAACAGTTAATGTGTGCGCCATATCCCGTGGCACTAAGGCATATTCGTAGGAACAGTAATGTAAAACAACTGTGCACCAAACACTGGTTTAAAGAGCACTTAAAATTCTATTTAAATGAATAAATAAGTAGTTTCCAATGTTTTTAAAATCAGTTACATTTTAAAGCTTAGAATCCAGAATATTAGGTCTATGTTTTGCATTGTACTGCTGCCATGTTTGCAGTCTGCCACAACCTAGTATGCAGTGGCAGGAGATGGAAAACCATAACTCCATGGTGTGCTTCAAGGTATATTTTTAAAAGCAGGAAGGAAACAAACTTGATGTGTTAACGATTTATGCTGAATAGTAAAAATGAGCTGAGAAATTGTGGGGCATGTAAGAGTTATATGTGTAGTGCATATAAATTTGTACAACAGAAAGCTGGAGGTGTGAGTTACTGCCAGCAGTATGCAGTGGCAGTCTGAAAGGTCATACAGTGGAAAAGATGAAAGTATTAGGAAAAATGTTAACAACATTCACAACTCTTTCACAATTTATGCCTAATGAATCTTGCAATTGTTGTCCTGGAATATGCCTCTGCCATCAGGAAAGAAATCTATTGATGATAGGGTAAACTGGGACTCTTTGAAACACAAGACCTTTTTCATCGCTCCAAAGTCCATGTTTATGCTCTCTGGCAAATAATTTTTTTTTCAGATTATTCTAACTAACAAGTGAACACTTAACTGTTTAGTCCCAATTCGGAACGTGTTTTACATCTTGGATGTTTTACATTTTACTTTCACTATTAAAAATAGCTGTCATTTCCACTAGATTGCAATTTCACTCAGTTTTAAGTGATCTCTAAACATAGCCATTTTCTCCAACCATACTTCTACAATGAAGTGGTTAAGTGATAGTTTAGGTACCCTTTCAGGCTACAATAATGTCTCGGACAATTCGTAACGCAATTCCATTAATTTTTTTAGTTGTTTTCTTCGCTTAATGCCAATAACTTGGTTAAAGATATAAGAATCACTGCATCAGTTAGGGTAAAAAATAAAGGTGTTCCCAAATGATATATGGTTAACAGTCACCCTATTTGAAATGTTTTTTCTTCTGTGAAAATGTCATACCCAAAAGTAAAAGTAGCACTGTCTAAAATGCTATGATACTAGTAATATTAAAATGGATTTTACACATTTACAGTATAAAAGAATAGATTCCTATTAGGTGCATTGTTTTAATTAAACATCAGTCATTTTAATTGATGACACAAGCAAATCACACAATTTTTCACCATTCTACCTAAAAGATATTCATGAAAAAGTACAAATAAAATACTGTAGGAGTGTGCTCAATACTTAATACATTCACTGGACTCCGGAAAACTTAAATAACCTATAATGGGCTCCACATGGGTTTTTATCCCAAAAGTGAAAGCAGCTTTTTAACCTTTGTTGTAATTTTTTTAAAAGACGAACAATATTTTACATGCTAGTAACTTTATTTGGATGAAACAAAATGGATGAGTTATCAAGACCATATCTTTAAGATTAAGATGTGGATAGTAAATATTTTAAGGTAAGGAGACATTTGCTAGCATTCACTGATTTGGCACTTATTTTGCAAATGAATCATAATTGCTTTGAATTGTGAATACTGAAGAGTAATCGTTGCAATAATGTCCAATCAGTGGTTCTTATGAATTCGCAAATTTAATTGAAACTGATTAAAAATTACAAGTGGGATCAAAAAAGTACAAGTAATATACAAGGTATTTGGGTTCTAATTGTATTTTAAAAAACTTTTGCATGCAGTACTTATTAGCCATTTGAACATTAGGTTTACTGCTGACCTTTATACTTTCCAATAAATAAATCCAGTTCACAGATTGACTTTTAAAATGAATGATTTACAGTAAAAGCATTTTAGTAAAAGGAATAGATGACTAAAGGACTGAAGAAAGTCAGGACTGACAAAATAATAATGATATTTGCTGTGGTAGATGTCTTCAGTAATTTATAAAGTCTTCTACTTGAGAACTTCTACTCATGATCAACCCATTAAAGATGTTTTTTTTTCTTTTCAATTGTATCCACTAGGGGCTAGTGTGGCTGCAAGCTTTCATTTCAACCAAGACAGTGCCACACTTTATTCCACCTAATCTGTGAATCTTGGATTCCAATCAACTGTAAAGTGTTTGGAAGCCACACTGGCCTTTGCTGATAAGATTGATGATCGCTGTGTTGAAGCTATAAAGGTCCTTAGTCTCACACATTTTTAGGTACGTATACCCCAAACCTTCATTCTCTTATGTAACAAAATCTGCTTTTATAGCAGCAATGGGAATCTATGGTAGCGTTTCTTCCCTTCAAACCAACCACCTCCAAAATAAGGTCACAGTCTGGATCAATGCAGCTAGCGCATTGTTCTCATGTGACACAAAGAAGAAATATAATGAGAATTAAACCAGGACAGAGATGGGGTGCATTTGGGGTGGGGGTGGGGGGTGTTGGGTTTGTGATCAAGTGTGTGACTATTGTAGACGAAGTGCCACTGAGATTCTGGAGAGAACAGCAACAAATATTACAAGACTTCTGAGAAAGGCAGAGTGACATTCTATCAAGCCTCATACCTGTACATAGGGACTGACACAGTTCTCTCATAGTAGTCCCAGGTTGACTGCAGGTCCGTGCGAGAGAGATTGGTAGCATACACTCTCCAGGCTGCCTGAAACGTCATATCAGACAGAAGCACATAACTAGCACAAGCACAGTGCTTCCTCATGTTATTAAGAGATGTCAGTTTATATTATATACAGTAGATCAAGTACTGTAATACAAAATGTGAATGAAATAAAATATATGCTACAGTTTTAGGTAGTTTTATAACAATAACTGGAAAATAAATTAGAAAAATGAATAGGAAAATTCAAAGTGAGAATGATGTTGACACTCAGACATCACACGAAAGATGTTTAAGTAAATCCTCTGCTTTTCTAAGTTTTTAAAGAAATTCCAATATTTTTGTAATTAGTTTACAAAGCGCTATCATGCTGGCTAGTCTAAAAAGAAAAAGTAATAATAAAAAAAACTGCAAAATATTTGTAAAATTATTATGCATATGCACAAATTTGAGCTGAGTATTCTAAGAATGTGTGATCAAAATATTTCAGATAAAAATTTTCTGTAAAAAAAAATTAATATAACAGACAATTTTTACTGTTTATTTGACAAATAACACCAAAATATTAACATGAAGGGTGGTCATACATTAGGGGGAAAGCACATTATATATTATTGGTATCAGTGATTAACAAATATACAAAGGTCATCATCATAAGCATCTTATATAAAATCTGACCTGGTAACAAATTCCTTGAATTTATTGAACCAGGTGATTATCACTGCTTACAGTCACCATTTTTACAAGAAACCTTTTTGTTGGTAACTTTAACCACTTATACCAGACAACCACTCAGTGAAATATCGATCAAGCAAATGATGTTATCAATGATGAGAAGCTGTAACTTCAATTAGCCTTGAACAGTGACAGCTTCTGTAATCATCTGTAAAGTGATTGACAGCGGTTTGGGTCTCCACAGGAATTAGGAGGCAAGCAATAATGTAAATTACACTGTTGAACCTGGAATGCAGCCCATAGGGCTGGATGATTGATTTATCTTTATTCCCATAGAGAAAAACTGAAGTAATTCTCTCCTGGTTTTGTCTCGGAAGATTTAAACTGCCACATACTGCTGACACATATTTACTTATATAACCCACAGGTTGTATTACAGTGTATCAGTATCATGTGGTAAAATATCTAGAGATGTATGTCTCATTTTTTTTTACGATGTTTTCGTTGGTTTGATTTGTATGAGGGTTGGAAAGGAAAGAGGGAAATCCATAGTATACATAGTATATACAGTATTGCCGTTAAGTTGCTTTGTGAGAAAGGCAGTACAGTAGTTAAAAGTGCTTATTTATTTAAATAGAGTTTAGAATTGAAAAGTTTTTCAGTAAACAAAAATGCCAAAATGTATGTCTCTTGGATATGCATCTATAAGAAAGCTTTTACTCTCACTATTAAACATAGCTTTGTATAATAACTGTTTTTTAAATACAATTTGATTTCACCAATGTTTAAGTGATCTCCAATCATCATTATTCATTTTCCCCCCATAAACATGTTAGTTATTTACCATCTTTTTAGGTTTTTATAATTCTTTTACAGTTCTTAACTCAATTTTAGTAGTTTCATCTATCTCCTTAGTTGTGCTCTTTTCTTATTTTTTTTTTATTTTTATGCAGGATAATATTTGAATCCTTCAGAAACAGATTAACATCTTTGCCACAACCACCGGATATGTCTTCTGACATGGTAATAAGAAGCTACTCACTGTTTCAGCTAGGTTTAAATAACTTGTTGCCAGCTGAAACATATTAATCACTGCAGTAATTATCTAAGGGCAGGCACTTACCTATTAGCTCAGTTAAATCAAGGTGGTGAATTTATTTTGCCTGGGCTGTGTATAACGGAGATACTGTTAAAGTTTGATTTACCTGAATGAGCCCCGCAGCTGGATTCCGTCGTTTCTCAAAATGTTTCTGCCGATGCTGCTCCTGGACCTTCAAGGCAAAGCCAGAGCCCAAGATTCCCTAGAATGCATATAGGAGCGGATGCTTAGAACAGGAGTTTCACCACAGGGCAACTTTGCTTATTACAAATCAAAGGACCACAGCATCATTAGCATATCTATACAACAGTAGCATATCTACTAGTGATGGTCGTTCATGAACGATTCATTCTATTTGAACAAGTGACTCAGAAGAACAAGTAGTCTCAGAGAGTCATTTTCTACTGGGCGCGCATGCGCAAAGTATCGTAAATCCTCCGTAGGTTATGTACAAGAAAGAACAATGAGTAGTTACCTTTGAGGCTTTGGTCTGAATCGTTTGTTCTTTTATCACGTGACTTTCATAGACGCTAATAGTGTAAAGGAACAAACGATTTGGACCAGAAAATATGAAAGGTGAGCTGCTCATTCCGGTTATAATAATATGTCTTTAGCTGCATTGTAACATTTTTACTAGAACTAGAGCCAAAATTTGTGCACGTAGACGTGTTGGGGGTCTGTTTTTTGAAAATGTAAAATTTAATTTTATTCCTGAAATCAACTAAATTACTCAAAAAAAGATTTGTTAATTTTGATGAACAAGATTCAAAGAACCGAGTCACTGAAATGATCCAAGCTTCCCATCACTAATATCTACGCAACAGTAGTATATCTACACAAAGGGTGTTAAAGTCTGTGTTTCTCTCCTCCCAGGCCCTCTAGAAACTTACAGCAGGCAAGGCAAAGAAGGACACTCCAATGAGGGTGAATGTTGCCGCAAGAAGACGTCCATTCCATGTTATTGGATACTTATCTCCATACCCTATTGTGGTCAGTGTGATCTAAAAAGACATTAAACATGTAATGTTTTAAAATATTTCGGTCACTGGAGTCACTGCTATACAGCATTTGGAGAAATAAAGATTTTATCCAAGGTAAGCATTTTTTACATTCTGGATTACAAAAGGCTCCATTACATCATGTTCATCTGCCGTCTATTTGTGTTTGTTTATTTTTTTTTATGTTACATTTGCATTGACATAGAAGTGTGCATTGCCGCACACCTCACTTGACAATACGTGACTGACTAACTGCTGTTACCACTCGCCATGAAAACTCTTCTGATGGCTCAGGCATATGGCATATTGTTGCTGTCGGAGTGTAACAGCATGGGCACTGCAGATGCAAAGTACCTAATTTAATAAGTTAGTGAAACAGAAAACAGTATCAGAACAGTATGTGTACTTAAGTGATTTGTATCTTTAATAGGGAACAGTATCAGCATTAAGGGTCATATTTAGATTGTAGAACAGTGTATAGTGTGGAATTATTATTGACATTGTCCAAAATAATTTTTAGACCTCAAAGATATTGTTGCAACTGTGCAATAATTATAAATTTGCACAGAATTCGCAAGTGGAGGTTTAAAGAATGAAAAGAAGACAGAGAAAAGCCTATTTACAAAATTTATCTTTCAAACCACAACCAAAAAGGAATCCAATTAATACAGTAGCGCTCTATACAGTAACAAAATCATCATTTTAGCAGAACGATGGCATTGTAGTCTTGTTGTTGGTTTTATTAATTATGGAATCTCCCATGCAAAACCTACACATAACAACTATATTAGAATGCTATATAGATGTTACTTACGAGACCCCACCACAGAGCGTCAGCATAAGTCGCAAACATCTCATTGTCCTCTTTCTCAGCCAGATACACCAGGAAACTGGCCAGGATCAGACACAGGAAGCCAATGTACCAAGCTGTGATCAACTCCTGCCAAGGGCAAACACGACACAAATTTAATTTGCAGTATAAAGTCAATGTTCTTTGTCTTCCTATATCATTCCCGAAAGCATTACTTTTAATATTACTACAACACTATTTTTGTAATTTATTACCTATTACCTAGTTAACCAAGCAAACATTCATTAGGTGTATGTCCTCTATAACTAACAAAAAAGAACAAAGAAACTGTACAGGCAGAAAAACCTAATTCAATTGATGAGTAGATCATTGGATAAGGAGCTTGTGCTTCATCTTCCAATAGATAATTAATGGATTACAGTAAAATGAACCTTTCTCACAAACTTAATGTAATGCCATTTTCTAACCTACTGTCCATAAAGTATAACCAGGAACAAAGGCTGAGGTTGGCAATTGGCAAAATAAGAGCCAAGGCATTATTTAAAATTATTTAATTAGTACAGTTAGACTTTGGATTGCGACTCATATATCAAAGTGAATTTCCCTATAAGAAATAATGGAAACTTTGATTCCACAGCCCAAAATATTTATATAAAAATGAATAATACAAAATGTAAGGTAAAACTAAAAAAAATTACCCTGCACTTTACCTAAAAGTTTGTAGAAGAAGGTGGAAGGGGGCTACTGTGTACTGTAGGATGATGTTCACACACAGAGACACACATCGGCGTGTGCGCACAGACACACACACACTAACGGAAACTCGAAACGAAAGGAAAACTTCTTTATTGGGGATGACAATAAATAAAATAATGACATTCGTGCACACATACACACACTAACAGAATCACTGCTCTCTGGCAGGCTGAGGCTCTGGAAGTTGGATCTTTAACAAGTTCATCTTTAACGACCTCTCTAATGACACTTGCTTTTGGTTTAAGTGCTTGCATACATACATGGTCACAATGTTATAATAAACAGTACACGCGCACGTATGTTGACTACATGAGTGATGCACACGCACTGAGACTGAGCATAGAAGATGATTACCCACAATCCCGCAGCGCACGTAAGAGAAGAACCATTGGCTCAGTTGTGATCATGTTACCGGCAGACAAAGCGCATGCGTGCTACTCGTATACAGTATCAAGACCTCACTTATTTATTAAGTAAAAATTTTGTTTTTACTTAATAAATAAGGCAGAGCAAGTTACCAAGGTTACCAAGAATCCAAGGTTCCACTGTACTATGAAAATATATAATACCTAAAATAATCAAGAGCATTTTATTCAAATTTAATGTAAATTCATATTCTATACACAAAAAGGTTCTGATAATCAATTTTCTCCCTGTGAGTGGGATTTTTTAAATGGATATCAAACTAGTAATCACATTACAGACACACTCTATGCAGTATAAAGCCTTCCTGTTTTAGTAAATTTTTACATTTTTTTAGTAAATATAGTAAATAATACATTTTAGAAATTCATTTTATTTAAACTAAATTGACAATTACAACTCCTATTAAGGTAGAGCAAAACAGCATACAACACAAAAGCTTTCAATAAGCCAAATAAACAAAAGAAATGACATCTGCAGTTTTTCCTCAGTACTGTACACTAACATTCCCTGTGACTGCGACATAAGCAGAGGGACATTAAAGTCATTAAAACCTATAATATAGTTAAGAAAGTGCAGATAGTGCACTACAGTCAGTAATTGGGATTTTATCCTTGAAGGTGGCATTGAAATTGTGCTTGTCTCAGCACATGAGAATGACAAAAGCTCAGTGCCACTCAACAAACGCCACCTATGCCATACCCTGTTACGGGGTTATGATACAATCCCTGACATTGTGCTAAGCTGACACTTTCATGTTGCCTTACTTCCAGTTGCCACAAGTGATCATGGGAGGTAGCTAGAGGGTTGTTGAAGGTTAGTATGTTGAATTTAGGAATTTCCCACACTAGTATTGCAGGCTGAAATGGTACTGTAGGATGGATTTTGCTTTAAAAAAAGTCACATCTATCCATCTTCAGAAATCGCTGAGAATACAGAGCATAAGGCAGGAATATTTATAATATATATAATATATATAATACTTGCATACACACATTCAGAAACTCAACCACACTTACGGCAATATCCCATAGCCAATACACCTACAGTATATGTGTGTATTTGTGTGACTGAAGAACACCAGTCAACCTGCAGGAAAACTCCAAAAGCACAGGGAATATACAATAATTTAATATTCAAGGCTTAGTCTAATACGCAGACCTTTTCTGATCTTCATTTCTACTACACATAAGAACTGAATTCTCTATATACTGTTAATACAGGATTTCCTTGATCAGCCTTATTCCAAAAACTGTATAGTCCGATAATGTTTTAAAAGTTAATATAAGGAAGGGAATGCAAATGTGACAGTGAAAATCTTGGGAAATGTGTTGAAATGTTTTTGAACTTATATAATTCTGCTCAGCCTGATACGATCTGGACCATTGACCTTTTCTGGCCACAAGCTTTAGAATGTTGATGACTGCAATCATGACTGGCTTCCTGCCCTTCCATGCTTTATTAATGAGTATTGTTTGAAGCTGTTAGTGGAGCATACAGAATAGCATTTGCAGAGGGGCTTTTCCTATAAAGTCTATGGATTGTCATCTGATATATCAGTCAAGTGAAGATGAAAAAGTAGGAAGTAAACAATACATTTATTGATGAGTGCTAGGATGCTTAATTAGAGGAAAAGAGTGATATCAACCCTGTTGCTGTGCATGTGATGGAAACCTTGAAAGTATTATTTAAAGCACTTATTTATCCATTCATCATTAGTAAATAACTGCTTTATCATGACCAGGGTTGAGCTAGAAAGCTGAAACTTATTCTGGGAGCACTACAGTACATGTGTGCACAGCATTTTCAACCTTGTTCTTGTACAGAAACTCCACACAGACGTAATCTAAACTGTGGAAGAACCAATAAGTTTAGCCTCACTATGATACATTATATGGCCAAAAGTTTGCGGATACGCTTACACTGCTACACCCTTATTTAAGTCTTCCCCAAACCCTTGCCACAAAGTCAGATACATGCAAATGTATAGAATGTCTTTGGATGCTGTAGCATTATGATTTCCCCTTGCTGGAACTAAAAAGACCAAACCAATTCCTGCAAGACGATGCCACTGTGTGGTCCATGAAGATATGGATTGCTAAGAGTGAAGTGGGAGAACTCAAGTTGCTTGTAAACAGCCCTGGCCTCAATCCCACTGAATACACAGGAGATTAAAATGCAAATGTGATATACAGTAAATGTTACAAACTAAGAAAATGGAAAAGAAAAGGTCTAAATATTGTCATTGTCCTATGAAACAACATACAGTATTCCTAGCAGGGATGTTAATGTGTTAATGACATATTAACATAATCTTTTTAAAATACAGTGCAGAACTACCCGAGCACCATTACCTACATAAACCACAGTTATGATTTAAATCATTAGACATCCCTAATCCATATTTGCAAAAACATTTAAAATGTATCAGTATTTACGTATGCCATAAGGCAGCAAGAATTATAATGTTAAAGGCCACGATTTCCAAGCCACTTTGGAAATATCTTCATAGTTTGTCATAACAAGGGAATCCATTAACTTTTTAACATTTTTATATTTATTTTTATCAATTCAAGACGAGGCAAAGCACATAACTAAAAAGCAACTTCTTAATCTGTTCATAAAACAGTTCTGATTTTCACATCATTAAACAAAATTCCACTGGCATAGGGATATAATAAGACTTATTCAAGCTTTTATTCCAGCAGGCCTCCAGGGGGTTATTTATTAAGTATGAATATTGGTTACATAAAAAAAGCAAGAATGTTGCATCACCAGGACTGCAGCTTCTGAAAACTGCATGCAGACTCCCGCTTTGAACGAGCAGAAAAGGGTTGAGGAGGGCTCAAAACGTACTGATCTAAAAATAGAGCAAGGTCTATGTATGTATGTAAATGAATGGGTTTAGATGCAATGAAGAAGGGTGGCATAACAGACAGACCATTTCATTGCAAGAAAGTAACCAATAATTGGTTTTGAGAGTGAATATTAATATTAATGCACTAAATAAAAATAAATAAACAACTGTATAGTATTGGGGGACAAAAATTAATAAATGTTCAATCAAATATTAGGGTTTACAATGGCTTTTTTATAGACCATGTCATTTTATTATTTAAGGTTTGGTCTAATCTGCAAACATAAACCAAAACTAAATGCTAATATATTATATAGGAAATAAATTCCTTATATTATAAATGACAAAGAACATGCTATTAGCATGCTAATAAAATGATTTCTACATGTTCTTTTTGTTTAAGCTTTTATCAGAGCTGGTTTTTTTCCTTAAAATGATCACCATGGCAGGGACAATGTTCTGGTTGTTGACCTTTTTATTATATTAGCCTGTAGACAGTCCAATTGAATTTAATAATGACAAGACATTTCACCCCTCCTCCAAAGGTCTCTCTGATACATTAAGCACCTTCATGCATGGGGATTGATTATGGGAGATGTAAGGGGTATAAATCGTGCTGGGTTTTGCCTGCATATTACATTAGGGAAAATATCAGAGATCAAGTTATAATGGAGGGTCTGTTTATCAAGTTCAATTTAAAACAATTTTAGTCCTATTACATTGACATCAGCAGAATAGTGAATCAGATCCTTGGACTCATGTATGATGTATGCTTGATCGAATACAATATGCATTTACTGCAGACATTTTGACAGCATCCTGATTTTGACCATCCCCCAGGTGAAATCCTACTCATCTTCCATCCCTTATACCCAGCCTTTTTTCACTAGCTGTCATACAGCTTGATAAATAGGGTGCAGAATACCTAAACTAATTGAAGGCAAGCTAAGCATGGCTCAAACACTCTCAGTCATGTCCCCAATCCATTCTAAAGGACACTTAATCAGGATATTGCATTACAGTGTGGGCAACACCACAGCCTCTTCACCATAGCACAAAGGAGCTATACTTTGTTAACAAGAATCTAGAAATCCTGGGACACCATCAAGATCTACTTCATCAACTGGAAAGAAATGGCAGATCGGTTTAATAATTTAATATAATGCCTCCAGCTGGATTGGTTCTCACGTGGCTTCTACTGTAAGTTGGAGTAGTTTTACAAAGGTACAAAACTGGGTTAAATTCATAGTGTACAAATTCATCATTTTAACGAAGATTATAAAGAGGAAAACTGATTCTTGATTAAGAACCTGGAATATGTAAACGTGGATGTTCATTTGTTTCATAAAATTAGCTTGGGTACTATGTGGGAAAAATACCATACAGTAGCTATTCTGTGTTAGCAACATGTGCAGGCTTAAGCTACAGTTTAAAAGAAAACACAATTTTACACTCACCACTAATAACATTAAAGCCACTGACAGTTTAAGTGAAAAATATTGATTATCTCATTACAGTATTAGGGGATGGGATATATATTATTCAGCAAGTAAACAGTTCTCAAAGTTGATGAGTTGGAGGCAGGAAAATTAAGCAGCAAAAAAAAAAAAACATTTAAGCGACTTTGAGAGGTGACAAATATAGATGCATCCCATAAAAATAGAACATCTCAAAAACATCAGGTTTTAATAGGCTGTTCCTGGTACACAATGGTTAGTACCTATCAAAGCGGTCCAAGAAAGGACAACCAGTGAACTGGCCACAGGATTATGGGTTCTCAAGGCCCACAGGGCTTTCCACAAAAGAGCTACTATATTACAAATTGCTGAAAAAGTGAATGCTGCCTATGATAAAAATATGTCAGAAGGCACAGTGTATAACAGACCAGACAGAACGCCTATGCTGACCCTGTCCACTGCATTTACATTTAGGCATTTGGCAGACACTCTTATCCAGAGTAACTTTCAAAAGCGCCTACAATTGAAATGTGAATCAAAACTAGACCATGAAGCAATGGAACGAGATTGCATGGTCTGATTAGTCATGTTTTATGTCATCTAGATGACCGGGTACATGTGCTCTGCTTACACAGGGAAGAGATAGCACCAGGAAGATTTATGGAAAAAAGCAAACCTGCAAAGGCTGTGTGATGCTCTTGGCAATGTTCTGCTGGAAATTTTTGGGTCCTAACATTCAGGTGAATATTACTGACCCCCACCGCCTACCTACATTCTTTTTCAGCGGGATAATGCACACTGCCACACTTTACAAAGAAATTTAAAAATATTCTGAGGAACATGAAAAAGCTCACAGTATTCATTTAGTATTCAATTAGTTTGCCCAGATTGTTGTACAATCAAGCATCTGGGGATGTGCTAAGCAAACATGTCATATATGCTCCACCTCGCAACTTACAGGACTGCCAAAAATTTTTTACCAGTTACCACATGCGGTCAATGCCTTTCAGATCCTTTCAGTTTTAGTTGTACAGTAAATGTACCTTATTATTCAAATCAATCAAACACAAACAAATAATAATAATAATAATAATATAAGAGGTGAATACAAATGTGACATAATGTGTGTTTAAATAAAACCTAAGTGTTGAAATTATTTGTACTTAGTAATACTGCAAGTGCTAAATCCTGCTTCTAAGATAATCTGGGCAATTGAGCTTTTCTGGCTTCAGAATGATGATAGTTGCAATCTGATTGGCTCGCCGCTCTTTCATCCTTTATTAATGAGTTTTGTGTGAAGCTGTTTGTGTAGACCAGGGGTCTCCAAATCCAGTCCTGGAGAGCCAGTGTCCAACACAGTTTGGTGATTCTTCTTCTTAAACACAGCTGATTTAACTAATCTGTTAATTACTAGGTTCAGTGGGTGTGTTTAGGTGTTGGTGAATTACTGTGCTGGTTACTGGCCCTCCAGGACTGGATTTGGAGACCCCTGGTGTAGACTAAACAAAATACTTTTGCATATTTGCAGAGGCGCTTTAGGAATTCAATTCCATTCAACTTACATCAAATCGAATTTTAGTTATATTGTGCTTTTAACAATGATCATTGTTGCAAAGCAGCTTTACAAAATAAAAAATGGAAATGAGTTTTACAGTAAGTGTGAGAAAGTACGGTATGTACCAAAATACACAGTACTGAAACTCGCGCATCTTGAACAGACTTTTTTTTTTTTTTTTTTACTTTTGTTACTGGAGGAAAATTTGTGGGAAATTCAGTCCTGAGCTATTGAGAGACTGCAGTCACAATCCATCAGAGAATAACTGCCCGCATCAGCAAAGACCATCTTCATGATCAAGTGGAACCGTTCCCTAGTCACCACACGCATTCCAGGAACACCAAACACAGGGCCATCCTCAGCAAAAGGTCCTCAGGAGAAGGTCTATGCTTGGTAATCTGCTATGTTAGTCATATGAACTACTTGAATACATTTATTGATGAATGCTAGAGGTCTTAACTTAAGTAGAGTTAGATCAATGCTGTAGAAATTGCTATGAATGTTGTGAAAACCTTGAAAGTGATATTTAAAATATTCATTTATTCATCATGTGAAACCTCATTACCTTTGTCAGGGTTAAGTTGTATCTACTGCTGAACTACTCTCGGAAATGCTGTGTGTGCCATTTTTCACTGAGCTCTCACAAAGAAACTCCACACAGACAGTAACCTAGGGTTCGGATTAACCCTGAGATCATGGAATGGTGAGGTGGCAATGCTCCCAGCTGTCTCACTGTGCCATCCTTACTTGCCGCAGCTTAACCAGTTTGAGAGAGCAACCTTTCCCTGAGAATTACTAAACATTTTTCACTTGCTGTATTAACAGGGACATTTAGTTTATGACTCATGCTCAGTGAACTTGATTACCTTGCTGTGAGCATAGACAACAGACCCCAGCAGTTTCCAAGTTCCTCCACGGCGGTCCATGCGAATCATGCGGAGGATCTGGAGGAACCGAAGACTTCTGATGGCTGATGTGGCAAATACATTGCCCTGTGTGCCAGCTGCCAGCACTGATATGGAGGCTATTAGCACCATGATGTCTGTGTTATACGGAAAACCAAAAGTGATTATGGGTCACACAGGAATTGATGGTGTGAACTGCTCTAAAAATAGTACGAGGCAGTTTAACCAAAAGGACATGCTCAAAAACTGAAGCAATAAATGCAGCTCTAAATCTGTTACATTTATTTAACATGGAACTGTAATAAACATTTATTAAAAAAAACAATATTACTACAAAAAAGGTACATACATAATATCAACAATTATTGAAATTTAAACCATGGGTTATTACAGTACATATATAAGTAACTGTATTAATATGTTTTTATCTAATAATTTATGTGCTTACCTATGACGCAAAAAGGCTTCCGAGCAAATTTTAGCCTTCCTCTCCATCCTCTGTATCGACAGCAACATCCCGCTGACCAAATTCTTACGATGTATTCAACTCCAAACACCACAATTGTTACAATTTCCTTTACATAGACAGGAAGATAAGAACCATCACATACAGTATTGTAACATACACTCAATGCACATTCATGGAACTTTCAAGTCGACTAATCCATTAAATTATGGGACATGTCAAGAGCTTCAGGTAACATTCAAAGCAAACATCAGAAAGGGAAGAATGTGATCATAATGAATAAAGGCATGGTGGTATGGTTATGTACCAGAGCTGGATTAAATATTTCAGACACTCCTGATCTCCTGGGATTTTCACACAAAACAATATTCAGAGTTAGCATGCAAAACTCCAAACAATAATAAACGGCATACTGTACAACCATACAGTATATCCATGGCGATCATGAAACCTTTCCAAAATGGCCATGGCACACTACTACAAGACAACCGTACTGTACCAATCGTGTCAGCCATGAATGGGAATCCGAGGCTCTGTTTTGTGCTATTAAAGTTTTCGGGGAGTATATATACAACTCAACCTCACTCATCATCTATACCACTTAATCATGTACTCAGGGTCGCAGGGAGGCTGGAGCCTATTCCAGGAGACTTAGGGCACAAGAAGGGGTACACCCTGGGTACACACACACACACACACACATTATGGCCAATTTAGGAACAGCAATTAGACTAATCTGCATGTCTTGGGACTGTGGGAGAAAACCAGAATACCCAGGGGAAACCCACCAAGCATAAAGAGAATATGAAAAGTTCATGCACGCAGACGCAGGAATCAAACCCGGACGGGAAACGAACCCAGACCCTGGAGGTGCAAGGCGACAGTGCTAACTACTTAACCACCATGCCGCCATACTCAACCTTCAATCTATAATTTATTAGATAAAATTAATTCAACTTAATTCAACAAATTAATTCATCATTAATTCAACTAGATGTACTTTATAGAAAATTTCATACCAGTATATACAAGGCATCCTCAGAGCTCTTTTCATACTCCTTGATAGTTGAGAACACAGACAGGACCAAACAGGAGAACACCAGCAAGAAACTGAAAGAGAAAAAGCCATGTTAATTTAAACATCTAAGACTGTGTAATACTAATATTTTCTCATAGCATTCTAGTCATTACGCATTTTAACCATATCTTTAGGTTTGGATTAATTGAACCAGAGCTAGTACAGTATGAGCCTCTTAACATTTACTAAAAAATTATACTGTTCACAAGGCACACATACAGTAATTAAACACAATATGGTCAGTCATTTCTTCAAATGTCCTAATGAATGGGATAAATACTTTATCTTTTTTTCCTACAGCAGGAGGCTTGCTGCAGTTTTCCTAAGGAGTTCAACAAGATTCAGCTGAAAGTGCTGAGCTAGTCAATGCAAGAACAATGCGAAAGACATAAGATCCCCTGCAGGACATCAGACTCCCATAAATACACTACAGCTCTTGGCTTCGGCTTCTCCATTTTCCTGTGATCTCATCTCTGTGAAAAAGATTATGCAGTTTATTGACACAAATGCTATATCTCTACCTTAATTACCAAGCTACACAATACACTACATTGATGCAGTGAGTTGAAGATGTGATGATTTGCGCATTTGGCAAATATTCTTATCCAGAGCGACTCACATTTCATCTCATGTTTTACACCTGAACAATTGAGGGTTAAGGGTACACATGTAATGTACTGTATTTACCTCTGCAGTGTATATAACTCACATGTAAACCAATAGTTTTTTTTTTACAAGAAAGAACACAAGACATAATTGTACATTTAAACATAAAGCAAATATTTTGTGTGTTTGAGATTTTTATTGTACAGTCAGGTTTAATTCATTTGCAAATAAACATACAGTAATTAAATAAATCTACCTCAGCGAAAACTATGAAAACGGTTACTTTGACATTTAACTTCAGAGAACATACACATGTACTGGATCTTCATGTTCAAATAAAATTAAAAGCAGCTTCCTGCGTGCTCCAGGTTTTTATCCATACCCCAGACATTCCAGAGCCAGATCAAATCCCATCAGCCATCTATGGCCAGGAGCCAAGGAAGCAAAGTTGACTGTACTCTCTTTCTCCTGTAAATCACTATCCAGTGGTGGACATGTGTGGTCCATGCAACTAGACTGTTTTCTGTTCTGGCACCTAGGTGATAGAATGAACTTCCCTTAGATGTCTGTACAGCTGAACCACTGGCAATCTTTAAGCATTAACTAAAGACCTATCTTTTTCTTCAATATTTAGGACAATCTACCAGTGTAGAAACAGACAAACAGTGTCTGACCAGTGTAAGGATCTATCCAATGACGGAAACTTTTCAGCACTTTTGTGAGTCGCCCTAGATAAGAGCGTCTGCCAAATGCCTAAATGTAAAATGTACAGTAACTGTAATATGTGAGGTCATGTAGGACAAAAGGACAAACATCTCTTCCACGTGTGTAGTGCAGTGTGAGCAATAGTTCCAAATAATGCAGTTGGCTGGCTTCATTTTTCTCAGAGGAACCACGTGTTAGCCTTCACCCTCTTCAGTAGGGAGCTGTTGTGAACTCTAATTACTTTAGAGTAGGGGTGTAACGTTACGCATATTCATATCTTTCAGTACAGGATGTACCATTCTGTGTTCCTTGTGATCCGGGTGAACAGAGTAGCTTTAAGAAGTGCTGGGTGATTTTCTGTATTCATTCGAATAAACAGGCAGCTGAACACAGATGAACACATTTATTTAAAATACACAAACTAGCATTACATGGTTAAACTGTAATTTGCTTGTTGAAATTAGGTACATTTCCGACTCTGGCGGGTTCGACAGATAAAGTGGGAAAATAGACGCCCCCATGTTCATATTTTGTTAGCTAGCCAAATGTCTCAGGTAAGTGAAACATGTTTTCTTTTTCAAACTTCTAACTTTATAGTCAGTGTTTAAGCACTTAGGAATGTTGATCAATCTAAAGCTTATACTTACAGGTTTCAGTATAAATATATATATTTGTTTAATTTTATTACTGTGCATGCAAATGTAGTAACAGTGCCATTACCAGTACAAAATACAGCAAATAAAACAAAATAAAGAATAAATCTATAAATATCTTTATTTAAAAAAAAATACAGTTTAAACTACGTGCTGTGAATAGTGCTGTTACTGATCTTAAATAACCTAGTACACCGCTCTGATTCATCCTAAAGGTGTTTTATCAGGTTGATGTCAAGACTCTGTGCAGGCCAGTGAAGTTCTTCCACACCAAACTTGCTCATTCATGTCTTTATTGGCCTTGCTTTATGCACTGACGCATGTCATATTGGAACTGGTGTAGGTGTTGTTTTTTTGTTTTTTACTGTATTTGTGCTTACTTCTAGTGAAATGACCTTCTAATGCTTCAGCATACCAAGCCATTTTGGAGAATTTCATGCTCCTAACATTGTAGGAACAGTTTGGGGATGACCCCTTCCTGTTCCAACATGACTGCACTTCAGGGCACAAAATGAGGTCCATAAACATAGTTTTATAAGAAATTAAGGTACGTGCTTTTTGTGCATTCATTATGTGTTCAGGAAATTATGTCCAGTTTGCCAGAGTACTTTATAAATATAAGGCAGAGTAAGCAACATTTTGAAAGCCTTCGCATTGGCTTAACTGACGAATAAGTCCCTAAAGAAAAAAAGTAAAAAAAATAAGTTTTGTTTACATTGTAATTTTTTATTTCATTTTATCTATATTTTAATTGTTGCCATTTTCCATTATCTCCCCTATCTCTTCCCTATGACACAACAGTTACTAATCAGGGTCTGCAATCAGAGCTACCTCTCCTCTTCTGCATACAAGAGACATCCACAACTAGCTAGTATGGCTTGCTGACTCGCAGTGTAGAGAAACTGCTGTCTACATGGTTTTATACAACTATCAAATATCATGTTACATACATACATTAACAAAATCAAAAAAATTCAAACATACAGTGCACACACACACACACACACACAGGTATAGTGCATGTGCACACATACAGTAACAAGTAGTTTCCATGTAAGACAATAATTCAGGAAGCGAGACATAATAAACTGTATTTATTGTTACACTAACAAAATTATTAATTGCCTGACTATGCATTAATAGTGATGCATGCAATTTGTATGAGAAAACTGCTCACTCCTATTTCCAACAAAATACTCTATGTGTTGGAAAAGAGGGCTTTTAAGATGAAATCTTAAATCATTTCAACTGCAAACTATAACACATTAATTAAACTAACACAAAATAGCAAAGGTCACAGCAAAGCAGCCTCAAACACTACCTGGCGACCAGATATGATATTTACTCCACCTAGTCCGAATTGTCTGCCTTTTCTCTAATCAAATAATCTACAGTTACTGACATGTGTCTACAACAGCTTTTAGCTTTTAGTCTTGTATTTCTGCTTTGCATGGTTCACATTACTACACAAAGATGTAAGACCTACGTGCTTTAGCCCAGCAAACAGAAATTCTGTCCAGCAGATTAGATGACACATTAAACCTTCGATCCAAAACAAGAGACAACAGTCAATAGTCCAGAAGGCACACTGAGGGGTAAAGACAAACATTTATCACTCATTGTTTTAACAATGTTGTTAAAAGTAAAAATCTCTGCAAGTTTCATTAACACGCGCAGTGTATAATAAGCTCCATTAGTTAGTACCAAGGACAGTTCCTCAGCTAGGGATATACAGTACCGTGAAAAAGACTTGAGCCGACTATGACTTTCTTCATATTAAATAAAAATACATTAAATTACTGTATTTATTGTATACTGTAATTGATTGTTTATCAACAACCTCAGCAGCAACCTCATTTCCCCTCTCATCTGTTCCAACCTCTCAACGTTTAATATCACCAGTATACTAATCACTAGACTAATAATCTGTCCTTATCTGCCCCTGTTTCTCCCTAGTTCATACCATATGTTAGATCCTTTTTTATGTTTAATTGACTCAGAGGCCACCGTATATAAATTATATATACAGTGCATTTAGAAAGTATACACTTTTACAATTTTATGTTGCAGCTTGATACTACAGTTTTTAAAATATTTTTTTCTCATTAATCTACATTCAGTATCCCATAATGACAAAGTGAAAACTAAATTTCAAAAGCTTCTGTAAATTTATTTTAAAATAAATAAATAAAATATGACATGTACTTAGGAATTCAGACCCTTGGCAGCAACATTTCATATTTAGCTCAGGTGCCTTCAATTTCTCTTAACCATGGCTGTTGTTTCTACACCTTGATTACAGTCCACCTGTGGTAAATTACATTGATTGGACATGATTTGGAAAGAAACACACCTCTCTATAGAAGGTTTCACAGCTGACAATGCATACTGTATCAGAGCAAAAGCCAAAAAAGGCAATGGCCTGCAGAGCTTAAAGACAGGATTATTTCAAGACACAGATCTGGGGAACGCTAAAAAAATTCTGCTGCACTGAAGATTCCCAAGAGGACAGTGGCCTTCATAATTTGCAAATTGAAGAAGTTTGGCATAACCAGGACTCTTCCGAGAGCTGGCTGCCCGGCCAAACTGAGTTTGTTCCCTCAATTGTTACTAAGAGCATCACCAGCAAATCACCCCCACACCATTATACCTCCTTCTCCAGGCTTCACAGTGGCAACCACACATTCAGGAGCCATTCACCCTCTCTACATTTAACAAAGACATGGCAGTTATAACCAAAAACCTAAAATTTGGTCTTATCAGATTAAATGACAGTTTTCTTGGCTCAAGCAAGTATCTTCTGCTTACTGTCAATCTGAAATATTGTTCTCTCCCCTGCAATTCGGCCATGAAGGCCTGACTCATGCAGTCTCCTATGACAAATGGCTGTTAAAATATGTCTGTATAAATCAGGGGTTTCTAATGGTGGTCATTTTAATAAACTTATGCTCTGCACCAGAGGTATCTCTTGGTCTTCCTTTCCTGGTACAGTCCTTTTGCCAGTTTTTTCCTAGCATTTGATGGTTTTGGAGACTGCACTTGGGGATATCTTTAAAGTTCTTAAGATTTTTGGATTGACTGACCTTGGACTGCCTTGTAACTGAGTGTTTCTTAAGATAATATGGATTTTTACGTTTGTTGTAACACCACTAATAGGGCTATTGACTATATTGGCTATTGTACACCCTTACCCTACACAAGACAACTGAAGGTCTAAATCCCATTAAGAAGGCAAGAAATGTCACAAATTAACTCTTGACAAGGCTGTGAATTTAAAACCATTCTAGGTGATTACCATAAGAATTTGATCAGAGAATGCCATTTTAATATTTTTTAACTAGAAGATTTAGAACATATTTATCCAATCTAGTGTGTTTAAACTTATGACTGGTTGTGTATTTGGCCCAATAAATACCTGGGGCAAGTTTTTTTTGTCTTTGCTGTTGCAGGATTAGGTGAAGTAAATCTGTCTGTCACGAGGGTAACAAAATATGCAGAAAAAAACTAATATATGATTACACTGTTTGGGTCTTTTTGTGTTTCCACAATCTAAAAATTAATTCAGGTGGCTCTCACTGAACATTTTCTACCCATTGCTATGGAAACAGAAACATGTACTGGCACTAATATTGAATAAAGAGTTGATATTTTTATTTTCACGTCAGCCAGAGATCTCATTATCTTTGAGAAAACCTACAGTATATTCTTTGTGGCAGTGAATATATTTAGTTAACAATATACTATGTGTTTATATATTTTTCTTTTTTTTCTTTTTTTGTGAAAGTGTGATTTGTTGAAATTAGAATAATTATCAATGCTGAGACGACTGATTTGGAGTGATAATTAATATTGGAGTAATTATGAATATCGGATTCACAACAGCTTTTTCCATTGTTTCCATTCCAGAAACACCTGGCTAATTTATGCACGAAAGAAGGAACCACGTGAGGCATGGCTAAGCCCTGCAACCACATCCGATTGGACCAATCACCTGTGGGACGAACTGACCCCGAAGGGACAAAAACCCTAAGGAAGTCTACAGAAAGTAGTGAAAAGGAGAAGAGAAGTTAACATCACAACTGCAACCTACAACATCTTCCAAGCAGCTCGGGCTCCCGCCGCCACTGCTGGCGTTATTCGCTTTTCAAGAACACTCAACGAGACTTCGTGCCAGAACTCCAAAGTCCAGCTACAAAGGAAACCTCAGGAGAAGTTCCAGAGCGCAGCCATCGGTAACCAGGCAACCTAAGCCTCACCGAAGGGCTTTCCCGACTGACGTCATCTCTACAACAGCGCACCAACCAACCAGCAACGCCGTGATTCCCTTCGCTGGAGGCAAACCAACGGATGGGAACGAAACGTAACGCAAGTAAACAAACAAAGCTGCATACCTTGCTGAAGTTGGTGCTCGTTTCATAACTAAACCGTAAGTTTAAACCCAAGACTCTGCTCTTGTGACTTTCGTTGATCTAGTAAACAGTACTAGAATAACTTCATTTCATTTTCACCTTCCAAACTGTTTGTGTGTATGTATGTGTGTGCGTGCTTTCAAGTAGTGTAGTTTCATGTATCGTAGACTAGTCAAATAAATTCTTGTTTCTTTATAAAGTACTGTTGTCCTGGTCATGTATTTTAAAGTCTTAACATTTGCCCAGATCGTGTTACCTTGCTCATAATTGCTAAATACTAGATTTTGTGTTATAGCCGTTGGCCATGTGATAACCAGAACTGGTAAGATACACTAAATTGTGCTAAACGCTGGACGGGTAGTCGATAAAGTATACATTATAAATTTTAATTCAGTTAATCAAATTAACCCAAATCGTTAAAGATTCGATACAACTCTGACCCAGAGCTAAACATTACTTATTAATGATGAAGGAGGCGTTGGCATTGTGTCCACAGTAAAATGTCTACACTTATTGGTGGACAATGCAACCGTCATTCGTTGTCTTTATTATGTAAACCCTACATATTAATGATGAAGAATGCCGGCAGCCATTCATTGTCATTATTACCTTAAAACCCTACACTGAATACAGGATAAAGCGGTATAGAAGATGAATGAGTGAGGGTGAGTGATCTGTATTTGTCTGAGGTTTTAAACATTGATTGATATCAACAAATGATGTTCTACTTTGTACGAGCCCTAAATAATGATCTACTTTAAAAGCTGTATCCAGGAAGGTAACTGGGCTTACTGTTACTGTGCTTTTTCTTTCAACAGAGATGGACTGTATCTGATAGCTGGTATAAGCTCACATTATTGATTACCACTGAAAGAGCATCATAAACATTTGCTAAGTTCATTTATGATTTAATTAAAAGCATATTGTATCAGAACTCTTTATGTTGATTTGTGCCATTTATACTGATATGTATATAATATATGACGGCTGAAGATGCTCAACCCATTTAAACTTCCCTTTGTTCAGCCAGTAACAGTGCACCCGCTCTATTTACCAGGCCCAAGCTTAAACTAATGTGACCAGACAGCCAGGAAACGGCGCTCCTTACTCAGCTAAAGCTGGGATGAATAGCCAAGTGGAGGAAAAGGAAAAGAAATAAGAGTGGCATGAGGAAGAGATTGAGCAGACCAGATAGATAAGAAAGATTGGTTGTAAGGGGGCAGTGCAGTGTTACAGTATATCAAGGAGTGACAGATGAAGAGAAGCATCCTATTATATACTGTAGGAGAAATAAAGAAATTTAAAACAAGAATATGTTTTAGAACGATTTAATATAAGTATGTAAAATTAATCGAAGTAACATATTAAAACAGCCCTTTTTTTTTTTTTACCTGTCAATCACACTGTCAGTGAATGTCTTGTATTTCGTGTATGGTTAATCAGTAGCAACCAGATATTTTTCTGTACTTTAAAAATGTAGTGCAGGTGCTGGTTTAAAGCTTTTAGGCCATTTTATTGGGTTTCATGGAGCATGTTATGTAGTTTTATGTAACCAATCCACTAGAGTAGTGACTGCTTTTGCTCCCAGCATGCTCACACATTCATATACACCATTTGCTGCATTGTATCCTGATATGATTTTAACCACATGCATTTACTTCTCTTTATATTCTAAAGTGCTCCAAATGAGTGCCATTTGTAATCTCACCACCCCTGTGTCTTCCCAAAATGAGCATTCAACGTGCATGCATGTCAGGAGGAGTTTTCATGGGTAAATTAAGCCTGGCGAGACCGATGCCTTTACACTTGTATAAGCTGGCTAAAACGTGTCTCAGACCCAAACATGTGCCTTGAGTGATTGCACGTGTCTTGGATGCAGCAGACACACGATATGGTCAAGTGTAAAACAAGGTCAGTGACAACAGGGACAATGCAGATGTAGATGCTCCTCCTCCTCCTCCTTTCCTTCCTCACTATCAGGTGCATCCATCCAGCAGCTTGGTCACTCCAAAATTGATCTGTGTGATTTAATCTGCTTTTTGTAAAATGATTATTTGTACACTGACTAAGAACAAACCTCAAGCTCTAATGCCAACATGTTAAATGCTTTTAATGAAATAAAGCTTGGTACCCCCTAAAATCCTAATCTCATGATATCTTGATGACATTATCTTTTGCAATGATTCAAGAAAACATAAATTTCAATTTTTATTTTTTTCAACTTTACGTTTCTGAAGAAAATATTTGCGTGAGTGGGTTTTTGTTCGTTAAGATTTAATTGGCTTATGTAAAAAAAAAAAGATGCTTACTTAATTGAATGATTATATAAGTTATAAGTTATATAAGTAAGACGAATTTGTAATAATTTGTGTTTTAAGTGAATAGTACAGTCTTACCAAGAAGCTAACAAGGATAAAAGGTGTTCAGTGAAATACAACAATGCATTTTCCTGATTTCGGTTTACCTAGCCTGTGTTCTTTTTAATAGTTAGTGTTTCAAATTTTTTAAAAACAACCTAACATGTATTATTATTATTATTATTATTCTTATTATTATTATTCTGAATCAATCAAATAAAGTCTAAAAATCTGAGACCACGCTAAAAATCTGGGGATTTTTATGTTCATTTAAAATTGGCATAAAGGCTAAAAATAAGCTTTATTATTTTAAAATGTTTAAAATAAGGAAAGTAAGTGTTCAGTATCTTGCCTATTTAATATTCCAGTTTTTGAACTATTTTTAGGCCTCTGTACAAAACTAAGCGAATCTGTGGTAGTGACCACGTTAACTGCTTTGCTCTAAAGGTTAGGTTTTCCTGCTGGTGAAGCATATGCTCAGTTGATACTGTGAGGGATTTGATCTAAAATACATCATAAGGCTCACACAGTTGTGGAGTCCATGCCAGCTCAACTCAAGTAAGTTTCCCCGGGCTTCTTAGGTTTCATCCCACAATCTAAAGAATTGCGGAGTAGTCTAATTGGCTTTTCCAAATTGCCCGTAGTGTGTGAGTGAGAGTGTACATGCTTGTGTGCCCTGCAGTAGACTGGCACCCTGTCCAGGAATTATCACACCCAAGTAACCTAACCTTTGGGATATGTTCCAGGCCTCCTGCAACAGGATAAGTGGTGTAGGGAATAATGGTCTCAGACTTTTACACCCCCTTGTATTAATAAATCAATCAAATTCAAATTTTATTTGTCACATACAGTACATTGTACGAAATGCAGTGAAATGCTTGTATGACCGATCGTGACCTTAAAATCAAGATTATCCATAAGAAATAAAAAATGGAATAGAATAAGAATAAAATATAGAAATGCCCTGGGAATGTTAATCAGACTCAGACAGTTTCTCTTAGTTATTAAATCACACCCACATGTGTAACACACACATATGCATTTGAATGTATACTCGTCCATTTATAATAGCCACCTTTCCTTTTGATTACAGCTGATAAGAGTCATATAACTAATGATTTAAAAATCCATGCTTATTACTGCCTCGAGTAAAAGCATTGTGAAACTTTACACGGTGAAGTTTGATGTGACAAGGCATTCAGTTCCTCCTGCAGTGTAGTCTTACAAGTGTGCGCTGTACTTTAGCTCTGAGCCGTATAAATGAGAGTGTGATGATGCACGCGTTCACAGTGGGAATGCTGAGCTCACTCTTGAGTTTCTCTGGACTAATTAAAATTTAATGAGTTTCTGCAGTAGTAATTGATGGGCACTTGCTAATTTGAGTATGCTGTTTGATGTCTGCTAGCATGAACAGCCTGGATTCAAAATGGCACCCTCTTGTTTCATACTCTCTTTCTCTCACATTTATATTTCCCTGTTTGTTTTCTGTTGGGTGGTGGACTCAAGCCCTGGGGTTAATTTGGTCTTGGCGCCAGCTGATCTTACTAATTACATCCAATTACAAACTAATTATTTCAGATAGTCGCTACATGACAATAACGCCAACACTCCCAAGGCGTTTTTCCGACTTGGAGTACAGAAGGGCAGCACAGATAGGCATGTTGAAGATCATTGGACAGTGGACCTTTTATTATACCTGGCCAAATAAAGTAGATTTGTTGGTTCCACATTCACTGAAATTAATCATTAAGAATTTAAGCAAAAGCAAACTGTAATAAAAAATAAAGGAGGCCATTAAAAAGAAAAAACAAAAATGGCATGGCTTCAAAAATAGGGTACAAGATTTTTAAGGGGAACAAAGGTGATGAAAGCATTTCCAAACTCTCCTTTTATTGTAACACCACAGTTACATCCAACCCATTTAGATATGTACATCACATTTGAGCTCCTGCGGCTTACACACAAAAGGAAAGAAATCCATCTTTTCCATAGGATTCACTACATTATCTAAAAACATCACATGACTCCTTCAGAACAGGAATCCCTGGAGTTACTCAATTATACTTTCACTGCAGGTGGTGTGAACAAAAACTGCACAGACACTGACCCAACGGCTATTTAAAACACATCAAGTATCTCACATTTCTACGCTGTCCCTGCAGCCTACAGGAGGGTAAAGAGAATGCTTAAGACTTTTCATAAGTGAAATTTACAAATTCCTCTTTGTACCATAATAACAGACAGAACTAGAGGAGTGGTCTAGAGGGTATTATGGTTCACAGAGCTGCCAAAATGTTCATTTCTTTCAATGCTCCAGAGACTATTACACCACGAAGCAATGCTGGGTTTTTCACATGAACGCATTAAGAACCATAAAAATCGGTCAGACATTAATTAGCTTTTGTGGTTGCAAATTGTGTACCCCCCTCTTGCCCCCCTCTGCCCAACACACACATAAAGACACTGCAGTATCCAGTGGCTGTCTGAGCCCGATTCAGCACTGCAGTCGTGTATGCCAACACTCCCGTCTGAACACAGGGAAGAACAGAACGTTTTTACTGTGCTTTTAGCTTTGCAATATTGTTTTTTCCTTTACTTTGGCAAAATATGTTTAAATGGTATAAATGTACACATTGTTGTAATTTTTGTTGTTAAAGAATATAACATTTGTTAACCAGACTGATGATCCACAACATCGGCATTCAGGATCTCTTTTAATAATAATTTATGATCAAGATACAAGGTTTATGCCATGCATTACATGCAATTCCCTGTACACAGCTTGTGAACATCTACATCAATGCTCTGTATGGTTACATTAGCATATTCTCAGGGTTTAAGTGTTCAATTTGTTTTGAGCTGTAAGGAAACTTTTAATTCAATTCAATTTTATTTGTATACCGCTTTTAACAACTGTCATTGTCGCAAAGCAGCTTTACACAATCAAAAGAATTGTATAAGATTGAATGGAATGTGAATGTGTATAAATCAAAATGGTCAGATAGTCCTTGATGAGCAAGCCGAGGGCGACAGTGGCAAGGAAAAACTCCCTGAGATGGTAATAGGAAGAAACCTTGAGAGGAACCAGACTCAACAGGGAACCCAACCCCCGTCCGCAAAAATACCATACCATACCATACCATACCATACCATACCATACAATACCATACCATACCATACCATACCATACCATACAATACCATACCATACCATTCAATACCATACCATACCATACCATACCATACCATACCATACCATATCGTACTATACAATACCATACCGTACTATACAGTACCATACCGTACCATTCAATACCATACCATACCATACCATACAATACCATACCATACCATTCAATACCATACCATACCATACCATACCATACCATACCATACCATACCATACCATATCGTACTATACAATACCATACCATACCGTATGATACCATACCATACCATACCATACCATACCATACCATACCATACCACTTTATTTCTAAAGCACTTTAAAACAACAACAAAGCTGACCAAAGTGCTATACAAATAGTCAACATTTAGGCCATAAAACAGCAGGGTGTTTTATAAAAAAAAATATTAAGTTGATAAGTAATATAACAAAATAAAAATTTTAAATTAAAATGATGGTAAGAAGAAAAAGAAACAACAAAAAAAATAACAACACAAAAAACAAACTACTACTAATAATAATCATAATAAAAAATTATGATAATAAAAGTAGAAACAAAATATAAAACACAAAACATCTTAATAAAATACTTCACACTGGGTTAAAGGCCAGAGAGTAAAAATGAGTTTTTAAGGGTAAGGGTAACTCATTCCATAGTTGGGTATTTTTAAAAACGGAGATTTTTCTCTGCGGTTTTCGCATTTCATTCCCACACAAACGCAGTTTTGGTTGAAAATTGAGCTTTTGGAGAACTTCTGAAAGATTTTCCAAAACTCAATTTTTGTTGGTGTTGTGTGAACAAGGGATACGGAGATTTTGGCTTGTTGTAACGGCACCTTGCGCCGATGATGTGATTGTCTGTGTGCTCGTCTCCTTGATTTGATGTTAGCTTTGTTTATGAGGATATTTTGTGCAGTGGTGGACGTACTACAAAATTAGTTAACATGTACTGAACTTTTTACATGCGTGTACATACACGCGCAGTTACTCACACATTATGTTAATGAACAGAGATGCCTGAATGTACTACTATGCTCACTGCTGCTACATACTGTACAAAACTTCTACAAAGCACAACAGGTAATGGCGTTTTGTCTAGGCTTCTGATTGGCTCTCTGTTGATTAAGGGGCCCCTAAAAGCACAACAGGGCATTTTTTATTTTCATGTGGACAAAGATATTTTTAAAACGTAGGTCGTGTGGATGGAATTATTTTTAAAAAAAGAAGAAGAAAAATCTCGGTTTAAAAAAATACCCGGCTACGTGTGAACATGGCCTTAGATTCTTTTTACAAGGTTTTAGACCTTAATCAGCTTGTTAGATCTGATCCATGGCAACAGCTGTCAGTACTAAATGCCAATTTCAAAGCTTTACAAATACTTTGACTCTTTAAACCTTGTGCACACACTTGCGGACACTCAACAACCATGGGTTCCTCTAAGCAGCTGTGACTGTGAAAATGAAAGTTATCGATGTCCACAAAGCAGGAGAAGGCTACACGAAGATAGCAAAGTGTTGGAAGCTTGCAGTTTCCACAGAAATGTAATTAAGATATGGCAGTTCAGGGGAACTGTGGAGGGCAAGATGAGATCTGGAAGACCAAGAAAACTTTCAGAGAGAACTGCTCGTATGCTGGTTAGAAAGACAAATTAAAACCCCCATGGATCCACCCCTATTTGACTGAAAAAAACCTACAGGAGGATTCAGCAGACTGGGAAGTGGTGGTGCACCTTCATGGAAGAATCAGCAGAAGATTCCCCTGTCCCCATCATAAATCAAACATCAGACATATGCAAAAGAACATCTTAAGAAGCCTGATGCGTCTTGGAAAGTGCTGTGGACTGATGAAGTTAAAATAGAACTCTTTGGCCACAATCAGCAAAGGCATGTTTGGAGAAAAAAAAGGAGCAGCATTTCATGAAAAGATCACCTTGCCAACTTTTAATGCATGTGGGTGATTCTAACCTGCTTTGGGGTTGTGTTGCAGCCAGGAAACATTTCAGGGGTTGAGGGAAGAATGGATTCCACTGAATACCAGCAAATTCTGGAAGCTAACATTACACCATAACACCAAAAAGGCTAAAGATAAAAAGAGGACACGACAATGATCCTAAACATTGGCTTCTAACATCTTATCTTATCTTATCTTATCTTATCTTATTTTAACATATCTCTAATTCCACTATGGAATACCTCAAGAGCCACAAGCCGAAGGTTTTGAAATGGCCACCCCAGTCCCCTGATTTAAACATCATTGAAATGTAATGCACTTTCAGGTGGATGCCAGACAGAACAGTGATTGCACATTATGGCAGGTCCATGTAAAAATATTAAAATAACATGTTTATAATAGAGGAAAATTACATCTTATAAGTCCTGATCATTCAAACAGCTATAGGAAAAATGCTGAATTGGCTAATCCTGTTTCTTGTCATAGCAACAGCTTCTTTAAGACCTAAATTGAGAAGTAGGTTCTTCATGAATCAGGCTCGCTTGTCTAGCACATCCCATAGATCCTGGGGAGAACTGAGATGTGGGGAATTTGGATCCCAAATCAATTATTATTATATGCCTAATATAAAGTTGTCATATTCTTCAAACCATTACCAAACCAGTTTTGCAGTGTGGCAATTTTTATTATCCTGAAGTAAGAGACCCCTGCCATAATAGGCATTACATGAAGGTGTGTACTTTGAATGCATTGGTGTTTAAATAGATGGTATGTGTCATAGTACCCTCCACATGAATGGCAGGCCCCAAAGTTTCCCAGCAGGTAAGTGATGCACACACACATGGCTATACTTCATCAGACCAGGCCACCAACTTCCACTGCTCTCTGTCCAGTTCAGATGCTTACATGCCCATTATAGGTTTTTGCAGAGGTGGACAGCGCTCAGCATGGGCACTTTGCCCAGTCTGCAGCGACACAGCCTCAGACACAGAAAGCTGCAATGCTCTTTGTGTTCTAAAACCTTTCTATTATAGCCAGCATTAGTATTTTAATGGTGTTATAGTACTGTTGCTCTTCTATGTGGATCAGGAGAGGTAGGTACAAGCAACTGTATACCAGGAGCACCCCAAAAGACCTGCCACTGCAGAAATGGTATTACCCAGTCATCTTGGCATCGCAATTTGGCCCTTGTTACTCACTTCAAGAAGTGACTGTTAACTTGCTGTTCAATATCACATCCCTTGATAGAAAGGTTTTAGAACACAAAGTGCATTGCAGCTTCCTGAGTCTGAGGCTGTGTCGCTGCAGTCTGGGCAAAGTGCCCATGCTGAGCAGATGTGCCCATGCTTGACAGATGCCATTAGATTCATTCTATAATTTTAAGTCCATTTCATGTCCATTGATGATAATTCTGTTTTAAATATTACATTTTTAAATATCATATCATTACATATTAAGGGAAAGCATACAATAATATTGTAGCGTTTTTACGCCGGGAAGGATGGTGGAGAGACAAGTGAGCTTATTTGCTGCCCAATGCAATGGCTGGGAGTACTTTATTAGCACACAGCAGGTATGGCATGAGCAGCACCTTCACTCAGGAGCCTACATCCAATTCATCACTATCTTGAACTGGAGCACATTTCACACGTCACACACCTCAACACACACACAACAGGGCCGAAGTCACTAACCCAAACACCTTTCCCCATCATGGTGAACACACCGACATTCCCGCAAAGCATGCTGGTCGTCAGCCGCCGCCCCGCCCACGCCACACTGCCCCCACCCGAGCTGTGACCGTCCCTGGTCACCATGAAGAACTTTGTTTCGGAAGCGTGGAGGCGGTCGGCGCTGGCGGTGGTAACGCCGCCGTCCTTTGGCAGGTGAGGGATGAACGCAAACGTAGTCCTGAGGCGGTCCGGCCTCCACAGAGTTCAATGTTTCCCCGGCGTGCGGCTGGCAAGGTGCAAGACGGTCCCGGTGGAGCAAAACTCGTGCCCGCCCCGCCAACCGCACCCGGTAGATGACATCGGAGAGCCGAGCTATTACCGTACAGGGGCCCACCCAGTGAGACACACGCCCGGCCGAGAGCCCCCTCCTTCTCCTTCCGGAGGAACACACCCACACCTGCTCGCCAGCAGCAAAATCTCGCCCCTGGCTGTGAGTGTCCACGCCCATTCGCCCCATAGGTGCCCCCACCCGAAAGTCTTGCAGCGGTGCCCGGGAGTGCTGGGTGGGGCCCTTCTGCCTGGCGATGAGCGGTTCACAGTTCAGCTGTGAGACCGGCGAGACCGCCGGAGTGACTGCGGGTGACGCTTTGGGTGACGCAGTAAGACGGCTGCATGCTGGCTTGGACGGCTGATCACCACCGGAGGGTCTGGAGGGCTGCACAGGGGAAACGTCCTGCGTCGAGGGTTCTACGTCGGCTACCTGGAGTTCCATTTCCCGGTGTGCTGCTAACCTGTCCAGCTGTGGTTTGGGTCCGAGCAACCTGGCTACCCCGAAGTTACCACGCAGAGTTCCGCTGGACAAGTTCAGCACCGCACCCCATCTATCCAAAATGTCCAACCCCAAAACGCAGTCCTCCTCGACATTCCCCACTAAGAACTCGTGTGCGTAAGTTCGACCACCCACCTGGACTCGCACCGTGCGACACGCCCGTACCTTGACGCAGCCCCCAGCAACGGTGCGGATGCTGAAGGCAGGATCAGGCCGTCGGCGAACACGCTTGCTTTGCCCTAGTACTCCAGAGCGCAGCAGCGAAACAGTGGAGCCGGTGTCCACGAGCGCCCGCAGTAAGACGCCATCCAGCACACAGTCAATGTAAAGCCCCGCGCGGCTTCCCAAGTGTCCTCCCGGCGCTAGTTTAGCGGCTGCTGGTGTATGCTGTCCCGTGCCTCGGCCTCGCCGCGAAACGTCGGAGAGTTGCTCGTTGCCTAGCCGCGACGGGTAGCCCTGTCCCCGGCTAGGTTCACGAACCGAGCGCCACTGAGCTGCGGGCGGTCGCTCGGATCTTCCGCCGTGATGTACCGCCGATATGGGCTTAGCGCGCTCGGCCTCGGGCAGCGGCAGGTCGCTTTGCCGGCTAACGGCGCGCGGAGCTGTCTCTTGCTCCGGCGCTTGCGCAGCGCCAGCCTCCGCCCCGAGATCCAGCGCCGGGATTTTCACCTCGTCGCTCCGCGTTGGTTGCCGTGGTGTGCTCGCTTTAGCGCCGTCGGGAAAGCGCTTCTTCTTCGCGAGTAGTCGCTCCGCTACTCGGCGGCCCGCTTGGATTTTCAGAAGGTCCTCCGTTGTGCGCTCGAACCCGTTACTCTCCATCCCACTTCTGACACCAGTTTTTACGCCGGGAAGGATGGTGAAAAGACAAGTGAGCTTATTTGCTGCCCAATGCAATGGCTGGGAGTACTTTATTAGCACACAGCAGGTATGGCATGAGCAGCACCTTCACTCAGGAGCCTACATCCAATTCAGCACTAGCTTGAACTGGAGCACATTTCACACGTCACACACCTCAACACACACACAACAGGGCCGAAGTCACTAACCCAAACACCTTTCCCCATCATGGTAAACACACCGACATTCCCGCAAAGCATGCTGGTCGTCAGCCGCCGCCCCGCCCACGCCACAATATCACTCAACAGACTTATGCCCACAAATAAAAAAATTATAAATATTTACTAAAATATACATTTAAAAACACTATGGTATGTAATCTTGTTATTAATTATCTCTTGGAATATGATGATTAAATGTTCATAAATAACCCAGGCAAGCCTTCAGTTGAATTCCTGGGTCAATCAGAATTCCTGGGTATTTAGTGCTCCCACATTAATTATGGCTCTACAACCAATCAGGTGCGTCTGTGAGCAAGCGGAAGGAGCGGATAGCGCTGTCCTCCGAGTGCGTTACACTGCCCCTAACGGTGCGTGAGCGAACAGTTCGAAAAGATGCGGACGGCTGGTGTCACGTGGTTTGGAGGAAACCACGTGATGGTTTTTCCGACTAAGTGGCAGTAATAGCCTTAATTTGGGAGCCCCCTAGTCACAGGGAGGAGTTTTACGTGACTAAATAAGGGAGAAAATCGCCTATAGGTATAATTTCACTTTTCTCCAGCATCAACACATCTTAAAAATCCAATTATTTTAAAATGATGTCAGCAGCTGAGTAAGAAAGAGGAAATACAGGCCATGTTGGATGCTGATCCTGCAAGAAGGATAGCACAAATGTGTTTAAAATGAGTGCCATTGACAAATAAATCCATATTGTGATGCATATTATTTTCTTTAGTGTGCAGACATTTATCATAAATGAATTAAATTTATTAGCTTTAATATTATTCATGCATAATATTTGCATGATAATATAATATACTTCATATTAATAGATAACATTGTGTTTTAAAAAATATTAAGAATAAATGTAACTATCATCAATGGATATACATTCCTGATGAATCTGATGTTTGGAAAAGAATTAGAAAGAAAAAGATGGCAGACTCTCCGTAGCTCCTCAAGGCACAAATAAAACACACCTGACTCGACTTAATATGTTCCATATGGATTCTGTGTGCACTGTAGTGCAAATAGACCTGTACTTCTCAGTCATTTTAAATGAAAAATAATCAATAATAGGGTGAAGAAATGGAGTTACTATCAAAACCCTAATTAGCCTAATTAGCACTGTCTTTGGACAGTGGGAGAAAAACCCACCATGCAAAGAAAGCATGCAAACTCCATGCACACAGACCAGAGGTTGGAATCGAACACTTGACCCTGTAGGTGTGAGGCCACAGAGATAACCCCAACACCACTGTGCCGCCATATCATGTGTTTCTAAGTTAATAATAATAATAATGATAATAATAATAAAAATAATTGCTAAAACTGTTTGCAAAACATAACTGTATGCACAGATCAGCCATAACATTACAGCACAAAACATCAAATCCAATATTGTGCAGGTTCCCCTTGTGCTGCTGAGAAGGATCTGACCACTAAAGTCATGATTTCACAAGATTTCCGGTGGTGTGCTGTAGTTACTGGGACAAGGATGTTAGAGGCAGATCCTTTGGGTGCAGTGGATTGCTAGGGTGGAGCATTCATGGATCAGACTTGTTTGTCTAGCACATCCCATGGGTGCATAATCGGATTGGGATCTGGGGAATTTTGGGTTTGGTCCGCATGCATGGTGGGCCGTGGTGCCCTAGGTATTCTGGGGTCTTTCTATCATGGCCAGCATTGACTTTTTTTCTGCAAGTTGTGTGGCTTTTGCTTTTCTGTGTGATCCACGCAGACAGCGTAGCCTTTGCTCCCAGTGGATGAGCCACCAGCTTACTGGTATATAATTGATAATCAGAGTTAATGTGTTAATATTATAACTGATCAGTGTATAGACTGTTCTTATTTTATTGAAGTGCAAAATTTGATCAAATGACTATAAAGACATCTAGTTTGAGCGATAAAAAACAGCTTTAATTTGCAACTAGAAGATATGTTACAGTGAAAGATTTTATCTACTTGGATCATTGATTTTTTTTATTCACAAAGAACAGTGTTTTTGCACTTTTTTATCAAGGTGAACTTTTTTACTGAGGCAAAAATGCTGAAATAGCTCAGGCAGAATTTGAGTTTGAGACCGCTGATGTAAAGGATGAGAAACAGTAAGCGGTATTCTCACTTTCCCGGAAACAGGCTCAAATAAAGCAAATTTTATATCACCTTTCCTAACTAACAGAGGCAGTGAGAATCAGCTGGATGCTAAGGCTTTCCAACAAAAGCACAGTCAGCTTTCATTTTCTATTTCACACCTTGTACACCTGAATGACCACATGTACACAGTACAGCATGAAGCTATATGTATACTGTTCTCCAAAGCTAGGTTATAGCATCCTTTCATTCTCTTCTATCTAAATAAGGCAAGATGTGTCATTATTAGAAAAGTGCCAGCCACCTTACCTAACCCCACAACTCCTTAAATTGCTGGAGCAACACATTTCCAAAAGTGAGGTTTCAGCACATACTGTAGCTGGGCCACTAATGCAGTAGACTATAACATGTCATTGTCTAAGAGAGAGGAGACCTGACACTGGCCTGCTGGTGATGTCAACAAAAGTGGGCCCATTTTAAAACAATGTACCATGAGAGAGACATAATCACCACAGTTGTTTCCTTTATAGGCTGGACTACTGTATAATGTGCTATCACAAGAACAGAGGGTGTGTCTCCCAGTCAGAATACATTAACCATCCAATCCATCTGTCCCTGAAGATCCTCCTGCCAGTAATGAGACATTGGCACAGCAATATCAACCATATGGATGGTACACGGTTGAGCAACCTTATTCACTTTCAACAGAATCTATATAGATGTGTCTGGTTTGCTTAAATTACAGCAGCTCATCTGTGCATCTGCAGATACCTTGCCAAGATGGCACATTCAGTGTCTGTACTGTGGTAACACAAGAGAAAAGGGAAAGGTTCGGCAAAACACAAGTCCACACATTGTGGAGTGTGGTTCTCCAGGGCAGTGATGGATAGCCCACTAAAGTACAATGTTCTATCCTACATCTTGCCTCAAATTCTATTTCTTTTCTTCTGTCAATCATCATTTCAAGATTGCAGCAAATTCAGCAATTATCAAACCCCAAGTTGGCAGACAAGACCTAAGTTTCTACTTTGGCTTTTGCTAATGGACAGAACTCCCAGGGAAACTTTATGTGGCCTTGTGTGACCTTGGATAAATGCTGTGTGCACCTCGCTAGGTAGTTTTTTTTTTTTTTTTACTAATTTACATTTAGGTATTTGGCAGAGATGCTAGCTTTTCTTTAGGAACAGCTACATATTAGCATACTGTATCTACTGTACATTTGTGTTAAAGGCGTATGTAGCAGCTATCACAATGTATTACAACATCCTTATGAGCTAATGGACAATATCAAAATAAAATTGCCATTCATTCATTTTCTATACTGCTTATATGGTTAAAGGGTCGCTGGGACCTGGAACCTATCCCAGAACACTTTTGGCACAAGGTGGGGTTTAGCCTGGCCAGAGTGCCAATCCATTGCAGGGCACACACACACACACAACCCAATTAGCACTGTCTTAGGGGAGTGAAAGGAAATCAGAGTACTAGGAGAAAACCCACAATGCCAAGGGAACATGCAAACTTCATGCACACAGACCAGAGGTGGGGATTGAACCCCCGGACCCTGTAGGTGTGAGGCCACAGTGATAACCCCAACACCACTGTGCCACCATATCGTGTATTTCTATGATAATAATAATAATAATAATAATAAGAAGAAGAAGAACATATAACATTACAGCACAAAACATTAAATTCTATATTGTGCAGGTTCCTCTGTGTTGCTAAGGAGGATCTGAACACTTCATGATTCCACAAGATTGCAGTGCCAGTCCCAAGCCCAGATAAAATGGTGAACCTGTGCCATGTTGTGGGAAGATCTAATGGTCCACTGGGGCGCCCCCACGACGAGACCAGCCGAAACACAAACAAGAACAACAACATTATTTAGGTTCCTCTGGGGGAGTGTGGTGGTGTCTGGCACCGGGTCTCAGTGGTGGATGCTTTTGGTACTGTCAGTAAAAAGCATTGGGGGTTAGGGCCTCCATGGATCGGACTTGTTTGTCCAGTGATCCCATGTACGGTTGATCAGATTGGGATCTGGAAAATTTGGAGGCTGGGTCAGCAGCCTCAGGTTTTTTACCCGAAGGTTTCCATTCATGGCAGGCTGCGAGCGCGGGGTGTTCTGGTGTCTTTTTATCGTGGCCAGTATTAAATTCTGCTTTTCTGTGTGATTGGAGCTGATGGACTGACATTTTGTCCCTCCTAGAATGGGTGTCCTTTGGGTGATCATAAACCTGTCAGTTATAAATAATCAATGTCAATATGCTTATGTTTTGTGCTGTTAATGTTATGGTTGACCAATGAATATTCATTTCTATTTGGGCTTCCTTTTTATCTTTGTTTTTCTTGGAGAATTTATAATTATGTCTTTCGGGAGCATAGGTATAGTATTTAGGAAAAAACTCAATAATAATTATACGTTTTTTATTCTCACAAGCCTGCTTTGAATGTTCTATATTACAACTAACCAGGGATATTGAATGAGGACCAATCCTCAAGACACAATAAAATGGCTACTTAGTCAGCACCAAGTAGTCCTCTGCTCCCGCAGGAATTCTGCATTCTAAACTAGATCAATGAAGAAAGGACAGGTTGACTTAAGGAGTCTCTTATGAAGTTCCATGATCAGATCCCTCACTGGATTGTACTCACCAATCTCCTGCCACTGCGTTCTGCTCTTCATTGCATGGCTGGCAGTTATCCATGGGATTCCACCATCCCTGGTGGGTAGGAGGGAAGAAATAGCCAGCTGTATGACAGTTTAATTCATCACAATGTGACATCTTAGCATATGTGCACAAGAAGCTGTATAGGAGATTCTCAACTATACCCACTGTCTGGGGTATACAAAAACACAGTGTGTACTATACTGTACATTATATACCTAGCATTATACCAACTGTTATAATGAGTAACCATACTGGATTGAAGCAATGGGTAGACCTATAAGTTTAAAGAGGGCCTTTTATGCTTTTTCAAATATGATATTTCATGCAGTGTGTCATGTAGCTGTATGTGAAGTGAGTTTTTGTCTATTAAAAAAAGGAATCAGCTCACATTCGCCTAAACAAGTCGTTAACAAATCTATTTTTACTCTGTTACGGATCCACGTCACTCCGTGACATATTCGCATAATGCCCGCCCACATTCTACGTTGCAAACAACTTGCCCGCCATGTTAGAATTAACGTTACCACACTCTTGTTAATGTGATCGAGAATTCATGCTGGGTTCGCCTAAACACTTTGTAATATAAAAAAACAATAAAAACGAGAGCACACGAAATCCTTTTTAACTGTTTATTCTCCACCATTTACCAACTGAACTTAACCGTGCGAATGAATTTTTTATCTCGGGGCTTGCCGTAGCTTCCCAGAGGGGAAACATGCATCCGCACACACGAAGTGCGCATGCGCCGTGCCCTTTCCCTGACCTGCCTTCGAAGAAACAGCCGGGAAAGAGCGGGAGTAGTAATGGTGGAACAGCGCTTTAACAACCGTTATTTCTTTGGACGAGAGAAGGAGAGATTGCTGTGGATCATTTTCTAACCGGATTATCTTTGACTGGACATATTCCCCGGACTTCTTACCCTCCGTCATCGGCCTCTCGGACTTTATTAACCCCGATGAGACCGAACCACACTCGATATACTCGGATAACACACATACAATAAACACAGACTTTGGACATTTTCCACTCACTAGCGTTCACATACACATACAGTTTATTATATGTAGTTTGTAAATATTGTTTATATCTTTGTTTGGTTATGGTGCACCTTTTTCGTTGACTTTATTTAGTTTTGTATAATACACGTTTGCTTTATCTACTTTAGCTCACCGGCTCAGACCTCTCGATTTTTGTAGCCACAGTTAATATAAAATTAGCTGGTCGTTACACGGTAAAACCGACGCCATCTTTTCTATGTATTGACGGGTCTCCAGAGCCGTCGTTCAGTTATGCGTTTTGTTTCCCGACACATGCAGTAGCGGTACACCAATTATCACTGCGCAATCTGACCAATCACAGCAGTGAGGGCCCACGGAAAGGAGGGGTTTAGACAACCTGAATCTTCATACTGCTTCACACAAGTCGTTTACGAATCATTTAGAAATAGGGTGAAATTAAATCTACTTTTAGAGTAAACTGAAGTGTTTTTTGACCTTGCATACATGTAAACCTGTTTTAGGAGACTCATAAAGCAATATTAGCAACCTTTAAAATGGCATAATAGGACCTCTTTAAATTATTTTGATTGTTTAGGGCACACAAATCTTTATTTTGTGCTAAAGATCTTTTTTTTTCATGGATAATCTGATTCCATCCAAAGATAGTAGACAGCAATTCATCTTTTTGTTCATCCATCCCTCATCCAGCTATCCATCCATCCTGCCAGCTGTACATCCACCCTTGATTTATTGCAATAGCATTGGCAGGATGCGTTTAACTGACACACTGGCTAACAATGTTGACTGATGATGAGTGGTTTGCTCAGTGCAGCTCAGTGCTGCCCTTCCATAGCTCCTCAGTTTGTACCGGACATTTGCAAGCATTTTATAGGTGAGGTCAACATATTAGAGCAAACAACATAAGAATCAAGGCCACTTATGGAAAGGCATTAAATCTACCGACAGAGAATTTAATATAATATACTATATACCAAGTCCAACAAAAATTCTCTAAGTGCTACAATACTAGCACAGTTGGCTATACACAGTATAAAATGAACTGTTCTATAATCTTCTAATTTTTCTTCAAAATCATGCCAATGGTTGAACAATTGTTAAAAGAACGAGCTACGTCCGCCATCATTTTATCTCGCTCCATTCTCTCATCACCGCTGATTTTACGCGTGCTTCCTGAATGTACGCCGGACATGTGATCTTGAACGAACATGTGAACTTCTGTTATTGAATATGTGTAAACGTATTGTTCGTATCTTTGAAAGTTTGTATCTCAAATGTTCTTATGTACTGTAGGGGCTTACTGTATATGTTCTTGCATGAAATGTTCTTATATATGTATATATAAATAAGTGTTTTATATATATATATATATATATATATATATATATATATATAAACAATTACTTTACCCCAAGATCTTGAAGCATAAGAAAAATATATCATAAACATCTATTAACCAAAACAAAATCTGAATTATTTAGAAATGCATAAACAAATTTATAAGTAATAATCAATCCTGAGTCAAACAATATGTAACGCGTTAAGGAAGAACAATGTATCTGTATGCCAAATGGCCTGCAAAAGCAAAAGTACTAAAAGACAGGGCTTATAGGAATACCAGTCACCTGATAACAGCAGCTCTGTTGCTAGAGGAAACAAATGCTTTCATACTGTAACTGCAGCAGATGTGATTAGCCTGACAAATGAGTTTTTTATGCAATAGCTAGTTCATTGTTAAATATTGTTAAAATGTACAAATGTAGCTTCAGGCTTGTCCACATACATGTTAGTAAATAAAACCACAGTCCTAAATCTCTGGGAAAGATGTAAAAAGTGTTTTGTATTTTATTTATTTTTATTTATTTATTTATTTATTTTTATTATTGTTTTTTTTTTTTACAAAAAAAAAATATACTATTGCTTTTAAATTCCGACCTGGAGTATACACTGACTAACATAAGTGTGGGTTTAGCTGAGATAAATTATTCAATGTTCAAACAGTAAATCTCATAAAAGGGTTTCAAAAAAAACATAAAAACTGTGCACACCTCTCCATTATTATAATGGTCCATGGGCCTCTCAGTATGACTCAGGGCTTTCCTAACCATGTCTATGTTGGTGTTTTAGCTCGGCCCCAGGCTTGGCAGTGTGTAGTACTGCAAGACAGATGGCAATGTGCTGATCTCTAGAGACCAGTTATCATGCTTGGTATTTATATAATACATTGATGCTGGTGTCTGCTTTGCATCTGAACCTTGCACATGTATACACACACACACACAACCACACACACACACACACACACACACCTGCATTGTTGTCTGGTGGGGTATCAGTATGGAGCCTTATAATGACCATCTGATGTAGCCAGCAACAACTTGTCCAGCTACAGTATGGTAAAAGCACATATTCAGGTGTGAAAAGTGAATTGTGTGAAATGTCCTTTGGAGCAGAGTGATGGCACACAATAACGACCACTTTGGAGCAGATCTTTTAAACAAAAATATGGACATTCCATATCCTTCTGCTAACAACTATTCTCTTTAGCTGTTCATCATGAACTGTACAACCGTGACTGAATTGCTGATGAATCTAGTAAATCTTTTCAACACTTAAGTGGTTTAGAACAACAGAACAATTTACAGCCAGTTCTATCGAGAACATTAAGATGCATGCTTGACTCTGTGATGTTTGACAATCATTATGAGGGGATGACTGCACTGCTGCTTGTCATAATGAGCTGTATGGTGTACTGTACAGTATAGGGAATAATAGCAATCAACAATCTATAAATTCTACACTGGACAGCAGTTCAAATGTATTAAAGCTAATTATTAGCTTATAAAACAGCAGAAATTGTACCTGAGACTCAATGCGTTGTCACACATAATACTGACTTTGTTTCATTAATTACTGTTTACTTTGCTTTCTGGTTTTATGGCTTCACTGTTTACCGTGCTTTATGGTTGTATGCCTTTACTGTTTACTGGGCATTTTTCAAGGCATTCTTTCCCTACAGCATTTGTTTGCAAGTTTCTAAGACTTTAACACAGTACTGTATTTCATCAGCAACTAGATGGGGTACAACTGACAAAAAAAGGAGACACAGAAGCAGAACTTTATCTGCTTGTTTTACTGGTCACCATAGCAAAGGATTATACTGACCTATCCCTGCTACACACCAGGCACCACTATTTTTGTGATAAATGTTTTTTTAATAAGAAGAAAAACATATAAGTAGGTGGTTATTCTAAATTATAAATGTGTGTTCCTGGTTCCTGGTGATAGATAAGCGTGCCTTCCATGGCATACATTCCCACCTCTTATCTAGTGCTTCTGGAATAAGATCCAGCTCCACCATGACCCTGACCAGGAAAAAGCAGTTACTGAAGGTGATTTAATGAATATATTATTTAGTAAGTATCAGCAAATTTACTGCACAGCTCTCTAAAGACAATCTCTTACAATCTCTAAGCTTGTTTCTTACCTCACAGTTAAAGGAGAAAGATAAGAGAAATCATTCAGTCATCTCAAGAAATTAAAATGCACTATTTCAAGATTCCCTTTTGCTCAGTATCAATTTTGTAGCCAAACAACAAGCAGAATGAAGTCTAAAAGGATAGACCTAAAGAGGGAGAAAACCTGGTCTTATATACAGTAAATTAAGGCAAAATAAGTGTTAGGACACTTTTGGTATCGCTATTTACTATACACTTATTAGTCATAACTTTTTACATCACCTCCAGGTGAATTGAATAATACTGATCATCAATTATATTCCAGTAAACTTGTGACAGGAAGGCTTATCTATGGTCTGATCCCACGCAGAAGCCGATGCAGCACAAACCACTGAAAAAGTCACAGCCTTTCTTGTACTGTATAGGGCTTAGCAGGGAAAGAGTTCAAGGTTGTTGACTTGGCCTCCAAATTCCCCAGATTCCAATCTGATTGAGCATCCATTGGATGTGCTAGACAAACAAGCTCTATCCATAGAGACCCCACCCTGTAACATACATCACCACTAAGGGCCCAGTGGCAAACATCACAGCACACACTTGGCAGTCCCGTGAAACTATGCTCTCAGTAGGCAAAGCTGCCTCCGCAGCACAAAGGGAAGTTAAAATCTAGGTGGTTTCAATGGTAATGGTTTTAAAGTTAAGACTGATCAATGTATTTCCCATGCATTTATCTATTTCAAATGCCTTTTGACGCTCTCCTTATAAATATGAACAAACTGTATGTATTCATAATCATTCAAAACTGAGAAGAAGAAAAGTATTCAGACACTGAATAAAAATATGCATATTTACTCAATGTTGGTATAAAAATAAATTGAGCTGCAGATATACATGTTGCTAAACAGACAATGATATTGTGCAGGGAGAAATATTTGAGAGGTATTTATTCTTATCAACCAAGAAGCTGAATCTAAGGAGAAGATGGAAGTTTCAGCAAGATAACCATTCCAGACCTACAGCCAAATTACCTCTGGCTGGCTTCGCCAATCTCCGGACTTTAATCCCCTTGGGAATGGTGAGTCCATAAGAGGAACTCTTAGCCTTGGGGAATTGAAGACGACTTGTCAAGGGGATTGAGCGAAAATTGAAACACAATTGCTTCTTATCAGAGACACTGTAAAGCTGTAATTACCAACAGCTTTCCGACACAGTACTTATGTTAGTAATTTGTGGTGGCTGAATACTTTCTCCCAACCAGTGTATGTCTTTGATTATGCTCACCATACATACATTTTGTTCACATTTATAAGAAAAAAGTCAGAAGATATCATATGCGGTAGATATTGCAAACTCACTGGATATACATTTAAGTAACAAATAAACAAATCAAATATAAATTCTTTATAGCTGAGGCTGAGTGAAATCTATGCTGTTTTTATTTGTTTAGTTCTTCATCGTTCTGTTTTAAAAACTAAACTGCATAACAGTTGAGGGAGCCCTTGTGATTCCTGCAGCTTTGGCTATTTCTAAATCTAATAGTGCTATATTTAATAGCAAGGCAGTAGAGTATTCTACATGTATAGTAGAGAAAAAAAACGATTTCCCAAAGCTTGCGAAATTTGATTTCACTACAAAATGTTCTCATGTTTGAAGAAAACAGAGGCCTGAAAATAAGCTGGTCAGCACATACTGTTAATCACAGAAACACAAGAAGGAGGCAAAAACATACACAAGGCCAGTTTTGGAACTTTTCCATTATGCATTTTGTGCTATTAAATAAAAGCACTGTAAAATAATGTACTTTATTGTCAATCTGGATTGCTATTAAAGTACTATAATATTTACAGTAAACAAGTATGAAAACAAATTGCAATTAAAGTGTTTTAATATACAGTATTACATATTATAAAATAACACATAAAATAGCACATTTAGGCACACAACCATCTGACCTGTAACTTAAGTCTTAACAACTAAGCCAATACAACTGGCTCCACTAGATTGCATTGATGCAGTGGCATTAATTTAGTGGAAGAAGGGGTTGAATCAATGTGAGCTAGTTGAGTGGTGGCTCAGTGGTTAAGGCGTTGAGTTGCAGTTCAGAAGGTCATGTATTTAAATCGCAGCACTGCCAAACTGCCACTGTTGGATTAACCTTCAGCTTGGATGAATGCTGCATCAGCCAAATGAGCAAATGTACTGCACCATGTTACTTTATACTATAGATGATATGACAAAACATCTCTGTAAATATGTTTTATCATCGTTTACTGTATATATTCCATTATTGACTCAGGGTGGTGATAGTAAAATGCTGTAGAATTTATAGCAATTTTATGCTATAAGCAAAACATTCATTTTAATTAATAATAATACTTAGTGAGCATGGACTATATGCTTTAGCTACTGTAAAAATGTTAAAAATACTTATGAATCAGTAATGACAAAATTGCCAAGAACTCATCTATAACTGCCTTGATTCACATACCAACTGTCCCAAAGTAGCTACTATACTTCAATTTATGAATTGACAAGACTGACAAGACTTGTCAAGAACTGTTATGATTATCACCTAATAAGATGAACACCCATGTTTTGCATACTGTACCTGTGACTAAAGATGCTACAAATAAACATCATGTAAAGTGTAGTATTAGAGCATACTAAAGGTGAATTTTATCAGATTTTCTCCACTACCTGTATGAGAGGTTTTTTCGAGTGCTCCAATAGGTCAAAGCTGCATATGTCAACTTGATAAAAAGGCACAGACGAGCTACAAAGTCTATGAGCATCAAAATTTAGAGAATGATACACACACACACACACACACACACACACACACACACACACATATATATATATATATATATATATATATATATAGATAGATAGATAGATAGATAGATAGATAGATAGATAGATACCAAGATTTTCTCCCTCACCGTGACGATCCATTACAACTTCTGATGAACTTCCTAACAATGGTGTTTCGTTTTTCTACAATCTCAATAACACGGGTTTGGGTTCGAATTCCGGAATGTGAGACAGCCTCACTTGTTTTCTAAATGAGTCCTATGTGAAATCCATTTTAACCAGGAAACAGACTTTATTTATAATTTCATGTAAAAACTTTAAAGATTATTAAATAGAAAATACTGAGGCATGCACAGCTGTATGCAGTGGACTAGTTTCAGCTGGAGATGCAGTCTTTTGTTTAAGCAGCTGCTCATGGAGCTGTCCGAGGCTCGCTGGTGCTGAAATGGTTGAAACTTGGCAGCAGGCAGATCAGTGAGCATCCTCTCGATCCGGGAAAAAATACACAGATTGCGAGGGGGTGCTGCACACTGAGCGTGATCTGTTATTGCTTTACTTTAAAACAACACTGCTTATTAGACTTCAGGGCACGTCCGCAGCACCTGGAGCTGCCACTGTGCATGTAGTCAGCATGGGCCTATCTTCTAAAGAAACCAAACATTTGCATTGATCACGATCAACAACACGCATGTACCTATGAACGGGTGAACCGTAATGCAGACATATCCGTTTCCCTTGTTCATACGCAGTGCACAACATAAGTCCAACGCCTCTTTGTCTTCTACGATTACTATTACTACAACCGTCGGTGGCGAAATGTTGTTTGACCATATGGTGTCGTGAAAGAAATAAAAATTAATAATAACTGCAGTTCAATTAGCTGTTAAAGCAACAAAAAACAACAACACTGAAATGAGCAAGTCATGTGCTCCAAGAGGGATCTTAATCATTCAAAACAAAAATTACAGCATACAAATGTCGGCCATCAGTGATGCGCTAAAGAGAAAAATATACAGTATTTTATGATCATGTGGCACAATATCTGAACTTAGTAGGGGTGAATGACCAGAACAAAACAGAAAAGAATGATGAGTAAACGCAGAAGGAAACTGTAAAGCATCCTGGCCATCTCGATGCATCTAGTCAGTCATTTGCGAGGTTAAGACGAAAATAAGCCCATGTGGTAAAGAGCTCTGAGTGAATTGTTTTAAAGAATGGTCGTGTAAATAAGATTTCTGACTGCTTATACCCACTGAGACATATCACCAGCGGGACTGGACAGCAACAACGATAATAAAACATCTGGATTTTCAAGCTCTGCAGCATCACTGATATGTGTTACTCACACATAGGCGTGATAGATGAATGCCCAGCCTCGTGGTCTCTCCAGAACATTGTAGAGGAAATTCTGCAGGCGCCGGTAGAAGGCGTTGCGCTTGGGCGGCTTCTTGCCCGCGATGCCGGAGCGTTGCTTGCTCAGGATGCTGCCGCGCTTGGTCGCGTCACTGGCCGCGATGAGCAGCGCGCCGTCGCGACTCGAATCCGCCGCGGCCGCCTCGAGCCCCACAAAGCCCACCTTGAGCTTCTTCTCGGTCTGCGGGCCCGGATAAACCCCGCCATTGCGGGATTTCTGCACCATGTTGGCGGCGGCGCTGGCATGGAGAGGAGAGACAGAGAGGAGGCGCGGGCGCGCGTGCCGGGGCTCCTCCGCCCTCTGCCAGGTGCGTGCAGCTTAGGAAGTGAGGAGCGTGTGCGCGCGCGGGCAGGGACGAGAAGAAGCGCGTGTGCGCGCGCTCAAGGAGGAGCTCGGGTGTGCGCGTTAAGGAGAAACCAATAGCGATGCGGGAAGAGAGTCCGCAGTCTCTCTCTCTCTCTCTCTCTCTCTCTACCACTCTCTCTAAAGCATCTTCCGACCTCCTGACAACAGAAGTGGAAAACAGAGAACAGGTGCTCAATAATTCAGGAAGGATGAAGAGAGAAGTGGTCTAACACACTCCAAGATAGAGAAATAAAAAAAAGCAATGACCTGTCTATGAAAAGTCTAACCTGTCCAGTGATCCTCCAAAGAAGTCAAGTGTTAAAACAGATATTAATAATAGCGTCTGCTGTCTCTCGGAAGCCAAGGGAGCGGTCTACGGATCGTAGGAGGATTTAGAGTTACTGGAAAACAGATATTTATGTTGATATTTAAACAAACTCAACACCGGAACAAACTGCTCCATCAGAAGCTCCACCCCACAAATTCATGGACGCGCATTGCCATGGCAACGACCATAGACATAGTACACATAGACGCAGCACTGGGCCCTCAGCGTCGCCGGGCAACTTGCCATACCTCGCATAATATCTCACATCTTATTCCATTTCTTATCATTATTTGTATGTGTGTGTGTGTGTGTGTGTGTGTGTCCGCGCGCGCGCAAACATACTTGGCAATAAAGTTCTGTCTAATTTTAATCTGATTCTGATAAATATATTAAATAGATGTGTTTGTTGATCCTTCACACAGAATTAATATGTACTGTATAAACCAGGGATGCTTGACTAAAAGTCACCATTACTGATTAAGTTATGAGTATAAAAAAGCAAAGTAGAATTTTTTTTACGTTTGTTTTGTTCATCATAAGCTCTGGAAACTGTATGTTTGGTATTCTCCTCCCTTGTCTATATACAGTACGAATTCTTCAGGTCCTCTGATTTTATTCCACCTTTCAAAACTATGGCAGAGGTTTTATGTTCTAAAATGTCAAAATTTGTGTCTTTATACTCTTTATACAGTATGCTAATAATTGTAATTTAGACAGTTGTTGTGCATTTGCTTTTGGTCAGTTGGGGAAAGGTTCTGCAGCATTAATTTGTATGCTTGGATAAAGGTTGGATAACAAGAATTACGTTTAAAATAAATTGTACAGTAATGACTATTTCAACCTTTTGTGGTTGACTATCCATTAACTCCTGAATTGGGTCCACCAAATCATCAAAAGTTATAGAACTGTGACCAGAAATGAACAAATAAACACAAGACTAAACAGAGTAAAAGATGCCGGGCTAGTGTGCACCCTGGGTTTGTACATGCACAATCCAAGAGTAAATCTTAAGAACACTATTAGAGTGATTTTAGTCATTATACTATTATTTGTGATTTAGCTGTCTCCCAGAATAAGGCTATTGATAGTTAATACACTAGCTAGCAGTAAGAGCTAAGACCCATAGGAAAGCAATCCATCTGTTATCTACTGTATACCACGTAGCCTAGGGTCACTGGGGGCCTGGAGTCTATCCCAGGAAATTGCCCATACTAAAACATTATGGAGATGGCACGGTGGTGTAGTGGTTAACACTGTCGCCTTGCACCTCTAGGGTCCAGGTTCGTTTTCCAGCCAGGCTCGATTCCCGTCTCTGTGTGCATGGAGTTTGCATGTTCTCCTCGTGCTTGGTGGGTTTCCTCCGGGTACTTCACTTACCTCCCACGGTCCAAAGACATGTAGATTAGGTTAATTGATGTTCCCAAATTGCCCATAGTGTGTGAATGGGTGTGTGAGTGTGTGTATGTTTGCGTGCCCTGCGATGGATTGGCCCCCTGTCCAGGGTGTACCCTGCCTCGTGCCCTAAGCCTCCTGGGATAAGCTCCAGGTCCCTGCGACCCTGAATACAGGATAAAGCAGTATAGAGGATGAGTGAGTGAGAGTGAGTAAAACATAATGGCAAATTTCACAATGTCACTCAACCTCCTAGAGGAGACCTGGAGGAAACCCTCCAGAAACAGGGAGGACATGCAAACTCAGCACACACAGCCTGGAGGCAAGCCAAACCTGGAGTTGTGTTGCAACATTGATAACCACTAAGCACCCATGCTGCCCTTTATACCATCATAAAAATCATATTATATAATTTGCTTATAATCAAGATTTTCTTCTAGATTATATTGTATATATTGTTATATTTTTTTCCAAATGAATTTTTATTAAAAACATTTTATGACAAGCATAATTTTAGCTAAGAGACATATTACTGTAGGTAGTTGGCTGGGTTACACAGTATGCACAAGTATCAACTAAAAATAAGTCAAATCCGTGCTTGACAAACATATGCAAAAAGAAATTATGACAAGAAATAATTTTCAAAAAGGCAAGTATGTATTTACAGTAGTTGTTTTTTGTACACATACATACTCTTGAATATAAAAAAATACTTATCGAAAAGGTGCACATACATACTGTACTATACAAGAAATGTACACATTAAAAATCGCAGCTACCCAATGTTTTGAATATTTCTTTACAGTCCAGTCTTGTTTTGACATATACAGTACAGTATGACAATATGGTTTAATTCATTATCAGCAGAAACAGCCAGTGCAGCATTAAGGTACAGTATACATTTCTATGGCAGCAACACTAACAACTGGGCTAGCTGTCTAATATATTGATATAAAACATCGAACACAAATGCCCCCTGTTGCTGAATGTCTAGAATAGTACTGTGTGGTGCGGCCTGCACCACTTTGTTTGTTTCCTGTTTACAGTGCAATGGCTGTGTAAGAACCCCAGATTTTTTTTTAGCCCACACACACAAAGCGGACAGCTAACAACCCATGAGGAGATTATTTGCTATATTTGACAAAGCATATTAGATTAGAATGGCTAACTCGTGCTTTAAAAGGAGCAAGAAATAAGACTAGAAATCATGTTGAGATCATGTCCCTTGATACTAATAGCCGCTCCAGCTCCAACTAATCTAATCATGAACAAATGCTGATATATACACCATACCTGCCCAGGCCTGTCACTGGTGAGAGAGAGACAGAGAGAGAGAGCGAGAGAGAGAGAGAGAGAGAGAGAGAAAGCAACATGCCATCATGCCATAGACACTTGCTCTCTAACACTCTGATAACTGTATTCCACTCTATTATGCATTTGTAATTTCATCAGAAGTACAGTCAGTGCTGTTTATTTCATGTACCATCAGGTTTACACTGGAATGAAGATGAGTGAGCAGCACCAGAGGGCTGAGATCATTTGAAAGTGAATCATACCAACACTGTTTAGCACACAGTGTTCTAAACAATATCGGGGTAGGCCTATAACCCATTATGCTAATGCCTGCTACCTTACTCCCTCCTATGCACGGTAATACAACACCTTTTGCTTAATGATTCATATTGCCGATTAAGTAACATTTATTAAATGTAATTTTGTATGTTGACTGATTATGTAATAATACAGGAATGTTTTTTTTTTTTTTACAATGTTTACATGCATATTCAGGGTGGTCCTTAATGGATAGCCTAAAGCTCGCAGTGGGTGTACTGTGGATGGTACAGAACCACACACAATCCCTGAAGATGGCCGTGGATATCATTCCTTGGTGAAACTAAACTGCAACAGCTAAGGACAATTAACACTCAGTTTTCTATTATTTAGCAGTTAATAACATCAGTTTGATACAACAGTTTTAAAGTTTAGTCATAATTTTTATATCAAGTTTTTATTAGCACAATGAACACTTTTTCAGTATATAAAATCTCTTAATAATTTAGATTATCATCAAAAAAGTTTATTTATTTCAGTAATTCAATTAAAAAGGTGAAACTCACATATAATAAAAGTTCATTACACACAGACTGATATATTTCAAGCGTTTATTTCTTTTTATTTTGATAATTATGTATTACAGCTAATTAAAATCCAAAATTCTGTATCTCAGAAAATTAGAATATTCCTTTTTTTTTTTTTTTCAGATATGTTGGACTTCTGAAAAAAAAAAAAAAGGTATAAACATGTACAGCACTCAATACTTGGTCCGGACCCCCTTGGCTTGAATTACTGTAGCAATGCGGCGTGGCATGGACGCAATCAGGCTGTGGTACTGCTGAGATGTTATGAAAGCCCAGGTTGTTTTGATAGCGGCGTTCAGATCTATCCAAAAAATGAATTTTGCATCTCTATAAAGTTGTTCAAGTGCTCTAAAACTTTCTGGTAGTTGTTTGCGCTGACCTTGGACCTGATAAAACATAGTAGACCAACATCAGCAGACGACATGGCTCCCCAAACTATCGCTGACTGTGTACACTTTACACTGGACCTTAAGCAACTTGGATTTTGCTTTTCCTCTCCTTTTTTCCTTCAGACTCTGGAACCTTGGATTTCAAATTTAATGCAAAATTTACTTTATTTGAAAAGAGGACTTCAAAGGTTAAGAGTGGCTTGATACATGAAATGTGAAGGTTGTAGCCTATATTATACACATCTGTTATATTATAATACATCTGTGTGTGATGGCTCTTGAAGCACTGACTCCACCTGCAGTCCACTCCTTGTGAATCGCCCCCAAATACTTAAATGCACCTTTTCCAGCACATTTTTTCTTTCTATTGAATTTTGTGCCTAAATATAGCACTGGCTAAACAGCTTTCTTAGCAATGAACTTTTGTGTCTTACCCTTCATGTGCAGGGTGAACCAAACTGGGAGACCTTTTGTGTTAATTAGCTGATTAGAGTGTGACACCATGAGCTTCCCATATTAAACTTTTTCACAATTCTAATTTTCTCATATACTGAATTTTAGACATTAATTAGCTGTAATCAAAATTAAAAGAAACAAACACTTGAAATATATCAGTCTCTTTGTAATGAATCTGTATAATATTAAAGTTTTTTTTAATGAATTACTGAAATAAACCATCTTTTTAATGATATTCTTATTTATTGAGAAGCACCTGTATGTACTGTATAGATGTAACATTTTTCACACTATTTAGTATTACTCAAATGAGCATGAGCTCACTTTTGGGTCTGATTTCTCTTGAGGTTTCTTCCTTATATCATCTCAGGGAGTTTTTCATTTCCAGCACCTCTGCCTCCAGGTTTTTGCTTAGAGCTGCTTTGGGAGAATTCCCAAATAATATTTATATTATATATAATATTTTTTCTTTAAAAAAAAAACTTTTAAAATAAATTTTAAAAAATTGTTTTTAAATTGACAGTTTGACAAGCCAAATATTGTGCACATCGTTTTATTAAACCTCTGCAAGAAAATTATGTTATTTATGTTTTGATGCAGGTCAGCCTTAATTTTAAGTGTGATGGGTATTTCACTGTGCATCCAAGGGCCTGCTGATATATAGGGAACAAGAACTTAAATACACATTGCTCATCAATTGTACATAGTTTCCACCTACTGTACAATATTTACTATGCTTTCTAAATCCTTCCAGTACACTCTGTGCAGGCCTGTTGTACGAAATGAATTTAATGGAGAATCCTGTGTGACCCAGCTACATACTGGATGTTAATCACAGGTTTCAGTACATCAGAACCTTGGGGTGTCACCGAAGATGACTTTAACTGTGATAGTGATAAATAATGCATGTCTAGATGCTGTTTTTCTTCAGATAGGCATGGAAGCAGAAGAACAGGAAGCCTTTCAGCTGTTCGTCCAGGCGTTTCCATGACAACAGCCCAGTGAACAATAAGCCAGTTTTTATGCATACCTCTACTCAAGATTCCCAAATCAGAAATCGACAAGATTGATTCTCTCTCTCACGCTCTAAAAAAGGGAACAAAGGGAGAAAAAGAAAAGAAACATAACATGGAAACAACATAATCCAGGGTCATGGGAGGCCTGGAGGCTATTCCAGGGAACTTGGGGTACTAGGTATGGTAAACCTTGGATGAAGTGCCAATTTGTGCAGGACATAGACAGACAGACACACACACACACACACTACAAACAATTTGGAAATGCAAATTAGCCTAACCTGCATGTCTTTGGACTGTGGGAGGAAACTGAGCACCCAGAGGAAACCCATCAAACTCGAACCCTCGACCCTAGAGGTGCGAGGCAACAGTGCATTGCCACCCTGACTCCATGTAAATACATTTAATATAAAAAATTTGTAAACATTATTTAATGTAAAAAGCCCTTAATATAAAATGCACTGTCATATAGGCTAAATTAATTAAAAATTCCATTTATTCTTGTAGCTGATGTTTTAGGTCATAGATATCCTAAAAAAAAACACACGCATTACAAATAGCATTTCATTTTGTCCACACAGTGTAATAGTAAGAGACCTAACTCACGTCAATTGGTTTCTACTGATAGTTGATGAATTTCCCAGTTTGAAACTGCTTGGCTTTGATAAAAAATTGGATAATGCAATTTATTCTAAAATGGCCAGATATAATTACTTCTAGAGGAATGTATTTTGAATTACAAATCTCCTGTTTAAGCTATGATAATGACCATATTCATTTTTAACCAGTGTTTTTCTCTGTAACAGTCTAACATGATTTAATAGACTGCAGACACTAACAGAGGGCTCTTTGTGTGACTAAACATAAAAGCCTGTGGTTGTGGCTTCCCCAGAAGCAGGAGTGTAAAGTGGTGCACTTTTCCATCCTACATTAAATGCAGTGGTTTATTTTCTAAGGTAGAAACTGTGCTTTATACATCTGCCCCAATATGACTTTTCCTCTTGCTGGTTTGTTAGGGCAAATAGGAGTATTGATAGGAATTACTGGTCTCAGCGTGAAGGTGGACTTGGTATGTGATGGGAGGAAACTAAGGCATATTTAGCTGAGTTAAGTCTCTGTGGTGTGTGCCTCCTCACAAAATCATGTAAACATGTCAAACACAGAGACACGACTGCTCCACATTCAGCACCAAATCAGGTTAGGGGCTAGTTACCATGACAACTCGGTTCATCTCATTCCTCCATGCAAAAGTCAGGTAGAGTCTCTCACGTTCTCATCAGCTTGCTTAAACAGATTAGAATGAGAGAGAGAGCGAGAGAGAGAGAGAGAGAGAGAGAAAGAGAGAGAGAGAGAGAAAGAGACATATTTAAAGAAGTCTTCATTGTGTAGTCTGATCTGGAAGAAAAATACTAAGAAACCACACAAATTAAACATATAATATGAGATAATGTAAAAGAATGTAAATTAGTAAAACATACACGTACTGCACTATGCATGTTATTAGAAAAAACATGTACACCAGCCCTCTGACAAAGTTTATTTTTGCAGCCAATCATGTTGTCTACAAGTGCACAAAATAAATGGTTCTATGGGTGGAAACACCTCACTGATGAGAGAGCCTGATTAGCATAGGCTCAAAGGGAAGTTGAAAAGCAGAAAAATACCAGGCAATGCGTGAAAAGCCCAGGAGATCCCAGCTTCCTGGCACCAACCACCATACCATGTCCTGAGATCACATTTCTGTTTTTTATGTTTGATCTGAACATTAACTAAAGTTCTCGCCCTGTATCTGTTTATGCATTATCTAATTTTTTGTCAGGTTCAAAAAAACATTTTGAGATGTTTTTAACTTTGTGACATGACATGTTATCTTGTGCTCATAAAAGGGTGGACATGGTCAGTATTTAGATAGACTATTGCATTTAAACAATGCTCAAATTGACTCTAAGGGGTCCAAAATGCCAAGAACATACAGCCCACACCATTACATCACCACCAGCAGCAGCCTGAAGCATTGATAGAAAGCAGGATGGATCTATGGTTTCATGTTGTTTACACCAAATTCTGACCATACCATCAGAATATCTCAGCAGAAATCAAGTCTCATCAGACCAGACAAACATTTTTCCAATCTTCTATCGTCTGTTGTGCGTTCAGAGATGCTCTTTGGTTTTGCATGAAAATCCCAGTAGATCAGCAGTTTCAGAAATACGCTGACCTGCCTGCCTGGCACAATTAACCATGCCACGTTTAAAATCACTTAAAATGCATTTCTTCCCCATTTTGATGTTCAGTTTGCTTCTTCAGCAGCTTCAGCAGCTTCAGCAGAATTACTATCTTGACCATGTATACATGTCTAAGTTGCCAAAATATACCATAAAACATTTGTAACAATTACTGGATTGAAATTGTTTCCTAATGATACTGTATGTACTGTAACAATGTACAAATAGATAGTGTTGCTCCCAATCCTGGATAAAAATGGGAGGGTTGTGTTACCTGGGCCAAAAATTTTGTGCAGATCAGATAGTCCACTGTCATGTCCCCCTGACAGGAGCAGCCAAAAGTATGCTATGTCTCTTATTTAGTCATGTCAAAATCTGCTTATCACAATAATCCTCACAAATGTAAAGGTGTTTTCAAATGTTGTTACTATTTCCATAAATACTGTATACTTAATACTGTACAGTATTACTAATATGCAAGATAAAAGTAACATTTGAGAATTTATTAATACAGTAAGTCTACATGCTTACAATTGTATCCACTCATATTTAGTCAGAAGCAGAGATCTTTACTGGTCGAGTATGGAAAGGTGCAAGGCTCTCCTGGCAAGACTATCATTTATTGCATGGGTTAATGCACACACATTCACACACTCATTCATACCCTCGAGCAATTGAACCCAGAGGAAACCCCATATAAACACTGGGAGAACATAAATTGCTTACAAATCATACTGCTGCAGTATGAAAATCAAGCAATGAATTACATCCATTATGTACGTTCTGTTTTATATAGATCATGCAGGTTAAATAGAAATCAGAGGATGCCCTCTTTTTGTCTTTCAGTAAAGTTTGAGGACAGCTGGACCGTAAAGCAAGTTATGCAGGGAAACCCATTTGTAACTTGGATGGCAGGAAAGGGCTTCTGCTCTTCTGCTGAGTGTCTGCCGCTCTGGTAATCTTTCAAGAATATATTGTTATGGTGCCCAACAGACAGAAGACCATTTCTCAAATAAAATAGGTCTACAAATTGGTGCTGCTGTAGATATATGGATGTGTTTAGGTAAGAACAAAAGGAAGGGACTGTAAGAAGCAAGGTATCATAAGGTGGCTCTTTAAAAATACCTTGATCAGCTGTAACATTAAAATGCAAAACATTAGGCCCACTATTGTGTACTGTAAGTTCCCCTACTGGGACCTGCTGCTGTGGGAGCACTAGCCTCTTGGGGAATGCCTCCACAAGACCTCGAAGGGGGTGTTGTGGTGTCTGGTACTGGGACATTAGCGGAGGATCCTTTGGGTCCTGTGGGATGTGGGGTGGGTCCACTGTGGATCTGACTTGATTGTTGGGTGCATTTCATGAATGCTCGATTGGATTGGGATCTGTAGAGTTTGTAACTAAACCTCATACATGGCAGGCTGTCGCAGCCGTGACTTTTTTAAGTTTGAGCTACACTGGCTTTTTTGTGGGACTGCCGAGCCTTTAAACCCCATCGATGAGCCTTGGGAGCTCATAATCCTGTCATCAGTTACTGGTATATAATTGATAATCAATGTTATTCGATTTATCTGGCAGCAGTGTTAGTGTTGTGGCTAAGCAGTGTATGCACAAAATTATACAAGGGACACAGTATACTACATTTAATTCTCCATTAAATCCCCTGCCACACGAATGCACTTCTCCCAGCATTTCACTAGTGCTTGGTTACCATCAAGGTAGAACGTTTTCTTAGCACCAGATCTATGGAGAGACTTCCTGCTTTGTGTCTGAAATGCTGGCCTCCCATGAACTCTTTTAATGCCCCAAACATGTGGAAATTTCTTGGAGTGAGGTCAGGACTGTACAGTATGGGGGATGTGGCAATAACTCCTAGCCAAGTTCTTATCTAGTTATGTGTATAGTTCCCACAACAGATGAACAGAAAAACTCTTCCACAAGTTAGCGACGACTTCATCAATTTTCAAGAAGCCATTAATGTTTGTGAGAACGACTGTACTGGCCGAGAATGTAATTCAAGGTCATGTGGCCTTCTTTAAACCGTTTGCACCATTTAAATGTTTAGAAGTTTCGCATCATTATACTGTGCTTGGAGTCATCTTGAGTTTGACTTAAATACCCTTCATATTAATGAAAACTTTTTAAAAATCTCTTTTTACACACACTCTTTTCAGAAGGTGACCTTAGATTATAATTCTTCTTCTTTTTTTCACTGTCTGTTTTTTAATGAATTTGTCCATGGGCAGAATCTAACATACAATGCCTGCATGATTGCTTAATGGAGGTCAAATGGCTTCAGCTGATAGAACACACTGGAGAAACGTAAAATCACGATGAAAAGTAATAACTCGATTTTTTGTATTTTTTTTTTAACCAAAGGCTCTTTGTAGTCATTAAGACTACGTGCATGCTGACGCACATGATGGCATCATTAGGCATTATTCAAAACGATCTGGGTTAAATAATAAAATATTGAGCTGTAACACACTGGTCCTATGGTAATAGAGAGCAGGCTTTACAGTAAAATTGTTTATTATTATAATTATTATTATTCCAATATTTAAAAAAAAAATCTGTTGGTATTAATATTATTTCTCAAGCAATAGAGAAACTGTCCACAGAATTCAAGGGGAGATAGGAAAGGGCAGCATAAGGCATTGGACAGGCTTCCAGCAGGGTAAGACATGGGCATGGCTGACTTTCAGAGCCTAACACAAGCACACAGAGCCTGTCAAGGGGCCAAGAGTCAGTGTCTCACTGCAGTCTCACACGCCACACGCTACACACACACTTCAGAGCATGCTACTGACACAGGCCTTTTTTTTTCTCTGTTCCGGCTCTCAGAAGTCTGAGCCCCATTTCAATACAGTATGTCAAAATCTACACTTCTTTTAAAATCAACATTTTAATTTACTTTAGTGTGTGTATGTGTGATACATTTATTTATTTACAAAATGTCTTGGTAAGCGCTAAAGACAGCAGGGATAATGAAATCCAATAAATCCAAATATTCTTCTTTAGCCTCTCTCCGAACAGCTTAAAAGCTTCCAGGATGAAAGTATAAGGTCAATCCAGAGAGTTTGGGAGTAGAGGTCCAGAAAAGGGGGTTCTCAAGAGACTAGGTAGAGTGTAGATGTGTTTATACAAATGTGAAAGTCACAATTTAGTAAATGATGGCTCATTAGGTAAAGCCTGAGTCATCTCTTAGGACCCGTCTATGGAACAAGTATGTAGTATGAACAACAACAGTTAGTGTTGGGAAGATTCATATTGCACCGTGTGTTTAGTACATACTTTATATGTCCATTACATAATGGAAAATAATCAATACTTCATGAGTCTTTTCTTTTAATGCATGATGAGATTATAGAGAATACAGAGAAGTGAATCTTGGATCATTATAATATACAGTAATAATATATACATGGATAAGCGAATTTGGCTTGAAAGAACTTGACTGGCCTGTTGAGTCCTGACCTCAACCCGACATAGCACCTTTGGAATGAATTAGAGCAGAAACTGTGAGCCAGGTCTTCTCATCCAACATCACTATCTGACCTCACAAATGTGCTTCTGGAAAAATGCTCAAAACCATAACCATAAACACACTCCTAAAGTTTTATGTCAGGCAGTTCCATAGACGTATTACTCTTATTCTATAAAGATTCATAATTTGTTGTTGCTGTTTATATGAAAATGTCTCTCTAATCTCCATGGACCTAGAGTGCACATCTAGCTAAGAAGGTTCTGGTAAAACTGACTTCCTTATCTATTTTTGCGACATGCATATGTACATAAGACCACATAGCAAAACAAGGACATCTATGCTAAACAGAATGTGTTAGAGCTAAAAATAACCGTTTCTCCAAATATACCTATAAATTTTTCTGCCTTAGCGAGTGTAATTTCCCTACATTTCTAGTGCTTCCTGGAAAATGTCTCTCTTGAGCTTTTCCATCTTTAGCCATAGCTATTACTCATCATGCTGTATGAGTAAGCTCTAGTCCTGTGTTATTTCTCAGCAGGGGTGAGTAACCATAGGTTCGGGTTCTCCCTTGTCGTCATCTCCTCAGAGCATTTCACACTGATCGCAGTCTAGCTGTGAATATGTCCTGCTATCATGGTTAAGCACTTTTCTCTTAACACTTTTACTCCACTGAAGTGCAAACTGAAACCAAAGACGGGGCTCAGTCCTTTCTCTCCTCATTCTGCTCGGTGGGTTTTCCCTGGCCATTATCTGCTGAGATTTCCTCACTTCCTGCCATCGACTGCTTAGTTGGGCCGTGGCTACATCATGTGCTGTTCACTGCTGCGACTGCTATGTTAGATACATTTTCTAACACTGTACAGTAACACTGAGGCTGGAGTCAATTTCTTTCTCATCTCGGAATCACCACTGCGTCAGGTTTTTCTGTCCATTTCTCCACTCAGTTTCCATATCTCCTGCTGTCTGACAGACATGTGGCAACATAATACTATTAAGAGGTGGTCCTTTTATATGCTGTAATTAGCACTATTCTTGGTTTATTAATGCAGTAATTATGTGAAATTTAATGTATGAAATAGCTAAGATTTTTAAATAATAGAGATCCGTTTTCATAAATTTGTGGAAAATCTAATTTTAAATAAATTACCTTACAGACAGATGATTTAGTGGTTGGCATGGTGGCGTAGTGGTTAGCACTGTGGCCTTGCACCTCCAGGGTCAAGGGTTTGATTCCTGTGCTTGGTGAGTTTCCTCTGGGTGTTCTGGTTTCCTCCCACAGTCCAAAGACATGCAGAATGGACTAATTGGCCATTGGAGTTTTCCCATTGTGCGTGTGTGCCTGTTTTCCCCTGCAATTGTCACTTCGTACAAAAATGTCAATCAGTGCCCCTTCCTCAGCCAGAGACCCAGTGGATAAAAGTAAAAAAAAGGTGGGAGAGGGAGCTCTATTCATAAAGTTTACTGATCAGGAATTACCGTTCCAGAAACTCAAGATAACTAAGGTTACCCCTACCTGGGGCAAAGACACACAGAAACAATATACAATAGCAAGTCAAAAATTATCCGGACTCCAGTTATATTAAAACTTCTTATCAGCATTTGTGGCACTCAGATCAGCCTAAATCTTTTATAAAGACGGAATACAAAGGCTTGTTGACAGATGGACTAAGTGTATTAAGAAATTATGTAGTTGTCTTTTAAAAAACTAATTCAAATTAATTTTACAATCAGAGTGAATAATTTTACTCATCCTTGTATTTATTCCATCAACAGAAAAATGATCAGATCAAGTGTTTAAATGGGACTATTTCCCTGTTGAATAGATTATCAAAAGGTTTCTACCACTTATTCTGATTGCAAATTTATTCCGATCGGCCCGTTTACATGATGGATTTTTATTCTGATTATTAGTGGAATATTATGTTATATACCTAAAGTTGCATTATGCACCAAAATAGACCTGCTGGCTACAATTTAAAAACTGAGATTAATTAAAAATGTTCTGATTTAAAGCATATATGTATAATTGACCATAGAACTACTAACAGAATATAATTATGTACAATTTAAACATAGGCTAATTTGTCATAAACATGCAAACACACACACAACAAAGGATGCGTGAAAATCAGGACAGCAAGTTATGATAAGAAGTTAATTAAAATCTTTATTTCATTATATGTGTTACATTCAATACCCAATGTGTTTCTTTAGGACACATATATGATAGGCATAAATACAAACAAGCGTTCTTTTTTTTTGTGGCTTTCCTAATAGAATAAGATGAGTGAGCAAAACTTCACACCCTTATATTTACATTTAAAGTCCAACTTTATACAAAGTCGATGCCTGTTATTTACAGAAATGAGAAGAAGGACGTGTCTAACCAACCAAATAAAGGTCCAAGTCCTGCGTGTAGGGAAACATACTGTAGCTCGGTATAGTCGGTGTCGTCTATAGTAAAATGGGAAAGTTCGTCATTCCATCGGCTGAAATTTGGAGTTTTTCTATTGATATAAAAACTGATATGATGTAGAATTTTGCAGATTATTTGTTTTGTTTTAATTTCAAAGAATGGGATTTTTATGCTTTTATAGCACAAGACTTGTCCTTTATTAATTAAAATGGTTCTCTTGTTTTAAATGAAAGGAAATAAAAAAAACAAAACAAAAGCAGGTTGACCTGAATGAGCATCATGGACCAGTACAGTAACGTTTTAACAGTCATTCCTTTCAGTCAAGTTCTGTGTCGTGACGTGTGTTTTAAAAGCTACATGTCAAAACACACCAAGGAAGGCAAGATGACACTACATACATCTCTCTATGTGACTAAGAGATGAAACACGATTGGATCAAAAAATATTTTTAAATCTAAAAATAAGGAATGAAAAAACAAACAAACATGTAAATAATGTCTAAAAAAAAAAAAGACCAGTGTTTCTGACATCCAGCAGAAATTGAAAAAAAAAAAGAAAACAAAAAAAAAAGAGATGGCACCTACATTTACCAGATAACTTAAAATGAAACCAAAAAATAGCCCTTATGACTTTTAATTCAAAACATGTCTGGACTAGGCTGGAGAAGAAGAAGAAAAAAAAGTAAAATTGACAACAACAAAAGTCTGACAAAGTGTATGGCAGGATTATGTAGGATGGGAGTAAATGTCTGGGATGTTGTAACAGGAAGTTCAGTAGTTTGTTGTTGACTTTAAACAAATCACAGGGACTCATAAAGTCATATTTCTGTTTTATAACTGTTTTATAAATACATAAAATAGAGCCAAAAATTCTTTGAACGGAGTATCAGCATAAGGACCTCTTTAAGGTTAATGTCAATGAATAAAGCAAGGGTGGGAGGGGAGAGAGAGAGAGAGAGAGAGAGAGAGAGAGAGAGAGAGAAAGTGAGAAAGAGAGATATGAATGAAGCTGAGGTCAGCTTGTTGGAGTGCATGACTATGTCAATGCATACGAACAATGGTAAAACCACCTGAGTTTGAAAAGAAAAGAGAAAAAGTGTTACGCACCAACACAGACTGGCACTAGTGTATACGAGTGAATGTGTCTGGAGATGAAAAGCCAGGGTCACCCTTCATACTCCATGTGCTGACACACACATTAGTGTTTATTATGAATAATATATTGGGGTACGTGTGTTGCACCTCTGCTCCTTCTTTTCCGGTTTCAAATGGCGTAAAAATAAAAACTTGAAATACAGTAATGAGAAAAAACGGAAGAGCATCCATTCCAGCGTCAGCGTTTGGACCAGCTTACAAGCTGTCACATGGGCAATGAACAGAGCTTTCGACAGCTGAAAGACTATGGCCATTAGCCATTAAAAAAACAAAAACAAACAAACAAAAAAAAACCCAGCAACTCTCCACCACGGGGAAAAAAAAACAAGCCTTGTGCGGTAAGTGTCTGTGTATGTGTGTTTAGGGATTTAGGCTTGTCTCTCCAACCTCCTGAAACAGTGACGTGTAGAACTCAGGCTCCAGCTGTTTGTTCCGGTAACGGTTAACAATTTCAGCGATTTTCTGTTTTCGCCGTACATGTGGAGGGCTGTACGAGTCGCTGTCCAGTCTCTTCCTCCGACACGCATTTATTACCGTCTGTCTCACTAGAAAACCTGGCAAGAGGACACAGGTAGAACAACGTGCTGAAAATCTATAGCGTGGAGTTTGATTTTCCCGCCATGTATTCTAGCCATTCTAGTCCATGCTGAAAACGTAACTGGACACTCAAGACCACTTTAATGGAAACATGTGTATTCATGCTCATTTAGGTGACTCTTTAATCTCCAGATAAGCTACAGTAGTCAGGGAATTTCAGAAACTGCTGATCATGTAAGATTTTCATGTTTTTAGCATTTAAACAGCATGGATCAGGGCGAGAAATTTTTTTTTATTGTCAGCAGAACTTTTAGAGAATAGCTAAACTGGTTGAGACAGATGGGCTACAGGAGCAGGAAAGCACCTCAGGTTCCACTCAAGAACGGAGACTATAATGGGCCCAGGCTCTCTGAAACTCAACAGTGCATGAAAAGTAAAAAAATTTAAATTAAATATTCAAACCTATACAAATGGCACAAACAACTATACTTAAAGTTACCCATTCTGTTGTTTAACGTGTAGATCGTGACCTGTATTTGCAAGATTTTATGGGCTTTGCTCTTGATTGGTTAACTGCATGGATGAGCAGGTGTACAGATGTTTCTAATAAAATGGACACCAATTAGAAATGTTAAGTCAAATAAAGGCACACTAGCAAGAAACCCACCCAGTGATCTCCTGCTGACCACCATGTTGTCCACAAGGGGGATGACCATGCTGAATTTTCCCATAGCTCCATGCAGTTTGATGCGGAAAAGGCCGGTCTTTAGTGGGTGGATGAATATGACTGGCACATCTTTCTCAGACGAGGTGGGCCTGTTACAGAATAGACATTATAGAAATCAGACTCAATCAGAGCACACACATATAACCACACACATCTGAACTGTGTTTCCAATAGTTTTGAAGTTAAAAGCAATCTTATGTGGGGGGTATTGACCTGGAAGCACTGCTGTTGACTGCACTTTCCACCCCTGTGCTGGTCTCAGCCAGCAACTCAGACACAGGAAAGTTTTCTGCAGAGAGTAAGATCACGCTAATTTCAGAACGTTATAAAAACAAACATCGACTGTGGTAATACACACAATTAAAAAAAATATATATATTTAAAAAATAAATACAGCAGTGCATGCAAGGCAGTATTTTTTTTTTCTCGATTTGTGTAAGTAAACAAGGCAGAACAAAGCCAACAGCTTTTAAGTTCTCTAAAGCTGCAGATGGAGAAATGAAACCCGTTTGCAAATTTGTTTAATGACCAATTAATCAAAGAATTATAGCACCAAGTAATAATTCACTAGACAATTAAAAAAACATCTAGCAAATTTACAAGGTGTAAAGCGACACATCATTATTGTGTTCCTGGATTAGACAGCATGCACCATTTACATACAGTAACAAAATATAACGGATAAATCATACAGATTTATCAACCACCACTGTGGTTTTATGTGGTTTTCTCAATATGATATCCCATTGCAGGTGCTTTTTTTTTTAAATTACCAATGTCATCATAGCGCTCCACCCAGACCACCAAGACTTTAGTCTCCGGACCCAGAGGCGGTATGTTTCTTCCTGATGGCAGCTTCTTACTCTTTACTGTAGGAGACTGACAAAGAAACAAACAACAAAAAAAAAAGTTGAAAACAAGGGACAAATACGAACACGGCTGTTACAGTTAGATGATTTCAGCTAAAATTTTTAAAATACTGCTTTTAAAAGTACGCCTTTCTTTTTTTTTTACCACGGATGCGTCAAGGGCATGATGTCAAGTGAGTGTGTGTGTGTGTGTATGCTGTAAAGACATTGTACAGTGGCTATAGAAAAGGCAATCAGCAGGCTCTCCATTTCACTGCAGGACACACTGACAAATCTTAGCTCAATTTCACATGGCCGCTAGCTCTCTAATTTCTATCGGTTGATGTTTATCCTCTACCTATTTTCACTCCTGGGAGATTAAGTGAAAGGTTCAGTGAGTGTCTGTGTATGAGAGAGTGTGTGTGTGTAAAAGATAGGGTTAATAGGTACGTGTATACCCGTTGTGCAGGTCCCATGTTGTCAGAGTGGTTGGGAAAGAGCTCCAGTGTGAGGTTGGGTTGTTTCAGTAGACTGGGCATCAGCTCCAACTGGGAATCAGAGTCCGCGGTGGGGAAACTGTTCTCAGATGACTCTGCTACACAGACACATACACGCACATACATGTATTATCATTAAACTGTATAAAATGCAATTTGTGTAACTGAATAAAAACATCAGGTACAAAAGTCTTCTCTGTGTAGTTTCTCAAATTCTGAACATGACAAGATGCAATGTGTTCTAGTAAGCATGACTGAAACTTTTTAACTGAATAAACGAGTGAGCTTTTGCGCTTTGTCTGCCAAGCGTCACGTGATTACAACTGAGCCAATAGTTCTTCTGTCCTGCACATGCTATGGGATTTGTTTATTATAAAATTGTGACCACGTGTGTGTATGCACGTGCGTAAATCAAAAGCAAGTGTCATTAGAGAGGTTCCTTGTTAAAGAAGTTTCCCAACAGAGCAATGTTTCCGTTAGTGTGTGTGTGTGTGTGCATGTGTGTGTGTGTGTGTGTGTGTGTGTGTGTGTGTGTGTGTGTGTGTGAGATTTTCAAAGATAGATGGGTTCAACGATGACGCAAATGCATTGCTTGTGATGGAGACTTTTTATAGAGGAAGAGCCATCTGAACAACCTGTGTCAATGAATGAAGAAAGTATGCTTGTTTTTGTATTACTTTCGGTACAGCCCTCGTATAAGCCTAATAACACTGACATGTCTTGTCTAGCACCAACTGTTTTGACTGCACAAAAACTTTGATCATTTGGTTTTATCCTGAGAGCAGCTTCAGGCTTCTGTACGTGTTTACCTGAGGAGTCACTGAGCGAGGGCACCACAAAGGCGATTTCTGTGAGAGCATCAGCGTAGTACAGCACCCTCTTTTCACCATTAAAAATTCCTCCTCCCGACTCTCCCACAGATACAATCTCATCTACAACACCAAAAACAGTAAAGGGACATCTTCGTTAGTCCACATTTAACATAAAATTACGCTGAGATGTAATCCAGTAGCATATGGTTTGTTATATGATGAAAACAATTCCAGAATTATATTAGTATATCGACTTTATTGACTGTCTGCATGTGTCTACCTGGTGTGTCTGTGCCATTGGATGTGTTGATAGTCCAGCTGGTGTACACACTCCCAGTCCAGCCTGGGTGTTGTCCCACTTCCACTGGCCATCCAAGAGACAACAGGAGCTCTAGAAAATGTGGCTGCACACTTGCTGAGGACTCCATGTTCCTCAAGATCTACACCCATACACACAAGCATCCCACAGTAGGGATTAAAAATCTTGATTAATACACACCAATACAATCATTATTATAGTCCTGCAGATAGTGCACAGAGGCTGCTTATACTCTACCTCTTGGCTGCTCTTCTGGCCCGCCCTCATGTAGAAAATGAATACAGTGTCACATGGTCGGCAAGGCAACAAGTCCAGGTAGCCAATGTCGTCAAAAAAGCCTGATGTGGCCGAGTCAAGAGCGATGAGGTGAGGAGGCAAACGACTATTACTTGGCTCCTGAGAAAGAATAGAATTAGGCTTGTATGATTACAGTGCTCTCTCTATATATTCTTCAGTTAAAAGTTCCAACTAAATCCATTGCATTTTCTCATTTTGGACTCCCAATGACAATATTCAACAATTCAGTCAGAACCAACACATTAACACATTACAGTATATATATCACTAGGCCAAAGCTAAAAAAGGGATAAGAAACAACGATGTATAAATGACAGTATATGGTGCTATATGAGGAGTGAGATCATGATAACTGTACGAGGGAATCCACTAAAAATATTAGGAAGCACTTCTTCTCTTCTCTCTTGTCTTCTATTACCTTTAGCGCCTCTAATGAGAGGAAGCCGAAATGTGAGAGAAAGAGGCGAGCGGTTTGGAACTCCTGCGCTGGAGGCGGAGGTCTGCAGTCAGTAAGCGGGTCGGGGAAGGGTTTATTTCTCCACAAATCCTCTGTGTAGTGCTCTAGGCTGGTCTCATAATCTATCTGCTTTACCATCACACCACGAAGCTTATCATGCTGCTGTTCCAGCTGACACAAACACACACACACACACAACAGTGTCAGTTGACAGATCCACATAATATTTTATCTTACAATCTTCATCCAACACACAAATACTAATGACTGCAGCCGTGAAAAAAATGATAAAACAAGGTTAAAATTTAGATGAAAGGATGTTTATATGCCCATCAGGCACTCAATGAGAGATAAATAATGCCAGCTTAATCAACTACCACTATGAACCATACCATGATAAAAATAGAAAATAAAGAAAAGTCTTCGGCCTGATGGAAAAAAGGGAGTTTTTATTAGTTTATCAGTTGTACCCGTCCCCCAAAACAACCAGAAAAAAAAATACTCATGCAAGTACAATTAGGACTGTTAACCAGTGCACATCATATCACCATGTGCTGATGTACTAATATGTGACAGTAAACCCCACACCCATAGACATATGCTCAAACTCACAAAAGCATCTGAGTGCTTCAAGGCTGTATGCCATGACATTAAGTCAGTAAAAGACTCCTGTCAGTAAAAACACAGATTGCACATCTTTCCAGTCCTATTGCCTTCTTTTATAGTGATACAATGTCAACTAAACATCTTCCAAACAGCCACAAAGTCCTTGCTTACCTCTTTATCTACTATATCATGAAGATCTGGAATGCTGAGGTCAGCTTTGACGAACGGTATCTTGTCCACCTCTTCAGGGAATGGCCGGTGTTTGACATTAAACCGAATCCCGACATCATTTTTGGGCGTTGGCCGACCCTCTGGAACAAACACCTGCTGCAGGAGAGAGGGAATATGCTTAAAAAATGAATAAATAAATTAAAAAAAATAATAATAAAACCTGTGTTTTTTTTTTTAATCGAATGCTCGTACTAGATGCTTCTAATGCTGGGTGGTGATTATAAAGTAGGTGGACAAGCGGTATGTTACTTTTACCGTCGTGGCGCATGGCGACAGCATTTGGGTTTGTGCGTTTGCTGGCTTTTACCACTTAGTGGCGCTATATAACTATAGACTGACGCCTCAGGCATTAGTTCGTTCTCTCCAGGATTAATGAGCCACAGCTCGTCTAGAGCCACACGTAGTTGCAGATAAAATCAAGTGAAACACTGTAATTAAACAAATTCATAATCACAGTAGTAACATTACAGTACAAATTTATAATTAAAATTAAATCAAATATTTTTAGGATTTTGAGTGTGACGGTAATAACCATTCTAATTGTCCACCTACTGTAGATAGAAACTCTGACACTGGATTCTGATTCTGCATTTTTAGCTCCGACAGGTTTTTTCAGTCTATAGATTACCTTCTGATTGGCCCTGGCTCCTCGAGGCTGGTGGAACAGTTGCATCGTCCAGGCGTGGCGACCACACATGCCTCGAACCAGCATTGTGACAGATGGACAGGGGTCTGAGAACAGAAACACAAAATGGCTTTGCTGCTAAATCTACTTTGGCACAGAACGTGCTGCCCTCTAGTTTAAGTTTAAGAAGAAATTGATTTTATCATTTGAAATTGATTCAAAAAACATGTTGCAGTAAGCCAAAGAATGATTTGGGAAAAGCAAAAACAATCTACCTTAACAAGATACAAGTTAGAAGAAGTGGATACTTATACGATGAAGACGCTTGCAATTTTCTATTTTTAGTTAAAACAATGTAAACATGTATGGAATTTTTTATAATAAAAAAAATAATTTGATATAAATAAGGCAAGGTACTCCCAGGGTACTCCCTGGATGGGGTGCCAATCCATCGCAGTCTACCTAATTTACTTTAGCCAATTCTCTTGGGTAGGGGAACATCCCTTCAAGGAGATACCTGTTAACCAGGAAGGACGGAGACTATCATGTGCTTCCTCAAAGACACACCCCATGACCCTCCCCCATGACAGCACGGCCAAGTTGTGTGTGCTGTCTACACACACGGCCATGGATGACTGTCGCGTCGCATAATCCAGTGTTTCATCATTTTTTTTTCTACCTTGCCATAATTTCATACTAGTAGCAGAAATTTATAGTTACATCAGCCTGCGCTACTTTCTCAATATATCATACCTTTAGTTTACTATTTTAATTACTTACATTGCTTAGATCTAAGACAAGTATTTGGATACTTTTTTTGTATTCACTTAGCTTGATGTACAAGAAAATTCTATTAGTGCACCAAATAATGCATATGCTTCATTTTAGATTCCACCATAAATACCAGGTACTCACTTTGTTCATTTCCGAGGGACTGCTCCAACATGGCCAGGATGACCGAATTGTCAAGGACAAAGTATCTGAAGTTACTGTGAGACGTGGATGTCAGCCTGGAGTATTTAATCAGCGTCTCCTCGTTCAGCAGACTGCATGTGGAGGCAGGGCCACTTGGAGATGGGAATGCCCCCAACACCTGCATTATACTGGAAGAGAAAAACACAGGAGTGATTGACATGTGAAACCAAACTAGGTTTCCTTTACAGTACCTCCTGTAATAACACTGATTAATTAGTTCAGCAAGTTTTACAGTATACATTTACAAACCTCCTCAAATAACACTTTAAAAAATATATATATTCTGTTGAGCAAGAAAAGAACTGTCCCTTTGACGATCTGTCCTCTCGATCCTCTTTTAAACTGATGTTAATGTAATCCATTACAAGGCACTGTAGGACTATCTGCTCCCTACTGCATGCATGAACATTGTGATTGGGCAGGGTCACTGTAATGGATGAGGAAAAAAAATAGCAGGACACCCCTTCTTCCCAGAAAGTACTTTCAATTTTGGTCTTCGGCGCGATATCGTCTGGATTCAAACTCACCATCCATCTCCGGACTATTCCACTTAATTACAATGACATTATTCATCTCATATTACAACTCACCAAGACAACGTAGCTTCGGCTGCGTCCTTGACCCTCATGGAGGCAGGATTATGTTCTTTGTCGCCCTTATACCTCACTTCCTGGTCACCTGTCTTGGACTTGCTACCAGAAATGCCCAGTTCAACAATCTCCAACACTTCTATCAAGCAATCCTAAAAAATGGACGGCAATAGACACAAACTCAACAGAAAAAGAAAACACGCATACAAAACATAGATTCTAATCACACAATGATATAATGCTCTGTCGTGACTGAATACCTTTTCATTGAGCATGTCAGGATGCTCGGTGAGCCACACGCAGAGGCACTGGAAGGCAGCAACGATCATGGAGTGTAGGTCTCTGGAGTGGTGCGGGGCAGGTCGACTGCACTGGTATACAATGTAACTACAAACCGAACTCACAGCTCGTTTCCGGTCCGAAGACTCCACACTTGCTTTCACCTAAAAAAAGAAACAGTTTTAAAAATATGCAATTGTTTGTATTATTCTTGACTGAGCTAAGTCTCTTTAGCCATCATAACTGAACTCACGAGTCTTCTATAATGTTTGAGATTACATAATGCTAGAATGAGATTGGAGAATTCGGAGCAAGAAATCTAAGATCACACATTAATGCAGAATCTCTTCAGATGCACTTTTTTCAGAGTATTTTTTTTTTATGAGCTCTCCTTTAGTTCACCAAGACTGGGAGGGTCGTGTCAAAGGTGTCAGAAACTGTGAAGGCATTGAACACTTGTATGTCTTGCTGGAAGATCCGAGGATGACTCAGATCTACGCAGAGGAAACATTTAAAATTCCATGGGACATTATGGAGTCTTAACAATGAGCATTCAGATCCTTTTACACCAAACCCACTTATCTAACCACAGAAACAAGTTGCATTCAAACTTCAAAGTACCATCTTTGTAAACTCCATATGCTTGTTTTTGTGGTTAGATTTGCCTTGCAAATACTTTCTTTGTGTGGTTGTAGCATCTAATCAATCTGGAGATTCGGTTGCCTCATCTTCTGCAAATCTCCCACCACATTTTTTTTGCTCTTTATCCATCGTCCTCACTGTGCAAGTGGACAAAACATACTTATCCCCTTCCAGGTAATTTCATTACAGCTCTGCGTGTTTAAAACCTTTTAATTATAACCCTAACATAATCACAGTAATCTTCCCCATGCTGGTGTATGACTGAATTGGCCTCTGAGTCACCTCATATTTAAACCTCAGTGAAACAGGAAGTCACAAATGAGCATACAAGTTCTTAAGCACTCGGCTACACTCAAAAGAGGAATATACATTTTTCTGTTACATTTTGGTCGTAATAAAGACTTAAATATGTCTAACAAATCTGATTTGCTTAATATACTGTATATCCTTTTTTAATACATACGGGCGTAAATTGCACTTGTTTTCTCAGAGAAATCAACTTCAATTAACAGTTAGATCTGTCTTACATTTGTGCGTTTGAGTGTGAGTATTCAGCTAATTATCCTAACCTATTTAAACCTTTTTATTTATAAGGCTGCCAGGTGTTGTGCTGCTGGCATGACTTGCTTAACTGAACACCTGTGTCATCATCTTGGATTGCTCCACTTCTTAGCAAGACCTCAGCACTAAAGCCAAGAGCAGAAGTGAATCTCAGTTAAGAACAGAATAAGACAGATTATCTGCAGTGCCTAGGTTATGGCTTGCCAAACCCTAAGAATAAAAAAACACTTGGCTCGAGACTAAGCTAAGAAGTCAGCACTGTAGAGTACTAAAGTACCTTCAATACAGTAAGTAACATCATCTTCCTCCACCAAATTCCCCCCCCAATCTATCGATTACATTATAAAAGGACAGTGTGTACCTTCGCCAGGCCGGCAAGCAGCTCCAGGGCAGCAAGTGAGATGCTCATGTCAGGCCTCCACTGCGAGTTGAGTCTCTGGGTGACCAGGTGGATGCTGCGGATCAGCAGGCCGGCTGCCGTGTCTGTGTGGAGAGCTGGGATATAACACACAGCATGCCACAGAGAGCGGGTTAGTCACACACACACACACACAAGCCAAGCAAAGCAAAGCAAAGCACTGACACACAGCCAGCAGCCACATGGAACAAGAAAAGTAATGTCAAACATACAAATGCACAAATGCACATAAGCATGTATGCATGCATAATAACCAACGCGATCGCCGCACTAATTAAAAACACAGATTCCTTTACTTTCATACACAAGGTGCTTTTGATCTATTCTAAAACCATGCATCGAAACAAATACTAAGATAAAGCTGTACATCACAGTTGGATATTAGCTTTTTTGTAGTCTCAAAAATCTTGGTTCTTTGATTTAATTATTCTACTACATGTAGCATTCGTATAATGACCAACAAATGCGATGGCACATGCAAAGTCTATAATGATGTCATGCCTTGATGAGAAAAAAAAAAAATCGCACAACAATTTAAATAGTTTGCAATACAGAGACGACCAAAGTCGAAAACAAGGCCACTGAGACAGACATTTAAAAAAGCAATTACTTATGCTAGATCTATTTTTTAACACTATGTCCTCATTTGTCTTAAAAAAAAAAAAATTGTTTTCCCGTGAAGTGAGCAGACATATTTTCTCTTCTCAGAATGCATCAGTACAGAGTTGTCCATCTGGACTTACCATAGTCTCGCAGAAGAGCCTGGGCAGGTCTCTCACTGTCTGGTGTGGTGGCCTCAGAGCTGCCTGCACTAGAATTACTGATGCCACTGTTATTGCGACTGTGGCTCTTAGCCAAAGAATGGCTGCTGTCCACGCTTCCCTGAACATTGAAGGAGGAGAGATGGCAATGCTACACTAACAATGGTTTTATTTTATTTTTACCAGTGGACTCCAGAATTACTGGCAGGTGACAAAAAGTACAGGAAAAGATGTAAAGTAGAATAAATTTAGATTAAAAAAAACTGTAGACACTGAGACATTTTCCATCCAGACCAGCTGAATGAGCATAAGAGTATATTATTGTTAATATAAAATAAAAATATATATATAAAAAAAAAAAAAAATAAAATGAAGTAAGTTCTTTATTCTTTTGAGCTGCCACCATCATAGTAAGCGTTTTGAAAGAATCACATAAAAAAGCCTTTAACTACTATTTAATCACTATGCCAATAATTCTGGAGTTGACCATAATTCCACTTGAGATAGGGTACAAAGCTGCTTCTTCTTTTTTTTATTTAAGTAACAGTTTAGGGAAAAAAATCATATTTATATAAAATTTATATGCAACCTACCACTTCGGTTTGGGCTCCTATAGACTCCAGTAGTGCAGAATCTTGAACAATATTCAGCATTGCAGCTATAAATAAAACACAATATAAAAAAAATCAACCCCATAATCCATAGGATGCTGAAGAGAGACATCCATCAATCTGACACACTGGATAAAGTAGTGCAAAATAAGGTTAAGAATAAGTTTTCTTGAATAAATCAATTACATAAAGATAAGCAAACCTAGTATCATCTGTGTATTAAGTGGATCAGTTTCTGTTTGCAAAGCACCAATCAGAATATTGACCAATCGCAGCTTCAGTGAAAGGAAGGACACTGGCTTGTCATGAAGCGAACCCTCATCATTGCTGAATTTCCCTTCCAAGAGAACCTAAAAAATAGATCATTAAGTAACTTCAAGTCACCTCATTAGTCATGTTTAAACATTAACATTGTTATAGAACTGCTGAGTTTAGAATATAAAGCATTTACCTCAGATTTAACGTTGCCAAAATGGTGAGGCAAGGGCAGCATGGATAGCAGGATGTTAATGGAAGCTCTCCTCAATTCAGTGGGGTTTACATAGGATTTAAATTTGGTCAATTCACTGCAAGAGGGAGGAGAAAAACAAATCACTTCAATTGATCCATGCTACTATAATTGATCACGGACAGATAGTTAGGCTAATAAAGCCAAGAGTCTCTGTTTCTAGCATTCCTAGTGTGCTTTTTGGTGAAAATAAAAGGAAATAAGCTGAGAGACGCAGTAAGAAAGTTATTAAGAATGGACCTGACGATGAAGACACTTTAGGGTGTGGTAGAATGTTTTTTTTTTTAGTCTGAGCAACTTAGAATACATGAACATATCTAAATTATAAAATAGAATAATTTGATGAGGTGGCATTAATCATAATAACATAAAGAGGCATATTAATTAGCATTCTGTTGCTGATATTTTTTTATCAAAACATTTAAATAACGTTTCCATTTTGGATGCTGCATATTCTATAAAAATATAAAAAAAATGTTTATGAAAACATTCAATAATTGTGGCTGTAGAAAATAGAAAGTCAAAGGGGCTTGCAGTAGAGGCCTTGCACATCTCCTCACCGGTCAGGTAAAATGATTTCCAGTGCAGATATAAAGTATGGAACCACTACGTTGATCCCTTTCAGATCAGAGCAGAACAGAGCTGAGGAGTTCAAGATAATACTGGCCAGAACCGGCCTGCAGATGAAGTCAGAAATTTGGAGGCCTTGGATGAGGACCATGTAGAACCTGTTTAAATGGAGAACAGAAACTATTTAAGAGAAAAAAGCCAATTATTTTAGAAACCTCTTTTCAATGTTTACATAAGAACAAGTTTGTCTGTCAGATTATATCTGCAGAACAAAATTGCAGTGTAGATGTTTCAAATGAAAATGTGAAATTAGCAATGCAAGCAAATAACACACTGGTGTGCGAGAGTGTGTTTTGTGTGTGTATTTAGAAAGAAAGCTAGCCAGATTGATAGATAGATGTGTGTCATACACAGTACTTACTATCAAGATTTCCTAATTTTATGTTTCACACTTATCTTAAAAAAGATTCAAATACTTTTTAGATGTTTAGAGTGTTTTGTTAATTTATTAAAAATAAAGCCTGAAATATACCATTTACATACTGTAAGTATTTGCAATTGAGCTTTGATGCATCCTTCGTCTAGCAATGGTCCTTAAGATGCTTTTATAACTTTATTGGGGTTTACCTGTGCCTAACTGAATTTACTCACTCATCATCTTCTTTACCGCTTTATCCTGTATCCTGTCGTAGGGGGCCTGGAGCCTATCAAAGGAGCCTTGGGGCACAAGACGGGGTACACCCTGGACAGGGTCCAAATCCATCGCAGGGCACACACACACTCTTTGGGAACGCCAATTAGCCTGATCTTCATGTCTTTGGACTATGGAAGGAAACCAGAGTACCCGGAGGAAACCTACCCAGCATGGGGAGAACATGCAAACTTTATGCACACAGACACAGGAATCAAACCCAGAGGTGCAAGGCGACAGTGTTAACCACTACACGACCGTGCCACCCCTAACTGAACTTGCTGGATACAATTAGGAAAGACACAAACCGATTTATATAAGGTGTCACCATAATTTCTTTTGTTTTTGTCAGAGTGAAAATAAAGCCATAAGATTAGGAGAATTATCTGTAGACCTGCGAGACAGGATTGCATCAAGTCATAGATTGGGGAGGGATACAAGGAAATTTCTGCAGCACTGAAAGTGCCCAAGAGCACAATAGCCTTCACTGTCCTCAAATGGAGGAAGTTTAGAATAACCAATAGTCTTCCCAGACCTGACTGCCAAGGGTCTTGGTCAGAGAGGTAACCAATTCAATTTTATTTGTATAGCCCTTTTAACAATTGTCATTGTCGCAAAGCAGCTTTACACAATCAAAAGAATTATTTAAGTTTGTATGGAATGTGAATGAACCAAAATGGTCAGATAGTCCCTGATCAGCAAGCCAAGGGTGACGGCGACAGTGGCAAGGAAAAACTCCCTGAGATGGCAATAGGAAGAAACCTTGAGAAGAACCAAACTCAACAGGGAACCCATCCTCATTTGGGTGAAACAGAAAGCGGGAATTGATCTGCATTCATACTGTGTGTTAGGTGGCAGGCAGGTCAGCATAACAATTGATGTTAATATGGAGTCCAGGTAGTTATTGGAGGCTCAGGTAGAAGTGTAGGAAATTCCGGTCCTGAACTATCGAGCGACTGCAGCTAAGTCAAGTCCTCAGAGAAACTGTCAAAATCAGTCGAGGCCAGAACCGTCTTCATGGTAGAGTGAAACCGTCCCCACACACCAGACGCATCCCAACGAGACACACAGGGCAATCAAGAACTCAAGGGTCACTATATCATTATCACTATATCCACCAATCAGGCCTCTGTCCTAGCGTAGCCAGACAGATGCCATTCTTTACTAAGAGGCATATGACATCCTGCTGAGAGTTTGCCAAAAGCACCTGAAGGACTCTTCGACCATCAGAATAAAAATGTTTTGGTCTAATGACACAAACATTTTGCTATTCGCAATCATTAAATCAGGCATTTAATAAATCACCTTATTAAAACCATTCCTGTAGTCAAACACTGTAGTGGCAGCATCATGCTGTGGAGATGTTTTTCTTTGACTGGGAGAGTGAGATTAGTACAAAGGAAAAAGAATAGAGAAAAAATATACAGCAAAATAAAAGCTATTCTGAGTAAAAACCTTTCTCAAGAGTTCTCAAAGGCTAGGGTAATTGTTCAGTTTAACAAGACAATGACCTAAATCATAACACCCAGAACACAGGAGTGGCTTCAGAACAACTTTGTGAAAGTCCTGGAGTGGCCCAGCCAGAGTCTCTAGAGATCCTGAAAATAGCTGCGCTCATCCAACCTGGTTCTGCTTGAACTTTTCAGCCAAGAAGAATGAAAGAATCTTGCAAAAAAAAAAAAAGAAAGAAAAAAGTGACAAGTTTGAAGCATCATTCACAAGCAGACTTGAGGCGATCATTGCCGCCAATGCTGCTTTAACTGAGTTTTAATACTTACAGTACATTAATGAGATATTTTAGTCCTTATTCATTTTTTGTTTTATATAAATAAGAGACTCCAAACACCTTTTAACTTTGTCATTGTGGAATATTGTGTGAAGAATGATGAGAAAAAATAGGATTTAAATTAATTAAATGAGTTTAAAACCTAAAATGTGGAAAACTTGAAAGGGTCTAAAAACTTGAACATGTACAGGTGTAAAGTCTACAAATGTTTGGCGCTGTACTGGAGGGACGGACCTCAACCATTAGGGCAAACTAAATAATATTCCCTTAATAGGTGGTTTTATGATGGTGATAAAGCACTGACTAACATGTTGTTCCGATAGATATTTAATATTTTGAATTAATTTGAATAGATTTTTTTTCTTCTATAATGTGATTTATTTTGAGATATATCCATAGTGGTGGAAACATCCCTAGTCTGTGGGAGATTTAATGGCAAAGCAAATATTTCTTTTTTTATTTGCAGTAACCCAAATATAGCACTTTCTAGCTTTCTTGATATCCCTTCCATCAACTAAAAAAAAAAAAAAAAATTTAACCACCCAACACTTGAAACACACTTAAATGCAACACACTCTATTTGGTTAACTAATTTAAAAGCTGTGTAATGCACTACTAGTATGTGCTACTCGTTCCCAAATCTCTTTGCCTGTTAAATGACACACATGTTCTGGGACAAATATGGATCGATGATGGGTAATATTTTTACAAGTTAAATGAATTAGCTAAATTTCTTAGGTTTGTTTTTGTGGATATTCCACATTATTACATGTTTCTGTAAGGAGTATATGTTCTCTTCAGGATTTCCTCTGAGATTCACAAAACATTTCAATGGGTAAACTAGCTACTTTAAATGTCCTCAGGTTGTGAATGAGTGTGTGCATGGTGGTCCGCGATATTCTGCTGTCCCCTGTATGTGCACGTGCATGTTCATAGAATAGGCTGTGTATCCACCATAACCAGGATAAAGCGTTTAGTAAAGATGCATGAACAACCTGAAAAATATAAATAGACTAAAAACAATAAGGACACATTGTTCTTTCACACTGAGCCTAATTACACTACACTATATTTTCCCTTAACAGCACGCTTGTTGTGTTGTCCCCCCCTCCGTTACTAACAATAAAATAGGCGAGGTGAACACAACTCGCAGCAGAACCTCACACAAAGACGCACTGACGCAATAATGACGTTACATAAAAACACTATCAGGATAGATTAGGGACTATTTCTGTACAGAATCATCTCCTCTAAGTACTTATTCAATTTTCTTTAATCTGTACTGAGTAATGGTGTCATTAGCTAACTAACTAATCTTGTCATATTTTGAGGTTAAATTATTATTAATGATGCCATTTTTAGGCTGGTTGATTAGATTTCCAGGCAGCCAAAAATCAGATGACCTGGGCAGCACACTGAGGATTTTACTAACTCAGTGGAATGGGATCTATAATCTGTCCATGCTGCTGTCTCAACCACCTCCCCTCCCCCCGACCACCCCACAGTTTTCCGATAAATTATTATTATTATTTTTTTACATTTAACATTTTTTTATTAAGTTGTGCAGCTCTAACTCATTGTTAAAAGATTCTTTGCCCAAACCCCATAATTCCTCTACCTTGACAGGTAGACAGGCAGGATTTCCTCTCCAGTTTTTTTGCTGCAGAAGATTCTGCACAGTGTTCCGCAGGCCTCTGCTCGACCAGACTCATAATTTTCCGGAAACTCATTGGCATCAAACATAGGGTTTGACACCATGGTGTCGGTCGACATTTGAGAACCTTTTCTCCTCAATTCAACTCCAGCCTGAGTAGCAAGGGCTGAAAAAAAAAAGAAAACAGCAAGAGAGGCCAAATTTAAATGACAGGTTTTTTTTTTACATCCACTAAAAATGGTCTTAACAGGGATTACAGACAAAGAGAACCAAAAAAAAGATTTTTTTTAAGTTAATATATTTTACTATATATATATATATATATATATATATAGTATCCTGCAACTACAATGCAGGCTACACTGCGTTATAAGGCATTTCATAGTGAATTACCAGTACTAATATTATTCATCTACCTGTTCTACATTTTCTTATATGTATTCAGTCCCATTTCAAATGTCTGTTGTGCTGGTTATTATAGTTCATCTGCTGGTTTATCATCTTTGGATTGCAACTTTGAGAGTGGTTCAAGTCAAACTGGGACTTTTGATTGGGCAAAATAACAATGGTTAAAAGAGTAAAAACTACTTTTATTTCTTTATATAATCCCCCTGCTGCACTAATGTGCTTGTCCCAAAGCTTCACTAGCACTTGGATACCATCAAGTTGTTGTTCCACAAGGTAGTAAGTTTTTTCAGTACGCCAGAGCCATGATTTACGTCTGAAATGCTCAGCTCCCAGGAAATCTTTTAATGACCCAAACATAATGAAATGGCTTGGACCGAGATCAGGACTGTACAGAAGATGTGGCAATAACTCCCAGCCGAGTTCCTGTAATGTGCAAATAGTGTTCGTTGATCATTGTCTGCACAGTTCCCACAGAGAGATGTGCTTCTTCTTGTGGTGACAAATTATCCGTCGATTTTCAAGGATCAGGTGTTCCACTTGCCAAATAAACACAGGAACTAGTCTTTAACAGACATACGGCCTTCTTTAAACATTTGCAAGAGACTTATCGCCGTACTGTCTTTGAAGTCTTCTGTAAATATTAATCAGGTTTTATGCCTCAATTCATGAATAATTTTATCACAAGTCCCAATTTGACTTGAACACCCTTCAAACGTTTCTGCCACATTAACAAGTGCTATGCCATTATTATCTGATAACAGTTCAATGTTTAAATCACATACAGTTCTTGTACAATTATGGTTCTGGATCTTTGGGGGAAAAATCTGATGCAAAGAAAAAAAAGAAATGAAAAGAGAGACAAGCTCTCCTGGTCAGCCTCCCTGTTATTGAACACAGCAGTTCAGAGTTCATGGAAACAAATGAAAACAAAAAGGCAAATCACTCTTGATTAGCACCTTTCCATAACACAGTAAAAGGCACACTATGGCAGAAACAAACTGCACACACATCCACAACATGCAGGAACGTCCATACCAAAAAACGTAACAGGAACTGAAAAATCATAAAATTGTAAATGAAAACACCAGGCGAAACTGAAGACAATGTTGGTTGTTGTGTTTCTTTGGAGGAGATTGGTTAGTAGAGGTCCTTTAGGTGGATGATATGAGTAAACAACAGGTCGTATGATCGTATGTTAATTTACATCCAAAAAAATTATGATAACAAAGAAATACATAAATAAATACTAAAGGATCAATCACAACAAATATTCCCAGGCCTTTGCTGGTGCTTTGATCTAGATATTATTTGACAAAGAAAATTTTTGAATATTTGTTGCATTTGAGCCTGTGACATTTGGGCAGCAGTCAATAAATTTTCCGGACCCCTAATACCAGACTCAAGCAATGAATGATCAAATCTCTTGTCTCAAGAAAACAATACTGCAACGACAACAAAAAGTGACAATGTCAAAGCAAAAGAAACGAGTCAAAAAGGAAAAAAAAATAAATAAATCAACCAAATAATTGCAACTGGGAAAGCTTGTGTTCCTACTTACAAGATTTATAAGAAAGAAGAATTTGGAAAAATGTTGCTGCAAGATAACAGAGATAAAAAATGGAAACAAATCAAAGAACAGCAGTAATAGAGATCCAGAAACTATAAAGAATGTCAAAATGGTGGTTGTTTTCGTTTTGTGTCTTTATCTTTACTTGGATAGTACTAGAGCTAAAGATAGTAGAGTAAAAATAGTGACTAGAACAATTTCAGTTATTCACCATGCATATAGAGAAATGGAACGGAAAGAAAACAAGCAAACACATTGACACTTGGCTACAAATCAAACTAACATTCAGCTCAGAATACTGTTTTAATTATGGTTTTTTTCTTGCTTTTTAAAATCTAATACCACTTCAATTTCCGTTCCACGTGCATGTCATACACTTCAAAAGCAGTTTTCAAGAGTTTTGACCTTTTTTTTTTTATTGTATGGTCACCTTGATTCTGAATTCTACTACAGTTTAATTTTGAAGACATTTATACACTCGACAATGATCACAAATGACATTACGCTCCCCTTGTGCCAATAGCTCTGACTCATCAAGGGACTCTACAGGTGTAAGCTTGTATCTGGCACTAAGAAGTAAGCAGCAGATCACTTAAATCCTGTATGTTGGTTGGGTCCCCATGGATCAGACTTGTTTGACCAGAACTTCCATCAGATTTTTGATTGGATTTTCGTGCTCCTCAAACCATTCCTGAACTATTTTTGCAGCGTGGCAGATTGCATTAACCTGCTAAATGAGGGAATACTGTTGCCATGAATGGGTGAGTTTTCCCAGCAGAATATTGTCCAGAACATCATACTGCCTTCACAGGATCCCCCCAATGCTGGTGCAATCTCTTCCCCAAGTAAGCGATGCACAAGCACTTGAACATCCACATGATTTAAAAGAGAATGTAATTCATCAAACCACCACCTTCTTCAATTGCTCCATGGTCCAGTTCTAATACTCACATAACCATATGTTTTGATGGGGGACAGAAGTCAGCATGGAAACAAGGATTGCCTTTTTTCAGCAACTTGTACTACAGTAGCTTCTCTATTGGATTGGACCAGACATTCTAGATTCTCCCACCATGCTTCTCTGGTACTTGGGCACTGATGAACCTGCCAACAGTTTACCGGTTGCCCTATGTTGGATTACTTTTTGTGGGTACTAACCACTACATACCAGGATCACCTCACAAGACCTGCTTTTTAAGATCCTTTGACCCAGTCATCAAGCCATCACAACTTAGACTAAATAAGAGTCACTCACATCTGCCCATATGTCCTGCCCATTTAACAATACATCAAATCCAAGAACCTCCTGTTCACTTGCTAATATATAATACCCTATGATGGGTAACAAGATACTCAGTGGTGTTCATTTCACCTGCCAGTGATTTTTAAAGATGTGGCTGATCAGGTTATAAATAAGATAAGAAATTTAACATTAAGAGCCCAGGCTGGTGTTAGACTACATCACTAAACTACTACTTCTACTACCATGAATACTAAATATAATCATATCCAAAAGCATTTACTCCAAAAAAAAGGAAAACAATTTATTAAACAATGCTAAAAAAAAATTTAATTCAAAAAACATCTCAAAACATTCCCTAATCCTGGAAGTGACTAAGCTGATAAACGCATGCTTTTGTTTAAGTTGTTTAAGCTTGCAATGTTACACATGTTTGGATGAACAAGCAGCAATTACAAATATTTCTTCCTTCAGGATTTGGTCATTTTGCAATACTCAACCACAAGCATGGGCTTCCTGTGAGACATGTGAATCCTGTTTTCAAACATCTGCTCATGCTGCATCACAGGGCAAAGTAACACACTTAGAGGAGAGAGTTATCTGGCTCTTCCACAAAAACAATTGGATAGCGTCACTTTGCTTGACAGGCCAAAGATAGCTCAGCAAATCTTTTACCCTCTTGGGCTCCTGGCTGTGGATGGGCGTACAGTAGCATCTTCTGGAATCACACTTGTGTCCAAATTAACGTTTGTATATGGTGGCATTTAGAAGCCACCAAATAAACCGTTATCTGAACATAGCCTTGGCAAATGACATCATTTTTTGGACATCATTCAGATCGAGACACCAAATATTTGTAGAGCTGATTTAAATACAAATACATGGAATACAGGTAAAAGCCTTAACAAATCCTGAAAATACAATATTTTTTAATTTTTAAATGTTTGAGAAACAGTTAAAACCTTCCCCAACCTGTACCCACATAGTCAGATTTTTCTCCTATAAAGATTACTAGCAATTTCCCCCATCAACAGTGTTATAACACCACAGCACAGTGATTCGCTACAGAATATTCTGAGCTGATAACTGCTGGAACTGCTTCACAACATTAGTGCTACCTTAATGGCACATATGATCAGACTCCAAATGTAGTACAATCTTGCAGGTAGGAATAGCCTATTTTGTATAAGTAAAATAACATAAATAAATTAGGAAGGGAGATAATGAGAAACGAAAGCAAAAACAAGTGACTGCAATATGTTTTCACAAGTATTAGAGGTCCAACCCGAGGAAACGCCTTACCAGTCACGCTGCTTTCTCTGCTCAGGCCAGAGTGAAGTTTGCAGTGAACCAGTGCAGCATCAAACAGCCACTGGCCAAAAAGGTTTAGCACACTATTGACCTTTGGTCTGGTGGGAGCAGGGAGCGGGCGTGGCTCTGAGCTCGTCTGATTGGGACTGGAAAGTGGAGACGTGGAGGACGGCTGGTGCAGCACTTTGGACTGGCCAGTCTGGAAAGTCAAGTACAAACATTAGACATTTATACAACAGCTGATGCTTCTTACACTGATATGACCATCACTTTGGAGTAGGGTCAATCTGAACTCATCAGATCACATGACCTTTTTCTTTGCTCCAAAGTTCAATCTTTATGCTCCCTCACTATTTGGCCTCACAGCTGTTTAGTGACAATCCTGTGAGTACTTGTTCTGTTATGTGAAAATGCTCTTACTTTCTACATTAAACATAGACAAAGTCGCACATGACAAAATTACATTGACCTTTAGCTTTGATTACAATGCACAATGTGGTGGCAAATTCATGTGTGAAAATGATTCCGCTACCAGAATCACTTTTTAATAATTTCAAAAAGTCAGTAGATCTAGACAACTAGACCTGACCAACTAAAGCAACCTCAGATCATTTCACTGCTCTATGGGGCTCGCCACAGGTATAGAAAGACTATACCATCTCCTGATCTCCTGATGGTATAGTGAGCACTATGCATGATGGGTGCATAGCTAAATGCGCTTCCCTTTTTACCCTGATGTGCCCTAGACTCTGGTATTGAGCGAGTATGGACTGTTCAGACCACTTTTTCCATAACTCTAAAGTCCAATCTTTACGCACCCTAGTCTCACTAACAAATGGTCCTCTTATGTCCTCACAGCTGTTTAGTCCCAATCCTTTGAATTCTCATACTTTCACTATTGAAAATAGCTATGATTTCTACTGTCTTTTTTTTTTTAATCATGCCTCTTTACTAAGCGTTTGAGTAATTTTTCTGACCACAAGGATCAGCACAGTACTTACAGGTTTTCATAAGGTGTTGAACATTTCTTAACTCAATTCCAGAAATTTCAAACCAACATAAACTGTTTTTGGTGCTTAATTTGACCAAATAATTTGACCCTTTTGAAGGCGTGAAACCTTTTTTTTGGCTATGTACCATTTCGATTGGTCAGTATTTCTGACCAATAGAAATGGTACATTTCATTATCATTTCATGCTTTAAATTAATTTTAGTTATTTTAAAATTTGTATTGCTTAATTAAAAACAATAATTTGTTCCTTTAAAAAAACAGTTGCTTTGCAATATTAGCAACAGTTAGCATTAGACTGAAATTGATACCACGGGCTGTCAGTTAGTCTGCATGTTGGCATGGGAACCTGCAGCAATCTAACCAGCTGTGGTAACAGTTTTTGTTGATGGACCAAATAAATGAATGAATTGTATTTGAATTGTCTTAAGTCGTCCTACAAGGCCCGCCCCCAATAACTATGCGGTTTGACTATGCGAGGACCGACACACGGAAAAATGGAAACCTAATTACAGCGCCAAAACTCGCAGTGAAGTATGATGGACAGCACTTACGGCCACCGTGCAAAACCACATAGGTGAGATAGGGGTATTAGTAGTTAACAGATTATGGGCCAAACTTTGCTGAGTGATGAAGGTAGAATAATTATAAAGGTCTTGACTAAAACAACATGCATGAGGAATCACAAATGAGTTTTTATTTTCTGCAATGAAAAAATACTATAACTAGTTACTTTTATCAAAAAGTAATGCTGTAATGTAACTGATAACTTTTTAAAGACAGTAATTTTGTAATGTAATTAGGTAATTTTAAAAGTAACGTCCCCCAACACTGGTTATAAAAATGTTGCTGTACTGTGCTGGTGTTCAGTCCAACAACACTCTTGTTTATGTAATGCTGGCAGGTTCAGAGTTTTTGTAATGTTTCTTTAATGAAACGTACCGTAGAGGCTTTGCTGGTGGTTTTATTAACAACTGTAGGTTTGTGTCTGCGGCTGTGAGGGGGTGTGGTGTTGGTGGTGGTCGGCGGTGGCATGCTTATCCGATTAACAGGAGTAGGTGGAGCGCTGTCCGAGCGAGGTCTTGATATACCTGCAAGAGAAGTGGGGAGACATATGTGTATATATATATATATATACACACACACACACACACACACACACACACACACACATACATACATACATACACATACAGTGAGGTCATTAAGTATTTGACCCCCTGTGATTTTTTAAGTTCTCTTCTTTACAATTTTCAGCACAGGTGCATTTCCACTGGGAGAGACAAAATCTAAAAAGAAAAATCACATTGTATGATTTGTTAACAATTTATTTGTGAATTACTGTGTCAATTAAGTATTTGATCACTTGCTTATCAGCCAAATTTCTGACCCTCAAAGACCAGTTATTTTGCTTTTAAATAGTCCAGCTACACTCTGCTCGTTAATCAAAATTTTTTTTGAGGTCGTTAGCTGTTTGAGGTCGTTAGCTGTCATAAACACTACACATAGACACTTAGTGCACCCCACAATCAGCCAAAGTCTATGTAGATACATGGGGCATCAATGATGCGAAGAATGGTGAAGAATCAGCCCACAACTACACGGGAGGAGCTGGTCAATGCCGTGAAGAGAGCTGGGACCATCCAAGGCTACTATCAGTAATAAACTAAGACATCATGGTTTAAAACCTTGCATCGCACGGAAGGTTCCCCTGCTTAAGTCAGCCCATGTCCAGGCCCATCTGAAGTTTGCCAAGGACCATCTGGACGATCCGGAGGAGTCATGGGAGAAAGTCCTGTGGTCAGATGAGACCAAAGTAGAACTTTTTGATCTTAACTCCATTCGCCGTGCTTGGATAAAGAAGAATAATGAGTATCATCCCAATAATACCATACCTACAGTGAAGCATGGGGCAGGAAGCATCATGCTCTGGGGGTCTTTTTCTGCACAGGGGACAGGACGACTGCGCCGTATTAAGGAGAGGATGAACGGGGCTATGTATTGTGACATATTGGGCAAAAACCTCCTTCCCTTAGTCAGAGCATTAAAGATGGGTCGTGGCTGGGTCTTTCAACATAACAATGACTTAAAGCACACAGCCAGGAAAACCCAGGAGTGGCTCCGTAAGAGCATATGGACTATTTAAAAGCAAAATAACTGGCCTTTGAGGGTCAGAAATCTGGCTGATAAGCAAGTGATTAAATACTTATTTGACACAGTAATTCACAAATAAATTGTTTTAAAAAAAAAATCATACAATGTGATTTCCGAATTTTTCTTTTTTCTTTTTCTGTCTCTCACAGTGGAAATGCACCTATGCAAAAAATTTTAGACCCCCCGCCCCCTCATGATCTCTAAGTAAGAGAACTTGCAAAATTACAGGGTGATCTTTTTGATCTCACTATATATACACACATATACATATATATATATATATATATATATATATATATATATATATATATATATATATATATAAAGACAATGAAAAAATCCCATGAAACCTGAAAGCTTCATGCCTTCCTCACAGACCACACCAAATCAGGATAAGTACAGCGGCTACTTTAGGCCAGGCTTACACATAGAATCAGCAATATAGCATAAACACAACACTTTTATGTTGTATACTACTTTGACTATTGTGTGCACTAGTGTGAAAATTGTGAAAGGTCACTGAACAACGCCAGTAAAGTTTAAATCAAACACCAGGTGGTTTCAGATTTGCTTACTTGGTTTCTACCTGGTTAAAATAATTAATATTTCAGGATAGTCACACAGTAATCAAAGACATGTGCTATAAATTGCATCAATTAAAAAAGAAAAAGAAAAAACATCTATACTAGAGACATCCATGAAGCTGAATGGTAAGTATTGATTGGGTGAGTAGAGTAGATTCAAAGTTATTTGATTTTGCATCCAATCTGCAAAGATTTGTTTCTGATGACATAGTAAAAAGCTCCACATAAATGACCCACGATGCAAAGAAATGCCATTTGGTGCGTAAACCATTAGAAAGGAGACGCTGGAGTACAAATGGAGGGCATTCTTTTCTGAGCCATAAAATTTTGGTTCCCTGTGCCTTTTAAAACATCCATTACAATTCTATGCATAAGATTTTAGGAACGGCTTTTTCATTTAAACGCATGCCAACCCTTTATTTTCCCCACGCTCTGCACCACCTATATGATTTCCACTCATTGCTCTTTTTTTGTTGTTGCATGCAACCTTTTAATCACTCCAAGACCCCTGTGATTTGTCAGGAGCATGTTTTTAAGCAAAGAAATACCATAAGATGGGAGCTTGTCTCGAAACACAGCGACACCTGGGGACAAATGGGATTAAAATCGCTGACAGAGCATAAACGCAGTACACGCAGACACACAACCTTCAAGTTTTTTTTTTCTTATTTTTAAGAAGGATGCAACTTTATAAAAAAAAAAAAAAACTTTTATCTGAATATCATACTGCTCATGACAAAGCTTTTCCCCCCTAGTTTTCCTATGCAAACAGAACAAAATCACAAGAAAAAATGCACTAATACAAAAATCAAATGCATCAAAAATTAGAAACAAATTTTTATGTTTTTCTATTTCGATATTAGTTCTACTACATATTCAACATTACAGTCTCGAAGGAATGCAAGGATACATTTATTCATGCCTTAATGCATCCTTAAAGCTCATCTACACACTATTTGTCCCCCCAAAAAAACAACAATCAGTAGGGATGCGTGTCTAACCCTGTACTTGGTTAGTCACTAGTTGATTAGGTTGGTCAGTTTTAGGATACCTAGAGAAGGAAGTCTGTCTCGAATATATCTCCTAGACAGTGTTGCTCCTGAGAAGAAGAAAAACATGAGGTCCGCTGATGTACGGAGATACACACTGCACGCAACGCACAAAGCAATGAAGTGGCTAATACAAAGCATTAAGCAATTAGTAATTACACCTACAGAGCACACACTGGCAATTAGCCTGAGAAGTAAAGCCTACAGTCCTGCACAGAAACTGAGTCAACCTAAAAGGATTTAGAAGATCGCTATTGACGGCTGGCTGATTTATACTTCTAGCTGATTGTATGTGTAAAGCGCAGCATGCAGTAGTGACAAGCTTTAACAACAAACACTAATCACATTAGACCATTTATTTTTATTGAACACAGGGCTCCTGGCGTCACTGATGGCAATCAGAGTTGTTACTTGTTCTGCGGTTAGTCAAACCAGCCAGTCCTAACCAAATACCCCTAATTAAGTGTTACTGAGTTCTGTTCTGTACAATATGTTTGCGTGAAAAAAGGAATTTTCGATCTAAGTGTGATATTAGTGAACCCCTAGTGCCCAGATTTACATGAAGGAAGTAGAAACAGAAGGTGCACTTTCACTGAGTACCATAAGAGGGCAGAGTTTCATGACTCTTGTTTTTCTTAAAAACTGCCACACCTAGAAGGGGAAAAAGAAGTGGACTTTGGGACAAATTTCCATTATGAAGACGTACTGTAAACTACAACAGAACTACATAAAAAAAAAGAAAAACATTACAAGACTTACATTGTTAAGACCATGGAGGTATAATAGGAGGCATAATTTCATTAAAGCTGTTTCATTCAACAGCACAGTTACTGGCGTAGTTAAAATCATTGTGGCATTAATGTCTATACTATGAAACGTGGCAGTTTTGCAATGTTCAGCAAAATATACAGTGTTTATCAAAGTAATAATCTGATAATAGAATCAATTTAATTTATAAATCATTTTACATTGTGAAGCATTTGCTTATGGAAATAGTTAGATTTAATTACGTAGATTTCATCACTTATAATGCGTGTGTGTTTTATCGTAAACAGCCCAATACCTTTCACAGTGATGAAATTTTGTGTTAATTAAAAAAAAAAAAATACAAATCAAATATAGTTGTTTTTTTAAAACAAATGCGTTCACAGTAGATAACAAATGTTCACAAATTTAATGACTTGTTAATATCAAAAACTGAAAGCTACTATTGCTTTTGATTATACAAATGATCTGATGTCAATTATGCTATTATTACTCCATGGTTAAAACAGTTTTTCTTAAATGGGCAAACATGGTGGGTTTTTAGTGTGATACATTAATAAATATACAGTAGAAACAGTAACTATTACAGGTGCATCAATACCATTTTAGGTCCAAGTTAGAGTAAGTAGTGCTCACAAATTCTGGCGCTGAAATTAATAATTTATGTCAACAATTGATTACTAATTACTAAGTATTAGCTCTGATTATGTTTTCCCAGTTTACATAGGGGCTATTAGTTACCATCTTTATAATGGTAGTGAGTTGATTTTAAATGAAGTTCATGAGTTAACAGTTTTTATCTATGATTGAGTCAGAAAAGCACTACTGTTCAGTATTGTACGTTTCCTCGTTTTCATTGCATTAGAATCCCTTGCTGAAAATGAGTTGATCACCAACAAACTAAGCACTGAGACGCATGCATTTCTGCAGACAAAAAAGGAAAAAGAAGAGCTTTTACCCAGACTTGGCAGAACTAAAATATTCACAGCACCTTAACACTCCTACTGATACGGCTTTGCATGTAGTACTGCACCACACTCTCTATAAAACGTACTGTTATATCCTACAAGATGTTGTATCAAATGACTCATCTTAATATTTTTAAATAGTTAAAATGCCATTGTTAAAGTAAAGATCGTAGCCTTTTTGTGGTACTGATATTCGCACACTTGTGCATGACCACAAATATGAGCATGAGCAAGTATCAGGCTGCCACATGATACTTGTATTGGTATTGATGCATCTGTACATAATGTAGCAGGTATCAAAAACAGTAAGAATCATCACGTTCAAATCCATGATATAATTTCAACCAGTCTCACCTAGGAACGCGTCCACAAGGCAGCTGATGCCCCTCATGGCCCTAAAGAAGATCTGAGGCAGTTGCTTGAGGCAGGGGTGCTGGATCACCTCCTGGGGCACACTGCTGACACCCAGCAGCTGCTCCTGGAACTTGGGAGTGGAGCTCACAATCACAGGGTTACTGAGATCTACTGGATTACTGACGAGAAAGAAAAAGACATCTTCTTACAAGTGTGAAAATCCCAGAGGAAGGAAATTGAAATATTTCCAAATATAAAGTCATACATTTTAAATTTATATATACATTTGTAGGCCTAGTAACTGGTTTAACCTCTTTCCAAATTTCTTTAAAATAATTGTTTGCTCTGGTCTTAATTTATCAAGTTGGATATCCAAATCCAGAAACATTTCATAAATCAGTTTTGGCTTTTGAGCTTTTTTTTTTTTTTTGGATAATAGCTGCATTATCACTCCTGTAATATGTCCCTCATGGAAATAACAACAAAATACTGAGCTCGTGTACTGTTAACATTTTTTTTTTTTATTACTATGGAAGCATTTGTGTCCGACACATGCTTTTTCTCAATTCCCTCCACAGGTTTTTCCTCCGTCCACAACAGTCCTCCGAAGACTTAATTGCTTTCATTAGGGAGAAGGTTAACAAGATCTGCCAATCTTTACCCTTACCTCAGCTCTCATATTACTCCTCATTTCCTAACTTGTACAGTAACTTGTTTTCTTCCTCTTTTTCCAGATGATCGCTTCCTTCCCTTTATCAAATGCAAATTAGTGTCTCATTCATCAAAAGTCATGTACCTACTCCCTTAAAGACAGAGAGGTATGAAAAACCTCATATCATACAAATCTGTAGTTAAATACTAATAAGTGTTTTAAGTCCTATTAAAAAAAAATATATTTATTCTCTTACTCAATATAAACCATCTCCAAGATCCCAACTGGTTTGGTAATTAATGAATGTCTCACTTATCTGCCCTCTCAAACCTTGTAATCACTAGCTTTGTGACTCAAAGACATGCTCATATCATATGTAGCTGTGTACTGGCGTTTCATAAGGCTCAATGCTCAATCCTTATCCATTTTTCTTTTAGACTAGCTCTTTGAATTACACACCATCTTTAAAAGGCTAATTTTACTCATACTATATTTGCTTTTACCAAAAATGCTACTTGTATTTTGACATGTCTGGTAGACATCTCATATATTGCTATAGTGCATGTTCTGATCTAGTTGTTTTCCTTAATCAAAAATCAGCAGGGGTTTTGGACAATCAGATCCTATTTTCATGTTAAAACTATCCTATCCACACAGATTCTACCATTTCGCTAAATGAAAATAGCTCTGGTGTTTTCACACATCCTGTTATGTCCTTATATCTAATCCAGGATTCAGAAACTTGACTTGTCTTCAATTTGCTGTCAGGTTGATTGTTGCTGCGTTTCTCTGGATCCCTCATGTAGCTGCCTGAATTACCATTTAAAACATGATGCTTGTCTGCAAATCAGTGCAATCAGAGCTAGACAAGACCAGCATTCACATACAACTTTTCACTGTACTGGTGCTCACTTGAAAAAAACAACAACTTCAATTTGAACACAGACTGAAAACTAATTCTTGGCGATCTTGTATTAATGAAAGCTTCTGTTTAATCAATGAGAGGAAATGTAATGTTCGGCTCAATACCTAAGCATGTGTAGGAAGCGATACCAAGTCTGTGCTACACAGTCGTTGTCCATTTCCGTAGGTATGAGATTGGCCTCCTCCTCTGGCACTTTAAAAGGAGGGAAAGATGGTCCATATGTGAACCTTAGCAGTCTGAAAAATAACAAAATATTATTACATGAGATAACAAATAATAAATATTCCCATGAAAATTATATCTACCTTCGTACCATAATTCACCATAGACCGACAAGCTATACAGAGGTCTCAGCCGTGCGCCCATGCAGGTCTCACCTTTATATTTTCCCAGCTTAACTGTTATTTATTAAATCCTCTAAAATTATCATTACCTGTTTTAATTATTCTGAGGTGACAGTCTACAGCAAAAATACATCCCACTACATCTCTGCATTTGGGATCGGATTTTTAAGTAAAACATTGACATTTACAATGAACATGATGATGATGATGATGATTAATGATTTTAAGCCATACTGTAGCTGACATCTTCACATTACTTTGATATTCTGTGGCAACACCACAGTATTAGTAATTCAACTTTTTAGCATTTATTTTATCATGTTTTAGTGGTGTAACAGGCTGTAGTTAATCCATAGTGCGAAATTACAATTTACTACGTTGTACATCTGGGTCTTAATTTTAAACTGGTTTTGCACACGCGCCAATTATATTTTTACTGGCCCAAACTCTCACACATGCATAATTTGTATTAAACAGCTTTGTGCTTATAAAAATCCTCCTTAGCAGTTCTAAAAACATTACTCATACTATTAGCCCAATTATATATATATATATATATATATATATATATATATATATATATATACATACATACATACATACAGTAGTTGATCAATTGGAATGGTTATTACCGTCGCGCTCACCGCCGCGTAAAAACGTCAGCGGCCAAAATAAATCAGTTGCATTTCAAAGTCATTCGTAAAATGGCCGCCAGGTGGCGCAAAGTGACATTTTCGCTCGTTGCCGTAAATACAACAGTAACCGTTATACAGCGTATGTCTGTATCGGTTTATTGTTATTTAAGTTCTGGATTATTTCAGGTACTTTAAACACATTGTTGGGTTGCTCATGTTGGCTCATATGAGATGTAGTTTACAAATGAACACCTGGTTGGGTTATTTTGACCCAACAACTGGTTTATTCATTATTCTTTCCTTTCTCCAAATATCAGCCTGCAGAATGTTTGAAATATTACTGTTTATTGTGTTACAGGTGTAGTTTTAAGAGTTGTATAGGCAGGAATCCGTGTGTATACAGCTCAAAACCTCCATCAGTTATTAAAGATAGCGGCTATTTAGAAAACATGCCCAGTGATTTCTGAGCTTCAGGAAATCTCCCGGCGCTCTGCGCATAACACCGGACCAACTCATGTCGGAAAGAATTTATAAACAGTTTCTAAACATGGGCTATTGTTTTTTTACTTATAATATTTGTTAATTTAATTTAAATGAGGTTTGGGCTCAGGACCTCGACTCGGCATCGTGATTCTCCTCTTTAATTTACTCCATAGTTTTAATCAGCGCTCAGCCGCATGCATGAAGTTTTCCAGAGCGCACCGGCAGAAGTAGAATAATGATTATGAACGCGTCGGGAAAACAGCAAGCGGACTGACTCTGACCATTTAAAAAAACGTTTGCGTTCATTTTCTGATGCGCTCAAGTTCACCAAAAACAATACAGAGCAGCGCAGCTTACAACACTTACAAAATCACAACACTTACAAAATCACAACGTTTTTTCGTTATTGTGAGTGCGCTTAAATAAAAGTTGAGTCTTATAAAGGCATGTAGTCTTATATAGTTTTATTATATAGTTTTTGCACATTAATCTGACACAGTTTTTTTAGCCTGTCACGGCGTGCGCCCAAATCAATATCGCTCCTCGCTCACTAGTTAGGCGGCCTCCCCTTCAGACATGCGAAGCAGCGGGACCGCAGAATTACACATGACTGGTGAGCTATCGTTGCTATCGTTGCCCGAGCTTGCACCCAGCGCTATAAAATACTCGGGGTTTGTTGGGCTACAGTGGATTTTACTACGCGCTGTGTATGCAGCGCGAGTGCAACAACGCGGAAGTGCGGCATGCAAGCAGGGCAAATGGAACGCGCCCCAGGGACTTCAAAGGAGCAAGAGGTGGGAGGGGGGCGGTACGGCAATCCGCGGAAAGCAGAGTCAGCGCGAGCAGACGGATGGCCATTGCACTCACACCGCGTAGTAAAATCCACTGTAACCCAACAAACCCCAATCATCACCAGCCGTGCCTTATTCCGTCATGTCATGTGGGCATTATAAGCTTTGTATTAAAAACTTCTAACTAAAAAGTGGCAGCTGGCACGCCTAAAAATAGACGCAGGTTATTTTTTTAATAGTCTAAATAAAAACCCTCCGTTTTAATTTCCTATAATCTAAAAAGCGCTCAACCGCACGCATAGTTTTCCCGAGCGCGAGGAATTTTTTTGTGCTAAATAATGTTTATGCAGTATAAGAATTCCTATTAATCCTGGGTTGTTCTTTTAGTGTCACTATAGTGCTTTACAATGCCAGACAACATTCAAATACAAATTATTCACCCTCCCCAGGTGTGAATCGGCTGTTCTCACCTATACATTCAGAGGAACTGAAATGCACTTCTCCCCACTTTAAAAACCTCTTGAATCTAAGGCTCTTCTGGAGACTTTCAGTGATTTCAATTTGCGTAATTTTAATCTCCTGGATTCTAGATTCTAAAGTTGACATTGTTACCTTTTTTAATCATTGGAATGGAAGAACTTGTTATTTTCCTTATGATAGCATAAATTGCATTGTTTTTAATCAGTCTATACACAATAATATTCTTTGGTATTTTTATTTTTTTTTAAACAGGTATGGGGGCTATCTTGGTTCATTAATCTCCGCGCCTGGTTTAGGTTTAGTATTCAGTGCGCATCTGTTATATTACAACTATCATAACACTCAAATACCTTTTATTGGGGGTTAAATGACTGATGTGCCTAACATTTTTCAGCTGAGCCTTTGTTTCACTGAAAACGACAGCGACACCCCTCTCTTTCTCACACACACACACACACACACAGAGCCGACCAAATCATTAGCACGTCCCTCCCCCAAACAGCACAGACATTTACTTTCTATCCATTTACTTACACCTGAACTGAGTTGTTTGAGTAACATGGGTCGAACCCGTTACAAATCATAACAGTCTCCTGCATTTCATTCTTATAATAACGCAAAAACACAAGCGGGGCTGAATGACCAACATCAGCTGACGCAGTAGAACGTGCTGACAATGTTATAATTTTTATGGTCATTTATTTTAGTTAATAAATCTACTATAAATTTAAAGAACACAAGATATAAGACGACACAAAACCCTACACGCGTCTTTTCTAATTACACGTAATTAGAAAATAAATAATAAATAAAATTTAAAGGCTCACTGTGTTAACATTTATTTGGTTTAAATTTGATCCTAATAAGATTTAATTTAATTTAAATTCTACATTTGTATCGTCATTTTAGTTCTGTGATTATAAATTTGTTTAACTACAATGTTTTACTTGATTTTATCCGCTACTACGTGCAGTTCTAAAACTCTGTGTCTCATTAATCCAGCAGAGAATGAACTAAGGCATGAGGCGTCAGCCTGTAGTTATATAGCGCCACTCAACGGTAAAAGCCAGCAAACGCACAAAGCCAAACGGTACCGCCGAGCGCGGCGACGGTAGGACCTACATTCCGATTGATTAACCACTGTACATACTTTGTTTCACTAAAATCAGCCATATATTTTATGACCATGAAGATAAAAACTATTCCAATTATTATTTCATTTGTTTAAAAAATGAAGGCCCTTACCATCTGTCTTTAAAAAGTAATGAATGATAAAGTAGCTACATGTGTCCACATCATAAAAAAAGAAAAAAAAAATCAACATGCCTCATATAATTATATAAATATTTTAATCTATCCCGCTTACCCTGTACAGAGTCGCGGGGGTCCTGGAGCCTATGCCAGGAGACTTAAGGCACAAGGTGGGGTACACAAGAGAGTGCCAATCCATCGCAGGGCCACACACAAACAAAACGCACACTTTGGAATTCCAATTAATGTAATCTGCATGTCTATGGACAGTGGGAGGAAACCAGGGTATCCAAGGGAAACCCACCAAGCACAGAGGTTACATGCAAACCCCACGCACACAAACCGGAGGCTGGAATTTGAACCCTTGACCTTAGAGGTGCGAGGCCACCTACTACCCACTACAATTCAACAATTAAATATTGAATTTTTATTTAGACTATATCTATTATAATTATTTATTTTAACGAATCATTATATCTCTGGAACTAATTCACACCATATATAACTGCACCTTGAGGTTAGAGCTGCGATGACTTTGCTCCACTGCTCGACCACAGGGGGGTGGTGTCTCCAATTCGCCAGCATCTCTCTGGCAGTCTTCCAGTATGGCGGAGTTGGGAAGCAGCGTGTGCAGGCCAGGAACCAAACTTCAAACAGTACACTGATCAATTTCTCAGCCAGCTTCTCAGCTATGCCACCTGTAGGGGACATGCACAGCCGACTTGTAAACACAAAATCATCGTGTTGTATTGGCTAAACGACATTAAATATTTACAGTACAATAAGCATGAAATACCCTCCTAACTCACACAGCATCAAGCCGTGTGCAAAAACTATAAAAAGCAGGGTATCATGTTTGACAATCTTGAATCACAAAGCAGAAACTGTGCAGCAGTGTTTTGGAATTAAGGGAAAAAAATGAAAGAAAAAAAAAAAAGATGTTGCCATGGCTACAAACCTCCCACAGTGGGTGGGGCTAGCAGCGTGTCGTTGATCCGAAGCAGGAAAAGAAGCAGCACCTCCCATGTCTCTCTGGCCATACAGGAGGAGTCACGGGCGAGTTTCTGCACTGCAGAGAGCACCTGCTGACACAGCTTGAAGTGCATAGGGCTGAAGTGCTCAGGCCTGGGAGGCACACAAACATTTAGTGTCATACATTACATATTTGTGCTAATGAAGCAAATAAGATGAATCACAGTTTGGGGTCAAAACATTATACTGGATGAGCCTTATGTCTTTCCTCAACTTTAAACACATTACACAAAACCCACACATTACACAAAACCCACGCTAGGCACAAACACGTAGCGAACTGAAGAACTACGTCATAACACGATGTTCATGTTCCTATTCTGCAGATTTTAGAAAAATGATTGTAAATAATCAGGGAAGGGCATTATGATTACACTGTCGATAACACACAGCTAAAAGATTTTTGTTAGTTAAAATTTACAGCCGTGAGGACTAGAAAAAGCCGAACCTGATCATAGGCCTGTGTGCATTCAGGCTGACATTAGTATACATTCACAGCCTGAAATATATCAGTCGCTCAGATTGGAAATATTAAGTTCAGATAAAATGCAGGAATTATTTATTTTTCAGTTATAGTTTGGAAAGAACATAACAGGCTGTAATAATTTGCTTAAACCTAATGCAAACAAGGTCTGCAGATCATTTCCATACAATGCTTATATAATTATTTGCTTGCAAACAAAACATATTTATTCAGTCGGTGACTGAGTAGGTGCTGGTCGCTGCTTTTCATTTCAATTATTATCCAACTTTGATTTTATGCAGGTGTGCGTTACATGTTGACCCACTTGTATAAAAATCTTTGAACTGTCTACTTCTTCCAGTAATTTATGTACATGTTGAACCTGGACCTAAGTCATTGAACCAGTAACTCACAAAGGAGTCTCATCTAACTTTCAAGAAATTAGTGTTTGAGTTTTGACTATGATGAAGTTTAGTGAGTGCTGTTTGGTGTCCATTACTCTTAACTAGAGATTTGCAACAAGTGTCTACACTGACCTCGGTGCAAAAATGAAAAAATTTTTTCTAAACACAGACAATATAGACATAAACTGAGATTATAATCAGTTTTAAAAAAAAATCACAGAGATGGAAGCATGTTTATGACATATATAGAGAATTGGTTTTTTTTTTTTTTTTTTTGTGATTATGCACTACATCCAGCTCATTTAACTAACATTTAACTGGGTCAGATGACAATAACATGTACCCAGATTATATCTGCTATAAACTCAACAACTTATTTAATATTAAAGCAAACTGATGTGTAAATTAATGAGCGAAAGAACCTAAAGAATTCATTTAAAGGGGATATATTATGCAAAATTAGTCAATCAAATAGGTCTGCAGTGTTCAACAAACATGAGAAAAATACCTTCCCTGCTTTTTGGCCCATTTCTATTTTTGTATTGGCAGGGGTTTAAACAAGATTAAATTTCCCCTTAATAGGACCGCAACTTCAACTAAGACCTTAACTAAGTAGAAGCTTTTACATAGACACTAAAAGGGTGTGTTTAGAAAAATGCCTTATGTGAGGAGTATTTCAACTATAGCATTAACAGACTCACTTTAGGGGAGCTCTAAGACCTATGGTAATTCTTATAGAGATAGTAACATATTGGATTGTGCCAAATGGCTTGAGTCATTAAGAGTACTCTAGTTAATTAAACCCTAGTAATGATTCTTTAAAAATTAAATATCTTAGTATTTGATCTTGCTAGTAAAGATGAAATTAATCATACAAAGTTTATAGCCCTTTTTTTTTTATCATGCATGTTATTACCTTGGCAGGAAGAGGTTATAAAGATGTTTGAGGATCGTCTGGACATAAAGGTTGGGCTCTTTAATGATGGGTTGGGGTATGGAGTCTCGTGGCGACACAAGTGCCATGATCCAGTCCGTGTAGACGTCCACACACAGCTTAAGGGTTTCTACATCCGAAGGAAGAGTCAGACCGTAGCATATTACCTCCATAGTCCATTTCACCTGAGGATGATCACAAGATCAAGAGAAAGATTAGGGACGTTTCCACACACCATTTATTAAAAAAACAAGGTCATAAATTGTAATGAAACAGCAAATGAAACATTTAATTATGTTTAAAGTTAATTTAGTATGACCATGTTTCCTGCACTGTAGCTTTTGCAATGTTTTTTTTTTTATTAAAAGGTACACATTTCAATTTAAATAAAAAATAAAAAAAACACTTCAGTAATTTAATCTCAAAATTCTTTCCAAAGATGCACATTTGATTCAGCTATTTCCAGAGAATGAGAGTTGCATTTGTTACCAAATATTAAATGGATTTGTCTCAGTGGGACTGGGACGCTTCACTGGACTATGGAATGCATTTTAGCATGGGATGAAGGCTGGAAAATTTGGCCCTTAGATTGTACTCGCATTCAAGATGAAAAGCTTCACAGTCTCTTCAGGAAAAAAAATTATAATGACTTTATAATTGTAATGTACTTATATACTTATAAGACAGACATGGAAAACTCTGAACTATCCCTCGGAGTTCTACTGCACAATCATAGATATATACTTTATGTGTGTAAGAAAAAAAAATACATTTTCTTAACCAAACATTCTTGCATTACTTTATTTTTTTTTTTAGGTTTTTATATTACATTATAACATATCACAAACTGAGAAATGTAACTGCTAAGTACTTAGCAGATTTAAAATACAAAATAAGCAGATTTGCCCATACTGTCTGAATTAATCGATAATAAATGTCGGTTAATCAATATTAATATCTTGTTGTATAAAAGCAATATCAGCCTCAATATAGTGCCGTTATACTGTAACATACTCCTGATGTTCAATAAAACTGCACTCCTGCTTGTGTGGTAACACTTGATTAAACTGTAAAAAAAAAGTTCTTCTACTGTTCCAGGTAAAATTCTTTTATGGCATCTAAACGAATCGCTGAAATCTTTTTGAAGTAACGAAGAGAAAACAAGAGACATGATTACTGCTCTACTTAAAAGCTGAAATTTCTCACCCATATGTTTCTGTCCAATACATTTGTCTCCTCTTCATTATTCGACAGATATTTAAAAATATTTTTAAATATTTTAGACAGTTTAGAATGTTTCATAAACCAGCATTCTACCTTAAACGCTGGCCTTATAATACAGTCGTGGCCAAAAGTTTTGAGAATGACACAAATATTACTTTTCACAAAGTTTGCTGCTAAACTGCTTTTAGATCTTTGTTTCAGTTGTTTCTGTGATGTACTAAAATATAATTACAAGCACTTCATACCTTCAAGGCTTTTATCGACAATTACATTACATTTATGTAAAGAGTCAGTATTTGCAGTGTTGGCCCTTCTTTTTCAGGACCTCTGCAATGTGACTGGGCATGCTCTCAATCAAGTTCTGGGCCAAATCCTGACTGATAGCAACCCATTATTTTATAATCACTTCCTGGAGTTTGTCAGAATTAGTAGGTTTTTTTTGTCCACCCGCCTCCTGAGGACTGACCACAAGTTCTCAATGGGATTAGGATCTGCAGAGTTTCCAGGCCATGGACCCAAAATTTCAAAGTTTTGGTCCCCGAGCCACTTGGTTATCACTTTTGCCTTATGGCACGGTGCTCCATCGTGCTGGAAAATGCACCAAATTCTTCACAAACTGTTGTTGAATTGTTGGAAGAAGTTACTGTTAGAGGGTGTTTTGGTACCATTCTTTATTCATGGCTGTGTTTTGGGGCAAAATTGTGAGTGAGCCCACTCCCTTGGATGAGAAGCAACCCCACACATGAATGGTCTCAGGATGCTTTACTGTTGGCATGACACAGGACTGATGGTAGCGCTCACCTTTTCTTCTCCGGACGAGCCTTTTTCCAGATGCCTCAAACAATGGGAAAGAGGGTTTATCTGAGAATATGACTTTGCCCCAGTCCTCAACAATCCATTCAGTAAACTTTCTGCAGAAGATCAATCTGTCCCTGATGTTTTTTTTCTGAAGAGAAGTGGCTTCTTTGCTGCCCTTCTTGACACCAAGGCCATCTCCCAAAAGTCTTCGCCTCACTGTGCGTGCAGATGCGCTCACACCTGCCTGCTGCCATTCCTGAGCCAGCTCTGAAGTTCTTGATGATCCTTTAAATTGTTGATTTAGGTGCAATCTTAGTAGCCACAATATCCTTGCCTGTGAAGCCATTTTTATGCAACGCAATGATGGCTGCACGCCATTTCTCGGCAGGTCACCATGGTTAACAATGGAAGAACAATGATTTTAAGCATCACCCTCCTTTTAACATGTCAAGTCTGCCATTCTAACCCAATCAGCCTGACATAATGATCTCCAGCCTTGTGCTCGTCAACATTCTCATCTGAGTTAACAAGACGATTACTGAAATGATCTCAGCAGGTCCTTTAATGACAGCAATGATATGCAGTGGAAAGGTTATTTTGGGATTAAGTTACTTTTCATGGCAAAGAAGGACTATGCAATTAATCTGATCACTCTTCATAACATTCTGGAGTATATGCAAATTGCTATTATAAAAACTTAAGCAGCAACTTTTCCAATTTCCAATATTTATGTATTTCTCAAAATTTTTGGCCACGACTGTACAGTTTCATTTAAAAGAAAAATAATAAAGCTTATCCACTTCCTTCCAAGCTCAAACCATTTTCACAAACACTGGTGGCTTTCGTATGGATTTGCATTTTATACCTCGTCTGTCTGTCAGGAATCTCACTCAAGTTTGTTGTTGTTAGAAAGTTTCAGGCTGTTTAATTCGCTAGCAGGTCTAGTACACCTAACCTAGAATGCCACAAAGTGCAGTACAGTATAGACATAAACAGGGTACAGAGTCTCAAGCCTGTATTTCCTGATGCTGAACACATCATTGTGCAGTTTTACTATTTTGTTCCTTTACATTGGAACTGTCAGTAATGTAGTACCATTGGGTGGATTTTATATAGATTAAAAATAAAGTGAGTCCAGGTTATTGTTTAAACACAGCTATAAAGTAGCACAAGCTCATGGTCATTAAGCTGGAGAGGGTTTATTCGTTAACATAACTAATTAACTATCCTAGGCCAATAATAGGGCAGAGGTAGCACAGCGACTTAAAGGTCCTACACATCATATTTTTCATTAAATGTTAATATGATCTTTAGGGTCCTAATGAAAAGTTTGTATTATACGTTAATTAAAAATTCAAAAGGATTGTGTAAAAAAAACACTACTTTTACCTGGTAAAAACTAGCTCTGTTCTCAGCAACCTGTTTCAGTACATGCTAATTTAAATGCTCATGACCTCTGCTGCCTCATGACCTCCGCTGCCGCGAGCAACAACAACAAAAAGCGGAAAAACCTCCCCGAGAGAGATACGGACGCGATGTGTTTACTGATGTGTTTACATGACTTCTTAATCTTCGACAGACATCGTTATAAACCATCTAACGTTACAAAGGTAAGCATAACATAGTTTTCCGACTACGTACACAGTTTGCAACTAGACAGTCACCTTAATGCATTGTTTATTATAAACGGGGGATTAGGGATTATATAGAGACGGATGTACATAGAGAAGAAGCCATAACCATGTTCTATGAGAGTATAAGTTAACTTACACTCCGCATTCATCGTGATTATTAGAAAAGGCGATCTGCAAAGAGTCATAGTAAAATAAATTACACTCACCGAGCCTGGTGAAGATGAAGCAGGAACACGAAGCGTTAGTACAGATCCATTTTTAGGAGCAGCTTCCTAGTAAAACCTGCTTCATATTGACCCGCGTTTATAAAGCAGTCTGGTGAAAAATGATTATCGCAAACATGAACGCATTTAGGTAAATCGGCGGGGACGTTAGCTTTAAAAACTAAATTCAGCCACTGCCTCCTCAGTGGCTCAGATACCTAACCCTAGGTAGGTACCCTAGGTCACTAACCCTAGGTAGTGAATGACGACTGCTATGTTCGCTATTACACCCAACAACTGTACACCACACCCGCTTAGGCAACATTTTGCTCCAGCGGCGAAAAACAATGGCCGACAGCTTCTTCTCACTCGGGGCGGGTCTTTGCTAAAACACCAGTGTCAATCAACTTGTGTAGGAGCGGCCTCTGTCGGTTTGGCGTCACATCGACAGGCATTTGTGATTGGCCTGATTTCAGAAGGGGGATGTTACTGTAATAAACGAAAAGAAAACCACTGGGCGGCTCTTTATCATCGTAGAGTGGTTGTGTACGCACTCTCCTAACACACGGTTCAGTCCAAACAGCTTAAAATAGTGCATGTAGTGCTGTATGACCCCTTTAAGGCTCTGGGTTACTGAGTAGAAGGTCGGTGGTTCAAGCCCCAGTTCCACCAGGCTGCCATTGTGGGCCCCTGGGCAAGGCCCTTAACCCTGTCTGCTCCAGGAGCACTATATTATGTTGACTCTGCTCTCTGACCCCAGCCCCAGGCTAGGACATGCAAATAAAAAAATAAAGTAATGTATATGTGTCAAAGGTTTAACTTAATGGTTACTCATTTCCAACAAAACACCTTGTGCATGCACTAAAAAAAAATACACAGGACACTATGTCTGTTGCCATGTTAATGACATTTTAAAGTATTTTAAATAGAAATTCTGATTCAAAATACAATATTAGTCAATTTTTTGACATTTTAATGGGTCTCCACTGTGCGTTCACAAACAACAACTAAAATTCTTCGGGGGGGAAAAAAATCTTTTTGCCCTTTTTTAGATTTTGTACTGACCAGAGCTTAAACAAAGGTAAACAGATTTCCCCCTAATATGATCTCATTTACAGATTGATGAGTCCCCAAGGAGAGCCTTCAGGCCTTCCACAACCCTAAACAGGTTAAACAGTATAGAGAATGAGTGCGTGATAGTGAGTGACCTCATAAGGAGTTACCCTCCCCCACCATGTCGTTTTTTTAGCTCTGCTGTTTTCTCTGGGCTGTGTCTCAGTAGTAGCTAATTTACATAGACACTGAACTGGTACATTCAAAGGAGTGAAACAGGGGGATGTTAAGGTATTATTAAAATGCATTATCTAAATAATATTTCAAGCTGAAGCATTAACACACACTTGTGGTATTGCTACACTTTAACAGACCTGATACGAGTACCCAGTAGCCTCTGAGGTTGCTTGTGTTGGCTGCAAGCTGTGAAACATCTGGGACCTCAAATCTACTTAAAAATGTCATTTAAGTATTTACAGCATCACTTCACCACTGTAGTGTTCATTAAGCACATTAAATGGGAACATATGCCGTCACGATATCGATGTGATTATAACAGAAGATCACGTGTGGTATATACTTTATACCACTAATGAATAGCTAAAAAGTCCCTGACCTAAAAACGGTGCCTACAAAGAAAAGCACCGTGAGTATGTTCCTGGCACTGACTTGCATTACCCAAATAGCTTGAAGCCTGTGTGGAAGCTCAGGGGGTGGAGACAATCGATAAGGATCAGGTCCAGAGAAGGACCGAAGGGAATTCGCAGGATATCCTTCTACTGTTATCAGGCTGCACAGAAGCCTGCAGGAACCGCAAATACAATATAACAGATGGGGAAGTTAAACCTCCAAAACATGAAGTGAAACACACACACACACACACACACACACACACACACACACTAAAGGGTCAGAATTTGCAATACCACGCTTCCTACAAATAAGAAAATTATTTTTTTTTAAGCCTTTACATTAACTAATACATGACAAAAAAAATCAGCAGGAGTAACAAGCTCGAAGAATCTTCCGTGCACATTCTATGAACATTTCCAAGGCAAAATTATGTAAATACAACACACAAAGGTTCATCCTGACAGGATACCAAATGCCTTTACCAAAATAGTTCCTGCATAGCCTGTAGTGTTCACAACCGTGCACAAAAATACACAGATAGATGACAAATTAACTGGGAGGAAAAAAGCAAAGTAAATTATTTGGCCATTGCGAGATGAGAGTCAGCTTCAGCACACAATGGTATAAACTGTACAAGTCTCTGGAGTTGCACCAAAACAATGATCACCACGTTGCTGTCTAAAAGCCTTGACAGAGAAAGGGCAAATGGCTTTAAACTTTGCGGTAAATTCAATTAGGTTTGTAATGAAGTATTGGGACATATATTTAGAATTAAAGCTTAAATTTTCCAATATTTCCATCAAGATATGTTGCAACCAGGTTTTGGATGAGCAAGAGAATTGGAGCAGACAGCGGGGGAAAAATGCTTTGTGCTTGCGATACCCCTTGTATCAAGCCAGTGACTCTTCACCATCACCAAACTGGTACATTCTGTTTTTCATGCTGCTTTTACAGGTTTGTTCCATAACCTCTTTCTTTTCACATGGGGGCTTCTTCCTACAGCGCCCTCTGCAGAAGGGAAAATGTACACTTAATTGTGTTACTGTGATAGCCAGTCTAAACCTTTCCATGCGTTTCATTGGCAGTGTGTTTTGGCTCATGGGTTTGCTGCATGATGAATTTTCTTCCAATTAGATTAGATGCATCTGGCAGACAAAATTACTCTAGATGTCTGAACTCATCCTGCTGGATTACATCATCAGTAAAGATTAAGGAGCCCTTTCCAGATAAAGCCATGCATCCATGACACAACCTCCACTGTGCTTGAACAATGAGCTTGTTTTTTTGTTTGTGTGTTTTTTTTTAGATCATTAGCAGATCCTTTCTTTCAACACAGCTTGGTTTACTTTGGAACAGATTAATCTTTGTTGAAAAATTTCAGTGGTTCATCCCTGTGTTTATTGCGAATTTCAACTTTGCCTTTAGATTCAGTGGATTGTGATGCCATCACCCTGTGGGGGATGTTGGTGAGGTTTTGGGATTTTACTTCCAACCTCAAATATTCTTCATGTCATCAACTGCTGTTGCCAACCATTTCAATGTGTGGCTGTTAGTGCGTCAGGCTTGTTAGTCAAAATCTTCAGTCTGGATGCAGACCCTATTTTAAAAAACAAGTACAGAATTGTTAAAAATACTTTTCAATACACTTTGTCCCTTCCCCAGAAGTAAATCTTAATCCTTATAGGGCTGCTTACAGGGGACCAAAATAGTGAGTGTTCAATGGAGCAAGATCGGGACCATAGGGAGGATGCTAAAACACTTCATTGTCATGCAAGATCATGACATCCTTGTATAGCGGTCCTCTGCATTTAATCCAAAGTTTAGCCTTCAGCTCTTCAATAAGCAGCTCACTGTAATGAGCACTGTTCATCATTGAACCTTTTTTCCTGGTAATGTAAATAATGGAACTCTTAAATATCCCAGAGAAATGTAAGCATCAGTTTTACAGCTAATAGATGACTTTTGAACTTTTTCTTGGTCGGCGATTAAGGATGTTCCATTTCATACTCTGCCGTTTACTCTCAGGTTCATAATGATGAATCAACGAAACTAAGAAACTTTCACCTTTCTTAGAGTATCAATATCCACGCGCTTCTGGGTATGCTCTATCGTGAGTTGTTTCGGCACCAGTTACACCGGCAGATCAAATAATTTTTTTTTTATTCCACCGCACACTGCTCTTCTCTCATGCAAATCACAAGTGGGGCATCCATTTTTGCTCGCACTGCAGTTCTGCAGTTACAGAAGAACTGATGTAACACATTCACACCTGCACAGCAGTGACTAGGGAGTAGCCTTAAACAGAAAGTACTCATAACACTTAAGTGGAAAGAAGTTTTAACTTGGGCTGGGTATCGAGTTCGATACTTTTGAAGCACCGACCGAATCGTCTCGATACTTTCGAGTATCGAAAAAATCATTTTCGTTCGGTGCCAAATTTCGATACCCAAAAGTATAATCTTGTCATCGTCAGTGAGCTACAAAAAGTGCGGCATCCTTAATGTGCCCGGATCAAATGCTGGTGATTGGCTGCTGCGAGACTGCCTTGAAAATCATTAGTTTACAGCGGTTACGCCCACTCGCCCAGAACTTGTCAAATGTGAGGCTGTAATGCACACTACACTTTAAACCGTAGCAAAAAATTTTACGCAAACGATGTTTAAGCGATCAAAAGTATGGCTACATTATGCCAAGATTGACGGCAACAGCGTGCGATGCAATATTTGTAAAAAGGTTATCGCGTCCAAGACTGGCAACACGTCAAATATGATGAAACACCTGACAGTACACGGAATTAATTTGCGAGCAGAAAGTTGCTCCGTGTTTGAGTGCAAGAAGATCACGCCGGTGCAGTCATCATCATCCTCTCAGTATTTTCCTGACTCGGGGCCTCCAACAACATGCCCACCACAAGCGTCGTCCTCCGTGACTGATGAGGATAACGGCGCGATGACTGGGGCTCCGACAGGTAAACCGACATACACAATCGGCTAACTTTTAGCGCTTCATGCTTGTGTACCGTTAAAGTTAAGTTTAAGTTTGTGCGGGGTCACTTTAATAAATCATTTTTACCTTATGCAACGTTATGTACTGTTTGATGGCTTTAAATACGTAGCTATGTTGATGCTAAAATGCTTTAGTGATTCTTAAAAGGTTAGTTCACTGAAAAAAATGAAAATTCTGTCTCTAATTACTCACCCTAAGGTTGTTCCAAACCCATAAGACCTTTGTTTATCTTTAGAACAAAAATTAAAATAATTTGGATTTAATTCAAGAGCTTTCTGATCCTCTCATAGATTTACTGGATATGCATTTTTCAATGCCCAGAAAGGAACCAAAAACATCAAAATAAGTCCATGTGATATCAGTGGTTCAATCAAAATTATAAGAAGCTGTGAGAATACTTCTGTGTACAAAAAACAAAAATAACTTTATTCAATGATTTATCTATGGGAGGATCAGAATGCTCTTGGATTAAGTCCAAAATATCTTCATTTATAGATAATTAATAAAAGAATTTTCATTTTTGGGTGAACTAAACCTTTAAGCGACAGTGAGCCTCACAAATACTTAAAACTGATTGAACTTTATTAAAACTGTTTACACTGATCTATTATGTTAATTACACTTTGTTCATTTTGTGCCTTTGTTTACTGGTCTTAGAGATAAGCCTGCTGTGAAAAGTGTCACAAACATCCTGAAAAATAAAACCAAAGTTTCTCAGAGATTATGTGTATTATGTAATCTTTTTAAAATATTTTTCTTAAATAAAAGTATCGAAAAAAGTATCGTTCGGAACCGGTATCGAATTCAGGGTATCGGTATCGGTAATTTTGGAACGATACCCAGCCCTAGTTTTAACATAACCAGAGTGCGGTTAATTTTCGACTCACACTCGTACCTTGGTAAATTTCTTTTGTTTTTCAAGACATGCCAAATTGGTATATTGGCTATTCCTATTGCTTGCTTGGTGAAGTAAATTTACTCATCCAGTTGCCTGATTGGGCATAGGAATTATAATTGGTAACAAACCGCAGGATGTTCCGTCCCTTGTGAAATGTCTTGATAATGGCATGTGCGAGGAGTGACAACAAAACAGGCTATTATTTATTAATTATTATTGACAGGTGTAAGGTTTGGTCGCAGCACCAGAGTGCGACATAACAGAAACAGTGTTTAGATGGTAAAGGAAAATCTTGATAAAATTCATCAGGTCAGCTCACCAGTATGGCACTTTATTTATACATTTTCTTATTACGTCTGTCCAGTAAACATAATTGCATGTAAACGGTCACAGCACTTCCTGTTACTTCCTGAAGCACAGTTGAGCTGAGAATGCAAAATATGATGCCGTCCAGTAAAGATAACGGCTGTAAACACAACCAGTTTGTTTCGCCCTTTAAAATCTGCCATCCAGCTGAACACTCATAAGTGTTAAGTGTAGTAAAGTGCCATCAGACAGCCATCAAGCAGAGGAGCTTCGTCTAAACAACAGTCTACTGAGTTGACTTTAGCTGCCATTACCCCATATGTAAAAGTGGGATTGGCATCCGTCCCTCACTACAAAAGCATTCTGTTTACATAAAAAAAAATTACAGCCAAAAAGAATTATACACACATCAGAAAAAGGTGATGTATATTATATTAATATACCATTAATAACTAAAATATAATATTAATTATTAATATTATCAAAATATTATGCATCAACATACAGTTTATAGCCATAAATTTAGAAAAACAATTTTTTATTTTAATTTCTTTGCCTATAGTATTTTGTTTGACTAATTCTGTAATATTATATATATATATATATATATATATACACACACATACAGTGGGGCAAAAAAAGTATTTAGTCAGCCACCAGTTGTGTAAGTTCTCCCACTTACAGTGCATCCGAAAAGTATTCACTTTTTCACATTTTATGTCACACCCTTATTCTAAAATGGATTAAATTCATTATTCATTACTATAGAATTTTACACACAACACCCCATAATGACAACATGATAACAGTTTACTTGAGGTTTTTGCAAATTTATTAAAAATAAAAAAATTGGAAAGCACATGTACATAAGTATTCACAGCCTTTGCCATGAAGCCCAAAATTGAGCTTAGACGCATCCTGTTTCCCCTGATCATCCTTGAGATGGTAATCTACCAATCAGGCCTATATGGCAAAGTGGCCAGAGAGTCTCATCAGACCTGAGAATTTTGTTTCTCATGGTCTGAGAGTCCTTCAGGTGTCTTTTGGCAAACTCCAGGCGGGCTGCCATGTGCCTTTTACTAAGGAGTGGCTTCCGTTTGGCCACTCTACCATATAGTGGCTTCGTAAGAAGCAGTTCAAGGTCCTGGAGTGGCCTAGCCAGTCTCCATATCTCAACCCCATAGAAAATCGTTGGAGGGAGTTGAAAGTCCGTGTTGCCCAGTGACAGCCCCAAAACATCACTGCTTTAGAGGAGATCTGCATGGAGGAATGGGCCAAAATACCAGCAACAGTGTGGAAAACCTTGTGAAGAATTACAGAAAACGTTTGACTTCTGTCATTGCCAACAAAGGGTAGATAAAGTATTGAGATAAAATTTTGTTATTGAACAAATACTTATTTTCCACCATAATTTGCAAATAAATTATTTAAATATCCTATAATGTGATTTTCTGGATTTCTTTCTTATTTTGTCTCTTATAGTTGAGGTATACCCACGATGAAAATTACAGGACTCTCATCTTTTAGAATGCTATCATTTATGTAAAATTTCATCACAAGTCCTGATTTGACCTGAACGCTCCATCTAAACAAGTCAATACCATGTTTATCCATAGTGCAATATGTTAAGTTCTTGTGGAACTAAATTGAGCCATCAGAGCCAAAAGGTGTTATTTTGAGCCTAGGTGCAATCCGTGCTCTCTTGAAACATCTTGGAATAAATTGCACATTGCAGACAGAACTCTGAATGAAGGTGACAACAACTGGTAGTTCACTCAAAACCTAAAAGCATGGTACAGAGCAGTCTGCACAAGCCGGCAGCACAAACGCTTAAAACATACCCTTCTGTTCGGTACATTCAGTGGCTGATGTTAAAGATTACAATTCATGAAAAAAGCTTGATATCATTTCAATGCAGTGGTAAAGTACTGTACATGCAGCAATTTCATAGTTTAATAAGGCGAGTAAATTTACTCAGTTTCATTGTTGCACTGTTAAGATTAATGAGGTAAAGTCGGTGTGTAATAGCTATGCATAAACAGAGACAGAGATTCAAAGTTATAAATGTGGGTTTTAATCATTTATAGCAACTTTTAACACCGTCGAGTGTTAGAAGAACCGCACGGTTGTACCTCTTTATCTGTCTTGAGGAGGCACTCGGAGGCAGAAGCTCCCAGGGTGGCACCCAGCGGGCGAACCACCGCGTTGGCAACATCACGGCCCACGCCAGGCGGGTACGAGTGCAGGACGCTGACGTGACCCTGATCGCTCTGCACCACCAGGTGCAAAGACCTCCATTCTGAGTACATGGCTAAGACTTCTACTGCATCCAGCTGAGCTCTGAGGAAACAAGCAACAAGGAAAGACGTTCAAATGACTTTTGCATCTACCGATGGCAGAACAATATACAATAATTCCCAGTTCATTACCAAGAAGAACTGACACTTGTTTTTTAACTAGAATTTAGAACAAAGTTTGTGTACACGTCAACAAGTTTTAAAAATTAGCAGTTTTGGTCATTTACCCACTACCTTCAAAACTATTTATAACACCAAGTGGTTTTCTGTATTTACAGGAAAAATACACAGCCAAAAATACATAATTCAGATAAAAATAAATAAATCAACCACTGATTATCCGATATGTGCAAGGAAGAAACGCGCTCTGAATAAGATCCATTCCAGTGCATCATAGGGCACCAGACATGCTCATTTTACACACTCTTTCACAGCCAGTTGTTCCACCCTCTGGTTTGTTTATGCTAAGTGGGAGGAAACTGGAAAACCCTGAGGAAGTCGATTCATGCAAAAACGACAGAAATCTGAGCTTAGGCAAAAAGAGATCGTGGACCTTACTGGCGGCAAAGATAACAGCTGCAGTAAGCAAAAACATATACACATATGAGAGTGAAGGAATAGATGTACACAAAAAAAAGTCATAAATGAACCATCAACCATGAAATGTTCCATCAAATACTTTTCAGTTCATGATTTAGCCACTTTACTGGTGCCACAATAAAATGGATAATCATTTATTTTTTCCACATTATGGCAACACAATGATTACACATCCAAACATTTAACAATCGCTGTAAAATGTCACAATCAACTCTGTCCAAACGGCTGTGTGTTTCTGAGTGGAGAGTCAGACGAAGGAGGGACGTAGACTACATAAAACACTACAGTGACACTGCTGACACTTTCCAGACTACTTCAAGACTTTATTTCCTCTTCTCCACACTGTTAATCATGCAACTGCTCTAAATAGGCTGGAGTCAAATCAGATTCACAAGCTGTGAATACTTCTTGTATGCGCTATGGCTGCCTGGGAAAACCACAAAGCATCGTTCAGTGCTGCTGTTAAACAATATAGAGTACAGTGCAAAAGTACAGTAACTGTACATGAGCAGTTAAGGAGGAATGTTTTTGTTTCTTAAGCCACACAGCGACCTATGAATCATTCAAGCAAAAAAAAAAAAAAAAACTAAGGTGATGACAGATAATCAGGTCAATGATTGGTATGCGTCTGATGCTGAGTGGATGAAATAGATGAGAGGGAAAATGAAGTTGCTGCTGAGGTTGTTGCATAAACAACCAAATTTTTTAATTGTATCTTTGCTGCCGGTCACAATAAAACATTTGTTCCCGTTTCTTTCATTTATTCTCCCCCACTTGCTCATTGTCTATACCGCTTTATCCTGTATACAAGGTCGCGGGCGGCCACGAACCCTATCTCAGGAGATCTAGGGTATGAGGAGGGGTTCACCATGAACATGATTTCAATCCATCGCAATTCATTTATTTTCACACTACAGGGCAATTTGGGAACACTGATTAAACTAATTTGGATGTCTGTGGACTGTTGGAGAAAAACGGAGAGCCCAGAGGAAACCCACCAAGCCTGGGGAGACCACGCAAACAGACCCACATCAATCCCCGACCCAGGAGGTGCAGGGCGACAGCGCTAACCACTACGCTATTGTGCCACCTTAATTTATTCTACATTATTTAATTAAACTTAACATGAAGAGGGGTGGCTCAGGACTTTTGCACAGTGCTTCAGATGATTAAGCACATAAATATTAAGCTGTAAACTGATCAGAGATGTGTGATTTATTAGAAAATCAGCTTTATATTATGTCAACCTTTTGACTAACTGACTTAAGTCATTGCCTGGTCCAATACAGGGAAGTAGTTAAATAAGATAATACATTTTACCAAATGGCAACCAGCAGGAATCAATTGTTTTGTTTGGAAGTGACTGTTTAATATGGTGGACAGCGAAATAGCTGGAGCTTTATTTTAGAATCCTAGTTTTTAATTACAACTCATGATACACAACAGTCGGTTATTACTTTAAGACATGAAGGTCAGCTGTTCTGTAACAGTTCTTGCAAGGAAAGTATTGTCAACTGCATTTGCAAAACCCATCAAGCACCATGATGAAACTATCTCTCATAAAGTTCTTTGCAGGAAAGCAAGACCAAAACCTACCTCTGCTACAGAGGAGAAGGTTATTTAGAGTTACCAGCCTCAAAAATCACTAATACAGCACCTCAGATTAGAGCCGTTATGAAGGCCTTACAAAGCATAAGTAGCAGACACATCTCAATATCACCTGTTCAAATGCGATCATTGCAAATTTTGGATGCCTTCAGGATTGTTTTACAATGTGGAGAGAAATAAAAATCAGGAAAGACCATGGAATTAAAAGGTGTGTCCAACATTTTGACTGGGAGTGTATGTACTTGTAGTTTAGTATTGCTCCAGAAACTTTGGTCAGCTCTGTGTCTACTGACTATGTGTAAGATATAAAGTGTGCAATCATATCCGCAAACATGTCTGTGTCAGTAAGGTATCTATCCATCTATCTATCTATTTAATCAATCTACTTAGGCAGGGTACCTTACACTTACCTTACCACTTGACATTTGTGAAGTTTAAATCAAGAGCAATCAATCACCTACCAGTTAAACAGGAAATAAAATGCAAATCACTTTTTTCAGTTAGAACCGCTTGGACCTTTAGAATTTGGGCATTAGTACTCGAGATACACCACACCCATGGACAAATCTAAACAAACCTGACAGACAATAAACTAAATACGGAGAACTGAGAGGAAGGTGTGTGTCAACTGAAGGATATTCCGGCACCTCCTTCATACCTGTCGAGAACAATATCTTAGATAATGAGATGCTGTGTGTTTTTAGAGCAATTCTGTACACGACTGAACTTTCAGTCAGACTGAGATAGCAGATCCACCCGCACCGGACAAGATGCAAGTCTGAAAAGTGGGAAAGACACAAACATACTGTTTACCTTTTCTTTTTTCCTAAAAAGGCGCTCATAATGAGTGAGTCCCATACCAGGGGGGCGGGACATCAAGTTTCAAGAGAACATTTAATTGGGCGAATAAAGCACCAGTACACGATGAATCATCAAAAATATGAACCGCTGTCCTGGAAGTCATGGACTTAACTTAATTAAAACGAAGACATACCTAAAAAATGTTTCTTTACTCGTATTAGCATTTTGGAGTCCATCAGACTAAGGGACACGTACAGCTTGTATTTCAGGGACACTTAACCTTAACACTTGTCACTGCAGACTTCCGTAGCCACCGCTAGCTAACTCTAGGCGCAGCAAACAGAAAGGGGCAAAGCTGCATCTCAAACCGCATCCCCTCGTACTAAATAGTACACGAAAGCAGTACCACTCCGATACTGAACCCACTACTTCTATGTATACTAGGCGATTTGCAACGCAGCCGCGGTGATCCCGGACAAGACAGGAAGCTAATCACGACAGAACATTACATCTCCCTCTCTCTGTCATTTCCTCAGCAGCTGTCATTACACACCCAAATACACACACACACTCACAAGCATGCAAGTAATAACCCGTGAGATATATCCATTGTGTAAAATGAGTTATTAGAATGTATAAGAATATTAGTGTACTTTTAATTAAAGGCAATTCATCTAAACAAACATTAGCCTAAGTAGATTGTTTTGTTATTGTGGTTGTGGGATTAGACCAAGTCATCACATCAACTCCTAAAATAAAACTCGCAGATCTGAGAGAACATGCAGCAACAATAAATAAAATTCTATCACAATATTGGTCTAAGTTTTTTTTTTAATGAGAGAATTTCTTCTGCCAGAGTTAGCTAGAAAGCTAATTAGAGTTAGCACAAGAGCCTAGCCTTGTTTCACGGATCATCAGATTCACTCAAGCTTTCGTTTCAAACCGAAGTTTACTCCGTAAATAAACTGCCTCGTTTTCTTACAAATAAAAGAATTCAGAGCAACATGCGGAAAATGTGAACTCGATTATCACTGGTAGCTTAGCCAGGCTAGCTTAGCAACATCGGTTGTTATTGTAGGCCGCAATGCGGGACAATCCTGCAGGGGAAACAAATAAAACAAAGCCTCCTGGCAGACGGACTAACAACATCAACAACACGCCATCATTACCTGCTTCCGATGTCATAGCAAGCCTTCGTGTATTTTCAATGGATCTGACAGGACGAACAGGAGAAACTTTGCAGCATCTTTGTCGCTAGCTAGCTTAGATTCCATCCATGGCTGTGCAGCGCAGACGTTTGGCCACAGCGCGGAGAGAAGACGTCACCGTCACCACCAGCAGGGGGCGCTGCACCAAGCTTAGCAAGAAGTGAATGACTGTGCGACAGAATGCGGGTCTGCGTTTCAAACGGCTTAACACTCACTATGGAGGTTTACTAGAGAGCGCGTGAGCTAGGAACTTCAGAGCAGAGCTTGTAGCACCCTAAGTAGTGGTCTTGTCTCGTACGACGATGTTTGGGATTGACCCCTGTTCATTTAGACTGCCTGGCATGTGTTACTATAGAAAATACATGTCGTTTTAAATATAACATTGAACGGTATATATTTCATGGACTCTATTGAGGTAAACCTGCTTCAAGAACATTATTTAACTATGAAAAATCATATGTATATGCCAAAAAATGTGTATACGCCAAAGCAATATTTATCTATGCCCTTTTTTAAAACTCGAGTTGAATTGGGCACCAATGTGTAGTAGGTTATTTTGTTTTCTCTAAAGATGTCAAATCACAGACATCTTTGCTAGTAATTGTGGAACTTTAGGCATCCCATAGCACATATTGAGAAATATTTGTACAGAATGTATGTCTTTGTCTTTATCTATTCAGCTTTAAAAAATAATCTTTAAATTCACTCACTCCATTCATCTTCTATACCGCTTTATCCTGTATTCAGGGTCACGGGGACCTGGAGCCTATCCCAGGAAGCTTAGGGCACGAGGCAGGGTACACCCTGGACAGGGTGCCAATCCATCGCAGGGCACACACACATACACATGCATTCACACACTATGGGCAATTTGGAACACCAATTAGCCTAACCTGCAAGACTTTGGACCGTGGGAGGAAACCAGAGTATCCAGAGGAAACCCACCAAGCACAGGGAGAACATGCAAACTCTATGCACACAGAGACAGGAATCGAGCCTGGCCGGAAATCGAACCTGGACTCTGGTATATACAGCAAAAATGTGAAAAAGATCATAGGCAACCAAAGCTCACCCACGCACACTAAGGACCAAAGGCCTGGTTCAGTTCGATTCCCAGGAAAAGCCAATGCATTAAAAGTCACAACAAAAAAAAAGCTGGTCATGCTTGAAAGGCATCAGAGCACCACAGCCAGGGCCAGTGGGGAAGAGCCCAAGACCATCCCCCAGCTTCCTAACTCCCCAGAACGCAATCCAATCGAGCACCTATGAGAAGTCTAACCCTGGAACCCACAGCACCAAAGGATTCACTGTCAACATCCTGGTGCCAGGCACCACAGCACACCCCCAGAGGTCTTGAGGATTCATGCCTTGAGAGAGTTGCCCAGGCGGCACAAGGGGGAACTCTTGTGCCGCCTGGGCTGTTTTGGCTGATCGGTGTAAATATGATGCAGACATTTAAAAGTAAATGCTTTGTTTAGGCAAATTAAAATTTGTATGTAAAATCCTTTGATCTCTTGTCCAAAGTGAATCCTTCTGTGATTTGATTATTTGATTAAATAATATTTGGTGCTGCTTTACACATGATCTTTGTAGCATCTGTTGTTTTTTTTGTTGCCATCTTTTTGTTCCAACTCTCATCAATGGAAAATTTGCAGGTGGAAAAACGTACTTAATGCAACTACAGTATTTGGGGATTTTGATGTGTCATGTTGTACAAATTGTTTTAACAAAATATATCATTTAATCATTCGGCCATTAAAACCAATATACGTTCTTTGAGTAAAAGCCAAATGCATCTCACAGACTGTCTTAAAATCCTAAAAAATATCATTTTACACACCAGGACTCCCCCTTATCCAGAAGACCTAATCAGTCTATTAGCAACTAACTTGTGTAGACCAAGAGCTCTTAAACTATTTAGAGCTAATAACCTATTTAACCCAAAAAATGTATTTAACAAACATAATTAAATTATTTGAATATTAATAATATTAAGCTCATTATTTTAATGTACAGTCTACAATAATATTCTGGATATGTTTTCCCACCATAGCGGCTTGTTATTCCTGAACTTTCTTTACTAGCTAAAGTTTTTGAGTTTTTTAATTAGAAAATTATCAGGAAAACAGGCTAATAACTATAAGAACTTGATAATAAATGTAATAAGATAGATTCCATTTTGCGAACCACTACTACGGGCAATCGAATAACAAGACAACCCTAATTGGTGTTAAATTAAGTATTAAAAATTCAATATTTTTTCATGACTATGGTGTACCAAATTATAGCCTTATAACAAGCTAATAATATTTAAAAGTATAATAAAACAATTGCAGGTTGTGTGATTAAACAAACTTATACTGTATGTTATCGTTATAAAGCACACATGCTGTTTAATGCCTTTAATAATTTTTATATTTTTTTCTTGTAATTCACATGATTTAACTGATGCAACCTAGCTATGAGAAAACAAATATTGTGTGAGGAATAGGTTTATTTATTAACTTGATTTCACATTTACAAACTTTCTGCATTAACACAATAAGAGGCAATATGAGGTAATCCACGGTGTATAATTTTGTTTTAAACATATTGTGTGAATATTAAACAATGGTGGTTTTCCACAGGATTATTCATAGGGCATTCATTGTATCTGAACTCTGTCATAATTACAATATAGGAGCAACCCTACCTACCTATTATTAACAAACTTACATGTCTCTGAGTTATCATATATAATGCATCGACAGCATGTTATTTGTTAACAATAAATTACCTAGGTAATGATGGCAGAAAGGTCACAGAAGAGAGGCTGAAATTAACAAATGATGTGTAAAGCTGCTTTGCGACACTGACCATTGTTAAAAGCATGATATAAATAAAATTGAATTGAATTGAATATGGTTATGAAGTAATTAATGTTTTTTTCTTCTCAGTGGGTAAAACACATTGACATTCTTTGACGTTCCCTGAGTTACTGTATTATTTTCTCAATGCAAATAGCTAGTTACAGTACATATATTTTTCTTATTCTATGTAACCTGGACAACAGATTGGATCATGTACGCCATAATGTCAAGGAACCAACTGAGCTAATGGAAGGGAATGGAACTAATGGAATGCCAATGGAAGAGGTGATGTTAACTTGAAATTAAATACTACTGAAGTGAACAGCAGGACCAACCTAGGAGCAGCATGCCCATGATGAAATGACACTTCTCTTCGAGTGGCATGTCATTGTAGTATTTCAGGCCGTCCAGCTTCCTGTATGCCATGGTGATGATGTCCATCAACCAATGGGCCAATCACTGTTTCAGTAAGGAAGTCTAGATCTTACACCTGTGATACAGTAAATAAACATTCTTATCAGATATACACGGTTCAATCAACTGGCAAGGGATGTGAAAAACTGTCAGTGGAAAAACAAAAAAGAAGACGTGACAACACTGAATAGGAATGGGCACCCGAAGTTCCACAGACTTACCATGTTACCAAATACTCTCACCATGGCAGAAGAGAAGGGCACACAGCTCTGCATGGTGTACATGTAGATGGCATTAGTAAGAAAGTAAAATATGGCAGTCATATTTATTGCAAATACTACAATAAAACAAAGTCCTTAGGTTGCAAACACACATGCACAAAGGGGTATTCATATGATTTCCTCAGCCCATGGTGTTTTAATACAAATGCACACAATTTGGGAAAAACTCACCATTTATATGCCAAAATCAAGTACTTCAGTACTTCATGATGTCTGCCATACAAATCTAGCATATAATAGCATACAAATACTATATTATACACAACTCAGTCCACCATTGCACTCTGTTATGATCAAAAACACTAGCTATAAAAAGTGTCACAGCAATCAACAATGAATCGTGCTTCAACTCATTCAAATACGTTTTTTCATCAATTGGTCAATATTGGACCCCATGCTGATGTCCTTGCACAGACATGCCATGGTCAGTATTGCCATCATTACCATGGCAACTTTATTTTCACTCACATAAGGATTGCATGACAGGGCTATTTTGCACAGCCAGGAGGAAAAAAAGATGTCTTTTGGTAAATAATAGATGTTTGTTAAACAATGTGCCATTCTAGTAGTTTTAAAAAATCCAAATATATCCTGTCCTCATATTAAACAAATGCTTGAGCAACTTTAACTAATCTTCACTAACCTCAGTAATTGAGAAATGCCTATATATGTATGTATGTATGTATGTATGTATGTATGTATGTATGTATGTATGTATGTATGTGAGTCTCCACTCTAATTCATCTCAAAGGTGTTCTATCAGGTTGAGGACCCTGTGCTGGCCAGTCAACAAAAACAGGCCTTGGTTTGTGCACTGATGCACAGTCATGTTGGAACAGGAAAAGGCCATCCTGTTCCCCAAAGTTGGGGGCATAAAATTGTCCAAAAATAACTTGGTATCCTGAAGCATTAAGAGTTCCTTTCACTGGAGCTAAGGGGCCGAGCCCAACTCCTGAGAAACAACTCCACATCATAAACACCCCCTCCAAAAAAAATATTGCACAGGAGGCATCCTATCCTGAGAACGAACCATACTTTCACGACTGTTTGTAGAAGTGGCCTCCAAAATTATTTGGAACTAATTCAGTTAATGCTGTGACGCTATAAATAATATCTTAAAATATCTACTTACTGCCACCTTTAAACTTTATCATTCTAGTAAAAGAATATTGCTTAAATTTTAGGTTTTGCATTATCATGCTTAGCAAGTTACTGAATGCTATACATGCTATTTAACGTGTGTTTCTGTTAGACTTCTAACTTCATAAAATGTACACTCTGTGTATAACGAAATATAACTTTGCAAATGGTAAATTTACAGCTATGGCCCACCAACACCTGTAAACAATGGTGTATGGTAAATAATTTGTATAGGCTTGAGGAATGCGAGTGTAGAATGTTTGATTGTCAGTAAACCACTCCTGCACCCCAGCAGTAGAGTAAAAACTGACATTATCCCAAAATTTCAGTATGGCTGCTTTGATTGTCACCACCCCCTTTAGTTTTGAAGGAAAGCTGGGAAATATGTGGTGTTGTATTGGTCTAGAGTTACATGGCTCATATTGTGATATTTCCTTCATAGAACATCCAGCATGGCCCTATGGCCTTTAACTTTTCACCATCATTCATTTCCTCCTTTGGGACAATAAACCCAGCTTCATCAAGGAGAATTGTAGAAAATCATATCATTCTATACAAGGTTATTATAAACCATACTATACTGTATTGCTCATTTGGACTTACTTGCACATTCCAACCGTTAAATAATGGTCCTTGACATTTTCTCTGTTTCTTTCCGATGGTGCTTAATAAACTCCTTTCACTGACATTCTGTTAAGGTGAAGCGAAGTGGTCTTTCCTGCAGCTGCATTCAGCTACTGCTTGTTTCTGGGTCATTCTGCCTTCTGTCTTGTCTCCAGGAAGTGAAAAGCAAGTTCTGTTTGCTTGAGAGCATCTAACTTAACCAGTGAAGAATATCACTTTTCTTTGTCTTGGGTAGCTTTTACTGTATGTTTTGGGTCATAATCCATCTGCCGTATGAAGGAGCATCCTACAGTATCAGTTTTGTAGCATTTGGCTGAATCTGATCATAGAGTATATACTTATACACTTCAGAATTCATCCTAACACTTAATGATCATCAGCAGTCAGGTCATCAATACACACCACTGACTTCATTCCCTTGGCAGCCATACATGCCTATGCCATAATATTGCCTACACTTTTGATCATGAGCTGTACCTTTCTTTCGTCATACTTTTCTTTTCCTATCATTCTGTTAATCTGGCAACATTTTCTAGCAAAGTCTAATCTAGCCTTTCTGTTCTTGAGCACTACTAGTGGTTTGCACCTTGTTGTGAAGCATCTATATTTATTTTATAAAGCCATCTCTTGACTGTAGCCTTTGACAATCACATGCCTACCTCCTTAAGAGTGTTCTTGACTTGGCTAAATGATATAAAAGCGTTCATCTTCACCAATGGGCAGAATCCTGCAATCATCCACTTTAGTTTCAGTCTTTAGTAGGCCTTTTGCTATTGCTGAGCTCTCCAGTTCCTTATTTTATAAACCTTCCAAACTATTGCTTTGGCCCAGTGTTGAATTTTATTTATTTTTTGATGGGTTTTTAAATGCCACACACAGAACCGCCTTCAGGCCTTTTATCAGCTTAATTATCCAGGAGTAATGATGGAACAAACCACACCTGGCCATGCAACTGCTTGCAGCTAAGTGTTTCATTATTTAAGCCCCCCCAAATGCAGATGTCTGCACTAATATGGCTTTAATTATATTAAAGCTGCAAGTCTTGACTTCACTCACATCTTGAGTGTTTTATTCCAAATTCAATGTGGCGGTGTACAAAGGCCAGATGCCAAAAAAACTTATCTTTGTTCCGAAATGCATGCACCTGACTGTACAGTATACTAGCATCATATTCATAGTTATGTGTTTATATAATTTTATGTCTACAAAACACATACATTTTTTCATCAAGGCTTGTAGGAGGGGTGTGATTAAGGCTATGACCTATTAATTAGACCCTCCAAACCCTAGCCTCGTCAAGCTTCCACTGTTGGGCATTTGATCAATGCACACACACCCTCTGTTTAAGGGTTAATGTATTTGTGTAGGCGCTTAAGTTATCTATATTAGAGTTTATAAGATTGAAGTCTGTTTTTCTTTCTGTCCCTTTCTTACAGGAAAACTGAGAATATTGCGCCCAAGGGCATGCCATGTGTAACAATACCGTATTGTATTTTACACAATACTGTATGTAAAAAAAAAAAAAAAAGCAAAACAAAACAAGAAGAACAACAGGGCAGAGGGCTGAGTCTATGCCAGTGTTGAAATTGCTGTTTTTGTTTTTTGGGGGGTCTGAAACTCTGCATCCTGAAGTCACACAAATCTGAATCTTTGCTCAGGTTCGCTCACGAATATACTATAAATAAGGATGTGCACAAATAGAAAGTAGAAAGTAATGTTCTCTTTGTTATTTCTCTTCCTCTATGGCTTCCACTTCCTCTTTAGTTTGCTTGTTCTTCTGTTTCAGCCTAGTAAGGTTCCATTCTGAACACTTATTAATATGGCAGCATTCAGCAATCCTGGCTGTTTATTTGGTCAATTTAGTTGTTAAGCGATCGTCTAATGAAAGTTTTGTTCATTTAAGGATTTGCGTTAATCACAGTGAATAGCTCAGTTTCTTTTATACGTTATATAGTTAGACTGTGCACAAACAAGTGTCTTTCATTACCTTGTATTATGTGGTTTGGGATGCGTGCTTATAAGATTATTAATATCGAAACACTTTCTGCAGTTCACCGGTTATATCATAAAAACACAGTCATACTAGAATGTGCTCTTAAAGTGTACACTGTATGTTTGTTTTAAAATGAATCAGGGATGTGATTTGGAGAAAGCTATGAACTGTTGGCCTAGATTTCCCAAGCGGTTTATGTGACAAACTAATCAATACAATATTTTAACTTTTGAACAAATGTATGGTATTAAGTTATATTTTAAAGTTATAATGAATGTAATGTGTTAATGAAAGTTAAAAATGATGAACACAGCAGAATCTACATAATATATGCTTTAATTTATTTAAAAAAAGAGTTACATTTTACCAAATACACTGTAACATCGAAAGATTTAGCTAGATACTATATTTAGATTTAGATATTAGATTTAGCTTATTGGGACTGCAGAAGCTTCTTATGAGTCTTAGTGGAACTGTAGAAAGTGTTTTTGCATGGAACAAGGGTTGTGGAATTTGCTCCTGATTACTTACATTGTACTCACGGTCTGTGTGAGAAACTTCACGGTTGGTGTGCAGAGCAGGAACATTTGTAACATCCAAGATCAATTGTTCTTTTTTTCTTTTTTTATCAGGAAAACAATCAGGACTATACCTTTAATAAGTCTAAATATGGCTTAAAGAGCATGTTTGCTGAGCACTGTTAAACAAAACTGAAATTTGCTAATCAATAATTACAGTAAAACGTAGCCAGAAAGGCATTGATGCAACTAGTGCAACCGACTAGTTCCCAACTTGCTCTTAGTGTGTGAATGGGCGTGTGTGTGTGTGTGTGTTCCCTGTGATGGATTGGCACCCCATCCAGGGTGTACCCCGCCTCGTGCCCAAAGTCTCCTGGAATAGGCATCAGGCCGGCGCAGCCCTGTATTCAGGATTAAGTGGTATAGACGGTGAGAAAGCGAGTGAACGAGACCTTTTGGGAAGGAAATCCAAAACACTAAAAGTAAATCGCATTTGCTTTCCAGTCTGAACAGCATTAGAGTGTTAGTATCCCCTGACCCAGTAGATGGCAGCACATTCACATTTAAAACAGTGATAATCCAGTGCAACACTGTATTCCAAAAGAGAAGACTCTGCTCTTCTCCACTCTCCTTTCTAGACCTAGGACAGCTTGCTCGGCTGCTTTCTCTATCCTTATAAAATAAAAGTACTCCGTTTGAGGAGTTTTCTTCCTCCATAGGGATGGAGTTGGCTTACAGGTATGCAGATAGAAATGGACTTGTCAGCAGAACAATTATGCTTCCTTTACTTCTTAAATGCTGAGCAGGAAGGCTTGATTACAATCTGATGATGAGCTTGTTATTTTGCTCACAAAGGCACGTTTGTCATCAGATGTTAATAACCTTCACATCTTCATTCTTACTGTATTTGTGCTCGCAGTCTTTAAGGACAAAAATGATCTTTTTTCTCGTTTCAGCTTGTGGCTTTATGTAGAAGCCTAGTACAGAAAGAGCACTCAGACATGTATACATACAGTACACACACACACACACACACACACACACTACATGTCTAGTAAAGAAGAAAAATGAAGAAACAGCAGTTTATTGTATAAAAGAAAAACCTTATCTCAGTGACAAAACTTTTTTTTTCATGGTTGGTATTACTGTGTTGCTGATTGCTTAATAACACAATACCGATTGACAATGATTGCATATTCCAAAAGAATGCGTAGGAGGAGTGTGTGTATGCATGCGTGTGTGAGTGAGTGTGTGCATTGACAACAAAATGTTTTTTTGCTTATTTGTTTTCTGCTTATTTTTTTTTTATAACAAGATCTCAGGGTGCAACAACTGTGGGGTGACGGTGCTCTAACACACACACACACACACACACACAGAACTTTACTTATATAACACTCAATAATAAATGTTCCTATGTGTTTTATTGTGTATTTGTTATTTCTTCTGTCATTATACGTTTATGTATTTTGTGTTGCATATTTTCATCCTTTTTTTATGCCTTAACTTGATCAATAAAAGACTGTAATGCTGATTGCAGTCCATGCCCCACTCACAAGGGTCTCTAGCTCTCCGATCCTTTATTTATTCTCAATAACAACCCTGTGGAGCGATGCTTGTCATTCTCTAATTACCCTTGTTGTCGCAAAGCTTCTGTTGTTGTTTTCAAAGTGCTAAGAGGGTCAGCCACGACTTTTAGTGAGAAACAAGCTAGTTGATCGCAAAAGCCTCGTGAATAATACAATACTGCACTGTCTCAGAGACAAAATCAGGCATAACAGGACTTGAATAAGTCCAGTCAAAACCAAATTGCTGTTGATTTTATTCCAATTTAGAGTTAAATAATGTGTGCAGCATCCGTAAACAGCTTAGTTCAGAGTCGCCATTATGCTGTTCTTCTTATTACTTGATTACTAATGCACTCTTGCATTAGTAATACGCTTCTAACTGCTTTTATCAGCCAATTTCATTATTTAAAAGGTGGCCTACCATAAGATGTTTTAATGTTACTGTGCATTGCTAATAAAGTATGAAAGCACTTTATGGAACAGCTCTAAGTGTATTTTGAAGAATCAGTGTTAAGCCTCTCATTAAGAGCTTCAGAAATCTTCAGTACTGAAAGTGTTTGGTGGGAACTGTGAAGCATGAGCGGTGTTTGCATTTTACTCAGCAGATAGTTACACACGTGAATGCCGAGGGTTTTCAGCACTGAAACATTATGAAACTGCTTCGTTTCGCCCACACCACCGCATGCTCTCTTTCCTTCTCTGTCTGACCTGTCGTTAAACCAGCCATTTCTCACCAAGCACCAGCTTTTTTTCTGTAATATCTGTTGCATATACTTGTCTCCTTTTTACTACAGCAAGCATTTTTTTTCCTCTTCTGCAACCGCATTTAAATGTCACGCCAGCAGTGGAAACTCAGTCTCCCCATGCGTGATGATGGACTGTCCAAACACTTGTGTCTCTCCCTGTTCTCCAGAAATGAAACTAGTCGGCTATTAAGAAGTGAGTGTTTCTTGGTAAATATTACAGGGGTTTACACAATAGTTTAGTTATCACTTTGCAACAAATACTGAGGTAAAATAGTCAATAAAAATCTATATTTAGTATTGTTAACAAAGTAACCTTTTTTGAAATGGTAAAGCAATTCACATAAAAATAATTTTAAAAAATAATTATTTCATAAAAAAATGGTTACCCGTATAATAATAATAATAATAATAATAATAATAATAATAATAATAATACATCATTATACCATATAGCTCTAAAAACATGTGTTTTTTTAGAGAGAACCAAAAGATGAGATTATTCATAATTAAAATTTCCTGATTTAACATCTTCGGGTGGCATGGCAGACAACACAATCTTTATGTGAGCAAAAGTATTAGAACAGGCAGTGTCAAATTACCACCACCGTGCTTGACTTACAAGCTTGTACGCTTATATATGCTTTGATCATGATCAGATCATTTCTTTCGCCACACTTTGGTTTTCTATCATTTCAGTAGAGGCTAATCTTCCTAACAGAACTTTTGTGGCTCATCTTAGGATTTCTTGGGAATTCCGATCTGATCTTCTGTATCTTGCTGCTGATTAGTGGTTTGTATCTTGTGGTACAGGCTGCATAAGTCTTTTGTGTGCATTAAATTTTGCGTTTCCCTCACTCTTACCCTGGTGAGGTTGTTGATGATGTCATTGGCTGTTTTCTATGGGTTTCTCTTCACAGATCGCACAATGTACTGTATGTCATAAACTGCTGTTGGTCTGCTTGGCTGACCTGTAAGAGGTCAGGTTGTTAGTATTGTAGGCCAAATGTTTCTTCCTTTTTAAAGTAATTCAGATTTTTCTCAGCTTTAACATGGTTCACGTTTCTCCTATCGACAGTCTATAGGTCTTCTTTTTGGTTTATTTGTTTTAACAACAAATGCAGCCTTCCTAGTTGAAACCCAGGGCTCAAAGAAAGATCAGATATTCAGACCAATTAACTGTTAAAGAACCTTATCTACTATAACAAGGCTCGAAGAAAAAAAATGGTTCATGCATCAACATATTTAATTTAAGAGTATATATAAAATATATAAGCTGAAAAACAACAAAAAATGGTATGTGTATGGTAAGCTAATTAAGTACATTTACAAATGTAATTTATTGTAATTAAGTTGATAAAATAACAATTTGTAAAAGCTACATGAGCTGAAAATTTATTTAATTATTTATTTATTTCATTTATTTATTTATTTTAGTGCACTAATATTTAAAAATTCTAAATCTAAAAATGAGCATGCTTGAACAAAAGTTGCCATGTTTAAAGTTGTTTAAAGCATTTAGATATGAATATCAGGAAATGAAAGCTGAAATTCTGATCTAATCATCTCATATTTATCTTTGATCTCAAACCCAACCGTCTTGTGTGTATAGCAAAAACCAAAAGTATTGGCCTTGCTGTTCCAATACATTCAGAGAGGATTTAAAAAAAAACGTATATAGTTTACAGTATTTAACAATACACTGTATAGCCGTACCATTGAAGTGGCGGTTATAGATGCAGAGTGGAAAATAAAAAGATATAAATATCATTACCATAACACTGACTGCAAACCTTCCCCACATTGCAATACTACATATCAGAGTTCATACAAAGCACATGCGCTGCTCTTTCCTGCAAACGAAGACAAAGCAACAAGCCAAGTCAGGAACTCTAAAAATATATAGTATAAAACAAATGACAGATCCTGAGAATATTCTCTCTCTCTCTCTCTCTCTCTCTCTCTCTCTCTCTCTGTTTTTATTCCCCCTCATTTCAGCCAGCACAAATCAACAGCACATATAAACAGGGCCTGGCTCCTGAATAATGCATGGTGAATCTGTGTACCTTTATTCCACTCAGGCCTTTCCCAGTTCTCTGCAGTGTTGCAGCAACCTTCTCATTTTCTGTGACAATGAACGTGAGCTGTAGCTGAGACTGATGAAAAATAACATTGCTGTTGATATCTTTGCAGCCCCCCCTTCATCCCCACCTCTTCTCTCCCATGATAAAGAGCGATTCTAGTATTGTAGAAGAGGTTTTGCACATTGTATAAAAAACAGGAATTAGTGTTAAAAAAAGGAACTTCATTTTAAAAACATATTTTATTTATTTGATGGTTCATGATGGATCTGTGTATAATCAGAAGTATCATAAAAATCATCATTAGATTTGTAAAAAGTGAAAAGTTATTATTGTCTATAGTGTGTATATGTATATAAGTGTATGTACACACTCACACACACACACACACACACACATATGAGTACGTTTTTAATACAAGACTGAAGGCATCAACAATATGCCATAATATCCTTACTGTAATCTGAGGTAGTGATTTTTGAGGCTGGTAACTGAACTTCTCCTCTGCAGTAGAGGTACGCTCTGGTCTTGCTTTCCTGGGATATTCTTGATGAGAGCCAGTTTCATTATGGTGCTTGATGGGTTTTGTAAATGCACTTGACAAACCTGTTCTTGCAAGAACTATACCAGAAGAACTGATCTTCCTGTCTTAAAATTACAACTGACTGTTTTTGTTGGTGTCCTTTTTACATAATTTTTTAATGCCATATGTTATTTGATCATTTAAAAAAAAACACATGTATCTCTCGCTCTCTTTCTTTCTCTCTCTCTATTGATGGGTAGATAACAGATAATTTAAACATTGGTTGTTCATGATGTAACAACCTCAGCAGCAACCACTCAGCATTCACCATCAGCAGTATACAGTACTAATCGCCAGCCCGATCATCATCTGCACCTGTTACTGGTTCATGCCAATGCATATTTCTTCACTGGTTCATGCATATTTTTGAATGATTCCTAGGTCACTATGTGGCTTAACAAACAAAAAAAAAACATTCCTCTGATACTGCTCATTTAGACGGACTAGACTAAAAATGAGAGCCAATAAAAATTCCTTTAGGAAGCCTGAAGAACTATTCCTCAGGAACGCATAAAAAATGACAAGATAATTGCTATTTAGAAGCAAAATATAAAGGACTTGGGGGTGGCTCAAGATTGTTGCAGGGTACTGTATATTACATTGTATTGCATAAAAAGGTCACATCATACATCATGAAAAAACAAACAAACAAAATGTCTGTCTCCCCCAGTGGAATTAACGGTTCACACACAGCACTCGTATCTATTGTCCCTAAACCTAAAGACACAAAAACATCACAAGAATGCTCTACTTTTTTCTTTTTTTTTCTTTTTCTTCTTCTTCTTTTTTTTAATTTTCTGCAATCACAGACGCCATCAGAGATAACAGACATACTAGTGCAATTACTGCTCTTTGGAATCAGGTAACCTTTAGACTATGATTTCAAGAGTGACTCATGCTTGCCTAATTTTAGGGACCTGTTCCACACTCTACTGCCCCTGAAGTAGATAATTAAATAAAATACGACAGAAGATGAAGTGAGATAGTGGCTTGACAGAGAAGCTGTAGGTTTTGACTCCAGGCTTTCCCCTAATTACTCTGACGTGGCTTCCAGTAAAAAAAAAAAGTGAAATAAAATAAATTTCAAAAATAACATGAGAGCATTTATTCTTTTATTATATTACAGTAATGCCAGTGTTCATATAGTTGTATCAGCTATTACGATAACTTTTCAACTGAGATATTTATTCAGTGGTAGTAGTAGATGATTCAGTAGTAGATGGTAGTTTTGTGACTTTGTGTGTAATGTGTACATCTTTTTTAAGTAAGTTTTTAATTTTTTTTTATTATGGTCAATTCTAAGTTCAAACAGCATTATTACTCTCTGTTAGTTTTCTATTCACCTTAAACACTGTATTGCATCAAATGTTTAAAAATATTAAATTTGAATGATATATTATCAAAACCAAATTACATCTAAAGCAAATTTGCACATTACTTTGCTTATCAGAGTAAATTCATCTGTGTAGATCTGTTTTCTCACCACCATATACTGTACTGTATATTTAACATTTGTTACTCATGTCTGTTAGTCATGTCTGTTACTCACGTCTGATAGTTTCTATCCTTTATCTTTTACTGCATTGTTCACAAACTCAGAATTTAGCATATTTATGGCAATATTTATATTAATAATTAATACATGAATCTTGAAGAGTACACATCATTATAACTATGCTTATTTTATCATCTAGGTTTCGGTGAATGTCTCTTGTAGGTGTGATAAATGTAGAAATGGTAAGACTGAAACTTGACTGGTGGTTCTTCAACAGCCAAGGTGACCTTTAAAAAAGGAAAGAAGTGTGCTTAAACATGTCACCTTCAGTAACAGGCTCATATTCACACAACACGTGAGCTGCCCCGTGCTTCACAAGTAATAAATGTTATTTCTGCAGCAACTGCATATTTTTAGCTGGCAAAACAGCCTTTATGTGAATTTGGATGTCTGTGTTGTACAACATAAGGGGAAGACAGAATTAGCATATCTCAGTGCTCAAACAGCTTTTCAAATGAACTGTTAAACCGGTTGCAATGCTCTACTTCTGAAGTAGTGTGCACTGGTAAGCAAGTATGTTCATCATCGTTATGCAGTAGTGGTGCGAAAGACAAATGGCAGGGTTTTCTCACAAATCCGGAGCTTTTCTGAGCACACCTACTCATACTTTGTGACCTACTAACTTTTAAGTGAGCATACTTATTGAAAAGGAGGGACAAAAGTTGCTTACTCATGAACTTTCCAATAGAGCCAAAGACACATCTCTTACCCTGTGCAAATATTACAGGCTTATGCAATGCAAAATAGGTCCTGACTCAATACACTCCTTTCTCATTTTCAGCAACGTTTATCTCCGGCAGTATAAAACCCAAGAACAATTTGTTCTTTTTATCAGCATATCAAAATCAACGAGGGGCTGAGAACGTCAAAATATTTTGTGTGGAAATGTGCGGCTACATTTTAACAAAGGTGTGAACTGATTAATGTAAGAGATACCACAGTTCTACTGTGTGACAACAAGTTGCATAAGGTGTGGTTTATGTATGCTTTCAGTATGAAATTTCATCTGGCAACCATCCAAGGTACCAACTGATCTTCAGGACTGCAGGACTGTTGGGAAAAGTTTTTTTTTTTTTTTTTTAGCTGTAGTTGGAAAGCACCTGATTCTCCAGCATCCCTGACTACCAGCTTAACTCTCAAAGTGGAAATGTATAACTTATTTAATCCCAAACTAAAAATAATGAAAAATTATAAAAATAAAATGTGTAGTCATATGTGTGAAGACAATATGTAGAGTCTCTGTAGCTTAGAATGAAGTACTTGAATTCCCCTCCCCCTTTTTCCTGCTCATTTCTGCTCCCTTTGTATAACATCCATTTGTATTTTTTTCCCCCTATAAATTCCTCATTGGTTGGTTCCAAATTCCTACCCATCTGTGGGTATGTGATACTTCTTTGCAGCACAATGGGCCTGGTAAGGAAGACAGCGTTCTACATAATCCTCCAATTCATTCAACTCTCACATCATATCATGCAAATGGGTCCGGCGTTTCAGGATCCACAATCCTGTTCCAAACCTATGCCTGAGTCAGGTGTGATACCACAAATTTATTATGCATGCGTCGCACTAAGCTTATGGTAATAAGGTATTAAATTAGTGCAGGACATTATTGCTCCTGAAGATACTTTCTGTTTGAGAGATTTTTCATAAAAGTCACTTGACACTAAAGGAAACAGATTGTGAGCCTGATGAAGAGAAAATGTATATTTCCACCCGGCGTTTGAGCATTCGGCTCACCGTCATTGCCATCGCGCTGCATATTTTTCCGAGAGCACGTGTGTCAGGCTTCAATATAATCAATTACCCGTCTTGCCCCATGTTAAATCAGTTAAATGTTTTAGACAATGGAGCAAACACTTAACTGTGCCCAAGGTGAAAGAGATGGCATGAATTATAATCTCCACTTGGTCAGATGAGCCTTGTCATGCCTTTGCTCGGTCTAGCAGGGCTAGAAACTGTGTCACTAATTTGATCAGCGCAAAATAGTTTGCACTAAACTTTTACCTTACAGAAATTCAGTCATTACATGAACATTTTCACAACACTGCTCACATATGGAAGTGTTCAGGATGCATCATTTATCAAGCTTATATTACAAACAAATTGTCCTCTAAGGTAAATTTAAACCATCTGCATTCGTGACATTTGAAAGTCCACAACAGCTATTAAAAATATTTTACGTCTTATTACTGACCAACAAGGAAACAATCCTGGTACACACCCAGTATAAATGTGCTATTTTAAAAAATTATATATTTTGTTTAATTGAAAAATTTAATTAAAACGTCTGCTTTTACAGCTTTTAATGCCCTAATGCTGATTTAGTATCAGCTCCAAGACCATACTCAAGTTTGTGGGGTTTTTTTTATGCATCAAATAATTTCTTGTTAATCATTAATATGATTCTTGCACGTACCAAAAGTTTCTGCGTGAACTAAAACATTTCTTTTTTTTTTAATATCCATCTGATTTAGTCCTACTTGTGGATTCAAAGGGAAAGCACAGTCTTGTAATATGTGGGAGTTTTGGTTATACAGAGGCGTGCAACTAAGATTACCTAATTCCACTTTTCGTCATCACATGGTGGGCTACTCGGTTAAAAAATGTCTTCTTCAGTTTATTTCTCACACATTCTGTGCCTTAACCTACATTAGGCTAATGGCTTGTTATATAAGGATGCTTTTAAAAATGATTTTCTAAGTTAAATAAGAGAAATATGTGTGAGGTCAAGAAAGCTTTTTTGCCAACGTATTGAAAAAAATGTTTAAGCATTTTTCCCCCTGTTTCTGAATTTTATTTTAATTTTTTACAAAATTTTCTCCTAATGTGGTCATTGTGAAGTTTCAGCTCCTAGCATTTACTCCTGCAGCCTGACAGTTACCAACCAGAGGGGGTGAAAAGTAACATATGCTTCCTCTGAGAACCGCATCCTTTCGAACTGTTTATGATACGTCACAAACCATTTGAACACTTTGTCGAAAACAATAGCTTCACTTCTCTGTACTGAATACAAGAGATAACGGATCGGCTAACGTTTAAAATCTAAAGACTGTATCTAGTGACACTAGGCCAAATATTTAAAAATATCTAAGATATATGCCAGTTTTTACTATAAATTACAGCTTTTAGTATAATTATTATATAATGTTTAACTGAATTGAGATGTCAGCTAGCATGGCTCCACCCCCAAAGTTGGTCTGTGTGGTGTGTGTTGTCCCCCCCCCCCCATCTCAATATGGATTTCCTCCACGTTCTGAGGTTTCCTCCTACCTCTCAAACATGCTGATAGATAGATTGTCTATGATAAATCAGGTGTGGATAATTTGTCTGTTGTTCTTTGCTACAGACTGATGATCCATTCAGGGAGTTTTCTCAGTTTACAGTGGTGTGAAAAATCCTGATTTCTTATTCTTTTGCATGTTTGTCACACAAAATGTTTCTGATCATCAAACACATTTAACTATTAGTCAAAGATAACACAAGTAAACACATTGCAGTTTTTAAATGATGGTTTTTATTATTTAGGGAGGAAAAAAATCCAAACCTACATGGCCCTGTGTGAAAAAGTAATTGCCCCCTGAACCTAATAACTGGTTGGGCCACCCTTAGCAGCAATAACTGCAATCAAGCGTTTACGATAACTTGCAACGAGTCTTTTACAGCGCTCTGGAGGAATTTTGGCCCAATCATCTTTGCAGAATTGTTGTAATTCAGCTTTATTTGAGGGTTTCCTAGCATGAACCGCCTTTTTAAGGTCATGCCACAACATCTCAATAGGATTCAGGTCAGGACTTTGACTAGGCCACTCCAAAGTCTTCATTTTGTTTTTCTTCAGCCATTCAGAGGTGGATTTGCTGGTGTGTTTTGGGTCATTGTCCTGCTGCAGCACCCAAGATCGCTTCAGCTTGAGTTGACGAACAGATGGCCGGACATTCTCCTTCAGGATTATTTGGTAGACAGTAGAATTCATGGTTCCATCTATCACAGCAAGCCTTCCAAGTCCTGAAGCAGCAAAACAACCCCAAACTATCCCACTACCACCACCATATTTTACTGTTGGTATGGTCTATTGGCGGTCCACAAGGTATTTTCCCAAAAGTCTTGGCAATCATTGAGATGTTTTTTAGAAAAATTGAGACAAGCCTTAATGTTCCTTTTGACCTTAATTGAGGCAAGTGAGGCCTGCAGTTCTTTAGATGTTGTCTTGGGGTCTTTTGTGGCCTCTCAGATGAGTTGTCTCTGCGCTCTTGGGGTAATTTTGGTCGGCCGGCCACTCCTGGGAAGGTTCACCACTGTTCCTTGTTTTTGCCATTTGTGGATAATGGCTCTCACTGTGGTTCGCTGGAGTCCCAAAACTTGAGAAATGGCTTTATAACCTTTACCAGACTGATAGATCTCAATGACTTTTGTTTTCATTTGTTCCTGAATTTCTTTGGATCTTGGCATGATGTCTAGCTTTTGAGGTGCTTTTGGTCTACTTCTCTGTGTCAGGTAGCTCCTATTTAAGTGATTTCTTGATTGAAACAGGTGTGGCAGTAATCAGGCCTGGGGGTGACTACAGAAATTTAACTCAGGTGTGATAAACCACAGTTAAGTTATTTTTTAACAAGGGGGGCAATCACTTTTTCACACAAGGCCATGTAGATTTGGAGTTTTTTTTCTCTTTTAATAACATAAACCTTCATTTAAAAACTGCATTTTGTGTTCAATTATGTTATCTTTGACTAATAGTTAACGGTTTTTGATGAGCAGAAACATTTAAGTGTGACGAACATGCAAAAGAATAAGAAATCAGGAAGGGGGCAAATAGTTTTTCACACCACTTTATATGAAGTTCTCCCAATAGAAGTTAGATATACAACAACCGTGACCAGGATTACATACAGTAATTATTGAAGATGAATGAATGAGTCTGAAACTGTTGATACAAGAGTAATTAATACAATGTTGCAAATTAGCACTTACGCCTATCAGCCATAACATTAAAACCCAAACCATTAAGTCCAGTACAGTATGTGCATGTTTCCCTTGTACCTCTGGTTACTTGGGGCAAGACATCTGGATAATGCTGTAGTGTGTAGGATTGGGATATTTGTGGGTTTTCTGATACCTTTCTGTCATGGCCAGCTTTTACTTTTCTCATCTGTGCTGCATTGGCTTTTCTGAATGATAAGACCCATCAGGCTATGGGTCCCCAAAGGCATAGATGGGCCATGATCCTGTCACCAGTTTACTGGTATACAATTGATAATCACTGTTATTCAATTAACCTGGTGGTAGTTTTAGTGATATGGGTGATAGGTGTATTCAATTTATTTGAAAAAAGAAAACTCACTTCTCCTATGTGTTTTCTTTTCGTCCTGTAACTAACCTCTTAGTAACCACACTTTAGGCTGATTGTTCTCAGATTTTTTAAGTATTGAAACTATAATAGGAATTGTTTTAAATACACTACAAAGCATTTTTTTAATTACTTGGGATAAGGGGGGCCGCAAAATGGTATGACTGTAAATGTGAACATGTTTATATCATCTTAGTTTGTGGCATGACAAGTGCAAAAAATAATACATGAATATAAAGAGACCATTATAAAAGTTTCATCTGGATCTACACAAAATCTTTTTAATAATAAACATACTTTACAGTATTTTAGATTGAAAAAATGTCATTAAGTTCCCCAATGAGTTTTTCCTTATTTAAAAAAAAAAGCCTCACCAATATTTCATGCAGTAATAAGCACCAGCACTGTCTCATTATAGACACTGCTATCTTTTAATAAATAATCAAAATAAATGAAACTATGTGTGGACAACAAACAGTCATGTGTAAAAGTTAATGACTCTTCTATTACATTTTAATTAAAATCATCTGATCGTAGTTGGTCTTACTATTAGGAAAATACAACTTTGTATATACAACATCCAAGTTTTTAATTGTGCCATTATTTATTATATTCAAAAATGAAGCCAGAAAGAAAAAAAACATCTCATCATCATCAACTCTTGATTAATTGATCATCAGCAAGTGTGCAGAAATCTATAAAAACAGATGTTTTGGCAGTTTGCTGCTCTAGACCATTTAGGTGTGTGTTAACACAATGCCAAGAAGGAAAGACATAAGCAAAGTCATAAAGAAGGAATTGTTGCTGCACATCAATCTAAAAAAGGGTTATAAACCATTTCCAAACAATTTGGAGTTTAACATTTTACAGTGAGAAAGATTATTAAGGGAAGTGAAAAGCATATCCGAAGCACTTCTGTAAATCTAAATCTGAATGGCTGAAAAATAAAAGTATCAAGGTTTTGGAATGGCCTAGTCAAACTCCAGACCTCAACCCAAATCAATGACCAAAAAACTCAATGAACTTAAGCAATGTTTTAAAGAAGAATGGACCAAAAACGATGTGAGGGACTGATAAATTTATACAGAAAATTATCACTATCTACAAGCTATCGAATCATTGAGTACTTAGTATTGCCCGCGTTTCCTTTTACTTTTTGCCTTCATTTTTGTTAAAAAACGTATACAGTATATTGTTTGTCTGAGGTTATATTTGCCTAATACTAATCTGATGATCGGATGTCTTTTTTAAATTATGATTTTACACAGAAAACACACAAACATAGAATTAAATTTACATATGACCGTAATCCAACATTTAAACTTTCAACATTTTTAAGTAGAGATCTTTCCTGCATCTCTTCAGTTGTACTGTTGAGGTGCTTTGTGATCTAATGAGTTTAATCTTACTTCATCAATTACCAACAAATCAGATATTTATTGTTACATAATGTGGCACTGATGTACAGAAGAGGGGAAGAAAGACGAGAGAAAGCAAGTCTTGCAGGTCTGCATTTCTAAATGAAGTAGTCACGCATATTACTCTCACTACACTGGAGATTGACTGAGCATGCCACATAATAATTGGCCTTATTTCTTTAATTCTGTCATATTTACCCAGATTAAATCCTTACATTAATAATGTTTTCATGACTAACTAATGGCTTGCACTTTGCCAAGAATCGTTTTCTTCCAAGGCTAATCCAAATTGGTCCAATTAATCATGTGAAAGGTAATTAGCGCAGTCAAATGAGATGTGAAGGCTTGTTGGTGCTCCGGGGATTTGTCTTTTCTTTTTCCCGTCTCTCGATAGAAGTAAAAAAAATTTGTCAAGGATGGTAGTAGCAGGAAGCCCAAGCATTTGTGGCATAATACTAATGACTGCGCGTCTTTGTGGCGTTGTGTGTGGGAAAGACAGCCATACTCATCCAAAACTGCTGGCACATTCACTGAGATGTGGAGTCAATGAGAAATCGAATGCAGGAGTAAGAATGAAGAAAAGGCCAGGATGGGCCAACTTGAGAACATATATTATATTCACTATCTGTACATAATGCTGCATATGACTGTTGATATAAACATCGAGTTATTTCCATTCTATTTTTTTTTCAGTTCTTAATAAGGTTAATTGTTAAAACGAACTGTAAACTATGAATTCAGACAGCAGGTTGCTTTAGTGGAAATGCACAAGAAGTCAGGGCTCTTTCATTGAGGATGTGATGCAACCACAACAGCATCTCTGGCACAGGGACAGCAAGGTCAGAGGAAGTGTTTGAACCCCTCCCCCCTTCTCTGTACAGGTGGTACGGGGTTGAAATGTCACTAAGTGAAGAAGCAACTGTCAAAACACTTCAAAGTCTTCTGGTTAACTCTGCATTTATTTTAAGCAGCATGTTGCAACACTGCTACATGCAAGTTGGACAAGCTTGCACCTTTTCTAAACATCTGAGGAAATTTATGAAATGCTGTAAGAAGAACTACATATCAGTAACTGATGGTGATTACTCAGAATTGTTTTATTTTGTTTTATTTAGTTTTTTCCCCAAGTTGATTTACTCAATTGTTTTCACAGCATGTTTTAACTAATGGCGCAGAATTATTGAAATATACAGTACATGTTATTTCAAAAGTTTCCATAGAGCAACTTAACACATTCTTTAAAATGTATTTACAATAAATCCTGCACATTATAGCATTTTTTAAACATAGACAGAGTTTCTAACATTAATGATGAATTAATTTTAGCAAATCTGGTGTTATGCTTGTAACAGCACTTTAAATGCATGTCTTTAAATTCAGCAATGCGAATGATCGTCCCTTTGCCAAAGGCATTCTTAAGGGCTACCGGAAACAATTTTATGTGGAGTCTGGACATTTTTTGAAGTCCATACTTCCAAGAGTTCACTTTCCCTATGAATTGAAAATTTGCAGAAATTCTATACAATAACAATGAATTTACAGTATATGTTTAAAAACTCGGTTCTTCTATGTATGACATAAATAAAATCCAAGCTATAAAAATGAACACTAATGACGGCAAGTCAGATGCTTAGTGTCATGAATAAAGAAAAAAAAAGGCAAGCAGGCAAATTCAAAACAATGTTCAGTACTTGTGGTCTAATACAAAAGGCAAAAGGTCAGGCAAATTGCAGATAGCAACTGTGGGGCAAGGACGATTTTATAAACAAGATGAGAAGGGAAAGTCAAAAACCAGAATAATCAAACACCCACGACAATACAAGGAGAACATACAAAACATCACACAGACAGTAACCTGAACTCAGGATAGACCTAAGGACCCCAGGAGCCATTGCACTACCATGCATAATATTAGACTAATTCTAATGGTACTTTGATTGATAGGTTTCTGAAAAATGAGGCTTAATTAAGAGACATGTTACCTTTTGGAATGCATGAGTATGAAAAACAAGTTTGCTGTGTTTCATGTCCATAAGCTGTAACATGGTTTCGAATGAAGCTTCTAACAAAATAGAAACATTTTAAAATAATAAGGGCATTCTGTTGATTTACTGTATGAAGACATCATCATTTGCTTATTCTTCTAGAGCTGTAAGGCATCATTGCTACCCGTTGCACTATTGTGTTATACTCTTATCCTTGTCAGATAAACACTGCTAAAGATACAATTTTATATATTTCTCAATGACTAAGAGTTTTTGAAGATAACAAAGTATGCTATCTATTTATAAAACAGGATTTATGTGCTATAATTCCCCAGACTGACCGTTATACTGACCGTTATATTTGCATTTGGGTCTAGCTTCAGTTCTTCTCCATAAACTCTAAGCAGCATGTTCTATCCTCATTCACACTGTGAGCTATAAGCAATGGAGGCAATTTAGCTAGAACTCACAAGTATTGATCAAGACCTGGTGAAATAAATAGACTGCCAGGCTCTTATCACTCAAAGCTGACAACATATGAGAAGCAGGACCGGCTTTCAGCAGCTCACCTACATCTCATAGGGCTGGTTTTTACCATTACAGTTCACTGTACACCATGCTCTACTGCTCACAATCTTGTACAGTTGTACTTGACATCTGAATATGCTAAATTGCAAGGTCTCTATGTCTTAAACCGGTAGTTTAAATTTTGAACAGCAAAATTGTTAACACTTCTGTACGGATTCCAGAGTTAGCTTGAATGCTCAAGTCAGGGATGGAAAGTCAAAAAACTATATGCACAGTTGGTACCGTTCATAAGCAATTTGTCTAATGTAATGGTAACTACTTTTTGGATGATTAAATCAAATTTACTAAGATTATTTAAATAGTACATTTAACTTTAATACCTTAGTTTTTAATAATATTTAAATGTAATAAAGTATTTAACCAGCTGCAACTATTCCCAAGTTGAAAGACAGGCAGATTAGGCTGATTGGTATATACAAATTGTGTGTGTGGATGCTTGTGCCCTGTGATGGACTGGCACCCCATTCAGAGTGTATCACACCTTGTGTCTTAAGTCCCTGAGCTAGGCCCCAGGCCTCCTGTGACCCTGTACAGGATAAATGCTATAAGTTAATAGAAACATTTGAAATAATTACATTTTAAGACCCGATAAAAACAACAACAAGAAAAAAGGATTTTTTTTTTTTTTTTTATTGATAAACTCGATGAACAGCAAATTCTTTAGCAGAAATGTCTGAGGCAGTGGAGACAGATAAACATCTCTTGCCCAATTTATCAGATATCTTTCACAGCTCAACATCTACCCCATGGGGGAAAAAATGTACAGGCAAGGCATTAGCTAGCCGAGCAAGCAGGTTGCTGAGCCATTTTACAGTACGAGAAATCTGTATGCAACTGAAGATATTACAATGATATTTGCCTGTTTTGTTTAATATATCTGTTTCTATACACTATAGGTATCACTTAGGTTAATGTGCAAAAATCATCTTAGCTAAATAGCTAGAGACAGTAAAAAGTTATCATGAGCTAGCTAAAAGAAACTAGCAAGCTAATCAAGAGCATTTGGTTAAGTTAGCTTCATAGCTAATTTGATTGTTGATACCTGGAGTTTGCAAATTGGCTTGAGAACTTTTACTCAAGTCAGAGTGTTTTATGCTCTTTCCAGATAATAAACATTTAGAAAATTAAATCAGTGGCAAAAACATTTGGAGAATGGATTTTTATCAGTAAATCAATGCATCAGTCACTTCTGCCTTGGGTCAGTAATTAACTCCCGTCAAGCGCGGCTAAACATTTTTGACGTTTGTCCTCATCTACAATTAACTGTCACAGAGGAGAGAGAAAGTAATCTTGTCACATTGAGTTCAAATGAGGATTACCAAGTCTGCGCTCTCTCTGTCTCTCTCTCTTTCAGTAATGAATAAAAATGGTGGGAAATATGACAAAGCACAGACTTGCATATAGATGTGACCAACTCGTTGCCATTTTCGCATCTCTCTTGATTTTTAACAAAAGCATTTTTTCTATAGCTTCATTTCAACAGAATAATACATTTTAACTTTTCTGCTGTGAAACATTTGAATGAACTAAGAGCTAAAAATTCGGCCAGGAAATTCTGAAACATATATATACATATATATTACAGTTCCCTGGGGGAAAAATTCTTATTTTGATTAAAAGCCTTAGATTCCTGTTCTCTCTCTCTCTCTCTCTCTCTCTCTCTCTATTTTGTGGTTGTTGTTGACCTAATGTTTTCGTTGTTGTAGCCCATCTGTGTCAAGGTTCAGTGTGTTGTACATCCAGAGCAGCTTTTCTGCTCACCATTGTTTTGGCTACATGAGCTCACCAATGTCCATGACTGGTTAGTGTCACGTTGATTGACAGGAGAACATGGATAATTTAGCTATCTTAGACTCCTGGCCACAGATGGCTGAATTGTTGTTAGGATTGAAACTCTAAATCTTGTGATGAAAGAAGCCCAGGAATAAAAATTATATTTCTGTTCTTTATTGGTCAGTGCACCATCAGTGCATGATGTATTCAAAGTAGCTCCCATTCGCTGTCTTTACCCATTTATTGATCTTTGTATCTATCTTTAGATAGACAGATAGTAAGATGTACCAGCCATCCTTTCGTTCTCCTTGTCAAACTGAATAAAGATACAGTATATGGTCTCAGTTAAAAGGCTGTTATAAATATACCTCTAAAAGGTTTCATATGTACAATCTCAATAACTCTATAACACTATATGGCAATATCCTTGCAATAAAGGCATGCTCCTGTACAGTCTCTATAGCTTAATAGTGCTTAGTGATGCAAAAGCTCATACAATGGAGTCCTTGGTCAGAGTCAAAATGAGATCTATGAGAAACATTTCCTGAGATAAATTCTAGACCAGGGCCATTTTTTCAGAGTACACTTTCTGTCATTCAACTTAACAAATGGAATTAAACTGTCTGTTATAAAAGAGCCTGCCTCAAAAACTCAGCAAAATCCATTGACTGTCCATAATAAACAAATGAAATGGCCTGCAGCTTGTTTTTTTTTTCCTTTTAGAGAGCAGAGAGAAATAGAGAGCAATCAGCGGTTATAAGAGGAAGTACTGCTCACTGCAAGTCATTTAATTAGAGCACCAGCTTGTTTCACTTTCTCTAATGAAACACAAAAAGATCTGTGCGGCGTGCATCAGTTTTATGCCATTTTCATGACCGAGCATGAAAACAAATCTAAATTAAATGAGAGATAATCAGAACACAAACTAAAGCTCTCTCTCTCTTCATCTTCCAGTCTCTCTCTCCAACCAGCCTAAAGTTTCAGCTTAAATAAGTCCCATCATCTCCATGACAACCGTTGTGCGGGTAACATGGAAACATATTAATGTAAAACCATGGCAACGTTTTCCAATTGAATTAAGCAGCACCTGTGCACATTATAGAGAGAGAGAGAGAGAGAGAGAGAGAGCAATGATCCTGGCCTGCGACAGGCAGCTGTGTCTGCACTCACTTCAATTTCCATTTTTATTTTCCACCAAGTCAGACATTTTGTTAGTGGATATGAGCATTCATTGTATGGTTCTAATGACAAAGACTGCTCCTTATATAACACAAGAACAAAAGCATGTGTGCTTTCAGCTCTGCATTAGAATGAAACAGTGACTGGTGCAAGGTTGTGCATCTTTCTAATATCGTGCAAAGTGAAATTGAAGTGGACGGAATTTTGATGTCGAAGGTAATGATAATGATTTAGATATGCTGATGCCTAAAGCAAGAAAACAGGAGAAAGATGAACAAGAGAAAGAGGGAGAGTAGAAGGGAAAAGGTGGGGGTTTTGGAGGGGTAGTAAATGAGAAGGCACAGTGGTGGAGGGGCTGGCTGGGGTGAAACAGAGTGGTTGTCAAGTGTACAGGAAAAAGGAGGAGAACCAAATCAACAATACACGTGCAAAAAGAAAAAAAGAAAAAGAAAAAAAGAGAGAGAAAAAAAACGGTTCCTGTTTTCTGTTTCTCGTGCCCTTTATAGTCAGATCTTTAGTTTAGAAAAATTGGGACAAAGATAAAAGCATACAGTACTGTACATATTTGGTAGTAGTCAAAATAAGTCAAATACATGACTAAAACACTGCATGTTCTATTGCACCTCCCTTAACCATGAACAGTGGTGAGGATCGTCTTGATAACTTCTAGTGCATTTTGAATTAATCTAGGTTTTTTTAATATATATTTTTTCTCTTTCTTTCTACCATTCTTTGTGTTTTTTTGTGACTCTCACTAGAAACCCACCACATAAGATCTCCCTTTTTTAGTACTTTATTGCTTAATATCTAAACCTCTGCTATGTTTTTGCTATGTAATTGTATTTATTATATTACTACTGTTCAAATGTTAGAAACAGACTTGCACTGTGGCACTCATCTCTAACAGGTAACAAGTAAGGATGGTATTTCTTATTCCTGTGTTGATTAGAGTAATACTTTTTTATTTGTTCATGTGGGCAGTTTCTTTAAAGCATGTATGGCTGCCCTGTGATGCTGCAAAAACATCAGGCTGAAAAGATGCGTGTGAGCTTTAGTAGCTAGACACAAGTAAGGGCAAGTAGTAATTAACATAAACATAACCATCTTAAATGGCTTATAATAATGCTTTTTTCCGCCTGTTTTTTTTTTTTTTTTAATATATTAGTTTCTTCACTATAGCCAATAAATCTAATAATCCAGTAATGGGTCAGTGGTACAGTAGGTGATTCATCTGCAGGAAACTAGGGTTTAAGTCCCAGCCAATATCTGGGAGGGTTGCATCATGAAGGGCATCCGTAATAAAACTTGTGCTAAGTTGTGAGAGTTGATCGGATGGACTGCTCCGGCGGCCCCTTGACGGGAGCAGCAGAAAGAACAAGAACAACAAGTGATAGCTAATGAATAGAAATTGACCCCCTCTATGCAGCATGCTTTTATGTAAATATAAATCTGACAGTAAGGGTGTGTCGGGATGCCAACCGGTTTATACCCTATTCTCTATGATAACAGCTTCCTCTCTTCTGGGAGGACTTTCCACTATATTTTGGAAAGTGTCTGTAAAAATTTCATGACTGTCAGGCAAAAGAGCACACGAGCTTGTGTGTTGATGTTGGGTGAAAAGGTCTGGGCATGGCTATCATTCCAAATCATCCAAAAGGTTTTCCATGATGGTTACATCAGTGCCACTTGAGCTTCCCCTCCAACCCTGGCACACCGTGTGTTCATTACTCTTTACACATTTGGACCCCTTAGCTTGAGTAAAAGGAACATATTCATTTCTTGTTTTAGGTATATTTTCAGTTGGATATCACTTTATTGAATTTTATTCTTAGGTTTATACCAGCCTTAATTCCCATCCCCTTTCCCAACTCTCACTCCAATAATGATAAAATAATAGATCAATCAGATTATAATGCATTCCTTGGATTATATGGCTGAATGGAGTGAAGGGATCGTGGAAATGTTTGTCATTTGGTATGGGTAATTTGTTACTTATACAGTCAAGTTCATGGTTTGATTAAGCATCTGTTTTAAACTCTTTGTTTAGATTTAATGGAGTTCTGTCACAGCCACAGAAGGGTCTTTAATATGATTCGTATTCTTCTGCAGGTTATCTTTCATATTCAAAATATTCCAAACTCCAAATAATTAATAGATGCAGCCCTAGCACATACCAATCTGTATTTCTTTGAATGTTTTTGACACTAGACCTGGCAATAAGAAGGACTCTGAGGACTCAGAGTGGCTCATTTTGAAAATAGGATGCTTCAATCCCACAGATAAATCAGCAGCTGGTTTATAGAGTGACCCAGCTGCCGGGCAGAAACACCTGATAGCAATGAAGGAGAAGGACAGGGAGGAGGAGGGGCAACTGAATTTGCCTGTCACAAAGATTAAACCAGTCACTAACCCAGCAGCTGGGTTACAGGAAAAAAAAATGCTTTATCCTGGTATGGGTCGCTGTGGATCTGGAAACACTGGCCTAAAGTGGATAGGGAAAAATAGTCCCTAAAAACAGTCCCTAAAAATTTCTTATGCCTTACTCTTGAAGAAATGAAATAAAACACTGTATCTTGCTAAAGATTTAATATCCTCCTTTACCTTGACTCTCGCATAATTGCAGAATGTTATGTTCTCTGCTCTGAAAAATAACAGCCCTGTCTTATGAATATTTATGATAAATATAGCTATTTGTGATAAATATTTAATAGGAGCTGTTTCTGAAGACTCAGGCTTTGCACAAACCAGAGAGAGAGAGAGAGAGAGAGAGAGAGAGACATGCTCAACCATTCTCAACCATTAGTTGCCAAAATTAGGGCAGACTATTTCGAATTACCCCTGACTGCATATCAGAGATTCAGCGCACAGCCTTCAGTTAGATACTTAACTCTGCTTTCATCAAGCTTATTGGGACACTGCATTCACCTATGAGATAGGAGTTTTAACTGGTCATATCAGAACATCTGTTAGGGAATTAGTCAAGTATAAATACATCATAATTATTGCTTTTTCTGTTTATTGTGTAGTTAACTTTTGGCCCGTACTATGGTACTGAATGTAGTGTGAAATGTATTGTTTTTGTACTGTGTATTGTTTTTCACTTGTACCTTATTTAACTGTCCATGTCTCTGACGTCTGTTGCTATGCTATTAAGCGGTAGATGAAAGCAGTGGAAAAGGGGGCAAAAGAAGAAAGTGAGTGAGTGAGTGAGTGAGTGAGGACATGAGGAAGTGAGTAAATGAGTTAAACGCATTCTCCAAAAGAAGAATTCTGTGGGTGTTTAAAACAAACAAAAAAATTAAAAAGATAATTAAAAACATTATCTTTATTTATATTTTTCACCTCTTAACAGCTCTTAATATACCTAAGGACTATTTATGTTTAGTTACTATTATATTCATAATTCTTCTGTTTTAGTCTCATTTCTATTCATTATTTTGTTTGTTTTGGGGTTTTTTAATTTATTTCTTTGGTTATATTAATTTGCATTGTAAAAATGTTCAAACAGGCATGCCAATGAAGCCCAGTTTAAAATTAATGTGTGGTTGAGTGAAAGCAAATGAGTGAGTGAGTGAGTGAGTGAGTGAGAGTAAATGAGTGAATCATTAAATGAGTAAGTGGGGACTGAGTGAATGAGAAAATGATAGTAATAAATGAGTAAGTGGGGAGTGAGTAAGAGTAAATGAGTTGATGAGTGAGTGAATGAGTGTCTTGGTGAGTCACTGAATTATTAAGTAAGAATGTAAAGGAGAATGTGAGTGAGTGAGTGAGTGAGTGAGTGAGTGAGAGTGAATGAAAGAAGGTAAGAGAGGGAGTAAATAAGTAAATAATTGAGTGAGTAAGTAAATGAGTGAGTAAGTGAGTGAGTGAAAAACAGCAGCAGAACACCTGAGTATAAAAACAGTGTGTGTGTGTGTGTGTGTGTGTGTGTGTGTGTGTGTGTGTGTGTGTGTGTGTGTGTGTGTGTGTGTGTGTGTGTATTTGTGTGTGTGTGTGTGTGTGTGTGTGTAAGAGAGAAAGAGAGAAAAAAAGAGAGAGAGAATATGTGGAAGACAATGTGTTAATATAAACACATGAGTTAAAAGGAAAATCCTGTAACATGCGCAGACACATGGCTAAAAAGCAGGGAGAGAAATAGGGGAAATGTACGGATAATAAGAAAGCCTTGTTACTTTTAAAATATTAATGCATCAATGAAAGCCTCGAACACTTTTTGAACCCCATCCACTGAATCCTTAAGCAGAGGCCCCCTTCTACATTATGCTGAAAAACAACATTGTTCCCTTGTCTGTCTGTCTGTCTGTCTGTCTGTCTGTCTGCCTGACTGTCTGTCACTCTGCTCAGTTTGCCACACCAAAAGATTGTTGAGTGTTTATCAACATGTTTTGCATTTTTTGGTGTTATTCACAGTGCACGGACTGTTTGTGACTTTTTTTTCTCAGTTCTTTCCTCCTCTTACTTCCTGTGACTCAACCATGAGGGAGGAAATGCCAGGCAGCTGTACCTTATTTTTGATGTAAAAATATGTCTTAATGTGCAGCTCTGAACAAAAGCAGGAATCTGCTCTGAGTTTTTTTTTTTTCTCGGCTGCTCTTAAAAATTCCTGTACACCTACTTAATTTGCCTGGGCTATTGAGTGGCAAAGTGCAGTGAAGGGCTTTGTGTAATCCTTTGGTTATTTAAGTGTGTCAGGAGCTTAAAGTAGCTTATATAACTTTACTAGCTGGCAAAAGTAAGTAGAGTGCTTCTATTGCTTTTGATCTAAAGTTTAATTCATGTACAGGCTGACCCCAAAAGCCTTGATCTAAAATTTACAGTTTTTTTTTTTTGTGATAATTGTGATTTTTTAAAAATTGTCTAAATTATTAAGCAGATGAAGTGCCTTTCAAACAGTTTAAAATTAACTAATGACAGCTTGAAAATGACTTATAATTCCAAAATTAAAGTATAGGTCATTTTTCTCCTGTGCTACACGTAGTTTGTTTAATGGGAGTGGTGAGCTGAATACCTGTTTTTTTATGTGCCAAAAGAGGTTGGTGTGAGCAAGGGGAGCTCGAGGCTACGTTTTTCCAAACACTTGCCATACTCTACAGAGAAGTCTCTGATATGATAAACTTGTTTGTTTTATATTCTCCTGGATGAACTGCTGGAATGTTGCCAGCATGTTACACAACCCAGAATGGCATTCCTTCAAACGGAGGCTCTTCGAGAGGTGCTGAAAGGATGTCACTGCTCTTCCAGTGTTACAGAAACGACAAATCCATCTGACAGCGCTTTTGTTTATACACCATTGCAATGTTGTTAAGGAAAACATAATTACATAATGTGACACTTTGTGGGCATCAAATAATGTTAGTAGTAAGTACGTGCACTAGCGGTGTAATGCAGTGCCACTATTTGTATCAGAATTAGTTGACGTTTAATTATAACTTTAACCTTAGTTTAATTCTCAACTAGATCCATCTATTAGTTCTTTATTTGTAACGCATATCCTGTGTAGCGTCACTGCGGGCCTGGAGCCTCTCCCAAAGGCGTAAGGTGGGGTACATTTACATTTACGTATTTTGCAGGCATTCCTATCCAGAGTGACTTACATAAGTGCTTTAAAGTTTTCATCATTAAATATATCCTTTCACTGGTTCACTATGTTACTAACTAGAAGTACCATCACTCAAACACTGTTGGGAAGATTTTTTTTTTTATTATGGTTGAGGGGGTAAATGTTTAACCCAAATACCTAAGAAACAGGTAGGTATTAAATAGTCGCTTAAAATTGGCTGTGACAGGAAGTTCATTCCACCATCTAGGTGCCAGAACAGTACTGTAGATGCACGTCTTTATCGATCCCTAAGAGATGGTGGGACCAGTCGAAACGTGCTGGAGGATCGAAGGGAAGGTCATGTATTCGGGGGGTGACAAGTGCTTTGATGTAAGTGGGTGCTAGGCTGTTTTTAACTTTTCAGACAAGCACATTTGTTTTTTAATTTGATGCGGGCAACTACAGGAAGCCAATGGTGGGAGAGGAGAAGTGGGGTGGTGTGAGAGAACTCAGTTGAAAGGTTGAAAACAAGTCATGTAGCCGCATTCTTGATCAGCAACAGAGGACAAATGGTGCATAAAGGCAGACTTGGAGTACATCATGTAAAGGCAGACCAGGTACATCCTGGGTGAAGTCCCAACCCATTGCTGGGCACAAGCACTTTACTGAACTTACACTTGAGGCAAGTTGTAAATGCCAATCAGTCAATACCACATGCTTTTAGAGTGTAGGCGTAGGAGTGTAACAAAAGTACAAGAGTATGTTGCATGTACGTAGCACCTTGATCCTGAAGGAATGTGTCTTGTTTCACTGTGTACTAACTGTATATGGTTGAAGTGACAAAAGCCTACTTGACTTGACGAAAAGCCAAGAAGCAAGGGAGAACTTTCAATAACAAAATGAGGTATATGGGTGTGTGCATGAGTCTGTGCACAGTAGTACGTGGAGTGGGTAATCAAGGAAGTATGAGCAGGTGCACTGGATGTTTGAGCCCCGTGTTGATTCTGGTGCTGGCATGAAACTTCATACAAAGTAAGGTTCATAAAGACATTGACTGCCAAGGTTTAAGAAGAAGACTTCAACCCAATTAAACATCTTTGGGATGAACTGGAACACCATCTGTACCCCGGGCTTCCTTCTCTGACATCACTGCCTGTCCTCATTTATACTCTTGAGAAGCATTAGTGTTTGAAGGGATAAAGCCTAACAGCTTCTTCTTTGTCTTTCGGCTATTCCCTTTCAGGGGTCACCACAGCGAATCATCTGCCTCCATCTAACCTTATCCTCTGCATCCTCTTCTCTCACACCAACTAACTTCATGTTCTCTCTCACTGCATCCATAATTCTCCTCTTTGGTCTTCCTCTAGACCTCCTGCCTGGCAGTTTCAACCTCAGCATCCCAATATATTCACAACCTCTCCTCTGAGCATGTCCAAACCACCTCAATCTGGCCTATCTGACTTTAACGCCTAAGGATAAAGCCTTAAACTCATGCTCCAAAACCTAGTGTATAACCTTCTCGGACAAGTGGAGGTTATTAGAACAGCAAATTGATGGGGAATGAAATCTTGAATGAAATGTTCAAAAAGCATATTTTGTTTGTGAAGGTCTACAAACCTTTGGCCACATGGTGTATTTCACCTCTCCTAACCACCAGAGGTGGCTAGATTTACCTAAAAATCTTCTTGTGTGCGCATACCATGCCAAGACCTTCAGGAAGTCTTCAGGAAGTGGCATTTGACACAGTATTTGCAACCACCATGATAGAGCCATATTTATATTACTTTTTCTCACCTCATAAACATTATAGACCATATGCACACCATCTGAATGTCAAAGAGACCATGCCCTGCTGTACTGTCTGCTTTCTGCCCATGTTTGCTGCATACACTAATGTAACTATGAGGCTGGAGACATGTTTTCTCCCTGTTTACCAATCTTACTTCCCACTGGAACAGGGTTTTTCCACTTTCCCTGCCATCAACTGACTCATGGGTTCCACTATACTCCACTACCATGGTCAAGGAAACACATTGCGCACTGTACACGTCTGAGCTGCCTATGCTGTTAGCTAATGCTAACACATTAATAAAAGGACTAGATTCTTGTTTCTGCAGTTTTTATTACAAGCCCTAAAGGTTTGCATGCACATCCTTAATGGCACCTGCAGGAAAATGTGCCAGTTGAGGTACTACCAGAATTTATTGAGAATTGTGTCCTTCAAATAAACTAAATAGTATGTGTTTTTCTGGTTTTCCATGAGATTTCCTGCAAAACATAAGCAAGGATATGAAAACTCCACGCACATAGATCAGAGGTGAGTTTCGAAGCCCCCAACCCTGTAGACGCAAGTTGACAGTGCTAACCACTAAGCCACACTATGCTGACTAAGACAAAATTATAATTAGTATTTTTAAAATGATCAAAAAGCTGATATAATAAGTCTTAATATAACTGTGGCAAAATTTGTTTCACATTAGACATTCGCTGTATGTTCACAGTCAAGTGCCAGTAGCATTTAAATACCAGCGATGTGCAGAGACCTTTAGAGGGGCAGGTGCACAAAGTTAAAAGCGGCACAATTTTTTTTTAAAAAGGTAGACTACAACATAACCTGCTGAACTATAGTGACTGATATCAAAGATGAACATAATATCATTATATGATCCAATGAGCATTTATAATATGAACAATTTGAAGAACATGCTAAATGACATTTTCATACTGGGTTCCGATCGGCTAAAAGTTCAAAGGTTCAGGATCTTAAGGCAGATTCCAAACTGTAAGGAGTGAAATTTCTTTGTTCAACGGAAAATGTGAACACTGTAAAGTTGAACAAGTGAACAATGGTTTATCGGAGTGGACGAGCAAAATTACCCATCAGCCATTGTGACTTGCTGGAGTGCAAAAAAAACAAACAAACAAACAAAAAAACCTGGAATTAATTTTATACACCATTCATTATTATCAATGAGAACATAATGTTAATATTACTTTCATTTCTTAGCAAGCTATGTATATTTTAAGCAATAGTTTGTTAATATTACATGATTCTTTTTAATCTATAAATAAATAAATAAATACTTTTTTATGCAATTGGTATTCTGCATAATACCAATTGCAGAAAATAACAGTTTACAAGTTATATACATTTCAGTAGTAATGCATGTGTTTTTCAGCATATGTTTATATATATTTTTTAAATCTATATTTTATTTCAGTAGTGCCAATAGGCGGCAGGGTGGCATAGCGGTTTGTATTCTTGACTTGAACCTCCAGTGTCCGGATTCGAATCTCCCCTCGGGTCTGTGTGCATGTAGTTTGCATGTTCTCCCCGTGCTTGGTAGGTTTTCTTCGGGTCCTCCAGTTTCCTCCCAAAGACATGCAGATTAGACCAATTGGCGTTCCCTAATTGCCCATAGTGTGTAAATGAGCGTGTGTGTGTGTGTGTGTGTGTGTGTGTGTGCCCAGCGATGGATTGGCACCCCCGTCCAGGATGTACCCCACCTCGTGTCCCGTATAGGCTCCAGGCCCCCCTTGACCCTGTATACTGTACATACAGAATAAAGCGGTATAGATGACGATGAGGGAAGTAGTATGAAATTTTCACAGCAGCTGCAACATGTACCCGATATGCTTAAGTTACCAAGGTAACAGAGGAAGTCATGTCTGCATTGGTGACATTGCAGGGTGTTCTGAATGGAGGAATTCTGTCCTAGGAAGTTCCGTTAACCAACATTCCCCACACAGGGAGCAATGAGCATCGAGTACACTCTGAGTACACTGGGGAATGGAATGCAGCTTTAGACTTTTACTCATATTAGCATATTATTATTCTCTGACACACAAGGTTGTCTATAACAAAACATTATTTTAGAAGCTTTAAACTTTGTGAAAAGTGTCACACAAAGCTACCAGTCTCTTTTTTTCTGTCTTTTACCTGAAATGCAGACGCATTGTGATGAACTGATAAAGTCAGGAAGGAAGGGATTTCTTTAAGTTATTGTTGCTAAATGATCTACAGGATATTGAATCATGGCTATTGTACTTACTATTGGTACTTAGTATTGCCCACGTTTTTTTTCCCTTTATGGTTTCATTTGTCTTAAATAAATAATAGCCTGGTGAAAAATGCCATATGTTGTTGTTCGTCTGTGGTTGTATCTGTCCAATACTAAGTCTCACTATTATGTTTTTACACAAAAACACATAGAATTAAAAAGAGAGGGTACTAACTATTGAACATGATGTATGTGTATGTGGAATACTGTAGTGAAAAAAATGAAATATGTATTATCGATTTGTGTACAAAAGGCATGAGACACCGAGTGTGTGTGAAAAGCTGATGGTTAATTGGGACATACTGTACGAGTACTGTAATAGGGATCTGGCATCATGTACTGAAGTAAATCTGTTAGAGGAGGAGGCTGATAATGCTGGAAACTAAAATGTTTCTTGTTATCTTCAACAATCATTGTAGTTAACTAGGTTTTGTTAGGTTTTGACTCACTACTGTATAAAATCACATTCAAAGCATGAGTTTTCTTTTTTTTTTGTACTGCTTACTAACATATTATTGCTACTAACTTGCATAATTAAAGTACCACAAACTTAACTGCAGGACGATATTTTATTTGCGCCAAAATTGTGGGAGGTACAGTTAGAGCTTTTTTTTTTTTTGCTAAATCACACAAAATCCTCACTTACATAACCCAAAAAATTTTTGACAAAACATTTTGCCATTTGTGCTTTCTAACATCCTTCTCGTTCAAAGTAAACATTGCTTATTTTCTGTTAGTTAGCAATACTTCTTTTCATTTTGAAAAATGGACTTATCTCATTTAGCTGTCAAACTGTTCATATGATATTAATATTACTTATTTAATAACATAAAGTGGCTAAATGTGGGTAGGATTAACCTACAAGTAACTGATTTTTATTGTTTTATTCTTTTTTATTTATTGATTTTTTTATTTGCTTTTCCTGCAGTGGTACCGTTGCATCCTCTTAGCTTTTGTTTAGTTACTGTACATCCAGTATGGAGCTTCTTGTTGTCTAATGTCAGTGTGGGGTTCCCCCTCAAAGTACCTCTGGGACAAACTCTGGATCCACTGCAACTCTGACAAGGATAAAGCAGGGAACTTTAAATCTTTTAAGCTGGCTTTAGATTAAATGACTGCTGAACTTGTATTCAGAGGCTCCTGAAAACATATTGTAGATGAATTATAGATTGGTCAGTACTCTACTGTATTTGTGAATGTTTCCAGCAATAAATGAAAAGCCTTTCTTTTCAATGCAATTCAATCAAATACTCAAAGAAAAAAATGTCACAAAGTTTTTTTTTTCAAAATCATTATTTTAATTAAAATTATAATATTTATTAAAAATATTTAAACCCTAAAACTCTCGTACACAAAAAAAAAAAAAAAACGAAACACATCCTACATACTTGTTCTGCTATATGTGGGTACATGTGTGGCGTGTGTGTTTATGCTCGCGCGAGCGCACGCATAATGATCAAGCTAATCATCATGAGTGTCTGCAAGCTTTGCAGATGCTTGGCTGAGCTCTACATTTAGTTTATTAGTTTTAGTGAGGTGTCCAGCGTTAGGCCTCACTGCTTCTACCATCTGATAAGTGGTGTGTTCCTGCCTCTGTGTGTCCTTACCATGACTAAATGCTTTAGCTTCCCTCCGGGGACAAAGGGACAGAAGAGGAACCAGAGATTTCTGTTTTTATTAGCTAAACTGTCAAGGGAGGGAGTGAAAGCAAAAGGAGATTGCTCGACAGTGTGTGATGCCGAGAGTAAATACATTTTTTTTTTCTTTTACATTTTCTAGGCACTGAGCAGAGAATGACATTAGCAGAAACGTGAACGGTCCTATGCAGAATTTCCACATGATTGCTTGACAAAGGCACTTTATATGAGATGTAATAATTGATACAAAGTCTTTTATTCTGCATGTTGTAGGCTCTCTGTTAATGGCCTGACATCTAAACATTTTAATATAGTTTCAGGACTGATGCTTTATGGTATCATGAAGGATTTTTTTTTTAGACATTTTCAAGATTGAATAAGATCAGACCTGGAAATCTAATTTACCAGCAATCCAATCTGAGATATCTATGGGTAATTTGATTGAATTCCAGTGAGTACCATCCATTTTGTCCGTAATGCGATTACAAATATCACAATTCCGATTTTCTGTAGCTCTCCAAATAGGTTCACATGACAAATGTAGAGATGTTGATTCAAAAGAAAGCTTATAAATGCTGTTTTTGTATTTTAACAAACACATCAGATGTAAATATTCTTTTCGGGAAAAAAAAGCCCTGTGACTGAAAGCTGACAGGTGCACTTGAATCACCCGGCTTTTCAAACTATATTGTCAGCAAATATTATTTGTAGAGCACTTAAAAGGCTGGAACCTAATAAAAACCACTATGCTATAAAAACCGTACAGTTTGATGAAACTGCAGATTACTTATTAAGCCTTCAATGTTTATAACGCTGTATTTCAAAATAGCCTTTAAATTGCCCAACTGAAAGCAAAAGTGTTATTTGTGCAGGATGGTGGCTTCTTTTTTTCTGGCGCTCCCCTCTTCTGGTGACCTTTACTGTTTAATACTCCATGTTTGGTAAAGGTCAAGCTTGTTGTGGCTTCTCACTGTGGGTTTTGATGTACAATTCAAAATGTGAGGAGAAGCACGGCGATGTATAAATATTTCCCCGAATCTGTCACAAACACTGAAAGACCAAATAATCATGATGAGATTTATGCTTTTCTACAAATGTATTTCTCATACTTGTACTTCACACAAAGGAATGCTGTTTGTTCTAAACATATGTTAAAGTTAAAAAATGACAAAAAAAAGCTTTTATTATTCTTTTATGATGTTTTTTTTTATAATTAATCTCACAAGACCCCACACTTGCATTTCTGTTGCTATTGTTTTGTGAGTTTCTTTTTTTGTTTTTGTTTTCATATACCTTATAGGTGTTAACATGTGCTAGGTTTAGCATGCAGCGATGTGCATTGTGCTGATGGTGTGAAGCAGTCATTCTCAGGGTACTCTAATGTTTCCGTACACCAGTGAGGTCATTTGTGTTTTAAACTAAAACTAACAGCTAGAATATTTATAGCTCATCCTGACTGTAAGCCACACGCTTCTGTTAAAAACGCCCAGCGCTGCATGCTTTATGTTTCCTGCGTTATGTATGATACTTTATTTGTGGTCAGTGCTAATCTTTTAATAAGAATGTCATAAAAAATATGACAATAGAATGTAATGGCATGGGGATTAGTTCTTACAGTGTGCTGATCAAAAAGATTATCAAAGCAGAATATTTTACAGGGTCAGTGTTCTAATGTCAGATCAGCAGTAGCCCTCTGTTTGCTAACTAGGTTAATAAAAATCTCTGCAGCTACAGTATATATTATACCAATCAGCCATAACATTAAACCCAACCATGACACACCCATTATTGCGTACTGTAGTTTCCCTTTGCGACAGCGGGGTAGCTCTGGCCCCTCAGAGACTCCACAAGACCTCTGAGCGTGTACTGTGGTATCTGGTGCTGAGACATTAGTGGTGGAATTCTTTTGGGTGCTGTGGGTTGCAGGGTGGGGCCTCAAAAGATTGGACATACATGGCAGGCATTGAAAGTTCTGAAAACTTTCTATCATGGCCAAATTTGTTTCAATTACATGTGGCTTTTCTGAGGGATCAGAGAAGAATAGCTAGACTTTGGTACCCACAGTTCTAGGTGAGCCTTAGGTGCCTATGAACCTGCAACCAGTTTACTCATATAAAACTGATAACCAATGTAAACCCATGTTCTACATCAGAGAATACCAATTTTCCTTGATTTGTCTCTACAGGCACGGGCCAGTTTGGGTGGCGGGCATGGAAATTCTGGCGTAATAGGACATAATTTGATGGAATCCAGCAACTTCAGTCCTTAGACCTCCCAATCAATAAGTTACTGAAGTTTGCCTGTCTGGCACTCTGAGTCCAAGATGTTCTTGTTTAAATAAGCTGGCTCGCCTTCTGTGTTTAAGGATGTGATGTGGAGGAATGGGTGGAGGCAGATTCTGCAAGGGGACCTTGGTGAACTGGTTTGAGCTGCAAGATGATGAAAATATGGTGATATGCGACTGGATTTTCAACAGGCCGATAAATCTGTATGTCAAATTTCTGCAACGCTTGGTTCCTCAAACCTCTCTGGTGCTTGGCCATACCCGATCACCTGGTTCAGAGATGGGAATGTCTCCTCTGTGTCAGTCTGCAAACCTTTTTATGAGAATGGGCTACTTGTTGAAGGTGTCTTTGTGTTGTACCCAGAAGTGGTAACTTCTTCTTCAAGTGATTTTGTGGGAATAGAAGTGGTTGGTATCTCAAGACACAAGTCAGCTGGGTACTTGAATGGACTAAAATTGGAGTTCTGATCATATTTGGCCCAAGGGAGAAATTGGGCCCAATCACCTTGATTATTGGTGCAAACTCATCTCAAAAATGAACCTCCTGGTTTGCCCTGTGGTTTACACCGTCAATAAAATAACAGCCCACAAACATAATAAACCACAAAAATTTGCAGCTTTTAATGTAATAATCCCACAAACATTTTACATTACCTTTCCACTTGGCCAATAGTCTGCGGTTGGTATCCTGATGTTAGACTGACATTGACACCCCCATTGTTCCCATGAAGTTTTTCCAAAGTTTCAACGTGAATTCTGGCCCCTGTCACTTACAATGTCCTCTGGAAAGTTAAATATCTGAACTGTTTGGAATGCAGTAGGTATGCTTGGTAATGGAATGAGGTTTATTGATTTAGAGAAATGTCGTGAGATTCTGGTCGGAAACATGTTTGAGAGTTCTTTGTTGATGTCCCATGTGATTTGCTCCCATGAAAAGGAAGGATGGTTGGCTATGGTCCTTCGTGAATTGTTTTTTTTCTGGTTGATAGATGTGTAACAAAAATCTGCTTTAGTGTTCTTTGATAGTAAATGGTAAAATTGAAAAGTGTGAATAACAGGGCTCATCAGGCTTGACGACAGTTCAGTCTCTCTGCTATTCTGATATATTTAAAATTTTTGTGATCTGTGAAGATGAGAAATTGATGGAGTACCCCCTCTAGCCAGTATCACCACTCTTTCAGCATTGGTTAACTTCCAGTAATTATTTCCCACATCATAGTTGCATCATAGACAAATGGCAATTGGGTGAAGCTTTGCCTTGCCACAATCTCTGTGACAGTATGGTTGTTTTTAGAAGCATGGTCAAGTGTGCAGCAATTTCTGATAACCAAGCAGAATCCAAATCCCTTGAAACATTGTAGTTCTTTGAAAACAGAGAGAGCGGGCTGCTATTTCGCTAGAGTCCATTTGCACTCCTTTCAAGACCAATGATGTGACTAAAAAACATCACCAATTTGCTAATGCAATAATTTGCATTATTCACCATTAACAAATATAGTTCAGGTGTTACTGTTTCACTCTGGCTATTCAGGATGGTGCCGACATCTTCTGGATGTGCAACGGATAAGGTTAATTTACTCTACGATTAATATGTTATCTACACACACCTACACATTCTCACACTCAATCACAACTAAATGGAATTTAGTACAGCCAATCCACCTGACTGAAGGGAGCATACACACTTACAAGGTTTAGTTCTTTTACATTATCACTTCTCTTATCATGTTGGTGTTATAATGCTGGCAGCATAACAGTACTGATTGTGCTACCTTAAGTACATCATGATGTCTGACATATAAGTTAAACTATGGGTTGAATAGTTCACTTTTTTTCCGGCTTATAATGCTTCTCCTTTAATACTAGCATGATGAAGTCTCAATAAAATGCACAGTAACCCTGAGATTTTAATTATAACAGTCGGTCCATAATTATCACCATGTTACGTATGCTTACTTAATGAAACTTTCCAGTGGATTGCGTTGGCTGTCGTCTGCAGACTGTGTGTTACAGTCATACTGAACTTTTTACATTTAAGTTGCCACACTTACCTTGAAACAAATGCCCCTGTTATAAATAATTATGCTGTTGTTATGTCCCACATAACAAGAGAGTCATATAACAACAATGATTTTACACAGACGTTTATATATGTGTGTGTGTGTGTGTGTGTGTGTGCATGTGTGTGTGTGTGGTGTGCACGTGTGTATACTTCTAAAGACAGCTGCAATGCTATCGATTTGAGAAATTTAAATTGTTCCATCTGTTAGTAACAGTTGCACTGTTAAAATAAATAAAATAAACTAACATAAAATAAAACGTCATTCATTTCTATAACTGCTGTGCAGAGCCAAGCACATAAATTAAAATGTATGATAATAAGAAAAGTATGTGAAGGAAACTTTAATGCCATATTTTAATGCAAATGCCCTCAGGAGAGCATGAAAGGATCCATTTGCCTTTGATAACACTCCACTTGAATAGCAGTAAAAGCACTTTTTTTAACGAGAATGTAAAAAGTATGTAGTCTTGAAGTAGTCAAAAAAATGCTTTTTGTGGTACATTTATATTTAAGCCTCTGTATCCTGACAGAGCTGGAATAAATGTGCTGAATTAAATTCTAATTATCTCCCAGCATACCCTAAATAATGAAATGGGATTAGTCATTAAACTAGCGGTCGCCAAAGCGAACTGTACCCTTAGATCAAATTGAATTCAAGTAAAAATCAGTAAATTACCAATCTATACGAGTTCAAATAACGTCCTGACATTTTAGAAGAAACTAATTTGTCATTTTTATCAAAGCTTACAAAAATCCATCAAATTACCCAGTTACTTTTTTTATATAAAATATTTCTAAGTAAAACATTTATCGAACGTACTGTAGTGCGACAAGATTTATAATCAGATGCCTGTTATTCACCTCTGTTATTCACGGTGTGATTTTCTCATGCTTCTTACTTCTTGCCTAGCTTCCAACCTCACGTGTTCCTAATAGACTGGAGACAATCAATAACAAGAGGCTTGTGCAAGGAAGAAACGAAACATCGGTCTTTAATTCTGTAACGTAAAATAAAAAACAACAACAAAAAAGAACCTCCCCTCGTTTTCCTCTCTCGCTTTCTCTATGTGTTGCACAACTAGAAGAAATAGACTCACTGCTTAGGTAGGGTGTTAGTGTGGCATGCTTCTAGAAATAGAGAGAAGGTCTGAAGAAACGAGAGAGACAGAAAAACAGATGGAAGGGAAGACGGTGAAATAGAGAGAATATGCACATTTTACCCAACAGCGACTTTCACTTTTAGCCGTCTGAATCTGTCACCTCTTTCTCAGGTTGACAGAGTCGAGTGGATAAAAGGTGAATGTAAAATGGCAGAAAGCCTGACAATAACCAAACTGCTGATCTTAGTCATTTCATTGGCTCTGAGTCAAAGCTTTTGTTGAGGGAAAATACGACTCTTCGGCAAGTGGAGTGCACTCATTTTGATTTTTAAATGTCACAGTTATTACAAGTAAGCAAGCCCCTGCATTATTATTCATAATGCAAACAGTATGAGTGTTATTTAGAGGACATGAGTGTACAGACTGAGAGTGCGAAATGTGTGCAGTGAGAAATGGCTTCAAATCAGTAATTTCAATTCAGTTAAAAAAAAAAAGACAAAAATAACAATTAATTAAACTCTGGTCAAGAAAAATAGAAATAAATAGCTTTAATTAAAAAATCAGGAGAGGGCCACCATCATTTCGCATTGTTTTACACTGTCATTAGCTATTGTTTTATACTGTACCATCATTCTGCATTTGTTTTTAATAGTAACTGTTGTGCAATGGTTACATAATATAATCATAATATAATCTCTTATACTACAGAAAACAAGATGATGCAAATCTATATCAAATGTATGACACAATCAATATACCAAACTATCAATAATTACTGATTTGAACAAAGGCATGAGAAAAGAACAGACTAGGAGTATCGGTGAGAGGTTTTTTTAGGGCCAGTCAGCAAAAAAAAAAAAAAAAACAGATCAGGAATGAATATAACGAACACAAAAATTCTCACATTCATAACAAAATGTGAAAAAGGTTGAGTATTCAACTGTATCTAATGTACGACTGCGATAAGCGCACACACAATACGAGTTTGAACGACAATTAATTACAAAAACACCTCCTCACCCACTAGTTTCCCCAAAACACTGAGAAATGTGAAATCTACCATTTTCTGGTGATCTGTTTGACACAATACTTTCAGGAAACTATAGGGGAAACCCATAAAACTGAACAAAAAAATGGCATTGCACGAAAAGGGTTAAAAGATATATCGTTATCTGGCTGCCTCGGTTATTCCCTTCTGCCAGAATCTACAGCAGGGCTGTATCGCACCCACACAGTTAAGCGGTTCATGGTGTATCCAAGCAGAGCAGCTCGAGAAACTTTTAAGGAATCTCAGAGGAAATGCTGGGAAAAAAATTTCACTGTTCATACAAAGAAAGTGTGTACACCGTTTAGAGATACGAAGGCGGGGTTGGGGTGGTATCGAATGCAAATAGGTTCCTGGCAACAAAAAAAGTGTTTTTTTTTTTTTTTTTTTTTTTTTAGAAATGATCGATTTTTTGGTTTGTTTTGAGCTAGCTGTTCCAAAAATGTTTATAAAAAATAAATTATTGCATGTTATATCATTACATATATGTTTACTGTATATGTTTACATGGAAATCTTGAAGTTTGAAATTGTTAACTTTTTACCAAACAAATGCATTGAATATTTTCACTCTTTCATGCCATATTGCAAAAAACAGCATTTAATTCACAAAAAAAAGTGGAACACAACTGATGATGAGGCACAGTGAGTATAATGTGAACAGTGGATGCTTTTGTTCACCGAGGCGAGCTGTGATGGAAGCTCAAGTTGACAGGCTCAGCTCAGATAAAGCATGATTTCCCTGATGCTCTCATCGTTCTGACATTAAATAACACTTGTGTTACTTCTTTGGATGCATTTGTATTTACGATTATTTGTGATGGAGAAATACGGAAATCTACGTATATACATATACACACAAATCTATTTACAGTGGGACAGAGAAATCTGTAGAAATAAGCAGTGTATTTATACATTTGGGCAGAGATAGATAAGAGAGAGAGAGAGAGAGAGAGAGAGAGAGAGAGAATAACTGCATTAATCTAAGTTAAAAAAAAAAGTTCATTACTGCCATTTTAATTATTTCGGGAAAAAAATCTGCATCCCCTAATGTGGTCTGTTTCCTTTCATTCAAGCTATAAAAGGCGAAGCTTCATTTGTTCTTTTAATTGGCTAAGTGGTGGAGTGATTAAGGCAGACTAAAGCCTGCTTGTAATTGGTTTCGGTTGGCTGTTGCATAGCACCCGATCCATTGTAGTAAATAAAACTAATTTTTTAGAATGCCGTTGCCAGATTTTAATTCGTTCTGTTAACACAGATGGATTTAGGGAAGGAAGGCACTGTACATTCCAATCCCGTGATGATAAAGCACCCCAGAGCTTGTTAAATCCATTAATGTGAGCAAACACGCAACATGTAAACAATGTAAACCATACGAGACTCGCATGACAACACCCACACACGCGCACACACACACACACACATATAGGATTTCGCTGTTCTTGTAATGTACCTACAGTATATGGATTCCTGTATTACTGTAACTAAACAACGCTATGCCTACCTAAACACCTTAACACCTTAACTCTCAGTAACTAAAGGTTTTTCACACAAATGCCACACACACACACACACACACACACACATAAGCTATTGTTTCTGGCTTTGACTGGCTCCACACACCCATGGAGTATTCCATCTGTGACTCTTATTAAGCAGGCTCCTACTCTAGGACCCTGCTTTACACAGACACATATATACACACACACACACACACACACACACTACATGCATAAAAAAGAAGCTTGATGCACAAGCCATATCCTAGAGAGAACACAAGCATCCCACTGTGATGAGAATGGCAGCTCACACAAGCCACCGTACACACAAATACACATATAAAAAAGTCTACTAATGCAATCATATATGGATAGGATTTGTAGAAAATATTAGTTTTTTTTCCTATTCATTAAATCTGGATAGTTATTAGGCCCTAATTATTGTATAATGACATTCATGGAGGAAATTACCTAAAAACACACACAAGTCCATGTTGAATGTCCTGGAGATGTTGAACCGGACTACTAACCCCTCAAAATAGGCCACAAATCAGTTTCCCTCCATTTCATCCCTCATTCTGCCAGCTGATTAATTTCTTCCCCAGAGATTATTTTCCCACTTAGAGATATACACACTTCATCGTCTGGCTGACTAGTGAACCCTTGGCTACGCGTTGCGAGAGTGTTCGAGGGGCTTTTCCCCCCACCACAACAAGTACTGCATGATTAACTGAGCCATGCTGCAAGACAATTGCTCAGAAAGACAGTGTTTGAATGCTTTGGATGCTTAAGCAGCAACATGTGTTCAGGGCCTTGGTATTGGTCTTCCTAAAGAGGCATTGCTTCGATCAGACATCCCCCATGCTGCCTGTGTGGCAATGTGGCTGACAGATTAAGATGCTGATTCAGAATCAAATGTGACCCAAACAACTTTCCAGTTATAAGCCTCATCCAGCAACAGCTGTAAGAAGTCGAGAGAGCAAAGTTACTGTATGTGTGATCTGACCTGGCTTAGTTAAAATCTAAAGAAAAAAAAAGGGTCTGGAGGAGAGATCACGCAGCATGGAAGGAAGGTAGTGTTCATCAACAAGACTTTCTTAAAGCCTGAAAATGGCTCCTATACTCTGGTCTTGAAGCTGTTTTGTGAATGCCGTGTGTCTCATTGCCCAGATAGAGTGCAATAACTGATTCTCAATGGCAAGTTCCCATCTATACTAAGGTATACAGTATGCGGTGTGAGATCACAACCTGTTAACTCACAGGAATTCAGTGTAGAAAAAAAAAAGTTCTGAGATTTATTCATCATGTGAAAAACAATCTTAAACTTTTTTACGTTTATAGGACATGAATCTTTCAATAAACACTTGTACTAGGATACGTAGTATATGTAGAATATGTAGTAACAGTTTATCTTGTAACAGTACCTTATCAGAGAGTCTAATGACATTGTGGTATATGCTATTCAAGTAACTGTTACCACTTTAGAGGTTCGAATATGCAAACTGAAACCATGAAAATACAAGTGTGTTAAAATGAACTTTTCTTCGAATCCGGTCTAGAACCAAAACTCCCCCTTTCTTCACTAAACCGCCTCATGCACTGTGATATTAAATAGACGTAATATAAATCAATAGTTTAAATAAAATCACGCAAAACACTGTAAATTGTTCCTTCAACATGGTCTTTAAATGTCCTTGAATTCTTACATTGTCAAAAATAAAGCATCTTGTACCTACACAGTGGGCACAGAAAGGACTTCAGGATGTCTTCAGAACCTTGCAATCTAGAGACACATTAGGAACACCTTCAAGACACATTAAAGTCCTAATATTATTAACACCCCAGACATCGTCAGGACTAATTTAAAGCCTCATGTTAAAACCATGGTGAAAATAAAGTGATTAGCACTGTGGCCTCGCACCTCCAGGGTCATGGGTTTGATTCCCATCTCAGGTCTGTGTGCATGGGGTTTGCATATTCTCACGGTGAGTTACCTCAGGGTACTCTGGTTTCTTCTCACAGTTCAAGGACAGGATGATTAGGCCAATTGGTGTGTGAACGAGTGTGTGAATGAGTGTGTGAGTGAGCGCTGAATTGGCATCCAGTCCAGACTGTATCGCGCCTGAAGTGTCCTGGACAATCAGTATAGAGGATAAATGAATGAACGTTAAAGTCCTACTGTATAATGAAGGAGTAACAAAGAATTAGGAATATTATTTTAATGAAGATGAACGTAAGACCTCTTGACTTTTAAAAGACCTATTATAGATGACCTCGTGGCTAGCCTGCATGCCCACTAGGTATGAGAGAGGAAAACAAAAAAGTGTACAGGTAAGTTTTGATATAGGACAGATAGTCTGAGTGCTTAGTTGCATAGTGGTTAGCACTGTTGCCTTGCACCTCCAGGGTCCGAGTTCGATTCCGGCCTTGGGTCTGTTGGGTCTTGGGTGTGTTGCATGTTCTCTCCATGCTTGGTGGGTTTTCTCCAGGTACTCTGGTTTCCTTCCACAGTCCAAAAACACGCATTAGTCTAATTGGCGATCCCAAATTACTCATAGTGTGTGAATGAGCGTGTGTGTGTGTGTGGATTGGCACCATGTCCAGGGTGAACCCTGCCTTGTTCCCTAAGTCTTTCGGGATAGGCTCCAGACTCCCCATGACCCTGTATACAGGATAAAGCGTTATAGTCGATGAATTTGAACAAAAATAATTTAATTTGCTTGATTTTAAGGCAATACATAGATACATATGTCCAAACATTAAATATGCAAAAAACAAATACATATTCAAATAATAACAAAAATCCTGAAACTTGTTCACACTGATTCCAGGTACATCACAGAGTAGCTATATTGTCCTGAGCTGGTTTATCCCATGCACGGTCCACTTCCGGTTTAACCTTCCGTTAATGGTGACCGTAAAGCCGGGTGCAGCACCTCTCTCTCTCTCTCTCTCTCTCTCTCTGTTCCTTTTCCCAACGGCAGAGGTCGCTTGGCGTTTCCCAGGGACTCTGGGCGCATGGACGCGTTCTCCCTCCACAACACACCGAGTGTGTGTGAATTAACACTAAACCCATCCACGGCGCGTTCTACACCATAACGCATGGCACTGCTGCTTTTTTTTTAAAGGTCTCTCACACACACACACACTAGTTGTCAGGTCGCAGTTTAGCCTTAGAGTCTAAGAACCACTTTTATTATAGCTGCTTATAAAAGTGAACTTTTTTTATTCTTTGGACTGGCGCTCGGTCCGGTGAACCTGAACAGCAGTCAGTAGACCATCCTCAGGCATAATGTGCTTTATCGTGCTGAAGTAAAAACCGCGAACGGATGTGAGGAAAAGAGCGCCTGGAGAGAGAGAGAGAGAGAAAGAGAGAGAGAGAGAGAGACTCAACCCCTTTTTTTCTTCTTTCAATCGTTCTGTTTCTTTTTTGTTTGGGTTAACAATAGAGCAAGCGCGCTCGAGAGAGAGAGAGAGAGAGAGGGAGAGAGAGAGACTGGTAGACGCTGAACCTGTTTTCATGCCTTCAGTGGAGCGGAGCGGGCGATGGATGTGAGATTTTATCCTGCACCCCCTTCGAGCGTGGGCTCCTGCACGTTATCCACCGACTCCAGCCTTGCCTCTCTGGACTATTACCACTGCAACAAGGTAATGACCCAAGTGCAACCATGCTTTGCTTTTTTCCCCTCTTCTTTTTCTTTTCCTGCGCGCAGACTTACTTTTCTATCTCGGTTTTCCAAAAACGCATAGCTGGTGCGTCCATGCCGCGCGGCTCAACTCTGTCTGCCTGCGGAAGTTGAACAGATGCTCTCCTGTCCTTCCTTAGCTCCCGTGTTGTTGTTTAGGTGTGCGTTTTCACAATCGCGCGACCATAGACTAAAACAAGCAAACAATCAAACAAACAATAAAAAAAGCAAAAACAAACACGCGTAGACCGGCGATGCGTGAAAGAAGATGGGATGTCTGGGGGAAGAATTTCCAAACTTTGTCTTTGGAGGAATCGTGGAGGCGAACAGCCGAGCGCGCGATGCTCTCTGACTATTGGCTAATTGGTGGCACAACAAAAACAAGGGCGCGTGCCTGAATTTGACGTCGCGCCTCTGGGGAAACTTCGGCTCCCGAAACGAGAAGAAACTCAGCGCGTGTATCAGCCGCAGGATTTCTCGAGACACGAAACTTTTTTTTTTTTTTGGAGGGGGATTTGCTGAGACGGAGAATGTTATTGGAAGTGAAATTGACACCAGGTTTCGGCGTGGTTAAATTTCCCAAGTTTAAAAACAAATAAATAGACATAGGCACTTTTTTTCTCTCTCCCGCGCGCGCTTTCTCATTTAGGACAAGATGAGCTACATTGTTGCGAAATTGTAATACAAAAGTTACAGTTTCAAAGCCTTGAACGTACAGTATTTTATCGGACTTTTCATGTCTGCTCGGTTTGGTGTTGATGCCACTCTAACCCTGTAAACGGCGCTGCGGTGACGTAGTCCAGCTCCACGTGCTAGCAGAGACCGACAATTAATTACCGCGCGGTCTAATTATTCCCCAAACTAATCGGATTCTCTTATTGGTCAACGGAGGGCAACGTGGAATGTGCAAACGAATAAATCAGTCGTTTTAGCTAAAAAAAAATAAATAAAAAAATGCACAACTAAACAAAAACATGCTTTCCCCACAGATGAATAGATCCTATCATTTTTAAAGCCTGTGTAACCAAACTGGCCGGTGCGCGCGCTGCATTTTAGTAACCTACTGCTACTTCTCACTGGGACCATATATGGCATTATATACTCTGCCTCTAACTTCTAAGAAATAACAGTCCTAATTATAACATCCTCAAGCTTAAATTAAACCTTAAATCAATAGACATTTCAGCACGTGTCTCCGGCTCATGTGCAATAGTTAGTCACAGGGCGTAGGCTAATACACCTTACAGAACAGCAATATCAGCTGAGGAGAGATGTGTGTATCGCCGCAGGGCCTTGAAAGCCGAGCAGACACACAGCTGTGAGTCGGTTACATGCTTCCACGGGTGGGCTTTTTCCCCCACATCTCATACAGAATTTGATGTTATTTCATGCAATGTTAAAACTGGTCTGTTTTGGGGAGTTTATTGTTTTGCCAAGCGACTTGAAGTGAATTCGGCTTTTAGTTCCATCCCCATGAACAGTGTTAAGATATGTTTAAAGTGTTATTTTGACTCATTAAGGATGCAACAGCTCTGAAAGCACTTAGAGGTGATGGGGAAGTGCGCCTCTTGGAGTTCTGCTTCCACTGACCGTCTTTGCATTCTGCTAAAATTGTGCAGCTTTTTAAAACTAGATTGTTTATATATATTTTTGTTTACCCAATTTTATAAAATATTTCTTTGCATGCAGATTTTAATGAAGGCGTGATGTGTTACATATAACACATCAATTTAGTTTTTAATATATCAGTTAATGTTTTTTTGCATGAAGGTTGCCATGGCCCTGTTTGTCAGGATTGCGGTTACGGCTCTTTTTTTAGACCAGTCACATTTTTAAATTAAAGAGCTGAAAGATTTAGTGGTGAAATTGCCTTTAAATGTTTCTGAGAGGGCAGTATGTTGAGTAGAACGACATCTACGATCGATATGCCACCAAACCAATCATGTTGTGTCAGTTGTTCATTGTCCATCCTGGTGACCTTCTGCTTGTGTGTGTGTGTAATGGCTATTCGCGAGAAATTTACTATAGTCACATCCATGTTGGGATCTGACTTATGCATGGATTCATTTTTTTGTTTAAAAATCACAGCCACGAAAGCACTTTTATTTAAACTTTTTTGTCTATTAAAAATGTAAGCACAGCAGGTAGTCTCTTAGATAAATGGTGTCAGTAAATAAAAGTCAGAAGTATCATTAAATAACTTTATGCAACAATGTAGGAAAGAAAATGGATGGAAGGCTTTGATGTATGACTGGTATTGCTTTGCTCCTCATCCTGTGGTACTGCACTTAAAACTCCCCATCTCCCCTGTAAGTAACTCATAATTTGGTGATGTGTGTTTATAGAAGTGTGTCGCAGAGTTTAGCTTGTGGGTCGGAACATATGGAAAAGATCAGCCCTCGAGCCAAAGAGGGTACAGTATGCCGACTGCACAGGCTGAAAAATGATCTTTTTTTTTTTTAAGTGGACATTATGCAGCAAATTTGAAGGGAAACGTCTGCTCTCTTGGCCACAATAGCCCCTTTATGTAAGCCTGCTTTAATAAAGCAAATGTTCAAATGCGGCTGTGAGGTCGTGCATCCTATAGGAGCCCGCATGTGCATAATAAGAGCATCGAGATATACATTGGGGTTCTGTGGCATCCCTTGAACCGGAAATGGTTCTGCGAAACTAGGCCAACCATAATGAGTGGCTCTCGTTTCCTGTTGCTAACATGTTAATGCACTAGCTGCTGACTTTTAACATCTACACATGAACGCTGGCACTTGCAGTGGAAATGGCACTTTTGGGAGGAAACTCGATGCTAGAAGGGGCGAGCAGGTTCCTCATTCGAACCAGAGAATTAATAACGCGGATTGTCCCAGGCTGTTCTGTTCTGTTCTGTAGTAGCTGCCCTGAAAGAGCTGGATGCCGTGGAATAAATAACTTGTTGCTTGTTGCTATAGGAAATTCAAAATACCAGTCAACAGCAATATTTAAATGGGAGGAGCATAACTACTACGATCATGTAAAAAAAATCGATAAGCGTACATGCTTGGTCTTAAATAAAGGCCCAGGACAAGAATCCACTAGACATGTTTGCATTCATTTAGAAAAACTAACCACCATTGCATCACAATGCAACAGTCAGATGTTTTATTTATTGTTTTTATCAACCTATGAAAAGAAATCTTTCTAACCTCCTCTTATCAGAATGCTTTTTTTGGTAACATGCCACATGTTTTGTGTAGCATAACTCATGCTGACTTCCGTTAAACAGAAGACCCAGCACACTTAGCATTACAAAACATCAATATGCAGTCACTGAGGAAGTGATAAATAGGCAACAAGCAGTCAAATGATCATTCGCGATCACTTATGTCATACTTCCTGTGATATGCACACTGAGTTTATATAGCCTGAACTGTAAGGTGTTGGAAGCGAATAGATTCTAATAATTGTATCACATACACCAGAGCTGACACTTATTTCATATTCAAGACATGTTTTCCTGTTTGGAGTAGCCTAAACTGAAGGAGTTTAACTGCAGGCAGTCTCCTCTTTTCCTGATCTATTCAGCTGCATTTTATCTATGCGTTCATGTTGAACTCTGGAGCTGAGATTAGCTAGCAGCTAGAACAGCGTGGCAACCATTTTGTACAGTGGTAATATAGAAAGCTATTATCTCTCACAAATGCACAAATTCATTTTATATCCTCTGTCTCTCTCTCTCTCTCTCTCTCTCTCTCTCTCGTGTGTGGGTGTATTGTTTGTTAAGCATACTCTCTATGCATTCCTCCAGTAAAGGCCATCTCTTTATAAATGCATGTTTTGTCCAGAGAATATTTGCTGAATGCATTATGATTTGTGTGCTTACAGCCTCAGGCTTGTTCACTTAGCACACACAAAAAAAGAAAAAAGTAGGAAAGTTTATGAGAAGCCCCTATACCCACCCTCCCCCATCCTCCACGCTCACCCAACTTGCTAACCTTATTGTATAGGACTGAAATGCTCTACAATACAAACATTCAGATGAAATGAGACAAATCAGGCAAACATACTGTAGCATGAATGTAATCAGACCTGCCAAGTTCAACAACATTCAATACATGGTTTCGAGCATGCTGAACCACTTTTGGCCATTAGCGAGGACATTTAGAACACAGAGTGGCAGTACAAAAGGTTTTCAAACATTTACAGTAAACAGTAGAACCTGAAACCTATTTTGAGATATAATACACTGCGTTAGGAACCGTAGGAAAACAGAACCATATGTATATAAAAAAAACATGCTTTTGTTTCATGTTGTGCGGGCTATACCTGAAAGAGTTCATTAAACAGCCGCAAAACTTTAAGTCCACTGTTTAATTACATGCCCGTGTCCAACTGTCAAAACTGAGCTTAAAGTATTTGGCCCAGTTTCTCTTATCAATATAAAGTTACACCAAACTTTAAATGACAGTTTAGATTTTTTTTTTCAACCCCATTTTCAGTCTGAATCACTAATCAGTGTGTGGGTGGGAGTGACAGGTTCTCTGTTACCTGCCTGATGACTGTAAAAGACCTTGATTCATTTAAGGATACTTTGAAGCCCCATTAGTGAACTCAGCGCATTATTCAAACCTCCCTCTCTCTCTCTTTCTCTCTCTCTCACTCTTTCTCTCCCTCTCTCTCACTCTTTCTTTCTCTCTCTCTCTCACTCTCTTTCTCTCGGTGCCTATATCTACTTCTCTTTCTTTCTCTAGCTTTCACATGTCCACTTATACCAACTAAAAATAGCTTGAAAGCAGTGCAATTACTGGAAATTGTTAGCACTGAATCTAAGAGTAGGATGATATGGCTTGTAGACTCAAGATATATAACAACATTTAATGACAACAAAATCAATTAAAAAAAGGCAGCAATGCAACAGCATTAAAGAAACAAAAACAAGAATACCAACAACAATAATAATACATGTAATAATAATAATAATAATAATAATCATAATATTATTATTATTACAAGAAGCAATCTGTGGGGTCCAAGCACACTTGACAGCAACATTGTTTTTGAGAGTTACGGTTTAGACGAGGATGAGTGTTTTGACACCAACCATATGAAGATAGTTACACCAGAAAATCTCCCAGGACTAACAAGGTTTCACATTTTATGCAAAGGAGTTCCAAAATGAGGTAGGCGGAGCTAAATGTGTCTGTGTTACAAGTTTTACCCCATTAAACCCTGTTATCAGGGATAAAAATGTTTCTCTGACTCATGTCTCTTGAGATGTTTCTTTATTAAGGCACATCTTTTCTGCTAAAGTGAAGGCTGTACAGCAGAGGGAATTTTTTTTAATGTAGAAGAAAAATTGTGGGAAAAATGGAAACAAAAGGGTTCCAAGCACCTTGTGTTTGGCTCAGTAATCATAATAATAATAATGCATTCTACTGTGCGTGTGTGCGTGTGTGTCTGTGTGTGTGTGCGCGCATGCATGTGTATGTGTAATGTGCTCACATTGATAATACACCCTAAGGCAAGATCTATGGAGCATATGATTCGATGGGAATAAGCCCCAGGTGTACAATCGTACTGATTTAACACACACATGCGCACACACATGCGCACACACATAAAACAGTTTCTTTTCCATATTTTGATACCTTCCTCTTTCCCTACTCTGAACATGCGTCTGTTTTTTTCTTTTTTTCTCTATCATCCTGCTTTACATCCAACTGGTTACACTCGCTATCAGTAAGTAAAGTGTTGTTCATGTACAATAAAAGTGCTTGTTCCTCTTTTCCTAAACCGATTCCCTACAACCATGTTTACAGTCAACATCTTCCCCCTCCCATGACTCAAACATTGTGGAAATATTAGATATGGCATTTACATTTATTCTTTTGGCAGATGCTTTTATCCACGGCAACTTATGAATGAGGCAAAATACAATGCAAGCAGGTACGAAATGAAGCGTTGGCCCGCAGCACTCCGTTTTTTCACACGGCAAGGGTAATTAGGCAGAAAGAAGCAGTCTAACTGACTGAGAGACAGAATAACTGACTGAAATCGAGGCCGCTCCTGGGTTCCTCATTCACTTTGACCGGAGGGAAACTTGCTCTGCTCACCAGGCGAGGAGCTAAACCACTCGTATTGTAAAGCAAGGAACGCACTACTGAATAAAAACGGCAGAGACAGGACACAAAAGGATCAGCTCCGCTAGGAATATTTATGAGTTCGAAATGACAGTCATCAAAGTCCTCTTTGCGTGTGAAAATGATTTGGTTCGGCTTCAAGAATGTTAGATAAAACGTCAAAAATACTTGTAAAAATCTCCGTCTCTAAGCCAAATTACATGTTGTCACATATTTTGCAGTGAGCAAATTATACCTTTCATACTTGCATAAAAAAAAAGAAACCATAAAGGTGTTTTTGCTTGGAAAAAAAAATGAGTAGTAAACCTCATAGTGTGCAGTTAAGGGGAAAAGTGAAATGTTACGATGCGTACCCTACGCCTGGTGACACCTTTCCCATGGTGCGAACGCTGCATTCTGCATGAGTCACAAGTGAGTGTACGCACCCCTGTATGTGTGTGTGTGTGTGTGTGTGTTACTCCACTCGACCGAGAGATGCGGGGGCATAAGCCGACCTTATGGTTCCCGGAAACTAAAAGTGTCCACATCGATGATCCCTCTCGATTTGATGCAGCCAGCTGACTAATTTATCCATTCCTGGCTGACTAAATTTTCTCAAATGAAGGTCCTAAACTGACAAAGTGTGATTAATAATGTTATGAATATTCAAGCACTAAAAAAAAAACTTGTTGGTTGCTAAAAATGCCTAAACACTTCAAAACATACAACACTGATACTTTATGGGGTCCTGTTCATGCAGCGTTTTAATTACATAGAAAATAAAAAAAATCACCTAGAAGGTTGATATAGTTTCTATCATTGTTATACAGTTTTATTTACTTAGATACTTTAGTAGTGAAATATATTGTTTTCAATTTTATTCTTTACATTAAACATATTTTCGGTATTAAACCCAAAGATTTTGTGCGTTCCGGTCCTCTACCCTGCCACTTAGTGGTATTAAAGAAATTACTACCTTCTCTAGTGACATCATAGCATTATGAGTTTTTCCCCCATTATGTGGCTACTTTCCTCTGAAATCCACTCCCGAGGTAGACGTGTAGCTGAGTTTCCTTTTGACAAACGTATAAAGTTGCTTAATCGATCCGCCCAAGCTTAACATTTCCACTCTGTCAGCATGAAATATGTTGGAAGTCATTAAAACAAACCTTTGAAAATGTTCTAGTTTAAGAATGCAACGGCCAGACATCATGCGAGTGTGCTAACAGTTGCTTGTAATCGAAATGCTGACTGTTGCTTGAAATCTTTACTGTTGTAGTTCATCGTGTCAGACATTTGTACATTACTGAGTTATCAGTTTACAACACGAGTAGCATCTTTGATTACCTGATAGTCCTTAAATGTACTTTTCAGATGTATTAAATCAACTTTGTGAAATATCCTGTTCTGTTACATTTACAACAGCATCCACTTAAATTTTTTTTTTAAACGAAAATCACTTTTTGTTTTATTGTTATTTCAAAACAACAAAAAAAAGTGATAACATTACATATATTTTAACACTACTCTACACACTGAACAGCCATGGCATTAAAACTACCAGCACAATATTGCAAAGGTTGTCCATGTAACTGACCTGCTAAGACATGGACTTCACATGAGGCCTCTGAGGATGTGCGGTGGTATCTGGCATCAAGGCATTAGCAGGAATCCTGTAAGTTGTCAGGGCCATGGATTGGACTTGTTGGTCCAGCACATCCCACAGATATGAAGGCCACCTTAACACACCTTGAACTTATCGTTATGTGCCTTAAACCATTTTTGAACCAATTTTGCAGTGTGGCAGGGTGCGATATCCATTGCCATCAGGGACAGTTGTTACTTGTGCCAGCAACATTGTTTGGGTAGGTGGTAGGTGTCGAAGTAGCATCCATGTGTATACCAGGATGCAAGGTTTCCCAGCAACTTATTACCCAGAGCATCCTACTATGTGGTGCCGTTTCTTCCCCAGGTAAGCAACACTGACACAAGTGGTATCCACAAGAAAATCTGATTCATCAGAGCAGGCCACCTTGTTCCAGTGTTCTGATCCAGTTCTGATGCCCAGTGTAGATGCTTTTGATGGTGGACACAGGTCAGCATGGGCACTCTGATTAGTCTGCTGCGACTTAACCACATACTGTACACATAAAGCTGTGATGCTCTCGGCAGCATTCAGCAGTTTGTCTCCTCTAGGATTAAACCAGTACCATGTTACCTGTTCACTTTTGGTAGCTACTAAACCACTGCATACTGGAAACATCCACAAGACCTTCCTTTTTGGAGATACTCTGGCCAAGTTTTCCAGACCCATGTCGAAGTCATGCAGATCTTACGCTTGCCCCTTTTTTACCTGCTTTCAACACATCCTGCCTTTAACTTGACTGTTGAAATGACAATTTAATTGCTGCATAGTATATCTCACCCCCTGACAGGTGGCACTGTAATCACTGTCTGTGATTTATGGATGACCGGTATAGATATGGGTGGGTGTTTTTTAAGTTTATGCTTCAAATATCAGTCTCTATGTATTAATTATTAAAAAAGGAAATTAAGACTATAATAATTGAGTAGTGTAAAGCTGATAAGCTGCCTTATAGTATTTTTTTTAGATGCTGTACAGAGTGGATATAAATTATAAGAAAGCATCAGTGTTAGATTTTAAAGACTGTTATCTTAGCTAGCTAACAATGCTTTACATTTACTTACCATTACACATGGATATGAAAATAAATTTGCAGTGGATAAAAGCTTAATAATGTAAATGGCGGTTCAAATATTCATACTTATACGATACTTTAAAAAATGTGAATGTGGAGGGATAAATGATCTATCACTAGCTCTACAATCTAACTAGGATTACGTAATGCAATATATCACAATGTCTCATCAATGGTATAATAAAAATGATTTGAGGCAAACTATTACACACACACACACACACACACACGTGAGATTGATAAGCCGCTGCATTTGTGATTTCTAATTTTGTTTAAGTCTATAATCCCCAACTGGCTTGATGCCAGATTTTCTCCTAATACCAACAACAGAAAAGTGGTAACTCTTAGATAATAATAATAACCATAATAATATAATAAAACCCCTTAAATTTACTGATATCTGTGCTTTTGAAAAATGTTTACCTATAGACTAGACAGTTTGTGCTTAGTCTTTTTTGTAAATAATGGATGATCCTACTCTACTTTGTTCACATTTATTACACCAGGATAATATTTCACAAACACCTTCTCAATCACTGCTGATGATGTGGTATGGACATGCAAAGCAAGCTACCGAGCCTTTGACCCTGTCACTCATTGGACTGAATAACATCACTGCATTGGTTGCTTCGCTATACAATTCTGGCTATTTCTCATGAACGTTGGTGTTGATGTTGTGCTCAGTTGCAAAAACGTTAAAAAAAATTTACATTAATAGATTTATTAACAGAAATGAAACATCTTATTTATGAAAAAACTCTAGTATGTTTATTTCCGCTGCCTCTACATGAGAAAATTAGTAAAATACTGAATATATGTGTGTGTGTGTGTGTGTATAGATATATACAGTGTATATATATATATATATATATATATATATATATATATATGTATATAATCGAGTGCGTGTAGCTGCTGTTTGGTAAAGGCTTGTCGGTAGCAGTGGGAGAGCTAGCCCAGCATTGCGCTAATTGGCCTTGGCAGAAAAGACAGAGTTGGAGCCCTTGTGAGCAGGGGCCTCGGTTTTGAAAGGCTGCTGGCTGGACGCTGAATAGCAGACTGATTCACTAATGCACACTGTAAATAATAATGATTCCCCATCCATGGGGAAAAGAGTGCTATGGACTTCTGTTGAAATTTGCTGAAATAGCAGAGGGTAAAAAAAAAAAAAAAAAACCTTTTCATCTGTAGAGATGCCAAGACCTGCTGAGAGAAGATCTCACAGCTCATAATGTAGCATCGTAGCTCCAGGTGCTGGGAGACCAAAATACCTGTCGGGAACAAAAATAGATCCTGTCTTGATTATTGCAAATGATTTCACTGGTTAACCGTGAGTCTGAGTGCTTAAGTTGTAAAGGCTTTACTGCTAGCGTTAATGACGCTGTCTGTGAATAGTAATTTTATTTGCAAGGTAAAACTCCATTTCGAGTTAAGTGAAATGCTTGACCCTTGTAGTTTTACTCATAGTCACATTCTTTCCAGTGAAACGTAAGAAGAGATTATACCTATTTAATCACCTCTACAGGATTTTACACTGCCATGATAGCCGGTGACGATTACTCTGATTATATTATATTACTAGATCTGTCAATTTTTATGTTTTTTTCTTATATTTTTGCATAAAAGCTCTGCAGTTAAAATAGAGCGAAAAGAGCTCTCATTTTCTTCTCAATAAAATAGCAGATGAGACACATTAAAACATGTGAGCGGCCGCAACAAGCCCTGATGTGTAAAAGACTTATATTGAAAAATATTGGACAGTTTTTTTTTGCACATTAATGCAGAATGATATAACTGACCCGGCTGCACAGCTGACAAGCTTTTTACTCCCTGTCATTCTTCCCTTAAACCCCAGAATGATGGAAATCGCTATTTTCTTGTCTCGTTTAATATAACAAAAAACGAATATCACACACGCCTAGTAATAAGTTTGACCTTGTGTATGACCTTACAGTAAACAACTCAGGGCAACTTCAAGAAGATCTATTAATATAAGTCCTTTTCAGTGATTTGGGGCACTTTGATCAGGATCGGTCGGTCCTTGATGTGGGCCTGCATTTCCTACCCATCCGCCCATAGCTACAGTGGTGTGCCGTGGTGCTCTAACACACCCCCACCTACACAAGGAAGTGGTGGAGGGTTCAGCAGTAGCTGCTACAGCCCCCCACAGCACACATTTACCCCCACCCCCACCCCCACCCCCATCGCATCATATTTCCCCTGCTCCTCATTATATCAATGGGGGAAGGTGAACCTCAACGGGTAAGGTTTTTTTTCTTGCTCATAATTTTTCAAGGGTCTGCAATGTCAATCAGTGAGGTAGAAACCTAAGAGGAAGGAATGGCGGATTATAGATGGAAGGGCGTGACAGATATTTTCTGGGGCACAGTATTTTTCAGACGACTATAATGTCAATCAATGGTGTGGAAACCCAAAATGAGCCGCGCCACCAGATGTTGCCACACTCCGACTGTCACTTTAAAGACAGAGGTTTATTGTTCTAGTCCAGCCAGCGTGGTTGAGAACTCAGAACCCATAAAGTGCTGACTGATGTCTCCTCTCTTTATGGAGGAACAAAAACTAAAGAAGGCTTCTTCGGAAGAATCCAATCCAAAGCGGCTAAGTACAAGTGTTCCTGTTTAATAGTGGTGCCAGATTTTTTTTTCTGTAATTTTTATTCTTTTCTTTTTTTTGTGTAGTATTAAAAACATGTAATATATCATTCATGATGGATGATGGATGAGCAGACAGTCACTGCTGTTATAGTGCAACATTTCAGATGGACATGAAAAGCATTTTTGTGTCTCGGTTCCATTATAGGCAAAGCCATTGTGTATTGGATTGTCTGATACATATGGCTTCTTGGCTAAGTTTGAAATGGGAAGTGTCTTTGTGGCAGCAGAGCCTCAACCAAACAGGATGGCATCTCACATGCAGCACAGTTTCTTTGTCACCCACGTGTATGTGGCTTTCAGTATTGCGCTTTTTGGTCAGGAAGTGTTTTAACCCCTGCACAAATGTGTGCGTGCGTGTGTGTGTGTGTGTGTGTGTGTGTGTGTGTGTGTGTGCATGTCTTTGTGTCTATGCATGGCCGTGTGTGTGCATGTAGAGCTGCTGTAATTCCAGAATGGACACTGGGGATGTTGACTTAGTAGCAGATAACCGAGGTTTCTAATGGCCTTTCTTTGATTTACTGCTGTTGCTGTTCTACCCCCGTAAGTCTCCAGTTGTTTCAGGTCTTTCTCACAAGTCCTCCGGGGGAAATAAATAATGGTAATTAAATAAAAGTCCAAATAAAACTAGGAACATAATGTAAGCTTGAACATCTCATGAGTGGAAAGGTTTTACATAACTGCTGTCATTTTTCAATAAAATAATAATAATAACAATAATAATAATAATAATAAAAATATGGCATCACTATCAGCTATGAAAAAAAGGAGAGGAAAAATAGTCAACTTTAGCACTACATACAATGATGGTGTTTTTTTTTTTTCCCAGCACACGATTGGTGTTCTGAGTGTTGTGCTGTTCTGATGAGGGACTTTTTAAAGGAAGCGTTACATAAATACAATGAAACTGCTTGCCTTATTTTTAGCCCACCCGCTCGCAGACCTTTCTCATCTGTGGCTTTTCAGCGAGACCTGCAAACTTGTAGTTCAAGCTTTTGAACTGTGTTTGCTTAGAAAGCTTTTGCTCAGTGCCTCTTTTTTTTCCTCCTAGTTCTGCATTTTCTATTTTTTATTGTTTTTAACCAAGGGCTTACTCTGTTCTGGGCTGAAAACTTGAAATTGTATAAACCTTTGTTAGATTGAAAACTGTGTCAAGTCTTAGCACAATGTAACTTTTCACCATGGAAAAAGAATGAGCTGTGGGAATGTGTGTAAAAACGAATCTGAAACAGAAGATTAAACACAGTGCAAGGATGCTAGCTCTTGTTTACTGTAATCATATTTAAGCTGTTGCTTACCTTTTGGAAAATTAAGATGTGTATTCTGGTAGTAAAACCTGTAACACATATACTCATGTTTTCGAACGAAAGATGCCAAAGACACATGACTCGTTTCTAAATTATGCTAATTATATTTAATGCTAAGCGTGTTTGTTTGTTAGCGCCGCAGCTTCGTGACTGCAGTGTATGCTGTCATTTTGCTAGTAACGGTTTTGGGTTTTGGATGTTCAGCTTCAGGTTTCAGTTTTATTTGTATCGGAAGAAAATCTGAGGGTTTTTTAAAAAGTTTGAAGTGATTTATTGTGAGCGTTTTGAATCCCAATAGTTTTAGTTCAAACTAGTTGTGGGTAGTATTAGCGTGAAGTAATAGCAGGCTTTTTATGGCGGAGTTATTTCGGTAGCTTTCCCTCATCACATAGCATAATAGAATGTAGCCTAACAGTGTGAAATGGACTCTCATCGTCCTCTTTTTTATCTGTAAAGTGAGTCTGGTGTAACAAAAAAGAGAGACAATTTCATGCAGGTTTGACTACCTGTAATGTGGAAAAAAAAGTTTGACATGGGCCTGAAAGTTGCTGATAGTCTATCTGAGTTGATTATCAAAACATTTGACCAGGAGAAATGTGAGAGACATGTGGAAATGGTTTTCACGTGTATTTGAGAGGGCTTGACCCAACGCGGAGCCCCAGACAAAGCTAAAAGACTAATAGGGAACTACCACATAGTTTGCAAGTTAGGATGAAGTATGACTAAAAACTTTCACCGACTGGGGTTTGAGGTACCAAAAGGAGGTTTAAGAAAAAAGCAGGGTGTCTTATCTTAATAAGATCAGCTTTTTGTAGATCTTTGAGAAAACCAGGAATGAATGTAACTTGTGTTCTCTTTTATTATTTTTTTTTATGGCATTTTTGAGAAGTGGAAGCATAGCTGAGTAGATTCCATAGGCTAAGTAGGAGAATATGGGATAAATAAACAGAGCGGGCAAGGGGTATGGACGTAGAAGAGGAATGCACTGTCGGGCTTTATTGAGAAAGAGAGAGAGAGAAAATAGAGAGAGAGAGAGAGAGAGAGAGAGCAGGGTTGGGCAAACACAGGCAGTTGTCTTAGCTTCCTATGGCATGTCCTGAGCAAACAGTGGCAGAGCTGACTGGCTTAGGATTGCCTGGGGCCTCCAGTAGGAGCTCCCCCCAAGGCCCACACACACACACACACACACACACATTCACAAGCATACATGTACGTGCAGTCATGCATACACACTTCTTGTAGCTTACTGTACATGCTAGCTACACTAAATTAATATAACCTGCTTTGTCATTTTTTGCCCAACTGTGTCACTATATTTGCTCATGTCACGTTTTTGGCTGCTGCTGATCGCTCGTGAGAGTCTAAAACAAAAATCCCCTTTAGACTATTATTGCATGTTTACAGATGACTGTCCTGGCTAAGTGTGAACTTTGAGCCGCGCAGGGACCCTCCCAGCCACAATCACTACACCTTGAATTTCCTGGAACACACCAACGACTTCAAGGTGCTGCATACAGTACAGCTATTAATGACATCCTTTCTATATGTGTATATATTTATATTTCTTTAGTCCACACAATCCTGTATCACAACATGCTTATTTCGTGTCTGGAATTTAGTGGTGTTTAATGGCCGAGTAAAGAGTTTGTGTAATTGTAATAAAAGCTTGAGTTTCTTTGAGTTTTGATTTCTTTAAGGCTGCACTGTTCTCTGTCTCAGCGTGCATGTATGCATGTGTGTGTGTGTGTACCGGTGTGTGTACTAGTGAGGAATGTGATGTGTTGTTGTAGCAGAGATAATGTACGATCACAGTGCAAACAGAGAGCTCTCTTATTCCAGCTCACTCCTAATCACTCCTAATCTTTGACACAAAGACACTGGAATCTGTCCTTTCTTTCTCTATCTCTCGTTCTGCCTCTCTCTCTCTCTCTCTCTCTCTCTCTCTCTCTCTCTCTCTCTCTGTGTGAATGGCAGGATGTTGGGGTACGTGTGGGTTGGTAATCACATAGAGCATAGAGGCACTATGGCACAGGAACTGACAGCTGTCTTTATCATATACTCTGCATCCTGGGAAAGCAATTTAGTGCAGTTTTTATACAGTTTCACTCAATTGCCCAGTAGATGTGTTTTCGTTAGCAGCGAAAGAAGGTGCAGAGGAAGATAGTTTCCTGTAATTACCGGATTCTCAGAGCACAGCAGTGATGATACTTTTTCTTTAGATGTTAGACAAGCAATTAAATACATTTCATACGTGTATTAGCAGGCTGGTTTCCCATAGACTGGTGCATGTAGTATATGGAAAATGTTTGGTGCTTCCAGGTTTGTTTTTAAATAAGTTTTGAGATCATTATGATGGTGTATATATATATATATATATATATATATATATATATATGTTTGTGTGTGTGTGTGTGTACTGTATATATGCACACAGAGTACTAGTTAAAAATTTGGATTTATTTGCTACATCCTAGAACAATAGTGGATTTTTTTCAAAACCAGGAAATAACACATATGGCATTAGGTAATTGAGTGAAAACACCAACAACAATCAGTAGTTATTTTAAGACACGAAGGTAAGCCTTTCTCGAATAGGTATTGCAAGAACAGTATTGTCAAGTGCATTTGCAAAACCCATCAAGCACCATGATTAAACAGGCTCTCATGAAGACCTTCTCAGAAAGGCAAGACCAAAACTTACATCAAGTTCATTTAGAGTTACCAGCCTCAGAAATCACTAATACAGCACCTCAGATTAGAACCGTTATGAAGGCTTCACAGAGCATAAGTAGCAGACAACTTCAGCAGACTATGGAATTAGAGGGTGTGTCCAAGGTTTTAACTGGTAGTGTGTTTATACATAAATATGTAGTAATGTAAGGAGAGATCAATTGAAGTCAGTACCCCTTTTTCTATTCTACTGTATGTGTTTTTGTGTAAACACATAATAGAAATAATCTGCTTGTAGTGGGTCTTAGGTTTAGGCAAATACAACCGCAGACTAATAACAAGATATAACCTTTTCCCAGTGCCATTATTTATTAAATGAAACTGAGGCCAAAAAAATGCTGATCATCAGCACTTTATAATTGTTCATCAACAGATGTGCAGACCTCTATAAAAGCAGAAGTTTAGGCAGTTTGCTGGCCTGGAGCAATCTGGTATGTGTTAACACAATGCCAAAAGGGCAAAGACATAACCAATGTTCTTAGAGAAGCAACTTTTGCTGCACATTCCTCTGGAAAAAAGTTATGAGATCATTTCCAAACAATTTGAAGTGGAACGTTCTACAGAGAGAAAGATTATTCACTAGTTAAAGCACTTTCAGCACAACGTCAGACCATACAATCCTGAGAGAAATGTAAGAGGAACACCTCAGACCCTACAGACATCACTGAGCATGTTAAATGTTAAAGTCTGTGACAGCACAATTAGAAGAAGACTGAACAAGTACAGACTGAGTTCACAAAACTGCATCTGAACAATGTCCTATAGAGAAATGAGACAGAAGTGAATTTGTTTGGCCTTGATGCCCAGTGCCATGTTTGGTGAAAACTAAACAGCATTTCAGCGGAAACACCTCATATCCACTGTCAAGCATGGCGGTCGATGGACGATGGTTTGGACTTGATTTGCAGCCACAGGACCTGGGTACCTTGTGTGTGTGTGTATGTCTGTGCATCTATATACCGTATGTGCATATATTGTATACATGGTGACATTACATTATAGCTTTGTCTCATATGACAGAATCCCATTGATGAAAAAAGTAACCCTCTTTGTATAACAGTACCCCCATTTCTTTGACCCTCCTACATCCCAATCAAGCTCTGTTCTTTTCTCCTTCATTACTGTATATTCAGACTGCCGCTTCAATTGAGTAACTCTGCACCCTGTACTGTAATTATCCCGAACCCACAGCAATGCGTTGTGTATAAGCCTCTCTCCTCCGCCGCTATGATTTTCCTCCCAGGCTGCACTCTCTTCAACCTCTGACCCTCGTGAAAACGAGATAAAATGTTTGTTTTTCCAAGTGCGGTTACAGCTTTCGGCGGCGCAGGGTAAACTTCAAATTACAAGAGCCGAGCGAAAGTGGCACGGCTGCCGCTGACATCTGGTCTCAACCGGGTCCTCCTTGTCCTCTGTCTTTTTTTTTTTTTTTTTTCCTTTTTCTTTTTATATCAGAGCTGAACAAACAGGCATCCCTTAACACTTTTTTAAGACACTAATCAATAAAGCCAGGTTGTCTTAGCCTGCTTTGATTCTTAATCTTTATTTCCTTTTTTTTTTTCTGGCTGTTCTTTTTAAGTGCCCTTAATTTAGTCCCCTGCTGCTGGCTGCGATTAGGAGAAAAGAGGAAAGCATGTAATGCAGCGCAGTCGAAGCATTGATGAAACACTCTTATTTTAGAGCCCCTTAAAGCCGTGTTGGAGGAAACCACAGCACCTATGGCAGGGCTTATGTCGGGGCTGGATGCTCTGTGCAGTTTTGGAGTGTTCCATGTCCAAACTGGCAGCTCGCCAATATGCATGCATCCATTTTATTATACTGAGTGTGTGTGTGTGAGAGAGAGAGGACCACGAAAAGAGAGAGAGGAATTTATTTTTTAAAGTGCTGCAGGGGGAATAGCACAGTTGAATATTTAAATTCCTTGTTTAGGTTTTAAATGAGTTTCGAATTGAGTTAGTCTCCAGCAAGGCTTTGACATTTTTAAGGTACAAAGCTGGTACTTTTTTTCCTATCTGTAACCCATTACGTTCTTTTTCTTTTTTTGTTAATTATTGATGTGTGCTTGCTTCATAAACTTGCTTCTGTACCGCCTTATATTGGAAACTGTGATGCAACTCTGAAAACTCTTTCATACTGAAGATTTCAACACTAAGCATCCATCTCATCTGCATTTCTTTATCACTGTACTATAGCTTTAGGAGTGAGGAAGAAATTTTTTTTTTTCTGTAAGCTAAAGTAAAATTCGGGAAACATACAAAGTGGCAACACGACCGTGCTTTAATGAAGCGAGTGCTGTAGACTTCTGTAACTAAATAGAAAGAGTCAGGTGAAGAGGAAAATAGCGGTGCTGCTCGGCAAGGACGCGATGACTACGTTCAAATAGGCCCTGGGAATTTTAATAGCCCGGGAAGTGCAAGCTCAGATGTAAATTTGCATTCTCAGCAAAGTCCTATTAAATAAAACTGTTTCTCAGAGACCCACTTCGGTCTGTGCCATGTAGTGTTAGCCAAGGCCACTTAATACAACTGGATTTTTATAAAGTAGATACTGTTATATTTATAAAGGGCTTTAATAAATAAATTCGGGTTAATAAAGTGCAAACTGTATTTAGAGTATTAATCAGGCCCAGATGCTTTTCGATTGGTATTTATGTAAAGTGCATATCTTTCTATTAGACAGTATATACTGTATATTTATTTATTTATTTATTTATTTATTTCTTACATTTTTGAATGGCTTTTTTATTTTATTTTATTTTATTTTGTTATTATTTTTTTACAAAATGCATGTCAGGTGAAAACATTTCACATAAGGAACTCTCTAAAAGAGACTTTAGCATTTGCATTTATAGAACAAAGAAGAGATAGAAATGTAAATAAATGCATTTATTAAGGCTTTCTCTCGAACTCCTCTCGCTATGGTAATAGCATTCCTGTGTACTTGTCCTATCAGATAAGCTCGAGCTATTTTAGTGATATTCTATGTTTGGCTCAGAGACTGTTTCTCTGTGATGCCAGCATTCAGTCCAGGTAATGCAGACTTTCCATTCATCCCGCTTTTTTTCTGTTTATGAGAAAGAAAGAAAAAAAAAATTACCACCTGGTGCATTCCCTGCCCTCAATACCCAACTCGACGATGATTATTCCATAGAAGGATGCAGAGGGCCCACCCCCACGATGTTAAATACACAAAAACACACAGGCAGAGGTTGCACATGACTGACGCTGAATAGAATGAAAACGATGGCTGGTGCTGACTTGCACAGCGTATAGTGGATCACATACAGGGACTATTGTGTGCAGTCAACATCACCATACAAACTCATGAGGCCCTTCTCTTTACTAATATTCTTGCATGCATCAGTGTGCCACACAAAGCTTTTATTTTCTTCCCTCCCCTTTTCTGACGGTGCATTCTCTGTATTCTGGTGTGAAACCTATACTATGTCTTAATCCAGTAACCATCTGGAATTTAAAAATCAGACATCAAAAGCCTTCCTAAGGCTGGTGTGTTTCGCCTTGAGAATACAGTTCCTCCAGCGACTGAATGAGAGAATAGCTAGCTAATATTTAAAGAGAGTTTGAGAGAGAGAGAGAGAGAGAGAGAGAGGCTAAAGTGGCGTATGTTTGCCAAGGCCCTGTGGGCATGCGTGGGGTGATGCTTTCATGTGCCTCAAACACGAACCAAGAAAAACACAGAAACACTCACTAAGTCTTTGTCAGTGTTGCCATTGTCATTTGTTGGCCAACGTAAAACAAGGAGTGATCTCCAAAAGAGCGAGAGTGAGAGAGAGAGGGGCAGCGAGACAGAATCGCTGTACGAAAGGAGAGCAAACGGCCTAGTAACAGGCCACAGCTCATGAGAATGGAGAGAGGGAGAGAGATGGAGAGAATAATGCTTGAGCCCTGGGATTAGAAGCGTAACAGCTGGTGTATAAAGCCAGGATACAAAAAAACCTTCAACAAGCCCCTTAGGCTCATCATTCACTCATGCAACAGTAAAACACACACACGCACACAAGCACACACACACAGCAACACATACAAGTTTATACTGTATAAATATACTACGAGTAGGGCCTTAATTAACTGGTTACGTAGTTCAGTTGCTTGGGTGACCCTTAACAACACACACACACACAATATGCATGTTTGGCCGTGCATATTATTAGTAGTAGTAGTATTGTTAACAAAAAATAAAGCTTAATGTCTCTATATGGTCTACATTCATAGAGCAATATAGGGATATTCGGTCATCACCAAAATATAAAAAAACAACCCCTCCTCCATACACACACACACACACACAAATTGAAAGGAAGGAACCCAGGCAGGATGGTACATGTGTTCGTGCTGATTGTGACTCTCTCTTTTCTTAAGCAAATATAATACACTGTTCATGCATTGTATCGTTTCGGCTCCTGTGTCCGCTCTAAATCATGCCCATCTCTCTCTCTCTTTCTCTCTGTCTTTCTCTTTCTCTCTCTATCTATCTCTTTATCTATCTCTCTATCTATCTTGTACTATTTCCATATTATGCTGACTTAATTAGGGACAAAGTTCAACCTGTTTTCTAAACCCTCCACACAAACTTACACACTTCTCTCTGATTTAATGACTGGTTTGCTCGGTGGTGTGGAAGCAGAACCAAGCGCGAATGGCTCGCTTGCAGCCGCTGCATCTGTCTCACGTTCTTCCAGTTATTAAAGCAATCTTCCGTGATTAAGAATGCTAATTTCTGAATCGTTTGGCGAGTTTACATATTTTGTCGTATTACGCAAATTAATTAGAGAGAAAATAAAACAGGGTGCAGCTGATTAAATCTTTTCAGAGCATGCAATTTGATTATATTTACAAAGGGAAATCAAATATGATGGCAGTCTAAGTTTCTTTCTTTTTTTTTTGGAGTACTTCAGGGATAGCCCTAGCTTTATATAAAGACCTTTCTTAGAAGTACTTGGAGGAAATATCTGGAGGGAAAATTACAACCTATAGTCTCAATAATCCTAATTGCACATCTGGGAGTTGAACTAGTGACCTGTGGGGTCCTGACGGGGGCCTTAACCGAGCCGCTGCCTTCCTCCATCAGCTCACCACCTACCTCAATTAAACTTACAGTAGACTTTTAGACCTTATCTCCCTGGAGTGTGTCACACATACAGTACACACCTCTAATGTTCCTCAGCGAAATGAATAACACATGTTCTACAGCCAGTGACGAGGGTCGTCAGAGATTATTCAGCCGAACAGTCATCCATTTGCCTAGAGCACAGCCCTTCTTAGCTATTTAATACTGTATCTGACGGTGAGGTGATTTGTTATGCGCTCACACAATGTACAGGCCGTTCCACCTGCCGCCGTATTGTCCGTTGTTCTCTTTGACCTTTCGTTTGGCCATGCATTAGCGCACTTGAGCTCATAAACAAGAAGAATGCCGTACTGTAATAAAATTGGTTCAAAAGTGCTCAAGAACAATGCGACTTTTGTTTCGTCAAGAACTTTCCTGCTTAAGGCAGTCATTGTATGTGCGCTGAATATTTGTGGTTTTCTTTTTTTCTCTCGTTGATTGGCCAAGGGATTCTGTTGTGGGGCTGATACATCCCACAAATCCACAGCCATTAGTGAATCGCAAGATGGATCTCAGATTCCTGGAGAGTCTCTTTCTCCCTTTCACTCTACTAGGGCTATTACTAGTGATGCACGAGCACATTTTTCTTGGCCCGATTCCGATTTCCGAAGTCCGACCTGCTGATTCCGATTTCTTTTCTTTCTAAAAACTATAATTGATTATAAAAGCATTCGCAAATATTTGAAAAACGTTTCTTTAATGAAAATTTCAGCTGCATGTTTATAATAAAACATGGACTATTAGATAACTTTCATAAACAAAAACAAAAAAAAAATGTTACTGGACAGATTTTAACGTCAAATAAAAAAAAATGTCATCCAGCTTCCTCTGAGCCACGTGACACCAGTGTCTTTATTTTATACTGCCGTATAAATTTTAAATTTAAATTAGGGGCAAAAATTGGAGGAAAAAATATAATCGACATAATAATAATAATATGACATTTATGGTTTATGAGCATCGATGCATTATCGCCACCTACAGGACTGGAGTGTTGTGCAAAAGATTGGCGCCTTGTATGCAATAAGACATAAAAAAAGTCGCTTTGTTTGAGATAAGACATTTACAAAAATCAACAAGTTACGCAGTATTTGAATCGATATTAAGTATTTTTATTCCTTTATAATATTTGAAAATCTAGATTGACTTTTTAAAATATTGTTTTAAATGCATTTACATCCATATCTACAGTATTGCTTTTTTACCTAATAAAGTTCTTTACTCCAGATGTTTCTTATCCCCTTTGTCTCCTTTAGGACTGCTTGTACATCCTAATCTAGAAGGCTCTGTTTCTTCACACAGGGTGATCGACTGCACTGTAAACGTTACCTTTACACGTTTGCTGCTGTTTTCATACATGGCGGCTATCAAACCCACTAAAGAGCATGACATTGCTCTCCAGAACTAAGTGAAGCAACTCTCTATTTTCGGCTGAGTAACACTGCACACTTGTGAAGGTTTTTTTTTTTTTTTTTTTCACACAGCGGGCTACCTTTTCTTGAAGCCACACTCTCTTTCAGCTTATCACAGCAACATGATTTTATAGAAAGGTCATTCTCGAAAAATGCGGCATGGTTTGAGTTCACTTGTCCACGTTTGAGAGAAGGGTCCATAAATCATGAGAAGGAAGGTTTTTTTTGCCTTTTTAATTGACTACCTGAGAGATTTTGGACCAATGTATCAGCCAGTGCTTTTCACCACCACCATTAAAGCACCAATTCTTTTGGCAGAATGGTGTTCAGAGTTCACAATGCATGTGGCTTATGGAGACACAATACCTTATAAAGACATGAATGTAAAAATAAAACATGCTGTTTGGGGACATACTATACTGTGCACTATTAAATATGTTGGAATTTGCATTATATGTACAGGCATAAGCTCCTTTATAGGGAGAAAAATATGAGAGGTCCTCTTTGTGTCTCTATTAGAGTTGCTCAGTTATTTTGACTTTTATTTGTCCCTCCCAACATGACCAGAGGAGATATTTTTTAGGATTTTTATAATCCTGGTTGCCATTGCTTATAATATACTCAGTCTTATCACCTGCATATCTCACAGGCTGCTCCGCTCTTGTCTGCCTCTAGAGGGTGCATGTACAACCCTTGTTTACTTTAATGCAGATGTTTGCGGTTTGGACTAAATGTGCTTGCTGAGTCATAAGAGTGTTGTTCTGGTAATGCACATCAAGCAAACAATCTAGGTTACGTTAAAAACAGGTAGCTGTGAAAATCTGCCCTGCAGCTCGTCTGGTTTGGTTTCATTTAATGGAACTAGTTAAGGTCATTTGCACGCTGTTTTGTTTTAAGATTCATCAAAATCAGTTGGTTGTGTTGCAGATGTATCTAGTCCTATTCCTCTGCCCTGGGCTTTCCAGATGTCTCACTTATAGCAGAATCTTAGTGTGTGTGTGTGTGTGCGTGTGTGGGTGTGTGCGTGTGCGTGTGTGTGTGTGTGTGTGCGTGCATGAGAGAGAGTGCAGACACACTCTGACTGGCCCCTAAATGGGTCACTCGGTCTACACACAATGACCCCACTGTTCAGACCTTATTACAGCTCATCAGGTGGCTGTTTGGCAAAGCCATGTGCAAATCACATCCTGACATCCGATCATATGCACATACATACACATACGTACCAGACAAGTTTGAAATTATGTTCTACATTCTAGATCGATTCAGGATCTTTTTTTTTTTTTTCAAAATGATGAAAAATGCCATTAGGTAATTAAGTAACAACAACAACGACAACAACATTCAGTTGTTATTTTAAAACATGAAGGTCAGCTGTTCTGCAACAGTTCTTGCAAGAACAGTATAGTCAAGTGCATTTCTAAAACATCATGATAAAACTTGTTTCATAAAGACCATCCCAGGAAAGCAAGAACAAAACTTATATCTTCTGCAAAGGAAAAGTTAATTTAGAGTTATCAGCCTAAAAAAATCAATAACTATATATATATATGATTGTGTCCATGTGTCTGTTTTATACACACATACATACATAGAGTACATATTGTTTGTGTATCTATATATATTGTATGGTAGAAAAAACACACACACACACACACACACAGCTTGAACCCTGGAAATGACCTAGGCATGTTTTATGCATTATAATTTTGCTAAATTATATTATTAATTAATTAACTAATTTATTATATATATATATATATATATATATATATATATATTTATATATATATATATATATATCTTATATATTATTATATGTTTTTCTTTCAATATAACTAAAAACACATGATGTCACACACTGGAAAATACACAGTCACTTCCACATGCCAGGTATATATGTGTGTGTGAAGTGTACGTGTGTGCTAAGTTTAGCTGCCTGCTATGGAGCCGGCATACGCAGAGACATCTCACACAGGGAAAAATCACCTAAAGTGTCTGGAGTATAGCTGTACTTTGACAGATACTTTTTGACGAGTAAAACCCGAGTCCCTGAGCTCGCCGCTTACTCTGCCATACTGTTTCTAGTAGTCCTGCAGATATTCTTTTTTTTTTTGTTGTTGTATGTTCACTCTTTGAAGCTTTTTTAAATTTAGCACTTCCCTATGTAAATCCTGTACTTAATTACATGTGTAGAGAGAATGCAAATCTCTTAAAAGCATGCATTAAACATTTAACTTGATCCTTTCCTGCAGACACCCTGTTGTGTCATATTGATATTTTTTGCCCCTTTCTGAACTCCAAAACTCCGCTAAAGCGCTACAGCATTGCTCTGCACTAATAAGCACTGATTGATATTGGCATTTCTTTCTAAGCGTATTAAAGCTGAACTTGAGTCAGCCCTCTGTCTGTTTTTTTTTTTTTTTTTTTACAGGAAGAGTCCTGGTGTCAAACATCAGCCAATTATTTCTTCTAGCGAATCAGTTAATCGCAGAAGCATGACAAGGCAGGATTTCTTCCACTGTCAAGCGAGCCATTTCGCTGTGTTCATCATGAACGGCCGGCAATCAGTTTCACGCCGTTCAATTCCACAGCCACGCCGCATCCTTTAGTGACTCGGAAGGGCTGGAATCGAGACGAAATCAAAAGCACACAGAGGTCCCGAATTGAGAAATCCGTGCATGTTCCTGATCCGGACGAGGGTCAGGTCTTTGTTGTGCGTCTGCCTGCTTGAGAACGGTTCGCCTCTCTTACGGAGTTGAGCATGTAATTTAAGATTCACTCTCATTCTGTCAGTCATGTTATTCCTCTTTTTGAAATTGCTCTGACTTCAGTGCAAAATACAATAATGCAATTCACTCTAATGCATCTTTTGAGATCCGCTACTTGCTTGTGTGTGTGTGTATGTGTGTGTGTGTGTGTGTGTGTGTGAGTGAGTTATGGTGTGATTATATAGCTAAGAGCTGCCATGTTGGAGAGCCAGTCACGTGAAAGCATGCTCAGTGCAGCACAAGTCCATTAACATGAAGAGCCTAGAGGAGGAAAAAAAAACCTTTCAGATAGACACAGAGAAAATGGTTGCTCTCTCTCTCTCTCTCTTTTTTAATATATGCACATATATATATATATATATATATATATATATATATAGTCAAGACATACACACATTCAAAACATTTCTCCTGGTAAAATTGTAGACACGCATCTTGCAGGCCTGACTTAAGCGAGCCTCAGAATAAAAACTTAATCCGACAGTAAAGTTCTTTAGGGTGACAAGTTCTCGCCACTATATTCATCTGTGGTCAGAGATGCCCAAGCCTTCACCACCGTCTAACCTTCCATGCTCCTTCTTCTCCTTTTTTCGTCCGTCGATGTCGCCGCAAACTGGCCCAGACGAGCCAGTGTGATTTCACTGCTTTAGAGAATGGGGAAGCTCCACAGAGGTCTGAGAGTGTGTTCTCGTTTCTTTTATTCACTCAGCGCAGTTCTCTTATCCAGTGTGTTATGCATTACTGAAACGCATTAGTTAGACCACTGAGAGTGATGACTGATGACTGCTTGGTGCGAGCTGTCAGTGGACAGTGGTTTCTGTAGGAGGGTTTTTCTAAATGGTTTTCATTAGAGGGCCGAAGGCAATCTGAGCGCGAGTAACGTCAAGATTTAAGCGTCTCACATCTGCCTTCCAGATTCTGGGGATGCGTATTGACGGATGTTTATAGGATTAAAAGACATTCCGGGCTTATTCCGGAGCGATGCATGGACTTCCAACGAGATTCCACCCGTGGAGGTTTTATCAGAGGTTTAAAAAAAAAGGGTTGAGAATTAGGATAACTGTATTATGATTGAATAAATCCAATGGTTATACCCTTGGCCTTTAGTGGTCGACGTTGGCCTCCACAGTCCCTAGTTGGACTACAGAGGTTTGTAGATGGATGGATTGATATTATGATTTACATACATTACACTCACTCACTCATCATCTATACCGCTTTATCCTGTATTCAGGGTCACGGGGACCTGGAGCCTATCCCAGGAGGCTTAGAGCGTGAGGCGGGGTACACCCTGGACAGGGTGCCAATCCATCGCAGGGCACACACACACACACACTCACACACCACGGGTAATTTGAGAACGCCAATCAGCCTAACCTACATTTCTTTGGACTGTGGGAGGAAACCGGAGTACCCGGGGGAAAACCAACAAGCACGAGGAGAACATGCAAACTCCATGCACACAGAGACAGGAATCGAGCCTGGCAGGGATTGAACTCAGACCCTGGAGGTGCAAGGCGACAGTGTTAACCACTATACCACCGTGCCACCGACATACATTTCAGTTTATTTTAAAACTTGATTTTGGCAGCATTGTGTTGGGTGGGGCGACATGGTGGCTTAGTGGTTAGCACCGTCATCCCACACCTTCATGGCTGGAGGTCAGAATCTCGCCTGTGGTCTGTGTGTGTGGAGTATGTGCTTGGTGGGTTCCCTCCAGGTTCTCCTACAGTCCAAAGACTTGCTCGTACCCGGCAATAGGTTGGCCTTGCAACCAAGTTCCCTTGGAAAGTCTCCAGGCATAATCGGTATAGTCAATAGGAGGGATGTATATCATAGATAGCTTCTCTGTGTTGTCTGAGTTGAATTTTGTGAATTTTCTCTGTATGTCCATTTGGGTTTTGTTTTTTTTTGGATTTTTGTCACCTCCAAGGAACATGCTGCTAGGTAGCTCGGCGGTGCTAAAGCCTCTCTTAACGTGTCGAAGTCTGTCCTACCTGTCTCGCTGCTCTGAAGATTCTATTTTATCAAAGCGTCTGGGATTTGATTCCCGCGGGTCAATCAGTTATTTGAAGGCTATGTAAAAGCTTTGCCTAAAATAAACATTACAGCAAAGCTCGATACGGTATTGATCTGAAATATTTTAAGTATCAAAGACACATGAATAGCATTCGCAACTGTAAAAGTGTAATTTTCTATTAAAGTCTCTGATCAAGTGGTAATGAGACCGCAAGACCGAACGTAATCCGTAGCTCGGTTGTAGCTGTGCGGTTTTGTTTTGAAAATGTTTGTATATTTAGAAGTTAGGACCGGATGAATGACATCAACTATTGGAAAAATTCAGATAGAATGAGCTTGAATCACTTCCTCAGTCTTTGCTTGGTTAAAGAATTGTGTGTTTCCTTGAGTGATGTACAGTTCGGATGAAGCAAGCTATCCATGACCAGTTATGAAGTATTTCAGTTGAGTGACTGATCCTAACGGTGCCTCTGCTTTAAAGGTTTGGAAAGCACACATGAAGATTTCATGTATCATCCATCATCCTGTCTTCCCTCGCTTTTGTCTTGTGCCATGCTACACCCATATTTTCTTCCTTCAGAAATATCAAAATCGTCTGAAGTCATCTCATGGGTTACTTTGTAAAAGTAGGCTATATGTGGCGAGCCCTGCGTCTCGCACAAAGAGCTAACAGTAGCAAGGCAAGGGGTATTCCCGTTCGAAAGCCGGTGTCGAGGAGGTATGTCAATGGCAGGAAGTGTGTGTGTGTTAGGAGGAAAAGGCTGCCTTGGGTACTGGTAAAGGCAGGGGGTAAAAATAGGGCATTGGGCAAGTAGGCAGGAAACCAGCGAACTGTGGCCTCGTAGAGGAATGTCTTCTGCAGCCCAGAGATAAGAGTTTTAACTCTCTCCTCTTCGTTCATACACAGATGCACACACTTAGCACATCAAGCATACTCGCACACACTTTGTTTCGGATCTAAAGCACTAAATGCCACCATCACAGCTGTGAAAGCTCTCCTGTATAAAAGCTCTTAACTTTAATCCCAGCTGCAGGCTGTAATGAGCCGGTCTTCATGTCTTTGACATTACAAGGCCGGTGTCACTCCACTTCCCTGTGCATGTTTGTGGGAGCAGATATACAAAGTAGAAAAAAACGGGGGGGAAAAAAAACCAGGTCCCTACGTATATAGCCGCAGATTCACCTGTTTTGTAATCAAATCCAGCACTTGGTATAATCTTGGTCCAGGAAACTACACTTTAATTGCAAGTGGAATATTTCTCGCACAAATACGTTGTGACCAAAACAAACATTCCACTAGTGGAAAATGCCAATTGAAACAGATTAATTTCAGTGTTATTGCATTCAAAGGCACAACTTTCACTGCTCAATCACATCTCGTCATTTCATCGGAGTTACCGAGTGACATGAGAAACTGCGAAACCAACGTTTAACACTTTAAGCGCCTGGAGCCTGTTTGATTGATAAGACGTAGGACGTACAGTAGGATTGGAGCCATGGGCAAAGCTTAAGGTAGGAAGAAAGACATAAAAAACGAGTTGGCAAGAGAATGCACTAAAATATCAACTGTATTTATATTGGCTATTTTTTTGCGGTCTCTCAGGGCAGTGATCAGAAGCTTGTGAGTTCAAGTCCCAGAACTGCCAGAGATCATGATCTCTCTGATATCCTCTTAACGAGTGCGCGTACAGTATGAGTGACAATGACTCGGTGGTTAAAGCAAGCTGACCAGGAGCTAATAGAGATCAGGGCAGCTGGAGGATCTGTTTCGACATTCGTTTTTTTTCCTCTCCTCTGGGCTGCATCCTCTTCTCTCCGTCCTTCTGTCACTCTCCACTTACTCACTGTTCCTTTTTTTTTTTCCAGGAGTCTACCTTTTTCATTCCTTCCATCATTCTGTACTCGTAGCTCTCTGTCTCTGTCTCTCTCTCTCTCTCTCTCCCCCCACAGGCCCAGTGGCATGCCATTACAGGGCTAATGAGAGCTGTCCACAGGCAGAGAGCTGGCTCGGTCGACACACACTAACCAACACTGACACACTCATTATACAACTGGCACCCGCCGAGCGAGGGAGTCCCTTCTCGTGCCCTCTCTTTTTTCTTCAAATCCTCTCCTCCAGTGCTTTTTCCTTCTTGTACCATGTCCTTCTGTTCCTTCCATGGAGTTCCTCTAACCGCCTTGAAATGTCCCGCACTGTGATTTGTTAATCGCAACCGAAGCTGAGGTCAGCGTTGCTTTGTCACCCCGGAGCACAGCGCGATTCTAGAAGTGTGATATGTTATCTGAAAAGAGTAGCTCAGACAAAGTTTGAGGTTGATCCCAGTGGGATCTCAGCGTACACCAGAATCCACAAGTATTCAAATCTACTGATAGTTTTTACGACTATTGGCTTCATGACATATCAGGACATGCTCCGGGTTCCATACATGATCCGAGTTAAGCATTCTGCTGATGTACACTGACCACGAGGAAAGTTATAACATAAAACAACATCACAGAGCTTCTCATGGTCCAGCACTTGGGAGTTTGTCCACATTCTAAAGAGACCACCATTCACAGTTAAAAAAAAAAAGGAATCGGTACTAATATGTAATTTATCTTGTTGGTCATGTGGTATTCTTATCCTTTACATCTTTAACACCCTGCAAATGTTTTTAGCCATGCCTCATTTCTTCAAATAAAATGAAATTTAATTATGTAGATTAAATTAAAGAAATAGGAACTAATGTTTTACTGTGACAGGCTGCAAAGTGCCTAAAGGTACAGTTAAAAAAAAAAAAGGGTGTTTATGTAACAACCTCATTCAGCAACCTCATTTCCCCTCTCGTCTGTTTCAGCCATTCAGCATCAGCCGTGTACTAATCACCGCGCTGATCATATGTCATCATCTGCACACACTTCTCATGGGTTTGTGCATTAAGTTAGATTTCTTTTTGGTTAGGTACAGGTTACTGGATTTAAAATAAGTCCTGGACAACTATTCGTTAAGACTGCAAGAAAGTCTGGCTCATTGGATACAAAATATGAAGCAATAAGGGGTGGCTCAGAAACCTTTGCACCGTGCTGTACCTTTTATTTGTATCTTCCACAAATACTAAAAATGTGTCCATATTTAAAATGAATTACATTACATATTTGTACCGTGATTACCTTTTCGTGTAAAGATGCATGTTTCTAGGTTAAAAATGCATTTTAAAGGTACAAAAAAAAGTGTCCCCTTGATGAGACCACCTCCCATTCGTTGGTAGAGTTTGTATCTTTCATCTTTTTATGTGTGCCTGGTGGACTTGTAAAATGTCACAGGAAACAAGTGCGCAATCTCACGACACACAGATTGAAATGAAAAACATTGTCATGTTACACCATCTCTGTGTGGGTGTGTGCATGTTTGTTTTTAGATCTTTATGGGGACCAAATGGTCCCATAAACACAGGCAGGTTTGATTTAGTTCAGATCGACGGCTGGTCACAATGAGCAGGAAAAAACGAGCGAGGAAAAATCTTAATGTTTTGTTTTTGCTTGTTGAGATTACAGTAAGGGTTAGGATCAGGGTCAGGTGTTAATTAGCTGCATTAATTATTAAGGTCCTCATAAGGATAGTAGGACGTGTGTGTGTGTGTGTTGGCTAGGGACTTCCCCCTCTGTGGTCTGTAAGGTAAACATGACATTACTGGCTAATTGAACTGCCAGATATTGCTGACCAATCAGCATGCGGGACGGTTGCCACGGCCGAACAAATAGGGAAGGAGGGAGCAGTAAATGAGTGCAGGGAAGGATACGGAGGCAGAACAATGAAGGCCGGGCAGCCGGCCAACAAAACAAGCAGAAACGGATGCCATATTGCTGGAGCTTATCGCTGGTGTGAGGAGATACTTACCAGGCCAGAGCAATGCGTGCATTCTGATATTTTAGAGTGCTTTCCCTTTGACTCCCCTCCAACCCCACGATCTAATGCGTCTAATAACGAGAAACTTCTTGACCAGAAGTGAAAAAGCCAGTACAAAAGAGAATCTGGTACCTTTTTGCTGAGCTTGGCTCAGGATGCTTTGGAGTTCTGCCATTTAGTGTAATAACAGGGTTATGTAGCAGGTGTAGGGACCTGGTTTCAGGGGTTCCATTCGAACTGTGTAAAACACGCACTGTTATTGCACATGCACACCAGGACCAACCCACTGGCTTTTTGCTGTGTGTGTAGCCAGTTATGCGAGACCCCCAAGAGCAGCTGGCTGGGTAATGTTACCTGAAACGTAAGTCCTCTCATGTTGTATCATTTACACCCATCTGCATTAATGGTCTGTGTGTATGAGAGAGAGAGAGTAGGTTCTATCTGTGGGTGTGTGTGTGTGTGTGTGTGTGTGTGTGTCTTCACCTATGAATGGAATCTTAAGCATTACCCAGTTCCCTCATTCCCCATCACTGGAAGATAAAGACCCTCTTATAGTCCATGCATTGTGTTCACACACACACACACACACACACACACACACGCATGCACGCACCATTCCAGTGTGTATGTGTGTGTGCGTGTGTGTGTGTGTGTTACATATGTCTGTGTATACAAGAGTTACCAGAATACACATCAATGGTCTTTTTTTTTTAACCATAACAACATAAAAATTTCACAGCGCACTGTACTGCACATTCCTCATATTCTCATATCAGCAGCAAATGCACAAATTCGAGCTTCCTTTGTTGTTTGCACAGACCACAGAATCTTAGCAGGCACTTTCAGTATTGCACAAGCAGTTTATCATTTATATCGTTGTGGTGCAAAGTGCTGACATTTAACAACAAATAAGAAAAAGTGAATCATCTCCTGAGCCCAGCTTCACGGTGTCCCCGAATCGCTCCATGTGGCTCCAGGTGTGCCCGCTGCGCTCTCTGCCATGGTGATGGTCAGTCTTATAGCGGCGTATAGAACACTAGCTTAGATAATTTCATACCACTTGTGGACCACTGTGAGCCTCGGCTTATGTACCAGCGTTACTCATAAAGTAAACACAAGCCTGCCAGGCTTTCCCTTCCTTTCCTTTCCTTTTCTTTTCTTTTCTTTTCTTTTTTTTTCTCTCTCTGAAGAGTTGTTCAAGTTTACTTCTGGTGAGCTAACTCTCAGGTACCACACACACAAACAGAGTTAAAAAATATATATATAATACACACACACACACACACACACACACACACACACTTGGGTGAATTTCCTAAGCAGAAATGTTTACAGGGTTTTTGCTCAACAGCTTGTCAGGTATGATCAGAGGGATCTTTAATATTTTTTACAGAGTTTATGAAAACATTTCAACTCCTCATTACCCAACGTTTCCTTTAGTCGTCTCTTACTTAAATCAGGTCATTGGTGGACTAAAAATATTTTGATAACAAGCTAGTAATAACCATTTGTTAATTTTTATTTCCTTACATGATTTTTTTTTTTTGTCTTTTTTTTTTATTTTGCTCTCAAGGCACCAAGTTAGATTTTTAAAATCTTGTTTAAAATGTGTTTATTAAGCTGTTAAACTATGATTTTGATCAGAAAATAACTTTGTGATTATTTCAACACATATTGCGATTGCAGTTTACACTGCGATATCAACTGCGATAAAACTATTAAATGTAGCATTGATCTAGGCTAGCAGCAAATAATTGGACAATTGAGAGTTTGTTTACCAAATTGTATTTATTACCTTAAAAGTAAATAAATAAATAAATTAACAGATATTTGACAAGTAATAAATCGCAGGCTTTTACAATTAAATAACTGCACAGGTCCATATTGCGCTTTCGATTTTAATGCGATTTATTCCGTTATCAATGTCTCTGGGCACCGAGCTAGACTTTTTAAAATCTAGTTTGAAATGTGTTTATTAATCCAGCCATTAGGGCGGCGCCATTTGATCAATCAAAAAATCACTTTACGCGGTTTAAACTGTGACGTTTAACTATTAAGTGTACCATTTGTATTCAATTGTAAAAAAAAAAACTCATATTTAACAAATAAGCAAATACATCAATTCGCATTTACACTTGGTTTGTCTTTTACTTCAGTACTTTTTAGCATTCTTTCTTCGAATGTCCTTCTGCTGCACTTTGCTCGACACTTGTCTTTAAACGTCCTGTACGCAGAAAAGTGATAAATAAAACCCTAAGTCTGTAAGAGGTTTTAGAAGATCTCGTAATGACTTGCAGCCACTCTTTATAACCATGCTGAACTCATTTCTTCTTGTTAATGTGTCATGCTCAACTTTGTACAGTACTGTCTGCTTTCATATTCACTTTAGACAGGAACGATTTCAGATCTTTCTACTACTTCCTGTCGTAAGACGTAGCGTTTCACTGTGATTCCCTAACCAGCCTTAATCGAACGCTGTACGTCTGTGGTTTCTTTAAACCTTTGATTTAAACACTCCAGATGCCTGTGGTGGAGCCTAAAGACAAAACATTCCAAAACTAAACGTAAATTCGGGCTCTGTGTTGAACACTCAGTCATATCACACTTTTGATACTCGTGTACAGTATGTATCATGATAGAGCATGTACTGTAGGTTTTTTTTTTTAAGAGAGTGTGAAATATTGAGCTTAGGTGACCTGGGCCTCATCCCAAGGAACTCAGGGCAGATGGCAGGGTACTCCCTGGATGGGCTGCCAACTTATCGCAGGGCACAAGCACAAGCACTCAAGCATCCAGGCATACACTATGAACGATTTGGTAACACGAGTCAGCCTACAGCGCATATCTTCTCCTTCTTTTGAGGTTTATGAGTTGTTGATGCAGTACCGCCACCTGCTGGACTGGAGTATGGCGCAGAAGATTGACAGGCAACAAAAAAGATTATTGCTTTGTATAAAGCAATCAGAAGTCACACAGTATTTCAGTGCTTATAGGACACTTTAATAAACGATACCTGTAATAAATATAGCTGCTTGAAATAAATTAGACAGTAAACATTAATGTTATTGAATTGATTCGAATATTGGAATAAGCAAAAATCTAATTAAATCGAACTGTCTAGCTGTGATTCACAGTTCCACTGGTCCAATATCTCTAGTTTCATCACCTAAACATGTGCATCTCTCTCTCTCTCTCTCTCTCTCCAAGACATGAGAAGCCACAGTGCTCTAAAGACAATGTGGGAATTTAATCCGAGTATAAGGACGACAGGTCCGGGTGGGTTAAACGATGAAACTTTCCCATCTGGCACCAGTTTGATGAACAAATAAATTGGAATTGTCAGAAGTTTTAGGGGCCACGTGTGTCCTCTCGGTTATTGCGGTTTGGCTGATTACATTTGGCAGATGCAAAAATTTCAGCCTGCTTTAGGAACAGATGGTTGTAAGTAGATTGCTTTAACGTTTTGGACGACTCTTTCCTTCTTTTGTGTGGCGTGAGTCATGCAAATGGGAGATTATTTTAAAGCAGCGTGCATGTTATTACTGCAAAGGCAATAATCCGTAAAGAAAGGAACAGAGAGCAGGGCTCAACTGATGAAAGCACCTTCTCAGCTTAATTTGTCTTGCAACTGTCAAGAAACGCAGGTGTGCTTTTTCTTTTTTTAAAAAAACAACAACGTATTTTAACTTTTCACCGGCGCCGTATAGCGGCGGTATCTCAGGGGAGCGCCACCTGTCTGCGAGGATGAAGGCTGCATTCATTCTTTCCAAACGCAGATGCGTTTCCTTTGGAACGGTTACACGACCTGACCATGAGTTCAGCTGATTAGCGGTTAGGGAGGAGAGCGAGAATGCAACCGTTCAGACCTTATCCGTAGGACGTGCGATTCACTGACATCATCGTCTCCTGACGTCATCGTCTTATTCCGTGTTAATAAGCTTCAGAGAAATGCTGGAGCGAGCAAGATCCGTTTCCTCATGCAGACACACACGAGTGCTCACATTAGATCCTTAGGAGCGTGTTCGGGGCGCATGTCGTACCCTGACCTTCACACTAGAGCAATAAAAATCTTGTGCGCAAGTAGAAAAAAGAAAAAAGACGCAAGCTGAAGAAAAAATTGTTAAGCTCAGTGATATGTAGATATTACAGGTATCGTCAGGGATTTTGGTGGTTAGGTGAACTTAGCTGTTTCGAAACTCAAAATCCACCTCAGAAAAGTCCCCTGAACTTGTTCACTGTTCTCACCTACACCATGTCCCATGAACACACACACACACACACTTATGTTTTTAGTTTAAAAAACGACTAACCTTGACTTTAAATTGGCTGATTTCACAAAGATTATTCTTTTTTTCTGTCTCTCTCTCTCTCTTCCAAGACCTGCGCAGAAAGAGTGTGCTATTCTTACACTCCGAATACTGAATCATTCAACAGTTCTTTCCTTGAGAGCGATACAGACAGACACAAAGACAGAGAGACAGATCGGGGAGTCGAAATCTCTCATTTATACCACATCGTTACTAACAAGCTCGACATGTCGACTATTCTTAGCGCTGAGAGCTTGATTCCTGGAGAAACTCGTGTATTTTTGTGTGTGTGTGTGTGTGTGTGTGTGTGTGTGAGTAAGTGAGAAAGCGAGCATGTAAAGCACAACAACTTCTTTTACCCAGTTGTAATTTACACAACTTTCTCCGCGAGTTCCAGAATTAACTCCTAACCGCCAAGTTCGGCTTCTCGTCCGCGGGTTGCCATCAAAGGTGATCAGTGTTCTGACCGACTGCACCCGTGTCCTAACAGCGACCACATCCCGGCCACGTGTTTATGGATATGTAACCCTGGGTTACTGGTTGGTTCCTATGGCAACGCCCATCAGTAATGCCTTCCAATCAGCAACGGATCCGAATACCGAGTGCAGTGGCCTGTGCTTGTGTGTGGGGGCTCTTTAGAAACAGCAGTATTGAATTGCAGGTGCACTGTTCAGCAGGCCCCCCTCCCCCTACGAACCCAGCACCCTCGTTCGCTGCGTTATCTTAATTAGAACCCGCTGACACACACACACACAGACACGCGCATGCACACATATACACACACACACACACACATACACATACACTGTGCAGCTGAAATGCAATTTTCTCAATTTGCATAATGAGGATTCAGAGAGCCTGGGAAAAGCTGAGAGAGAGAGAGAGAGAATGAGAGAGTCAGAGACAGAGAAAAGAGAGAGAGAGAGAGAGAGAGAACAAGAGAGAGAGGCTTTTAGTTGCAGTTGTTTTGATGATGCATATTTTTCTGTTTTTCCCTCATCTGTTTTCGTGTGTGTGTGTGTGTGTGTGTGTGTATCTGTGTGTGTTTGCGTGCGCATGCTAGCAGGTCACACTCGCAGAAAAGACCTGCCATCACAATCAACACCAGAACAACACCCACACAGCATGCGACACACACTTTAGAGTTCGCAGCTGTTAGAAATCAGATTATTAAACCTGAGCATCGGCGTAATAGTGTGGAGATTGTTTAAAAAAATCCGCAACTTAATTATGAGAAAATATGTTTGCTTTCAACAAAACACACCAGTCCCTGTGAAACCTCCCTCTTTTTAATTTTTAACTTCAGTGTGTGTTAAAACTTTCTTTGGCATCACACAGCCGATGTTTATGTTGCCACACACTAGGTAGATTTATTACACCTGTATTTCAGTGTTTGACTTGGCACATAGCCACACACACACACACACACACACACACACACACAAACACACAGGTCTATACATGCACTTTAATAATTATGCACTCCATACATACATACTCGCACGCATATAGGCACACACATACACACACACACACACACACACACACACACACACACACATTCCATCCCATAAACGTACATTAATCCGTACACAGAGCGTCCACTCTAAACCCAGCCTAATATCGGAGTATCAGAGCTGAATCTGATACACACTAAGAGCATCTTGTCCCTGTCGTGTCCCTGCAGGCAGAGACTCTGAATATAGAATAATTCCACTGGCCTCCATGGCTTTCAGACCATAATTGCAACTTAATCTCTGGCCCTGTGCAATTTGCATGGTAATAATATCCAATATTCAAAATGTAATAATGCTCTTGTGGTCGAGGCCTTGCATTTGCATCCGAACTCGAGCAGCTGCTGTTCCACTGCTCTTCTCTTTGATGCAGATGTTTCTCTCTCTCTCTCTCTCTCTCTCTCTCTCTTTCTGTTGTACAAGTGACTACACTGTATTTTTATTTTATTATACACTACCACAGTTCCACTGCCTCTGTTCTGGTGTCACTAGGCTATATATATATAGATATATAATTCTGAATATGTGAGTTTTCTTAGAAGAGGTGAACTGGGCGTGGTCTGTGGGAAAAACGTGGTTGGTGACAATTTATGATTAGGGTAGCATAATAATGTTTATTTTTCTTAAGTATTAAATATGTATAAGTATTCTGCTTTAGCAGAGTAATGAATTACTAGCATTATTTAATATTTTGCTATTTATAGTTTATATATATATTTTAGACCCAACATGGCTTCGAAACTAACAGTAGAAGATGGACCTACTGTATAATAGATCCAAACCCAACACCACTGGACTTTTGTTCCCTTTGAGTTCATTTGAAGCCATTAGTCTATCAGAATCAGAACAATCGTTGCACTAAAGGAGGAAATCATCTCTGCATGAAACATCACTTCTAATCCATTAAGAAACGTTCGACGTTCTTGTATTCGGCATATACACGAGTTTGAAACCCGAGGCCATCAATTTAAGCGTTTGCGCAAGTAATTTATTCATTTAAATACATTTTACCTATGGGTCCAGACTTTTAGGGCCCTCTGTATATGTGTATAGTTTCACTAAATAATCCTGAGCAGCTGATGTCATTAAAGAGAATCAATAAACACTAACATCTAATGTTATTAGCATCTAAAGCAGACACCTTTAGCTAGTTTTGGCATCACAGCTGATTATGATCATAGCGGGCACGTTCAAGTCGAAACGGGATTTGTGATTACAAGGAATAAGAGAAGAAAAACAACTACTATACTATTTCTCTATATAATACCCTGCTACACTAATGCACTTATGTTAGTGCTTGGGTACTGGAGTCGTGATTGGACTGCCTGCTTCATGTTTAAAACACTGGCCTCCCAGGATCTCCTTACAACATAAGGAAATCTCTTGGAGATTGTGCTTTCCCCTGCAGGAACAGAATGTCTTGGTAAACAAACCGGTATGTTTTTCTTTTATTAAAGGAAAGGAACAATAAAGGTGTATCTGGAAGGGGCCAAGTTTTAACGGTGATGATGAGATGAAGCAGGCGGTCTGATCATACCTCTGGTGTACTGAGAAAACTTTATTCAAGCACTAGTGAAACACTGGGATAAGAGCATTAGCGTAGCAGAGGAGTATATAGAGACATATATAGGTAGTTTCGACTCTCATTACTGTGTTCTCCTGCACAATCCAAAGTCCAGGGTCGACTTGAACACCCTTTTAAACAGTGATGTGTGTATGTGTATGTGTGTGTGTGTTTGTGTGTATGTTTGTGGTGATAAACCTATCACTCTCTTAATCTCTATGAGTCTCTATTGTGCATGTGTGTGCCCATTTCTTTACAGCTATAAAAGAATGAGGCAGTCTTTTGTGAAAACTGTTGCTTTTGATATTCTGCTACTGCATTGCTTTAAGTTGCTTTAACATTAAGTAAAAGCTTCTGTAAAACTAATTCAGGTAAGGATTAGCCTCTGTAGTGGTGTCAAGTGCAAACTAGTGCATATGTGTGTGTGTGTGTGTGTGTGTGTGTGTAAGAGTTGACTGTTGTGCTGCATGCAGTTACTGTAAACGCCTTGGCCTTACTGACACGTGCAGTGGTTAACAGGAGGTGCAAAGAAAAGGTTACACGTCTAAGTTTAGAAGCATGTAAAAGTGCGCGAGAGTCTCATAAGTCAGAACGATGCACGGAATCGGCCTACCTCAACTGACACCAAACACCGTCCAAGTGTTAATAATGACAGAATGATTACGCTTGTCATTACATTAATTTCTTGAAAGATGCTCATTCCAGGACAACACTTCGCCCGATAAAGACGCTCGACAGACTGAGCGAGGAAGTGTGTCGGACTTTTTTCTGTAAGGGGATTAGGAATGGGCAATTCCACCACATATTGGTGGAGTCACTGTATGAGCATAGCCTGAACTTTATACCTTGACTGCTTTGTACATTTCCCGAAAACCTTTTTTATCTAGTGGTTACTGTATTTCTGTAGTACTCATATACTGGAATATTTTAATGTTGCACCAGTAGTTAATCAGATACACTGTGCAAAGGTACATAGGAATATTTGCATTTGTATTTATTTGCACAACCACCAACCACCTGGACAGCTGCGCATTCGTGCAGATGTCTGAGCGGCCAATCGGGTGGCAGCGTCTCGATGCATGCAATCATCCAGATACAGGTCCAGAGTGTCACCTAATGTTAAAATCAATGATCAGAATAGGGGAAATGTGCGATCTTGGTTCTTTTGAATGTGGTACGGGTGCTGGCGTGGGTTGATGGGCTTGTTTAAGTGCTTGAATTAGCAAAATGCTGCATAAAACAAAAAACTTTGGAGATGAGATTTTCTCCCAGTTACATTCTCTATATCCGTGTATGGTATAAAATTAAGGAAGATTGAGAAGGGACTGCAACGTTCATAGCAGTAGCATCCAGATCAGGAGGTCACCAGTTATGTGGCTGGAAACACCTCGGGGATGAAAGTCAGAGGAGAATAGACGGACCGATTTGAGCTGGAGAGAAAACCATGGTGACTCATATAGCCACTCTGTGCATCCGCGGTCTGCAGAAAAGCACTGCTTGTTTGTTTGTTTGTTTGTTTTTCACACTACACTACTACTCAGCAGTTTCTCAAATACTCCAACCGCAACATCCATCCTACGGTCAAGTCACTGAAAACACATTTTCCTCCATCATGATGTTTGACGTGACATTACAGTAACTTGAAGCTCTTGAGCTCTACTGTGTCGGCGTTGCGTCGCTGCCGCCTGATTGGCTGATTAAATAACTGCATGAATAAGCAGGTATAGTTTTTCTACTGACTCATGCATCATTTGAGTGTTTCTTTTTCCCCCCAGTACTCATCTTATTCACAGGTAGGTTAACAGATGACTTCATGGCAATATTTCTCACTAGACCTCTTCCCACCTGTGAGAGACAACAGTCATTTACAGAATCCAAAAAGAGAAATGTACATGGACTGGTTCAAAATATTTACCCACCCCCAATTCTAGTTCGGTGTTTGCAATGAGCAGAAGTGTGTGAGTGTGTGTGTGTGTGTGTGTTTGAAAGGAAGAGATTGATACTGGGCAGACTGGAGGCTCTAATTAGTTGTTGCCACAAGCATCTGTTAATCTTTTACACTTCAATCTTTCTTTAGCTGGCCAAACAAGAGAGAAATACAAGTTGCATGAGACGTGAAGCCTCTGTGCAGTGTGTATACGTGCGTGTGTGTGTGTGTGTGTGTGTGTGTTTGGCACCGAGTGCTGTGTGAATCATTAGATGCTGGATTACTCGGGTTCCCAAACCCAGCCTGCCAACCCTCCCGCCGCTAGTGTTTTCCCAACCCGTCGTCACACATGGCGCGAAGCGGAGGAGATCCCTCACTGTGGGCCGCGCCACGCGTTCCTGCCATAACTCATAGCCTGCTTCAGGACATCATCTCACTCACACACATACACACACACACACACACTTGAGCGGAGTCATCATTTCTTGTGATCAAAATGTCTAGCACTGTCATTACACTGAATTGTCCCTGTTCTTGTCCTTTCTTTCCTTCTGTCTTTGCCTTTCTCATTCTTTCTGCCCTGTCCTGTATGTGCCATTTCAATGTCTCTGTCTTTCTCTGTGTCTCTGTCCCTCCTCTACAGAACAGATACAGTGTAGGAGACCGCGCTAGGCTGTACAGCGGTTTGCCCGTGAGGCCCAACCCTGACGGGAAAAGACTGCCCTCTTCAGGGGTGAGACCCTCCAGCTCTCCCTCTCTTGCTCTCTCTCTCTTTCTCTTTCTGCTGCACCATGTCTCTCTCTTTTCTTTTAGTGCCCTCAGCAGACGGTAAAGCCTGTCTTGCGTGGTTTTGTGGTTAAGAAAGCTGCCAGGCAGAAGGGTCATGTGATTGACTGACAGCCACGACCAAGCGCGTCCCCATGGGGTCACACTTCACACCCACGACAGGCTCCCGAACTCCCCATCCACCCCCTCAACACTTACACACAAACACGCACACACGCACACACACACACACACACACACACCCACATACAGTTTAAATCAGAAATAAAAGATCTCCTGAATATGAATGGCCTGTGAGTGAGCGATGTGAGTGCTGAAGAGAGACTTCATGATAATTCAGCGACACGAGCGAGTGTATACGTCAAAGCCTTCTGCACTTGTTATATCCAGTGTTCTTTTATGCCAGGTTGGTCACCAGGACCTGAACTTTTTGTTTCAGCTTTATCACCGACCATAACGTATTCAAAATGGGGCCCTGGAGAGGAAAAATCTCTCACTCGAGTGGAATTTCTGGTGCCATTTTGGCAAGGTCTTTAGAGCGAGTGCACCTCCATTTTATTAGTGAACAACAATGCATGTGGCTGAGGCCATGCTTTGGCACACACACACAGTCTTTGTTTACAGAGTAGCCAGTATAAATACAAATCCTTTTTTTTTTTTTTTCTACCTGACCTAAAAGCCCTGGACATTTCCATCTGTCTCTTTCTCTCTCCGCACACACACTTTTTCTCTCTCTGTCACTCTGTCACTCTCTTGCATGCACTCACTCACACTTTTTGCTCCAACTGAATTCATTCACAAACTCTCCCCCACACACACACACACACACACACACACACACTAACGACTATTCTTAATCACTCAGAAAAGTTAAAAAGTTCACTTTTCACTTCCCGGTTCCCCTAAACAGACAGCTTAACCTAACAAAAAACAGCTAATTGGAACAAAAAAAGAGAATAAAATGTGAAGCCAGCAAGATCTTTCAGAGTGTTATGAATTTATCTGCATGTCGTACATACAGTATAGGCGAACAGACAATAGGAATAAAGAATTCCTTTTTTTTTTTTCTTCCCCCGAAAGACTTTTTTTTTTTTTTTTCAGGACTATCAGAGCTTTCTGAATTATCTTTTCAGTCCTCTGTTGGAGCCGAGTCCCGCCAAAGCGACTTTGTGGGTGGCTTCTTTTTCTGTAATTATAAAAGAGATGGTATTGATGTTTCAGGCGCCTTCTTAAATCATTTATCAGCAGGAGAGTGCTAACAGAGCACTTCCTCCGAGCCCACCACTCCGCACCGTGGCTATCGGTCATACGCTATCTCAAGCCAATATTGTAAATGCAATCTGCGGCACGATACGACACAAATCATTCCAATGAGCAGAGTGTGTGTGTGTGTGTGTGTGTGTGTGTGTGCATGTCAAAGGTGTTAGAACTGTGTATTCGAATAAAGTGGATTCTTTTTATCTATTAAGTTGAAGTTAATTTTGTCTTAGATGTCTATTTTCTCTCTCTCTCTCTCTCTCTCTCTATCATCACTTCATGGCAGTCTTGGAGGAACAATCTAAATAAAGTTTCCGGCACGCGCATTTGCATATGAATGTGTTTTGAAATTATCTCCCTTTTATCAAACATCTCCTCTTCCTTCTTTTAAGAAGTCTAACCAAAGCGGCACATGGTTCAGCACAGAGCAACCACTTAAGCAGCTTTTAAAGGAAATGTGTCTCTTTTTTTTGTAGTTTTTTTCCACTCCGTGTCAGGTGTTGTGGTGGAGTAGAGGGGAGCTAAGGGGAGCCGAGGGGAGGAGTGTGAGCTTTAAGGCCTTTGTTCCGTATCTGTACATCACTCCACACGGGCTTCAGTTAAATATGGGTTCAGCTGAACATCCGCTCCTTTGCCAAAATAACCCTCTCCTGCACGTCCCACCCGCTCATCTGTTCACCTTTGTGTGCGACACACACACACACACACACACATGCATACATACACATACACATAGAGATACACAGCCTCTTGCAGAAGCATGCACAGAAACTGAGTTCATTCCATTATTTTATTTCTCAGAACTCTGCTTTCCTCTGTCTTTTTTTTGTGTGTGTGTGTTGTTGTAGTAAAGGGCACAACCTAATGCTGCATGCTATCTCTATAGCAACTCAACAGTGGCCTTATCCTGAGGCACAAACTTCAACAAGCAAACTGATGACAAGTTCTGAGCCAACAACATACAAATATTAGATTTCTGGAATATACACATCTAGGCTCGCATTTTATAACCTCAAATTCACTCCTGAATGCTGTCATGTGACATTTCATTTCTCTGGATATATTTAGGCAATTATCACACCTGAGGTCGTGCACAGCTGTGTTATCTATACCCGCATCAGAGCCGTGCCGATATTCAGCACAACAGCACGACCTCAAGTTTGATATGACGTTTTTTGCAACAACTCTACAAAAAATTTTTTTATCAACAGATAGTAATTTGTTTGCTTTATTTAAGCAGTTATTTTGGCCAGTTAGCAACCGATATAGAGTAAAGGTGTAGAAAATAGAGTGTAAAATTCCTTGTTCCAGAGATCAAGTAGTGCCTTATATCAGGGGTTAAAGAAGGATTTGAGATAAAAAAAAAATGTTTTTTTGTTCAATTCAAAGCTTTACACAATCAAAAGTATTATTTACGTTTGTATGAAATGTGAATGTGTATGAATCAAAATGATAAGATTGTCCCTGATAAGCAAGCCGAGGACGACGGCGACAGTGGCAAGGAAAAACTCCCTGAGATGAAGGAACCAGACTCACCAGGGAACCCATCCTCATCTGGGTGAAACGGATAGCAGGAATTGATCTGCATCATACTGTGTGAGACTGGAAGTCCAGTATAACAGGAGATGTGTAAAGTTAAAATGGAGTCCAGTTCGTTCTTGGAGGCTCGGGTAGTCTTGTGTTAGAAGCTAGTTAGCTCTGTAACTCTGAAGCGAGTACTAAGGAGACAAAGAGTTGGTAAACCTGCTAAAATAGGGTCTGTGACTGGGTTTTGGCAGGCGGCTGCTCTCCCCTCTCTTCAGTACCGCAGACCATACCGACCTACTCTACTACCCACCAGTGTAATTAAAGATTATTAGAGCACCTATGATGTGGAGTGACACATATACTTAAAAATCTTTGTGCTGTTATTGCACTATTATCAGCACTCATGGAATGCCTCTCGTCCTATCAGATTCCTCGAGTCACAATGCTTATATCATGTGCGATATGTAGCGATGTCCTGCACTCATATGTTAGCTGATTGAAGTCCCTAATTCTGATACAGCAGTGAAAATAATCAGACATCAGCTTTGAGGCTCGCTATATTAAAAATGCATTAGAATAAACAGAATGCTGTTCTTTGTTTTTAATAATGATCATTCCGCCATTATGTAGTCGTGTCCAAAAATTGTACCGGGCACTGTCTGGTGCATTCCCACACTGCAGGACGTTTGTGTCCAACAGAAGAAATCCCTAATGATATGATATTTGATATTTGTAGGAAATAGTCAGCAGGGCACCGTCTGGGGTCGAGCCAAAGAGTATCAGGAATTAAAATTTGAATATATTGCCATGTGATTTTATGACGATCTATAAAGGGAAATGAAATTCACTCGAGTTGTTAGTGCTGACCTGGTCTCCCGTCCCAGGACAATTTTTAAGGTTTATGATACAATCAAGATGAATTATTGATATCTGCAACCAGTTTGCACCCCCACCCCGCGTACTGTTTCAGACTTTTTCCCTCTGCACATGCACGCATTAACTTGAGTATTAAAGGCTTTTAGTTGTGTATTAAAGGCTTTCTGTGCTGATTGCTTCTGTATTGAGACGCAGTTAGAGCTGGAATCATGCAAGGTAAAGAGTTAGCATCGACTACAGAAACGCAGAGTGGATTTAGCAAAGGTTGGTGCACTACATTGAAATGGCATGCTCAGGAACAACAACCCTGTCAGATAAGGCTTCCGACAGTGACCTCTCGGTTGTATATTTTCTTCCACTGACTCTGTGTAGCCAGCTTTTCCCGTGCTCCACATGATCTCAAATACTGTACTTATGCTTTTGTTGATCGTCTGTAAATTCAGCAGGCACCTTAGATAGGTGTTCCTTTTTCTACACTGAAGTGCAGATGTCCATTAGGCGTCTCAGGGGCAGGTGGCAGGCAATCATTCATAGTTCTGTACATTTTAAGTCAGAATGAAATCCTATTTATCTCTTTTGAGCCACCAGTTACACAGTTATACTTATAACATGATCTCCATCTTCAGTGCTGCGATTGTTCTGAGCTGATTCTGATAGACTGCTGACTTCAGATGAGCCCAAAGGAAAAAGTCAAGTGTTAAGTCTGATTCTATTTGATCTTTTCTTGTTAGTTTTGAAGAAGTCTCGAGTCTAAAATGAAAAGAAAAATGTTACATTTTATATAAAATTTTGAGAAACATTCTTTGTGATAAATCGTGCTTTATACATGATTTTTAGATGTTGCCCAGTTTACTGTAGCTTCTGTAATATAATTGCATCTTGTGGAATAAAAAGAAAACTGCAGCAAGTGCTAAGGGCTGCTGGGGGAGCGATCACTAAACATTTATTCAATTAAGAGAGGAGATGGTGAATGACAGGCATGCCAGAGTCATGCCTTTTCTTTCTTCTTTTTAAACCTCAAATTGGCCTGGTTTAAGATATTGCATGCGTGCCAAGATCTCGCGTTATAAGTAATTGGAATTAAATCCACTATATTTCTGCAGAGTAAGACAAACAGTAAGTGTAGACAGCATATCTATTATGTATCATTTCTACTTTATAAGAATTATTGCTTTGATGGGATTATGGCCTGGATATCATCGCACTCACTCGTTTTCTATGGCGCTTATCATGTACAGAGTCGTGGGAGACCTGGAGCCGATCCCAGGGGACAGTCCATCGCAAGACACCACCAGCATGCGCACTCACACACTCCTTCACACACTAATCAGTGACCTGATGACCTAAAAGCAGTGACCTTATTTGTCATGATCCCATAAAATACAGTAATAAGATTAAAATCTGCCTTTCTCACTACCCAAACTTTAAGCCTAGTATCAGGTTTTAAACCCATCTTCTCACTAGAGGCGGGCAACACATTCGCTGGCTGCTACACTGTACAACGGATGACTTTATGCTGACGATTCTCAACCGTCTATTACTGGGGTACTCAAACAATTCACTGGATAGTAGCCTGTAGCACAAGTCAAGTGTGGTAACCTCTTGACTTTCGTGGTTATTAGCGTCCACTTGCTCTGCCAGATCTAAGGTCAGGAGCCAGTGCTGTCTTCTGCTGTCTGCTTTTACAGAGATACATCAGTGGGGATGCTGCACTTCATGTATTCTGCACACATGCAACATGGCCGTATTATATTGCTTTCAACTTGAGTGACAGGGAGTGGATGCAACAGTCTCTTAATTAATTAGTTCATTCATTCATTTATTTATTTGTTTAGGGATATTATTATTATTAGACGTGTTTTGGACATTCTGGAAAATAAGATGTGGGTGAGATGGGGGGATGGGTTGTACAAACTTTCAGTTTAGAATTAACCAACAAACTAACAGGTGCTTCTCTCTTGGTCTGAGAGTTCCTTATCTAATGCTAGCAGGGTCTTCTGTTTTGTGGCCACAATGTATGTATGTATGTATGTATGTGTGTGTATGTGTGTGTGTGTGTGTGTGTGTGTGTGTGTGGCAGGACAGCACCTCTTGTTCAGTTTCCATGTTGCCCCGATACCATCAAACCAAACATCTGCTCTTCTTACCTGTGTTTTCTGCTCATGCTGCCCTTCCCCCCCCCCCCCCCCGCATGCCCAGCCCCCCCCCCCCCTTAACCCCCCCCCCACCCTTCCAGACATGCTTCTCATATTCACATTGAAACCCCTCCCCCATCTTCTCCTCTCCTCTCTTTTCCTCTCCTCTCTGTCTGATTTGGAAGGCTTGCATAGTCAATTGCGTTAGAGTTTGAGAGATGGAGTGAGTCGGAGTTGCCATATTTTTGTGTAATATTAATATTTCATAAGCGCCATTCTAGGCTGCAGATCTAAGAGAGAAGGAGCCTATTAGATTCTGCAGCGCTAGGACATTATTCAGCCTGCGCAGAGGATCCAGAAGCACGAGCGACTGTCATTACAGCTACTGCTCTTTATTTTTATCCTGATTGAGGTCGAAAAAAAAAAAAAAAAAGAGGAAATGATGAATACAGTACTGGCAGCCTTACGGTTGTTTGATGTGTGCAGTTGAAGTTTGCCTCTTGAGTGCATGTGTGTGTGTCTGAGTGTGTGTGTGTCAGCCACCAGATTGGCACGTGCATACCAGGAGGCTTGTAGTAAATTAAGGAGGTCCCCAGGTGTAATATAAAGAAGAACAAATTGATATTAGAACCCGGGTTTAACGCACAATAGACAAATTAATTGGAAAAGAAAAAGATGTAAAGGCAGGAAAAAAAAAAGTGGACAGTGAATTTTTTTGTCTCTTAGCATCTTATCTCATCCAAACGAAATAGATATATGCGTTACCGATCATTAGCATTTGTGGGAAGACAAACACATATACCAGTAAATACACAAAACACAGACATGTATAACAAATTCACAAGTGCACACACTAATGCATGATGTGCAAATGTATTAATGTAGTCTCTCAGCTTTCTCTGAAATTCAAATGAATTGGAGGGGGCTATCATCTCCCTCTCTCTCACTCTGTGTGTGTGTGTGTGTGAGGGTGTGTGTGTACGCTTCTCTCTTTCTGAAATAAACTGTCATCTATCTATTAGTGTACCGTAAATATTACATGAGCATTGGATCTCGATGGCTTTGGCATGATACCTAATGTTTGTGCGCTGGTGTGTATGTGTGTGCGTTCAGAGAAAGAAGAGAGTATTATTTTATTTCAGCATTGCTTGTTTACTGCTACTGTTCCTGACCTACTTCCATCCTTCCCTAGTCAGCGTAGCAGACTCGGATCTGCCCCTGTCTCAAACGGCCGTCCCTACAGTACAATTACCACGTAAAAAGGAACCCGAACGGAGATGTTTGTACTAAATAACACATGTGTAATTAAGACCTAATGAGCTCTTGTCACGACGGAATGTGCAATTAGACTGGTAATAGAAAATCTCGGCACAGTGTGCGGCGACAGCGGCGCGGAGAGAGAGAGAGAGAGAGAAGAAAAGAGAATAGCAGGAGAAGAGCGAGGGTGAGAGAAAGAAAGTGGGAGACGAAAGCGGGAGATGAAAGTGATTGCAGAAACATGATGTGTGAGAGAGACCAGAGGTTGCGAGAGGAATATTCGCTTATGGAAAGCATGATCGCTTCATTAATGCGTCCCAGTCATAGAAGAATCCTCTAACAGACCCAGCAGGGGCCTAAAAGCCCAGGTCACCCTTCATTTTTTTTTTTTTTTTTTGTCATTTAGCATTTTTTTTTTTATATATATAAACATATTTTGCGGCACGTTCGTTTAAACATCTGAAATGAAAAGCTGATCATGTCTGCTGGAATGGAAACTAATATAAACTCATGATAGCTACTCCAACCGTGATGCATTTCCTCCTGCAGAGTCGTATTCGATGACGTTCGCCTCCGTCGAACCCGAGTTTATCGAACCAGGCCTCGGTGCTGGCCTGACTCCCTCAGTGTTCCAGCTGAGGAATCTCAGCCATTCGTACAATAGGATGGAGTTTAATGTGACATTATCATCGGTTCGCATATCGGCAAGTTGTTTGTGCGGCACGTTCCGTTATTTATGCACATTATGCAAGGTAGGAGCGAGATAAAAGCCATACTTCCCTGGTGGGCAAAAGTCACCCAGGTAATAGAGAAAGCAAAAGAAGTTTGTGGAGGGAAGTTAGAAGTCTGCGAGAAATGATGACATACGTGTGTGTGTGTGTGTGTGTGTACATGTACATGTACGTGGAAAAGAAATGCTTTGCTCAAAGAAAGGGATTGATGCTCCAGGCTTCTTGTCGCGTCCTTATGAAAAGCAACTGTTCTGTCTGAAGTCTCTCTCTCGCGCGCACACACACACTTTCTTTCTCTCGCTATATGAAATGGTTTGACATTTCTTGTCCTTATGATCTAATGTATGCAGCAGCTCTAATCTAATGGTAGCAGTTGACAAAGCTTTTACAAACACCCTTTCTCTCGCCCTCACACACACACACACACACACGCACACACACAGCATCAAGACATTTCGAAAATGACTTTTTCATTTCACAGAAAAACAAGCACGTCATGCCAGGATTGTAGATTTCCTAGACTTTCAAGAAGGTCGCCATTTTGAGGGGGAAAACAGCTACTTCCTCGATACTGTGACAAAACAGTCAAGGCCAGTTAATTCCAACATGCGTTAAAAAGTGAAAAGGTGCGGTTAATCATGCACATACAGGAACATGGTAGAGTAGATGCTGGTGTAAAACCTGCTAGTGGAAAGACGTTACAGTAGGTAGTGTGAGTGTTTGAGGCGTCATGGTGTCGTGGAGGAAACTGTAAAAACCATGGCACTTCATATCCGCCAGTCATTATTAACGTCGCGGCTGTTGACGATTAGCTAAAGGGGAGCCGTGCATCCGATGCAGCCTCCTGAACCGGCAGGTTTACAAGGTGTTTGCGTGATTATTTATCGCCGAGTAGAGTCGTGCCGCGCGCCCCGCGTCTGGCTACGTTACGTTCCAGCGTCTGCGGCATAAGCGATGCCCTGCGGTGGCTCCGGTGTCGGCACTCCGCGTGTAATCACTTGTTCCTGAAATTAGATTTCAGTACGTCGCTCCTTGAAATCTCTTCGCACTTTATAAACCTAGTTAACTCGCGGCTTTGTTTTTTTTTTGTCCCCTCTCACTCAGCGCACGAGCCGAATCGGGGAAACCGAGCGATGAATGAGACGCCGTGAGTGTCATATCCAAACACTGAGGACTAATTAAGACCAGCAGACGATGGCGAATGGTTCTCCAGCGGTTGACTTGATTGCTTGCGCGTACACACATGCGCGCACACGCACTGACTGTAGAAGAGAGTGGAATTTGTGTAGGTGTCTCCGTTTGGATACATTTACATGTTAATTAGGGAGGCAGTTCAGCTGTTCTGGCTCATTTGTTCAGGCTTTAATCCATAAAGAAACAATGATCCTTCTCCCCAGCAGAGACGTGTGTGTGTGTGTGTGTGTGTGCTGGTAAAAAGAAATGACGGTTTTGACATTGTAGAGACTTTTGTCTTCGAAAAGATCTCGTTTTTGTTATTTAGGTGTGAGTCAAAGACAAAAAAATAGGTCGCAATACCTCATAAAGAGAGCAGTGTGTGTGTGTGTGTGTGTGTGTGAGCTGAACTCTTCTGCCTAAATACACCTGTGGTATAACCAAACTATCATTGTTGCTTTTAGCTTGAAACAAAATGCAACAAGCAGACACACACACAAACACACGTGCGTGCACACACACACACACACACACACACACACACACACAGAGGATAGATGGATTTTGGATGGCTGCCTCGCTCTATCAGTTGTTTGAATGGCACATCATTAGGCATACCGCAAACGCACAGCGAGGTGTCAAATCCTTAGTGAAAGAGAGAGAGAGAGAGAGAGAGAGGGAGAGAGGGAGGTTGCTCTAATTTGGAACACTAAATTTAACCCAGCATGACCATACCTACTCTTATATACAGCATCTTATATACAGCATCTTATATAGTCGGGAGTGTGTATACACACACACACACACAACTTTATGTAGTAGGTGTGGGGTAGCCATCTTGTTGTCGGTGTTGCACTCAGTGTCACGGTGGGGAGTGTTTCTAAGCCACCTCGTGAAACCCAGCTGTCACAGTCACTGAGAGTTAACACACACGTAGACACATATACACACAGTCCCAGACACACACTCACACACAGACTGATACACACTGGCCACGGTGCTGCTGTGTGTCATACAGAGATGTACCGCATGAGTAAAACACTCTACCCTGGCAGCTGGAGTCTCAGCTGATGCCCACACATGCATGTACTGTACACACACACACACACACACACACACACACACACACGTGTGTATATATATATACACACACATTTCCTACAAATTTCTTTGTTTTATACTAATGATGTTGGAAATAAAGTTTTCCGTAGGTTCCCTGTGTGTTATTCTAGCACTCTCAGAGATGAAGAGTAGCTTTGAGTATAAGGACGAGACAAGCGTTATATACAGTATACATACGTACACTCAGCTCCGGGGGAAAGACTGCTGAAAGGAAGAGTTTATTGAAAGAAAAATATCTTTAGGTGCAAATATTACAGAACACCACCTACGCATTATACAATATGTATAATAAATATGAAGTTTTAACGAAAGACCTCAATTATTGCAACATCTGTGCACGTGAACTACCGTGCATGCAAACTTCGATTTTATTTTAAGTCACCTTAGTGTTCAGGAACTCTTAAGCGGTCATCCATGACTTCCTGTTTCGTTGTGGTAGAAATATGAGGTGACACACAGGCCATATTTACTGAGTCATACAGTACCTTATTATGGGGAAGCTGAGAAAGTACACTAATGTGCACACAAATGTGTGTTCACTTTCATTGTGCAATGAATATAAACATCTGTAAATAAACATCTGCTGGTCAGTGATTAAAAATCCAGCATCGCGTACGTGGCTTGGCTTGGAGTTTGCATGTTCTCCCCATGCTTGGTGGGTTTCCTCCGGGTACTCCGGTTTCCTCCCAAAGACATGCAGATTAGCCTAATTGGCGTTCCCAAATTGCCTGTATTGTGTCAATGTGTGTGCCCTGAGATGGATGGGCACCCTGACCAGTAAAGGGTGCACCCGCCTCGTGCCCTAAGCCTCCTGGGATAGGCTCCAGGCCTTCCGCGATCCTGAATACAGGATAATGCAGAATAGTCGATGAGAGGGTACATGGCTTCATGGCATACTACAAGATTTTTACATACTAATCTGGCTGCCTCTGCTAAGAAGTTCCAACAGGGTCATAATTGGATGCGTGTGGTGCCGTGATCCCAAACATGCACGCTTTTCCCTCGATGACCCTCCCGGTGTCCTGACCTTGGACCCGAGCGCGGAGCCGAGCCGTGTGCCGATCAGGAGAATACATAAGCGTTTCCGGATCGAGCAGCCATCTCAGATTTCCCTGCTCTGTTGTCTCTAATCTCATCAAGCTTTATAGCAGAAGAGTCTGTGTTGTGTCTTATGTTGGCAGAGGCGAAGTTACACAAAGTACTGAGTGCACTGGAATGAATGTACTCTGTTTAAAGGTTTGATTTCTCTCAAGTGTGAGATAAAAGCTAATAAACCACGTAAAAACTTTTTTCTTTCGTAAAGGATTTAATAAAGGTGCCAGTATTTCTGAAGTTTGCTGTAAGCCTCACGCACAAACAGGGAAGCAGCTTTAGTATTAGAGAATGTACACACACACACACCGGAGTGTATAGTGTGTGGGTAGACAGACGGAGTCAGAGGCGGCTGCTGGAGCGGGTGGCAGTGCCGAAGGCCGTTCTGCCCTTTTGGCTGCGTTATATGTGTGTGTGTGTGTTTGTGTGACATGTGACATGTGTGTCTGTGTGTCTGCGAGCATATGACAGTAAGATCTGGCTGTATAATTATGACTTTCACGTTCTTCACCCCTCCCCACCCTCGTGACACGTGTCCATGTGCATCCATACCCCTGACTGGCCTAATTACCCCTCAGCTAATGAACTGTAATTAATGAACTGAGAAAGTTAGTCTCTCTCTCTCTCTCTCTCTCTCTCTGTGTGTTTTATGTTTGTCTCATGTCTGTGATTTATGCCTTTTTCTGTCCTATATGGCATTTTTTTTCCGATTAGGTCTAATTTTACGGCAAACATAAACTAACTCTCTCTCTCCCCCTCTCTCTCTCTCTTTTTCCACAGTTTGATGGTGAAAACATGTACATGAATGAAAATAACCAAGAGTTCCTTTCCCCAAGTCAGGTAAGAGTCCGTTCCTGTCCTGATCAAGCAACATGTAGGCCGTGCACTTGAATTTATATTGTGATGAATAATTCTGAATCAGTTTTCTAAAAAATCAATGAATCCATTTTTTCCAGTGACAAGGACACACACACACACACACACACACACACACAGCTGTGAGGAACATGTCGTAGGCCATATGGTAGTGTTTGTGTTTGTGGATTTGCTGATTGCGTTGTGTGCCTTTTCTCCCTATTAAGCAAACAGAAGCAGATAAACAGACAGAGCAATCCCTCACTCCTCTTATCCTGTCTCATCACTCCATCATAGGATATGTCACTCTGCACGACCTTTATCAGCCGCACCTACATAAAGTAAAAAGACTATTACTGTACAATAGTTTATATTAGATTACATACATAGACACACATACACACGACATGACTTTATCTACAAAACAGCTTTCATACTTTCGCTTATTCAACTGCTCTCTGCAAAGCAGTGCATTATGGGTAGGTTTCCAAACCTGTGTATTTGCTGCTATCTGTATAAGTGTGATTATATGTAGTGTATAAATGGCACACACTTTTGAACGGTAAGTAATAATCTGTTTTAATTCTCTATATTCATCTTAAAATTCTAAGGTCTAGTTTATACTTTTCTGTGTGTGTCAACACGTCACAGTAAATAGATTATTTTAGAGTTTTAAGTATTTTAAAGATACTATTTGTATCACGTGTTTTAACAAAATTTTGTTTAAAAGAATGAGACTTGACATTGACATTTGTGGTTGATGTGCAGTCATGTATTGTAATGTTAAAGTTAGGTACAAGCCCAAGAGTTGACTATTTAAAGTGCAATCATGATACAAAAGAAAATATCAGATCATGTCATAGTGCACATTATACATGTATGTACGTATGCTGCAAAAATTCCAGCAGCTTCAGTGTAAAACCCCTGTGTGACAGTTACGGTGTCCGTCCTCATAGTTGCATGTCGTGCGTCACATGAGCGTGTCCACTAGGAGGCAGAGTCTGGGATTTCACTGCAAAATGCCTGAAGAAGAAGAAGTGAATAATTATATTTTGATATAACTATATAACTCGCCTCCACAGTCTTAAACACAGATATCTTAATTAATTATCAAGATGTAACATTTGAACAGTAGAAAATAATTAAGGTTAGTTTTTTTTTTTTTATATTTTGTATTTGGTTCAATGGTGGGATGATGATAATAGTCAATCAGTCGTTAATATATGGCAATCAATTTGAATCGTTAAGAATTCCTAGAACATGCAATGTTGCATGTTTTTTCTGCACATCTGTGCAACTGCTGTGTAGCAGAAAAATGCATGCAAAGAACATGTGTGCATATAATGGTGATGACTTCACATGCTCACCACATGGGTGTGTAAAATGGAGGATGACATATCTCAAATTGATCTGTTGTACAATTTTCCTGAGAAGAAAAGGCTGCTCCTGGATGTGGGTGCACTTTGATTTTGGGGAAATTTTTTTTATTATAAATTAACCACCAACAAAGGAAAATCTTATTATCAAGAGTGCGATATGCAAAATGTGTCACTAGGAATATGTGCACAATGGTAAATACACGTTGGCCCACAATGATAATCAAAGTACTTCTGATTTGACATTCGTGTCGTGTTTGTATCATTAATAAATCCGGTAATAGATGCTCATGCAAGTAATCCTAGTTGATGTACAGTACTTGTGTGTAATGTATTCTGGGTGTAGTAATAGTGAATTGTATTGAGATTGATTTTCATGAAACGCAACAAGTGCAGTTAAAACAATTATTATTTGATCAATTGGTTTACTTACTGTAAACTGATGATCGATTGTGGTATGATTCCCGAATCCCATTATTAATTGTCTTATATTTTCCCTTGAAGAATCACAATGAAAGTATAATTATTTTAATGGCTGAATGATTTAAATGTTTTCTAGGTTAAAATAATTAGCAGAACATTACAGATTATTTTAAAATGATTGTTGTTTAAGTACCATGCATCACATATCAATTAACATACAAAATTTACAATAATGTTTTTTAAAAGGTTTTTTAATCACATGACCAGGGCTGATTATAATACTGTATGTAAGGATGACACATGACTGGCAGTTGGAAAGCAAGACAAACAACAAGCAACAGATTCTGGAAAGAAGAAATGGCATTTAACCAAAGTAGACATTTTTACGCACTTCGGGGAAATTTGCATGATTGATTTTTGAGAAAATCTTACAGTTTTGTGTAAATGCTGCATTTTATTTCACATATTTATAAAAATCATTAAGGGTCAGGAAAATTCAGTCAGATAAGGCGAATACATCTTTTAAAAAAGTAATAGCTTTTAAGTTCGGCCCACTGCACCATCTCATTGTGAAATACATAGTTTATCGTCGTGTGGACTCTCATTACACTAGCTAACTAACATCAAGTGAAGCACTGTTTGGAGTTACAATATGGGTATAAGCATTAAGTCAAACCGGGACTTGTGGTGACATTTCTTGTGAATAAAGGTGCTAAAATCAATTGACAATTACAGAAGACTTCCTGCATAGTACAATGATGAAACTCTTAGCTGCAGTAAAACATTTGAATGGTGCAAATGTTTTAAAGAAGCCCATGTGTGTGAATGACGATCCCAGCCAAAAGGGCTCAGTGCTCCTTACTGTGAACATTCAGCAAATGGAACACCTGATCCTTGAAAATTAAAGGATAACTTGTTTCCAACTTGCAGAAGAGACACATCAGTCTATTCTAATTATTCACCAACACCACTTAGACTTTACAGAAGCTCAGCTGGGAGTTTTTAGCATATCCCCGTTCAGTCCTAACCTTCCTCCTAAGTCACTTGCACATAGTTGGGCTATTAACAGAGTTCCTGGGAGGCCAGTGTTTCAGACGTGAAGCTAGGCGGTCTGATCATTGTTCTGGCGTACTGAGAAAACTTTCTATCCAAGCACTATTGACACTCTGGGAACGGTGCATTAGTGTAGCAGGGGATTATATTGAGAAATAAAGGTAGTTTTTACTCTCATAACTGCGTTTTGTTATTCTGAACGATCAAAAGTCCTGGTTTGACTTGAACCACCCTCATACAGTATATATTGATGTCCACAGCGAGGAGACCAGCTGCAGTATTTCTCTCCCTCCCTCGCTTGTCTCACTGCACATCAGCACTTTCCGGATGTCGTTATAGTGCTGCGTCAGAGCAGGACTGTTGGCTGATTAAATAATTATATCACTGTGAAGTATTCCTGTGAAACAGTTATCACACCTATGCAAAAGATTCTTGACACAATGATTCTGGATACACAAATGGACCGCACTTCAACCAGGGGGGCTACGATCACATGTTCGTGGCCCAAATCTGGCTTTTAATTCTCATTCGGAGAATCACTTAGCTATATGGTCCTAAATTAGGTACAGGTCTGATTGTTAAGAAGACTTTTTTGTCAATCCAACTCAACATCCATTATACTTTTATGTGAGGAAGGATGTAGGATGAGAGAGAAGAAGGATTTAGTGGCAGCACGAGTGATGAGATAACATATCATAAACATTTTGGGTGATGTTGAAAAATTCGCTTATCATTTCTGCTGTGCGTTTGAAGAGATCTCAAAAGAAAAAGAAAAACGAAATCTGAAAGTAAAGAAAAAACTAATCTAAGGATGCAAGGGCCGAATGAGGTGTCCTTCTTATAGGGGGCATGAACGCATCATGTTATGTGTCGTGATCTGTTCAGACGCGGGTCATGTTGAAATCATAATACGAACGACATGATTTGGCATGGTCAGATTTGGCATGTGATAATTGGTTGAACATTTCAGTCAGGTGTAAAACTAGATTAATCCAGTCTAGGCTTAAGAGAAACCTATCATGAAATAAAAGATATGAAAGAATGTGAATGACATCGCAGTATCTCATTTAAACATACTGCTGTCTGTGTGTCATCTCCTGTCCTTATGTCACTCATGACTGAGGGCAAAGAGAGGTAGAGGGAGACGGAGAAATTGAAGTAGAGAACGACTGTAATCACTCTCCCTCTCTTTCTTTACCTCTCTTTCTCTGTTGCTTGCACTTGTCTCTGCCTTCCCTTCACTCACTGTCTTTGTTTCTAACTGTTTACTCAGGCTCTTTTATATTTGACATCTGTCTTCCTCTTTCCTCCACTTGACCAGACTGATTTTTCTTTAACCTCTCAAATGTTCCTGAGACACAAACGCACACACACACACACACACACACACAAAACCTGCCTTTTTGTAATGTTCTTGACAGCACCAAGTAAACAGTCAAAGATGCTTTAGTTACTAAAATTCTCAGCTCTTATACGTTAGTACCCGTCCTCCGCATGCTGTGTAACGGCAGAGGCGCTAGGATTAGCTGTGGATTATTCGAGGTAATTTTTTTATTTTAGATGAACTTTTGCAGGTGAACATTTATAATGAGCATCATCTTAAATTAAATTCATATTATGGAAAATAATGAGGTTTTAGACACAACAAAGGATTACCACACACACACACACATACGCAGAACATGTCTGTCATGAGCTAGTTCAGAGCTCACTTTAGGTACATGAGTACTCCCTGGAGTCTTCACATTGACCCTGGCTGTCCGCCAGTGGCCTCTGACCTTGTCTGATTGGAGGGGAGAGATAGACAACGCTTGGCCCCTAACGAGCCCTCTGTGTGTTTAAGGTCAGGGAGGATCGCTGTGCGCAAGAACAAAAGAGTCTGGGGGCTGACCTCCCACGAAGAGGCAATCGATCGCAACCAAACAAGAGAAGGGGGGAGAGAGTTGAATAAAATAGAGGACAGAGACTATATGGCTAATATACTGTACATTAGGAGTTTCATGATATGATTCCTAACTAGTATTGTAAATCCACGGGAAAAATAATGTAGATTTAGTTTCCTTTTGATTTTCTCTAATAAATATAAGTTTGAATCCACTATGGGAACATCTCTGATTTGTGCCCATCAGACCTGTGCGTAGTTCGTCTCTACAAGTTTTCCCTATAACAATTAATTCCACCCTAATTCAATATATTGAAGACAATTCCATCCACTTCGTCTATTCCGCCAAGCCTGGATCTTTGCTATCGATGCAGAGAATCAGCAGTAGCATTAGTATTAGCATTAGCATGCTTGGCCGCAGTACACAGAAGGAATAATTCTCTAATGGCCTCGCTGTTTGGACTCGCAGAAGACGCAGCAGCATAGATTATAATCTAGCAATTAGCGAAACAAGGTTTTATTGATTGCCGTTCCGGGTCCTTGGAGCTCAGGCTGCCAAGTAGCGCTAGCGGAAAAGGCAGAGCACGGAGAAGAGAAGGAGAAGAGCTAGTTCAGTTTATTCAGTTTGTTCTGAAGTGGAATTGGCTGGAAATAAAGTTAGACTTTAAAGGCAAGTGCTCTAGTGTGTGAGAGCAGGAATCATCAGGATTGATGTATCCTCATAGGAGTTTTGGCAAGCCTTTACCTCACCTTTTTCCCTCCCTTATTTTAATTTACCCTGTGCTAATCATAATGTGCCGGTCATCGCTCTGGACACCGTCCTGCTCGTGCAGGAAGCAAGCCACCACATCTTCTTCAGCTGCTGGCCAGCACAGTTATAGAAGACCATAAATTTGGTTTTACGTGACCCAGCAGAGGCTAACGTTGGCTGGCACGTTATATATCAGTGACAAGAGAAAACCACGCCGATGAGATCATTGTGAGCTGAAAGTCCAGAGGCCTCAATCACCGATGGTGGATGAATTAAGATTTTTTAACTGTCTTGTGCCACTTCCAAAATGGTGGTCACAAACAATTTTTCCACTGTAAATACGGTTCTCATTATGTAATGTACAACTTTCTACACCAAAACTACCAGGAAGCATTCAATATCTCTCTTTACATATAAAAAAAAAAAAAATTTCCGCAGTATGGTGATGGAAATGTGCAATTTTTTATTTTATTTTTTTACTCAGCAAATTGCTGCTTCTTAGGTTTGCAACAGAAAAGAGTTTGCCCTATCATCCAGAGACTGCAGATTGATGATGCCACGTTCAGGAGTGATACTGGCAGTCCTGGGGAAAGAATTGGCCAAGTTCACATACTTAATCTCCCATATCAATCACGGCGACATTAGCCAAGCCCACCCAAGCAGATAGCGCTTTCCCTCAAGTGTTTTATGCTATCCGCCGATGTTGTGTGATTGGCAGTTTGAAGTGATGGTGTTAAGTGCCTCAAGGAAGCACATAATAGTTGACGTGTAGCCAAAGGAGCCTTCGTTCTCCCTAGTTGGTATCTTAGTACCTTGATACCTAGTTGCTTCATAAGAGAGATCCCAATGATGGGGTGGGAACGAACAATTAGTATGTTAATCATTAAGATTAGGGGAAAAAAATATCTGGGAAAATTTACCTGATCCTAACAGGTACCAGAGGAAAACTGGGTTCTAGTGTGTTTCCTAGCAACCTGCGAGAACGCTGGAGTAATCATGAATCCAAATGGTTTATTTTTCATTATGGTTTGTTCTGAACCAAAATGATTTTTTTCGTGTTTCCTGTGCCAGCGTAACAAGCCTCGCTCTTTAGTTGGAAACTAGTTAGAACAAAATAAAATTACAGCTAAGAGCCTTCTCTGCTTAAAGGAAGCCTCGGCTATGAATAAAACCAAACACTGGATTTAATCAGGAGCATATTTGTATTTGTAACATTTTCAGACCATCTTTCCACTTTGCACTGTGATTTAATGCTTGGGGAATCATAGGGAAAATACTTTCGACACTGATTTTCTTGTCATGCCCCATCTTTGAAAACCTGCCAACCAGCAGGATTTTTTGGGTTGTCTGAACATTATGGTGACTTTAATTTGGCAGTGTTATGGACATCCAGCCACGTTGGTATTAGGTCGTTTAAGACAAGGTAAAATTAATTTAATGAAATTATGTTGAAGCGACGATGTGATATGGAGGATTGAATGCCACTAACACAATGTTGCAAAAGCAAATTCAGAACAATATCAATACCAAATCAATGGACCAAACGATTCAAACTTCAGTCATGCAGGGTGAATACTAAATTAATTTCAAATTAAGATGCTCCTTATACTTATTAATAATTTAATAGAACTTAAAATGTAAGGTAACATTACAACGCTATGAGATGTGGGACATGAGACACACACTCTGTGCTGTATCTGGTATGAAACTGTTGTCTCCAGCCCAGTCGCCAGTCGGCATTCTAAACCCTGTTGGAAACCGAAGTGACGCTGGTGGTCGGACATTGTGTTGCTGTATGTTAATCGGTTTAAATGCTCCAAACAAAAGTTAACATTTAGTAGTTTGGATTTCAACATTATTTCGAGTCATTCTATTAAAAAGCAACAATGTCTCGTCATTGAATCTCACTGTCGTTACAGCTATGTCACCGCCTTTCTTCAGAGGATTCCAGCTGGGTATCTGATGTTATATATTCCTTTAGCCAGGCGTCCGGGAAGTGAGGAAGTCATATTGAGGTCTATTGGGGAAATGTTAGGGTAGAAACTAGGAATTCATGAAATCATAATGAAATGATATAATAATGAAAGAAAAAAAACATCACTGGGGACATAAAGGACAAAGTTGACCTTGTTGTTTAAAAGCCATTCTGGTGCTTTTTTTTTTTCTTGAGATGAAAAACTAGCAGTCTCTTTAATAGCAAAGTGATTTCACCGATACAAAGCAGCCTCGACCTCGTCTGACCGACGTCTTGTATGACACACGCAGGATTATAGAATTTGATCAAATGCAAGACAGCAGGTGTGTGTAGACAGAGTGGACTTAACTCGTTTTACACGAGTCTGATTGAAGTTTGCAGTCCACTGTGACTGACAGGAAGCCTGCTGATTGGCTGTGATTAGGGATTTCATATCATTGGCTCATTTTCTCTGATTAAAGAGCCGCCATGCTGTCGGTAAACTCCTGCCATTTTCAAGGAGGGGTGTGTGTGTGTGTGTGTGTGTGTGTGTGTGTGTGTGTGTGTGTGTGATCATGTCATGTGTACATATGCGTTCTGTGTGTGTTTTCTCCCTGCTGGTCTGAATTACAGCTGAGTGCATTACCGTGATTTACAACTTCCTCCCGCTGTTTAGATTGAAAAGAGAGAGAGAGAGAGAGAGAGAAGCAGGCAAGTAGGCAAGTATGCATTCAGCCCTCTACCCTACCTCGCTCCATCTTTTTTTGTAAAATGAAAACAAAGAGAGGGCCTGCCAAAATATTTCTATAGCCGATCGCTGACCAAGCAGAGAAGCAAGAGACAAAGCCGAGAGAGAGAAGGCTGGCAAGGCGAGATTTGATGTCACAGCAAAACGCTCTCATCTCTCCCTCTCCATCTCCACATCTCTCTCTCTCTCTCTCTCTCTCTCCCAAACTGCTGCCCCACAATGCTCTTCATCAGTCTCTGGCTGTTTAGAATACCTCCCTGACACCGGATTGCTAACAACTGCAGCTGGGTGTTTACTTAAGAGGGTTCAGGTTGCCAAGTCTCCCCACTATCCCTTCTTTAATACCATTATTAGCAACCGAATGTGGACGACAGAGCTCGGTTAAATGGGCTTTTATTGGGCCACACACTTAAGCGTGGCTTTTCCGTATGTATACATCCCATTATCAGTCTGACAATCCACACGGCATCCTTAATGTTTAAAAATCCCTCAGATAAACATTTCGGCGCTGCCACATCGGCTGTGCGCTCGGTGTGAAACGAACAACCTTTGCGCTTTCCTTTCGCCGCTTCTCATCCAACATTACAGCTATGTTTTTGGGAAAATCTTCACAAATAATGTCTCATAATGATGAAAGATAAGGAAAGTCATGTTTAACCAGCATTTCGGAAAAGCAGAGGTTTAACTCTGTAGTACTTGTGCATATCAGGACTTGCACTCTGCAGCGATGACCTTCTAGCCAGACGAATGCTTTTGGTAAGTGTGAAGTCTGTAGACAGATATAGACTAAATTGACAATGTGTCTGTTCACACTGACAAGTGAGTGAGAGACAGACACACACACAAGCACACACACACAGCTGGGGAGGACTGATAAACAGAGAATTGGGCATTGAATTAGTGTTTGCTGCAGACAGACAAATACTCTGTTTATTGTATCTTTTGTGTGTGTGTGTGTGTGTGTGTGTGTGTGTGTGTGTGTCGAAAATACAGAGCGAGAGATCTGGTGCTAACCATGCACTGCTTACACACACAGACACACACACACACACACACAGAGTAAAAAAACACCAAAGGCTAAAGAATCGACACAACATTATTGTTCAGTTGTTTGCAGTACATATTATTAGACATTTGTGCACACAAACTGTTTAACTACACAAAGTTAAATGGAATTGTCCAGATTTTTCCTATCATTCCAATTCCACACTAGGCCACGAGCAGAAATAAGCCAGAGCAAAGTGTTTGTTGTTGTTGTTTTTACATTTTGGCACATCTCTCAAGATCCATGAATCGTTCTCGTGGGTCCCTGACATTGACATAATGTGATCAACATGTACATGTTTAAGAAACTTGTCCTAGGATTTCAGGCAAATCTTCAACAACACTGCTGTTAAAAAAAAATCATCAGAGACTGAAACTCCGCCACATGCCAGTCAGTTCTGGGGGGCGGGGCTTGGCCTCCTCAGATGGATCGCGTATGGCCGACCTCCCAGGCGTGTTCAGTGCAGTATTCCGAGTCCACAAGGTTTGGAGTTAGGTCCTTTTTTTTCTCAGAATTTTGCTTTCGATGCCATGTCAGACAGCTCACGGTTGGGGTCGTGTACAGAGGCAAAAAAAAAGAGTTAAAATAAATAAATGTCACTGTCCAAATACTTACGGACCTGATCATGTGTGTGTGCGCACACATATGTATGTGTGTGTCTGTGTGATACAGTATATACTGTATATATATGTATGTATCTGTGTGTGTGTGCGTGTGTGTATACATTCATCAATGTACACACACACTAATTCTCTTTTCACTCTTCCTCTCTTCTTTCTCTTCTTTCTTTTTCTCTTCTTTTTATTTAACAACACACACACACACACACACACACACAAGACATATTTATACCCTTGAGTGATTTGTTGATTATTATGAAAGATAATTTGGCAATTCATTATCCAGTCACAGCATCGTAGACAGACATTATTGAGTTATTCCTTGAGTCGTCTTTAGAGAATAAACTCATCAAATCTGCAATTTAATCACCCTTTATTTATTTCAGCTAAACCACCTCCCCCTCCCCCTCTCTCTGTCTCTCTCTCTTTCTCTCTCTCTGTCCCCAATTCCTTATCATTAATTCCATTCTTCTCCCCCACGTTGCCTGACTGTCCACTGTAATGTTTCAGTAGTGTGTCTTTTCCAGTCCAGTGTGCAGTTATAATGACCTGTTAACTCTGACCCGACACAGTTCAGCCAGCGAGCTTCTCCTGTCCAATGTTCACGAGGAAACCGAAGGACAGATATGGGGCAAGAGTGGACATTTGTGACCTGACATATTTATTCCTCCTCCTCCATGCTCCTGTAATTTCATAAACTGTGGGTGGCTCAGGGGTTAGCACTCACGTCGCCAGGGTTGGGGGTTCAAATCCCACCTTAAGTCTGTGTGCATGTTCTCCCTGTGCATTGTGGGTTTCCTCCAACAGTCCAAAGACTTGGAGTTGCTTTCATTCCCTTTGACCCTACACTGACCACTGAATATGGAACAAGATTCTGTCTTTTAGTTTGATTGGCAGATTAATCCTAATACTAAGGTCAAAGTGTATTAGTATGAAACACTTTTACTCAGACTCAGTCTGCTAAATGGACTAAGTGTGATTACCACAGGCCAGAATTGCATGTTTCCTGAAAACACTTTGATTAGAAACTTCACCAAGAATATAAGTGAAGGATAAGTGTTGTTGATTTTCATCAGTAAATGCAAATGTCTTTGTAGACGAATGGGACTCTCTCTCTCTCTCTGAGTGTGAAGAAAGTTTAAAGTTCATGTCTGCGCTAAGCATACACGCAGCACACAGTGGTTCCAGATTAGTTTGGAACTCCCTTGAGTATTGTTCTAGTCGTCTGGGTTTGACAACGGCAGCAGCGGGGTGGCATTCAGCACATTGAGTAGCGACTCCACCTCACAGCACACCTGCAGGATCTCAAGATCTTCACTGATCTTTACTGCGCGTCTTCTTGGCATGGGTTTCCTAAAACATGCTGCTAGGAGGATTGACTTTGCCCCTTTACCGCCCCTAGGTGTGAATGAGCATGTGAATATGTGTGATTACTCACCTCATAACGGACATCCTGACCAGGACAAAGCGCTTAGTGGGGCTAAACGAACGAGCGCAGGGTGCTTGGTGATATTAGATCTTGCTAATTGAAACCTGGGCCCACACTGAGTCAGTGTAAAGCTTAAAGTGTGTAAATTCACCACAGTGCCAGGGGGCCTGCATATGTGTGTGTGTGTGTGTAGGTGAAGTGTATGTAAAAACAGCATGAACATACACCCGGCCAAAATAAGTCACCTGGATTTACCTAAGCTAATAATTAAGCACCTTCCATTAGATAATTACTGCAGTGATTAATATGTTTCAGCCGGCAGCAGGATATTTAACCCTAGTGAGAAGCTTCTTATTACTTAAACAACAATGTCAGAAGACATATCTTATGGTCATGGCTAGATGTTACTCTGTTTCAGAAGGGTCAAGTTACTTCTCTGCATTAAGCAAAGAAAACAACTAATGCTGAAACTACAAGAATTGAAAATGCATTATTATACCCTGGAGAGATAGTGGTTCACCATCATCTTCAAGGAAGAAATGTGGTTGGAAGTTTTTTTTTTTTTTTTTTTAATGATTGTGATGGGAGGTCACTTAAAGGCTTAGTAAAAATCAAATGGTTAAAAAAACAACAATAGAACCTAATGCTATGTTTAATGTTAAAAATAAGTGCATTTCCACATGCACGAAGCAGAGGAAACTCTTTGGGATTGGGACTAAGCAGCTGTGTAGCCTTAAGAAAACCACTTATCAATGAGGTTAATTGTCAGTGAGGTTAATTGTAAAAACAGCTTCGGTTTTCTAGAGGGGATAAATAATGTGAAGCATTGAAAAAAGATCATGTGGTCTGATGAGTCTAGTTTTTTACAATGTGCCAGAGTGATGAGCACATCAAGGTAGATGAAGTTATGCACCCATCATGCCTAGTGCCTACCGTGTACAAGTCTGTGCCTGGAGTTTGCTTTAGTTGATCAGCAACATAGACCTGATCAATTGAACACATACTATTACAGTATATGCCCAAAAATGATGTCAGTTGATGAACTGAATATCCTAACCGGACTACTGAGTCCATCAATATACTGATTTTCTTCTCTGATGGCACGAGCATATTCCAAGATGACAATGCTAGGATTCATCAGGCTCAAATTATGAAAGAGTGCTTCAGTGAGCATGAGACATCGTTTTCACACATGGTTTGGTCACCACAGAGTCCAGACCTCAATCCCATTGAGAATCTTCGGGATGTGCTGGAGAAGACTTTACACAGCAGCCCGACTCTCCCATCATCAGTACAAGATCTTGTGGAGAAATTAATGGAAGTAAATGCTGTATCAGCTTTTCAAGACTATTTCAAGGCGAATGTGTGCCGTAAACAAGGCGAAAGAAATATTAGAGTGTGTGACTTTTATTTTTGGCCGGGCAGTGTAGTTGCAGGGTTTGGATGGTAATAGTTGTTTACCTTAGAGAAACATTCATTGATCTTAATGCTATACTTTCAGATGTGTATTTCGTACTGTTTAACCTAGAATGCAGCTGTGATACAAACGATCAGGCTGAACGTTAAACTGTATAAATAACTGCGACCACTAAACGCGGGTTGCTTTTCAATTTCCTTCTAAACCATTCAAATCACTTTGACCTCGGTGACATCACACACTTAATGAAGTATGACAGAAAAGGAGGTGGCATGTTTTTACGAGAAGGGCAGGTTTGTGAAGTGATGGAAATACTCTATGGAACGGCAGGCTATGATTAAAAAATAAATAAAAAATCCTGACTTATGAAAGCGAGGAGAATAAAGTTGTATGTCTTTTTTCATTCCCTCAGACTGGTTAGCAAAAGGTTAGTAATCTAGTGCTGCTCTTTGTTTGAATAACTTGTGCAGAAGAGATGCAGAGGGAGAAGATGAAGGAGAGCGAGAGAGAGAGAGAGAGAGCGAGAGAGAGCAGGAGAGAAAGACAGAGAGAATTTTCTGTTCTGGAGTCGTATTACAGTAACATGAGTCTGGTGTCAGTGGACTTGCTTTGTGATGTCCGACATTATTTCAGAGTGTAGAATAGACACTAGAATGGTTACATATGTGCACACACAAACACAAACACACACACTGAGAGAAACACACAACCCTACAACACATGCACAAGCACATTGGAGGGTTAGATATTTTAGCCTAAGCCATGTGCTGTAAGAGGAATATGGGTATGAGCAGATGGTGTGTAGGCTCCGTGTTCACAGCTATATTTGTGGCTTGATAAGAATCGGTGTGTGTGTGTGTGTGTGTACAGTAAGCGGTGCGACCGGCTTCAACTTCCAAGTGTGATTAATTAATTGTTTGTTGCTGCTGAAGATCTGAACCCGCTTCACCCTTGGAGTGGTCAGTGCAGAATAGGTAAATATTTGCGTGGGTTGATCTGACATACACAACCTCGTTCTAGCTCATACACACATGCACACACACATATGCATGCAGTCACACTGAAGTGTGTGTCTGGTCTTGGGGGTAATTTATGATGGGTGCCTACTGCCAGCCAAATAAAAACAGATGACTCTCCCAAACGTCTGCTTCGATAAAGGCGCATACACACATGCACACACGCACACACACACATATACACACACTGGGAATCTGAGATAAGTGCCTTGCTTTGTCTGTAGTGTTTGTGTGCAAGGTTAGGGTGCATAGACATAAATCATTTGTGTCACAGCACTAATATAAGCAGATAAGTGCGTATTAGGGAAAGGAGGAATCTGTCACCATGCTCGCCCGGTCTCGGCCTCACACTCGGACTTATTGACACACCTAATAAACACTGAGCCACAGCTCCCTCCGTCACACTACTGAATATTTCACTAACATCAGACCAGAGCCGCACTGATGTACCATGCGGTCCAGGTTTAACGAGCTTATTGCACGACTAAAACCGACCCCAGGGCCTCGTAACGCTATTTCTGACTCAAAGCGAGAGCTGTAACGGAGCTGCACTCCTTCACATAACAAATCTTACTATCGTATTTATGCATTTGTAAACCTTCTCAGAGGTTACAATCTTTGTGGAAACTCTCATCCCCGATCTGGATCTGCAGAAAGCACTAAATCGTTCCAGGTTTAAGGTTCCAACTTGAAGCGCAAGTAAAAAATTCGAAATTGGATTAATGCAGTTCTTGGTGTAATAAACTAGACGAAAATAACTTTATGGCCAAATGGCATCTGTTGTGTTAAAACTGAAGCTCACATGGTCATATGGTTGGACATCTAATCAGTCTGCCAGCATACAATGGATTAGATTAATGCCAGAGATGCTTGGAAACCTTCCCAAACTAGACAGATTTTTTTTTTCTCCCCCTGCTCATATTTACTTTTTTTTCTTCTTCTTCCTCTCTGCCTTTCAATCCCTCCCATTGCTCTCCATCTTCTCACTAACCGTCTCTTCAACTGTTTCGTATAAAAAGGTGTTTGTGTGTGTGTGCGTGTGCGCACGTACTCCTTGCACGGCTAATAAAGCAATAGCGAATGTGTTGAACACAGCACGCGCGCATTGTAGATATTCTCAGAAATTTGATAGCATTCATTTTAGAGTGGCTCCTCTGCTCCAGTTAATGAAGGCTCTAAATTGAAACCCTTAAACTCAACACGGGCGCCATCTTGCATCCAAATTGAGTTCTAATATCCTTGAAAATTGAACTCAGGGACACAATGGAAGAGTTAGCAAACAGAGGACGAGGAGATCAGCAGTGCCAACATGTCTTCTGATGCAAAAACATTGGTGCTGTTTTAAAAAAAGAGAGAGAGAGAGAGAAAAAAAACTTGATTAGATTTGACAAGAGACTGTGGACACACATGCATCACATCTGTAATGCACACAATCACATCCTGAAGTTAGACATATGAATTATGCATTTCTCAAAATCGTTCAGCTGGGTACATCCATGAGATTTACATTTTGTCATCAAGGACATTCATCTGAGCTCAAGTTTAATGCTCCTTACAATTCTCTCTCTTTCAGTCTCTATCGCTTTTTCTTCCTTCTCTTTTTGTTTCTGACTATGACTATCTTATGCAACTGCACCCAAAATACTTGTTTTTTCCTCGAATGCTTTCCAAACTTGATGAATACAGCTTTGTGCTGATGAGTCTTGTAGTCCAAGAATTTTCTAACAAGCAAAAATCACCTTTTAACTTGCAGTCGATGAGAAATAATATGGTTATAAACATTATGCGAGAAGTGTTCAAGTTAAACTGGGACTTTTGATTGTGCAGAATAACAGAAAACAGTTATTAGAGTAAAACCTACCTTTATTTCTCTATATAATCCCCTGCTACACTAATGCATTTATCCCAGTGTGTCAATAGTGCTTAGATCGCATCAAGGCAGAAATTATAGCAGAGCTATGATCGGACTGTCTGCTTCACATTTGAAGTGTTGGCCTCCCAGGAACTCCTTTAATTGCCCGAACATGTGGAAACGGCTTGGATCGAGGTCAGGACTGTATGCGGATGTTGCAATAACTCCCAGCCAAGTTCCTGTAATGTGCAAGAGGTGTTCATGAATGATTGTGTCGGCAAGTTGTCCGTCAATTTTTAAAGATCAGGTGCTGCACTCGCTGAATGTTCACAGGAACGACCGCGGTGGGCTCCGAGCCACCTCGGCCTCGATTCATTCACGGACATACGGCCTCCTTTAAACCGTCTGCACCATTTAAATGTTTTACGGCAGCTAAGAGTCTCATCACCGTGCTTGAAGTCTTCGCCAGTCAGGTTTACTCCTTCATTCGAAAGAAATAACTGTACGAATACATCAGGCTATACAAACTGACAGTTTAAGGAGCCAGACAGAGGGATGCACACAAGTGTGTGTTATTAGAGTTGTAGATCGCTATAAAAAGAGCAACATCTGGCCAGTTGCTGTCAGTTGCCTAAGGCATCCAGTGTGTCTGGTTAGGGTAAACATACAGTGACCATTTCAGATTGCAGTTAAGATAAGTTGTTTGTTGATTCGATCTTTCTGGGGGATGCATTTGCACAGCTTTACTGTTCAACCAGTGATTTTTTTTTTCATACAATCCGCTTTAGAAATCTGTAATACATACAATACATACTTACATAATATGCTGTGCTCATACTGTATGTGCTTGTATGTTGTATTATGCTACCATTAATTTACTGCAGCACTTCACGATAACGTTTTTGTTAGTAAATACACTGTCACACACTCTAACAATTCATTTGACTGCCTTTAGCTGTGATTACGGTACACAATGTGGTGACTAATTTATTCTCCATTCTGGACATTATTTTACTGTAACAGACCAGTTCAGACCAGACCAACTTAAGTTTATAACACCGCCTCCGCAGGCTTGAACAGTGGGCATGGGTGCATCACTTTATATGTTTCCTTTTTTTTTTTTACCCTGATGCACTCACCGCTCTGGAATAGGGTCAATCAGGACACATCAGACCACGTGACCTGTTTCCATTGCTCCAAGTCCCAACCATTTGAGTTCCCTTCAAACTGTGTCAGTGGACATGCTCTTACTTTTACCAAAACACATTTTGTCTGCGAAGTTGACGGTTCAGCACTATCCTTTGAGGTGTTAATAATGCATTAGACAGTTCTTAACCTAATTCTAGTCATTTTAATGTTTTCTTTGCTTGATGCAGGTCAATGATTTGACCCTTTTGATGCAGATTTATTTATTTTTTTCGACCAGGCAGGTGTATTTTAGAGTAAGTTTAATGTATCCTGTGTCCTGAATATCTCCATAAATAGGGGTTAATAACACAATGCATAACACCAGAACATCGAGTTGGAGACTGTGTGTTAACAAAGAAATGGGAATCATGTCGGAAAAAAAGATGATATTTTCATCAATATATAGAGAAATTTGGGATACTATGTGCATTAAATTATAATATTGCTACTTTCTCTTGCTCTTATACTCTAACCATGACATTTCTTATATTCTTTTTTACGTGGTTCCTTTGTTCTAACTTGCTTATTATGTCTACACGTCTACTGCGGGTTTCTAAATGGCTAAACAGGCATTGTGAGATATTTGTTATGGACACAGAAAGTTTAAGAATTCAAGAATTTCTTAATAAAATGTGCGTCTGCTTTGTTAATGTAGTTAAGCCTTGATCGTTTATTACACAATTACTTATTCAAGGATTAAAAGTGTACAAAACTTAATTACCGATGGTCACTTTATGTAATAAATGCAGCTTTATTATGCAATAGTGCCATCATAAGTCCTATTATTCATCCACTCTTTATTAAATACTATTCTCATCAGATAGTTTAACATGTGCACTCATGCTTTCATTACGGTTTAATTAATTTAATGAAAATCATTAAATCATTTGGTATTTACTGTGCAATTTCCATGGACTCTAGTACAACTATAATTTGTTCTATTCCGTTATCACATGATTTTAATGCGAGGTTTGTAGCAGTACCGTTGTCTTGTTAGCAAAGTAGCGATTCAGACACATTTTTGGCCCTGGAGAAGTTACCACCGTTCCCACATTTAAACAGACCTGTGCGGTAATCCAGCGCCTGGTTGTCAGAGATCATAGACATGTGAGAACTCTCCAGAGGACATGGCGAGGGACTCTCTTCACACAATGGCTCTCGATGTTTACAACAGACAATTTAGTTTCCTTCCAACAATTATGAGGGAAATTGAATCTCAGGAAATGTTCGTTTTCGCGTCCATTAGACCAAACAATAACAGGGAGGCCCCAAAGCTTTACAAAGACATCTATCTTCAAAGGGACCATTTAGAAAATTAATATCCAAACCCTGGCAGGAAAAATATCACCAATGAGAAAATCACATTGGAGCCATTGGCATTTTTTCCACTAATTAAACTCTGGCCATGGAAACAAAGGTATTCATAAGCAAAAGTGGGAAAAAGTGGCCATAACAATCGCTTTAAAAATAAACACGCTGCATTACAGAACTACAGCTAAATATAGTTGTATAGTAATAAGACTAAATATAGAAGCTGCTTCTTTTATTTGTACGAGATCTGTTTAAACCAAAAGCCTGATACCTGATTTATATTCCAGGCCGTTTTATCATTTGTACTTTCTTGTACGTCAAGTTTCATTATGCTACTACTTGTTAGCGGTGTAGCAATGCTATTCGCCCAAAGATATTCCACTTGACTTCTTAGCCTTGGGGAAAAGGTGAGTTATTGTGACATCCTCGAAATAGAGGTCTTTTATTTAAGAAATATACACCAGTCAGGTGAAATCAGAGGTCCCCGAATCCTTGTCTCTGTCCTCTTCTCCGGCCGTAGATTTGCTAAAAGTATTTGTTTGCGAGATAAATGGCCGTACGGTGAGAGAAGATGACAGGCAACACAAAGATGATATTGAATTGATTTCTGAAATGTTGCAGAACTGACTGTTTGATGTATATGGGCAGACATGAATCATAAAAATTCTATTAAAAAAGCTCTTGAATGGTTGACAGCAGAATATTATTTCTGATGATTAATTTGACTCAGTCATTATGGAAGGGGCTCCAGTCAGATCGCCTCCCACAAAATTGCTTTTCATTCCCCCCTTGAATACCCCTGCTGCTACTTCTCTCTCTCTCTCTCTCTCTCTCTCTCTCTCTCTCTCTCTAGTCCCTTACTATGAGTATTTCATATTTCTGTAGAATGCAGAGTCATATTTTTCATCTGGCCAATCCGCATTTAAATAACATAGCTGATCAGAGGCAGATGCAGAGGTGTGCATTAGAATGAACAATAAAAAAAGACATGATACCAAATCATTCTTTCATCCGCAGACGATGTAATCTACTGATACAGTAGCACACGCTGATTGCGGCTTCGCATAATTCTATGTTCCAACCATCTTGGAGCAATTTGGGGCAAATTCGGAATGACTAATTACTAATCAGAGCCTGCTTTCCATAAGCACCATAGCATCGTCTTGACTGCTAGACAGACCTATAATGCTCTGTTTTTGGCTTTTTATTCTTTTTTTCAACTCTTTTGCGAAGCCAAAAATGCTAACAGTATCTATTTCATTTGTGATGTAAAAGTAAACATGGTCCATTTATGTATGTATGACTTTGTAATAGCATTTCTTCATCTCTCTCCTTTCAGCAGAATTACTCTGGGCAGGGAGGAGGCAGCGGGAATGGAGGAGGCGGCGGCGACGAGGATTATGAGATTCCTCCCATAACTCCACCAAACCACCCTGAACCTCCTCTTCTGCATCTGATGGATCCTGAGTCCAGCTATCTGTGTCACTCGCTGCCCCATAACGGCCTGATCAACCCGTACTCGTACCCCGAGCTGCCTGCTCTCATGATGTCCAACATGCTAGCACAGGACGGCCACCTGCTCTCAAGCCAAATGCCCTCGGTGAGTCTCCAGCACAAGCTTCTTAGGGAAGGGGGTGGTATGGTGACAAAAGAACAGAGCAAGACTGGACGAATGAACTTATTGCCTCTTATTTGGCACCTCATTGGCTTTGAGTTATATGTGATAACTACAACGAGCAGAATATAGCTAAAGTGTGAAATATACCACATACGCCTGAAACATGACACGGCTCTACATAATAGTGATAAGAAAGAGAGAAATGGTGTAAAAGCTGAAGAAAAACATATTCTCAGTTCCCTGCAGTCCATCTCTGTCTGATCGTGATGCCAAAGGGCTGCAGAATAATTTCATCAGTGTCTGGTTTGCTTCAGCGTTCCAGCAGTTATTGTATCTCTGTTAGCGTACCCCACGATATATTCCTCCTGGTCAGCTCGACTCTTGCCATATTGACTGGCCAGGTATTCAATTCAATTACAACATCACACGGAATTTGCAGAGTCATGTAAAACTAGCCAAGCTGTAAATAATAAGGATACTCAGTAATAATATATTGTGTTCATTGATTTTCATATTGAAACGATAGTGTTTCTGCTGCTTGCTTGAAATACCAGGAAAATGATATTTTTGAGATTTTGAAGCCCAGGAACAGAACAGGACGAGTACAGAGATTTGTATTTGAATGAATGTCACTGGATTCTGAAAGCCGTAGGAGAATTTTTCCATACTGATATCTTTGCTGATTACACCCTGGTAGAGAAGTCTTGTAGTGCTGGTAATAAAAGAGAGGTACTCTGGGGAAAGGTTGGAAATTGCGTCATACTTTTATGCACTGCACTTATGCATTATCAGACATGTGCATGAGATGTACTGTAATGCATCATACTATTACATTTATTTGTTATTTTGATTTCCCGTCCCTTTATTAGGCATTGGGTTTGTAGATATTCTGCTCCGGTACCCCTACAGCTTCGATTTTTTTTATTTTCTTCACTCCCGATCCATGCACACTGTGTTACTCAAAGTTTGAAGGAAAAAAACAAACCCTGAACCCTTAAAAAAAAAATTGTATTTTCATGCAGAGACAAATTAGTAAGAAACTGTAGGTAGCTTTGGTTTGTGATTTGGTCCGACATGGTGTGGTTTTGCTGAGGATTTATTTGTGCTGGCTTGGCTTTGACGCGCACAAAATCTGTGGTGATGAAATGCATCAGACACATCAATAGGTCGGTGCATATTTTCCATCATCAGAAAAAAAAGAGGGGAAAAAAGCCATTAGGGTTCATCTTCCTCCCCCAGCTCAGCTGGTAAAGAGAGAGGGAGAGATCTGTTTTCATTAGATGTGGTTTAGAACAAGGGGAAAGGAGAGAGAGAGAGAAAGAAAGAGGCAGAGAGAGAGAAAGATGGAAGAATGAAGGAAAACATCGAAATCCTGAGTGAATGAAGAGAAAGAGAGAAAACGGATTTAAATGGAATGGAATTGAGTCCCTTCAGTACTAAGAGATTTGTTAAAAAAAAAGCAACAAAGATAGAAAAAAATGGGACAGAGCTTTCATTTCACTAGTCATCAGTAATATTAGCTTTTAAGCAAGACCATTTCTTCCACTCATTCCTCATGACAATTTGCATGCCAACGCTAATTTCAGTTCCGAGATGTACATAAAAGCAAAGCAGTCCTATTATGATAAACCATTGTGTGTTATTATGAGCATGCGGCAATTGAGTTGTTTGCTTTATAAACAATATACTTTTAATTCTGTTCGCAATAATACTCAGAGGTCCTGGACAGAGCTCAGTAACCAATATAGCTCAGTCCCTGGTGGTACACTGAGAATAGCTAAACATGTGTTTTGAGGATGTTGAGCTCATCACCTTGGTGCATTTGTGCCTTTAGGCAAGGTTTTTAACCTCAGTTTCTTAGTACAGCAAATGTAACATAAAAACGCTACCACTAATCTTACCCAACCTCCATTCCCTCAGGTTTACCAACTAAACTCTAGCCAGCTGGCAAGATGACAGTATTAATATTTACATTTCAAACATTTCGAAGCTACTTTGTAATCATGGAATTATTAGTGCATTGTGTATATAAACTGGTCGTGCTACTCAACTAGCCTAGCATAAATTTTTCAGCTGCTTACTTAGACCCCGATACATCAGTTAATTGAAAGCCATTTGCCCATTTGCCAAAAGGCCTAAGATTCCTTCAGGAGCAAGTATCAAATATTTCCAGATGAACATGATATCTATTCTTGATGCGCTGATGCAGTTTGGCAGGGCTCCCGCTCGTCTCGCTAATGCGCTACCTGTCATAGCATCTTCCAGTGGCCCCGATGCATTAGACATCTAATATCCATGATCAAGTGGCACGGATCTTATCAATCAACCTCAGGAAGGTACTGTACAAATTTTCTGAAGAAGGAAGAGGAGATTTGATCTGAGGGAGTACTAGGTAAACAAGAACGTGATGTGCAACAGTTAACAAACTGTTACAGGTTACCGAGAACACTTCTGTTAAATCAGGCTCTCTTCCTTTCAGTGTCAAGGTCATGTTTTTTTTTTTGTTTTGTTTTTTAAAGCATCACCTAAAATATTGCTCACACAATTAAAATTACTATTTATTTAGTATTTACACTCGCCGCTTAAGGTACACCTGCACATGAATGCAGTTATCTACGAGACAAGGCATAGAATCATGCATATACAGGTCAAGAGCTTGAGGTAATGTTCACATCAAAGCACCTTGTTGATGAGACAGATCAGAAAAGAATGACCTGACTGATTTGACCGGACCGGAAGTCAATAGTAGTAACTCAAACTAGATAAAGACGACAACTGGAGAATTCGTGAGGTAGGGGCGTAAATGCTTTTCATGTGCAAAAAGCTGAAAGCAGCTAATTTCTGGTCCACAAAGTTTTAAAGATACGAGTCGGTATATTGGCTGTAATTTCAGGGAGTGTGTATGAGTTGAAGGGACATGGCTTGAACCACTCTCTCTCTCTCTGCAGCCCCCTACCCCTGTATGTTAAACTCACAGGCACAGAGAATCTAGCATAAACGTCCAAGCCAATAACATTCCTGTAATATTTTAACTTTTTCTTGTCAGAAGTACAATATGTGCTACAGGTTTGGCTCTTAAAGTGTTTGAAACTTGGTTTCATGGGTGTATTTAAGGAGGATAGCAGTTTTCCAATGTAGTTCTAAAGCATTTTTCAGCATGTGACCACTCTACTGTACAAACCCATTATAGTCCATGGGGTGATTTTTCTTGAAGCCCTTTGTTGAAGGGGTGAATTATTATTGATCGACATGGCTATTACCAAAGTTTTTGGAGCCCTTCAACGTGCCCTGTCTGATTTTGCAATCTGGGTTATTCTGCAATTTAAGTCAGGGGAGCAGAACGGTTTGGTACAGGTACCCAATGGATTCTCAACATTTATCTGTCTGTCTGTTTATTTATTTATTTATTTTTATATATTTACTTTTATTAATTATTTTTTGGGGGGAGGGATTTCATTCTATTGGGCTCAGGAAAACCAGCCTAATGTTTTGATCTGAGTTTCATCAGGGCACATGCAAAATTCAGGGATATGGCCACCTAGTCCCAAATTGAAAAAACAGGAATTTTGAAAAAACAGTTGGTCAGATTCGTTAGAAAAGTAATAACACACCCTTTCCCAGCAGGTGGAGGCTACCCTATTAGGTGCGACCCCTTTTAATTGCTAAAGTTTTCATGCTTTAAAAATAGCAATAACAATAGCTACTGCTAATAGGCACTCTTTACAACCATGGTGAACAGTTGAGCATCTCAGATTGCACAACACATCAAAACTTGAAGTGGATGAACTACAACAGCAGAAGATCACGTCAGGTTCCACTCCTGTCAGCCAAGAACAAGGAACCGGTGCTATTGTGGAGGGAAAAAATGACCTTTTTCCAGTTTTCACTTGTCCAGTTCCGATGAGCCTGCCAGGAACAATACAGCAACTCATATATCATCCATTACGCTGTTATAGTAATAGGTGTAAAATCGAGTAGTCTCAGAAAAGCAAAACTTTAATAAAGCATGAATATTTTATTAGGTTGATAGCAGGATTGTCATGAGAAATAACTAATATGGCTTTTAGTTTTATTGTATTGGTACATAGACCTGTACAATTTTCATATGTTTATCTTGGATATTTTGGACATTTATTCATGTTAGCAATGAAAGCGCTGGAAGACAAAAAAAGCTCGAATACAAAGGCATTTTCACAGCTCATTTGCTTAGGTGCTATGACCAGATCTCATTTCTGGTCACTGTGTGACATTCCTTTTCTGGCTTCCATTTTCATTATATTCATTTCACTCAGTATTCCAGAAGGCTCGATTTCAAGCGTTTGCTTAGTGAACCTTTAATATTTACCTTTGTATTACTATTCAAATATTGAGCCTCCTGCTGTATATCCAGTGCCGTAAAAAGGCTAAAGATCACCGAAAGATTATATATTTTACATCTACTCTCTATATACGTGCCCAAACTAACATACTCAGTAATATCGCGACACGAAAGCGAGGAGCGACTCGTACGTGTGAAAATCAGATGACTGTGACTTGTGGTTTGAGTGATAAGATAATAGTTAGAGTCTAATGATTCTTACTTATCGTTAGCAGTATTGTTCCTCCAGGTTGGAACAAATGTCAAAAGCAAATCTCCTGCATTCGAAAGCAGCTCGGAAATTGCTGACGATCTTCTCACCTCCACGTTGATTCGCAAACTCTCCACCATCTGTTCTTTACGAGCAGTTATTCTCAAAGAGCATTCCCAATGCCAAGCCCACAGGATACGGATTCTTTGAAGCCACTTCCATAAAATAAGTGCAGTGGATAAAGCAATGCATCTGCAGCCCTGCACAGGCCTGGTAAAGCCATCGCAGCCTAAATTAACTGGACTGTGGTCTGCGCTGTGCCAGAAATAGTCCCAAGATGATGGCCTACCAAAACTAGGAGGCAGTTTGTGGACATTAGGACTCCAAACAGCTTTAATCAGATATATTTATGTTGAATTTGACCCAGGTTTTCTAAATGAACGTCTAGTGAAAAAGCTTACTTCATCAATCATCTGATGTTTGTCTGCAGGGCTAGGAATGGAACTTCTGCTTGTGTGTGTGTGTGTGTGTGTTTGTTTTAAAGCTAGAAATAAAAAAAACAAGCAAACCAAATTTCTTCTGAAATATTGTCTTGATTAATCTCCTCCAATCCAAAGATATTTACGCCACCATACAATCCTAGATTTATATTCTCTGCAGAAATGCTTTATAGAACTATTAATAACTTTGATATTTTTCCCCCTTGTGGCGGGTGGAAAAGCTTGATAGAAGACATTTTCTGTAAGCAATATTACACAGATGATTGATGCGTTCTCCAAACAAAGAACAATCTTTTTGAAATTTGACTATGGAAAACAGTGAGGAAAGAGAGCAACATGAAAGAAAAAAAAAAAAACCCTGATTTTTAAACAGCTTTCTTTTCACCTTTTGCGATTATTTATTTTCAAATAGTCCTTCAGGGTAATGTACCATTTTCTTATTTCACACTGCTATTTCCCATAAATGAGGCGAAGGCGCTATAAATCAAGAGCCAAACAAAGACTTGTGCAGAAGCTCGACGAGGTCTAAAGATTTATGTAACACATTCATGTTTTCCACTTCTTCATTTTAGTGCTGCACTGTGAAAGCCTGCCTAATAAAAGGCCCTATTAATATTTCCTGTTGCCTAGCAACCGCAGGCAGCAAGTAATAGCATTCCGCGGAAAAATAGATGACCGGGCCGATAAGGAAAAATTCAATTCTTTTATTATCTCTGGGGAGAGGGTGCCTTATTTCTCTCCCCCGCAATATGATATGAGAGTGCGCTTGTGTATTAAGAAATGTTTTAAAGAAATAGAAGTTATTTTCCAATTTCATTATGTCACAAATGAGAGAAGTGGGCAGGGGGAGGGGGTAGAACTGCTTCATTTTTTTTTCTTTTTTTTTTCTTTACTTTTTTAAAATAAAGTTAATTAGTTATCTACTCAAGGATATGCACATCTTTGTATATGTAAGGTTTCTTTATATAGATCTATTCATACATAGCTGACTCTGTTTCTATATTTACTTATATAGGAACACACGTGTGTGTGTGTGTGTGTGTAGTAGCTTTGGAAACCTAGCTCTGATTTGAATGTGAGTCAGCATACCAGTAGCATATCCTCAGCACCCTTATCTAAGCTAGAGGCAGAGAGTGAAGGACCTGGTGCTGCTCCGTTACCAGCTATTACTACTGCACTAGATAAAGCCCTGTTTTATGTATCTCATTTGGTCACCAGCTCCACCATCTTATCATAGCATGAAATCATGTCCATATTACTGTGCTTTATATCTCCCGCATGAATCAGCTGACTGCAGCTCCTTCCAAACGACATACTTTTAGCTCACCGGCTGCTGTTGTGGGTGAGAGAGTGAGCGGGAAGGGGGGGGGGGGGGGGGGATGATAGAACGAGAGGTGATTGCAAAGAAAAAAAAAAGACAGCGAAGAGAAGGAAAATGTGATGCTCTTTTCTCCTATTCTACCTTTTATTTTTTTTCTCTCTTTCTCTCTCTCCGTCTCTTTCTGATGGCTATTAGAGGACGGTGTGGATGCTGCTGTGGTAGTGGTGAGCTTTGTGTCAAACTGCAGGCATCTCCACTCCTTTCCTCATGTGCTGAAGTGAGACCCGAGGTCGAAACGGTTCAGTAAAAGGGTGCCAAGATTATTTTTGACAAACAATTTTCGCGAAAGCTTTCTTTTACAGTGTGCCAGGGAAACTAACGATGTGAAAAGAAAAGTTTCCCTTTAAAACAGTCAATTGATGCCAATTTGGATGTTACATAGTGAGTTGTTCAGTCAACAGCATAAGCGTACAGTACAATCGATGTCCAATTCGGCACTCATTTCCCCGGTAATGCTGTTTATAACTGAGGATATTTGTTTTGATGCAGCAGGCACAGTTATACAAGAATACCCTGAGGGGGACTTTAATTTAAAAATGTATTTTTTCATATGTCAGATATATGCTGGAAGAAAACACTTTTTTATTTATTTATTTATTTTTTTTAGAAATAGCAAATGGTTTTGCAGCAAAAAAGTAATTTGCAGCCTTTCCAATGATGCATTTGGACAAGCCTTAGGAGTTTAAGAGCGCATTCTGTTTTCTGTTTGTTTGAGAAAACTTCTGGATGCATTCTATGTGACATCAGTGCCAGTTTTAAGGGGGTTAAAATGTGTAGTAATGTGTGCACTATGCATGACACAGCAGTAAATCTTACTTCTGGAGCGAAATGAGTTTTAAATGTTTTCTTGCAGGAATGAGAAAGTGCCGTACTCACTCAGCTACATGCTCAGTCACCGACCAAGAATCAAGCCATTCCTAAGTAGACTTCCTCACTAATAGCTGCCAAACAACATCAGAAAAAAAGAAGGAAAAAAAAACGGAAAAAACCAAAACATGATAATAATTAAGACGGAATTGATTCTTGCCAAAGTTGACTATAGCTGCTTGTAAAAGCACACTTCATTACACCCGAGCGATTCTCTACGGAGTGTGTGAAGCCTGTTTAGATAGAATAGTGCCAAGGCAGATGTGTTTGGAGTTAGCAGGGGGTTTTGGATTGACTCTTGGAGAGATGCTTTGCTGTCACACACACATGCAGTGCATGTGCGAAGAGTTAACACACTCGCTAATCATTCTCAAATGAACCTAATTGTCGCCTCGACTCCCTGCTGAGAAATGTGTGTGTGTGTCTGTGAGTGCCTGTGTGTGCATGCGCGTATGTGTGTGTTGTGTTTTGGGCGCCAGGCTCCTCTTCTCATTAGAAGCAGAAGAAATGTTCTGTCTTGCAGTCTGGATCATGTGTGGAGTGTGCTGCTTCTTTTTCCTTCCAAAGCCATTTCAGAGCTGTCATGTCAAACCGTGCTCCCACCCCCTACATATAATGCCTCTAGTGGTGAAAGGGAAAGAAGGAGAAAAACTCTCGGTCTTTCAGCCAAACAGACGGACATAAATACATGCTGGCTTTGGAGAGCATTTCCCCTGTTCTTCCCTTTTTTTTAGTTAATTATTAGTTTTTTCTAATTAACTCTCACTTTATACCGTATATGTACAAGTAGACTGGAACATGTACCTCTATGCTTCTCTCATATTGTAATTCATTAACTGCCACTGTGTAAATAGCTGATCAGATAAGCAGCACATTTCCTGCTCTGCCTTGTCTTACTACGTGAACGCTTCTCTTTCTCTTATATAAGGTTTCTTGTATGATATATTTAATAAATATAATGTATCTTATATATACTTATATATATATATATATATATATATATATATATATATAATATATATATGTGTGTGTGTACATATATATATATATATATATATATATATATATATATATATATATAATTTATTTATATATTTTTTGATCTTATAAAAAATGTTTTGTGAGATGAATTATCAAGATATGCTTACAGAACAAATATGCACCTTGACCATGTGCATTATGTAAATCTTAATCTGAAAGAGCACACAAATAACTAGCTCTAAATGGATACAAATGCAAAGATAAATACAAGATTGTACTTTTTTTTTTTTCTAACTTTTTGCATCCAGTAACAGAATCCTTAGTAACTGATGGTCATGGTCACAGTGGTTTAAATCAGACTCCATCTGTCATATTTTGGTAAAGTGTTTATTGTGAATTGGTTATAATAAAAATATAATGGAAGGAAGAAACTAAATAGCTGGAAGAAACCAAGCGGCACAGTGGCTTAGTGGTCAGTACTGTCGACTTGCACCTCCATGGTCTGGGCTTGATTCCCAACTCGTACCTGCGTGCATGAAGTTTGCATGTAGAGACCCTGTATACAGGATAAAGCAGTATAGACAATGAACGAGTGAGTAAATAAGTAGGAAACCAGAATATAAGGGGCATTCAAGTCAAACAGATATTTGTAATGAACATTCTTTGAAGTGCAGTAAAACATTGGAATGGTGCAAACGTTTTAAAGAAAGTGTACAATCCCAGCCAAGATCATTCATGAACACCACTTGCACATTACAGAATTACATGTTTGGACAATTAAAGGTGTTCCTGGGGGGCCAGCGTTTCAGACGTGCAACAGGCAGCTCAATCATAGTTTCGGCACACTGAAAAAACTTTTTGCTTTGATGTATCAAAGTAAGTACATTGGTGTCGCGGGGGGTTATACAGTATAGAGAAATAAAGTTTTTTATTAGTAAGTTTTTTAAAAACTCTGTTCTGTTATTCTGCACAATCACAATCAATCCCAGTTTGACTTGGACACCCCTCATATATACATAGTGTATAACTGTCGTGTGTACACATCTCCAGTTGAGAGTAATTATGATCTCGAGTGATGTAGCTGAAGTTGAGGAACTGTTGGAACCAGAAGTCACACATCTTACCAACAGGAATGCCATTTTTACCTCTGCATTTTCATCCAGTATTTTGCAGTGTTTCTGTAAGCATAATTCATATTTAATTTGAAAAAGATTTAGGTCGTGCCTACTTTAGGATTAAATCTGAATAGGGATACAGATATTTGGAGCACTAAATGGACGCAGATGGTATTATTGTGTTCCACCCACGCTATGTAACATGGTAAAAAGTACTGTCTGGCATTTATCATGTAATTTATATACATATATATTGTTTGGACTGAAGCAGAAGGATGCCATAGTAGAAGTTAAACTATGATTCATTCAACAGGAAATCATTCTTAATATTCTTTTGTGTCATGAAAAAATAGCAGGTGAAGTTTGATCCATGTGGCTTAAAAGTAAAACCCAGTTCCCACTTTCATGATTGACCACTATGAATTCTCTAACCGTAATAAGTCGTACAGTAACATCTTGGCATGGGCTTTGAATTTCTCAAACATACTCAAAGAAACCTCGGCGAAACTGCTGCTATTTATGACCCATACTGTAGGTCTGCTGTAGGTTCACCATAAGCCAATCCATGTTCACTCCTGGCCTTCTGTCGTCAATTCATTCCGGCAAGGAGTCATAAGCGCCAGAGTTTTCTGTTTCTATTTCTAGATAACTGACATAAGTTGTGCATGTTAAAATCAAAACCATCTGCAATTTAAATAGATGAAGTAATGATTTAAAGTCAGAGTGTTTCATATATAATATTTACCGATCAGCCTTAACATTAACACTGCCTTCAGGTGAATTAATAACATTGATTATCAATTATATATCAGTAAAGTGGTGACCGGTGACAGGATCGTGGACACCCAAGGCTGACCTAAACCAAACTTCTGGTCTGGTCCCACAGAAAAGGCGATGTAGCGCAAATTGCAAAAAAAAAGACAGAAAGTTATCAGAACACCAAGCGCATCACAGCTTGCCACTTACGGGGCTTAGCAGGGGAAGAGTCGAAGGTTGTTAATCCAAATGCAAACAAGTCTGATCCTCGGAGGCCCCACCTCACAACCCACAGCACCCAAAAGATCTGTCATAAACATCCCAGTGCCAGACAAAACAGCCCCCCGCCTCCCCTCTCCCAGAAGTCTTATGGAGTCATGCCCCGAGGGCACAAGGGGAACCTGCACAGTATTTACAGCATTATTTTATTCCTATCATTTTATTCCTATTATGACTTTTTGTTGGTCTGAAATTGAAAACCTGCATCCACGTTGTTGCTTTGCTGAATAAACTAGTCACACCTACATACTGACCTGCCCCGGTGTTTTGGTCCCACAGAACAATCCACTGTTGCTTATTTTGACCTGTTACTTAAATTCATTGGGACTTGGTGGAAAACCCTTGACTGTATGTGTACAACAGGATCCTGCCTTATTACCTGATATAACAGTGTAAATAGCAGGTCCACACTGCTTACTGATTAAACCAGTGTGTGATTTATAAATCCTCTAACTTATTAGCGCCCCTAGCAGGGTTATAAATGACCCTCCGATGACTACACGCAGCCAGAGAGACAGAGATGGAGGAAGTGAGGAGCAGTGGTGGGTTTTCATGTTCTGCCCTCAGGGTGAACGGGGAGTTGTGGGGAGGGCAAAGCGCGGCGGGCCTCCCTCTGTTTTCTCCCTCCCTCTATCTCTCCCTCTTCCTCTGTTTACAGCATTTGTGAAGGATCAGTCTCTGGCGCTCGGCTAATTAAAGCTGCCATAGCCGTGAGCCTGCCGGGATAATGTTCTATTATTATAGTCATTTGTTTCAATTAAACGCTCTGTGATTTTACAATAGCAACTGTGAACCTGGGCCGAGTGAGCCATCACTCCCAACAAGATGTCTCCAATCACACAGAGAGAGAGAGAGAGAGGAAGAGAAAGGGGGATGGATGAGAGCTAGAGAAAGGGAAGGACAATAGAGCTGCCAAGATGCCAAGATACACCACATCTCCCAGCGGCTATTAGACTTGGTGCATTCACTCAACCATCCGAAAGTGTCATGACAGATTCTACAAAATATTTCAGCTGCTGATAAATTGTTAAATTACCATCAATCCCTTTCTTCCGTTACTAGTGAACAACTCAAAATAGATTACACGAATTTCGCACTGTTTTAGACAGGTTTGTGTCGTAATAATTGATTTAGCTTTCAAATATATTTAAAGAGGCAAAACAGGTGGAAGAGGATTAAAGGTTATGGGCCCGCCCGTCCGTATCTGTAACGACTGCTTTCAGTAAGAAAGGATATATGTGCAGTCAACTCTATACTGACAGCAAGTCTACGCTAATTGAAGGTCAGACACCAGCAGTCAGTCTACTACAGGAGAAGCAATACTCGCAGACATAACAAACAGTCAATATTCAGACACGTCCACCTGGTGAAACTTACAAGGGACGCAAAAGAAGGGATAAAGGCCTCCATTCTGCCAGCTTTGCCCTATTAAATATATTTATATTGAAATATTTGTGAACTGTTTAGCGATTCCAGTGCTTATGTTTTAGTTAGTCTGGCATTTTTTTGTTATTTCATTCTTCATTATTTTATTACTTAAGTTGTTATAATGGCATTTATTAGAAGGAATGATATGGTTGAATTGTTAACACCTAATAACAGTAGAGCAAGAGCTTCTTTTCTCACTTGCTATTTTCATATCATATTAATAAGAATTCCTTTGTAGAGGTACACCAATCAGCCGCAACACTAATACCTGGTGACAGAATCATGGACACCCAGCTCCATCTATGCCTGTGGGAACCCAAGACCAGCCTGTCTGGTCCAATTCCACAGAAAAAGCCAAGGCAGCACAAATTGCTGAAAAAAAGTAAACACTGACTATGAAATAAAGGTATCAGAACACCCAATGCATAACAGCCTACCATGTATTCAAGGTTGTTGATCCGGCCCCCAAATTCCCCAGATCTTAAAATGACTGAGCATTCATGCGCTGGACAAACAAGTCTAATCCACTGTGAACCCATCATATAACCCACAGCACCCAAAGTGTCCACTGCTAAGATCCCAGTGCCAGAGAGCATAGCACACCTCTAGGGGTTTTGTGGAGTCATGGCCCAAGGGGCTTTGGTGGCACAAGGGGAACCAAAACCCACATTCAAATCCATTCACTGAAGCACTTTTAGCAAGAAAACACATCTGATAAGATTATGTCATCACTTTGTCTGGTTAGTAAGTGGTTCATCCATGTTATGTTTAAAGTAGGGATGCACCGAAATGAAAATTCTGGGCCGAAAACGAAACCGAAATTTTGTGGATGCACTTGGCCGAAAACGGATACCGAAACCAAAAATGGCGTCATTAAAAAACATGTTTAAAATATTTTCTTTTTGTTTGTATTAAAAAAATGTTGCATATTGCAACTTTGCTGTCCTCATCTGAAACTTTGAAGTGCTTCCAAACCGCCGACATACTCCGTGTTTGATGCGTAATGACAGCGCGAACGAGACGGGAGGATGGGATAGGCGTGGCGACAATTTTGGCTTTTATTTTCGGCGCTTTCTTACGTTTCGGCCGAAACCGATGATGCGATTTCGGCCGAAAATTTTCGGCGGCCAAAATTTCGGTGCATCCCTAGTTTAAAGCGACTGTTCCAGGGGTGAATCCCAAATACCTCTTTAACTGCTGTTCAAGGGCACTACTTGTTGTGTGGAACAAGGGATTCTATACCCAACACTGTGCACTAACTTTCCATTTTACACTATTTGGGATTCACCCCTGGAACAGTTAGTTAACTATTAATTATAAAACTTGAAATTTTCAGTATTAATTACCTTTACATAATTTTATGAAGTGTAAGGCACAGCGAATCAACGCTAACAAAGAGCACCAAACACAGGATGAATCACATATTTGTACAACATACGAAGGCAACTGTTAATCTCTTAGAAAGTAATAAATATATTAATTTGAAGAAGTTTGATTTATAATAAATCAAACTTCTTCTCATTAATATCTTTATTATCTTCTTCATTCATTTTCACAAGCTTGTTTCTCTTTTGAATAAGTTATGAAGTCCACCACAGCGTAGTGCATAGGAAAATAATTAGCAGAACAGAAGCTATCCGTTGTTAGTGTACTATAGTATCTGTTTGACAGAGCATCATTTATTTCATCAGCTAATCTTAAACTGTTCAAATGAGATTATTGCATATTATTGCATAGACTAGCTAGCAAACTACAGGATGTGAAGCGTGATTGTGGTAATGGCATGAAGTTAAGCGGAGAGCCTGTGTTCGTGCATGGCTGGGCAGAATGAAGGATTAAGCGCTGCTGCATCTTTAAGAAAAGATTCATTTGTACCAGCATCTTCATCAGGGCCTATCCAAATAGTCTGCTTTTTGTACAATTAAAAGAATAACATTATGAATATTGATATGCCATAATATGTTGAGTCGTTTTCCGCTCCCTTTTTATTACCGACGAAAAAAATTTTCACCATCTAAAAACCTGAATCTCCTTATACGGTTTAGACGGCACACAACGACAAGACGCTTTCCTTGTTTGATGCTGGCTCATCTCAAGTGCAGAAGCTTGAAATTGTCCTTCAGCAGCACCTTTCTGGATGCATTGTGATGGTAATGAAATGGCACCACATCAGACATCAGCAATCGTTACTGTTTATGAGTGCAAAAACAGTGTTTCGCCACACCGACACTGAGAGGTGGCACGCAATTCGAGTAAGCCTTTGAATTCTCTACGGAGGAAAAACTCTGCTGATCAAGATATTAGGTTTATGTTGTTGTTGTTTTTTCTGTACTATTGTGTGCTTTATCCTGCTAGCGTGAGCCCGGGAGAGCAGCTGGGAATTGGCCAGTTATGTTGGTCTAGTGGACGAACGAGCCAGTCACAGTGCATGCGAGAGGGTCATAGGATCACTGGAGCAATAACACTGTGATATTCTTTCTATTGTCAATCTTGCACACACTCTCTCTCTCTCTCTCTCTCTCTCTTTCTCTCTCTCACACACACACACACACGCGCACATACAAAATACTACTCACGATTGGATAAGCACACTTGTTGTTTTGACTATGATGGACATGGCATGACCACAAAGAGTTCTCGTTACAGCAGAGAAACAGGAAATGAATCAGAGAACTTTCCAGTGTTTTCACCGCCGATATCGGGTCCATAAAAACAACAATATGCTGCATATGTGTGTGTGTTTGTGTGTGTGTCTGTGCGGCTGTAAGTGTATGAAGCCAAAGGTGTCTCCCGTCACGTCGCAGAGGTAATTTAAAACCCCTGTACCGCATTTATCTCTTTGTGCAGTGAAACCTTGAATAAACATAAATTTATGGATCCGGCCTTATCGTAAGTGTATTTCTGGATAATGGCACCGCTGTTGACCTCTTATATTAGAATGCAGAAGGGAGCAAACCTGTTTGTCTTGGGCTCAGAGACAGTAATGGGCAAATAAAGGAAGTTACAGAGATCCCCCCCCCCCCCCCCCCCCACACCACCACCCCCACCCCCACAGTGGATGATACCATTTAGTAATTAGCATACAGTACCTATGGCAACCGCTAACCTTTGTAAGACTCTTTCATAATGTTTGTACAGCCGTGCCCAACCTGCTTTATATAGCTCTACTGATGACTGTTAGAGATAGCAGTCTCTCTCCGTCTGTCTCACCCGCTCTGTCATAACTGTTACAGACAGCCGTCTATCTTTTTCTCTTCCTTTGCTTTCTCCTGTCCACTCTGTCAGTCGTTATCTTTCTTTCCTTCTCTCTCTCTCTCTCTCTCTTTTTTTACTACCCTTTTTTATTCTCTTTCTATCTATCTTATTTTCTCTCGTCCACTTTCTCAATCTGTCCTTTATTTGCCCCGCCCCAGACCCCCCCTGCACCTCTCTCTCCCTCCCTCTTGTCCTCCCTCCCTCCCTTCCTCATGTCTGTCAGACCAGCAGACAGCAATGAAAACAAATATTTGACATACGTTAAACGTATGGGAAACTGGCACCGTGCGAAACGGTGTTTGTGTAATGATCTCGCTGACTGATCTTTCCTCAAAAAATGGTAGTTAGGAGAGAACTCAGTTCCTCCAAGGTGTGTACCCTTTTTCCCCCTCTTTTCTTTTTTTTTCTGCTACATTCATAACTGAAAATGAATCAGAAGCAAATGAGACACTAAACAAAAAGCTGGTGCACGCTGTCATAAAACATGGCTTTGTTTACCAATCCGGGCCTGTTTCGAAATATGAAATACGAAAGTGATGGCTTTGTAATATGAGAAGGGATAAAGGATAAATTTGCTCGTTCAGAGGCTAGTGACGTCAGGCTTTTTATCGCAAATCATATCAGCAGTATAATCAGCATCACAGTATACTTAATGTTCTGTGTATTTTAAAATATTGAAATAATAATGCATATGTTTAATCGATTAAATTGTTACTTGACAATATAGAGGAATTAGATTTAGAATAATACTTATAACATCCTTGATGAAGTGGTGGAAGCATGTGTGTGTGTGTGTGTGCGCGCGCTCGTTTCACTTCCTGCTATAAATTAGGGCTGTAGTCCATCCAGCAGGCAATGGGAGCTGTAACTCAAGTCAATGCCTTCGAAATGATATTCAGAATTTAAATCATGGTGCTTCTATGCCAGTTTTGAAACAAATACCATAAATTATTCAGATTTTTTTTTAGAGAGAGAGAGAGAGAGAGAGAGAGGTTGGTATTTTGCCTGTTGACAATAGAGAACTGAAGATACCTTCTGTCCTCGCACAAAAAAAAAAAAAAAAAAAGTGCTGCAATCATGGGTCAAAGCAGGAGCACTGAGTTGGTGTTAGGTGAGCGTTGTTCTTTACTGTCCCGCTTTCTTGTCTTCTTCTGTTGTTTAGAAAAAAAGCTCTAGTGTGCCCAGATTAAAGAGCACGGCTGCTGCTTCTAGCCCGAGGCTGTTGCTATGGAAATAGGCTTGCAGTAGCTATGATAGGCCATTCGTGTTTGATTAATTGGTTTTTCAATGCTTCTTGGTTTGTGGAAGTTCTTAAAGAGCAACTCCACTGAAGATGGAAAATGAATTGATTTTCTCTCTCATTCTCTCAACTCTACCCCCCTCCTCCTCCTCCTCCTCTCCTCTCCTCCACTCCCCCTCATCTCCTCTCCCCATAACACCCCCCCCTCCTTTTCTCTAACGCAGAAGCTATTTCGTCGTGTTTGAAATTTGAAGTGATGGTGGTTTTGAAATATGATTTCAGGTTGAGTTCAGCCTCAGAGGAGGTAAGGGAGGAGGTTGGAGGGTGTAAGGGGAGGTTTTTTTTTTTTTCTTTTTTTTTTTTTTCTGTGAACGGATTTGAAATGCAAAAAGCATTGCTTTTGTTCAGGTTTTCCTCTTTGTTATCAGCAGCAAGGAAACCATCTAATGTCCTGTAAATACAGGGAACTGGAACCACCGCTAGCGCAGGTGTACGGGCCGCTCTGTATCGGCGCGTCACTATCCGCCGAGGCCATGCTGAGGCCAATTAACACGATTACGGGCCCGTGCAAAGATCACAGTGCCTCTAACTAGTGTGTACGCTGAGTCGCTTCATCCCGAGCCCTCTAACTTCATCGATCGCTTCGAGTTTCTATCTAATGTATTATTCAACACATGAATGTTGCATGCCACTAATAAATGCTAGTTCATCAATTTTTTCAGATCGGTGCTACACTAAGTATTCCGATTTATGTGTAAATGAATGAAACGAACGTGTAAATGAATGAATGTGCTGCGTGCGGTAGAATCGACAGGCCCTTCCACGCCCGGATGAGCTGAGGGGGCAGAATTAAAACGCTATAAATTGTTAGATGAAACACGTGTTTGTCGTTTATGCTGCCAATAATTGTTGTACTTGTTTTTTTTTTTTCTGTACGTTTCTGAGCTCGTGACCTGTTTGTGTTTGTGTTTGTCTGTGTTTTATTGTTATTAGATCAAGCTTTTCTTTTGCGGTTGCTCTCAGATCTTCTTAAGATAAGCTTTGATGGTATAGCGGCTTTCTGCTGCCTTTGAGAGTCATGTTGAAAAACCGTGTGGTAAAGGACTTACTGTAAACTTTGTATTTATCTATGCGATCTCTGTGTTTGATTTATCAGATCAGTCAGTGTGAAAGTAAAATTTCTGCCACTCCATATTTAAATGTTGAACAGAACATGCAGAGGTCTGCTACTATGTGACTTAACACGTGCGCATCCTTTTATGGTTTCGAGGACTCATTTGGCAATAAGGACACCATTGGTGTGGTTTTTTTGGGGGGGCCTTCAAGTGAACACACACACACATGGAATTGGTCTACGTAGCTCACATCTTCCCAGCCCTTGAGAAAGTGAGCACTCTTGACTTTCACACAGATACTGATATCATCTTGTACCGAGGAGTGGTGTGGAGTGCATGTTAGCCTGTACTACAGAATCCTGGATAGTGCCAGGAACATAGCTTTTAGCTAGATCTCTTCGCCAAGCGAAGGATCGATGGTTTTCCCGGTCATCGCTGGATGAGGTTGTGCTCTACCAGCATGGCCAGCAAGTTAGGCTGAAAAAGACTGAGGGTGAGTTAAGATCTGGCTGATTAGCTCTTAGTAAAGTGTGGTTTCTTCTCTTGCCTTTAGATGCAGGCTCTGGCCGGGTCAGACAGCGGGCACTACCCCCGTGCCCACCATGCCCCCAAGCTAAACACTCCTCCTTCGATACTGCCCCATCCCATGAGCGCTCTGTCCCAGCTCAGCTCTCGGATTGGCCGAGGCTCCTTTACCTACGCTTCCCCTTCGTCCGTGGGGAGTCAGTCAGCCACGCCCTCTCCTTCGAACTCCACCCAGGAAGAGGATGCAGATTACCACACAAAGGTACAGGAAGGGAGGTGGACCGTGTTTCTGTTTGAAGTGACAGTTGTCTTATGCGGTTGAGGGTTTGGAACGCAGGATGTACAGACCAATGTGTTCGAGAATCGTTGTTTAATCAGCTGTTCATAACTTTAGGTGATTTTATTCTGTCTTGTAAAGGATTAGGCTTGTAGTTTGTGTGCAAATAATTGTGATTGACAAATGCTTTTACTGCAAGAGGCCTCTTTTAGATTGTTTACAAATTATAGCAATTCAGCCTCACATACAACTGCCTTTTGTTCTTTTCTTCACCAAAGCATGTTCTCTCTCTCTCTCTCTCTCTCTCTCTCACTCTCTCACTCACACTCTTTTTGTCCTCTCTATTTTTATTGTCCTAGAAATCCGATTAATCCTGCTTGTCCGTCAGTCTCTTCCTTTATTGAAAGTGTCAGTTGGAATTTAATTTAATGCACTGTCTGCTAGAAGTCCCTCATTATCGTGATGCGTCGTGCTTAATTGGAGCCCAGAATAAAAAATAAAAAAGGGGGCGAATCAACTCACACAATGCCTAAATTACATTGTTTTTAGCCCATTTGACTCTCCCTAATGAAAGCTGCTCGATGGTAGGTGTATCGCAGTCCGTGTAACTTCTCACAGCCTTAATGTTCTCTATCATTTTAAACCGGCTGCATTGTTTCTGCGCCGAAGCGCCTTTGACAACAACAACAATGCCGCCATATTGTCTCCTAACAGCATGTTATTTACCAGAAGGCAAAGTGAATTATATTATTAAATATATTATAGTGAATCCACCTTTCACACACACACACACACACACACACACACAAACACATCACTTCATGTTAATGCATGAAGTCATATTTTTCTGAGCCAAAGCGGTTGTGTTTTCGTGTGTGTTTAGGATACATGTCTGTTAAGGATCAGAGATTTTAATGAGTGAAGGTCCATCTGTAATAAGGTGTTTGTTGGCTGCTGCTCTGGCTCCATTCTCAGCCTTATTCCTATCAAAACAATAGAGCTATAACTCAGTCAGAGGGGGTGTGGTGGTGTAGTGGTGGTGGTTGGGTGTGTGTGTGTGTGTGTGTGGGGGGGGGGGGGTTACTTTTGCATATTTATCTGCAGCTGTGCAGTATGAAGTGTGCATGTGGTTATATCCATATTATTCATAAACATATATCTGTCTGTGAGGTCATGTTGTTTGCACACATGCTGTAAATATTCAGCTGGATGTGAATATGAACGACTTAATTTAGACTGAGTTACTTTAGAAACTTACTACTACATACAGTACCTTCCTTCTTCTATGATTTCAATTCAAACAAGATTTCTCAGTATTTTTACCACCCACGTGTGTGTGTGTGTGTGTGTGTGTGTGTGTGTGTGTGTGTGTGTACCAGTGTACTGTAGATCATGTTTTGATATGGGCTTTTTTTTGCCATGCAAATGTGTGCTTGTACTGTATGTAAACCATGATGTGTGTGCCAACAGAAATTATTACGTCCAACACACGGCCCTTACGCCAACCTTCTTATTTCTATACGTGTCCTATAAGCGACGCTGGCATGCCTTGCTAATTTCCACCAGATTTCGGTTCTCCTTCTTTTCCGTCTCACTCCCTCTAACCCTCACACAATGTACGGATATGAGAAATACTCAGGTTTTCACGATCAGTCTGAGCACTGTACCTGTTCCTGAATTAATCCTGTTGTGGCGTCAATGTGAATAATGAGCACCGTGTATTGCTTAAGCCACCCGAAAAATCAACCGCTGCCCCAGAAACCTCTTTCACTCATTGGTTTGTAATCTCTACTTCGACGGAAACATGTCATTGCCTCCCAGCTTCTCTCTCTCTCTCTCTCTCTCTCTCTTATTCTCTCTGTGCACAGCTAGTCATTTGAATGATGATTTTTTTTTTTCGCTTTAAATGTGCAACTGCACATCGGCAGAAGAAACAAATATCATCGTGCATCAGACATGAGATGAAGCCATGTAGCACTGATTCAAATGGGACATTAACAATGCCTGCACAGACTGGCCCATGGTAGAGAAATCAATTTTGCCCTGAATATTTCAGATCTTTTTTTCCAGGGCTTTTAACTGTGTATGTGTGTGTGAGAGAGAGAGAGAGAGACAGACAGATAGATAGACAGACATTGTCCATAACCTGTCAGAGCAGATTACTCCGACAGAGCTTGAGTGAAAGCACTCTCTGGGTTCCAGTGTATCCCATTTTTATTTCATAATGTTTGCAGATAAAAGACATCTTATGTTTGCGTAGCCGAACGCAAGCCTAACTAGAACCTTATTATCGGTTTCAGGAGGAGGTACGAAACTAGGCCGGGTTGATCTTTATTTCCTCGCTCTTATTTCCTTTTGTCTTGCGTCTGTTAGAAATAGCCTGCGAAAAAAGAGAGAAAAAAAAATTAGAGGTACATTATAATACCGAGTCAACCACGAAAAACGCTTTCTGCTCATTTCAAGCCGTTTTACTGAATGGCTGTCGTGCAAAATAAAGTTTTTTTTTTTCCTTTTTCATTTCCCTGACCTCCATTAGCTTCTCTGCTTTTTGTTTTTGTTTTTGTTTTTTCACAAGGTGGTGGATCTTATGTTTGGGGGGGGAAAAAGAAATCTATGCAGAGAAGATTGAGTTTGTGTTTTAAATAGGTTTCGGTGAATTTTCTTTATAATAACCACAGTAAGAATGATAAATGTTGTTTATTGTTTGACTCTCATAACTCTTTCTTCATCTTTCATCCATTATCTGGTACAGCAAGAACAATGCGGTGGGAATTAGTTTTCAGATGGTGTGTGTGTGTGTGTGTAGCAGAACTGAATTTCACAATACCTGCCTGTTTGATAAGGTGTATTAAAATAAGACCTTTTAAAATGTGTGTGTGTGTGTGTGTGCACAATGTGGTTCAAAACTCTGGATCCTTAGGCAATAATGTATTTAGAAGTATAAATTACAGCAAATAATGAAATCACATGGCCCTCTGAGCTTGCGCCACTTGTGTCTACATGACACATACTTGAGTATGAGAAGTTTAAACATTTCTTAATGGATCAGAACCGATGTATTTTTTCATGCAGTGATCGTTCACGGCTGATTCTGACTGCACTGAGAATATTAGCTATGGTCTTCTGTCGTAGTCGTCTTGGATCTGGAAAAAATGTATAAAAATGTCTTGCAGAATCTTGTGCCTCCTTGTCCAGTATATACATTACATATGTATGTGCACATCCTCACCCTGTTCCTCCTGCATCCTCAGATCACGGGGGAGAAAAGACCCTCCTCAGACATGATGAAGCCCAAACCCAAGCCCCAAAAGAAGAAGAAGAAGAAGGATCCCAACGAGCCTCAGAAGCCCGTCTCAGCCTACGCTCTCTTCTTCCGGGATACTCAGGCGGCCATTAAAGGGCAGAACCCCAACGCTACGTTCGGGGACGTCTCCAAGATCGTGGCTTCTATGTGGGATAGTTTGGGGGAGGAGCAAAAACAGGTGAGAAGCTTCATCAGTCCTCTCTGTAAAAAGATTCTTGTTTGTTTGTTTTGTTTGTTTTTTTCTGGCCATCTCAATGTCAGGTCTTATACTGGAAGAAAAAAGGAGTCTTGAATGTGTATAGGAACTTTTCCTCCACCTGGAACACACGTTTCCAGCTAATGAACAGATGTGGTGTGGAATTAATGAGGTGTGCCAGAGCAGAACAGTTCTTACTATGCAAATGTGTTTCTGTTTTGTTTAATGTTTGACTGTAAGATGCTGACGGTAATAGAGCTGAAGGGCATCCGTGTTGTACGTCCATACACACTTGTCCTGGACGTTTTTTAAATCGGATGATGCACCATGAAATGACCTTAATCTGTGTGTGTGTGTGTCCTCACAAGCAAAGCTGATGATTTTTTTTAACAAAGTTTGTAGCTTTTATAAAAAAATATATAAATATAAATAAATAAATATATATATATAAAGAAGCACTGAGATTAAGGATAGATTTAGGTGTAGTAATTAGCTGAAATAATAACGATGCCAATAGAAGGTCCTCACTAAGACAAAGTAGTCTGTATGTTTCTGTGTGTGTGAGACTGTGTGTGTCAGTAATGAGCTGCACATGAACCAGAGTGATGATGTGTGTGTGAGACAGAGAGAGAAGGGACACGGTATTTTTAGAATATCCTCCATAACAAAGGCCTGCTATTGCATGTCAAATAAAAGCACCTGTCTCCATGACAGAGTACAGACCACTCACCCCTCTGCCATGTGATATTTCTCTCTCTCTCTCTCTCTCTCTCTCTCTCTTTACTTCTTTTTCTTTCTCTTCTTCCTCCTCTCTGAGAGCTGCTGTGTCCTTTTATGTGCAGTTAATTTTTGCCTCCTTCCCTTCTCCCCTCTTCACCATGAATCTTCATTTTGCTGCTGACACCCTTGAATGTGAATTCCTCATTTCCTGGGCCCTTTTATTTATATCTGTTGCCTGGTGATTTGATCATGCTGAGAATACAAGATTAGCCATCGCCCAGCGCCCTTCTTTTTCTCCCTCAAGGACATCTGCTCTCCGAAATGTTATTGTTTGTGCTTCTTAACCCTTTGTCTCCCAAGACATGCATATATATATATATATATATATATATATATATATATATAGCAGTGTGTATGTGTGTGTATATATATATATATATATATATATATATATATATATATATATATATACACACTGCTCAAAAAAATAAGGAGACACTTAGTCCCAGTTTGACTTGAACACCCCTCGTATGTGTATGTAAGGTTCAAGCCAAACCAGGACTAAGTGTTCTCTTATTATTATTTTTTTTGTGCAGTAAATATATATATATATATATATAAATATGACTATAACATATATGCACATGACTGTTCCCCTTTACTGTTTTATCACACTGCATCATTTTTGAGAATGTTACTGCTGGGAAAATGCTGTTTGTCCTTGAACTTCTGAGCCCAATGTTTTTTTCGTCTATGACTCTAATTTGTACCTTTTCTGAACACATCTGTTTGATTTTATTGGAGCTGCTAAGGTCGTCACTGCTCTGACGTCCAGGGTGATTAAACTGAGGTCTTTTTTTTTTTTAGGACATCATCACCTGCTGCCGATTATCTACAGTGCTCTATTAAACATAATTTAATAAATAAATAAATAATATGATGATTCATCACTCTTCATTATGTCTAATAAATTAACGGAAAATGTTTTTATCAGTAGAGTTTTGTTGGTGGCAGACAAAAAATATTAACATACATTTTCTTTTTAGTCTATAATTACCATCTGAACTAATTTTGTTCCTGTATAGCTTTTTTAGCAGACTTCAGATTCCTTCCTGGAAGACTGCTTACTTTTTTATAAGGGCAGTATATTTCATACCCAACATCTGTTTCTGAAATGCTCTTCAGATGGATATCATCAGGGAAACACTGTGCAGTTCATGTAGGCTGCGTCGGTTTCTGTCCTCAGCATCCTCATGACCGAGCGACTACTGACGAGCTGAACGCTCCAGCCTTTCTCATAGGCCTGTTAACAGATGATAGATAGACGTCATCTCCAATGCAGCGCTACCATTCTGTTTAGTGTTAGCCCTGACCTGTCTCTTATATCAAAGCGGAATCAATGACATGGAAACATGATAAACAGGAAGCTGTACACAGGCCCATCGTCTCTGTTTTTATACTGTGTGTAGAGGCAAGTGATAAAGTAAAGTAAGAGTTGCAGCAACTGTGTGCCATAAGTATGAACCATGTAGCGTTAGGATAAAGGAAATGATGGAAGGGAAAAAATATATGTATATATTCTTGCAGATGTTTAACAGCTTTTTATATTAATTCCCATGGGATTTAATTCTAGATGCGTTAAAATCTGCCTACAGATACACTACAGAGACGGCTCATTGCCTGTCATCAGTTCCCCGAGTGACTCTGAGTTTCTTCCAACATAGCCAAGGTTATGAGATTAGGAGATATTACGTCTGAGATTCAGGATACGATTTAGACAAGAGGCGCTCCAGCGTAGCCTCGGTGAGAGAGAGAGAGAGAGAGAGAGAGCAGGAGAGAGCAGGAGAGAGCGAGACGAAAAACCACTCAGTCAGAGATTCCCGTATTTCCTCACCGGCATCCCCTGAACCAGAGCTCTCCAGCACTACACTACACTGCACTACACTACCCATAAGTAGTGTGAGCACGAATCAAGCCCTCTCCTTAATTCTCCTGTTCCTTCTCCCCCCCGAGGGTATACGCCCCTTTCCTCGTGTCAGGAGGTTCCGCAAGTTATTGTCTTCCATAATTAACCGGTTATCAAACAAGAACATTTCATTAAGATACAATTACCAGCTAATTCTGCTGGGGGGCCACCTGCCATGTCGGGATTAAGAAGGCAACATGGTGCTCGTTCACGCCAGCAGCAGGCCCCCATTCGTTAGCTCTAATTCATCGAGACCTCTCTCTCTCTCTCTCTCTCTCTCTCTCTCTGTGACGGCTTCAATTGCTAATGAATCCGCTCACTTTGGAATAATTAGAAATCCTTAGGCGTGTTAATTTATTTAAGAGTCGCTGTCGTTAGAGCCACTCATTAGCTCGGGTTAAATTAATTTGAAACCCGAGCTGCCGGGAGCTCCTCGAGAGTTCATTATTACAAAAGCCATACAACCTCGTTCAATATTTAACTGTCAGCGACGACGCGGGGACTCAAACTTCGAGCCGGCGTTATCAATGCTTAAGACTAATAATCTCGTTAGCGCGGAGGTTTCCGCAGCGTTTGTTTGCTTGTTTTGCTTGGGTTTTAGGAAGCTACTGTATTACGCAGCAGATACAAGAAGTCATTAATTGGACGGCCATTAACTTAACCCCAGTAGTTGCTGCGCGCAACATTCGGCTTTCTGACTCTCTTCCATAATCAGATTAGACAGATGATTCTCTGTGTGTGTGTGTGTGAGGGAAAGAGAGAGGGGCGGGAGGGAAGGGGTTGGGGCAGGATTACTGAGAACACTAGCCAGTGTGTATAGTGAGGTTGAAGTTCAACGATGGCGTCTGTTTGGGGTGTGTTTAACATGTGCGTCCGCATCCCGTCGGCGCGCATCCTCGTGCATTTCCCTGCAGCACCGTGCACGGTATCAAAGCTCAATGGTAATTTTAGCCAGAGTATAGCAGTCAGAGTCAGGCCCAGCCATATGTAAATGTTTAAATCGTGTTGCTCTCCTTGTCGTTACTCGCACGCTGTAACAAGCTCCCTGGAGAGAAACAGCACCACTATTTTTCCTCATCAGTTTAAACGCCGTTGCCACGCTCATCATTTTAATGTTGTTTTTTCTCATCAATTAAACCACACCGCTGCCGGTGCCGCTGCCCTCCACGCAATGTAGCATTTATTTATTTATATGCTGAGCCTTTGTCCAGATTTCCTCTCATCAGCTAAAATCATGTTGTTGTCCTTCTCAATTTCACAGCAAAAAAAAAAAAACTCCCTTTTTTTTTCACGAACAGGGAAAATGATTGACATGCCATTACATTAGCCTACATTCCAATCTCGCCATTTCTCAGGCTTCATTCCTTTGCTATAGATTGCCTTCTCTGTTAAACCCTGCCGTCTTTTTTCTCTCTCCCTCTCTCTTTCTCTATTTCTCTCTCACTTTCTCTCTTTGTGCCGTTCCTTTGATGTGACACCCACTCTGATAGAACGATGTGCCTCCTTAATGGACTCTCCAGCCGAAATGCTGAAACTGATTTCCTTTTGCATTGTCTTCAACAGGGTTTTGGGGAAACCACTTTTGATGAAATTACACTCCTCTGATGGAGTTTCATACAATAATCTCAGACGAGGGAAGAGAAAATGGTTCATCTGGCCTTTTTTTTTTTTTCCTCCATGAGTGGGGTGAAAGATATTAAAGATGTATTTGACACAGTGGTTGACATGACATTGACCATGGCCTAAGCTCGGGTCAAATGGCTGAAGTCGTGCTGTGTGTGTTTGTGTATGAGTGTCTAAACACTGTTGTTCTCTCTCTCTCTCTCTCTCTCTCTCACATTCTCAGGGGTATAAGAGAAAAACAGAAGCGGCTAAGAAGGAGTACCTGAAGGCCCTGGCAGCGTACCGAGCCAGCCTGGTTTCCAAGGTAACGGCAAGAGGAGGGGGTCATGTCTTTGATATGTACGGGTCAGTGGTGATGGGGGGATGAGCTATATTATACATTAGATGGAGAAATTCAAGAGAATCCCCGGGGAGGGGCTGTCAGGGGAGTGTATATGTATATGTGTGTGTGTGTGTGTGTGTGTGTGCATGGATGCACCACCATGCAAAATTAGACCCCAAACAGTCTTCTTAGTGTGTGTGTGTGTGTGTGTGTGTTCATTCAGCATTAGCTTACATTTTAATGCAATCTTCCCCTTTCTGTAAGAATAATACACATTATACATTAAGGTTTTGAGAGAATTTATTATTTTTTTTCTTTAGCTCATCCATTAGATTTCATGCACTGATATATTACTTAATCTCATAATGGCAGGAGAATATACACAACCCATAGATCGATAGCTGATTTGGGAAAGCATTTCATCTCGGGATAGTTCGGACGGGATCTGTGTAATGGATCGTTTTATTGCATATTTTCATCTACATAATAAAACACACCATTTTCATACCCCTAATTTCACAGCCATTGTTTTGCTTTTCAAAAACGCAAATTGCATTTTCATGCTAAACACCTTCGCCCTGTCTCCCTCGGTGGATCTCTCTCTCCCTCTCTCTTTCTCTCCCTCTTTCTCTCCCTCTCTCTCTTTTTCTCCCTCTCTCTTATTTTTCTATACTCCTCTCTCTCTCTCTCTCTCTCTCTCTCTCTCTAAGCTCTTTGGCCCAAAACAAGAGGCTTGATTAAGCTATGAATGGTGTATTCATCAAGCCTCCTCCCTCAGCAGCTCCTATTAAACGCCTTTCTCGTCCTTCGTCTCACATAATTAAATATTTCGTCAAAATCTGTTTCTCGCAGACACTTTGATTGATGCATCAGTGAACTAGCAGGCACTGAAAAGAAAGAAAGTGGAAAAAATAGGGTGGGGAAGAAAAAAAAAAAAAAATGAAACATCCACTGCATTCCCAGCACATGGAGTCTTCAAGGCTCCAAACATATATTTATGTAGAGAAAATGACTGTTGTTCTTAAAGGATGTTATTTTTCATATATCTCTTCAGAGAACTTGTAGAGAGCGTACTTGAACTAAACTGAAAGAGAGAAGTGATTGTGCGCAGGCTGAAGAAGCTAGCTTTTATGCAGCTCGTGCAATGGCTATGCACCTGGCAGCATTTTCAACGTTAATACGTTATTGTGAGGGTTTTGTCTCGATAAATGTATGTTGGGTGATTATGAGGGCCAAGTGAAAGCAGCCATTTTAAAAGAGGCCCTCCTCCCTCTTCAGGCGTAATACAAATGTCAAATGCGATATTAGCATTTCTTCCAGACGCATCGGGCTAACTGTGAGAACTCCGATCGCAGCGTGGTCTTTCAGCTTGCTTGTAAATATGGGGGAAAAGAACGATCTAGGAATTCTGCGAGACAGTCGACCACAAAGCTTGTTTGGCAAATCTGTTTCGTGACATACGACGTGCTTAAGTGAATAAAACTAAACGTATCCTCTGTCCATAAATCCGTCCGTCTGAGGGTTCGTGTAAACCCGCGGGTTTTAAAGGGATGCCGTGGTGTAGCAATATTAAAGAATGGCTTCCTGGAGAACTTCCAAGTCCCGTTGTTTAATTTTAAGATGGATTTGTTTGGACGTTTCTAAAAGCAGGTGACTTCTATCAAACACACTGATACACATGCGCATATACAGTACATACACTCACACACACCGGCTCTCACATAGTTTCCCTGTTTTCGTTTCTCTGTGTTTTTCCCCCCTTTTTTTTTTTTGCCAATGCATCACTCCATTCCCCCAGTTAGTATTTTCATATCGATCACGCCTGTCGCTCTGTTCCACATATTTGAGAGCCGTGCTCATAGATCATGCCAGTTACCGTGACAGCTAATGAAAGTACCAGTTTTTCATCATAAAGTATAAACGCTGCCAATAAGCAAACAGTAAATGGCAGTTTTTTACATAACACACATTTGGTTATGATGCTGTGTAGTTCTTACAGCTCTTATTAGCTGAACAACAAATGGTCTCATCAGTGTCTTTTTATAGTGCGTGCATAAGACATCTTGTCTGTTCTTATATTAATGTGTTAATATGACCTAACAAAACTGCATGCATTTTACTCTGTCTGTTTTTTTTTGCACCGTGTGTTCTGTCTTAAACACATGGAATAATTAAGTGTATCTTTATCTAATTTGTGTTTCCCCTTTTTCTCTTAGACCTACAACGATCCAGTGGAGAATAAAAGTGCCCAGTCCAGCCAGCCTTCATCTCACATGATGCCCCCTAACCCCCCGCTGTACAGTGTGCCCCCTCAGCCTTCCTCTCCTTATCTGGGCCCGAGCCCCTTCCCTCTATCTGACCTACAGAGTTACGCGGCTGCCGGAGCGCCTCGGCACGCGCTGCCCCGCTCGGCCATGCTGCCCGCACTCAGTGCCTCCCCTCCGGCCTCTTTCCAAATCAGCCCCCCTCTCCACCAGCAGCTCTCCCTGCACCAGGGCTCGCTCCTCAACCAGCCAATCCGCATGCAGCAGGTCCAGTCGCAGCCAATCATCTCCCACCAGATGGGCCTCCAGTCCTCTCTCCACTCCCCGGGCCCAGGCCAGCAGGTTAGTTCGCAGAGAAATCCTTCATATTAACTTTTCAGAGCTCACACTGTAACCCTTGAGCATCACCTCGCACAAGCTGAAGTGAACAGAGCTCCAGATCTCCAGTGGTGTGTGATTACAGCGTGCTGTAATGAGGTGTGATGTTTTTGACTCGGGGCAGAGGCGTGCTCGGTTGCTGTGTTGTTTTGTGAGATGAAAGTGTGTACTGAGGTGTCATCTGAATCAGCAGAGACCTGCAACGTGTGAAACCGAATGAAACTGCCTGATTTTAGAAACTATCTCTCTGTGTGCTTAGCACATTTCTGCAAAGCCGTTAAAAGGGGAAAAAAAAATCATTTAAGGCCCAGGCAGGAGGTTACAGTTCAAACTGTAGCTGCGTTTTCTTCCCTCTTGTGTTTCTAAATTGCTCATTCATCAGAATTTGATGAAAAAAAAATAATGCATTTTGGAAGTCTTTTAGAGGGAAGAGTTAATGAGGATGTCTCTCGCTATCTTTCTTCACAGGGCTTCTCTCACTTACAGTCAGAATATCAGAAGACTGTTGGAGGCTCTCAGTCTCCTGGAGCTCCGAACCCAGTGGGACAGAACCCTGACTGGGACAGTGAGTACTGCAATCGGGAGTGTGGAGGAAACCACTGCAGGTGTGTATTTGTGTGTTTGTTTGTGTGATCCTTAAAGTGACGCCAAAGCTCCGATATCGGATTCTGAACGCAATACGTTGACACCCGTGTCAAAGTATTGAGCCTATAGTCGAGGAGTGATTTGCCGAATTTGACACCTTTCTGCAACAACCTGACTTGCTTTTTTATTCTGTGTTGGTTAAAATAGCCTGTTTTTGTGTTAACACTCCGGTTGTGCGTAATAAACTCTTTAGCTCTGATGGTGCTGATAAGGTTATTTATTCGAATATAATATAATATGGATCGTAGTTTAAATGATGTAGACAAAATGATGTGAATTAACAATCATGAAAAGACCGTCACATCCTTATGTGGATATTCCCCAAAAAGTGAGAAGCACACAGCTGTGTAACGTGATAAGACCTCCTTATGATAAAGTAAAGTTATAAATAATGACACGTTAAAATAACAATGTAACACTATACAAACTCATATTAAACTGCGCGTCATGTGTGCTGGAACTGGACCGACAAGTGAACTCAAATCAGCACTATGCTGATTCAGCACATTACCTGATATATTTGAATATGAATATATTTGGTACACCTGTGTGTTCATGCTATAGAGCAGCAATCTCCTCAAATCGTCTGTTCTTTTTCTGTTCTGTGCTCCGCGGGCCGTATGCGAACTGTGCCTGAGAAACCGAGGGCCTGAGAAAGGCCAGACTCATATGAAAGTCTAAAACCAGAAGAGCCACGTTTATCCCTTCACATCTGGAGTAGTTTGGAGAGACTTTGAGATAGATGACAAGATTTGAAATGGATGATCATATTTTTTTTCTTTGTGTACAAACTGTAATTTGTCCTAACAAATGTTGGTTTGTTTGTTTATTATTTTTCAGTGGCAGCATGATAGGCAGGGACAAGCCACTCTACCTCACTTGAAGTGATTGGAGAAGAAGCAAAAAGACGATGTGTGACAAAAAAAAAAGTGATAAAACAACACCAGGGAGTACCCTACACCTCTCCACCCTTCCCCCCCCCCCCCCCCTGTCACCTTCTGTTTTTACTCAGTGTCATTTTCATTCGTTTTTAGAAGGATGTGTACGCGTGTTCTGAAGACTACTAGTGATCCTCTCATTTTTTTTTTTTTTTTTTGCCAAGCACTTAAAACGTACAAGGCCTCCCACTAGAGACCTTCCAGAGCACTCTTACTTTCTGAATTAAAAAAAAAAAAAGCAACAAAAAAAAAAAAAAACATAGATATATTAAAGGAAAAACTAAACAAACTACCATAAAACTGGCCCTCAGGGCAAACGAGCTTTAATTAAAACAGAGGAAAACTTTCCTCTCCTTGATTACTTTCTCATGCCCTCGTTTTGTTCTTTTTATTTATTTCTTGCTTGCTCCATTTTTTTTTTTTTTTTTTTGCCAAGAACAGGTCTTGTACTGTAGAGAAATACTCTTATGATGAAGTCATTAAAGACCAACATCTTACTGTAGGTCCATCTGATGCTCTGAGAATTTTGAAAAGATATTAGTAAGGTCAGAAAAGGTTAAAAAAAAAATGAAACAGCTGAATAGATAAATACATTTAACAACTTTCTTTTGTAATTTTAAAGACCTTAATAGGTCTTTAATAATCTGTCACAGTGTGATTGTAAATATCACTTTTTTTGGGATCAAATTGGAAAAAAAAATGAAGTCCAGATATTTTTTTCTTCTTTAATATGACTTATAGTTCATTAATTTGTATTTTAAATGGTATCCTGTGAGCGTGTGCTGGTATATAAGCAACTGAGTGCCAGTATGCCTGTGTGGGTGTGTGCGTGTGGGTGAGTGCGTGTGTGTGTGTTGCAAAATTGATCAGCCTGTGCAGATATTAGAGGAGTGTTTCACACAAACACAATCTTGCATTAAATCTGTGCTCACTGGTGGATTGTCAAATAAAGATCGATGGTTCTAAAACCATTACAAACTTCATGACCTGCATCTCCATTTGGGATCCGCGAACGGCGGCGCCGACCGTGTAAATTAGCAGAAAACCCCGACTCAAGCCCCGGTTTGTAACCTTTTTCCCCCCGAACAGGCTTGTTCGAAGAACCAAAACTCGTTCGGGATTTGATTGGCTTCGTTTGTTATCTCAGGTTGTACGTTTCAGACCCATGAAAACGGGGACGGGTTTTCACAGGAACTCGACCCCCAGTATTAAAACAAAGGCCTTCTTTTAAAGGCGATTAGAGTCATTCTTTTTGCCTGGTCTGACTTGATGAATCCAAACCAGTGCAACTTTTAGAGGTGAATGAAACCGTGCTCGATGTGAGATATTTCAGCACATGTTTAAAAACCACAGTGGGTCTATAGTTTTCTAGTAGCTTTGCTAGGTGTTATATTGTGTTGATCTCATCCTTAAGTTTTGTGGGGAAAAAAAATACATTTGATCATTTAGTCAAGCTTTTTTTTTCCTTTCTTTCTTTCACTGTAGCATAATATTTTAGTTTGGTTAAAAATAAGACATTTTTAAGACATTTAATTTGTGTACAAACCTGCCAATTGTAGTTATTTTATTTGTAAAGCCAGTAATTATAATTATTTTAAATTGTTACCAACTTTTTTTTCTTTTGCAAGTTGCCCATCAGTTATTTAATTGTTTAACAGGTTTCCTATCTATTTATGAACAAAATGAGATCATTTTTGCATATAACTACATTATTTTGTTTGTCCGTTTTGTTTTATTTTGCTTTTTGGTTTGATGAAGATTGCTTTTTGTTTGTTTGTTTGTTTGTTTGTTTTTTTACTTTTTGATACTGGCATCTTCTTTCCTTGCAGCCAGGCAATTTTGTGTCACTATACCTTTTTGGTTTCATTTGTCCGTAATAAAAAAAAATGTTAAAGGTGAAATAAATGGTCTTTCTTTGTTTCTTTTTTTTGCATGTCATTACACAAACATTTAATACATACACAATTTTTAACTTTGTTCTGTACAAGACAAACGTGAATGCTTGTTTATTCGCAGCTCACATAAACCCGAGTTAGCCTTAATATAAATACAAATCATTTTTCAAGAGAGTATTGGTGGAATTCTGATCACGTGATATGAATACTGAATTTCAAAATTCATTACAGCATTGATGGTCTGATTAAAGTACATACATTACTGCTGTATAGAGATGCAGAATGTTGATATTCTATAAGTAGCTGTGCTTTTTCTATCCGACGTACTGCGAAATTAAAGCTATACTACAGGATTGCTGAGCACCCCACTTCCCCAAACACCGTTATATGTTTTATTCATACTGCACCATGCACCTCTGCTAGTATTGAATTGGCAAATAGATCATTATTGAGCAATTGGAAACCTGAAGCACCATTCCATGCTATGACACACATTATGTGGAAATCGCAGTCATACATTCTTAATGAAACACAAGATAATGGGGGGGGGGTACTAGAAGGCAGAAATACTCAGTGCGGTCTCTAGCCGTTATGTTTGTGCCTTCTCTCACATCCACTCGCACATACTGTATGTTTCTATAGCTGTTCTATGTACGCTGCATATTGACACAATAGATTTAATAATATTTTCTTTGGGTGGAAATTTATGCTTTCAGGCTTTTTGTGCGCATTTGTGTGTTTGTGTGTGTATGATTGGTAGATGTCATGAAAGACCTCTAGCTTATCTTTAATGTATACCTATAAATACGCCCACGTTTTACTGCGCTTGTGTAATGCGAATTTCTTTAATAGCGAACTCTGCTGCATGGTGTTTTTACTCACACACTAAGCATTAGGGGAAAAAAAACATAAGCATAACCATTAAAAAAGTGTAAAAGTAAGAATAAGTCAGCAGATGGACATGTGAACAAAGGATCAAAGCAAAAAGGCAGTTCGTTATTCGTTACATAGGAACTTTCCACTTGCAGGAGCTTCACATTGTGGTACATCAGGCACTTAACACTTTCTTTGACAGGAGATGGCTGCATATTTTTTGCTCTCCTGTCTGGCCTTTTATTTTTTTTTTGCTTTTTGACGTGGTCATGTAACCCATGGGCTATAGTTTTCACATATATACATATGCAGCCACATACAGTATGTAACTCATCTCCTAGTCTTTACCAGAGCAAATCTGTGTTTCAGGTGAAGTCCTAATCGTGTGCTTTTTTTTTTTCTTCTCTTCTCTTTAACAATAGCCCAGTCAGGAAGATAGACGGAGTGAGAGAGAGAGAGAGAGAGAGAAAGAGAGAGAGCGCAAGCAGGCCCAGGAAACGTGGGCGGATTTGACAAGAAAAGAGTTTCAGTTTCTTCCTTTTATAAGATGTTTCCTTTTCTGTTTTTTTTTCTTAGATTCAGCAAAATGAAGAAAAAAAAATAGTTTCAAAAGAAAGAATTTGCAACCTGCATGATAACTGTGGTAACTGTAGCTAAGCGGTGTCAGTGTATCTTGGTTCTGAGAATTTTGCAGAAATGTTTGGAGCTTAAATCTCTTTTTTTCCCTTTTTCATCATTATAATGCTGTAACTATTGTGCACACACGATAAATATAAAACTAATACAGAAATTAAGTCTGGAGGAACAAATTTTGCAATGTTGTAATTAAATGAAGACTGTAATTATAACAATGGCACAATTTTTTAAAGCATATATATACAGTATGTGTGTGTACTGTATATATGTGTGCGTGGGTGTGTACAGTAGTTTTATATATATATATATATATATATATATATATATATATATACACACAATATAACAATATAAATAAAATAAAAAAATACAATAAAAAATATGTATAATTTAAAAAGTAGTTGCGAAAAATTTAAAACCCTGCAAGCTGACAGTAAATGATAAATACTCCTCAGGAGAAAGCCCATTTCAATAACAAAGCTTCACAGAAGATGGAGAATCACCTTATGCACCACCTGGATTTGTTAAGCACACAGTAACTGGGACACAGTGGGTGTCTAGATTGTGTAGATAAAGTTATAACACACAGCACTATGCTGGCAGGAAGTTTGTGTTTGAGCGAACAAAAGCTTTTTAGTTCATTAACCTTTTTTTTATATGCCGCTGCTAGCTTTCGACAGCCCACATTACCCTGACAAACCATACGAGTGGCCATGTTGGAACTGAAATAACAGTCATGTTCCTTGGGCCTCAACTGATTTCTCTTAACTCATATCAGAAGTATGAGTCAAAGCCGTGAAACTACAGAGCTAAGTTTGGTTCTCACAGTTACAGAAATAGAAGCTGTTCAGCTAGTGCTAATCATGAAGAAATACAGACATCAAATAATAATAACAAGAATGCTACAATCATACCTGTAAGATATGCATTTTATATGTTTATATGTATATTTAAAGCAGCACATATAAAAAAAAACTTGCTAGTTGAAAAAAAAAATACATAAGGCAACAAAGGAAAAAAACAAGATGAAGCGTTGCAGCCCAATAATTACTTGTTTATAACATATTCAAGATTGAGGCAGCTACACAAGGAAATTTTCATCTGTTTTGAAAGTATTTGTTTATTCATTTACATCTTTGCAGTTTCTTTCATACTATTGTATTGTTTGTATAGCTCACATCGTGAGTGTTTCATTCCATATTCAGTGTGGTGGTGTACAGAGGCCAAATGCAAAAAAAAAAAAAAAAAACACCATTGTTTTAAAATTTATAGACCTGACTGTGTATTGTTTACTGATTTTTAAAAATATATATTACATCCTACTTGTGAGTTATAGTGGTGTTAAATTAGCTAATACACCAACCCTTGGATTTTGGATTGTTGAAATGTTACACAGAATCACATGGTGTTTTATGGTTAAGTACCCTTGAACAAGGCACACACCCATACACACACAAAATCCCACAATAAGGCACATCTGTGTTCTTCTGCATGATGCTTTTGTCAGGAATCCGATCAGAAATTGAAGATGAAAGCCCTGCAATTTGTGTGTGCCTTTAATTTACTTAATCAGGTTTGTTCGGAGTCTCCGCATGACCCTGTGGCGGTGATGCTCAAATGAAAAATAACACAAATGAGAATGCCTGTGACAAATGATTCGATTGCGAAATTAATAATAACAACTCAATAAAAGAGCACACAGAGAGGAAGATTTTTTTTTTCTCCAAAAAGTCTTAAATGGAGCAGGTCTTTGTTACTGGTGTGAGTGTGCGTCAGATTTATGCAGTTTAAACTACAGCTTTGTACATTATATAATTATATATCAGTTATATATATATATATATATATATATATATATATATAACTGTATATATGTTCCATGTTCCGGAAGCGTGACTGTACATCAAAGCACTCGTATATCAAAGCGAATTTTCCCATTATAAATAATGGAATTTCGATGATTTGTTCAACAAACCAAAAAGATTTATATAAAAATTATTAATACAAAATATAAAGTAGAATTAACCTGCACTTTACCTCAAAAGGTGGCTGAAGTAAGAAGAGAGAGGAGAGGGGCTATTGGGTAGGACTACTTTTACACACACGTGCACATACAGAGACAAACACACACGCACACCAACGGAAACACTGCTCCAATGACAACCTCTCCGATGCCTCCTTTTGAAGATTTCATGGAAATGTGACAACACATTGTCGTTATACAGATTTATCTCCCGCACTGCTACAGGCTTTGTTACCTTTATCTTCCCGGAGGCCACTGTTGCAGGACAGTTTCTTGAACACAAAATAAAAAAATGCTTTACGCGCTCACACACGTTGTCACAACGTTTTAGTAAACAGTTAATATGCGCACGGATGTTGATTATACGAGTGACCCAAGCACACTGAGACCGAGCATGGGAGATGATTATCCATAATTCCACAGCTCAAAAGAGGGAAGAACCATTGAGAATATATATATATATATATATATATATATATATTAGGAGAAATATCTTCGTCTCCTGTATCAGCTGTGTAAGTAAAGTGCACTTGAGATTGTAGGAAGTGAAACCAGTCGATATAGTTGTATTTGGAGAGAATGGTGTACTCGATACAGCCATAAAAAATTATCAAAGGGGATAAAATACACAAAAATATCTGCATCTGAACTATTATATACTTGCACACCCACACTTATGCAGTTACATTCATACTGAAGGTGGGGAGGTGTGGGAAAAGTAACACTAGACTAAGACTTTCACTGGAAATGTAAAGTATTTTAGTGAACATTAACATAATCTATTTTGGCCAGGAATCTCTAGCAAAACATATATGGCTAAACTCTAAAGATTCCCAGGTTAAAGAAATTAAAATAATACATAATTATAATTACATGCTGCAGTCTTTGAGGACTTTACAGTATGTGACCACCTTTTAGGGGTATCTCTGATGAGCTGAATCTCAGAGCTATTAAATGTGCAGCCGAGTGGTGAAGTTCTGCCACAGCATGATGTTTCTCATATGATGAAGTTGAGATCCTGAGACCCTCCGTTCACACACTAGAGCTCTATAAAGTCACTTGAGGTAGAGCCGACTCAGGATGGATATCTGCCTTATGACATATGAGATGCACAATGGACAATGCCATCAGATCTATGTATTACATTCGTTTGACCCATGTTTAAACATAGACCTTTCCTGTCCAAAGTAGACATTACAATATGCAGTGGACCTTGGTAAACAAAAAACTATTTCCCCAAACTTGAACTTCGGCACATTGAATAAAAATTTGCATGTGTTCTATTACACTATATGCACAAAAGATTGGAAACACCTGATCATCACACCCATGTGTTCTATTTGAAGAACCAGTTGCACATTTATTTTCCCTGTCCTGTTAGACTAGCTTCCACTCTTCTGAGATGGCTTTCCACTAGATTTTCGAACATGGCTTTGGGGATTGGCTCATTCAGCCACAAGAACATAAGTGAGGTCAAGTCATGATATTGGATGAAGAAGGCACTTAAAGTCATGGAGCTTGTTTTGTTGATGGAACAAGTTTGGGTCTGTTAAGTCCAGTGAAGAATGGCACTGTGGCTTTCCACCTCAGCTGTGCGTGCGTGGAGTTTGCATGTTCTCCCTGTGCGTAATGGGTTTCCTCCTACAGACATGCAGAGTAGGCGAATTGGCATTTTCAAATTAATTGTGTGTCCTGTGATGGATTGGGTGTACCCCCACCTCATAGCCTGAGTCCCCTGGGATAGGCTCCTGTGAACTTGTGTAGGATAAGTGGTATAGAGAATAAGTGAGTGAGAGAGAGCTTCAGTGAAGGAAAAACATAATGCAATGAGACCCTATACATTTGTGGTAACTGGGAAGGAACCAGATATAGGTGTAATGATCAGGAGTTCATGCAGTTCTGGCTATATAGTATTTTTTTTTTTACTATTGCAACCTACATATATAAGAACATAAATAACTTGTGCTTCAATATTTTCCAATGCACCGATTAATCTTATTGCAGTAAGAGGCCCAAATACACATTCAGAACAAATTTAAGGCTGCATCTTAAAACATCTAAAGTGCATTAATACATCTAAATAGTAATGATGCCAATGCTGTATTGAAACATACCACATTTAGTATAGTAATACGAAATGGGACATGGCCCAAGTAGGATATAATTATCTGCCACCTTTTCTCAATATTACACAAACATTATGAGAATATAAACTTTATTGTGCACATCAATCTTACTGCAACAGCTCCCGAGTCCCAGGTGAAAACGCCAAATCCTCTCAGCTGCTATTTTGCTTATAATCTCACAGCATGTTTCTACTGGATGTCGGCTCACATCGAGCCTCATGCATGCTCTCGCACTCAACAATGCAAGCTAAGTCAGTATCTTCAGATGCAATATCTAATCTAATATCTCATATCAAAATATCTAATTATAATTAATTTTTGCATTATTCTCTCCAGTCTGGCAGTGGTTGACTATTAAATGTAAATCAGATAACTTTAATCTATTATTCAGTGTCTTTCCTATCAAATTCCAAACCAAACTAGAACAAATAAACACCGTAGCTGTTCATCATGAAACTCCTATGCGGTTTGTTTCACCTCGAACATGCTGCCTCCTTCTTTCCTCTGATTGGCTGCTGCTCTTTCCTGTCACAGACTTCTTTAATGGCTGAAGTTGGGATGTGATGACGTTTGGTGTACTGTACCTGCAGGTATCTGCACGTGATCTGTGCATTTAAATTTTCCACCAATTCTGACACTCCACTGTGAATTACTATTACAGGATTTGTCAGGGTGATTCACAACAGCCCACGAACATTTTAGGCAAAACAAGCAGTGTGATTCCAAAAAGTGAAAAATAAATACAAAGCAGAAAAATATAGATATAGAATATAAAAATAAAAAGTTATGCACTGTATAGCAAAAGAGCAATAAATTGCAGTTAGTTTAAACCATCATTTGATTTTGATTTCATACTTTAATACTAAACAGGTTCTTTCAATTATATATTTCTGCCACAGAAGGTAAACCGAAAAAATATACTCTGCAGCTTTCATGTGTTCTGATCAAGGAAAGTAAGTAGAATAATCACATACATTTACTAATCAGCCACATCCACCATCTTCACAACAACTGACCGTTTCAGGAGCTACACCTCACCTTGAAAATTTCAGCTTGCTTTTTCAGACACCTTCTTCCCTTTAAACACATTAATTTCTCTGAAATATTATTGCGGCATCTTATTTAGAGTAGACTTCATACATATTAAACGTAGTACACGTGTGGCCTTTTTTTCTTTCCAGTGCCTACACTTTAAACTGAAGGGCTTTTTAAAGGTGACCTGATTAGGCGTTGTTCCACCTGGACCTCATTAGGTAAAACTACACCCAATGACCTTTTGTATGATTGGCAAGTTACAATGCCTCGCTGCACAGCTGTAGCTGTACAGCTGCTCTTAAAACCGAAAACACTCAGTTTAAAAAGAAAAAAAAAAGGCGCACAGTTTTTCACAGTTTTTCTCATATAACACATATGGCATTAGGTAATTAAATGACACCAACAACAGCAACAACAGCAAGAACAGTCAGTTGTTATTTTAAGACACGAAGGTCATTCTTTTTGGAATAATTCTCGCAAGAACAGTATTGTCAAGTGCATTTGCAAAACCCATCAAGCACCATGATAAAACTAGCCCTCATGAAGACCATCCCAGGGAAGCAAGACCAAAACTTACCTCTGCAGAGCAGAAGTTCATTTAGAGTTACCAGTCTCAAAATTAACCAATTAAAATTAACATTACATATATCTATCTATCTATACTGTATATATATATATATATATATATATATATATATATATATATATATACAGTATGTATGTATGTATAAACTGACCTTATTGGATTCACCGAGAAAATTCAAACATGAATTTACTCTCATTAACAGAGAGTACTTAAAATAAAATAAAAAAACAGAAAAAGTGAGAGAGCAAGAGAGGGAGAGAGATTATTTTTGGAGGCATGATGAAAACCGGTATGTCTAATACAACCTCATTTTCTCCCTTCTCCCCCTCTTTCACTTTGCTCTCCCTCTCTCTCTCTCTCTCTCTCTCTATCTCCCTCTCTCCCCCTTCTCCTTTTACTGCTTCTCAAACAAGAAATTCCAATCTCTCAGCATTACTCTGAATTCTGCGCACACCCCCTCCTCTCCCTTACTTAGAGCAGCCTGCTTTAAAATTCATAACTACATTCACAAGTATAAAAGCAGCACAGATGGAATATTTCCAGGAAGCTTGCTTGAGCAAAAATACAATTGGCTCTGGCATATTTAATAACCCTATCCTGCCTCTTTAGTACATGCAGTAATAATAACAATCATAAAAAAGAGGGGGAAAAAAAGTCAAACCATGTCTTAGCATGAAATGACTACCTATAATTCCAGCCACTAGCAAAAAACAAGTGGAGAGAGAGAGCAAGAGAGAGAGAGAGAGAGAGTTGATAGATACTGCACTAATGGATGATTTGAATGTTTCTGCCGTATAAACCAGTTTGAAAAACTAATTGGTTTTTGGAGCTCAGAAACTCAAGTTTGTGGTATTTTAGTGTAGCCCTAAATTTAGGGCATTTGGCAGAGGCCCTTATCCAGACTGACTTAAATTTATCTCATTTATACAACTGAGCACTTGCGGGTTGAGGGGACAACACTGACTACTTGGTGGTGCTAAAATTTGAACCTTCTGATCGGAAACAGTAGGGGTCAATGACTTTTAGCTCTGTAGTCTATTATCATCATCATCATCATCATCATCATCATCACCATTATTATTAAGATCCATATTGGTGTTTCTGCATGTCATTTAAGTTCTGAATGGGTGAGAAAATGCATCAGGCGAACACAAGGTTAGAGAAGGAACAGACAATGGTGACCCTTTTCAATATGGATTTCACTGCTGTACTTTGAGAAATAATCTCTCTCTGTCTCTTTCGCTCTCTCACTCTTACCCTGTATCAGTCTTTTTCCCTCTCGTTGTGTATGGAGACAGTATGGAAGAGAGAGAGGGCTGTGTGTGTGTGTGTGTGTGTGTTTTGTACATGAGCAAGCATTGTGGGACGTCCTGAACTGAATTAGGTCATCTCTTCAATCAGAGCTCTCTCTCTCTCTCTCTCTCTCTCTCTTTCTCTCTCTCTCTCTCTCTCTCTCTTTCTCTCTGGTGGAGACACAGAGACCCCTACTGTTTCACACAGGGACTTCTTTTGCACCATCATGTCACTTACAGCACTTCCAATGCAGGTCATTTCCCCCATGTCCCACAGTTGCCTGTGGTTTGGAGCAGATTCATTCCCTGACTTTGTTAAAGTGATAATTTAATGCCAAATCTACAGGCTCTTGTTAGTTAGGGTGAAGCAGGCTTAAAGGAATGAGTGTTGTACTAGTTTCAGGCTACTGTACAGTTGGTGTTCTATTGCCCCCTGGCAAAATGTCAGATGTATTACAATTTTTGTTTTCTGTCCATTTTTTTGTGTGTGTGCTTGTGTACACATGTATCTATGTGTGAACTGGTATAGATATGGATGTTAAATTATAACATTTTCAGACATACAGTACAGAAGCAATCAAAAGTTTGGACATACCTTCTTATTCCATGGTCTTTCCTGATTTGTATTTCTTACTACATTATAAAACAATGTTAAAAGTGTCCAAAATATATTATAATCTCATTTGAACAGTTAATAGAGATGTGTCTGCTACTTATGCTCTGTAAGGCCTTTATATGGGCTCTAATCTGAGGTGCTGTATTAGTGATTTCTGAGGCTGGTAACTCCAAATGAACTTCTCCTCTGTTGCTTTCCTGCGATGGTCTTCATGAGAGACAGTTTCATCATGGTGCTTGATGGGTTTTGCAAATGCAGTTGCAAATGTTCTTACAAGAACTGTTACAGAACAGCAGACTGTCGTGTCTTAAAATAACAAGTGAATGTTTCTTTTGTTGTTACTTAATTACCTAATACCATATGTTATTTCACAGTTTTGAAAAAAAAAAATCAGTATTGTTATAAAATGTAGAAACACACACACACACACACACACACACACACATACATACATACATGCAAATTTTTTTTTCTTTAAAGTTCCTTTGGTTTTGTAGTTTTATTTTACATTGTGAGGACCAACAAGGTGAAAAATGTCAGCTCTTTCTATGCTTGCAACATTTGGGCCCCACCAAGACATAAAAACACTGAAATGTATCAAAGGCTGCAATGCATCATGACTTCATTATAAAGTGATTAACAGCCCACACAGTTAGACCCTGTTTCTGCGTCACCTGGTCCAACCATGAATGTAGATTTTCATACATCATATATTACATTTTTTAAAACTGCAATCTGAATGATCTGGAAATCCACTTGTAGCTGTCCTGTCGGATCTGTCTAAAATGGACTCCTATCCTCTCCAATACTGCGCAGAGGATAAATATGTCAGACACAAACAGACCTGCACATATACAGTACTGCGTTTGCTGCTGAACAGTAAAGCCCCTTGTCCTATACAATCAACAGCATGAAGGACAGAGACAATCACCTTAATTGTGGAAGAGAAAAGAGAACTGAGGGAGGAAAAAAATGGAAAGATGCAACCTTTTATTAATGCACCACCTCCCCCAGCCTCAGCCAATTTTCTCTCTTCTCCCCCGCCTAAGTGGCCGTCTAGTTTTTATCTAATCAAAATATATTCACTCCATATCTGCTCTCTCTTTCTTTCTCTCTCTCTTTGATCTAAAAGACTGATTGGCAATTTCTCCAACTAACTGATATAGAACACTGAAGCCTGCTGCCAATCTTATGGCACTGCTGTTGCCATGCCAACAGTTAGAGGGTAAAATCGGGGGGCAGGATGGGGCTTTGCTTTCATATGAAACCTTTTTTTTTTTTTTGGAAGGCTGATGCCACATGTTATTATTTTCCATTATTCACCATGCTTTTGTCAGACAAAGCACATCACCATTGCTTCTAATAACTGTCTGTTTACAGCTTTCGGCAATAATCACAGTGTTGTTTTTGCACATTGTTTTTCACTTGTTTTTCTTCATTCTTTTTTCCCCCGATACTGTCGGGATTTATCAAGGTTGTGTATGATTCGATTTCGAGCTGTCCATTTCACTAATGGCCACCCTTATCCTGAGTGAGAGGTGTGTCAGTAATGTTCCTCATACTGGAGCACTATAGAGCACACTAATGCACAGTGTGTGATTCACATCAACACATTGCCATTCTCTGCCTTATGAGGGTGGTAGATATTTTCCACTCTGCTTTTCTTTGGGATCTTTAATTGCCTCTGAGATTTTAAACACAATCTGACACAAAGGCCAAAGTCAAACCTCGGAACCCGACTCGACCAAACCAAATGATATCACCTGTTACCTTAGCAACAATGACATGGATCATCAGGTCATTTGTAAGCAACTGGATCTCTTAGGTGTGTTTGTCCAAATAGTCTTTCTGAATGAAGTTTAAATTTCACTTCCATCAATCAGTGCCTTACAATAACATTCTCATCTCCAACTGCATTGTACTGCATAGACTGCAATAATGCTCGAGTCTAATGAGGACAAATAACACACATCCATCCATTATCCAAACCACTTACCGTGTGTATAATTACAGGACCTGGAACATATTGGAGGGAACTCAGGGCACAAGGTGGGGTACACCCTGGATGGGTTTCCAGCTCATCGCAGGGCACAAGCACACACATACAGTACACACATGGGCAATTTGGGAATGGCAAATAGCCTACACTGCATGTCTTTGGACTTTGGGAGGAAACCATGAGGAAACCCACTAAGAACATAGAGAACATACAAACTCCACACACACAGCAGTGAAGACATGATTCACGCCCCAAACCTGATGTGTGAGCACGGCAATGCTAACCGCTATGACACCATGCTGCCTGAGAATAAAATTTAGTTTTACACTGAATAGTATGATTTCAGACATAGCCTTGTACCTCAAACTTTTTTTCTAATTCACAGTGAACTGCTCACTAGAAACAGGTAAGTCAACAAGTCAAGTTTATTAAATTTTATTTTATGTACAAACCCTGTAAGGCACACTCTTGTTTAAATAAGCATGTACAATAAAATTTTGTCTCAGTTTTAAGAGCTAACAGATTTCTTGTTTTAAGTATATATTAATTTGTTTTCTGAAAGGCCACATCATAAACGATACCTACAGTACTTATCCACCAAGCACAAAACTGTTATGGTTTTAACATGTTGTAGTTAAATTTCTTTTTCTTTTCTTTTTTTTTTTTTGCATGTGTTAAAGACAAATTTTAAAATAATGAAGCAAAGCAATTCAACAATTCTCACACTGCAGATAAGAGTCCTTAAGCACTAGTCTAGTTATTTAGGGAAGAGTAAATTTGTTCCTGGGTTTGACCACTAACTTTAAAGATACATAGGAGTGTTGGTTAAATAAGCTTACATTTTAGGAAAAATTTGTTACAAATGCTTTTTTCTTTTGTTTCCTTCAAACTGTTCGGTCATTTCGAAAATGCTGGTTACATAATTACAAAAAAAAAAAAAAAAAACATACTTGTAAAGATCTGAAATTAAAAAGTTTTGACAAGATTGTTTCAAATTGTGTCATGGTTCCTTAAAGTATTATAATACTCTGCAGTTTGGCATGCCATCTCATAAGAAAAAAATGAAAAAAAAAAGGTTATGAAGAAAAAAAAAAGGTTTATCCGGTAAAACAATGAACAATTAAGGGTTTACATTTTGTATGTAGAAATATATGTATATTTTCATAAAGGTCAGCTCAGGCGGCCGAGTTATCCTCAGTATTATGGCGCAGTGCAAGAACATTTCATTACTGTTATGTAAATATTTAAAAACAACAATAATAAAAATATTAAAAAGTCAAAGAACTAATATCGCAGACTTAGATAGCATAATTAGAAAAAGGTGCCTTACATGAGTTCAACTTCAATTTAAAACTGTAAGGTTGTATCAATAAATAAGTCTAAATGTGATTTTGTTTGTATTTCATATTTTGATAAGCTGCCGGGAAATGATTGACTCTGAATTAAACAATAATAATGATAAAAGATTAAATCGTATACATTATTAGGTATGTGAGAAACGGAATTAGATTTGACTGCCTGTCTATTAGAAGCCTCGCTGAAGAGGGATTTTTTTTCCCTCAGGAGAAAAGAATGACATCAAAATTCATTAGTCTTCAGTGGCAAAATAGAAGGTGATAAATTCGGTTTCAGTGTGCGTCTTACGAGGAACTAGGAAGGCTGTTCTGTGCTGTAGTTCAGAAGAAGAAACTCCCAGATTCCCAGATTTGCAGCTCACCATCTCATTTAAAGAGTGCTTATGTTGTCTCTTAATGGCAGGGTGTGCTGTGGATAGTCTAATTACCCCTGTAACCACATGAAAGAACCCCTTTGTCAGTCAGAAGTTTTTAAACACTTGTTTCGGGGTTTTATTACAGTTTAAGGACTATTAGTGCCACAGACAAAACTGAAAGCTAGAGACTGATCATTAAATAAAGTAAATGCAAAGAATCAGGCCTTTGTTCCATCAAAGATCTCACTCTCTGCATTTAACTTGATGTATTAAGTGGAAAGATCTCAAATCCCAATAGCACTCACAACTATGGTTTTCTTTTCATGGCAATCTCTGACAGTGAATGTATCAAGTCACAAACAATTCTCAGTGGAAAATATTTAAAATACTAAAACACGCAGATATACTGTACTGTAGGGTGCTCGGTAACTGTTCGCTGGCAGCGTGCCTCTTAATGTGACTAACAATGAGTTGAAGCCAGAAGGGTCCGGGCTGGTGATATGCAACCCATCTGTTTCAATTAGTCTTAGGCTCTCACTACCTTTTAAGGGCTTTAAATTTATATAGTAAACCCATGTGTTTGTTCTGCATTAAATCTCATCATTCAGAAGCCCCAAGAAATATATATATATATATATATATATATATATATATATATATATATATATATATATATATACTGTATGTTTACATTTGATCTCTGATGTGAAATTCCTCTTTGCAGTACGTCAGCTAGTATCAACGCCATTAGACCAGATTACACCACTTTCTCCGTTGGATTCGAACCATTTTCTTGCCATGATTTTCTTTTTTTCAATAAGTATTTCCTGCAAATATTTGCTTTGTTTTTCTGCCGCCAACAATTGTTTCATAGAAATTCATATGGCACACAAAATATTCTCTATAAAACATGTAAAATAAGATAAACACATTTTGATACATGGCTTTATATTGTTTGTTGGACAACAGTGGTAAGAGTCCACCAATGGCAGTCCCTGGTATTAAATCTGTCTGGTCCACCTTCCAACTATCCAGTTGTGCCTCATGTCATCGTGTGGAGTTTAGAAACATCGGCGCTCATGCAAGCAGGCCTAAACGCTTCACCTTGGCTGAGAGAAAAGAGTGAATGATGAAGACGATGGTCTTAGGACAGGCATGAAGATCCAGTTGCTGGTAAAAGACAAGAGAAAAAAAAGTGAACGAAGGAATGAAAAAAAAGAAGTAAAGGTAGGATACGATCATAAAGTCTTAGTCTTAGGTGAGTCTTAGTTTAAAGAAACTAGGCTGAATTCTACAGAAAAAAGTCAAAACAGAACAATTATGAGCTCACTGTTTATACAGACCTGAGATGAAAGTAAAACGGAAAGACTACATGTATTGAGTGAGCATAAAAGAACAATTGAGTGAGAAGAAAAGACATCCATTTATTAGTATGAAAGTATGAAAAGTTATGTTCAGGAGAAAAGTCAGAACGTAGAACAAAAGGAGTGTGAATATAGGGGAGGCAGAACCAAGACAGTGAGAAATGACAAAGAGAGAAAGTGCTTACAATCTCAGCCTCCGGGCCTCCAAAGTCAAGAAAGATCATGCGCACTCCGTCGTCAGAGGACATGCGCAGGCGCTCAAAAGGCTGCTGCAGAAGAATATGTCTCCTCACACCTGCCTCCTCGGTGAATAAAGTGAAACCGCTCTCTATGTGAACACTGAGCATGCATGACTGACCGTTCCAACTGCATGCTGCAGGATGGAGAGAGAAAGACCAAGAGAAAGGGGGGCGGGGGTTAGCAATCATCTGTCACTAACTGACTCAATCATTAAAAACTCACAACTGACACATTTTCATGTTTGACATATTACATCATTTCATCTGATTCACTATTTAGCAATAAGAATGTTTGACACTCTAACTCAATTAATAAATCTGTGTGACCTGTAATAATGTCATGCTAACCTGACCTCACTAAAACTTTGCATCAATTCTTTTTGCTTAGCGGTTTATATATATATATTTTTTTTATAAAGTGTCTTATATAATGATGGATTATAAATATAGTGAGAAACGTGGAATGTTATATAAACATCTAGACCCAATCTTTCTTTCATTGGAGGTAACAAACCACCAAAACAGAAACATTTCCAGTCAAATTATCCACAATTTTACAAAACTGATGAACAGCGACTATCAATACAGTGAAATATAATGTATATTATTTTAGTTATTACACATTAGTGATAGACTATTACTAAATAGTCTAGAAAAGGTGCAACATACAGGATAACCAGCAGAGGGCGACATCATGCTGTATTCAATTCTGAGCCACAATGGTGCTACAGCTCTACACACTCCTGCAACTCAACCACTATGGGCCAAACAAGAACTGTAGTCACCTCTTGGTATACTTAAGACCTTTATTAACACACATTACTTATCTCTAACTCTAGCAATATGTCCATAAAATCCCTCTAGAATCCTAAATCTCTGTGTCCTAAGATTGTGCTCCTAGGAATCAGAGCACTTGCTTGATTTATACTGACATGAGCACAATATAAAGTTCTCTGTTAATGACTTCATCATAATTTAGTGTGCTAAACAATGCCTGTACCTGTAGTAACTTCCTGAACGAGTTCAGCAGCATTGTGACAGCCCTCCACCAGGAGGTGGCTCCAAGTGGACAGTTCCTTTGCAGTGTCCACTCGATACAGGTGAGTCTCCACACCATGCTTCGTGCCCAAACGCAGGCCGAATGTTAAATCGGAATCCTGTCCTGACGAATTCTTTCCAGGCCCAGAATGGACGAGCCTGAACGAGACAGACAAAGCAAGCCAGCGTGATTAACCTGAGACTAAACCTTTAAAACTTGTGTATGTTGACTGTAAACAAAATCAAAGAAAGAAAGAGTCTCCCATCTTTCAGAAGACACTAGACACTCTGATCCTTTAAGGAATGTTACACAATACTCCTGTTTTTCAGTTTTCATTTTTGTCTGATTGTTATTCGCTATAGCAAAACCTAACAGAGGCAAAAAATCCACAAAAATTTGGAATCATTCAATCAAACTGATCAACATATAAAATAATAAATTAAATAGAAAAGATGAGGAGAAAATAAAACTAGGGATTCAAACTACATTATAATGAGGGGCAGAAATGGGTCCACATTGACAAATAGGCCTCCGAGTAGCCTGGTATCTCTAGTTTCACACACACACACAAAAAATGCACCTTTCTAACATCTCACAGTAATGAGGCAGTAATGCCATAAAGACAACATACTGTATTATAGCTGGACATCAGGTCTGATATTTTTTATTTACGGGCAGAGAAGAATGGATGTGAAATAATATAAACTGATTAATCTGATATAATCATATTTTTGTTTTCGGCTTGCAAAATTATCAGAACAGTCACTAAGACCTTGTTTGATAATAAAGCCCAACAGAGTAGAGCTTTAACTATAACTACAATATCTACAGTATATGATCTAATGGGGCAGCCGGTGATGTAGTGGTTGGCATCGTGGCCTCACACCTCCAGGGTTGAGGGTCTGATTCCTGCTTGGGGGCGGCGTGCATGGAGTTTGCTCTGTCCACCGTCAGATCAGGCGTTCCCAATTTGCCCGCAGTTTGTGTGTGTGTGTGTGTGTGTGTGTGTGTGTGTGTGTGTGTGTGTGTGCTCTGTGGTGGATTGGCACCCTGTCCAGGCTGCACCCTGCCTTGTGCACAAAGTCCCCCGGGATGTGCTCCCGGCTCCCACAACACTGTACAGTATAAGTGGTATAGATCATCTAGTTATTGTAAAAATATACAGTAGAACTGAGATTGTGCTTAGAGCTAGCACTCTGCACAAAATATTAATTGACCTCATAAATCATGTGACTGTTAGTATATCTAGCTGTTTTCTCTCTCTTTCTCTTTTATTCTGTCAAACTACACATGGCACTCCTGAGGTGCCAGTGATCCACACCCCCTTTTCCCTTACGACCTGTCTGACACATATTGATGACCTGCTTTTGGTTGGAGTTCTTGTTACATGGAGGCCTCAGGCTCGCTGCAGAAGATGGCCCCGAGTGTTATGCTTAGAATGCGTTTGGTAATTAGTAATGGGTGCTTGGCAATACTAAGATTTAGTGACAAGTTCATCAGGTCAACCATTCCACTGCAACTTTCCTTCTATAACCAGTAACCCTGACATTAAAACCAACTGTCTAATATTGTGTAGGTGCCAAAGAAACAAAGCTGCCAAAACAGCTCTGACATGTCGAGGCAGGGACTCCACAAGACCTCTGAAGTTGCACTGTGGAATCTGGCACCAAGACAATAACGGCAGATTCTTTAAGTCATCTTTAAGTTGTGAGGTGGGGGATGTATGGTTTGGACTCGTTTTTCACAGCACATCCCAAAGATGCTTAATAAAAATTATACCGACCTCTTTATTATATATCTCAGTCCATTCCGGGACAATTTTTGCAGTGTGACAGAATGTATCATCCTGCACAAAGAGACCACTGACATTAGGGAATACACTTGTCTTAAAGCGTTCTACTTGGTCAGCAGAAATGTTTAGGTAGGTATGGTGTGGTACTCATCAAAGTAACATCCACATGAATGACAGGAGCCAAGGTTCCATAATGCATGCTAGCGACATTTCTTCCCCAGGTAAGTGAAGAACACATACTGAACCATCCATATGATGCAAAAGAAAATGTGATTCATCAGACCAGACCACCTTCTTCCATTGCGCCATTGTCCACCTCTGATGCACATGCATTTTAGGCAATTTTGGCATTGGACTTGGTGCGGCATGGACACCCTGGCTTGGCTACAGGTACAGAGCACCATACACAGCAAGCTGCGATGCACTGCGTGCTCTGACAACTTTGGTGCCTTACGTGATTGAAATTTTCATTTAAACTGTAAGGTGGTATCAATAAATAAGTCTAAATGTGATTTTCTTTTTTATTTCATATTTTCACAGGCTGCCGGGAAATGATTGATTCCGATAAAAAGATTAAATCGTATACATTATTAGGTATGTGAGAAACGGAATTAGATTTGACTGCCTGTCTATTAGAAGCCTCGCTGAAGAGGGATTTTTGCCCTCAGGAGAAAAGAATGACATCAAAATTCATTAGCCGGAGTATTAGTGTTCAGTGGCAAAATAGAAGGTGATAAATTCGGTTTCAGTGTGCGTCTTACGAGGAACTAGGAAGGCTGTTCTGTGCTGTAGTTCAGAAGAAGAAACTCCCAGATTCCCAGATTTGCAGCTCACCATCTCATTTAAAGAGTGCTTATGTTGTCTCTTAATGGCAGGGTGTGCTGTGGATAGTCTAATTACCCCTGTAACCACATGAAAGAACCCCTTTGTCAGTCAGAAGTTTTTAAACACTTGTTTCGGGGTTTTATTACAGTTTAAGGACTATTAGTGCCACAGACAAAACTGAAAGCTAGAGACTGATCATTAAATAAAGTAAATGCAAAGAATCAGGCCTTTGTTCCATCAAAGATCTCACTCTCTGCATCTAAGTGGAAATACAAGTGGAAGTACGAGGCACGAACAATTGTCAGTGGAAAATATTTATAATACTCAGATATACTGTACTGTAGGGAGCTCGGGAACTGTTCACTGGCAGCGTGCCTCAACAATGAGTTGCAGCCAGAAGGGTCGGGCTGGTGATATGCAACCCATCTGTTTCAATTAGTCTTAGATTCTCACTACCTTTTAAGGGCTTTATATTTATATAGTAAACCCATGTGTTTTATTCTGCATTAAATCATACATCATTTAGAAACACCAAGAAATATAGACAATATACCGTATGGATGCATTTGATCTCTGATGGGAAATTTTAACTGTCAGTGGCTGACCAACAAACAAGGGTCATTCAAGTCGAATCACAGCTTTTCATTGTGCATTCATCAGAGTACAAACTAGATTTATTTCATTATATAAAACCCCTGCCTTACTACTACACTTGTCCGGGTGTTTCACTAGTGCTTGGATACCATCAAGCTTCTCAGTACGCTGCCTGCTTTATGGCTGAAACAATGGCCTCCAAGGAACTCCTTTCATAGCCCAAACATATGGAAAGTGCGTGGTACAGATATCAGGACTGAACAGGGGATGTGGCAATAACTTCTAACTGAGTTTCTGTACAGTAATGTGCAAGTGGTGTTCGTGAATGACTGTGTGTACACTTCCCACCGCAAGTTATCTGTCGATTTTTAAGGATCAGGTGTTTCACTCGCTGAATGTTCACAGGAAAGGCTCCGCGGCACGTCATCATTTGTGGAAGCATTGCCTTTATTAAAACTTTGCACCATTTAAATGTTTTGCTACAGCTAACAATCTCATCAACATACTGTGTTTTGGTCTTCTGTAAATGTCACTTGGTTTTACACCCCCATTCACGCTGAAACGCCCTTGTCTATTCATCATTATTCATATAAATATTTATATATTTTAAAATGCACATGATTTAGTGTAAAAAGACTTTAAATGTGAAGTGCTTTATGAAAATATTTTTTTAGAGAAAACAATACCAGATAGGTATCGGTATAAACCGTTACCCAAGGTTGGTTTTACATTAAAAAAATTTATTTTAACTGAACGATTCTATGCAAACGAGCAATCTATTTTGGAAAATAAAATGTTATGTCCAATAATACATACAGTAGCAAATTGTTTGTGTAAATTTCCTAAGTATGTGGTGGTTTCTGTAGAGCCTTACACACAGTAAACACATACACACGCACAGCAGGTTAAACACATAGTCATGACCACTTACATTAAGGCATTTTGGCAGACGCTCTTATCCAGAGCGACTTACATTTTTATCTCATTATACATCTGAGCAGTTGAGGGTTAAGGGCCTTGCTCAAGGGCCCAACAGTAGCAACTTGGTGGTTGTGGGGTTTGAACCTGGGATCTTCTGAACCGTAGTCCAATGCCTTAACCACTGAGCTACCCCCTGGCACTTGTTCATCTCTTTTCACTTGAGTTACTAAATGGTGGCAGTGGAATAATGATTACGTTCCTATGACGTAACGATCTCATTCCCAACCCTAGACTTTGGAGATGCATTAGGATCGCATTTCCACATATAAATAAATTGTCTATGTTTGTTTTATTTTTTTGATAAAGATGAATGTCACCAATAGGGCTTTGCAGAATTTGGTATATGTGTGTGTGTGTGTGTGTGTGTGTGTGTGAGTGTGTGTGTGTACATACCTGGTGGTAATGAGTGGATGGCTCTTGTCTGGGCTATTAAGGCTCTCTCTGCTCTCAGGCAAAGAGCTATACAACAACAGATCTCTGTCTGTCAGCACCGCCAGGATCGGCCTCTCGGATCCCTGTACGCACACAAACACTTAACTCAGCTAGAGTATTCACTTTATGCGCACAAGTTTTATTTGAATAAATAATTACAAACTGTACTAAAACTAAACACACACGTGTGCACACCTGCTCTATGATCCAGCCGATGTGTGTGATGTCCATGCCTGGCTGCAGGGCTCTGAGACTGTCTTTAGCCGAAGAGAGCAGCGCAGCGCAGCCTGCTTGGATAGCATTATACCAGGACTGGGCCATCGCTGGATCCTTTGCCCTTAAAAACGCAGACTGCTTCCTGTCTGCTGACACCACCTCAAAATATCTACACACACAGACAGAGACAGAGGGAGAGATGAAAGGAAAGAACAAATAACATAAAGATGTGAAGCAGAGGAGTGGGGAGAGGTGTCTTTGTAAATGAAGACACAAGCTTTAGGGTTAGTTTTTAATAATATTTTGTACATATCCTCCTTCATCTGTAATTCACACCATGGTTTAAAGAAAGAAAGAAAGAAAGACGTGGGTTTGTGTGCACGCGGCAGTACCTGTCCTCCGTGTCTGGTGGACACTGCCTGCGGGTAACATAGCACATTTTCAGCGGAATGCTTCTGGTTTCCTTCATGACTGGGTCGACCTGCCTCTGTGGTGTGGAGGGAGGAGAGTCCAGAAGAGAGGGAGTGCCTGAAGACGAATTCTTGAAAAACGCAGACATCTCTTTTATGTATTTTACTGTGGAGTGATAGAGAGATAGAGCAAGAGAGAGAGATGCACAGAGAGAAATAGAGAGGGAGAGAGATTAATGGAATTGCAGAACAGCGTATCATTTTAACACCATGCATTTCATTCAAATTGAAAAAAAAAAAAAAGCACACACGCCATCTACCTCAACCTTGAGTGAAATGTGAGCACCACATGAGCACAGCAGGCCAGTTATTATTTAGATAATGGTCCATGACTGAAAGCATTTCCAAACAGCAAAATTCTAAATATTTCTAAAATAATACTCTTTCCAGATAAACACACACTGACTGGAGCTCATCTTTCGTTATTGCTGACCAGATGTTATTTGAGTGGCGGACCCCTATGGTAGTGGCTAAAAGTGTATAAACTGCTGGGTTTTTAAGCACTATGCATTCCTTTATGGCCCTTTTGGTCTATGCTGTATGTGAAAGTTGATCTTTTTCCATGCACATGTGTTTATTATCCTGAACCCATTCTCAGTGATTTGGTTTCTGACTACGGGACTGATGTTAGTTGGGGATTTTGGTCAGTGTACGCTGCAGATGTTGATACACTGGTACCTTACTACTGTAAGTTTTTTTTAGAACGCTCCAGCATTCAAATAATATCTGGTGAGTGGTGGTGCAAGGGTGGCGTTTTTATAATAAGAGACAGGGGATGAAAGGTGGAATAAAAATAGAACATTTGTAAGAATGGAGTATTTTAATAACGAGGAGAATAATTGTTCTTGCTGTTTTTGGGGCGTTTTTTTTTATACAGTACAGTATATGCAACCAACTTGGTTATTACCGTTGCTGTTGATTTTGCAAATATAATTAATTTTCTAAGTACAACATTCTGCTATTTTTCTTCCTAAATAAAAAAGATCAGAATTCCCAGAAATAAAAATGATTCAAATTATTGCAACGTGGTAACAACATTCGGTATCCATGACCACTGTGCAGTTCCACTGTTCATCAAACACTTTACCACAACTGAACCGCTGCATATACACAGAAACCCACATAAATGCTGCCTGCTGCACATGTAATATCCGTCGGTGACAAACACAAGCAAACACTAGTGGGCAGGAACACTGAACACTCAGTACCTCAACCCTACATTTCATTCCTCTGATCCACTGCAAAGTCTACACGAGTCTCTCAGGACCAATTACTTTTATCTCTCTCTCTCTCTTTCTGTGATGCACAGATGCACACACACACACATAGCGAGTAAATATAAATAGCAGGCGCCACTAAGAGCCACAGAAGCTCAGGTTTCAGTCAGTGTTGGAGTTGAGGTCTATGGGTGTGTATCTGTGAACAGGGCTTCCTCGGCACATGAAATACTTAGCCTCGAACTCACACGCGCACATCTCACAGAGTCAGCACATACACTAACCATTGAGGCACGCACTGCTCTGTTGTGATTGCACACGACACACACCCATGCGATAAGTTAATCGCACCCACACCCATGCAGCACTTAGATATATAGCTCAAACCGCTACTTCACATAGAGCCAGAAATCTCCATAAGTATGCCAGTAATGAAATTTCTGCTTGGTGGTAATCTCTTAGTAAACAGTAATCATATCCAACAACGGAGTTCTAATGGTCCCAAACATGGCCAGAGAGGTATAGAGTATTTCTGAGTGTATTTTTAGAAACAGGGATTTTGTCTGTACAAAAGCCTCTTAGGACGTGATATTAAATGACCTTTTGTGAAATTAAAAAAAGACCAGGCAATGCCACAAGATGAGAAAGCACACTCTATCCTATTCAATGAGAGAGAGAGAGAGAGAGAGAGAGAGAGAGAGAGAGAGAGATATTATTAAAGCTTACTGTAAGGTCCGGGAAACAAAACAAACGAAAAAACACATTGAATAAACTAGTATTAAAGCTTTTTTTTTATGTATAAGAACAGTTTTTGGGAGTTCACACAGTCTACTGTACAATGCAAGTGGAGCCATTTTGTTCTCCAAACTAGCTCATGTCCTCTGAGATGTATGTGTAAGATTGATAAGACTAAGATACTGGTACTACTTTGTTACTGCGTGTCTGTGCATGTACCTGTTCCCACCTTGCATACATTTCATTTGGGTTTTATACAAGGGGCATTCTGCCAGAAATGCCCTTCCTATGTCCGGGATTTGTTTTAGTGAACACAACTTGTTTGATCTAAAAAACGATAAAACTGACTGGGTGGTTTATTTCTGCATGTTCTATAAAGGAATATGACATTCATGTCAACTGTTTATTATTATTATTATTATTATTATTATTATTAATAATAATAATTATATTATAAAATAGACAGTCCTCAGCAAATTCTGAGCTGAATCTTTTACAGCTTTGTTATAATAAAAAATACTGTTACTTATATTTAAAAAACACACAATATTAATAACTAAATTGTTACTAATCACATTGATAGATCAAAAATAAGAATTTGTACTTAATACCTAGAGAATAAAATGTATTTTACAACTGTCCCCATGTTTCCATCATGCTCCCTGAAAGTCTGGTCAAATTCCCATGAATGGTTTAGGAGGAGCTGCGGATAGGAGAAAAGCGTGATGATAACAGATGACAGACAACGATGATGCAAATAGGAGAATAGTGATCGGATAGTGATCTCTATGTGTCACATATGCTTTACAGGCAGGAGACACAACAAGGATTACTCTGTCCTCTTTCAAAACACACAGTGATATTATCTTTTCAAATTACATACATAAAATGTGAACGAGGATTGTCATGTCATTTTCCTATATTCTCACAACCTTTTTGGTGTTATCTTGTAGCTACATTTCTAAACTTCTGACTGTTACAGGTTTTTGGATGGTATAAGATTTTTAAAAAAGTGAAAAATTCAATATATAATGCACATCGATGCATCTTAATGAAGGTTCTGTGATGGTTTGGTCAAATTCCCATGAATAGTTTAGGATGAAAACTGTGATGACGACGATGATGGATGAAGACGCTAGACAGGAGATAGTGATCCCTATGTGTTGCTTATGCTTCGCAGGTAAGCAACACAAAAAGCTTCTTCCCAACTCCATGCTTCCACCACCATGCTTTAGTAGGGTAATGCTTCAGTCTTCTTCATTAATGGCTTTCTTTAAGCCTGTGAACAGCTTCAGAATTTGATTTGCCTATAGAGTTACTCAAGGTCTCTGACTTGTTTCTCTTAAGTAATGTCATGAATGAAGGCTTCCGTAAAAATTTATAATTTAAGGCTAATTAACTTTATGAATTTTTAGTTATTAATTATCTTCTGTAAAAACTTTACATTAACACAACACTTGTTATTTTTCATTCATTAAGCACAGATTTACTGTGTTGTATAATAAACTAATCTAATACCACCATGCTAAGCTTGATTAAGCTTAAGTTATGCAACCTGTCATTGTTTCCTGTGAAACAATTACAACATTTAAGTTGGAACAATTTTTTTTATTTCATTATAAAACTTATAAACCTCAAAAGTGTATAATTTTAATAAAACTTAAAAAATTGGAAAACATCTTTGGTTTAACAAAGGTTTTAGCACGTTAGTAAATGTATACATTCTTTTTTGTTTAAGGTCAAGGTATCAAACTTATAATACTGTAGATAGTAATGATTAGTGTATAAGATATGTGTTTTAGAATTAAATATTTAGGGAAATTTTGTAACGTGGGAACAGGCTCTTTATCACTAGAACAGGGCATTTTTATAAATTAAAATTTACTAAATAAATGTTTTATTTCTCTGCAAGTAAATAATGTTGGAACTTTGCAGTGGGAAAACTATGCAGGAAGAAAAATCTGCGGTGAGAAATACCCCTTTAACCCTGAGACCAAATTTAACTGATAATAGGATACACTAAAGTAAACCACTGAACCTCTTTTCATTTAAACTGAATTACTACTGCAGTGAGAGCAAGAGAATGAGAGACGCCTCTTTGAACTTTAAACATTCACCTAAAGGTTTCAGGCTTTCATTAATCTTCTGGACGTTAAATTGCTAAACTTCTAAACACAAAGAAAGTAAATTGTGATATGTGAGAATTCTAGGAGGAACAGTGATTCTTCAGATTCTTCTTATTGGTCAATCTTTCTGTTGGAGTTGTTTATCTTGCTGCCTCGTTGGGCAAACATAAGACTGGGTTGAAAATCACAAGTCAAAGGCATCCTATCCCAGTGTTCTTCGGCTCCCCGTTGCTGTGGGAGTAGCAGGAATGTGCCTGATTGGCTACAATATGACTCTTGAAGCATGCTTGGCTCTGTAAAAGCTCTGTTAGGCCAGGAATGTCCCTCAAAATGCCCCCGCGAAAAATGTACCAATAAGACGACACACACACAAAGACAGCAGCAACAACATCACAGCTGACAAGGGTACAAATTATGCACTGTTTCTCACTTACACAGATAATGGCTTCTGAACAGCTTGGATCCCATTTGCAAGAAGCAACAATATGAAACAATCTATAAAAACGTGAGCTTGTCTAAACATTGTGTGGAAGTAGGAGCTTGTGTGCATTTGTGGGTGTGTGTCTGCATATAATTTTACATTTAAACTGATGCTATAGCTTTAGGGGGAATGAGAGCTTATGTGTCTCGGTTTGCTGCAGCCTCCGGAGAACAGGCGCGGAAATTAGCAGAATAACTAGCAGAACTTAATTTACGTAAGATCCCCTTATCTGCAAAGTCTCACATGAGCTCGTTAAATGAGTGGCCCACTGCCAGTGAGAACCATGCTTTTGGAAATCGGCTCTTTGGATCATTCATCATAGGTAGAAGCTAGCACTTTCTGATGATGTAGCACAAAAGGCCATAATGCCTAATGGTGTTAATTTAGTTAAGTGTGAAACTTGATTTTTTTTCTCATTTAACTGAAGTCCTGCCTTGGATACCGATCAGTACTTTTGAAAGAAGTAAAGAACTTCTGTTAGTATTAAACATGGGAAGAACAACATGCCACTTTGTAATCCAGGACAGCTTTTATACAACAAAAGGAAATAAACAGTGTGTTTAATGGGATCCGATAAAAATGAACTAGTGGTTATTTGATGGTTACTTTGTTTGTTAATAATGAGACATATTATAGAAACTTAAAAAAACACTTCCCTTTTTCATTATTCATAAGCTGTTTATTATTTACAACTACATGTGGAATTATTCATTATTCGATATGCTTCCTTTTTTAAGCAAGCCAAGAACACACACATACCTAATTTGTTAAGAATAGATAGGCTTTACTTGACCATTAGTCTCAGCATTTATTACGTAGAGTGTAAATTTATTTGACTTAGCCACTATGGAGAGCTTCACATCGTAACATTTTGCTTATTTTTGCTCCACCAAAGAAAACTGGTCTCCCCCCCAAAAGCCCCAGATGGAAATAGTCTTGCATGTTGCCATGCCAATGCAGAGTGGTTAACAGCTTGGTAGTGTAGTAATGTAATGAACTTTTGTTAGAACTGGAATCTTATGTAGCAAATACAGACATGAATGCTGATATTGTAACTGGTCTAGTCTGTAACTGGACCAAAACTGTTGTCACAATATTAGTAATTAGAGGCTTATGTTGCCCTAAACTACTTTTCAAAAGTTTGGGATCACTTGCAAATTTCTTTGTTTTTGTTTAGTGATTTATTTTTTACATTCTACAACAATACTGGAAATTTCAAAACTAAAATAACACATATGGAATTAGGTAATTATGTAACAGCAACAACAGTCAGTTGTTATTTAAAGACACGGAGGTCAGGCTTTTTGGAACAGTTCTTGCAAGAACAGTATTGTCAAGTGCATTTGTAAAACCCATTAAGCACCATAATGAAACTGGCTCTCATGAAGACCTTTCCAGGAAGACTAGACGAAAACTTACTGTACCTCTGCTGCAGAGGAAAAGTTAATTTAGAGTTACCAGCCTCAAAAATCACCAATAACTTCAGATTAGAGCCGTTATGAAGGCTTTACAGATCATGAGTCGCAGATATATCTTAATATCAACTCTTTAAAGAAAGAAATAAAAATCAAGAACGACCATAGAGTTAAAAAATGATCCCAAACTGTTGAGCAGTAGTGTATTTACAAACCAGTTTTACAAGTTAAACAATGCTATTTGTTATCACGACTCTAATCTGAGGTGCTGTTAATTATGATTTTTGAGGCTGGTAACTCTAAATGAAGCAGAGGTAAGTTGCAGCATGTAAAGTCCAGGGAGATGTTTGACCAGAGGCAATGTGGAACAGGTAAGTGTCTAAGGAAACCAGCGGGAGATATGTGCAAATGTTGCATGGTGCCACATACTTGATCATGTCTTCCTGGAACGTGGGCCATGAGAAAACCCAGGGTTTGCGTAGGGCCTGGGTGACATGAAAGCATAAAGCCATGACTTGAGAGCATAAGGCAAGGGGAAGAAAGAGTTAATATGGGCAATATTACTATCATCAGATTCATGGAATAGGGCCTGCTTGACTTGTGTCTTAATATCCAGTTTGGCAGTGGTGATCAGACAGCGAAGTGGCAGAATACTCTCACATGGTGTGGGATCTTGGGGAGGAGAAAACTGATGTAGTAGAGCATCCAGCTTGGTGTTCCTCGACCCTGGCCTGTAGGAGAGAATGCAATTGAATCTTGAGAAGAATAAGGACCCTCTGGCTTGAAGATGGTTGAGCCTTTTGGCGGTTCAAAATACTAAAGATTCTTGTGGTCAGTCTATACCAGAAACGGAATCTTAGCTCCTTCCAGCCAGCGCCTCCTTGATGGTGAAATTACCAAGCAGAGGAATGTGGTGGATTTCTTGCGAAAGTCGTACTTTTCAGCCTTGGCATACAAATTATTTTTAAGAAGTCTCTGGGGGACTCGACAAATATGAAGATGATGCTCCTCCAGGCTGCAAGGAAAAGATAAGGATGTCGTAAGTTGGTGGTGCAGGTAAGCATGGCTTCCATAAAGAGAAGACGGTGCTCCTTGAAGCTGTTGCAGATACTGTAGGCTGGGACGTTAGCAAGTGCCTGATTTGCTGTGGGGAGCTCTTGGTGATGCGTTACAATGAAGACGCCTTGGTTCTCCCAGGCCGACCTCATCTAGTCAAAATCTGCTGAATCCATATTGTGGACAGACTATTCCATCATGACCGGCTCTGTGGGAACATGAATCCTAAAAGCAATGGGATGAGACACGCATGTGTATAAACTGTTGGTTTCCAGCTCCACCAGTCATGGCTAGTTAGTTACACCAGGCATTGAAGAATATGTGTAGGAGAAGCAAAACCATCTGGGCAATAACCCAGCAAATTATAATCTGTTAATAATAAATGCTGTTTGTGGAACTGTTGTGTAAAAGCAATATTATGCTCGAGGTTGTACTGTTGTTTAAATTATGGTCAGGCGGTGCCCTCATACTTAAACATTTTAACCATGCTCACATCTCTCACATGCGATATTGCTTAATTATAAGTCACACAAAAAAACAGCACAAAAGTACATAATGTTTGTCAAGGTCAGTTAAAGTAAATTATTGCCACACATTACTTTTCAGCAAGCTCCACTAAAACTCTAATCGGCATTTGTCTAACGATTGGGCAAATTGGATGTCGTGTGTCTGTGCGAAACTGGCAGGATTAAAGCAATACTGCATTAAACCTGACTTCAGCAGGCTGCATGGTGAAATACTTTTATGTGTGGAGATAATTCTTGCATTTTAGATTGACTGTTTTTTCTCAGTGCAGGGTGGTACAATATGAGCTTCAACATGCTGGGGATGAATTAAGAATAAATGACACAGCTTAGCTCAGCCAAATGGAATTTTTACTTCTAATACTGTATGGTTGTGAAGTAAAATGCAAGCCCCTTCATGATTGTTACTATTTTAATTTCCTAATACTGTTAAGCCTTTCCTTGTTCCTGGTGTAATTACAGAAACATTTTTATTTCCTCATTTTCATACTGTATAACAACATAATATTCCTCTTTCCTTTGCAGCTCTGTGCTGTCTACTAGCTAGTTGGAAGTCAGTACTTTAAAAAAAAAAAAGAAATTTACCAACTTTACCAGCAAATTTTTTATGTTTTTACATGTGTGAATTTTTGTTACTTGTTTTATCACTTTAAAGTGCAGGCTTTCTAATAGCTAATATAGCCTGCCCAGCAAAAAAAAAAAAAAAAAAAGTCACCTTAGGTGGGTCACTAAGGGTCACCTTAGTGGACTGCATCAAGCAAACAACTTGAACTGGAACTGGAGTAAGAACTGTCCAACATATTATAGAAATCACAACACTAATATAATAAAACAATAATTAAAGAAAGCCTTTCCATGCTCACAATGTAATGAAAGCTTACAGGATTAAGACTAAACAGCAGTGCGGCTGTAGAGCATCCACTTGTTAATGATACCAATTTTAAAAAAGCTTCAACTTGCTAAGAAGCATAAAGATTGGACTTTAGGTCAATGGAAACAGGTAATGTGGTCTGATGAGTCCAGATTGACCTTATTCCAGAGCAATGGGTGCATCAGTGTAGGAAGAGAAGCACATGAACCGGTGTACCCATCATGCATAGCGCCCACTTTACAGGCCTCTGGAGGCAGTGTTATGATCTGGGGTTGCTTCAGTTGGTCAGGTCTAGACTTGTTAGCAACGTCATGTGGCAATAAAATAAAGTCATCTGTTGATCTAAATGACAAGGGTACTTCATAAATGGAATTTTTCTTCTGGACATATTCCAGAACTCAAATTAATAATAATAATAAGTAATCGTTTTCACACGTGTGTTGGTCACCACATGTATTGTGCACAATCACATGCTAAAGGGTGGTCGAACAAAATCTTAGAGCGGGTGATTTTTTTATTTTATTTTGCATCACCAAGGTAGCTGTCTCGAAAATTTGTGGTATTAATATCATTTGGTACTTAGAGTCATTTTGTAAAAAATTATTTAGATTTTACTTAAAAATTACTCTGTAATGGCATATATCTTATAAACCTTACCCTATGCATACTATATATTAAAAATGCAATTTATTAATTTAATGCTTTGTCCTGTTCATGGTTATGGATCCAGATCTTTTCCTGCAAACACTGGGCACAAGGCAGAAATGCACCCTGAATGCATTCTGTTTCTGGCAGCATGTACACGCACTTTCACACACTCATTCACACCTAGGAGCAATATTCCATAACCAATCTGTCTACCAGAATTATTTTGGATAGTGGAAAGAAAGTGGAGAACCTGTGGAAACCCACACAAACACAGCGGAAAACATACGAAACTCATAGTAACATGTATACTGTTGATTTCAACTATAAACAGTTTGTTATATCTTATATCTTAACAGAACAATTATCATTGAGTTAATAAGCACATAATTATGAATGCTATACAGTACTAATCATGGGTAGGGCTTCCCTTTGCTCTCAAAACGACCTCAATTTTTCATGGCTTGGATTACAAGATATTGGAAACAACCCTTTGGGATTCTGGTCCATTTTGACATGATTACACGCAACTCCTTAAATTTTTTTTCAGATGCCCTTTCATAGTGCAAATCTACTGTTCTATACAACATCCAAAAGGAATTCTCCTGGATTCACATCTGGAAAGCCACAGCACAACACTGAACTCATTGTCAAGTTCACAAAACCAGTTTGAAGTGACTTTTGATTTGTGACAAAGTGCATTATCATGTTGGTCATAGATTAGTCATTAGACGCTCAGCTACAATCATTAAATAGACTATAGCAGTTATTGAAGCATAGATCACTGATTAGCAATACCGAGCCTGAAGTGTGCTAAGAAAACATTCCTAACATCTTTACACCACCTCCACTAGTTAGAAGGTTGGATCCATGGATTTATGTTGCTGGTGGCAAATTCGGATCCTTCCATTCGTATGCCTCAGGGAAAATAATGATTCATCAGACCAGTCTGTGCTTTTCTATTCTTCGACTGTTCAGTTTTGGTGAGCCTGCGCCTACTGCAGCCCTTTGAGAAGGTCCATTGTGGTCTACTACTGTTGTTTCCCATCCCCTTGTGGTTTGACATGTGCATTCTGAGATGCTTTTCTGCTTACTACAATTGCACAGAGTGGTTATCTGAGTTATGTATCTTTCACCAACAAGGTTTCAATCCACAGAACTGGCACTTCCTGAATGGTTTTTCTTTACTGCTGAGTAAACTTTAGTCAGTTACAGAAATACTTAAATCAGCCTGTCCGGCACCAACAAGCATGCCACGGTTAAAGTCACTGACATCTCATAATGACATCTCCTATTCTTATAGTTGATGTGAACTTTATCTAAAGTTACTGACCCACGTCTGCATGACTTTATGCACCGCGATGCTGCTACCTGATTGGATGATTAGATAACTGCACAAATGAGTAGTACAGGTCTTTCTCATAAAGAGTTTACATACAAAACTGAAATGCTCTTATCTATTCTAACACTGAAACAATGTGTCTGAGCTATTATGGTCCGCAAAATGTAACAATAAAATGTCCTGTAAGTCTTGTTTAACATACAGAATGCTTTAAAATCGTTGATTTTTTTTTTACTGCACTGAAAGCAGAACTAAGCTTGACTGGCTTGTATTTCAGTAACAGACTCTGGCTTATATATGATGCCAAGAAGGACCAGTGTGTAGGACATGAGTGGAAACAGAAGCCTACGGGAGCATTTGTTCGAGAGTAATGGAGTTTAGGATGCGTGAAAATTGCTGCTATCCATCGCAGCTTTTCTCATCTATACAAGGGTGAGAAAGACAATAATTCATAATCACACACACACACACAAACACACACACATGAACACACCAAACTGGCAGTGTTTGGCTGTTCCTGTCTGTGTGAGTTTATATAGTTTACTTGTTACTGCAACTGAGTCTGCTTCATTCTGGCTTATCTTCCACCTCATTTCTTCTATTTCAATTTCACTCTCTCTCTTTCTCTACATCACTCTCTCTCCCCAAAATACCCCCTCCCCCACCTAATTCCTCATTGCTCCTTTCCGCAACACTGTTCCTACTTAATTAATCAATTATAGGACTCTGTATCTTTATTCCTCAGTAGGGGAATACAATAATTGTTTTCCCCTGTTCCCTCTATCAGTTTTGGAAAAAAGAGAACAGAGAGAGAGAGAGAGAGAGAGAGAGGGAGAAAGAGAGGGAGAGAATGTCCACACATGCACCCCCAAACACACACACACCTTCATAGTTGCACTATTCCATTCCTAAGAGTCCTATTACCCAAGGTAAAATGCTGATATGGCACTTTACAGCACTTATCATATCCAATAACTCCTCAATCTTCCTTCTCTCTTTCCATTTATTTGTCTGTTTCTCTCCCACAGCCTCTAAATGCATCTACTTTCCATTTTGAACTTCCTCACACCTACACCGAACTAACATGACACGCTATCAAACAACGATCATTAACACATCCTATGTGGTCCAAGCATTTCTCAATGATTTATTATAGAACAAATGTTGCGCTATGATCTGGCAAACAGCCTTGGCCGCAAATCCACAGCTCTAGTGTGTTATGCTTCTCACATTGATTTATTCACTGATCCCATGTCTGAGCATGATGTCTGCTGGGTGGGATATAAAGCAAAACTGAGAAAGCAGTCAGCAGTGTTTAGGACACGGCACACACTCCTCACACTGTACAAAGTGTTTCATTTATTTTGCCCTGAGGACAATGACAGATTGTTGCATGACCATATGCATGGCCACATGTCTGCGCATAATAAAAGTGGTAAGAATACAGTATGGAGCGTAATAGAGCTTGCGTATACTGCTTGTGTGTGTGTATGTGTGGGAGAATGTGGGAGTCTATTTTTTTTCATGTGTGTGCGAGGGCGAGGCTGGGATGAGATCATCACCTGAGAGCCGATCTAGCTTCATCTGCAGTGTTTTATGGGGATATGACCTTCCTGTGTGTCACCTGTTGAGATTCCTTGGCCACGGTGGCAGAACATTTCTCACAAGGAACCTTAAATTTGCTCTCAAAATAAAAGTGAACCTCAGGCTCTGTTTATATGAAAGAATTCTCTCGCTCTGTGATTTATCACAGAACGTCATGAGCGCTTTCTCATTTTTTCATGACTCCGGCAAAATGTAATCACTTTTGTTCTGTACTCCTTTAGCTTTATTATCTTTTGCCACATAAAACTATATTTTTTTACAAAGCATGCTTTCCATAGACAGGGTAATGGAATGCAAAGCTCAGCGGCCTTCCAAGTAGGTTAAAAACATGATGACGAAACAGTTCACCAATTTCAGACTGCAGTATATCATAAAGGACGACTGACTGTGAAGGGACAACTGCCCAGTATTGCACCTCTCTCATCTTATTTACTCTTAGATACAGTATGATGGCGCTCTTTGAAAATCTTGGACAACATTAATGTCGTGCGAACTGAGAAAGAGCCATGGGCTGCTGATCAGCAGTTTCACCTAAAGCCTTCTTAACTCTCAAGTCAGGCAACATCCTGACTGCATGCTGATCTCACTGTTTGCTAGATTCCATACTAATCCCTGCTTTATGTTTTTTTTTTCTTTTTTTTTTTTATAACGGTGTGTTTTTGTGTGCATGCACAATTTTCTTTTTTTTTTTACCTTACCTGAGGTCACATTACTCTTCTGCTGCACTCGGCCTACCCAGTATGTTGGCACTTTATTTTATTTTTAACCCTTTGAGTGTTCAAGATACAAAGTTGGGGGGAAAAAAAAAAACTTTTTGTCAGCAAGAAGCCAGGTGACTATGATGAGTGTTGTATACTTGATGTATCAAATTAATGTATATATTTATGTATAAATTAACAAATTTCCCACTTGTGGGACTAATAAAGGTTTATCTAATGTTATCTAATCAAAACATCAAACTGTATAGTTAATGTTATAGATTTAACAAGCTAATATGTCTATATGATAAATAATTTTTATATTGTCACATACAGAATAACCCATTTAAAGGTGCCATGTTTTACTTTGTTTCTTTAACAAGTAAACGTCTTTCTTAGAGGTGCTGCAAAGTATGTCTGTTAATGCTTCGGCTAAAATAACCCTCAGATAACGCATACCGCAAACTCTGTTTTACATCTCATTCCAGTGTCTATGTAAATTAACTACTGCCGAGCCACAGCGTGCCAGAGAACAGAGGAACACAAGGCTCTCAAGTGGCACAAGAGAAATGTGTTTGCCCTATCATCTGAAAATTGCAAGTCTGATTCCCGGGTGTTGCTACAGCCACCTGCAGTCAGGACCATTTTAGTGTTATCTCCCCGGGTGGAAGGGTGGTATACCCATACTCCTACGTCAATTCTAGCTAATTATGGGCCTCTGTGAGCTCATGCAAGAAAATGAAAAAGTTAAAAAAGAAATGATTAGCACGATTATATGTTTTGGAGGAAGCACATGTTAGCCTGAGCCTTCCCAGCATTGGTAGTTATCGCTGATGGGGGAGTGAAACAAAAACCTGGATTTTTTTTCCCCTGGAGATGTCATCATATAAACCTAGCGAGTGAGAGCTTCTGTGTAGTGGTGGACTCAGAACCTATTAACAATTAACAGTTAGCGCAGATGGTGCACTAGTTAGTGATTCCTCCTGTATTTTGTGGCATTTGTAGCATTAGCATTAGCTTAGTCAGTGCTTGTTGCAAGTGAGATGATGCTATGAAATATGCTGTGCTTTACACATCAAAAAATGAGGTGCAGGTTACTAATACTGACATTTCAAACTTTTTAATTAATAGCTAGCTAACTGTTTTGTATTGAATCCCAAATAGCTTAAAATGGAAAGCTAGTGGGGTATGTAGGGTGTATTATCCCTTGTTCCACACACCAATCAGTGACCTTGAGCAGGCTTTAAAAAGGGATTTGGGATTCAGCAAAATCATAAAAAAAAAAGCATGTTGTCAGCTAGTTGGCTTTATAACACACATTATCTGTGAAACAAGACAGACTTAGAAGCAATATCACTAGGGAGATAAAGTTTTGTTTTAGGGTGACGTGTTTTCTTGATGAAAGTGCTTCCATGACCAGTTTTGAAAGAGGATTTTACACTGGCATCCAGGAAGTAACGTCCCTTTTTCCTTCCAGACGTGGTCAGCACCATGGCAGACAGATGTCAGGGTGTAAAGACCCGAATGAAACATTAGATTAAACTGTATGACTGTATTTTTTATAAACTGACCAAGTCATTTATGTACAGGCAGTTGCAAAAAGGTAAGTTCTTACCCTCCAAGATGACCTCTTTCCCTGTCTTTTTCAGAGCTTGTACAGCTTCATCATGAGTAGCTTCTCGCAGGTCGCATCCATTGACAGATAAAATGGCATCACCGACATACAGAGCCTCAGTCTGATCTGCTGCAAGTCCTTTGAAGATCTTTGAAATCAGGATGGGCATCTTATTCTCTTTCCCACCTGAAAAATAAGCAAATTAGAACAATTATATTTCAAAAGATGAAATATTTTATGTTTGTTAATTCTATTACAATTCTATTAAAATATAAATTAATTAACGTAAGTTTACATTAAATTTACAGTTAACAGCATTTTTTTGCTAGCATAACATATACAGTATATATATTTATACATTCATAAAAGTATTAACTTAAAGCAAGCTTTAAGAGATAGTTCAAGTTTTTTCAAGTCCGCCTTAAATCAAATTTGAGGTGCGTATAAGGATTAAGTTAAGTTAAGCCTTTATTTGTCACATATACATTACAGCACAGTGAAATTCCTTCTTTGCATATCCCAGCGTAACTGGGGTCAGAGCGCAGGGTCAGCCATGATACAGTGACCCTGGAGCAGATAGGGTTAAGGGCCTTGCTCAAGGGCCCAGCAGTGACAACCTGGTGGAGCTGGGGATCGAACCGCCGATCTTCCGATCAGTAACCCAGTGCCTTAACCCTCTGAGCTACCACTGGCCATATTACAGTAGGTCTTGGTTGTTATACATTTTCCTACTCTGCACAGGGACTGTAAAGTTTGTCATCTGGAATGCAAGTACAATGTAATAAATCGGAGGCAAATTCCACAACCCTTATTCTGGTTAGCCGTATGTCTAGTTAAGAAAGAAAATAAAAGAGTTACATTTGTACTAAATACAACAGAACTTTGAAGAATCCTTATAAGAGTCTCAGCTAAGCTTTGAGATGCACTTTTGCATTGTACGATATTGCCTCCAATTACAGGTGACAAACTTCATGCTAAACTTTTTATCAACTCAGACCTATTGTATTGTATATATATTCACCTCAATTTTGACAGACTGTATGTCATTAGTATATAAAAATCATCAAATACAAAAATATTTGCAACAATAATTGTAATAATTATGTTAATAATTATGTTGTGAAAATATTTTTTACAATGATTCACATAATATGCATCAACTCACAACTCCAAATTTCTATAATAACTTTCTTACCCAACCCTGTAATGGCACTCATACCATGACTATCAATTTGTTGCCTTATGAATTGAAATGATAATGTATTGTGTGGAAGCCTCAGGTTTACACCCCTAGCGTATATGTCTGAACTCAGACTTCCACATTGTCTGCATGGAGATTGATTCCATTATTACATCTCACTTCACTTTGCCAGACTTCACTCACGAGACATTCTGCTCTTTCTCCTACTTAATTGATGTACAGGGTATCCCAAAAGTCTCTGTACATAGGGGAAATTAATTCTACATTCTTGTTTAGCAAGGATGGCATGATATTGTCTGGCAGTGTGTTTAAATAAACGTCAGAACTAAGGCTGGTCAAAGAAACAGGCCCAAATCCTGTATCATAGCATAATTTTGGTACACCTTGTAGTCATGACACACGAATCTGCTTCCACTAATTACCGAAAAAATTGTATTATATAAATATTTTGTTATATATTATTATATTATATTATAATATTTTGGTATTTTTGAAATATTTCATTAATGGTAGAAAGGGTCGTGTTACTAGACATTTGACCTTTATTTCCATAATTTAAAATGACTGACTAATACATGAATGATGTAGCACAGTTACACAACCATGTGCATGGGATATTATTATTACTTTTCTCTGTACATGCCTGTAATATTTTCTAATGAACTGTGTTGGTTCGAATGAAATTACAAAGTACAAATGAAAAAGTAATTTATATCACAACAACCATGACCAGGGTAACTCATTTACTGAAAATGATTGAATGAACAAATTCAGTAAATGTAGCACAAACACCCTCCGCACATCCTCTGTACTCCCATGGTAATAAACGTGTCCGTTCATTATCCTGAAAGCTTCATACCTGACTTCCTGCTCTGCCTAGTGTAAAAGGAAAAAACACGCCTGCTTGCACTACTTTTTATTGTTTCCTGTAGGATCCCATGAACGAAACGATTTCAGTGGAATTTAGGGCAGATTTAGATAGCCAGTAAACAGTAAAAGACTATTATAATATTTTCAGTTATAATGCACTCAGGTAAATCTTAGGCAAAGGTGAAAGTAGTTTTAAATTTGTACCAGTGATATGTGAACAAAAAGTGATGAGAATGAACCATGGAGGTAGTGGACAGTCCTATAACTGACTCCAAATATTCCACTTTAGAATAGCCTTAGGTAATAACTGAATAACTGAGGTTGAATGCCAAGTGGCCTATATTTTCTGTAAAATGGAAATATAGTGCACTATGTAGGGTGTAAAATCCCTTGTTCCACACATCAAGGAGTACCCTTCTTCAGGGGTTAGAGATGGATTTTGGATTCAGCCTTGTGTTAGAAGCTAGTCAGCTTTGTACCTCACGTTAGTCGTGAACAAAGCGGTGAGGTGAGTCATGAACCTATCAGTGTGTTGGCAGCAGCCTGCACTCACGTTAACTAAAAATAATTAAAGATTGAAATTAATGCTGCACAATTAATCAAAAAAAAATCTTAATAACAAGATGGAACTGATTTCCCCCAATTTTTTCCATAATTTAGCCATGTCCAATTCCTCCCCATCACTGGAGGGCTCCCACATTAAGACTCCGACTACCACTCAGTCAGGAGGGCCGAAGACTATCACCTGTTTCCTCCGAGCTACATGACACCAGCCGACGACATCTTTTCAAACTGCTTGCTCACGCAATGTTGGGGGCGGCGTAACACACTCAGAGGACAGCGCTATCCGCTCCTTCCATTTGCGCGGACGCACAGACGCCCCTGATTGGCTGTAGAGCCGTGATTAATGTGGGGGCACTAAGTACCTCTCAACACTCCCCGCTGAGAGAGCTTGGCCAATCAGCTCTTTCTAGACCTCTGGCTGCAAGAGGATACAGCATCACCCAGGAATTGAACTTGAGCGATCTCCGGATGATAGGGCGAGCAACTCGGAGGCCCGACAAAGTGTTGTTTAAGATAAAATGACGTCTTTCCTGCTGAAAGAGCTTCAGTGGCTGGTTTTGAATATAGGTTTTGTCAGGCAGCCACTCTCCCTCCTATCCGGAATCTTTTGTGATACGTTGTAGCAGACTGTACTGGCCTACTTTCACTCATGGTCTTAAATCCTCTATCTTGCGTGGTTTTCCAGGAGTTTAGGAGTTTGGCTAAAGGTAAGCATTACCAAGGTGAACGAAAGGAAAAAACAGTTGATTTACTTTCAGTAGACTTTATGAAGGAACAGTCCCATAAACTCTCCCTTTGACACTTTTGTGAATCCCACATCTTGTGATGCTGAGCGTGAGGAAAAAATAGGCTTTCACAAGCTCTAAGACTTTCAGGAGCACACAATAATGTCAGCTTGCTAACTAACAAAACAACTGCTGAGATACCTCCTTATTCTCAGGGCATTCCCTCAATATATCTAGTTAATTAGTTTTAACAACAGGAAAACAACCATACATATGAGATCAGCTTATACCCTACAGTATTTTCTAAATGAAACAATGATGTCTGTGGTTAGTCTAAGGAATTGCAGTGTGTGTTGGAAAGAATTTTAATCAGGTATCATTTGAGCTTTCTCTCATACAATATATCAAAATTATGACTAATTTAAAGAAGTAGTTTTCCCCAAATATTAGCAAGATGAGCATGGAATTCTTTAGCAATGAATTCAAATTTATCTTTGCATGTTGTAGTGGCGAGCACTGTGCCTTGCACCTCCATGGTTGAGGGTTTGATTCCCCCCTCAGATCTGTGTGTATGTAAACTTTGCATGTAAATCCTGTGCTTGGTGGGTTTCCTTCTGTACTACGGTTTCCTTCCACAGTCTCAAGATGTGCAGATTAGTTTAATTGGCGTTCCCAAATTGCCTGTAATGTGTGTGCCCTATGATGGATTTGCATCATGCCCATGGTGTACCCTGCCCAAAGTCTTTTGGGATAGGCTCCAGGCCCCCTGCCCCCTGTACAAGATAAGCGGTATAGAAGATGAATGAATGAATAAATAAATATGGTACAATTTTAAGAGAATGTTCATAGTACATATTTAAGCAGTCATGTGTCAGAAGTTAATTTATTTAGGTTAGTGTTTAAATGGTTTTGAACCAATGTTCTTTTCCAGCAATGTTTAGGGTGTAAAGAAAAAATCATATAAACACTAAAATACAGAACTGTGCAATTCTTTTCTTTGCATATCCCAGCATATTGGGAAGCTAAGGTCAGATCAAGGGTCAGAGGCTGAAGACAGAAAAGGTTAAGGGACTTGTTTGCAAGAGTCTTGTTCGATATCCACTGAGCCATCACTCCTCCAGCTACAGGAAGAATGTCTACCCAATTCGGTGAAAGAAAAGTGTTATGTATGATTGCTGTTAAGGTGGTTGATAGAATAAAACACAGCCTTGAAGGCAATTTCTTAAATAGTGTAGTTTACTTTTAACTGTCTGCCTGACTCCTTTTGTTCCTGTCAAGACTGTGGCAGACAGTTTCAGGTGATGTAATGAACAGAAAGATGTCATGATCCCAATTTTGTGGAAGATGTCTGCTTTCAGCAAATGCCTCCCTATTGCTGAAGAGGAAGTGAGTAAAAAACAATCTGAGGAAAATCACAGACGGTCCAAGAGTGCAAAAGCAGTGTTCTGGCAGAATGTGATATTGGCCCAGGAGACTGAAAAAGCCCTAAGATGAAGGGAAATGCATTCATTTAAGGTACAATCATGATTAAAAAATTTAGACTATAATGCGAAACAAGTGACTAATGAGTGATAATACTGCAAAGAAAAGGAACGGTAATTTACAAGCTGATGCTTTTCACCCACCATATTGTATAATTAATCTAAAAATTACCAAGGTAAAATCTGTTTGCACACCAGGTCTATATTTCGTTATGCAATAACCTAACGAAAAGCTAAATATTTATTTAAGTCATTTCACACCAGCTTGCTTTTTTCTGCATTTGGCACTTGATTTCTTGGCGCTAGGTAAGATGGCCAGAGCATAAGCTGATTCCACAATATTTCTCTACATACCTCCATAGCATTTTAACAAAGAGGGAGTTTTTTGGGAATCATTTCAGAATCCGGACAGGAAAATAATAATGTTGATAACAGCAGATTAAATCATGTTAACGCTCAGCCTCTGTCTCACCGGCAAGCTCCTAGCAAGGATTTACAAGGGTGAAAGAAAGGTTAGCTGCTAATGTCTTTATCTATGTCTATCAATGGCTGAGTTTAACTACAAAAGGGTTTCAGATATTTTCAATAAATATTCCATGTAATAAAATACATGTGTCTTGTTGAGTGTGTCTCAGCCGCAGAGTTCCAAAAAATACATTTTAAAAAGAAAACTGGACAGAAAATTGGACCATGTTAAATCAAATTTACAAATGATGGGGTTCCGGTAACGCCACCAAGAGGATGAGAGCCTAATTTTCGAGCTCCCCGATGGAGGGTTGCCTGCTACGGAGGCAACGAGGGACATGGTTTCACAAGGATTCTCTGTTACATTGATGAAGTCATCCACTAATATGTATGAGGAGCAAGTCGCGCTATTATCGACCGAGGCAAGGATCAGGAATCTGGAGCAGCAGAAGGTTGCACACAACCCAATAAAACTGCCCGCTCTCAATATAAAGAAAAACTCCAGAAGTTCAGGAAATGATCACCCACGAAAAGTCCACTTGAGTCAGAAATGCAGATAAGTTCTAGGTGACTTTTACAGAATTACTTAGTATTTTGATTGCTACCGACTTCTATTTAGTGTAAGTCCTACGGCTTATTATTTAAATAATTAAAGTAGTCAGACTTGTTAATTGGCAATGTTGTTATGGTGGCGGTTTGTTGTTTAAAATTGTTCTAGTTTGGTTCTTGTTTAATGTTTGTAGTTTGGGTACTGTTAATGTATAAGGTGAATACCAGTGGAAGCAAATTAAAATAATTTGTCTGGAATTCAAATGAAAGAAGATAGAAGAATATTCCTTGAAGAAAACGATAATGGAGAAGTTAACTCAGCTATAGAAAGGGATGCTTTAAAAGCAGTCATTAGGGGCAAAATTATATCCTTTAGTAAACTATGAAAAGAAATTAAAGCAATTAGGACTAACAAATCTCAATAACAAACTAAAAGATCTTGAGAGACAACACAGAAAGAAACAAAAATTAAACCTTATGTTTTAGATAAAAAAAAAAAAAAAAAAATATATATATATACTCTCAAGAAATTGAAAAAAAGATGATATTTACGAAACAGAAATTTTATGAATTAGACTTTAAATCAACTAGACTGTTGGCAAGGACGCTACAGAAACAAGAAACGGATAATACAATATATAAAATAAGGGAATTAAACTCTAAAAACATGCAATATAAACAAATTAAAATACAAAAAAAGTTTTTTTTTTTTAATATTACAAGTAACTGTATACACAACTGGTATAAGACTTTTCGACCTGAATTAATACCAAGTCTTCTTCGGGCTTTTAATACATCTTTACTGGAGGCCAAAATGCATCCATCATGGAGTGAGGCAGTCACCTCAGTTGTCCCAAAAGAGGGAAAAGATAAATTAGAATGCAATTCATACAGACTAATTTCGATCCTGAACATCGATTAGAATCTATATACAAGCATCATTGCTGGAAGACTAGAAAAGATTCTCCCACAATTAATACATACCAATCGGACTGGGTTTATCTCTCAAAGACAAACTCATGATAATATTAGATGATCTCTGCAGATATTAAGTCATATTCAACAAGACGGACTGGAAGCTCTTTTAATTAGTTTAGATGCGGAAAGGCTTTTGATTCCATAAGTATTTAAGTAAAACCAATAACTAATTTCCAGAATTAATAAATCTTCTAGAAAAATTTGGCAGATATGCAGGAAATAAATTAAATATACAAAAAATGAACTGACTTTGAATTATACACCTCCAAAATATATTAGAGATAAATTCCTACTTAACTGGCATCAGAATGTACTGAAATATTTGGGAATACACTTAACAAAAGAAATTTCAACGCTACCAGAGGCAAATCTTGACCCACTGTTAACAAAAATCAAAGATGATATTCATAGATGGAATGCCATCTCTTTCCTTTACCTCAGTCATAGAATTGACTCAATCAAGATGAACATCCTTCCACCGTATCTCTATCTGTTTCAAGTTCTCCCTGTAGAAATTCCCTTAAAACACTGGTCTGAATTAGATAAGATCATTTCCAGGTTTATTTGGCAAGGGGGAAAAAACAGAATTAAATTTAAAATTACAGCTTTCAAAAAAAGTATGGCATTACCCCATTTTAGGGAATGTTTAATTCACATATGTAATCCGGCATATAAAGTTAGATGGAAAGATATTGAACTCACAATAATGAATGATCCCCCAATTCAAGCAGTATTGGCACATAAAAACTTGGGAAGATTTATAAATATGGTGCAAACCTCATGGATTAAGGCCCACCTAAAAATCTTGAATACAATAAAAGAAGAGTATAACTTGCATTGTAAATTACAAATAATTCAATGGTGTGCTTATGACCCTAATTTTAAACCAACAGAATGGATTATAGATTCAAGTCATGGGTCTCAAAAGGAATAACAACATTCTACTCTCTCACGAAAATTTGATGATTTTTATAGATATCTCCAGCTATGCAATCACAAAAGTAAAACAGACTTTGACGACCCAATTGTAAAGATATTTATAGGTGCTTATCAAGGTGATTCCATTAAAGGTGTCATATCCAAATTTTATAAAATTCCTAGGATTAAAAAAATTACCCTACAGAATTTATTAAAGAAAAATGGGGGAAAGAGGGTAATTTTTATATCAAATGAGGAATGGCTTGATGTATGTAAATTCCCATGGAAACCTACTGTACCAATTTTACATATAGCGGGAATTTGGATAGAAATGCCTTATCAGATTCTTAATTACACCAAAACCGAAAGCACATATTGAGGGAGAGGACACCAAATGCTGAAAACAGTGTGGATTTCGGGAAGCCAATTACTGGCATATATTTTGGGAGTGCCCAGTGATAAAACTTTTCTGGGCAGACCTTCATAAAGAAGTGGAAAGCATACTTAACACTTCAATGTCCTTGCACTTTTCCACATTATTTTTAGGAAGTGTTGACTTCCCGATAGAATCCTCCAAGAGATACCTCTTTGGCATTTTAACAACTGCTGGTAAAAAAAAACACTTACAAGATGTTGGTTATTTCCTGAACAATACAAGAGTGGATGGATAATAGTAAACGATATTAACTTTATGGAAAAGATTACTTTTTCTTCGTCTACAAAAGAATGTGTTTAGAAAATTCTGGTCCAAGTGGGTCAAACATATAAAACCAGTACAGCCAGACTATGTGGAATTATAAAACAATTGATTTTGCTTTTCTGAATGGAAAATGACATCATAATTTCTATGGAATGCCTTTTTCTTGTCGGAAGCCAGCAGACTTTTTCAATAGTTTCCAAAGTAGACCAGGAACCATGACTTAATAATCATACGCTGTACAGAATAATGTTAGGTTTATATCTGACCTCCCCCGAATTGTACAAATGATTATTGTTATTTACAATTTTATTTGAATTTAATTTTATTTTGTTTATTTAGTTTTGTATTATGTTAAAAAAGAAAACTGATTGGCAGAGAACAATGTCATTACATTTGTTTGGAAATACTGCAATGTATTGTTGTTTAAACTCTCTCTCTTATCTTTTACACCGTTTGTTGATTTTACGGCAGCTGTTTACGGAAGTGTAGTCCAGTGCGGGCAATGCTTTGTGGGTAATGCAGTCCAATGTGCGTGAACGCGGAAATGTGAGATGAGCTAATATATAGAGCCTGAACCTGTTTTCTTTTATTAGTTTTTGGTTTGATTTAAATACGGAATCCACCGGAAGTTTGTAATATCGCCTGACAACGCAAAAAAATAAAAGAATGGACATGCATCGACTCGTTTGTCTTTCTCATCACTGCATGGGCATGAATTAACAGGCTGTTGCGCTGCTGCGAGAAACGACAAAATTAAGCGGGGAAACTAACACGGCGTTCTAGCAACAGACACTCAATCAGGAATTGGACCCAAAATCACATAAGATCTGGCGAACCCTAATTCAGGGCCACAGGGACCTGGAGCCTAACCCGTGAGGCGGGGTATACCCTGGACAGGGTGCCAATCCATCGCAGGGCACACAGACATATACACACTCACACACTCATTCACACACTATGGGCAATTTTGGGAACGCCAATTATCCTAACCTGCATATCTTTGGACTGTGGGAGGAAACCGGGGAACCAAGCAGGGGAGAACATGCAAACTCCATGCACACAGAGCCGGGAATCGAGCCTGGCCGGGAATCGAACCCGAATCCTGGAGGTGCAAGGCTACAGTGCTACCCACTACACCACCGTGCCGCCCACTGTTGTTTAAACTGCTACATCAAAATAAAAGAATTAACTAAAAACCTAATTGGTTTTATGTTAATGGTTTTAATGTTATGGCTGATCTTCGTATGTTCTGTAAGGTGAAAAATACAGCTCAGAATACGTAATTTCATTACACTGACCGCTGTCCTAGATCAGATGTCCTCTACCTCTTTGTGAATTACGCTGAACGCTCTGACAATAAGAATTATACTTGGCTCGATCCTTGCACTGGAGCATGCTCCAAAACACATATATCTTCTTTTGTACAGGAAGGTTATGCCTGCAGTATATCTTCAAAAGGAAGTGCCTCTAAATCATTTTCACTGAACACTGGGTAGCCATTGCAACTGGTCTCAAGGGTTTCTGAATATCAGACATCCATCTGGAGAAGCTAAAGGAAGCAAAGTAATGCCCTTGATCTTGCCCTATGAAACACTACATTACACATTTTACACACTCAAGCAACAAAGATACTTGAGAAAATGTGCTTAATGTTGAAAAAAATACTGTACATCGGATTACAATATATTCCATCATTTTGGTTCCTGTTAAGAGTTTAATATTTTAAACAAATAAATTAAGCTTTTACAGTTTAAAGCATCATAATTACATTGAGAGTGACACACTGTGGGTGAAATAGTGTGATTTAGTTAATGGTTTTGGTATACCTCAGACATAATGGTTACTTTAATAGGAGCACCTGTATACCTGCTTATTTTTGCAGGTCATTAAGCAGCCAGGCATGTGGCAGCAGGACAAGGTACAGTGGAACTTTGGATTATGGGCATAATTCGTTTCAGAGGCGGGCTCGTATTCCAAAACACTCGTAAATGAGAGCAAATTTTCGTATAAGAATAATGGAAACTCAAAGGATTCGTTCCACAGCCCAAAAAAATAAATACATGGAAATATTTAATGCAAAATTTTAAGTAAAAATAAAACAAATTAACCTGCACTTTACCTTTAAAAAAAAATTAAGACAGTCTCTAATTAGACTTTCTTTTGCTTTACACGTGCATACAAGTGTTATAAGAAACAGTATATGCGCGTTGTACACACGCACTTATAAACAAAAAATGTTTTACACGCACACACGTGTTGACAGTGTTATAATAAACAGTACATACGTGCAAAGATGCTGATTATACCAGAGACACGCGCTTAGAATCAGCAGGGGAGACGATTACCCACAATTCCGCAGCGCAAGAGAGAGAAAACCCTTTGGCTGAGTTGTGACCATGTGACGCTCAGCGTCAAAACAAGAAGCGCATGCGTGATACATGATACTCAGTACTCGTAAACCAAGACTTGCTCGTTTTTCAAGGCTAAATTTATTAAAAATCTTGGCTCGTCTTGTGGAACACTCGCAAACCACATAACTCGCAATCCAAGGTTCCAACTGTATATAAACATGCAGATAAAGAGCAAGAGCTTCACGTATCTCACACATCAAACAGCAGAAAAAGAAGAAGAAAAAGATTTTGTGACTTTGTGTGTGACATGGTTGTTGGTGCCAGATGGGCTAATTTGAGTATATAAGAAACTGCTGATCTTCTTGCACACACCACTCCAGAGATAGGTGTGTACAAAAAAAACAGTTCTGCCTTGAACAGGAAACCTCAGAGGGCAATAGTCAGCTGTCACAAAGGATGTAGTAACTCAAATAAGCAATCTTTACGACCATGGCGAGCAGAAAAGCATCTCAGCAATCAAGTAGATAGACTATAACAGCTGAAGACCATTTCAGAATCCCCATCTGTCATCCACTTCAAGGGTTCATGTGTTGTACATGCTAAGATACGTTTCTGTTCACCACGATTACCGGGTGCTTATTTGAGTTACTACAGACTTCCTACTACAGAATTATTTCCCTCCCAACAGTTAGTTTTTCAACAGTTTTCAGCTCCATCATTCACAGGATGTTTTCTATTGTTACTGTTATATGTTGAATTTTTGAAATATGAGAGTGAGTCAAAAATTATCCACACTACAGTTACATTAAAACTTCTGTTTTAATGTACTTCTGCACTTTCCATTTAAGGATACTGGTTCCCCAGTCACTGCTCTGCAGGTGTGAACACATTACATCAGTTCATTTGTAGCTGCGGTGTAAGCAACAATGGATGCTCCACTTGTGCTTTGCAAGAAAGAAGAGCAGCCTGCAGTGATTCGTTTTTTGTGGTCCGTGGGTGGATCTTGTGCTGAAACAACACACGGTAAAGCCAAATTGAAAGCGTTCGGATATCTGCAAACCCTGTGATGAGACATGGATTCATCACTACGAGCCTGAGAGTAAACAGCATGGTATGGAATGGAAACATTCTCAATCGCCGACCAAGAAAAAGTTCCACATCAGATGGAAAATTGATGCTTACAGTTTTCTGGGATTTTCAGGGGCCAGTATTGGAACATTCTGTTTGGTCCCATAAAACAGCCATACAAGAACAAAAATTCACTCCTAAATAAGTTTAGAAGACAGTGGTGCATTCATAGCTCACAGCTTAGCGTAAAACATTTTTAATGAGGAAATGCTAAAGCTTGCTGTCAAATGGACAAAGTGTATTCAAAAGCAAAGAGATTATGTTGACAATTATCTAATTGTCATTTTTAAATATTAATTAAAACAAATTATACAGCCCGAGTGCAAATCATTTTTCACTCACCCTTGTACATAAACCAAGCCGCTTGGCACCTCACGACCACGCCACATTTGTCACAGAAATCATGTTTTCTTCATTCTTATGTGAACATTAACTAAAGCTCTTGTGGAAGGTTTGGTAATATAATGTAAAGATGATATCACAAAAAATATTTCGACACAACATCTGGCTTTATCTGGGTAGCATTAATATAGTTGGAAGTTTGAAAATGTGCAACTGTCATCATATGTTTTAACCAGTGGCGGCTGCTCTAAGACTCTGCTTCCTTCTACTGTCAGAAGAATAAATGCTCATATATGCACTGTCGTATTTATATTGGTTTTAATAAAAGTGTGCTAGAACGCGTTCAACTTCATGACTAGCTCGTTCAGAATTAGATATTTATTGTAGATTGTTTGATGCGATTTTCTTGTCATACATTTCCGTGCAGCACAGCGCGTTAAACCCTCCTGAAGCCCAGCTTCACTGGAGCTCTGTGGGCAAGCACAGTGGAGCTTTTTTCACTGCAGAAAAGCTGAACGGTAATTGGATAAATGCACCAAAATCGTCGCTTTCAGAGAAACGAGCTGGAGGAGCTGTTTAAAGGGTGGAACCCCTTTTTTGATTGACAGCATGTCTACAGAGATTCGAGTTTAGTCCCATGCGGATTTGCAGGTGAAGTGGTACGAAAAAAAAAACATATTTTTAGCGTTTCTGACTTTGCTCCTTGTTTCAGCATTGTAAAGTTAGTTCGTTCATATAATTAAAGTAGCTCGTAGAAGGGGAAACGAGCCAGCTAGCAAGCTGTGCATAATGGCAGACGCAGACGGTGCTAATATTGTTGACCTGCTTTTGGCAAAACCATTTAGTAGTCTTCCTTACGAGGAGAGACTCAGAATTAAACGGCAGGGCAGACCAATGCCCAAGATTGATCTGGTGCAAAAATCAGGAAAAAATAACAGGTCTTTTCAGCTCTCCTGGTATGACAAGGTGAACTGGCTGACTGAAAGTCCTGTGACAAAGAAAATGTACTGTTGGCCATGCCTCTTGACAAAACCTTCTCAGGGAATGGGATGTGTTTGGTCAAACGTGGGTTTTGAGGATCTGGGTAACTTTGACAGGCCATACAAAAGGCATGAAAAGTGCAAAAAACGTAATGAATTTTATGATATAGGCCTAATATGAGCTTCCCCTGTTTCAAAGCTAGCAGCCGCCACTGGTTTTAACCCTTCTGACTGATCCACAATGATCTTAAACATAAACGAAAGCCTAAGTGCTTAAGAAATAAAGCACTTTTATTGTACTATAATCTTAGGTAAACCTTTTTGGTCATAACTACTGCCTCCTATTGAAGGTCTTTGACCTTCAAGGACTGCTTCAACCTTCTATGTGGTTTGTCATTGCCCTAAATACCATTGGCTTAATACCAAAACTGATGGAGGTTTGGAACTGTGCCACTGCCATTCTACCAATCATTAATTCGCCTCTGTGAAAACCAGTGTGCTAAGAAATCATGCTACTTTCAACATACTGTGACCTTACATGATCTATTTATGCTAAAATTTTGCCTTAATTCATCTACAAATATGTTCCTGATTTATGGTATATGTACCATATCATCCTAGTGTATTCTATGCTGTCGAGTGTAATATCTTAAAAATTTGCTATAAACAAGGATTATCTCCATCCATTAATGGAAATATGAACAGTCTTTTGTATTTTTGTACTAGTGATATTCTTCTGCACTGCTGCATAACTTTTTTATAATGTACTCGGACCTTAAAGGAGAAGAACAGGGACATACTAGTAATTTATATATGTAATATGAAGAAAGGTTGACATTTAACCTGCTGATGAAGAGCAGAGGTAAATTCTTAGCTTATTTTCTTCATTTGGTCTTAAGGAAAATTACATGACATGCATGAAATGGCAGATTAAGAATCTGTCATTGAGAGAAAAGCACGAGGCAGAGCTGGATTAAAAGAGTCATGGTTTGCCCAAATATCTGAGTCAGTTACGTAACTTTTTATTCTGCTAAGTTACTCCCTGGTGAGGTCTGCAAAAAGGCAGCGAAAAAAAGCAATGAACATCTAATAAGCCTCTGCCTGGTTAGCACTGGAAAACACACCATAATTTAACAACACATAAAGAAAGTGCAACCCAGAATCACTGAGCGCTGGCAAAGGTAGGCCTTTTACAACCCAATGGAAATACTTGTGAGTGGAAAATAAAGATCATAGAAATCTTTCTTGGTCACACTTGGGGTTTCCATAAGAAAAATAACAGCAGATCTACTTACATTTGGCACTACAGTAAATATAAAAATACAGCTGCACTTTGGACTCAATGCAAGGTCATTTCTCCCTCTCTCTCTTTCTCTCTCTCTCTCACTCTCTCTATACCTAAAATAAATAGCACCAATCCAACCACTCCTCCTTGGTCTCGTCTCATTGCTTTCATTTCCAGCCAGTGACAACGCTGAGCATTATGGGTAATTCTCATGTCAGCTGTTGGCATTGGGGTGCAACTCCCATCCCCCTTGTACACACTGTGCCTCAACCCTCACTGTGACCTCCTCAATTACTGACACAAACGACTGCTCTCAGAGGACAGGCCACTTCATTAATAACTGATAAGATCTGAACTTAATATAGTGGACAGTCTGACTCATAGTGTTTATGTAAGACCGGACAACAACTAACAAAACTGAACAATTCTTCAAGTACTTGGAGTTACTCTTTCTTTTTTCAGACGTGACTGAAACAGCTGCAATCCTGAGACCTACTCAAGGCGCTGCATTAAATATAGACATACAACTCCTACGTGCCGGTGGGTGTATGAGGGGAGACACACATATATAATTCCTAAGTGTGTGTGAGGGGAGGGATTATGTTATCAGTCTATGCAGTCTGCTCATTCATGCACAGAGCGTACAAGTATGTGGGTTGAGAAAGAAACCAATTTTATAGCCAGGACTACAACAAGCTGGACTACATAGCTGCTCTAATATGCCAATAACTCAGCCATTAAACTACCCGCTTAAAGATGTTATCAATAAATCTACTGAATGAGGCTGTTCCCATTGTGGGTGTAAAAGAGCGAGCTCTTAATGCTTGCTGATTCTCAAACATCTATGAGTACAGACAGAACTGAATGACTTTTGTGATCTTTACTTAAAATCAAGAGGACTTGAGAGAGTGCTGATTTGGACATCTGGGTAATTCTGCAGTAGGAATCAGTGTGCATAAGTAGTTTTTGTCATTCCATTATAAGAATGACAATCTAACAAAAGCTATTATGATTCTGTTACGGCTCGTTTCATACGTTTTAACTAGTGTTAAGCTTTATTCGACCTTCTTCATTAACATAAGTCAGTCTAATCAGCTCTCTAATCTAGTGTCCACAGTGATTAGGTTAAAAACATGCAGATAACAAACATACAGAAGGAAAATAATATTGATTTGTATAGATTGTAACTTTTTTCAGCACTTTATATGTCAATTACTGTAGCTGGAAAAAAAAAAGTAATGTATGTGCATAAACTTTTATGCTCTTCTGTTTGATTGAAATTAAGTAGGTTTTGATTGTAGGAGTTAAATAAGTGTGACTTATCTGCTACCTTTAATGCTGATGCCGAGTCCTCCCACGTCCTGCTTGGTAACTCGCACGGTTCTCTTCACGTTGCTGATGGAGTCCGGGACAGCAGGAGAGCTCAGGTTGCCCGGCTCTCCATTCACAGTGCCACCGGTGGCCGGCGCGCTTTTAGCCGCCTCAGCGCTCACATCCCCCGGGCTCAGAGTGAGCGTGTCCCCGCTGAGTGTCGCTAACACCCGGCTCCAGCGCTCCGCGGCCAGGCGAACCTCGAGCAGTCCGCTTTTCGGAGCCTTCGCTGCGGCCGCCATGTTCCACACATTCCTGGAATACCGGCCTGCCAGAGTCCCGTAAAGAGATAGGGGTGGAGAGAGAGAGAGAGAGAGAGAGCAGGAACAAACAACCCCCACTCCACCTCCTCCAACTGCTCCTCTCTCTCTCTCTCTCTCTCTCTCACACACACACACACACACACTTTCCCCTCGTTTGAGTTCGGATTAACTGGCTGTAACTGAGTGGAACTTTCTTTCTTTCATTCTTTCTGTATTTATTCCTTTCTTTCTGGATCTGTGACTGATACCTGTTGATCTTCTAGTGTTATATAACTCACCGAGCCCTACTGGTGACATTGGGGGGGACTTACTAAAGTGTGGGAACGAGATACTATATTGTGGCCACGACTTAATAAGGAGTGGGAACAAGATAGTATATTGTGGCCACGACTTGTTAAGGTGAGCGAATGAAATACTATTTAGTGGCCATGACCTACTTAGGTGTGGAAACGAGATACTATGTTGTAGTCCTGACTTAGAAATGTGTGGGAATGAAATAGTATGTCGTGATGTGACCGCTACTTACTTAGGTGTAGGAATGAGAAAGTACAGTATACTGTGGCCACAACCTTATAAGGTATGGGATGAAGATACAATGTTGTGGCAATAACTTACGATACGGTAGGTAAGATATGGGAACGAGATCATACGCTGTGACCACAACTTACTAAAGTGTATCTTACTATAGGCTATATATATACTTAAGACTTAAAAATGTGTGGTAATGAGATTGTTCATGTTCCAGATGTGACTGGATGATTGTTTTATTTGGAGGTATGCTGTGTGTCAGTGAGTACAGTACATTAAGGTAATCATCCATCTATACTAACATTTATAACTGTTTATATGCTAGCAGTTATAAGCTAAATTAATTAAAATTTGTCTATATTCCCCCCCCCCCCCCCCCAGTGGTTTAGTATTATTATTTTCATCCATCATACCCTCATGTTTGAGGTACTATTTATTATTATTTCACATCTTACAAGCTTATTACGAGTAAAGCCATTTCATTTAGAATCTAAATAAATGTGTATAAATAAATAAAACTGCCATTTTATTTATCAGTGTCTATTCAGACAACCATTGTTAAAAATCACTTAAAATAGCTGTGATGAATATCAGCCTTGTGTAATTTACTAGCTTATGTGTAAACATGTAATTGATACCAATCAATAATTATTAGCCATCATGAGCAAAAACATGAAACTTTACAACATTGTTCAAAAACTTTAAAAACTTTGGGGGAATATTGTAGCTAACTGTAGTACATTATGGTTGGGCTTCATAAAGTTGTGTTTAAAAACTTTAAGCGGCTTCATTGCTCAGTTTTAAGGTCTTTTTTGGTCTTTGTCGTCCCCTAATGGACAGTGGTATAGTGACAGAGACGGATCAATCATGTATGAAACGCATGGGTTATTTTTAACCCAACTTAACAACTATTTGCCGTGCAAATTTTGCACATTATATTCAGTGGCGGCTGGTCAATAAGGGGCGCAGGGGCGCCGCCACCTTGAAGTTAGGCAAAGAAAAATGCTACTTTATTTAACATAATTATTATTTATTTTAAGAATGAAATAAAGTCATTTAGTCACAACATTCCGCTCTGTATTTCTTAATATAATTTATTTACAAAAAAAAAATCCAAACTGTATTACGTTCATTTGTGTTCATGTACGCGGGGCGCCGGACAAACGAGTGTCTATTTAGGCACGTACATTTTTGAAAAGCATGTGATTTAAGGCTGAGCTCTAATTAGATTTTTTACAAATCATCCTTGGAGCGCAGCACTGTGCGCCTTGAACCCTCCCACTTTTGTTCTTAGCGAATCAATATTGTTTTTGTATATTTGGGCTCATGTGATTGGACCATTCTCAACAAGTCTATTGAATAGTGATTGACGTGGAAGCCAGCTTCAGGGGGAAATTTTGTAATTTCTTTGTTAAAATAATCCTTCACAAGGCGGTCGAAAGAAAAAAAAGTTAAAGATCTTGGACCAGATCGACCTCTTTTTCTAAATAAGCAGCGGTCAAGTGAAACTCGGTGCTTTTTCAGCACTTCTTATTTCTATTTACTGGCGATTATTAAAATTTTGTTTGCGACCCAAATTTTGCACCAGCCGCCACTGATTACATTGTACTAGTATTGTGAAATGTGACTCCCCAGTTACTGCTGTGCAGGTGTGAATGTACTACATCAGTTCATTTGTAACTGCGGTGGGAGCAACAATGGATGCCGCATTAGTGATTTGCTCAGGAAATAAACAGCATGCAGTGGTTTATTTTTGTGGTCTGAATGCTGATAATTAAGGGTCAGTATTGGAACATTATCACAAGTTAATAAGCTATTTATTTATTAAAGAGCTGAAACCTAAAATTCTGATTAAATGCACAGGACTGCTATCCAAGTGCGTTGCATTGACAAGGCGCTGCCGCACACTTCTGCGCACACTGTTGACACTTCTCCATAACTTCTTTTTGAGGTTATTAAAGCATCCTCCCTGTAGTTCTGATCTTGCTCTATCTACAGTGCATCCGGAAAGTATTCACAGAACATCACTTGTTTCACATTTTGTTACTGTATGTCACAGCCTTATTCTAAAATGGATTAAAAAAAAATCCCTCGGAATTCTGCACACAACTCTGCAGCAATCCGCCAATCAGGCCTATATGGCAAAGTGGCCAGAGATTTTTATCAGACCTGAGAATTTTGTTTCTTATGGTCTAAGAGTCCTTCAGGTGCCTTTATTCAAACTCCAGGCGGGTGTGCCATGTGCCTTTTACTAAGGAGTGGCTTCCATCTGGCCACTCTACCATATAGACCTGATTGGTGGATTGCTGCAGAGATGGTTGTCCTTCTGAAAGTCCTCTCCACAGAGGACCTCTGGAGCTCTGACAGAGTGACCATCGGGTTCTTGATCACCTCCCTGACTAGGGCCCTTCAAAAGCTGCAGAAACATCTCAAGGATGATCAGGGGAAACAGGATGCGCCTGAGCTCTATCTTGAGCTCCATGGCAAAGGCTGTGAATACTTATGTACATGTGCTTTCTCACTTTTTTTACTTTTAATAAATTTGCAAAAATCTCAAGTAAACTTTTTTCATGTTGTCATTATGGGGTGTTGTGTGTAGAATTCTGAGGAAAAAAATGAATTTACTTCATTTTAATATAAGGTTGTGACAACAAAGTGTGGAAAAAGTGATGCGCTGTGAATACTTTCCGGATGCACTGTAACTTTCACCTGTTTGGACGAAGATTGACTGCTGATGAAGAAATGAAGGCAGAAGTGCATTTGTGGCTTGCAACTCAGCCTTAATGAGAAATTACGAATGTTTGTTGACAAATGAACAGGGTTTATTCAAAAGCAAATATATTATATTGAAAAATGATGTATTTGTCTTTTCTAAATGTTAATTAAAATAAATTTTAGAGCCAGAGCGCAAATAATTTTTGACTTACCCTCGTGCATTATATAGTCTTAATAACCATAACCATATGAAATTATGAAATTGCTTTTATAACTCATTTACTTACATCGCGGAGGATTAATTTTCTCCACAAGAAGGAGCTATTAGCACACAAGCAGCTTTTTATCTCATCACATCATCATTTGATTTAGCTTTATTCTCAAATTCAAATTTTTATTTGTCACATACACAGTCATACAGTACACAGTACGATATGCAGTGAAATGCTTGTACGACCGCCAGTGACCTTAAAAAGAAAATAAAAACTATATATAAGGAATAAATATTATTTAAAAAAAGAAATACGAAAGAAAATAAAACTTTAACTCAACACTTAGTTTAAGAAATTACTAGGAATTTACTATTAGTTGAAAATAATGTACAGTCCTTGATATGTTATAAACTCTCATATGCCTGCATCAAGCGGTGGTCTTTCACATTACATTTGTTTAATTTGACATTTCAGCATTTTACCTGACAAATGACATTCACAACATAATCACTCCAAAGGAAATCTGCACTCCCACACAATGTAGGTCTATTTGCATAGAGGGTGAGGACACACTTTGATTTGATCATATTTTTTTGTATGCATTGGTTTTATCCTATTAGGAATTTAAGAAAAAAATTAACACCCTTATATTTGTCAGTGTGAAGAATACAGTACAGTTCTCTCCATAGCTGCCCGCAGTTATGACTTGAATTCAGTAGCTTTTCTAAAATGATTAAAACATTAGTCAAACTGCTTTTACTAAAGATGTCTTAACTTCCATTCACCCAAATGTTCTGATTTGAATTGTCTTAAAATAGGGATTTAACTTAAGTGGGTGTCCATAGTCATCATCAAAAATCGAGTACAACCTAAGACAGCTTTACAAACTATCAAAGCATGAATTAGTTGTAGCTGGGTCTAAACTTAAAGGTAACATGGCACCATTTTTTTTCATTGAGTAATAATTAGTTTTTTGTTTTTTTACTGCCTTATGTAGAGATTTTGATTGTATGGGGAACAGTATTTTACATATCAGAATGTTGCATAATTAACATGTATAATTAACATATTTTGTTCATGTTATTATGTTAATGAATATTTTCTGATCATGCTGAATGTTTTGCCAATTACTAGAACATCAAGAAGTTATGATTAGGTATGGTAATATTAGTTATGATCATTTATATTCTTATAATAAGAAAAGAAAATCTCACTTTTTGTAAAAAAATGTTTATCCAAATGGCTGCCTTATGTACATTCCTTAAACATTCAATGTTATGTTAATTTATAATAGTAATAATAATGTCAAGGGTAATGCATGGAGTTAACATTGTCACAGCCTTCAGTTCCCAGAATGTACCTCAGTCACGTTATTCTAATTGGCCTCATCTGAACCTTGTTTAGTTTTGTCTATATATATAACCTAAGTTTCAGTTATTTGGCTGTCTTGCAACTGTATATTTCCTGCTCGGCATCCAGTGGTTTCCTGTTCTGTTTGTTGCCGGTCTTGTTAATGTTGATCTCCTCTTCTGATTACTGTTTTCTTTGCTGTTTGGTGTTTTGTTCCTGTTCCTGTTTAGTTTTTTTTATATTTGTCATTAAAGTCTTCACATCTGCTTATATGCCATGCCTACAGCCCAACTACTTAACATAATAATAATAATAATAATAATAATAATAATAAAAACATTTAGGTTTTCTTATCTATTTAAATTAGTTGTAACTTAAAATAGAGTTTGACTTGTCAAAACATTTCTGGAATAATTTTGTCTCACCTAAATAATGATTAGAAAAGAAACAGTTCCACAAACCTTGGTTTTAATAAATAGGACTTTCAAAGTATTATTATTAGCTTCTCCAATATTCCAATAGAATGTCCCATGTTCTTAACAGAAAAATATTTAAATACTATTAATAGTAATTATTTAGGTGAGACAAACTTATTACAGAAATGTTTTGATGAGTTGAAGTTACAACTATTTATAACAAAACTATATGAACAGAGATGAAAAACTAAATATTGCTATCATTATTATTGATTTCATTATGTGACAAAAACAAGTGATGCTATTGGTTAATTGTCACAACGCTCGATCTGGTAGTACTCTGCTCAAAACGTGAACGTTGTAAGCGTTAAAATAGCTTGAGCTAAAATGAAACCTTTGTTACAGACAATTGTGCATGTCAGAAAAATTTGCCAAAATGAGGTTAAGTCCAAATAGAAGTCAGGAATTAACACGAAAAATTAACATTGCTTTTATGAAAAATAGGGTGCTATGCCATGCCTCATCTATTTGATATCTTGATTTCATTACATTGCGGTCATAGTTATCACTTTTTACGGACAACAAAGGTGCTTGCTAATAGTGAAAGCTAATGAAGTTGTATTGAGGATACATGAAAAACAAAGAAATCTAAATCCTTACATGGAATATTGGGAAGGTGTTCTCAACACTAAGTTAAAGATATATAACATGATGTACTGTAAATACCACATGCCTATGTATTCCCTCACTCTCCACGAGAAACTGGCAGAGGTGGTGGTACGGGTCTCCTGTTGTCTAAGAGATGGTCCTTCTCGCCTATCCGCCTATCCTCAGTTTTTCCACACTTGAATTTCATTCAGTTAAGGTATTTACCGCCCTCCTGGGTCTCTGGGAAACTTTCTAGATGAAATGGACATGCTTCTTAGTCTTTCTCCTTTTGCTAACACTCCTCTCACTGTTCTATGAGATTTCAACCTTCCATCTGACGAACTCCAATCCTCTTTCCTTCTCCCTCTCCTTAACTCCTTCTCTTTAACTCTAAACAGCTGGCATTCAAGGCATGGAATTCTCTCAACCTCGTTTTTGCCTTTCCCCAGTCACAGATATCACTACTATTCCTCTTCATAAATCTGATCATTACCTGGTATCCTTCACCATAACCCTCCCTATTCTATGTAAACCTCACTACCAAAATGTCTCTTTTACCCGCAGAAACCTTCACTCTGTATTCCCTTCCTCTGTGTCTTCATGCACCCTATCATCCCTCCCAGACCCAGACTCCTTCTCCTCTCTACCACTAAAGACTGCGACTGAAACTTTCCTCTCCTCTCTCTTCTTATCCATAGATCTCCTTTGTCCGCTGTCATCTTAACCAAGGAAGACGACTTGTCCTGCTCCTTGGCTATCTGATGTACTACGCAACAACAGGAGAGAATTAAGAACTGCAGAGAGAAGATCCTCGTCTCTTACCAGACTCTTCTCTTCAAATTCTCATGTGATGTGACTTCTTCCAAAACTACCTTGTACAGAGAAAAGCTGGAAGCCTTTGCACATGATCCTGGCAAACTCCATAACATGTCCTCACTTCTCAACCCACCGACTCCTCCTGCCCCTTCCTCTCTGACTGCTGACGATTTTGACTCATTCTACGATGGGAAAATTGCAGCAATCCGCCAGTCCTTCGTTCCCAACCAAACTCCTACAGCAGAACCTCAGGACCTTTCTTTCCCTCCCTTAGCAGAATTCTCCAACCTGTCATCTGATGAGATTCAGCAGATCATCTCGTCATCTAACCCCATCACCTGTTCATTAGACCTAATCCCTTCCACAATGCTTCAGGCCACCTCACGAGACCTCCTTCCCTTTACCACAACCATCATCAACCATTCCATATCATCTGGTCATGTTCCTGCTGCTTTTAAGAAGGCAAGGGTTATTCCCATCCTCAAGAAACCCTGCCTGGACCCATCAGAAGTTAACAACTATCACCCAGTATCACTTCTCTCTATTATTTCCAAAATTCTTGAAAGGACTTTTTATAACCAAATGTCTCTTTATCTCTCACAGAACAACCTTAATGATCCCAACCAATCTGGATTCAAAGTGACACATTCCAGAGAGACTGCCCCTCTGTCAGTCACTGAGAATCTCTATGTTGCTAGATCTGATTAACTGTCATCTGTCCTTATCCTCCTGGACCTGTCAGCTGCATTTGACACGGTGAACCACAAGATTCTATTATCTATTCTTACTAGCCTTGGAATTTGTGGAACAGCGTGGCAATGGTTTGCTTCTTACCTAGAAGATAACATGGAGGGGATATACATCTGCCCTATGTAGACTCTCTACTGGTGTCCCGCAGGGCTCAGTACTTTGTCCTCTTCTGTTCTCCCTCTTGGTAAGGTCATAACATCGCACGGATTTTCATACCATTGTTATGCAGATGACCCAACTTACTTTCTCCTTTCCTCCCTCTGACACTCAGGTTTCCACCCAGATCTTAGCATGTCTGGCAGACATCTCATCCTGGATGGCAGCTCATTAGCTGAAGCTCAATCTGTGTAAAACCGAACTGTTGTTCATCCCTTGTGACTCATCCCCAGGTCAAGACCTTGTGATATTACTAGACAACAACCAAATCACTCTTTCAGCCACCACCTGCAATCTTGGGGTAACCATGGACAATCATTTTTTCATTTTCCCCACACATCGCTAACCTAACTCAATCTTGTAGATTTCTTCTTCACAATATCAGACGAATCCGCCCATTTCTTTCTTTACAGGCTACTCAGGTGCTTGTGCAGTCCCTTGATATTTCAAGACTGGACTACTGCCACTTACTCCTGGCAGGCCTGCCTCTGTCCACGATTCGTCCTCGGCAACTAACCGTCCCAAGTTTTCCCACACCACCCCACTCCTCCGCTCCCTGCACTGACTTTCTGTAGCTGCCCGCATCAAATTCCAAATGCTGATGCTTGCCTATAAAGCTAAAAATGGCCCAGTACCCACTTACCTCTCTGCTTTAATCACACCAAGCACTGCACCAAGTTCCCTCCGATCCTCCAGCACTGCTCGCCTCATCCCACCATCTCTTAGGGATCAAGGGCGGCATTCATCCAGACTCTTTTCTGTTCTGGCACCTAGGTGGTGGAACGAACTTCCTATAGATGTCCATACAGCAGAGACTTTGACTATCTTTAAACAACGACTCAAGACGTATCTGTTTCTGCAGTACTTGGACTAATCACAACTCCAAAAAAAAAAAAAAAAAACCTCTTCTCAGTTGTGTTTGACTAATGGCCTAATGGCACTAAGTTAATAACCTAGTTAACCCAGTGTAAGTATGTATCTAGTGATATAAACTTAAAAGCACTTTTTGTAAGTCGCTCTGGATAAGAGCGTCTGCCAAATGGCTAAAAGTAAATGTAAATATAAATATGTCAACTATTATAGTTTTGGAGAAATCAAAGAACATAATTCTCAAAGCAGGTAGCACCATGAGAAATATGTTCTTTGATTTCTTCAGTGCCTTCAACACAATTTAACCTACACTGCTACAAAAGAAGCTGGAGAAGATGCATATCGACTTCTCCACAACCTCCTGGATCACCAACTGGACAGACCACAGTTTGCAGGAATGTATGTCAGAAAAAGTGATCAGCAGTGCCGGAGCACCTCTATCCTTTCCTTTTTACATTTGACACTTCAGACTTCCAGTACAACTCAGAAACCTGTCACTTGCAAAAGTTCTCGAATGATTTTGCAGTTGTGGAATGCGTTAATAGTAATAATAATTACAGAGACCTAGTGGACAGCTTTGTGAATTGGTGTGAGAAGAACCATCTCATCCTGAATGTGACTAAGACCAAGGAGGTGAATCTCAGGAGGACCAAGTCTACCCCAAGCATAGTCCACATTCTGGGCAAGGAGGTGGAGAACTACAGATATCTTGGAATTCACATTGAATTTTCTTGGAAATGCAACACAGATTCTGTCTACAGAAAAGGACAGAGCAGTCTCTACTTCTTGAGAAAACTCAGGTCCTTTAATTTCTGCAGCAAAATGTTGCAAATCTTTTACCAGTATGTTGTGGCAAGTGCAATATTCTTTGCTTCCATCTGCTGGGGCAGTAGCATCAGAATCAGTGACTCTAAAAAATCAATAAACTCATCAGGAAGGCTAGCTCAACACTGGCCATTCCCTTGGAATGTTTGGAGCTGATTGTGGTGGAAAAGATGTTAAACAAACTGTTAACCATCATGGAGAACACTTCACATCCCCTCCACAACATACTGGCTAAACAGCAGAGCACTTTTAGTAAGACAATGCTTTAGCTCCGCTGTGACAAAGAACGGTACAGGAAGTCTTTTCTGCCAACTGCAATTAGACTTTACAATAACTCTGTGTCAGGAGAGGGATATCCTTCTCTAACATCACAATAAATATGTTCATATACATATTGTTCTAATGGCACTATGGTAACATCCTTCATTCTTTACCCATTCCTATCATAATCCTTTTTTATTAGTATTTGTATATTGCATACTTGCTGGTTCATTCTTTACTACTTGCTGGGGCACCTTGGGCACTTTATGTACATTTTCATTCCCACCTGCACTGTAAAAAAAAATAAAAACAAAAAAACAGGCCTTCTCAACATAAAAAAGTTTAGTAACAAGTTGCACAGCTTTTTTAAGTTTTAATTTTTTTTTGGCCAAACTAAATATTTTACATTGCTGTTTAGTTGACACATTGTGTACAGAGTTCAAAATATTAAGTTAACTCAACTAGTAACACAAATATTCAAGTTAGCACAAGTAGTATTGTTTGTGAGCTCAATTAATAAAATTTCTTTAGGGTTAGCTTAGTCCAGCTTTTCATCTATTCAAAAAGGTATATTGTCTCCCATAGATGCAGTATGTTAAAGTGATTGTTTTTCTATAAAAACAGGTTGGTCAAAAAAAACTCAGACAATTATAACACACAAACATTGCTTTAAAAAATGTTTTAAATGTATTAAAAAATATTTTAAATGTATAAAAAATGTATTTGACTAAAACCAGTCAAAGTTAAAACAGTAAACTGCATAAAACAGTAGAATACAGTTCGATTTTGCTTAAAATGTCAATAAAATACCTAGAGACCATCATAACCATTTTATAAATTTAGCAAAGATTTGACTTTTTAAGTCAACTTTTTCCAATGCATCAGACACAAATAAAGAGTCTCTATGGCAACAAGAGTTTGTTTCTCAACATGTGAGTCCAGTCGTTTTGGAATTCAATGTTAAGAGCACAGACCAGACCATCACTCCTAAAGTTGCTGCATTGTTGTGTCAAAACACTGTTTCTGGAAGTCTAATGATGTTTTAAAGCAATGCATTGTTTTATATTAAAAAGGGTTTTATATTTTTTAAGGGTTTTACTTTGCTATTCTCAGGAGTAACTACATGTTTTGAAGTGACCCGGTATTTACCCAATTCGGTTTTCATGCAGATAAGTGAACCGATAGAACACTTGTAGATGAGCACTAGCTACTGTGAAGCCAAACTAACACGGGCATTTTTATATTCCTTAAAGTGCTCCTATTATGCCATTTTAAGGTTGCTAATATTGCTTAATGAGTCTCTTAAAACAGGTTTACATGTATGCAAGATCGAAAAACACTTTAGTTTTCTTTAAAAATAGATTTAATTTTAATTTCATTTCTAAATGATTCACAAACGATTTGTGTGAAGCAGTTCAAAGATTCTGTCTGTCTAAACAGATTCTGGTCAGATTGCACGGTGATTTATGACTGGTCTACCGCTACAGCGTGTGTCGGAAAACAAAAAACGCCCATTACCATAACTGAACGACGGCTCTGGAGACCCGTCAATACATAGAAAAGATGGCGTCGGTTTTACCGTGTAACGACCAGCTAATTTTATATTAACTGTGGCTACAAAAATTGAGAGGTCTTTTATCTTTGTGTTGGTGTTGCGTTAAAGGCCGGTGAGCTAAAGTAGATAAAGCAAACGTGTATTATACAAAATAAATAAAAGTTAACAAAAAAGGTGCACCACAACCAAACAAAGATATAAACAATATTTACAAACTACATATAATATACGGTATGTGTATGGTTCGTTCTCATGGGGGTTAATGAAGTCCGAGAGGCCGATGACGGAGGGTAAGAAGTCCGGGGAATATGTCCAGTGAAAGATAATCGGATTTAAAAATCTTAGAAAGAAAATGATCTATTTTCTTATCTCCTCCAAACAAATAACGGCAGCGCTGTTCCTCCATTATCCCATTACAAGAGTAGGGTAATGTTAATTGTAAGGTGGCGGGCAATTTGTTCGCGACATAGAACGTGGGCGGGCAAGTTGGCTGCGTGTACTGTTGTGGAAGTCAGAGCAAAGTGCTGAAAAAGCTAGATACGGTTAATAATGTTTAGCTCCCTAGCTCCTGTACAGTGTACCTAATGTTAGCCAAGCTCACCTCATGTCAGGGTGCCTTAGTATAACGATAACCGGAAACACACCGGGCTCACGTATATAACGTTAACAGTCTAAAATACCTGTAGGCTAACTAAATCATATTTTATTAAATTAATAAATACTCAATAAATACTTACCAAACGAACAAGAAGTCCAAAAAACGGCCTCTTCACCTCTTTGGTGCAGTTTGAAGAAGTTCGGCCAACAATACAGTATTAATTTATTTAACATTTATATTTATAATTGTAACTTTTTGTTCATTGCAATTTTTGCAATTCTTGTTTGCTGCCTAAATGTTGTATTTTATGTGAACTGCCTGCTGGAACGATACAATTTCCCTTTGGGATTAATAAAGTACTCTATCTATCTAACCATCTATGATTAGTGAAGTTAATATACGTTATGTGCAATACTAGGTCTCACAAGTGGTGTAAATGTGTTTCAGGTAAATTCTGCCATGTTCTGTAAAATAGGACATTATGCTATCTGGATGTTGTTCGAGCACCCTGTTATGTACAGACTGTGTGTACAAAAGACATGGGATGCATGAGTATCGTCATTTACTGTAGTGCAACTAAAACTGATGGAGCAGCCTGATAATTCTGTAAAGTTTTTGTCATTCTTTGTAAAAAAGAAAAAAAGGACTGTGCAAAAAAAAAAAAATCTAAATTGTTACCCCTACTTTCTGTTTGACTCAATATTAACTGACTCACTATTCACCATTAAAGCATGATCACCATTAAAGCATGATTTTGCTGTATTTTTTAAATATTTAAGCTCAACCAACATATCATTGATAATAAACTGCATACTTATCCACAAACACAAGTGAAGAGGAATTTATCTATTATAACAAAATTGTGTGAAATTGCATCAAATTCGCACTTATATGAAGTTTTGTTTCATTTTTTTGTGAACTTCTGACAAAATTTATCCTAAATTTAAAATATAACTATTGTTATTTAGAGTGTATATTTAAATGAAATGACATCACAGCACAATTAAAAATTTCAAGGTCAAGCAGTATTTGCTAATTACTAATAACTCAAATAAAACAAAATGCAAATAATTTGTAAACAAATTGTGTTAATGTTTTGGCTAAATAACATTAAGAAATCAATATTTGGTAAAATAACCCAAATTTGCAATTACAGCTTACATGCGTTATGGCATGCTCTCCACCAGTTCCTCACATTGCTATTGAGTAACTTTATACCACTCTTTTTGCAAAAAAGCAAATAGTTTAGCTTTGCTTGATGGCTTGTGACCATCCATCTTTCTTTTGATGACATTACAGAAGTTTTCTGGAGTAAATCGCAGTGGTCTCTTATTTTGTTTCTAGAGCTGTATGTTGGCTTTTAATAGAATAACTATATTCTTGACAGTGCATTGCTAGCTAACAGTGACCTTATGAGATTATTTAGGATTAGGTCTGAGGGACAATGGCTTTCCAAGATTGGACTGTGATAATCTTTTGAGGACTAACACTTCCTTAAAATAATCTGTATTTAACCAAATAAAACATGGAAATCAAGAAAATGAAAATATGACAATGATGATGATGGCGACTACCACTGAACAGTGATGCATAATAAGGATACAATGTTGCAAAAGGATTAAAGAGCTACAGTAACTAATTGCTCTTGTCCTGATGATCACAAGAGGTCTTTGTCCAAGGTGCAAAAAGAATTGCAGGCCTGTTAAAAAAATTATGTCATTTAGTTTCTATTTATGTCAATGTATTAATTTCTATTATTTTTTAGTTTATATTTTATTCTATTTAATCTGCCTGTTAGATAGGCTGTATTATAAATTCTCTTTTTATGTCATCCCTGTTTATGACATGATTTAGTCTTAGATTACTGTCTTTGAAGCTGCTTGACTCATTTGCTTCTGATTTTATTCCCCAGTGATATTTGACCTTTGTTATTACTGTTTAGCAGTAAACTGAATTTTGGACTGTTTGACCTTCATTTTGATATAAACTCTATTAACATATTGGTCTATGAAGAGCGATTAGGGTTCAATCAATTTCATTCTAATCCTAAAAATATCCAATTACCACTAGGTGTTAAAAGATTCTATCAGGGTTAACAATAGATGAGATTGAAACATAAAATGTTATGTTTTTATTATAACTAAACTGTATGAAAAATATACCCTTCTGTACTGCTTGCATGGTTGCTTTGTTATGGTGCCCTGTAGATGTCACTACAAAGACTGTAAAAGACTCCTAATTGGCTGTTGAACCCATACCGAGAGCTTATCTCCAAAAAAACAATAGCCAGTTGGTCAACTGTTGTATCTAATCCTGGCTTCTACTGAGTTCCCATATGGAAGAGGAACTATGTGGATCCTGTATAATGTTTCTGTCTGACATTTACTTACACACACACACACACACACACACAAACACACACACACACGATGTACTGAGATAAACTTGTAACGTAGTTGAGCAGCAGATAAAAATGAAAATTCCAGATATTTTTCTTTTTTGTACCCTTATAATGTATAATTTTATTTATTATATGTATTTCATATATATACAGTATATAGATATACTGAACAAAAATAAAAACGCAACACTTTTGTTTTTGCTCCCATTTTTAATGAGAGGAACTCAAAGATCTGAAAGGTTTTCTACATAAAAAAAAATAACCATATCTTTCAAATATTTTTCACAAATCTGTCAAAATCCGTTACGATGAAGAACTGGAGTCAAGTCGAGACCCCAATGAGGACGACGAGCATGCAGATAAGCTTCCCTGAGACTGTTTCTGACAGTTTGTGCAGAAATTCTTTGGTTACGCACTCCGATTGTTTCAGCAGCTATCCGAGTGGCTGGTCTCAAATGATTATGGAGGTGAACCTGCTGAATGTGGAGGACCTGGGCTGGTGTGGTTACACGTGGTCTGCGGTTGTGAGGCTGGTTGGATGTACTGCCAAATCCTCTAAAACACCTTTGAAATGAACATTCAATTCACGAGCAACAGCTCTGGGGGACATCCCTGCTGTCAGCATGCCAATTGCATGCTCCCTCAAAACTTGCGACATCTGTGGCATTGTGCTGTGTGATTCAACTGAACCTTTCAAAGTGGCCTTTTACAGGTGGCCAGTCTAAGGCACACCTGTGCAATAATCATGCTGTCTAATCAGCATCTTGATATGGCACACCTGTGAGGTGGGACGGATTATCTCGGCAAAGGAGAAGTGCTCACTGTCACAGATTTTGACAGATTTGTGAACAATATTTGAAAGATATGGTTATTTTGTGTATGTAGAAAATGTTTCAGATCTTTGAGTTCATCTCATAAAAAATGGGAGCAAAAACAAAAGTGTTGCGTTTATATTTTTGTTCAGTATATATATATTGTATATATATATATATATATATATATATATATATATATATGTGTGTGTGTGTGTGTGTGTGTATATATATATATATATATATATATATATATATATAATTTTTATTACACTTTTTTTTTTTGCTAATGATGATCCAGTTTGACTATCTTACCAAGGTGTTTCTTTGCACTTGCTATATTTCCTTTCCTGTTATTTTGCATCCACTCAGGACTCACACAGATTTTCTGGTCATAAGTATAATAACTTTTATATTCCTATGATGTGTTCTAGGACATGGCACAGCCATCAACTTCCACACCTATTTACAACTTACAAAAAGATAATACTAGGAGTTTTTGTTCTTTTTTAATGCAGTTGTTTGCACAATTTTATTCCATTGTTAAAAAAAGAACTGTCCCATTTCTGCTTTACTTTGCATATATAGGAGGCGTAATATAAATGTAAATATATGTCTGTGTTTGATTGATGGGGCTGTGGCCTGCATTATGCTAACAGATGATGAGCAATTTTCAGTTTCCATCTGGCCATATATAATCTTTCTGTTTATCTGTCTGGACATGGCAACGTGCCGGGTGTGTGTGTGTATGCGTGTGTGTATGTCTGCGTAGATGGCTTTACTCTGGAGGTTTAACCAGGCGTCTGCCGGCTGACCTCATTGACCCCGGACCTTTTGCTTCATACTGAAGTGGTCGAAAGAACAGCAGGTACACATATAACACACACACACATGGACACACACAGACACGCACTGATGAGCTTCGGGTATAATGAACAGCAGGAGAGCAAGAGAAGTGGGGGAGGATGGATGGAGGCCTTTGGCATTGTTATCATGGAGGAACAGTACAGGCACAGTCAGGTCACTGAGAATGTGTGAGTGTGTGTGGCGCATGCCTGGGTCACACTCAAGCTGTTGCTCAGTGACAGACCTGCTGGTACACTACAAAGGCCAGTGACAAAAGACTCACATTCAGAGAGAGAATCGCAGCTGTCAAATAAACACAAGCATGTGCATGCACACAAACACGCAGACCTACACACACACACACACACACACACACACACTTGCACACTGCCACGAGTCACATCACCAGGGTGACTTCTGCCATGCTGTCCAATTTATGGCCCTCTTTGTTAATATAACACACACATCTCTGTCTCTCTCTCTCTCTGTCGGGCAAGCTTTCTGTTTAATTTGTCCGTTAAAAATTATCATCACAAAAGGCAACCCTAAGTGTCATATGTTATATTCATAGGCAGAATGACGAACGACTTCCTTCAAATTTGTTTGTAAAATGAAATTTTATTCTTTTATATATATATATGTAAAATTAATGTGTAAATATTTGTATGAACACTAAAAGAGTCAACACCATAAGACAAAAACTAAAAATGTTTCACAGTGTGTCCCTGAATGAAGGGAGGCTCAAATCAAATCAAAAGTACCAGTCAGTATGTGGTGTGGCCACCAGCTACAGTATGTGGTGTGGCCACCAGCTGCTTGAAGTACTGCAGTGCATCTCCTCCTCATGGACTGCCTATTGCGGACAGTCTGAGCACTGATGGAGGGATTGTGTGTTCCTGGTGTGACTCGGGCAGTTGTTGTGGCCATCCTGTACCTGTCACGCAGGTGTGATATTCGGATGTACCGATCCTGTGCAGGTGTTGTTACACGTGGTCTTCCACTGCGAGGATGATCGGCTGTCCTTCCTGTCTCCCTGTAGCGCTGTCTTAGGCATCTCACAGTGCGGACATGGCAATTTATTGCTCTAGCCACATCAGCAGTCCTCATGCCTCCCTGCAGCATGCCTAATGCACGTTCACGCAGATGAGCAGTCGGTAGACAAGTCTCTTTAGTGTCCTGCGTTTTTAGAACTGTGACCTTAAATGCCTACTTTCTGTAAGCTGTTAAGGTCTTAACAACCATTCCACAGGTGCATGTTAATTAATTGATTATGGTTAATTGAACATGCATGGAAAACATTGTTTAAACCCTTTACAATGAAGATCTGTAAAGTTATTTGCATTTTTACAACATTATTGTTGAAATACACAGTCCTGAAAAAGGGACGTTTCTTTTTTTGCTGAGTATATATATAGTATAATATAATAGTAATAATAATAATTATTATTATAATAATACCATCATCATAGAACATTCTAATGATGGGAATAGGTCTGCTTTCTATTACAAAATACAATTAGCTTAGCATTTTTCTAGTGAACTGTGTTAGCTCATAACATTAAACATTTGTGGTAACATTGGCTAAGCTATTATTTACTACATATTGTATAACCAAAGCCTCTATTTCATGCAAGAAATCTGTGACAAAAGAGAATAATAGTAATGTCATATGGGGAATAGTAGTATAGTACATTTATGTAATTGAATCATTCTTTAAATTAAATTGTCTTGCTTTGCACTATTCATGTCATCTTTAGTTCCTCTGAAAAGACAGAAGCGACAGCAGTCATGAGGAAGACATCTCATTTGCTTTCTCTCCCTCTTTTCCTAGTTCACGCTCGTGTTCATTTGTTGTTGCAGGCTGGCAGCTGTGCAGCATGTTCTAGAGCAGGTGGCCGGCTCGCAGGGTGGACAGGGAAAAAAACAAGTGGCATGTGTTTGCGTAGGCGGTGGAGCGACAGAGGGTGGGGATAGAGACAAGTCTCAGCATCCATATATCCTGTTTTAAGATGGGAAAAATCTATGAGTGTTCAGCTGTCATCATTGGCCATAAAGCATCATCCGACCCGCCATGTAACTAATCGAGAGTGGACTGATCCTGACAGTTTAAGTGCCACTTGTTGAGCGTGCAGACATGGTTCATTTAAAGCATGAATTTTCGAGTGAAAATAATATCAACATCATTCGTTTATCTGTTGATTGGTTAACGCTATTGATTGAAGGTGGAGTAAACTGGTTGCAGATGGGGGGAAGGGAAAAAAACATCATTTGCATACACAAAATTCTTTAAGCTTAATATCGGATTCCAAATTAACTGAATTGCAATGGCTTTGAATCCCACCCAGGATCTATTTCCACCTCCCTACAAGCTTCATATCCGCTTCAACTTTTTGACCACGATAAAATCAACAACAATGCAAACATATATTTAACCTGCTTGACATTCTTCCTACTTGCACACAGGCGAACATTAGAGTCATGCTTTTAAAAGAGAAAACATCATGTACCATATTTTCCAGGTCAGTGTTTTTGTTGCAAAAACAGAAATATTTGCTTTGCAAATATGCTGAGAGCCTCGGTAAAAAATATGCAGTATGCTGTCTTCATGAGTCACGCCAATTTTGCACTGTGTAATCACAGAAGTCTTGTAAGATTATTGCTTGTCACACTGTGTGAGATGATGTCAGTTGATCAGTTGGCTGATTTCTACAACAGACTGTGCAATAACATGTTCTTCAGGTCAGATTATACAATGGAGATCCTTGAATGATAGACCCGCATTTAAAACCAATTATTAGATCGCACTTAAGTTATAAATCAGCAGGATCTGGGTTCATGCAGAAGATGGGGTTGCATAAAAGTATGGTATATATACATATATATATATAGCATATACAGTATTTGAAACATATGTTTCAACGTGAGCTTAAGGATATTCTTCTGTTCATTAACATTTTTATTCTTTTTTTCCTATCCTAATCTTTTATCACATGTTCTGCTCCAGACTAACATAATCAAACTCTAAGAATTCAATAAATTTTATTGCCAGATATTTTTTAACAGCTGTGCAAGGTCACAATGCCTCACAATACCTTAAAGGGCACCATACAAATGCACTTTTTACTCATTTTTTGACATTCAGATAGATCTTCAGTGTGTGTATACCAACCAAAATTATTTTTTTAAAATACTGCTTTTTGTGCTTTTTCTAATTTGTATGAGCTGTGGCTTGACCAAGCTAATTAGATTTTCCCTCTATTAGTTCCTCATTTTAATTCTATTTTTTAATGTGTAAAAACAACATAAACATCTAATTGTAACAAGGTTTAGCATTATGCAAATACAACCTCAGATGAACAACAGATTACTTTTTTTACTGTACCATTATTCATTTAACAAAGGGAACAAAAAACATGTGGACAATACCAAGTAACCCCTTTGGAAGAATTCTGGCCCATTCTTTGTCACAACATTGCTACAGTTCATTTACGTTTTTGGGGGGGCATTTGCTAATGCACAGCTCTCTTAAGGTCCCGCCACAGCATTTCAATTAGGTTGAGGTCTGGACTAGGCCATGCAAAAACCTTGATTATTTAATTTTTTTCATTCTGATGTAGATTTACTGGTTTGTTTCAGACCATTGTGCTGTTATATGACCCAATTTCAACCAAGCCTTAGCTCTTAAACAGTTGGCCTCACATTTGCCTCTAGAATACTCTGGAATACAGAGGAGCTTGTGATCTGCAAGGTCCCTAGGTCCTATGGTTGTAAAACCTGTCTGCACACCTGCTAATGATCAATTAAACAAGGGTTGATGATTAGCAGCAACTTAGCAGTAAGGTGGTACTTCGTAGTGCCAACTGTTTTGTTTTGTTTTTCTTTTTGCCTTAATTTCTTTTAAAATTTCTTTTAAAATTGCACTGTGGAAAAAAGTTATATGTTGTTTATCTGAGGTTTATATGCCTTCAGACAAAAACACAGAATTAAAACAGGAGGTTCTAACTTTTTTATATGACTGTAAGAAGAGCCCCTACCTGGCTTGTTACTCAGCTCTGCTGCTCATTGTTATCCTTTCAATTCAATTTTGATATTTTTCTTTGACAGGAGCCAGTGGCGGCTGGTGAAAATTTTTCCTGGTGGGGCTGATGTGACAAAATATTTCTTTGCTTAGTCCAATATAAGAATTAAAATCAACAGTCAGACGATGATTACAATTAACAGTAATGATTTAATCTCCTCCTCAAAATCACCAGTTTCACAGATAAAGTAAATGAACAAATTTCCCTTGTATAATACGCCATGCATTCTTAAGAGAGTATCAAATACAATAATCAACATCAAAGGGTATGATCAGCTGGATCACCTTTCAAGCAAAGTTGCATCTCAAAGTGGTTCACACAAAGAAAAACAGTTTTAAAAATGCAATTTAACACAACAGTCTAAAACGGGTATATTAATAAGGATCTCACCGAATTTGGTGGAAACTGCTCTTCGCTCGTTAAGTTCGCCATCATTACGCTGATTGACCGCGCCTCTCTCTGATTGACCGCGCCTCAAAAGAAAAAAAACTTAAATCTCGCGGTATTTTCTGCTGCTTGGGGCAGAATTTTCAGCGCCCCAAGACCATAAAATTCTGAGAACCCGATTGGCCGCATATTTATTAATTTACCCTAGCAACAGCTACATGACTGGCTATTTGGCTGCACTCAGGGGCGCTTTTTCTCAGCGCCCCATGACAGAAACGATACAAGTCTGTCTGTGGAAATTCACTGGTGAATGAATGTCACTAGGTGGGAAATGTTGTATATGTTATTCATATCGCATATAGGCACATACTGGTGGGTAAACCGAATTAAAAAACTTAATTTGTAAAAATATATTTTACATTTTTAGCCCCTCTTATCAGGGAGGGCGGTGCCCCAGCGCCCCCTATGGGCCGGCCGCCACTGACAGGAGCGCTGGGTTAAAACTTGTACTGTATAATTTTGGCTTCCTGAGATATAGTTTGAATTGGAGAGCTGTGGTGCACAGAATATTCTCATATATTATCAGATTTCATTTGGTTTATCTTACCTGACAGCCATGCGTTACTCATTTGATTTCCCTTGGGGCTACTGCGGTACATCCTATTCCCAGGTGAGGTTTAATACTCAGCATCTGACAGTGAGTGATGTGTGAGCCAGACAATAGGACCATAAATATTATGAGAATTCCAAAAATAAAACCTAAACTGTCAAAATACACACACATACCAAATAAAAAATAATTTTTATATATGACAATATAATGTGTGCCAAAATGTAGAGTATATATTTATATAAACCATATTTATTTAAAAATTCAAAACATCTATTTCACTTAAGGCTAGTCGTTAAGCCTTATTTTTTGGTATATCCACACATTTTGCTTTTTGTGTCAGTGGATAGTCATTTGGCAATTTGGTTGAGTGAAACTGGAATGTGTTGTACCTGCACCCAATTTAAATATTACCTATATTAAGTATTACCTAACTTTAACTAGGTTTCTAGCAGTGCTGCACAATTAATCGCATAAAATTGAATTTGCAATAAAACTGAACTGTGCAATTATTTAATTGAAAAAGGCTGCAATTTATTATAGGAAATATACACATAGTCAGAATTTATGTATTTTGTAAAAAAAAAAAAAAAATAAGCATTTGTTTATTTGTTGAAATACTTTTTAGGTTGTAAATAAACATTATTAAACTTAATAAGATCATTTATTAATTTGCTGTCAGCCTAAATAAATACATTTTTAAACACAACTAAACATTTAATAGTTACATGTCGCAGTTTAATTCACAATTGTAACATGTGACAAAATTATTGCTAAATTATTTTAACAAATTGTGCAGCCCTAGTTCATGCAGAAGGCCTGGGTTTCATTCAAGCCAATACCCCCACCCACCCACTGGCTTTGCAGGGCACCCTTAGTGCCAGTCCCAGGCTAAAAAAAAAAAAAAGAGAAGTGTTGTGTTAGGCAGGCTATCCAAATCTATGCCAAAAATCAAAATGTGTGAATTGGATGATCTGCTGTGACGATCCTTAAAGAGAGCAACTGTCAGAACAACAATATTCTGAGAAGATAATTCTGTCTTTGTATTTGGTATTATGTGGATAAATTATTTTTTCTCAATTTCTGGAAAAATGCCTTTTGCTTCATATGTGTCTATCTACTCCTTCGTCTTCTTCTTCTTACACTCCTATCTCACGGTGAGATGCGGAGTTAGGCACCGTGAGTCGCCGCAATTGTCCGCCGACGTTCCGCTGGCGTTTCGCGAAGTTCTGTAAGGACCGCAAGCTTTCGCGAGGACTGGCAAAAAATTAAACACGTTTTTTTTTTAAACGTTTAATTTTTTGCGCGGAAAGATGGAAACGTACTCACAGCGCCAAAAACGTGCGGTAAATCATGATAAACCGTACTTATGACAACCGCGCGAAACCGCGTACCCCTATCTCACCTACGCGGTTCGGCCGATGGCCATAAGTACGGTTTATCATGATTCACCGCGAGTTTTTGGCGCAATGAGTACATTTCCATCTTTCTGCACAAAAAATGTAACATGTTTAAAAATTATACATGTTTAAAAATGTAATTTTTAAAAATTAAATTTTTAACTCACACTGTGAGTTGCCGCGGGCAATCGCGGCAACTTACAGTGCCTAACTTCGCATCTCACCGTGAGTCAAACTGCGTAGGTGAGATAGGGGTATTAAGGTATATATAAAGTTGGAATCCAGTAGCTTGCTTGCTTGCCGGCAACTGTAAATCTCATTCTCCCTCAACTTTGCGGCTTCTTAAAGCCGACGTTCCAGACCAGACTTTCTTAAAACATCTTATGCATCCTTCCCTGATATTGTCTTGACTTGTTCTGTGTCTTGAATTTTCTGTCTGCTTTATCTGTTACTTCCAAACACTCTTTGTTTTTGACATGTTTCAATTTCAGTACCACTCAGCATCTAGTTCTGTAGGTTGCATCATGGCCACCAATACATCTTTCTCCTCAGCTACCCTGTTCTATAAAGCTGACTTTCCAGTTCAGTCTTTTTTAAAAACACCATTAAATGCTTCCTTCTCTGATCAGTGACTACCTGTTTTAAAGACTCTTAACATTGCTTTCTCCTCTCTCTAGTTCTTGGTGCTGTCACTATATCTAGTCTCTTCTGCATATATTCTCTGCACAAGAGCAATACATCACTTTCCTGGCATCCTGTTGGGTGTTTACCTACTATAATAGATGGCTGTTTAGTTTGCTGTGTATAATTCTTAGTCTGATAATTAATATTTCCTCTTTTTGATTTTCCTGTATTGAATTTCTTGCTTTTGGTTCATTATCCCACTTCTGTTGCCATTGTTTTTTTTTCTGTTTGTTTGTTTGTTATGTTTTTTTTACATTTCTCCACACTATACCTTTCTCCTCTGATTTTAGCAAGTTGATATTGACCTCAACATCCACTTTTATGTGCTTATCTACCTGTCTATTTCTATTATCTTGGCTAGAACAGTACTTAATTCAAGCACGATCGTAGTGTTACTATCAAGTTTGTGACTAGTTAAATTTAACTTTGGGCTTGCTTTCTACTTAAGGATATAAACACTGTGTGCCCAATCTGACTTTCAACACACTCAATTGTTGTTCATTTAAAGATAATATCTCTAAGCTAATTAAAGCCGTACATATTTATTTACATCGAGTTATACGACTAAGCCACGCGCCGTGCCTCTAGGCTGATCAGGTAGCTAATTAGACGCAGGTGTTTATGGGGCGTTTATCAATTACGAGCGAGGTTGCGCACGTGCTAGCACACGTGATGAGGCAGCGCGAGCTCGCGTGTCTCTTTGGTGTTAGCCCCGCCCCTCCGCGCTTCTTATTTCTCTTTTCCGTCAGTTGTTCAGCGCGCGCGCTTTAGTCGCGTGGGGCTGGTAGTCGTGAGCAGGTCGGAGAGCCGCTGTTTGTGTGATAACGGACACTTCACTGAGGTTTCACACCCGCCAGGAGTAATGGTCGGAATTTCGGGCACTTTCCAATGTAAGTTAAGTTATTTATTATTAAATTCCGGCGCTTTACGCCGGTTTGAATTGTATGAATTGCGTTTCAGTTCAGTTATTACAGTAATGTTCATTAGGGTCGCGCTGCAGACACACTGGCAGTTTCCCTTGTTACTATATATTTTAGATGTGTTTTGAATTTTAACGGCTGTTTGCAGTTTGCTTACGCAAATTTAAAGACTGGGGTTTAGTATGGATGAAAGTCTGGAGAAAAGAAAATAGAAAAAACATCTTTACAGGACTGAAAACTGTACAGTATTCAAGGAAATGTTTGTGCTGCTTAACGTAGTTCCTATCTTTTTCTTCTTCTTTTTAATTTATATTGTTTACACGGACATAAAAACATTTTGTATATTCACAAATATAAATTTACGTTTAAGGAATAAATAATCTAAGCATATTCTTCCTGGTTATTAAGAAGGGTTTATTTTCTACACTTTTGTGAATGATTGTACCATTCATTAAAAAGGATTATATGTATATAATTATACTTTAAAGACCCATTTTATTTACACATAAATCTCTTCCCCCAGTGTCAATAAAATATATAGTACATTTTTATTTTCTTGAGTGTATATAATCTTCTAATACATGTCTAAACTTTAGTCTTCTCCAGATACATTTGCTTAAACTGTGTAATTTTGCTTACATCACCCACACGTTGTTAAATAGCCTCAGCAGATACTAGTAGTTAGTTCAATAGTGTGTTGGTGTATGAACAGCCTTATGTATTTGAAGATTTATGGGGACCAAAGGTTCCTCGAATAGTCATGTTAACGTGGGAAATGCTTCGAGGAAAACTATTCCCATTGCTCATACAGGGGATTTGGAGTTAATCCACTCAGTGAAGTTTCACACCATCTGGACCGTAGTGCTGCTAAAGAACAGAACCGCAGGAGGCCTCAGCATGCCGGTGCGTCTGTCTGTCTCCAGAAACATCGGTGCCAAAACCCAGAGCTGAGACCGGCTGTTCTTGAGCACTTTGGGTGTAGTCGAAGCATAAATAACAAAACTTGGTGATGAAGGCAAGGATGCTCATGATTGTGATGATGCTAAAGATAAGATAGTGTTATGAATGATTGCACCACAAGAGGGCAGTGCTTAAATTCTCAATTGATGATGGTGACTGAACTGTCTTTTATTTGTTTATTTTCAATAGACGATTTTATTGTATTCAGGGTTGTTGTGGACTTAGAGTCTGTCTTAGGAATGCTGGGCATGAGGCAGGAATGTATCCTGGATGAGACATGAGTTCATCGCAGCGTGTGCACACACACATACACACACTTATTTATGCCTGCATGCATCTTATCCACCAATTTGAATGTTTTTTGGTTATTTTTTTAAAGTAGAATCTCTACCTAAATTTAAGTAAAATTAAATCTTTGAGCACACAGTAACCTGTATGAGGCAGCGATAAAGGTCACCACAATGTCAGCCTGCTGGTGCTCAACCATCTTACAAGTAGTGAAATGTCCATTGCCTTCAAACAGTATGTTACTACGCATGTATACAGGTTGCTCTTTTAGCACCCAATATACACAAGTGCAATCCAGTTTTCACATTACTCTTTGTTTGTTTTATGTGCACACTTGGACAGTGGGATAGTGTTCCACCTCCATTCTAGCTCTGTGTCTACATGTGTGAATCAGATTTCTTTCCTCTCACTTGAACTGTGTACAATGAGGCCCTTCAGGTTTGAATTAGAGCTCTAATTGGTTTTGGCTCTTGCTGCTGTGAGGCTCTGCAGTGCTGGCAGTCCATCATTTTCGTCGCACGGGAGAGTTTGTGAATGTCAAGAAGGAAGCCGGAGAGAAGAGAGGTTGGAGTTTGGATCTCCCCTCCAGTTTCTGCAGCTGTATGTGTTTAAAGAAGCTCTAGGCTAGAACAGTCTTGTTTTAAGATTTTGACTTAGAGCCTCCCCGAATGTGTTGACCTCCCGTGAACCGTCAAGCTTGTTTGTGCCGCTAGAGTCTAGTTTCTTAGACTTTATTGGAAACTATGAGTTCTTTTTGGGGAAAAAATGTTGAAGTTTCTTTTATTCTTGCAGAAGGCTGCTGGCAGAATCCAGACCTATTTTTTATGGAATTTATTTGCAAAAATTTTTAATGAAAATGTAAATTATATATGCAACAGCTTTACTGTCGAACCAAAAGTGTATGTAGCAAGTTCACCCAATGCAATTTTATATATATATATAATGTGAGGGGGTGGTGGTGCAATAATTCTTTGGCCTTACAGCTGTAGATGTTCCTGCTATCATTTTGTTTCTCTGTGTGTGAGAGAAAAAGAAAAAGAGAAGAGTGTTTAAGAACAGATTATCCATGAAGGGAGATGTGATGAAGTAATTGACATCAGCTTTACCAGATGTTTCTTGTTGCGTGGCGCTGTGCGGACAGGCTGGAAAAGATGGGATCCAGATGTCTCGGCTCCTTCCACCAGCGCCTGTTGCCCAGAATGGCGCTCCACTGGAGACAGGGTTATTAGTGGGACCGGACCTCCTGGAGTCAGGCTTTGCCTCGAGTTTAGAACTGCGGATATGAGCTTGTCTTTAATGCTGATTGCTGCCTTCTGTCTTTCTTTAAGTTGTCCAGCGTTGACCAAGTCTTGATTCCAAGCTGATAACTCTGCACCGACTTTGGCTCTTTTCTGGAGCAGCCTGGTTGATTTCAAGGTTATTCAAACTGAGTAATGACAGATTTAGTTAACTGACATAGAAGGAACAACAAATGACTTCTTAACCAGCATTTGTTTTGTTAGAATGTTTTGAATCATCATGAGTGCTGCATGATACTAACAGTGGTGTTCCTTGGTTCCACTAGAGTGTTCCAGCGCATCTGCATCGCCTGCTAGAAATCTCAGTTATCTCACTTTCTTTGGCACTAATGAGCTTTGAAAAGCCCTTGCAGTAGTGAGAGGCATGTGTTTTTATCTCACTTTTTCATCTCTTACTGTCTGATTCAGGTCAGACCTCCTCCTTCTCTCTCTTTCTCTCTCTTTTTTTCCCCCTCCAGTTTTTTTTTTTTTTTTTTTTCCTGGATGGGACAAAGCCACCAGTCAGTCAGTAGACTATCATAGGGAGAGTGTTCTAAACCTTGTGAAAGAGGCTTATCAGCACATTAAGCTTCTCCGTCTTAAACACACACACTCTCACACTCTTAAGATCTCCGTCCTGCTGTCTGCCTCTGTCTTACACCCCTCCACTCCCGCTCTCCTCCCACTTTCAATAGGAAAGCCAGCTGTTCCATGGTTGTCAGCGGATGTCAATGCATTATTGGGGGGGGTGGAGGAAAGGAAAAGTTCCCTCACTTGAGACTGTGAGAACTCTTACTGTGTGTTGACAGACTACACAAGAGCATCTCAAAAAATCTTTTTTTTTTTTGGTAATTTAAAAAGTACAATTCATGTATTTTAAATTCATTGCATGTCAAGTAAAATATTTCAAGGATTTTTTTTTTATTTCGATGATTTTGGGTTACAGCTCATAAAAATCTATAATTTAATAACTTTTAATATTACAGTATTTTATAAGATCAATAAAAAAAGAATTAACAATACTGACATTCTAAAAAGTATGTTAAATTATTCACTCAGTACATGGTTAGAGCTTCTTTAGCACAAATTACTGCATCAATGCGATGCAGGAGGCATGGCATGGAGGTGATCAGCCTGGGACACTGCAGAGACGTTAAAGACGAGGTTGTTGTACACACAAATGTACAGCATCGTAAAAAAAAGTATTTACCCCTTGCCAGATTTATTTTTTTTTGCATATTGGTCTCACATAAATAATTGTCAAACAAGTTTAAAATTTAAATGCAATTTAAAATGAACATTTTTTTTTTTAGGGGAAAAAGATGTCCAAATCTTCCTGGCTCTGTGTGAAAAAGTAATTCCCACCCTGTTAAATCATGAATCAACTTTGATGTTTGGAAAGCGGAGTAAAATTTCATTGTCATTTAAAATTTCAATTTCTTGAATCAAGAAATTACTTATAGAATCTGTTTGACAAAGTGAATCACACAAAGTTTTTTTAAAAAGCAACAAGATCTAGAAATTCAAGAACAGATGAGAAACAAAGTAATTGTATGTATCAGTATGGAAAGGGTTACAAAGCCATTTCTGAGGCTTTGAGACTCGAGCGAACAACGGTGAGAGCTATTTGGGACAGTGGTGAACCTTCTCAGAAGTGGGTGGCCAAAATTACTCCAAGAGCACAACGACAACTCAAGAACAGAAAAGAACACAGACCAGCATATAAAGAAATGCAGACCTCACTCGCCTCAGTTAAGGTCAGTGTTCATGATTCAGCAATAGGAAATGGACTGGGCAAAAATGGCATCCATGGGACAGTTCCAAGGCGAAAGCCACTACTGACCAATTATTCTCTGGACTCTGGAAATTGTGCATCATGTTACCTTATGGCAAAAAGTAATACATGATTTCATAAAAAGAACATCATACCAACAGTCAAACATGGTAATGGTAGTGTGATGGTCTGGAGCTGCTGGAAAACTTTCCATCATTGATCTGCTCCCTACCAGAAAATCCTGAAGGAGAATGTCAGGCCATCAGTTTGTGACCTCAAGCTCACTTGGGTTATGCAGAAGGACAATGATGCAAAACGCACCAGAAAGTCCAGGTCTGAATAGGTTTAAAAAAAAACAGGTTTTGGAGTGGCATAATCAGGCAATTGCTTTTTTACACAGGGTCAAGTTAGTTTCAAAACCTTTTTTCCCCTCTTAATAAATTAAATCATTATGTAAAAAACTGGATTGTTTTTATCTGCTTATGGTCATGAAATATTACAATTTGTTTGACAATCATTTATGTGTGAAAAATATGCAGGAAAAAAGAAAGGAGCAAATATGTTTTTCACAGCACTGCGTGCGTGTGTGTTATTTATTTATTTATTTATTTATTTATTTATTTCCTCACTGACGTCATGAAGAGCATATCAAACACCAGGCAGAATACTAATTTCACTATTCAAATTCCCTGCACCTCAAATGGTTCACCTGGTTTTTAAATACTGGCACAAGGAGTGCTTGTGGCCTTTTTGTCTATAGTGCAGATGTTACAAATAAAAATTTGGTTAAGTTTTTCTGTAATAATACTTTGACTTTTTTACAGTATGTCTCCTTCATTAGGGTTATAGCCCACAAACATAATGGTCAAATACCTAAAAGCAGTTGGTATCTTAACTTCTGTTATTTTGTACAGTAAATATAATTTGCATGCAGAAGACTTTTTTCAATGATATATGATTATAAACAGCCTTGGAAAGAGCTGGAGATGCAGAGGGTGCCTTCGACAAGTGAGAACAGGTCCTGCAATCCAACCTGAGGAAAGGCATGCTACCACACAGGCTCCCCTTACTGCCAGGTGTTCTCAGCACACCACAGCTGGGCCATTTACAAAGCACAGGTCTGTGTGTGTGGTAATAACACAGCTGCGTCTCTCGCCTAGAGGCTCGCAAGAGGCCGAAAGACGGATTAAAGGATAAATTTCAGGTGACGGACACGCGCAACCATACCCTTTAAAAAAATGTTTTAAGCAAAACAACTGTTTTTGAGCAAAGGAACACTTTCACCTTTTTTTCCTTGCTTTTTGTTTTATTATTGTAGACCCATTTTCTATTAGCACTCACTGTGCCTTGCATGTTCTTGTTCCGGCAAGGAGACTTAATTTCTAAAGCTGCCTTTGATATTGTTATAATTTATTTATTTAAGTTATTTACACTGATTATTCATAGCATAATAAGCAACTATGGTTTGGGTTCTAGACCTCTAGGTGCAACAAGACCTGTTGGGGTCCTCCTCCTGTTCTGTGGTGTCTATGGTTGTCCTTTTTACATAAAACCGAAATTCTATTTGTTTGTTTATTTGCGTGGTCGGCCAGGCGGTGTTTTGTTCAGGTAAGCAGCGTCATCTTATGTCATACTGTATGCATATCACAGGCATCCCTCGGCGACTGTAACACGCCTGTAAGTACCCGTATTGAAAACGTGTACGTCAGGCCCAGCTCCTAACTACTAAAGGCCCAGATCAGACTGCGGAGCGTCTATAGTGCATACAACAGGCACGATTAAGGACAGGCGAAACATTGCAGCAGTGTGAGGAGTAGCAGCGAGTAGACCACACACTTTATTCGCAGCTTATATTCATGGTCAACCTCCAATACAATTCCAATACAAACTCACCTACCACAATTCACAGCTTTTCAGACATATTATTTGAGTATAATTAAGCTATTTATATAGCTTGTATGTTAAAAAAAATAATTATATAAATAGCAGCCGAAAAACCAACATCATTGATCAGTCATCACATTATGACCACTGACGGGCGTAGTGAATAACATTTAAGAAAAAGAAAAAAACAAGTATAATGATTTAAATTACTTCAAAAAGGGTCAAATTGTTATTGCCACATGTCTGGGACAGAGCAAGTCCAAATTTGAAGCTTGTTCCAACTGAATATGGGCAGCGCATGGGCCCGTGTAGCCGCAGACCAGTCAAGGTGCTCACGCTAACCCTGTGTCCACCACCAAAAACACCTTCTTTGGGCAGGAGGAGTTTAAGAAGTTGGCCTGGTTGGATAAATTATGATTTTCTTTTACATCACGTGAATGGCCTGGTGTGTGTGTCGCTTAAATGGGGAAGAGTCAGCACCAGAATTCACTATGGGAAGAAGCTAGTGGAGGCAGTGTAACGATTTGGGCAGTGCTCTGCAAGGAAACCCTGAGTTCTGCCATTTATGTGGATTTTACTTTAATACATACCATCTACCTAAACATTGTAGTAGACCAGGCTAAGTGCCAAGTACATGACCGTGGTCCTTTTCATCAGGATAATGCGCCCTGCCACACTGCAAAAACGGCTCACTAAAAGTTTGAAGAAAATAACGAGTTTGAGGTGCTGACTTCCAAATTCTCCAGATCCCAATCCAGTCAAGCATCTGTGGGATGTGCGGATAAAAAGTCAGATCCATGGAGGCCTCAGTTCACAACTTGCAGGACTTAAAGGATCTGCTTCTGACGGCTTGGTGTCAGACATCAAGTGGAGTCAATACCTTAATGGTTTGGGGTATTTTGGGAGGAAACTGGCAGGCAGTTGGATATAACGTTATGGCTGATGGTTGTACAGGCATATATCATATAAGAATCATACTGATTTGAGACTTGGAAGGCAAAATGATTTTGCAGCTTGATTCTGTGAGTGTGTGCACACGTGCTTCATCTGTGCTCTTGGCTGCAAGCTGTGGAAACTCTGGGGTGCTCCTGCCAAGAGAGCGTGTGACCCACCTCTCATAAATTTTAGTGCAGACTCATGCACATACAAACATTCTCATTACCCATGGTTTCTCACTTTCATTCCCTGTTTCTCTCTCTCTCGCTCTCTCTTTTACACACATACATGCACATGCAGACAGAATTCTATTTATTTACCTTTTAGACACTCTGCATTCTCAATCGTTCCTCATCACACAACACTTTTCTCTGCTTATCATTTTTCAGTCTTTTTAAAATCTTCTATGTATATACAGTCTCGCTCCACAAAGTAAGCGTGTTTGAGTGTGTGCGCTCACTCTCATGTGCCTATAATGGGGGTAGGCTGGGTGCGTCAGGCTTTACTTGAACTAATGGCTCCCAGGCGTGCAGCATGGCCAGACATACTGGAGCCGAGAGCAGAGAGAAGGAATGCCACTCCAAAACCCAGCGTGAGAGGGGAGAGATAGAGAGAGAAAGGGAGGGAGGAAGGGAGGTAGTGGGGAGTGCATGGCTGGGAGAAGGTTGTGAAAAATTTTGTTGGCAGGGAAGACAGCGGTTTTGGGTAGGTAAGACTGGAATGTCTGCCTACCTTTTTAAATTCCTTCCTCTATGTGTCGAACATCTGTATAAACTGGCTTTTATCGATCCTCATACCATATTAAAACGGAGTGCAGAAGCAACCTAGGTCCTCTAAAATGTTTTTTTTTTCTGCTAATTGGATGAGTAGATGTTTATTATTCTTTCCAAATGGAAGCCAGTGGGATTTCTTTGTTTTCACTCTCAAGTTCAAGTAAAAGTTTTGAACTTTAGATCACAGCCATAGCTAATGGAAACATTGTTTTTTTCCTTTTTTTTTTTTTGAGAAAAAGACTTTGATGGGGAGACTTACTGCCAGATAAATCAGATATAATTGGTGATCTTGTACTCTGATTATCTCTCATGTTCAATTCTTTTTCTGCTTTGCTTATCTATCAACAACTGGACTGCTTTAAAGTTGAACAGTGCAGAATAACAGAGTACCTGAAAACTGATTGAATTAACAAACTGCATTTTTGAGAAGGGAGTGATGAGATACTTTACAGTAATTACACCTTCAGCAACTTGAACAGTGTTTTGAAAGTAATTGTGAATTGTCCCGAATTACGACTCTGAATACTTCTGTTTTCTCACACTCCTGTGTCTTATGCTGTCTTCACATTTTGTATGCAAATTCCATCCAGTCCCACCCCCTACACATTGTGTAACGTCACATGTGCACACACATCACCTTGCTTTTACGGGTCCTGAACTTTTCTGGGGTGAGACCTATAGCTCTTTATTCGCATGCAAATGAAACCAGTTGGCGTAAACTTGGATTAACTCGGAGCTGTGAGCATTGACCTCAGTTGATTGAGTTTGAATAACTTGCACCCATTCATTCCATTTCAGTTGAATGTATTCAAATGAATTTTAGCTTTTTCTCCAAATACACTGATGCCATCTAGACTGGTTCGAGGTTTCAAACATGAAGCGCAGTAGATTAAAATCTAGTGTAAATAATCTGTAAGACGTTAAGTAGCTAATCGCTGCTGCAGATTTAAATGAGAAGTAAATGGGATTTTTAGGATGCTGTATTTTTCACATGCAGCCTCACATGCGTTTCCACATCAGCCTGGAAAGAGGAACACAGCTGTGTGTAGGATGGCTGCACAGCTGTTTCCACCGTGTGTGTGTTTTAAACTCTGAGCTCATGCATCCTAACATGGTCATGAGGGAATTATAGATAGCGAGTTGAAGATTGTGATCAGACTTTATTCTGTGCATATGCTTTTTTAAATTTATTTATTTAAAAAAAATTTAATGATGTAAGAGTGCTAAAATACGTGTGCATACATGTATTGTAGTAAATAAGTAATGTTTACATTTTCAAAAAGAAACCTTTGAATTGTAGTTTTTTAAAAACTAGTTTGTTTATAGAATCAAGAGCTCAAGCTCTTTAAATTATTGCTTTTTCTGATCAATACAGGGTAATTTTGGTCCTCTTTAAACGACTTAATACATTTTCTGAACCTTACCGAGGTAGATTAAAGAGCTTCACAGACACTCACACACTCAGTATTTAGCCGTTTTTCTTTTTACAACTACACTTTAATTGTTTAGCAGCTGTTTTGGACCTCATTGCTCCAGTCTGACACTTGAACCCAAGTCTGCAAAAGAGAGATATCTAACACTTACTAATGGACTGCTTGTCTTACTTTCACACATCCACTGTGTTTATTTAGCTTTGCTGGCAGGGCTTCAGTAAATATCATGGTATTCTGTCAAGTATACTAGTACATACGATTGTTGCTTTAATTTGTTTTTGTTTTTTTTATCTCTTTTTCATTGTTTAAAATTTCATATCAATTGATCCAATGTTTCCGTTGTGACTAACGTTAAATAAGGCCATCTTGGGTAGGCTTGATGATTAAATCCAACAATAACACAATATTTTCTTAAATGTAGGTCGTTTTAAGTGCACAGCACTATGGTGTGGTTATTCAGAGTGTTTCATTAACTGACCCATCTTTTTTCCCCTCTTCCTGGCACATACTTTGTTTGACCTTTTAGTGCCAGAACAATTAGTTATGTTAATCACCAAACCTGCCTCACTAAATGCATTAAATAGATTATCAGCTGATTGGCCGAGAGCCACCGAGTGGGCGTGTTGTTAGCCCAGCCGGCTACGCTTCAAGTGAGCATCGTGAATTGGGGGAGTGTGTGTGTGTGTGTGTGAGGAAGAGACGGGAGAGAAAAACAAAGTGAGATTGTTAAGGAGTGAAAGGGTTTGGATAGCTGAGCAACAAAAGACCGAAGGGGGGAAAAAGAAAAGTGGAGCGACAAATAGAGCTACAACCCCAGCGAGAAAGGAAGCGAGGGAGAAATAAAGAAGTCTTTTTGAATCTCCTCGCCCATCTGGACTCCATCTGCGTTTCTCTGGCGGCAAGAAGAGCTTGGGCTGCAGCTTACATATGCAGGGGGCTTAGACACATGCCCCACATATGAAGGCGAGAAAAGAGAAGCGAAAGGGAGCCGTAAACAAGCTAAACCAAGGGACTGATTTGTTTTTGGAATAAGAGTGAAGGAAAAAAGGACCGTCCACAGAGAGGTGAGGTGTGTGTGGAAATATATCTGCAAATATGTTGATGTATGGCTGCACTTTTAAGACATTTAAGATTACTCATTTGAGCAAAATTAGGTCATTCTTGAAGCATGCAATTAGTAGTTACGTGAAAATATCTATTTGGGTGACTTATTTTTCTTTTCTTTTTTTGGGGGGGTAAGGGGTTGTTTTTAAATGCCAGTGTTATGGTGTTGTAATGATGTTTACTGGCTGAGGATAAAACTAGTCAATGCCACTTCGACATGGCACATACTTTTAAGCGAGAGGAGATTTCCACACTGGTAAGCCTGAGAGCGATTCATCATCACCAACTCCTCATTTGCTAAAGATTTGTGTGTGGTCAACATCATCGGTACACAAACCTTAGCCTTACCTCACTTCCTTATTTAGAACAAAAAAGTGACTTTAGCTCAAAATTGGGCTTTTTGTGTAAGTGAGGTATTGGATGATTAGATACATGGTATCCATGCACGAATTGTGCAATTAATGTGGATAGAAGGCGTCATTTGAGGCTTTGCCAAAAACGTCTGTTTAGTAACAGTAAATTTCCCAGACTTGCTTTAAGCTGTGCTTTATCAGACTGGAAAAGCGGACTCCAGGGCAGTGTTTGTTGTAGACTGCTCGTCAGTGCAGGTCTGCATAATCTTAGCGAACACAATCTCCCGGCAAGCCCTGACAGACACACACCAGAGCATGCTGCACACTGTCAGCCTGACAGTCCTGAGAGTGTGTATGGAGGGGGTGGTGGGTATGATCTCTTCTTGCTTGTCTGCTTTTCTGTCAATGTAAAATTTTGTGTTGTGTGTAATTATCATGCGCTGTTATTCAGACCTCATAAAGAAAAGAGAGATGATGCTAAATAGTCCGGAGGGCGAGATAGTTCAGCTTGTGTACTTTATTTGGTTAGTGAAAAAAAAGAAGAAAAAAAGGCGTGCTTTGAGGTAGTACATGTTCATGGGCATGTTTCGGGGTTTCCGAAACATAGATGCTAGAACAAGCACACTCAAGCGCACATGTGTGGCAGAAACAGTACCAGCCAACAGGAAGAACCCTATTAGCACTAGCCCGCAATAACTGCTGACAAGTCATGAAACCATCCATTGATGTGGAAATGTCATGCTCAATAAGCTTGCCGTTATGACCCTGCCCATCTTGGGGTCGAGTCGAGAGTGAAGCCCTGTAGGGCATCGGCTGTGCTCATGGTGAAAGTGCGCTATCAGTAGCCACAGCGGTGTATCTTATTTGTCTGAGCTGTATTCACCGACCCCGAACTTTAACCCGCACTGTCCACCAGATTCCCCAGGGCATATGATCGTAAGTTAATCTCCACATGGACCCTGTAATTAGAGAGACTGGACTAAGGCTTGACCTGATGGTCACAAGCTGTGCATGGGAGTGTGTGAAGGGGAAAAGTTAAGTGTTTTTTTTTTTTTTCTTCTTTTTTTTTTTTCCCACACTAGTCAATTGAGTTCAAGTATTCATTAGCTGGAATCACTTTATTCGTTCAAGCCGCTTGCTTATGTTAGTGAAAAGGTGAGTTTAAACTGTCAGTTTTTTGAGTCCATTTTTATTTTTGAGTTTATTTTATTAAACCTTAAAGAACCATACAATAGTAATTTTCAGAGCTCCTATACCAGCTAGAGTGTACCAGCCTAAACCGTGAGGAAACCCATTTCATCTTTTTAGATGAAACATTGAAAGACTCTCGTCTGTATATACCCGTGTGTTTGTGTGTGTGTGTAAATATTAGTTCAAGTTGTGTCTATGCTAATGAGGAGATATACACATGTGGTGTGTGTGTGTCAATGTGAGACCCATGTGAGAGATTTGTGAATCGCTCTTGTGATTTGTTACAGAGGAACTTAATAAACGCCCCCAGGCTTGTCCTTTCACAGAAAAGAAAGCCATAAATGAAGTTAATTTGAATACGGTTGATGAGTGTGAGGTCAACAGGGGGTTTGCTTTGTTGCAATTAGTAAGGCCAAAGTAGTTCTCTATACAACACACACACACACACACACACACAAACACACAATCGTGCAACCTGTTGCTGAGTGTGCGCGCGCATACACGCGCACACACCCGCCTACATTGCTGGAGAGGAACAGATGTGTGTGTATTGTTAGTGTGTGAGGACTGACAAGCACCAGGTGCAGCCTTTGTTTTGCTCGCCTTTGCCCAACCCCCAGCTGAAACAACCCCCCCCCCCCCCCCCCCACACACACACACACACAAACTTCCCATCGTCAGCCGCATCTTCTATCCTCTCTCCGTCTCCATGTCCCTCCCCGCCCCCCCTTCTGCTGAGACACAGGTGACTGTTGGAGACTCCAGCTGCCAGCATGCTGCCCCATTAGGTCCATATGGTAGAGATGCTCTGAGGCTTAACACCCCCCCCCCCAACCACCACCACCACCACCACCACACACACATCCTCTCTGTTGAAGATTTGATAGCTTAACCCTTTTTGTGTTCAGGATTCGAGGGGGTGGGGGGTTGTTGTCAGTGCTGTGTGCCCGAAGGTGCTACGAGTCTTTCAGTCTTTTGTTGCGCCGTGTTTAAATGATTTTCCAGTCTGGACGCACTCAAGTGCTTTTAATGGAAAGTTGTATACCGTTTTAAACAAAGGCGGAGCGGAGCTTTTAAATAAGCTCTTTGTGCAAGTTGCTCCAATGTTAAGCGCTTTAGCCAGTGGGGGTGGGGTGGGGGAGTAAATATCTCTGCTTATTCATGCTAATGGACTTGGTTCTGCTCTGCAGTGCACTATGCACAAACCTGGGCTTATGTGTGCATCTGGGCTAAGAGGATTGCTGGTTTGGCGACACGCCTTTAAAAAAAATGACTACTCTCAATGAAGCTCTTGATGTTTGCTGAATGTTTATTAGAGGGGTTGTTTCTGGCCCGTGTACAACAGTGTAATTTATGCTTGTGCATTTCTATATTCTCATATATATTTTCATATTCTATCCAATATCCTTGACATTTTTGTTGTCCGTGTCCCTGTCTTTTATTCTTTTTTACTTTTTTTTATTTATTGTTTATGACTTTAGGGTTGACGTGTCGGGTCAATACATTTCCCCAGCATGCATAGCTTAATGCACAGATGTGCTTCCATGCTCACACTCCCTCAGACTACTGACAAAGCTAAACAACAAGATTTAAATAACAAACGACAGGTGAACGCAGCGCTGCTTTATTTGCATAACAAAATTGCACACCTGCACATATAAAACAAGGTTTCTCTTCAAGCTACCATGTCTGTCTAAAGCACGTTTTTATTACTTTTTTATATTTCTCACCTGTTCTTTTTCTCACACACCTTAGTGTGCTCTGTTGCTCTCGCTCCTTCCGTACACAGTAGTTTGTATGGTTTTATGCCTTACAGTAACAGTTGGTGCTCAGGTCAAAGCGGAACTCACACTGTTTGTTGTTGGTGATTCAATATTTAGCCGAGCAGATAAAGATATGCTGTGTTCATAGCAGTGCCATCTCTCCAGGTGATCAGTACACCCTGAAAGTCTCGTCATCCAGCTGCCTTGTGTGTATGCACACGTGTATGAGGTTTTAAAATAGCATGATCATCTCCAGATTGCATCATGTAGCGCAGAGTAAAGTCCAAACCTATTCCAAGAGCTACAATTAGTCACACATGGCTTATTTGTTCTAACCTACGAGGTCTTTGTGTAGAAAAGAGAAGCGGAGATCAGCAAGAGCTTAATCACCACCTAAAGGGTAAAAACATCACAATTCTTGGTTAAATATATATTATGAAAAAATCGATTCCACTTCTTAATACTATAAAGTGCACCAGTCCATTTTAGGAGTTGTTTGTGTGATTTTTCAATAGAAGGATGAAAAAGAATTGCATTTTATGGCGCTGGGCCAATCCACTCCTCCTCCTCCTCCTCCTCCTCATCTGCCTCCATTCCTATCACTTGTTCTCTTTCCTTTCTGCCTCTTGGGTGAAAAACAGGTGGTCACACAGAAGAGAAAAAAAACATAATTTGCTGTAAGAAATAAATATTGAAGGTCTTTAGAAGATAAGTAGACAGATGGGAGGCTTTTGCCATGTAGTGCTAAGCTGTGTATGTGTGTTAAACATAGTGGTGTGTGTGTCTCGCACCTGTGCCCATAAGGATACAATTTAGATGATTTCTTGTTTTTACTACAAAAAGTGTTTGCTTATGCAACCTAGTTTTGATCCACCTAGTTCTTACTTGGAGTAAAACGTATGGATGATGAGTAGGTTGCGTTTTTAAGAGTGGTGGTGATGTCTTTTTTTTTTTTTTTCTTTTTCTTTTTTTAATATGCTATAATTTCCATACTTAGACATTAATTCATCATATTAGCCCCAATGGATAAACAGATCCTAAAATGATCTTGTCCACAAAGAAACGCCCATAAACCTAAGAACCATCTCATAAGAAGCATCTCATGACCTTTGACAGCTCGAGCTACGCTTGTCTATTAGTCACTATTCTAAAAGCATTTTCAAGCACCAGATATACTCGCAATGGAGCTAATGGCTCTGCTCATGGTTCTTTCAAGGACAATAGTTTCTCTGATCTACGACTGTTGAGCTTGGTGGTCCATTCAAAGGCAGAAAATATGTGGTGAATGGCCTTTGTGATGGCTAGTTAGCAAGCGTGAAATAACCGGGGGCTCAATGATGGACTATTCTTCCCAGGGACAAAGCTTGCTTCATTTGCACCTCAGCTGTGGGGCCTCCACGGTTAATAAGCAGAAGACATCTGGCATCTTCCAACCATGGGAGAGAGGTTCCTTAAGGCCCTGTGTTGGGCCAAAGCTGAGTTTGTTTTGTCTTAGTGCTGTGATCCCCATGAGCTTTCACTTATTTTTAGCCCGGAATATTTTCTTAGCGGGGTATAAACAGAATATTAGGAGAAAGGTGATTTGGTTCCCTCCAAGTGTAAAAGTTTATATAGTAGAGAAGTGTTTAATGACAGAATAAAAATGTAATTAAAATTAAATCGGTTCTCTTTCTCAGACAGTGGGGAGAAGAAGGTTCTTGCCATGCCCGGTTCTCCAGTGGATGTAAAGACTCATTCCAGACCGGCAGTCTCCGCCATGCCCCCTCTTCCCTCAGTCAACCCCAGTGGGCCTCGGCCTGCTGCCTTTTCTTCCACAGCATGTAGGTTCTCCACACGAATGCAAACTTTCCATACCAAAAACCATTAGAGATGTGCCAAAAATATAAGCTCAGGAAGACGGTGCTGATTTAAATAAAAACACATTCTTCATGACCAGTTGCTCACAGCACTATTAGCTGCATATTTTTCTCTAGTGTAAATGTGCCTAGTGTAAATGTATGCTACAGTAAAGTAGCTGCTTTATTTCCTAAATTTCACCAGCAATGATCACATCTGGTACCAGCAAAAATAACAGCAGGAGTAGGCCGGAGTTGGGAGAAGTGTTTTAGCAGCACAGTTGTGCGCACACCTGAAAAGTCCATCTGCTTTTCACTTCGACACCTATAGCTGTGTCAGCACACATCTGTCTGGCCTGTAAACAAAGGAAACTTTCAGTGATCCCTTTTTTTTTTCTTACATATGATTTATAACTCATTTTTATAAACAGTTATATTAGCTATACCGGTTATAAATGCTACATTTAATAGCATGTTTATATTTAATTTAATTTAATTTAATTGGTCCTTTAACTTTTGCCACTTTCTTCAAAAGTGTCCAACGGGATGAACCATTCACCACCAACCCTCAATGCTGTCCCCTCCCCACCTCAGCGCTACAGTAACGGGCCATCCTCTTCCTCTTCCTCTTCATTGGCCAATCAGCAGCTTCCAGCGACGTGCGGTGCTAGGCAACTTAGTAAACTGAAGCGGTTCCTTACAACATTGCAGCAGTTTGGGAATGACATCTCACCTGAGATTGGAGAGAGTGTGCGGAGCTTAGTCCTAGCCTTGGTGGTAAGTACTACTGTGTCTGTTTGTGTGTGTCAGTCTGTGTATGCCTGCGTTGCATATTTCCATACTTAGCGCTTAATTCTCTCCTTTGAACAGAATTCTACAGTCACTATTGAGGAGTTTCATTCCAGACTACAAGAGGCCACAAACTTCCCCTTAAGACCATTTGTCATCCCTTTCTTGAAGGTATATAGCATAAACCTTCTTTATCCATTTTTCTGTATTGTAAATGTCTGTCCAGAAGTGTGAGTAAATGTGTAGTTCATTTATCTAATGATAATCTAGTTCATTTTTTTTTTTTTTTTTTTTTTTGCAAGCCAGACCTTTTGGATGATGGAGAGTTAAAATCACAAATCACAATACGTGCTATGTGTGATGTGTGTATAAATAGTGTGTGTGTGTGTGTGTATGTGTATGTATGTAATTATAGAAATAGACTTGTTCACAGTCATTACTCATGGGATGAGTAATGAGCCTGGGTACATTTCCTGTTTAGTTTTGAATATTCATATGAATAAACATTTAAGAAAAGATGCCATGAGGCGTGAAATTCCAGACAAAGGATACACAGAACAGCAGTTTCTCTGAGAACTGGAATTTCTCAGATTTATGTCTCTGGGTTTCTGAGACTGTTCTTCTCCCCTAGTGCATTGATCTAAGACGTATCCAGAACATTCGGAAGTGTGAAACATGGCTGTAAAGTGTCCCAGCATTTTTTTATGACTGCTGAGCGACATATGGACTCCAGCTTAGATTAACACAGGCGTCCAGATGATTGGCCTATCCTGGAAATTGCTTGCCTGAATGATGGGCAGCATATGTACTGGCAGGGGATTGAGAAAGAGGAAGGGAATGGTAATTGTCAACAGTATGGTCTTAATTAAAGAAGAAAAAAAAGGCAAGGAAGTCCATCTTGAATTCTTGACCTACTTCATGGATGTTTATCGAGCTGGGATAAGGCCAGGTCAGGGTTAAACATGCCCTAACCTCAAACTGTAGTTAGGGGTGAAACTCAGGTTAGTCATTTGTGTAGTATTTTATATGCTGTCGAATTCACTTAAATAGGTTCTGTTTTTCTTTGTTGAATAAATGTATCAGCATTGACAGAAACCAGCTTTTCAGTAATCAGCATGTCTGTTCTAATAACATGCTCCATATACCAGTCCTGTCCATGGAATGCTATAGATCTGTCTTGTGTCATCTTGACAACTTTGCAAATCTTTTCTCCTCCCCTCATCTCTGGAGTTTTCACATGACGGATTTAGTGTGTATTTTGTCTGGAGACGTTAATGCCAACAGTAGTCAGGAGGGGGACGTAATGCTAAGGGAGTGTTCTGTAATGCTGAGCAGGGCCTCCATCAATCAAAGACTGCATGCAGACGCCACAGTCCCAGACACGGAGGCTGCTTTGAGGTTTTTGCACAGATTGATTCGAAGCCCTGATTCAGGACTTGTGTGGGGGTGGCTAATTTGAACCAGCTTAAGGGAAAAGATGAAACTGCTTGCAAATCTGCAGGCTGTAAAAATTTAAGGCAATACAGGAAACCCAAGGTATAATTTAAAATGAGTTCCTATTCGGCCACGTCAAAGATCCAGAAAATAGAAACTGTATGAAGATGCATTTTCCGTTTAATGCCGTGTTTGAGCTTGATTCTCAGGCCTTTTTTTTCCCTCCATAATGGGCTGTTTTCATATTTTAAAGCAGAATTTGATGCATTTTTCTTTTATAGGCAAACCTACCATTATTGCAGAGAGAACTGCTTCATTGTGCACGAGCAGCTAAGCAGACTCCAGCACAGTATCTTTCTCAACACGAGAACTTGCTGCTCAGCACAGCGGCACCTTCTCCTGCAGACTCCACTGAGCTACTGCTAGAGCCAAGTGACAACAGCAAGAGACACAGCCCTAGCAGGTACTCATATGATGCACATCAGACAAAGCTGTTCACTCAGTTTGACATCAAGTTTACTAATTTTGTTTTTCTATGTTAACCATTTTTAATTAGAGCCAAGGAAAATGGCTTCCACGAGCGACCCCCGGCACCATTAGAGCCACCAGCCAAGCGAATCTGTACAATTAGCCCCGCCCCCAGGCATAGCCCTGCCCATCCTGTGCCCCTCCAGATTCATCCAACACCACCCCCTCTCCAGCACTACGCTCTGGATGACATCAGCACCCCACACCTATACAGAGAGCCCCATCGCATCCTGGAGCTCAGAGAACTGAAGGACAGGCCACGACTACCTGGTAATTACTGTACTTACATGTGGACCCATACACATTTGAATAATGGCAGTATTCCATGCAAATATTATGTAAATCAAATGCATGTTTTGGTGGGTGAAGTTTATGCTGGAAAACAATCCCTAAACAGGACAGTGGCAGACTGGAAGGCAAAGGGGGGAAAAAGAGGTCAATTAAGTAAATTGATATAGGCATGAGCTAAACCCTCATGCTTGTCTTGAGCTTTTGCCAGTTCCCTCTGCACAATGCTCAGTCTTCATTAAAGAGCGTTTGAACTGCAATAAGAGTAGAAACATCCCAACACTGATGGTGGGCTCTGTGTGAGTGCACGCGTGCAAGTGTGCTGTTAGAGCCTCATATCCAAGCCTTGATTTGTTTAGAAGTGGCCTGTTCCACTCAGCCAGAGCGGCTCCCTGAAGGAATGTTGTGTGTGTGTGTGTGTGTGTGTGCGCGCGTGTACTATGGGGTGGAGAATGCATTCTGACAGCTGAGTTCCAGATGTGGGTTGTGAGTGATGTGGTCTTTTTGCAATCTGTTTTTCATCATTGTATCTTTCTTTCCTAAGGTTTTTTAATTCTTGTATTTTTTCAATTAGTTTTGTTACTTATTTGTTTTTCAAATCATTTTTTTTGTCTTCTTTATTGTTTTATATGAAATCTTCTAGTATGATGACAAGTGAGAAGTCTTGTACGTGTGTTAAACCACAAATACACATACAAGTATACATACATACATACATACATACATACATACATACATACACACACACACACACACACACACACACACACACACACACGTATATAGTGTTGCACATGATGGGGAGTTTTTTCCATTAACTACTGCTATTTGTATATCTATGTCTATAGAGTCTTGTTTTTTGTGATCAGGTACTAATGGGGGCTACCATGAGGAACCAGTTGACCACAGACTGACTGAGAGAGAGTGGGCTGATGAGTGGCGACACCTGGACCATGTAAGAACTACTTATCGATAATTTCACACTAGTCTAAGTATATATAAAACATTAAGCTGCAGTAAAAAATCTTGAGTGGTTCTTTATAATGCTGCATGTGTACTAAAATTAATACCACACAAATTCTTTTGTTCAGGTTTCACCCATGTTGAATTTGTCCATAAAAAAATGTACAAATGAACAGACAAAATGGCAAATCTTTGTGGCAATAATAGGTGCTGAACTGCATCGTGGACATGGTGGAGAAGACGAGGCGTTCAGTGAGCGTCCTGAGACGCTGTCAGGAATCTGACCGCGAAGAACTCAACTACTGGCGACGGAGGTCTAGTCAGCTCGATGGTGCACGCAAGAGTGCTCCAACTCCCAGTGCTGTGTCCTTCTCTAAATCGCACAGTCCTCTCTCTACTGATGCAGTCAGTTCTGGTGAGTCTGCTCTCTGGTACACTATTATTGAAAAGTTTGTTCCATTAACTCCTGTTGTAAAATGTTTTGGTATAATCTTTTACAAATGTTTTAAATGTGAGTGACTTGTTTGTGCCATCTTGTGGTGATCTGATGCAGTACAGTACAAAGCTTTAACAGACTTTGTGTTCTAATGCACTCGTAGAAAGTGTGTTTGTGTGTGCGCATGCGTCTGTTATGCCTGCTGAGTGAGCAGGTGTTGCATGCTTGTGTCCAGCCTGCTACATTAGGAGTGTGTGTTGGTTGAGGTCTGCTTTCTGGCATTCACTCATTCCAACCATCTGTGATCAGTCCCTGCCCAAAACCCAAGTTGCTTTCTATATGATTGCCTTCTCTCTCTCTCTCTCTCGCTCTCTTTCTCGCTCTCTGTATTGGCCTCGTCTGGTGTTGAGTGCTGCGTTTTAATGTGAACATTCGCTTCATCTTTCAGATCCTCAGCGGGAGATCTCTCTGCATGCTGGCTCTGGCTATGTGCCCGATGAGATCTGGAGGAAAGCTGGTAAGGGTGGCAACCCTAGGAACCCTGTTTACTACCCCCACATGCACCTGTTCCTTGAATTTTATTTTATCTGACATTTATAAGCATTATACAAACCTGTCTAATTTTTAGAATGGTTTTCCATAGATACTTTATATCTGAAGAAGAAAAATTATAATAATTGATCTTGATTCTGTGTGACTGCTTTAGAGGAAGCAGTCAATGAGGTGAAGCGGCAGGCGATGGATGAGGTGCAGAAGGCGGTGGCAGAGGCAGAGCAGAAGGCCTTTGAGATGATCGCAGCTGAGAGAGCTAAAATGGAAAAAACCCTGGCTGAAGCCAAAAGGAAAGCCACAGAGGACGCAATTCAGGTCATCAACGAACAAGAGGACTCCAGCGAGGTAAGTGGCTATTAATTTATCTGCTCATCTGTATTCCTGTATCCCAGCCTAACTAAGCAGGTCACTCACTCCCATCCACACAAACTCTTTTTCTCAGTGCTGCTGGAACTGTGGCAGGAAGGCGAGTGAGACGTGCAGTGGGTGTAATGCAGCTCGCTATTGCGGCTCCTTCTGCCAGCACAAAGACTGGGAGCGTCACCACCTGATCTGCAGCCCGGGCCTACAGGCTCAACCCAAAGGAGTGTCCACCCTTAACACACGCGTCCTGACCAAAGCCCCTGAGAGCAGCCCAGCCAAGAGCCTCAGCCTGGAAAAAAACTCCAACACCTCACGAGCCTCTACTCCCCCAAGCCCCTCCTCAGCCTCCACCCCTGACACCAACACACATTAGAGGAAACACTAGAGAAGAAATATGGACATTTTACATCTCAGTGACATGACAAAGACTATTAATATCAGAAAACCAAGAAAAAGGAGCCACATTAATGGACGCAGTAATTGGATATTTCACACAAATGATGGGAGTAATTGCTCATTGTTTTTTCAGTTGGACAAAAAACTGTATGGACATTTCTTTTTTTTTTTCAAGTTAAGAATGTGAACATCACTTTACTGCAGTAAAGTACAGCAATGTTCTGATTCTTTGTTTAAGGAATAGAAAGAAAAATCATCAGATGATGGCTGTATCTCATTACTGTCCATTGAACTGGTGTTTAATGATTCTTCTTGCACAAACAATGTTTGTCATTTTTGTGAGTGTGTGTATGTGTGCATGTTTGTGTATGTTTCTGCTGCATGTGTTGGACAATTCGATTGCTTGTAGAGCAATATATTGAAGCAGAAACACCACTGTTGTCCATCTATTAATACAGTTGTGATCACAAAAGTTACACTTCAACATATTTAATTTAATACAAGTCTGCTGTTGCTGTCTAAATGGAATATATCAGCAACTCAACAGACAGCAAACAAACAATACAATGGTGCAACTTGCATGAATTTATGTTTCTGTACTTTAAGCATGGTTTCACGAACCAGGGGGAGTATTTTACAAAGTAAGTTAATAAAATCCAGGCTGATTTGTAGTAGTCAGGTTTAATCTAGACCAACAGGCTGTTCCGTAATCTGTGAACAATATTAAACTTTAGCTGTGGACCACCTTAGCCGTGATGTGATTTATATCAATTTAATTATCAGGATGGACTGCCCCAAGTCCCATGGAATAGACTTAAAAATAAGTGATGTATAGAAAATGAGTGAGCATATAAATTTTAGCAAGTTATCAAACTGATGGCCCTTGAATTTGTGGCACTTGTGTATACACTGAATACAAGAACGTTTCTTAATGTGTCAGAACTGATAATACATGCAGAAATTATTTCCTTTAGTGCAGTGATTGTTCTGGGTTGATTCCAAAAGGCTAATGACCTAAAAGAAAAAAGTTGAGCAATCTTGGGTGAGGTTCTATTTAATCATCTGTTATTTCCGAAGAACTTTAATTTGAAATAAAAAGAAAAATGTAAAATTTCACATTAAAAAATGTCACTGAATGCAGACCTTATGGCCACTCTGTCTGATCTAAAGTGTGTGTGTGTTTGATATACACTATATACTTCCAATAAATCCTCCCAGGCTGCACAATGCATCATGCAATGAAAGATTTATTGGGTTTGCAGCAAATTAGTTGAGCTCATCAGACTTTGTCCAGTAGAATCAATTAAGCCAAGTTAAACTTGACCAATAACCAGTCACAGAGGAGCCCTGTCCAAAAGCATTTCTTAATATTATATAAAGTGTTGAAGTAAGTTACAAAAATAGCCAGGCTTGCTGGAATAAGCTTGGCTTATCAGGTTCACTCACTTTGTGCAATACTCCCCCCTGGCCTAAATTTTCCAGACTGCAGTGAAGAGCAGTGCATAGTCACACGTGGTGTGAAACCTTATCTGGTGCAAAAGTTAGGACACAGATCTTGTGGCTGCAGTATAAGATAACATTATGTTCCCAGCTAAATTTGTCAATTATGTATTTGCAGATGTGGTTTTCTTTTTTTAAAAATTGTCACAAGCTTGTTGGTTATATGTGTAAAATGGAAAGACTAGGTTTAATCCAACTGTCTAGAATTAAAGTTATCTACTTCAGAATGTTGAGTTTGGGTTGTTTACAGCTTGTTCTTTTACAACATTTTCCCCCCAAAAAATTGAAGATTATTTTAATCCTACTATCATGAGGTTCCAGGTAAATTATGAATAAATGCGGGATAGAAGCTTAACACTAAGCTTGTGACATTATCCTTAATACTACATCATCATTTTGTACTGTAGCTTACAGGTCTGTTATGATTGGCATAAACTCGCCCTTTCATTAGTTTGACCACAGTACAGAAATGTCATGCCATTGTGTCATATTTGATGAACTGCATAATCAACTTGGTGTAAAATGGTCCTTGAAATGAACGTTATGTTTTCTGGTGTTGCCTGTAAGTGTTGCAACTGAATCTATTTAAATCTCAGGAGTACATTATATGTAAATAAATTTATTCTCTTGTTCACGTTTAGAGAGGCTAGGGTTTTGTCATTTGTTTTTTTTGTTCCACATTGGTGTCAACGTTCTTTTCACATTTTATGTAACAAAATAAATTCCATTATTTTTTCATTATGAAACGACTTACCTGTGAAATATGATTATAAACAAAAAGATCTGTATTTTGTGGGCCATGTGTCACTAAAACATTTGTTTTCTCACAAGACACAAAGAGAATCTTGATATGAAGTAGTAATAAAGACAAACAACAAAGTTTGATTACCTTCCTTATTTACATTTTGCTCAGATCCAAGTCAATTCTGACTGATTTAGCAAATGTTATAAATGTATAATTAAAATTATTATTTTTTTCCTGCTCAAACTGCATATTTATAATAAATAATCTCAACTCCTTTAGGAGACCACAAAGCTATTTAAAAATGGACAGGATTCTCCTGGAAGTCTCCAAAACATAGTATGCAAATTAGCTACACTAAATTTGCCTGACTTGTGTGTGTGTGTGTGTGTGTGTGTGTGTGTGTGTGTCCTGAAATAACCAACCCTAACCAGGATGAATTAGTTACAGAAGATGAATAAATAGTGCTCAAGACCTTTAGCATCTCCACCTTAACAAAACAGCTTCCAGTTTAATGTAATAAAAAACTGTGGGTGCATTTTGGTCTGTGGTGGTTCTGGTATCTCATTTTGAGTGATGTTCTGTTTACAGGAAAAGGCCTGTTTTATGTCAGTTTCAAATAAATTAAACTACAGTACAAAAAGTCTGACTAGTAACTTATTTTTTTAAAAATCAGACTTTGTATGAACATTAAACAAAGTTGGTTTTCTGATGAAGCACGTGTCTCTAATGACTAAATTGGTCTCTGATTTAGACTAAATTTTGCCCAGAGATTAGTTTTTAAATCACCAGTATGTGGTATAGTGTATGAAAGTTATCAGGTGTGTGTTCAGCTTAAAGCTGACCCCTGCAGCCTAGTTACTGCCTGGCTTGGAAAAAAAGCATGGCAATTCTTCCTTATTTTTCCTAATCGTGCATAATGATGCAGGAGATATCAGAGGCAGTGACAGGATCGACTCTCCACTCTCTACACAAGTTCAAATTTGAGTTTATGATGGCAGAGCTTTTGTAAGTCTCTCTCTCTCTCTCTCTCTCTCTCTCTCTCTCCCATACAGTATACACACCATTGCTCAAAAGTTTGGGATCACTTTCTACAGTAACTCTATCATCGTTCCTGATTTGTATTTCTATCTACACTGTAAAGCAATGCTGAAGGCATTCAAAATATACAATAATCTCCTCTGAACAGTTAATGTTGAGTTGTAGCAGCTACTAATGATCTGTAAAGCCTTCATGCTGACTCTAATCTGTGGTGATGTTAATTGGTGATTTTTGAGGCTATTAATTACAAATGAACTTCTTTGCAACAGAGGTACTATAAGTTTTGGTCTTGCTTTCCTGGGATGATCTTCATAAGAGACTTTTCATCATGGTGCTTGATGATTTCAAATGCACCTGACAATACTGTTCTTGCATGAACTGTTCCAGGAAGGCTGACCTTAATGTCTTAAAATAACAACTGATTGTTGTTACATAATTACCTAATTCAATGTGTTATTTCATAGTTTATTCAATTACGTGAAGCCTTTATTTGTCACATATACATTACGCACAGTGAAATTCTTTTTTCACATATCCCAGTAGATCAGAGTACAGGGTCAGCCATGATATAGCACCCCTGGAGCAGACAGGGTTAAGGGCCTTGCTCAAGGGCCCATCAGCGGCAACCTGGTTGAGCTGGGGCTCGAACCGCCAACCTTCCGATCAGTAACTAAGAGCCTTAACACTCTAAGCCTACTGTCCCTACTCTATTGTTAAAGAATGTAGAAAATAAATCACTAAACAAAAACAAAGACGTTTGCAAGTGATGCCAAATTGTCACAGTGGCTACAGTTACAATATCTCTTTACAATGCCATCTGGAAGTGAGTGGGTATATTAGACAGCAAGTGAACATTTTGTCTCTGAAGTTGTTGTGTTGGAAGCAGAAAAATAAGGCAAGTTGTGATGGCTAGATGACTGGGTAAGAGCAACTCCAAAACTAACTTCTAAGATGTTTCCAGTGTGTAGTGGTCAGGACCTACTGTATCAAAAGCACCAACAGAGTCACTGGGCAGCCAAGGCTCACTGATGAACGCAAGGAACGAATGCTGGTATAGGTAGTCCGATACAGTAGAAGCTCAAATTGTGAAAGATTTAGTGCCGGTTTCAATTGGAACACACAGTGCATTAAAGTTTGTTGTGTATGGGGCTGCATAGTAACAGACCGGTCAAGGTGCTCCTGTGACAACTACAATGGGCATGTGAACCACAGAGAAGTGAAAGAAGGGGGCCTGGTCTAATGAATCAAGTTTTCATTTACACCATGTGGATGGCTGAGTGTGTGTGTCACCTACCTGGGGAAGAGATGGCACCAGGATGCACCATGGGAAGAACAGCAGGCTGTAGAGGCAGTGTGATGCTCTGGGGAATGTTCTTCTGGGAAAGCATGGGTCCTGCCTTCATGTGAATGTTACTTTAGAAACACACCACATACCTGAACATTAATACTGACCAAGTACATTCCTTAATGAAAATGGTGTTCCCTAATGGCAATGGTCTCTTTTAGCAGAATAATTTACTCTTCCATACTGCAAAAATGATTTAAGGAACACAACAAAAACTTTGAGGTGCTGACAAGTTCAGCCGTTCGGATGATGTGTGTGTCTCTATCTCTCTCTCTCTCTCTCTCTCTCTCTCTCTCTCCCTGAAGCCTGGCTTTCTTCCCAACCTACCAACAACCTCATTTTGTAGGTTTGTTGCATTTTATACAAACGCTCTTTTGCAATCCATCCAAACATGCCATGAATTACTGATTTTTTGCATGATTGGTAATGCTAATTTGTTTGATTTTCATAAAGTAGTACACACGCATACACACGCATGCGCACACACACACAGTCAGGCACAAAGCACTTTGGGATTAACCATTCATTTAGGAATTATAGCAATTTTCATGCACACACACACAGACACACACACACCTTTTTTGGGGTCTCATAAATAATGAACAAATTTCTGACGAGCAATTGCACGGTTATTTGGTCAGCCCTATTAACACTAATAGAGCACTTTACAAAAGTCCTTAGCCATCCATTGTTCATATTTTGCCACATCTGGCTGTTTTACTACATTAACATAACTAGACTTCCTCAAGAATTTTCATTTTTGGCTCTCAATCTCAGTCCAGTCCTGGTACCTAAGCAGTTTCAGAGAAGCCAATAAATAAATAAATTAATACAATGAAATCTTATTGGCAGCGTGAACCAGTGAGAAACAGGTGCAGATGATGGCAGATGGTCAGGCCTGTGTTCAGTATACTGCTGACGCTGAAAGCTACCAGATTTAACCGCCAGATGGCAGCAGTGATCTATGTAGCACATGCAGGGGACAGTTGCATCTTATCCCCACTGCAACCTCACCACTCATTTATATTTATCATTTATACTGCCTTTTCCTCTATACAGGGGTGCAGGGGCCTGGATCTTATCCCAGGAGACTTCGGGCACAGAGGTACACCCTGGGTGCTGTGCCAATCCATCGCAGGGCACACACACACACACACACACACACACACACACACACACACACACACCAATTAGCCTTATCTGCATGTTTTTGGACTGTACAGTAGGGCACAACCCACCAAGCACAGGAAGAACATGCAAACTCCATGCACACAGACCCCGAGGTGGGAATCGAACCCGGACCCTGGAGCAAGGTGCAAGGCGACAGTACTGTACTAACCACTCGCACATGCAGCCTGTATTTTTGATATTAAAGTAACTACTCTTATTTAGTTTGCCAGTTATATCATCTAACTTGCCAAGTCCTTAAATTTCTGTAGGTAGTTTAATGGTTTTCATACCAGTTAAAGTATATAAGAAAATAATGAAAGATGAAGCCATGTTCAAAGAGATATTATTTCCCCATTTTAATGTTTATTGTAAGCATTTATTAATACTATTGACCTGTATCTGCATGATTTTTTTTAATATTGGGTAAGTCCATGATGTATAGTGATGATATGACTATTGACTATTGACATTTTCTTCAAAAATAGCAGGTTTGGCCTATTAATGGAAATCATTTAATAATATTACACAAACATTAGTGTATGTGTATGTGCTATGGTTCATTTACCTTGAAAGATTACTAAAAGAAAGTAACCTATTTTAAGTTTATTTTCAAATTAAAAAACTTTAAATATTAGTCCCCAGAAGTCAATTAATAATCCAAATGACAACACATATTATGGATATAAAATATTGAGAAGAGAGAGAGAGCACCACGGTGTATCCAAAATGTATGCTGTGTATGTATGTGCTGCTGGTCACTTGCCATTAGGACAAATAATTTTGGAACGGAGGTCTGTTAGTAAATTAGCTGACAAACCCTTTGCACTTATTTGTAATTATTTAAAATTGGCAGCATTGTGTCGTAGTGGTTAGCACTGTGGCCTTGCACCCCAGGCTCAAGGGTTCGATCCCCACCTTGGGTCTGTGTACATGAAGTTTGCATGTTCTCCCTGTGCTTGGTGAATTTCCTTAGGGTGCTCCAATTTTCTCCCACAGTCCGAAGACATGCAGATTAGACTCATTTGTGTTCCCAAATTGTCAATGGTGCGTGTATGTGCTCTGCAATGGATTGGCACCCTGTCCCGGTTGTACCCCATGACCTTGTACAGGATAATCGGTATAGAAAATGAATGAAAATGTTTTTTCTTTAGACAATTTTTTAAAATGCTGTAGTTCTTTCTAACTTTAATGGTTTTTATTTGTTTGTATATAATTTGTTTTCCATCTATGTAGGAGTATATGTAGTCCAATAGTGACCATTGTATCTATTTCCATTTTTACAACTGTGGAATGACCTTTGGTCAACATTCACACATGCATTTACACAATCTAGGAATGTGGGAGGAAACCGGAGTACCCAGAGAAAACCCATCAAGCCCAGGGAGAACATGCAAACTCCATGCACACAGACCCGAGGCGGGCATTTAACCCAGATCCTGGAGGTTCAAGGCTGATCATAAAGCCACCATGTCGTTATTTTTTTATGTAGAAGCTACGACAGACACACACACACACAAAAAAAAAAAAAACATGGCAACAACTGTCAATTTTCATTAATAGGTAAAGTACTGTATGATATTTTTATAGAAAATATTTCAAATAAATATGACTTTCACCAGGGGACATGGAATGTACATTCCTTCTTAATCTGATGTCTAGGAAGAAATGAAAAAGAAAACGATGCAGACTCTGATATCACCAATTAACCTAATTATATAAATTCAATATAAATTATGTGACAACTGCAGTGAAACGAAAGGGGTTACATTTCATTGTCTGAAAGCAGCATTCCTCTTAGAGCATGATGAACAGACAGACTGGTTCTTATTAATCTTCTAAATCCCATATCCCAACCGGCTCATGTAGTGCTAACCCCTGAGCAATGGCTTCACGGCTTCGCTGGGTAGATGAACCTGTAATGGCAAATGACCGAAATGGATGAACAAGACACAGAGTTCAACAGCAATGTGTTCACCAGCGTGAGCTGCAGTGATAGAGGAAGTCAGTCATGGCCCGCGTCTGATGAGTAATGGCCTCTACCAATCTACAGCGGCCCAAAGGCACATGATGAGGAATACACTGAGATCTGACCCATCCATCAAACATTAGGGCAAAGGTGAATAGGGATTCAACATTATGTTGGTTCAATCTTTGTTCCCTACCCATGCTGGAAGTTGCCATCGCAAACAACCTGGGGCTTGCCAGCACTCTTGGAGAGCATAAGGCATCCCTCCTAATGACCAGCCAGGTTGACTAAATTCTGATGCAGATCTGGTACAAAAATGGCATTAACAGGGTCAAGACAAGGCCAGTCCTTTGCTGAAACAACAATCTCTCAATGAATAGCTTCAAAGTGTGGCTGAAAGAAAGTAGGAAGGTCAGCAAATGTCAAATGAGATTCTACCATTCCGCTACAAAAGAAAGGAAAGAAAAGGAGGAGAATTTGCTTCTTCTTAATGAAGATCTTAAAGCTTAAAAATTCCAACTAAGTCATGACTGCAACAGCTGCTGAGATTCCAATTGGACACCATTGCAAATTAGTATGGCTCTCAAGTTTTAGTCCACGTCTTTGTCTTTAATGTCTGCTTGCAATAACCACTTATTCAACTTTGTGTACAACTTGTAAGGCAAGATGTCAGATAAAATCCGAAATAAAAAGAAAAACGCTAAAAGTCTGAGCCTGTACTGCCCTTGAGAAGATTCATTCAGTTGTTCTTATTGACATGATGCAAGCAATTCATTCAGCCCTAAAAAAAGAACTTGAGGACACTTTATCTTCAGTGGACACTACTGTACTTTTGAACAATTGAAATCCTATTATGACCACGGTGATCAACTGGTGAGTGCCAAAGCTGCCATAGCAACGTTACTGAGTGATGACAAATTTTTGAAAGGAAAGATAAATGACCTTAAGATTTGGTCACAGATTTTTATTCCTAGAAATATTTGGACCCTGTCAAATTTATGACTAAATTCTTTGAGGAAGTGTTCAGTGCAGACTTCTTTTCAAGGCCTCTCCTGCTTTTTTCATGCTCTCTTTTGCGTGCACAGAGAGTTGAACCTAACAATGTTACATCCTGAAACGATGTTGCTAGTGTGAAGATACTGTAAACATTGCACCATCAGCAGACAGAGGCAGGAGCTGTACTTCTGTGGAAATCTGTGGGTTTTTTTTCATGAGGACTTTAGTGCAGAGTCGGGACGAAAGCAAGTAGCTCTCAGCAAGGAGTCAGGTTTGGCCTTTCATATCCTGCCAGACTCCAGGTCACCTATGAAGGTAAAAACCATTATTTTGATACACCAGAGGTGGCCAAGGGGACTTACCATTCACACTGGAGAGAAGATGATCATTAGGGTCATGCAGCATTGGCGCAACCTCCTGTGTAGAGTAACTGCTTACTTTTCTAGTCTACATCTCTATGCATTTTCCAGTATCTACATTTGATCAGACTAAGCAGTCAAGCTGCTGATCATATTTAATCAGCAAAATTACCATATGCAGAATTTTCATTATGGAGGTGCACTATATACAGTGGTGTGAAAAACTATTTGCCCCCTTCCTGATTTCTTATTATTTTGCATGTTTGTCACACTTAAATGTTTCTGCTCATCAAAAACCCTAAACTATTAGTCAAAGATAACATAATTGAACAAAAAAAAAACCTCCAAATCTACATGGCCCTGTGTGAAAAAGTGATTGCCCCCCTTGTTAAAAAATAACTTAACTGTGGTTTATCACGCCTGAGTTCAATATCTGTAGTCACCCCCAGGCCTGATTACTGCCACACCTGTTTCAATCAAGAAATCTCTTAAATAGGAGCTACCTGACACAGAGAAGTAGACCAAAAGCACCTCAAAAGCTATACATCATGCCAAGATCCAAAGAAATTCAGGAACAAATGAGAACAAAAGTAATTGAGATCTATCAGTCTCGTAAAGGTTATAAAGCCATTTCTAAAGCTTTGGGACTCCAGCAAACCACAGTGAGAGCCATTATCCACAAATGGCAAAAACATGGAACAGTGGTGAACCTTCCCAGGAGTGGCCGGCCGACCAAAATTACCCCAAGAGCGCAGAGACAACTCATCCGAGAGGCCACAAAAGACCCCAGGACAACATCTAAAGAACTGCAGGCCTCACTTGCCTTAATTAAGGTCAGTGTTCACGACTCCACCATAAGAAAGAGACTGGGCAAAAACGGCCTGCATGGCAGACTTCCAAGGCGCAAACCACTTTTAAGCAAAAAGAACATTAAGGCTCGTCTCAATTTTGCTAAAAAACATCTCAATGATTGCCAGACTTTTGGGAAAATACCTTGTGGACCGACGAGACAAAAGTTGAACTTTTTGGAAGGTGCGTGTCCCGTTACATCTGGCGTAAAAGTAACACAGCATTTCAGAAAAAGAACATCATACCAACAGTAAAATATGGTGGTGGTAGTGTGATGGTCTGGGGTTGTTTTGCTGCTTCAGGACCTGGAAGGCTTGCTGTAATAGATGGAACCATGAATTCTACTGTCTACCAAAAAATCCTGAAGGAGAATGTCCGGCCATCTGTTCGTCAACTGAAGCTGAAGCGAACTTGGGTGCTGCAGCAGGACAATGACCCAAAACACACCAGCAAATCCACCTCTGAATGGCTGAAGAAAAACAAAATGAAGACTTGAGTGGCCTAGTCAAAGTCCTGACCTGAATCCTATTGAGATGTTGTGGCATGACCTTAAAAAGGCGGTTCATGCTAGAAAACCCTCAAATAAAGCTGAATTACAACAATTCTGCAAAGATGAGTGGCCCAAAATTCCTCCAGAGCGCTGTGAAAGACTCGTTGCAAGTTATCGCAAACGCTTGATTGCAGTTATTGCTGCTAAGGGTGGCCCAACCAGTTATTAGGTTCAGGGGGCAATTACTTTTTCACACAGGGCCATGTAGGTTTGGATTTTTTTTCTCCCTAAATAATAAAAACCATCATTTAAAAACTGCATTTTGTGTTTACTTGTGTTATCTTTGACTAATAGTTAAATGTGTTTGATGATCAGAAACATTTTGTGTGACAAACATGCAAAAGAATAAGAAATTAGGAAGGGGGCAAATAGTTTTTCACACCACTGTAGGTGTATAGGAAATGCTTTGGATTTTTTTGGAGGGTGGTAATGGTAGTGGTAGTGGTGGTAGCTAGTATAAGTTGTTTGTTCTTTGTGCTAAAAATTGTCTTTTTTTCTCATCATGTGTTAGAGGTCCTATAGGTTTTACAGTGTGGTTAATATAGGTGACAGAGATGGAGGCCATTCTGTAAAATTTATATCTTTAGAATGTTAATGTGCTTAATGCTCCTGGTAAACATTAAAGTTTTTTCCTATTCAAAACAAATAAAAAATTGATATACTTGTCCTAGTCCAAAGGTGTAACAATATTAATTGCCAAGAGAATATGGTTTATATCATGAGATGTAGGGTAAACACTAATGGATGTTTTATTATAGTTTCAGGTTCTCTTAGTATATGTGTATGCCCTTAATTGGGGTGATGTTTATTTTGCACTTGTCTTTTCATTAATACCAGATCTGACTGTTAATGTTCTGAGAAGATATGAACTTATGTGTTATGGACCCACGTGCGTAGATTCACAAAAGTGAAAGCTTCCCCATTAATATGTCAGCTCTACAGATGAGACAGGAATCCTTGCCTTTTCAGTTATCTCAAGATATCTTTAGTATTACTCGCTTTTTTGCATCTCTATTTGGTGCCTACTAAATTTCTCAGATTAAATAATAAAAGCAGACTTTGAAAAATGGTTTAGTCTGCCCCTCACTCTTGCTAAAAAATACAATCATGTCTATACTTCTTTAATTTCTTTATTGGTTCCTTTGTTTGCTAGTTTTCTCAATTTCTTTTTAACTCTCTTTATTTGGGACAACAAGGTCAAGAGTTGTTAGGGACATTCTTTAAAGAGGTAATGAGGAAGGTGGACTGGCCTTCCCAGCTTTATACTGTACATTACTGGGCATCAATTAACCAAAATGTTATTGTTTATCAACCAGATATTAACTTGTGTTTGCTTGAGTCACATTCTTGGCAAACCTCGTCTCTAACAACTTTCGTATTTTCCTCCCTGCCATTGAAACCCTGCAAATAGACATTCAATACTATTATACTTTCCACCCTCAAAATTTGTACTGAAATCAATTTCACTGCCACTGCATGTTCACATCTGCTTTGGTTCTGGGTTCTATTCAATTAAAAAAAGTTCACCAGAAAAAGATTTCTCTGCTTTCCTTAACTCCCTTCTATCATATTGTTGGAAGAGCTTGCTCTTAGGTTTGAAAATAAGGGATTGATTTCCATATTGAGCTCCCAGCCTGAATAAAATTTAAACTGGATGGGAAAATAAACTTGGTATGGATCTAAGTGAGAAGTATTGGACTACAGCATCGAGGAGGGTCAATTCCTCATCATCATGTGTTACATTGGGGCTGATACAGTTCAAAGTCCTCCACAGGGTGCATTTAAGCGGTGCTCCTTTTCCCCAGCCAATCTGGTACATGCATTCTGGTCTTACCCTCAGCTCAATGTCTTTCGGGCAATGACTTTGAAAAAAACATCAATGAGGTTCTAGAAATGACAGTTAAGCTCTGCCTGCTTATAGCTATATTTAAAGTGGTAGATAAAGCTTAAGGTTTAAATCTAATCCAATTTGATATGACTGTGTTTATGTCACTTTGGGGCTCCTTATGCTGAAGTGTGGCTAAAATGTGATCATCTTCTTCTTTTGGTTGCTCCCGTAAGGGTTCGCCATAGCGAACCATTTGTCTCCATCTAGTTTTGTCTACCACATCTTCCCTTGTCATTCCAAACTTCTGCATGTCCTCCCTAACCACATCCTTAAACCTCCTCTTGGGCCTTCCTCTTTTCCCCGTACCTGGCAGCTCCATCTCTAACATTCTCCCCCTGATAAAACCCTCATCCCTCCTCTACACATGTCCAAACCACCTTAATCTGTCCTCTATAACTTTGTCGCCAAACCGTTCTCTAAACTGTCCTTCTAATATACTCCTTCATAATCCTGTCTGTCTTTACTCCCAAAGCAAATCACAGATCTGTCACAGATCACTCCTGCTACTCCTTTCCACGCATTCCACCTTAGCTCTTTTCGTTACTTCTATACCACACTTCATATTGCTTTGTACAGTTGACCCAAAATATTTAAACTCCTCTACCCTCCCTCTTTGGAACAACACATTTTCCCGACTCTCTCTCTCATGTACACACATGTACTCTGTCTTGCTCCTACTGATCTTCATGCCTTTTCTCCTCAATGCATCTGTCTACCTCTCTAGACTAGACCTGCCCCCTACTCTTGCTATTGACCACAATATCATCTGCAAATATCAGATGTCCCCATGTCCATGGAGACTCTTATCTAACTTTATCTGTTAACCTTTCCATCACCACTGCAAACAGGAAGGGACTAAGAGCTGATCCCTGGTGCAGTCCCTCCTTTAGTTGCTCTTACATACTGAACACCTCACCACTGTTACACTGTCCTTGTACACATCATGACACACCACTTTCTTTTTGTTATTTCTCTGCCACTCCTGACTTACTCATGCAATGCCAAAGTTAAACTCTGGGCACTCTGTCATACTTTATGCTTTCTTTAGATCTACTAACACACAACTCTTTCTGACCTCCTCTATAATTCTACATCAACATTCTCAAAATTTCACACAAAAATCTTTCTCCAGCTTCCACCATCTAATCCTGGATTCAGTCCTCACTCTCATTTTCTTTTTCTTCCTGAAGACCGCCATCCAATCTTGGCTAGCTACACCATCCCCTGCAAACACCTTAGAGTCTCTAATCTCCTTCAGACTGCATCTCCTACACAGTAGCTAGTCCACCTGAGTACATCTTCAACCCCTTTTTTAAAGACCCTGTGTTCCTCTTTTTTCTTAAAACACAGTATGTATTCATCACAGTCATTTCCATCCTTTTTGCAACCTGTCATTCCATATTCCTCACCTGGACCCCATACCTACCCATTACCTCTATATGACCTCTGTTTCCTTTTCCAACACGCCCATTAAGGTCAATTCTAATCTTATCATCTTTTGTCTTTGGGGACACTCACTACTACTTTGTTTAGCTCACTCCAGAAATCTTCTTTCTCCTTCACATGACATCCCACGCATGGAGCGTATGCACTGATGACATTTATCATTACCTCTTTCACTTCCAGTTTTACACTCATCAATCTGTCAGACACTCTCCTTACCCGGGCCTTGACCGATCCGGAATGGAATTCTCTTTCTTGATCCGCATATTTATTGGCACATATTACACCGGATGCCCCTCCTTATGCAACCTTCCTCATTTATTCAGCTTGTGTAACCTCAATGCCTGAGTTGGCTAGAAAATGTGATATTTTTTCTTGAACTAAAAAAGATAAATCTTGCAGTGAGCGGATCAGTAAAAAAGTTTTATTTGGAATGGAAACCTTTCCATAGTTGGTTTAGTTGCCTCTTGCATAAGGACATGTAATTGTAACTCTGCTACGTGTGCGGTATGGAGAGCCGCACCACGAGATGTTTTAAATGATTATAAGAGCAGGGTCAGTGAAATACTGTAGGAGTTGTGAGAGTGCTTACGCACAGGAAGACCTTTCTATTTGGAGATAGTGTGTGATTATTAATTAAGAAACTTATAAGGAAACAAAAGAAAACTGAAAACACAAAATAAACAGAGCTCCGCTGTCTACGCAAGAACTGACGGGGCTCTGAAAACTACAAGTAAAAAAGTATAAATCCTCTTGGGGCTTATGCCCTTACCGAGGATTTACTGTTTAGCGAGAGGGTAGAGTTTGTGCTTTGTGTACTTTAACCTGAGAGTGCACACTAAACTGATGCTCTCCCTCACTTTCTCTCTCTCTCTCTCTCGTCGGCATCTTAGACAGACAGAGGCTTGGGCTTTGCCTCTGTTGCTCAACAGCACACTCGTCAATCTGTCTGTCTTTCTTTTATATTCTTTCTTGGTCTTTGACCCTGATATGAACAAATGAACACACAAAGTGGTTGAGGTATCAGGACCCTTATATAAACACATCAGCAGGTGCGGCTTGTTCAGGCTGATTACAAGACGGCGGCGTTGCATGGCAACCATGTGTATAAATGGCCGCGCCTTTGCCCGTTCAGAACTCCGTGTAGTAGCAGCCTGCAGATCTGCCCGTTCTGAACAGTTTATGCATGGCTCTGCCCCTCACGAAACCCAGGTTATAGTATCCACTCAGTCGGTCACCATGGGTGAGAATAAGGTGTGAGGAGATAACCGGCTTGGTACGGGCCTACAATGTGGTTTTACATCCCAGTAGCCCTGAGGGGCAGTAGTAAGGGGTACTGGGGCAGGAGGTGCTGGAACTGGGGGTTGGGTGCCCTTAAGGCAGCTTAAAGCGCACTGAAATCCCCAGTTCGAGATGGAACTGGTCGGCGAGTCGATGCGGGGGTTTTAAAGGTGTAGCGAGGGGAACCCCAGTACTACTCTCTGTTCTGGCACCTGGGTTACCAGAAATAAGATTTGCTCAGAGTGACATTTGAGCCATAGAATGACTGGGGCTGTCCTCTGCGTCACGCACTCCAGCTTTATTGGCTTGCCGGCCAAGGAGACCAACAGGATGGCGGAAAGGAAGTGGGCAAGCTGGCCTCCCGTCAATAAAATTTCCCGTTGCCCCCCGAACCGATTAGCGCCTCTGTTCGGGCTCTCCGGATCCTGGTCCCTGAGAGCGTAGCTGGTAAGAAGAATCCTGCATGACGGAGTCCTGAGTTTTGGGTCAAACCTGATCCATACTGGGCCACCCTCCTACTGGGGTAACCCCGTCTGTCACTTGCTGTGCCACAGGCGTTGCTTGCCCTCTGGCTGCTACAATGAGAGACAAGCCTGGCAATGCCTTTTTGCATGGGCTCTCCCATGTCTTTCAGCTCAAGATCTTCTCCAGGCTCAAAATCAGGGATGGGATATGAAGCTTCAGGCTCTGTCTCTATGGGCAAAGGTAAGATATGGGGACAGAGGGCAGATAGCTGGGGGAGCGACCAGCTAGGCTCATGGAGTGGCTTTTGTTGGGTGGAGGAGATGTTCCCCGTCTGGAACATCTGGCCTTACACTTACGAAGGCGGTTATCCACCCGGATGGCTAGCCGATAAAACTCCTCCAAATCCTTTGGAGGATCACACAAGGCTAGCTTATCCTTTAGCCGCTCGGGGAGCCCTTAAACATATGCAGCCATAAGGGCTGCGTCATTCCACCCTGAGCTGGCGGCATGGGTACGAAACTCGACTGTGTAGGCAACTACAGATCGCCCCTCTTGACCAATGGAAAGAAGGGGGGGCACTACATTGCTTAGGCATGTTCAGAGAGGAGTAGCCCACTCTTCAGTAGCCCACTCTAGTGCTCTGCCTGTGAGCGAAGACACCATAAATGTAACATATGCTTGTTCTAATGAAAATTGGGAAGGTTGCAGCTCGAAGATTAGTGAGCACTGCAGGATAAAGGCATTGCACCTCTCTGGGTCGCCCGCATACGGTTGTGGAGGTGGTAGTCGAGTTTCGGCCACCAGAAGAAGTAGTTGAGCCACTGATCCAGGGGAGCGAGCGATGGAAACCCGGAAGTGGCGCGTGGCTCGGGCCGCTCAAAAATTAGGCATTTAGTAATCCCACGCATCTCCGAAATTAAAATGGTTAGGGCTTATGGAGTTAATTATGTGCGCTCGTCTGTCTGTCTTTTTTCTTTGTTTGCCTTTGACCCTGACATCTTACCGGCACTACCTAAATGATCACATGAAGCGGTATGGTATCAGGACCCTTATATAAAGACGCCACCAGGTGCGGCTCGTTCAAGCTGATTGCCTGACGGCGACGTTGCCTGGCAACCCTGTGTATAAATGGCCACACCTTTGCCCATTCTGAACAGTTTATGCGCGGCTCTGCCCCTCGCGCGACCCGCGTCGTTACAACCGAAGAACAAATTAATTAATTTTTCTTTCTCCCTTGTTTAAAAAAAAGGTTTACTTATGAATGTTAATTTTGATTACCTCACAGGTTGATTAATGCTTACCACTTTTTGACTGACTGTACTGACATATTGCGAATATGTGTAGACCTGTTTCTTGTAGTAGCGCAGGACTTTATCTATAAAACTGGTTATTGCTGTATAATCGTATTTGTAAATGTTGTATTGCATTGGGGAGAGTGGGTGAAGTGATTTAAAAAAAATGGAGAAAGAAGTAATGCTTTACAAAACCTGTATTGTACAATTCCTTAAACTGCAAATCCATACCCATGTAATAAGAGAAGGGGAAGGTGGAGAGGAAAGAAAAGTACAGAGAAGCGTGGGCAGGTAACAGGGGTAGACAACATCCCAGCAGAATGTTTGAAGTATGGAGGAGAGACATTCTTACTTTCATCTGCAACATGATCTGGCGACTGTGGCCTACAACATGGACACCATCACTGATCATCACCCTCAGCAAGAAAGGCAACGTACAACTTTGCCAGAACTATTGTATTGTACATCAGGCCTCACCAGCACCATGATGCTTAAGATTATCTTGAAGAGATTGCAGCCACAAGTAGAGCAATGGAGGCAGAGCAACCTGAAAGCTCCTAAGTTTTGCTAACAACATTGATGATTTGGCAGGCAGTGAACAAGGACTTAGATAAAACTGGAGACTTGATTAAAAGGTCAGCAAGATATGGCATAGAGATCAATGCAGAGTAGAGAATTCTGACATTAAGTATAATAGTGCCAGCACACCAGATATTGTTATTAAGCTTAAAGGTATATTTTGCAGATCAAATAAAGTAAGTAAATCAGGATTAATATGAACATCTGCATCTTCCCCCTAAGATAAGTTCTTTAGCAAGTTGATCAGAAAGTGGGGTTAGTAAAGCATAGCCAGTGTGTATAATAAAGCTTACATACTGTTCATTTTCTGACCCTTTATTACCGGGAATGGGGTCATTTTTGACTAGGCCTAAGTTTCTCTTTATGGTTAACCACTATACCACGTTTGGTACCACTACAAATGTATTTATTTTATTTCTTTTTTTCCATTTATTTGTAAATGAATGATTAACATTTAGTTGATGTTTAATCTGTGTTATTTATGGCCAGATTTAGATGTGCACTGCTTCAAGTGCTGCTGTGGCTGTGGTAGAGGGGAAATGGCATGGCCTTTACAATCTCAGGCCACTTAAATCCTCACAATATCAACCATAATGAGGTTCCACTAAAGGAGTCACTGTAGTTATCACTACATATAACTCCCTAAATCAGCCAAATTATAGGGTCTCAGCTGCCTATAATCCCCAAGCATGCACACACGTTTCACCTTTTGTGAGATTTTTTTTAATTGACGGGTTATTTCTTAATTATTGCTTTATTTGGAGGCGCTTAAGTGAACATAAGTGAAAATCTAATTTCTTGGTTGGAATATTAGCAGTTTATAAACGGTCTCCCTTTAACTCTGTCTCTGCTGTGCTCGCATGCATCTGTGAGTCTTGGGTGCCCATGATCTTGTCACCAGTTTACTTGTATATACTTGATAATCAATGTTCATGCTCCAATATTATGTAGTGTTAATGTTATGGATGATGGGTGTATTTATTACTGAGTTCCTCCAGTTCGTAGGCTTTTAACTGGTTTAATCCAAGTGACCCTGAGTTTGAGGTCAATAAGTATTTGATCACTCTGTAATTTTTCAAGTTCTCTTACTTAGAAATCATGGAGGGGTCTACAATTTTCAGCATAGGTGCATTTCCACTGTGAGAGACAGAATCTGAAAAGAAAAATCCGGAATCTAAATATATACATTATTTGAATAACAAGCCTATATTTTTTTTATAGATCATTAAATATAACTAAACGAAATAAGTAAAATCTAGTGATTTTTTTAATATTTTATTTTACAGTTGGGCACTATGGCGGGAAAAAATATATAGAATGGCCTTTATCACCTTCTCTAATGATCCAGAAGTGACATGAGAGAATTATTTACAAGATCATTTAATTCGCAAAGCAAACACATAAGATTAAGTATATTAGCAGGTAAAAACCTGATTTGATTACAAAGAAATGTAAATATGGCAATCTTCACTTCTAGAGTTGCATATCACACATATTGCTTCACAGCTCAGTAGATTTTCTTTGAGGTTCTGTTGTCTGAATGCTCACCCACTTCCACTTTAATCAGTCAGATCTGCTATATTTAATGACCATCTCAAGGTAAGTGCAAGGCAGGAACACAAGAATATGCACTTAAAATTTCCATTTGAAAGAGGAATTGCATATTTCAGCCTTTAAAACCCCCGACTAAGGTTCTTTAAAAAAAAAAATCCAAGCCAACGTTTTGATCGGCTCAGCATTGTAAACACTGGCAAGAGATTTTCGGTCACTCTGATTCATCAATTAAGATGTCCCACAGCAGAATCTTTCTGAAGGTGAATCTGTTAACTGTGAACATAGATTAATGGGTAAAAACACTATTTTAAAAAAGTGTAGCAGTAAAAAGTTTTTTTTTTTTTTTAAGCTTTTTGTTATCATTAGGGTCCTGGTCAGGGTTGCAGCATAACTTACGCAAACACCACCAACACTGGGCACAAAACAGTTTATCACCCATCACAGTCTATTACATGGTATCTTTCACACCCTCATGTGCATATATATGACAGTTTAGCTTAGCCAGTCCTTCTAACTGCATGTTTTTGGATGTTGGGAGAACTGTAGGAAACACGGACATGAACACGTTATGGGAAAAACAATAAAAAATAACCTGAGCTGGGGATTGAACAATGGGATTGAACAAACTTTCCAATTGGTTCAAGCAAATATAATCATAAGGAAAGTATGCATTTAAATACTGTATTGTGAAATGCATGCATTCCTTTGTCATATAAAGTTATTAATTTACAATAATTTAAAACTCATCAACCTGGTTATTGCTCTGTTGTGTTTGTCAAGTCATAAAAATCGTCTTTTGTTCCATGTTATAAGGACCACAGTGGACAAAACATTCATAGATTTATTGTGGATTTATGCTTCAATAAATGTGTTTATGTTTCCTGATGTGGTGTGCACCTGAATCTCCTATCGTTCCTTGCTCACTCCGCAAGGGGGGCGGTGGCACGTGAATAGGCACTGGCTGGTGATTAATCCCTGGTAAAAGATCTCAGGGTTGCGGGAGTTTAGCTCAGAGTCTGTTTCACTGTATGTTTGTTTGGACCTGGAAAAAATAGAGAGAAGAGTCGCGAGCACATCTGAGAGGTGTGTTGCTATGCGCCGGGCATGGACGGAGTGGTGCCTTTGATGGCCACACTAAGGACAGCCGCGAGCACTGCTGGATGTCCTATGGTACGTAAACTCTCAAACAGCGCTGGAATTTATGACCCTGCCGCTGAAGATGAAAAAGCTGCTGTGAGTTCCACGACTAGGCTTCCCGGTCCCAGCCAGGAAAGCTGCCCAGGCAAGGAGTGTTTGGGGGATACCCGGCAGTCGCCAAGCCCTTTAGAGGTGGGAGGAGTCGGTTCGGCCAATCACAAGAGGAGCCAACTGAGGAAGCGCGAAGGAGCCGCTGCCCACGCAGGCCCACTCTGTCCACTGCCACCACTTACCAGCCTGTGCCCGCATGTGCATCCTTTTCTTCCCTTTTTTCCTTTCTTCCTCCTTTTAACCTGTTTCTTCCCCAATATTTCCGATAAATTACCTTTTTTTTGTAAGACCTTTGCCTTGTGTCTGTGTTTGTAATGTCACCCGTGAATCAGACCTGGTAGTAAAATGAGTAAAATGCAATCTCACAATCAAATAAATTATGTGGTTCAAATCCTCTTTTGTCTAATTGGTAAAGAGTGATCTGTTCAGCCACGCCATCTTTCTTTTATCTCTTTCTTTCTTTACAAATTTCTTTCCGTCATGAACTGTATTAACCATGATTAATTATGTCTAAACATGAATGTATGTGTGTGCATGTTGCCCTGCTATAGTTTTCTAGATGTACTTTAGAAAACTGATGTACTTTCCTACTGTAATATTGACTCCAGATCCACCATAACCCAGACATGTATAAAGTTTCATTTATTCACTATATGGTGGCATACAGGGACCCTGGAGTCTATCAGGTTACACCATCTAGTGGGTTACACCAACGTAATGCACACATTCATGCACACACACACACACACACACACATACAATGGGGACGGGAACTTTGAACTTTTAGGCATTAGCCTATCCTGCATGTCTTTGGACTGTAGGAGAAAACCAGTGCACCTGGAGGAAACCTGTTAAACATGGGGTGAAAATGCAAATTATACACACAGAGGCTTGAGGTGGAAATCGAACCCTTGATCCTGTAGGTGTGAGACCAAGGGTTAGTGCTAATCACTACTGTATATAACCATACCGCTGCACATGATTTCATGTTAGAAAAATTTATAAAATTTCTGTCATTCTTGTCATTTGACTGTTATGATTCAGAAATCTGGATCAAACTGAAAAAGTTCTAGGATATGTCTCCACCATCTACATACTCAAAAAGCTATGAGGGATTATTTTTCTTGGTCTCTCTTTTTTTAAACTTGATGTTAACCTACCATTTTAGGATTTCTTGCCTTGTCTTATTGCTGGGAGTTTCCTGGCTCTGTAAGTTCTGTAAAAGCCTGCTGTCCTTCAATAAACATCTTTCTCCTGCAACAATCACTTTCAGCCATACTTACTTGGCATGTTGTGTTATTTGATTGGGTTATGAAACAGATCGTGCCGCTGTTATCCAGCCACATTAGCCCACACGTTGTCCCAGAAGCACCCTGCACACTGTTATTTAAATGTAAGGAATTTGTTTGACACTTCAGATGCTTGGCACAGATGATAGAAGAGGTAATTCATTCAGCAAATTCAGGAAACTGCATGCTTTGTCATTGCTGAGCCCAGCAAGTACAAAATGAATACAGGAGGAAATAATCTAGGGAAAGAGGAACGCAGCTTGAGTCATCCTCTTTAATATTTCTGCATTTTTTGATCTTGCATTCAAGTGTGTGCTTGCTAGAAAAATCCTGTTAAACTTTTAATCATGGAAACACACTCTTTGCTGCAAAGACTGTAGACCAAAACTAAGAGACTGGGATTTCATAAGGTGTGTGTGTGTGTGTCTGTGTGTGTGTTTTAATAAATAAACTAATATATGCTGTCCACTTTATTAATATCTATCTATCTATCTATCTATCTATCTATCTATCTATCTATCTATCTATCTGTCTGTCTGTCTGTCTGTCTGTCTGTCTGTCTGTCTGTCTGTCTGCCTGTCTGCCTGTCTGTCTGTCTGTCTGTGACCCCAAATTGATGCTAACAGCATGTTTTGGACATGGCCATATGCATAATAAAAATAATAATAATAATAATAATAATAAATCAGCTTACCAAGAAACAGGAAGGTTATGTGCTCACTTTTAATGACTCTTACGCACACAGATAGTGAGAGTAAGAATAGAATGGAGAAATAGAGAATGTGTGTTAGTGAGAAAAAGCACAAGCGACTGCATAGTTTTTGATCCAATACTCACTGGGCAGTGGAGGAGGATAGGAGAAAAAAAGAAGTGAAAAGAGTGACTAACTGAAGGAACTGTGATTTCTTTTTGTGCATAACTTTCGAATAGATACAGTAATGTGAGCTACTGCAGCATAGCAGAGATTTTTAATGAGTCATCAAAAGTGGAGAAATTCACATCAGGACATTTTCAAGTAACCACAACAAAGGATTTTGCCATATGAGTAATTAGAATGATCTGTAAATTTATAGTGTTTGAGAAATATACCATTCCATTATCACATGACCTTACACAAGTGATTAATATACCACACAAATAATAGATATTTATCTGATAACTAACACATGGAGGGTTACGCAGACCTAAAGGAAAAGCATTAAACAATATTAAGGTACAGGATGAATCCCGCATACAGAAATCAATTACAAATTAATGTCAAAGCAAACAAAGATAAACAGCAGAACGTACAGTATCTTAGTAAGATGATGGTCCTCTGTGAGCCTTAATCTACCTTTTATCTGGAACCGTACAGCATTTAACACAATATTCCAGCATTGTCAAACACCATCTAGACCACAGCAAAGAAGCATGACTATCATTATCCTTAAGCCAGTCAGTGAGTCCTCACACCCCTTGAAGGGTTGGACACTAACATGATACATTAAAACATAAAGCTTTATTTGAAATAAAAATGTAGTCAGGAATTCAAATGAAAGTGCTGATCAGAATGAGTCTTTGCACGTTACTGACAAACCCAGCTGGAACATTTGAAATGTATGAATTTCATCACCGAAGCTTGATCAATGTGGAGTTACCCACCCACACAAAACAAAGCACACACACGCATGGATGCATACAACCTATTCAATACAAATCCTTGAATCATTTCATTGTGGGTTTTATGTTATTTGCAGCCTTAATATTTCTCACAGACAAAACAAAACTCAAACACACACTAATATGCTATACACAACATGCAAGTAATTAGTACTTAGTACTTAGTCCTCTTGTCCTTCTATACGCAGTCTCTTGGTGAGGACATGTCTGCACATGGGTTTTGGTATCACTGCTAGAAGAGTCAGAAGACTTGCCTATGTGTGCTTTTGACCATATTGCATCCATGTTGCAGCTGCATGACTTGTTTTTTTTTATCATTCTAAATTTTCCCACACACTTCTATTACTTAAGTCGCTCCATTGGCTTCCTGTTGCTGCCCACATCAGATTTAAAACACTGATGCTTGCCTACAAAGCCAAAAAACGTGCCAGCACCCACTTAACTCAAAGCACTTATCACAAGCCGCACTGCAGCATGCTCCCGCCGATCCTCTAGCACTCCTCGACTGCTCCCACAATCTCTCAGAGTACAAAGAAGGCATCGATACTCTTTTCTGTTTTGGCACCTAGGTGGTGGAATGTACTTCTTCTAGATGTCAGAAATGAGTCATTAAATGATGATGCAAGACCTACCTTTTCCTTAAGTACTTGGGTTAATTAAAAATAAACAGGGTTGACTATAATTCTGTAAATGGTCGTATGAGCTATTTGAAGATTCCTGGCTACTTGTCTCTGGGACGATCAGTACACTGCAACAATCCTGCCTCTTGTAAAGTCAGAATTTTCTTTGGAATTGTCACTTCTTAAAGATGGACATATTCTTATGTCTAAAAAAAGAAAAACTCTGTTGTCCCTTTAATGCTAGGGGTTACCACATTGGATCCTTTAATCCAAAGGATCCGGCACAGCTTTTATGCCTCCGTGGGGCAGGGATAGATTGTATGGGGTGCAGAATTAAGGTTCTTGCCCAAGGATCAGCGGGTGCCAAGGTTCGAATTTCTTCTACCACCCCACCCATCACTAATCAGCAACCCACAACTTTGACCGCCTGAGCCACCACTGCCCTAAACAAATAAGAGCATAATAATAATTGCAACAAATCATCTCTTGCACACATTTTGTCATAAAACTACAGTAGTGTTATTTATTAACCCATTGCAAGTCTATGTATATAGTGTATCACTTTAGAAACCAGGTTCATGAAACTGTTCTAATAAACTGAGCTTAGTCAGTAAGATCACAGGGCTAAGTCTGTTGAGGCAAATTACTCTCATCTTCTCTGTTAAAGTTTTCAACTGCTAGTTGGCGAAAAAAAAAAATCCCAGTCTTTTGGACTAAAGAAAAGATTTAGTTGTTCTCATGGTTAACCTGAGTGACAGGCAGATAACACTTTCTCTAATATTAAACTTTCCACAAGTAAGAGAAGTAGGAGACTGTATCTTTGTTCCAGCTGTACCCATTATCCCCAGTTCAGGTCACATTGACCATTTACAGTTTTTAATTATTATTCATGATGCTATTTTAAACGTTGACCCCAGTCGAATGAAAAATTGAATATATTAATATAACTAACAAGCTGGGGAATTCAGTTTAAATAATTTTACAAATCAGCAGCTTTTATTTGCTTTAGAGCTTTTACCCCCAGAGATACTTCCTCACCAGCCTTACTGAACATGGTGCTTAATGGCTCTGGTTAGTCTTATTGATTTTCCACTACAGCTCTCTGATACCTCATTACTACTGTTTCACTTTTTTACCCAGTCTTGTGTGATTTATGTGCAACTCTTAATGCAAAACCCTCAATGTGTGTGTATATTGCATAGAGCTTTAGCAGGACTGATTCACACAGCTGAAAACAGCTCAGTCATACTGTTATGAGATGTCATGCATTATCAAAACATGGACAAAGATCCATCAGCTGAAATGTTTGTTATAAACTTCAGAAAATCTTCCAAATAAAAGAAAACGAAACAAAAATTAGGGAAACCAGAGAGGAACGCTAATCCTGATTTTAGTTTTATTATTTCGCATATGCTTAAATACAATAGATATAAGTAAGCAATTAATAAATACATAAATAAATAAATAAATAAATAAATCTAAGCAACCTTAGGTCAAGCATTTAACATATACAGGCTATTTCAACAAATAAAGATATGCTTATTCATCAAACAACAGGAAATAAACATAATAGACCCAATGTAACTACTTAAAATAAAATATGCAATAGAAATACTTACAGAAGGTACATAAAATAAGAGCTTATCTTACTGTAAATGGGTAGGACTTGCGTAACGACTGAGAAACCACAAGGCAGAACAGTCAAGTTCCAAATATGGGCTACTCTATTCACACAATCACACAGTTCAGTTGTATTTTTAGAAGCTTTAAGCAAGCATGGATATTGGTTAAAGTCAACCATGTCTTAAACTAAAATTTCTAATAAGCATGCAATCTCAAACAGCTAATTCTGTTATATGGTACCCAAGGAAGCGAACATTGAGTCTAGATTTGTCAAAGCAAATGGTGATATTCAATTCCTTATTTTCCAGTTTTTAGGTCAAAAAGCACCTTGCTTAATCTGTACACGGTTTCCACCTCAAAGCCACGTAAGCTCTCAAAGCTCTGGCGACAGCCTCTGCATGAAGAAAACGTCACTTTGATTTTCTATACATGCTTAGAGAGATTAGAAGCATGCCTGGATTAATTTGATCATGGTGGAATGATAAAGGAACACAAACAGAGCAATGAAGTGGAAGGAAGACAATATTTTTGTCTGAGCCAGGGAGCAGCAAGACGCATACACACACGGTCATTTTTAGATGCTGTACTTTTTTTTGTTCTTTTTTTTTTGTGTCATTTGCGAAAGTTGCATACAGCATGTCGTGGAGGTTAATTGTTTGTCATTATCCACCAGGATGCTGAAAGAGAGAAAGAGAGAGAGAGAGAGACTTTGTGTTACTTTTAGCACATCCAATGTGTCATTTTCATCAAATTTAACAAAGCCTGTGTGGCCTATGTGTACGCCATGCTGAAAAAATAGACACTAATTAAACCCTGTTCAGTTCAAGCAATTATCAGTTGACATAACAGTTTTTCGTCTGCTCGGGTCAAACATAAAGTCAACGCATGAATATACAGAAGATGCACAAGTCTGCACCATAGTTGTTTACATTGTTTTCTTAACTAAATGTTATAACATTATAAATGTTACTGAAGATGTCAACTAGCTTCAGCTTATAACATATACAGTAGTGCTGTGCAAAAGTCTCTCGTCTGTTCCAACCACACAGCATTCAGCATCAGCAATATAATAATCATCGGCCTGATCATCATCTGCACCTGTTTCTCACTGGTACATTTTTTTTAAGCTTGAATAATTCATAGATCACTGTGTGGCTTAACAAACAAAAGACTTTCCTTTGAAACTGGTTAAAAAACTGAAAATTAGAGCCAAAAAATGTCCTTCATTAAGCTGGGAGAACTATTCTTCAGCAGTATATTAAAAATACAAGAAAGTCTGGCAAAATATGCAGCAATGACGGGTGGTTCAAGACTTTTGCACTGTACTTTATGTCATTTTGAACTATGTTAATAGGGTTGACATTATAGCTTTTTCTTTCTTGATATTACTTCCCCGCTACATAATGTTCTGTTGGCTCAAGTCAACCGAATCTCAAAAAGCAAAGAGAAAGTCTCTTCGACCACACGAAGCCGGTCTAACCCCCACTGAAGCAGTAACAAAACATATCTGGTATTCCTCTAAATGTGAGCGCAGGTTAATGGCTTGCCATCACTGACAGGCCTAACAAGCACATCCCCATAAACAGCAAACCACTCTCAAGATCAAACCTTTTCCAACCCACACACAATCACGTACCAGGCATGAGCATGGTGGAGACGAGTTCAGGATCCTCCAGCATATCTATGATACAGCGCTGAAAAGTTTTACTCGCCTCAGACTGCAGATAGCTAAGGAGAAAGAGAGCAAGAAACAGACCTACCAAATCATAGTCTAAAAATATGACTTGCTTCAAATATAATCCTAAGGATTCAGAGTCAGTAAGAAAACAGTTGTATGTTTGTAGAGGATGAAGCAGCATTTTCAAGAAGATCTGCCATCTGCTCATCAGCTAAGAGTGCCTTTTAAATAAAGAGGAACACAGCTGATAGACATTGACCTCATTTCTTATAAAATGAGTACACACATGCGTTTGGCATCACACACACACACACACACACATCACACACACACACACTCTCTCCTACCTACCTCATCCAGGATAAACGATCTTGCCAGAACTCATATATTATATAGCAGCTCTTCTCAGGCAACTTCTGAATGGACACACTAGGAAAAAAAAAAAACAAGATGTGGAAAGGCTGAGAAGTTTCTAATTAATATGTAGTGCAGGGATCTTCAACTCCACTCCTGGAGGGCCAGTGTCCAACACAGACTGGTTAATTCTTTTGCTCAAACACAGCTGATTTAATTAATCTGTGTGTGGGTGTACAAACTGTCCTGGACAATGGTCCTCAAGAACTGGCGTTAAAGATCCCAGATTTAGTGGTTGCATATGCCTGATGGGGATTTGCTTCTTTCAATCATTCCATTCAGTAAATGCTTCATGCTGGTCAGGGTCACAGTGAACGCTGGAAGAACATTGTGTGAATAAGAATGCATCCAGTCCACCAGAGTGCAATATGCTCATGCATATTCACATACTCATTCATACCTAACGGCAATTTAGCCTGGACAATGCTGCTGTCAAGGTGTTTTTCTGAGATTCTGAACCAATCCTGACATATAGCCTATCGAGCCAACAGTATGTGGACAACTAATCACCATATTCCCAACGTGCTTGGTAAACATCCTGTTCATGATTATCTTCCCCCTCCATTTGCTGCTGTAACTGCCTTCACAGGTCTGGGAATATTTTGGATTGGGGTTTTGTGCTCATTCAGCCATAAGAGCATCAGTGGAATCAGGTATTGATTGATGTTGGGCAAGGGATCTTTGTGTGCAGTCAACATTTCGGTTCATCTCAAAGGTCTTCAGTGGGGTTGAGGTTATGGCTCTGTGCGGCGCACTCAAGTTCTTTCACTCAATGCCACTCCATATTTGGCAAACCACTGGCCACTGTAGTGAAGGGACATATAAAAGCTTTATAAAATGATGTGCTTTGATTTTCTGGCAACCTTTTGGGGAAAGTGCACACATCGGTCCAAAACCCTTTTGGCCATAAAGTGTATGTCTTGAATAATCTTGGTTTATTACAATGAATCTTTAAGAACTTGTGTTATTTAGATTTAAGACTAGAATTACGGGAAACCTTTATGACAATATGCAACATACAGTAGATGTATAAAATTATATTTACAAATTCAATAAAAAAAAATCTAATATTCTACTCAAATGTAACTCTTCTCTAACAAAAACAGGATTCATTCATTCATTTTTAAGAACCATTTTATTATATTTAGGGTGGATCTGGAATCTGTCTCAGAAACACTGGCTGCAAGGCTCCCTACTGGGAATGCCAATTATCAGGACAGCGCACCATGAGCATGCACAGACACAATCTTTCAGCCAAGAGGGCAATTTAGCACAGACAATTTGCCTATGTGAATGTTCGGGGAGGTGGCATGAAACTAGGCAGGATTTAACTGGGGACTCTGATGCTGTGAGGTGGCTACACTACCCACTTTACCACCATGTTGCCAGAGAATTCATGTAATTAGTAGTAAATGAAATAACAAGGCTTTACAAATATGAATTGTAGGGGAGCTAATTATGAAAAACATTCAGAACTGTACCACGAAAAACATTTGGAATTTTTATTTCTATGTGTAAAAATATTGTATTCAAAGCAAAAAAACTAACAAACTGCATCCTCATGTACATAGGCTCAAAATATCAGGTTCAAAATATCATGCAGGCGTGTTATTCATTTGAGACCGAACATAATTTTCACATGTGGACATGTAAATTCTCACTGTAAGTTGTCACTTTGGTTGGTGGTGGAGTCAGCATAGCTTTTCAGGGCATTTTGAAACTCCTCAAGATTGTCCTCCGTCACGGCCATCTGCCTTTGCACCAGCAAAATGTTCTAGATGGAAGAGAGGGAGCAGGGACGAGAAAGAGCATGTAACATACAGTGAGAAACGGGAAGCTAGATATAGAACTGAGTGTGAGGGAGAAAAAGAGAGAGAGAGAGAGGAAATATATGGGTTCAGTGCACAGGGGAAAAAAGGATAAGGATAAAGTTAATATGAGAGGCAGAGAGGAAATACTAAGAAATATGATCTAAAGCTTAAAAACAAAGTCAGACTTAAAGTCTATTGATCTGCTAGCCCTGAAGTCTCAAATTACATCTCTCCTCAGCATAGAAAGTGGCCCTTGCCAGCATCTCAGAGCTGTTAGTGCTATTTGGTGATGCTCGATGGTGCAGGGAGCTCTGCTGCAGATGCAAACACTCACTGATTTGTATGTGCTGGCCAGTGGGTCCTCTTTCAGTGGTTCCAGCTTTGGACTCTGAAATAAGAAGGGATGTTTAGAAAATAACAAAGATAATACAAATTTTGCAACGGACCGCTACAAACTCTTAGTGTGAAACTGTTTTACTGCTTGTCTTGTGACCGGGTGTCTTGTGTGGAAATGTAAGCTATACTATTTAAATAAATTAATCTATAGGTGTAGAAGACAAACTAACAGATATACAGTACTTAGGATAAATGGATGGAAACAGGTGGGCAGGATTGAATAATTGGATCATAGATAGATCGATCGATAGATAGATAGATAGATAGATAGATAGATAGATAGATAGATAGATAGATAGAATTAAAATGGATGGATAGATAAATGGAAACAGGATTAGACAGGTGTGTAGAATTGAATGGATGGAAAAAAAAGTTTGGTGAACGAACAGATGGGTGGATTGATGGGATTGGATGGATTTACATTTAAGGTCTCCGAAGGGACTGAGGGCAGTGGATGCGTGAATTGAATTGGACAGATGGTGGATGAATGGATAGGATTAGATAGATGGATTTATGATGTTTTTTTGGACTGGATAAGGCCTAAATAAATAGATACATGGGAATGGGTGTGTGGGTGGGTGTGGTTAAACAGTTGAGGTTAGGTGACCAGAACAAACTTAAATGTCTTATGGAGAGACATAATTTAATGCATGTATAGTTTGATAGAAAAATAAATCTTTTCACGGTAGCTAAACAACTGGCCGAATTAAACTCTGATGGAATAATATATACTGTACATAATGAAGGTATGTAAAGAGAAAGGCACCTGAGCAGACATATAAAGAAATGATTAAATAGAAGTGTGTGGTCATGAGTGATTACCTGGCACTCCAGTTTGTCAATAAGTTGTTGCAATCTGTTGATCTGAGAGGACCAGTGGTCATCTGTATCCACAGTAACACCTGAGGCATAGCAAAAGAGTCTGTCAAAAACCTGGCAAGCCATTGTGCTTATTCAGTGAAAGGGCTCAAGGCCTGTCAGTGGGAGGCACAGTGACAACTCTTCAGTCTGTGTGTTAACAACATACCAGCCAGTCAGACATGTTTTCAGCTTAGCCTTGTTAACCAGCCTGCACATTCTTTTATTAGTTACTTAAAATCAAAAGTCCAGTCACGATGACTGTTTCTGATTTGCAGAAAATGTTGATAATCATTAAAACATCATTCTGCAAGTCGCAATCTGACTGCATTACAGTGTGAAGAACACTAAGTGACCTTTTTCCAGAACACTAGTCAAATATAACCTTCTATTAGAAAATCACAAATAAAGTCACACTGTAAGTGCATGAAATTCCACTCTCCTTTCAGGAATTCTATTCAGCAACTGCATTTATGGTATAATTACACAAATACACAACAATAGGTGGTATTATGTTTTAATTAGTAACCTTTTTTAGCACCATTTTTGTTTTTCAAAATACTTTGTTAGTTTACAATTTATATCATTGAAAATCATGAAAAAACAATGTTGAACCAGGAAAAGATAGAGAACAAACATTATTACAGGAACCCATTCGACGTGCAGTTACTGTACATGCATGAGTCTAAGGGGCCGCTCTGTGTGTGTGTTCACAATGAACTGGAATTCATAGTTATGAAAGTTTGCTAAAGTGTATAAAAAGTGAAAATTGTTACTTTTCTTCTCTATATGAAGACCTTTGAGACACTGTGTATTTTCAATGTATAAACATCATTGGTGTGTATATACACTACCAGTCAAGGGTTTGGTTACCAGTCAGGTCCCAATTCCATGCTCTTTCCTGATCTTTATTTTATTCTACAAAGTAAAACAAGGCTAAAGAAATCCAAAACATGCAATAATCTCCTTTAAATAATAATGATATTGATATTGAGATGCATCTACTACTTGTACTCTGTAAAGTCTTTATACAGTAAGGGCTTTAATTTGAGGTGCTGTTAATTGGTGATTTTTGAGGCTGGTATTGGTAACTCTAAATGAGCTTTTCTGCAGCAGAGATAAGTTTTGGTCTTGCTTTCCTGGGAAGGTCTTCATTAGAGCCAGTTTCGTCATGGTGCTTGACAAATGCACTTAACAATACTGTTCCAGTACTGTTCCAATATTCCAGTATTATTCAAAAACGTAAAAAATAAATCAAAACTTCTGTCCAAACTGTTGACTGGTATGGATTGTAAACTGTGTATATATGAATGATCAATGTTATGCCATTTTAGAGCTAGCTATAAGTGCCCAATTCTGACCATGAGATATTAAGGACAAGGTCGACCAATCTCATCATATCAAACCCAGACAAGTGCTATAACATAAAGGCTAGAACTGCTTTGACAGTAATTGCAGCACCATGGAGAAGAACTGTTGGCAGGAATGACATTCAGGGTAAGGTCCAGATGAAGTGTGTGTGTGTGTGTGTGTGTGTGTGTGTCACCTGTGGTAAGAATGCCAGAATATGGGTCTGTAGGAGAGAGGCACATATTTTTCTGCACTCTGCGACCACACCTCCTGTTATTCTTCTGTAAGGAGAGATGCTCTGGTACCTTCACTTCAACCCTGAATAGAAAGAGAGATGAAAAAAAGAGAGTCGGGGGAGGAAAACAGTTAAGGAACAAAATTGATTTTCACTGTTCTTAAAAGAATTTTTTTATGGCCATTACCATCATGCTCAGTTGCTCTGGCAACACTCTAGAAAAAAATATTCATGCCAAAAGCCAACCCAGCCATGAATTCCATGTTGACAAAAATAATTTAAAAAATATATGAAAAAAATATATAAAGCATAGATAATAAAAAGGACATTAGGCTTGTCATGGTTATGGAATATGTTTTGGCTTTTAATTTATTGTGATGTAACATTTCAGCTTATTAAATGCTACTGCTAAATATGTATCAGTAGCGTAATTATGTACATACATTCAGGCTCATAAGTTTTTGGACTAACGGTTTTTCGAATACTGCCTCTGTGCAGCAACACAATGGATTTTTAATAAGGCAACCAACATGGGATCGACATAGAATACAACACTTGTCTGATAAGCTGTTTGATTGCCACTTGTGCCCTGTTTCTTAGTTTTTCATGGCAATATGTGGAAAGAATATATATATAAAAGGCCTCATTAGGCTAAAAAAGGAAAAAACCCATTCAGATCTAAAACATCTAGCCAAACCAAGAACAGCCGGAAGAAAGTAGTTTTTTTATAGTTAACGTCTACAATAAAAAAGCACTTTTATGAATATAAATACAAAGTAGTAACTTTAAGATCGAACCACTCAAGAACAAAAAAGGCTAGATTAGGCTAGACTTTATAAAAAAAAAAACCTGCCCATTCTGGAACACGATACTTTTGACAGATGAAACAAAATGATCTTTTACCAAAATTATTGAAGAAATAGAATATGGAGAAGGAAAGGAAGGGTGCATGTTCCAAAGCATACCACATCATTATTAAACATGGTGAAGGCGGTGTTATGGCATGGACATTTGGCTGCCAATGAAACTGCATCTGCTGTTTAATGATGTGACTGTAGATTTAACTAACAGGAGGAATTTTTAAGTATATAGGGCAATACTTTCTACTCTGACTTGGCAAAAATGCTGTACGAAAAGATTCATAAAAATAAGTAACTAATTGTGGTTGCAAAAAAAGGCCTGGCAAAGCAATTCAAGGAAGCTAACTCTCTATTTGGTAAAGCATTTGGGTTCCAGGCTTCAGACAGTCATTAACTACAAAGTCTTTGTATCCAAGAATTAAGATTAATCCTTATAATTATAATTATATTTGTTTGTTCTTTTCATACTTTAAGCCGCCTGCTTATACAAATTGGCCAATTTTAAACAGCATATTTTGTAAAACCCCTTGAATAAAATAAGAAAGTCTATACTTCACTTCAACAACATTGCTTAATTTGCTTAATTGATTGCTTAATTTCAAATTCATTGTGTTTGTGTACTAGGGACAGGATTTATCATGAATCACCTGATCCAATATCACGATACCTAGCTGTCTATTCGATTTGTATTGCAACTTTGTAAAATCATGATGTTATAAATATTAATAAAAAAAAAGAAATTCTTTTATTTTCAGATTTCGTTAAAACTTTGGAGCAAACAGCAAATAATTTGCTCATACCACAAAAGATGCTGTGCTGCCTGCCAATGCGTGAATAGATTATAGATTAACTGCAACATTTTACCATATCAAATGCAAACAGGTATAAAAATTAAATTTGAAAACAAATTTGAAAAAATGATTGAGTCAGTAGTGCACGGAGACAAAAGAATATATTGCATTGTTTTTTCCTCTTATTTCTATTGTGTACTGAGGCAAATATCAAAAATATTACAATGTCTAATACTTATGAACCTGAATGTAAAATGCCATTTATTACATTTATTTTGTTTCACTGCTCCCACAACTAAAATGCATAGGCATGTCATACAGTCAACGCAAATTAATGATATAAATTGTGCATTGATTTTAATTTAGTATATAAACTTCGGTTTGAAGATTATGGTTAGAAAGCAGTCATGGCACTTGTTTGTTTGTCTGCGTGTCTCACGGTGCAGGGCTGCTCTGTTCCTCTACGGCCTCCATGGCACACTGCAGAGACATCTGAAGAGAGAGCAGCTGGCTGGACGTCTCCCTCAACATAAAGCGTGTCACAAACTGCCCCAACACGGAAGAGCCCTGATACTCCTGCAGAGAGAAAGAGATGGAAACATGTTGAGTAAAAAACAATCTGTATCACTGTCCAGTTGTTTACAGACTGCATCCAGTACAATGATGATGTGACTCAACTACGGTACCAAGGGAACCGAACCAGGGACATTTGTCTCGTTTACAGTCCTTTGGGGTTTCAGGAAACAAACCAGCTGAAAGTGATGTGCTGAGTGCTGGCTGCATTCTCCTCAGTGGGTCGAACAGCAATGACCGGTTTTCAGTTTGAAAAAGAATTCTGGTTTTCTGATATATAAAATGTATAATATCTCGATTTTTAGGTGATCACATTGCTCAAGTGTAAAATTATGAAGAATTTCTAGAGCTAGAACTAGAAAACACCTTGTTTTTTATATAGATCCTGAAATGTAAAATATCTTTAACAGTATACAAGTGAAGACAATAGAAAGTGATGATTTATAGTTTTGCTAGCCGTGTAGCCTTATGTTTGTTTGTTTGTCCCATAGGCGGCATTGTGCTGTATAGCACTGTGGCCTTACAACCTCCATGGCCGAGGGTTCAATTCACATTCATTTAAACCTATAGTGGGTGTGTGAGTGTGTGTGTTTGTATGCCCTGTGATGGAAGCTTGTATTGGATGAGTGGAACAGAAAAAGAGTGAAAATGTTTTTCCCGTACTGTTTCCACATTGGGCAATGAGTTCCGTTGTTTCTATAGCAGTGATGTTTTTTACTGCTTTTACTGCTTTTTTATCCAGGCTTTTGAGACCTGCAGCATATGGCTTAAGGGCTCAATAGTGGCAACCCGGAGATGACGGAGCTAAAACCCTTAACAATATGATCAGTAACACAGAGCCTCATCCACCTTAGCGATGACTGACCCAGGGGCGTAGCAGTCAGTACTTGGCTTATAATTAAACTGCTTTTTAGTATTCCTACTAACCAGGGACTATTAATACAATGAATCTATTTGATAATTTGGAATAATCTCCAATGACATAGAAGACTTTATTTTTAATCATTTTTTTTATTTCATTATCTCATTTTCAGCCTTCTTCAAATAGCCTTCAGTACCTTGTGCAGCTTCCTCATCAGCTGTTACCACACCAGTGCTGCCAAGTATATTATTGTGTAATTGTTCTGGCCAACAGCAGTGTAGTGTGAAAAACCGTATATCTAGGTCAATCCGCTGAAAATAAACTGATTAATGTATCTGTGTTAGTGTTTTTGTGGCTTATTAGTCATGGACGTGAGATATGACTTTTGTGACTAATAAGCCACAAAAACACTAATAAATATTTTTTCTCATTCTTATGTTTTTTATTATGGCTTATTAGTCACCACAACAATAGACACCACATATGCCTTTGGTGCTTGTTGTCTAGAAGGCAGTAATGTGCTGTTTGCTACCTGTTTTCTTCCTACCCCATTGGAGATATTTATAAGTAGTATTTTTTTTTATACCACAAAACAAAAAACAGTTTTATATGATAAGCAGTAATATGAGACCAGATAAATTTTGAGTTGAGAGTGAGGGTTTGGGATAAATGGAAGGATGGAGAGATAGATAGACAAATTGTCCAAATAGAAATGCAGGCCAGTAGATGTGAAGAATACTTGACACAAAAACAGAATCAATTTCCGTTCAGTTTTTACACAAGCATATTGCATGTGTGTTCTACTTTTAGAATCAATATAAATGGTGATAAAAAAAAGTAACTCAGTGTCAGAACCAATGAAAAGTGCAATGTGTAAACCTGTAAACATTGTAAACATTTGAATCTGTCTTGGTAAAGAGGTACATTTTGGGTGATGCCACAAGGTTAAACCAAACGTCTCATGAGTTATTTAAAAATAATCAGGAAATCTTTTTCCTTACTAGACAAAACTGTTCAATAATCGACGGAACGCCTGAGGCTAGAAATTATACATAAATAATTGCCTTCCCTTCCTGTGAAAAATCTTGCTGCGAACTCTTAAGTCATTTAGACTTTCAACATCAATCAGCTGCAAAAAAAACTAATATGACAAATAGAGCGGAACAGGTTTTTGATTATAGTGCAGTCCGAGCACTTTATGTCAGATCACAGCATTTAAACTGACATTTCATCTGCTCCTGTATGTGGATTTGTTACAAAGCGTAAAAATGAGTATAAAATATTTGCACACACATGAATAAATGAATAAAATATTATATGAAAAACAACACTTTTCTCCAGCTCCAGTCCTAATATATTTTCATTTATTCATCCTTGCTTTCTCATTAGTTTCACATTAAACATTTCTGTGTGTGTGTGTGTGGGGGGGGTCTTTTAAAAAAGTAGAATTGTTTTAAAAGAACAAGAAAAGTGTTTAGTTGATTCAGATATGACGCACAACATCTTATCTTCGGCTTCAAATATTAACCACATTTCCATTTGTAACACTTTGGTAAATAATTTATCATAGGAATATTTCTTTTTTTTTTGGTATAGAACAAAGGCAAGAGTATGAAAAATGCATGACTGTACACTACATACACAACATCTCACAAGAACCATGTGTAGTTGTGCCATTAAAGTCCTTCAACTCTTTACACATGGCAGGACATTGTCTATCACGCTGGGCCACGTCCCCATTTCGTCCCTAACAAATTGGGTGAATGTAGTAAAAACTTGTACAACTGCTGTGCTTCTTTGAAAATGTTAAAAAAAAGCCTGGTGAGGACGTGGACGAAGCAAGACACAGTACATATTTAATCAGGAAATAGTAATGATGGCATTGGCCAGTTAACAGTTTAACTGACACCTCATAGGGACTTGTGTGATAATGACACACTGTAAGCATGGCGCAGATTGAATGGTGTTCTGACTTGTCATTAGGATGTCACTGCGTTGTTGCCACATCAATGGACTTTTCATAACGACCTCTTAAGGCTTTGCTATGACCATGGCAGGTGTATGCCACATTATAAAAGATCAGATTATTAGGTCATATTACTTTCTTCTGGTACTCATGTTTATGGCATGTATGCAAAAGGTAATCATAATGTCGTGTTCAGATAATTTAATATAAATACTGCTCTATTCCTCCCACCATCACTTTGTAATAAAAAAAAGTATTTATACTAGCATATAAAGCGCCTGATATGAGCATAGAGCAAACTGGTTGGGCATAATTTGGTTTCATCTGAATGGAAGTGATGAGCGCATGATCATATGTATGACAGGAATTTAGTGACAAGAAGATAAACATGTTGAGAGCCTGACAATTAGTATGAACTTAATAAATGTGCATTTTCCCATCTTTGATATTTTCGGGATGCAAGGGGACCATCACGGTCTTTGTCGGAATGTGACGGCTTCCATATTCAGATAATCAACTCTTGCCATTTAATGTGTCAATGTTTTTACTCGGGTTTTGCTAATTGTATCATTCTGATAAAAGCTGGAAGACATTCTCGATTAAACAGAAGAGATCTCCCTTTGGTTCCAGTAAGTACTGCACCTGTATTGAGACATCAATCATGGTCTAATATCAGGTGTCATAAAAGATGGATGATGTGGGAAATGTCCGGGAAATCATAAAATGTAGTTTAGGTTGAAGTGGTAATACAAATACAGGAATATGGATGGATGCCAACTTGAACTAATCTTACTGTCTTAGTGGATATTATTATTACCAAAGAGTTCATGTCAGCAATAATACACAACAAAAAATGTTCACAATTAAACAGTATATTCACGTTATATTAAATATATACACGTTATATTAAATATATAACAATTAGTTTACAGCTCTTATTTATCTATCAGATTTTTAACTTACCTTGATCCTGTTTTAGATATGTGCTACCTAACAATAAAGCCTAACAAAAACATGGCTTTTAATGAACTTGTCTGCTTATGAGAAAGAAAAATAGAAATTCCAATGCTATTTTTTTTCTATCAAATAAGCAAATTAGCAGCAGTAAAATATAACCGTTACTTAAAGTCTAAATATTGCAGGCGGTTTGAGCTCAGCACTGGCACACAGTCAGAAAAACAGCATCTGATTGCCGAACATGTCTTAAACATAGCATCTTATTGTTCGACAGAATTTTCACTTGGCCAAATGGTCTGCATGAGAGTTTTTTGCAGTTTTTTTCTGAAGTACTTGCTTAAGGCAAGCTCATTAGAACTAATTAACTGAGAAACTCTGTTACTGATATGCTCGCATGCCAGGCAATCTTTGTAGTGTAGTTTTTAACCATGTTAAAATGAAACGCTTTGGAGGTATATAATCATAAAAGTGTCGCCATCATACTATTCGCTCGCTTTTTATACATTGAGCATGTGCTGCAGCCCTAAAACCAATCATTAATACTCAATTATAAATTTTGCTAATCAACCACACCATGCATATTAAGTATACATTAGTTTATGATTATCATTGTAGACATTAATCATGATTATAATTATAGATGGAATAAACATTAATAATAGGGGCACAATCATTTAAGGTCTAGTTATATTAAATTATATACATGCCTTGTTCTTATTGACTGCTTGCTTGTTTGCTTGCCTGATTAGCTTCCAATTCCTCCATGGCATGCATGCAGCAGGTTATCAGAATGCCTATATCTAGGTTCAGAGAATTTTGAACATATTGTAACTACAGAATTCAATCAACAAAGCTCAAACATACACACTATTGGTTAGTGTTGCCCTATCTTTGGTGTGTGTATCTTTGGTTTTGTAAAGGAGAGAGTAATGTCATCTGCCCCACCTCCTCTCGGAGAGAAGAGCTTGTAAGGCGGTCTTAGCCAGAGGAATACCAAGGCTGTGATATTGTCAGGATGTTAATTCATGCTGTAAATAATGGAAGTTATGGAAACCTATTGTAGTCTTAGACTTATTGCAAGATGAATAGATGAGTAGGTTATATTAATAATAACTTAAAGTATATAGAAATCACTTTCAATTTCCATCAGGGTTCGTTCGTTCGTTCGTTCTATCTATCTATCTATCTATCTATCTATCTATCTATCTATCTATCTATCTATCTATCTATCATCCTTGCTACAGTGCCTTGCTTCAACACCACAGAACTGCAGCATATGTCTATTGCTTTTCTTCCCTGTTCATCCAGCTCAACTTATCAGACATGGCCTAAAGCAAAAGTTCTGTAAGTGAAATGTTCTGCAAACTTTTCTAGGAACACACAACTAGAGTCTCTCACTGCAGGGCTTTCCTAATATGTTGACAAACTGCTACAGATGCTCAGAGCCTGTACCTCAACAGTTTAACTCCACCAAAGTGCTGTTCTACTTCTCCAGAATAACAACCCGGCAGCGCGCAAGCACTTTAACATGCTAATTCATGCAAACAAGCAGCCTGGATTTTTCACTGCTTAAACAGAGACATTATCTATAATGCACTGAATGTCTCCATCTGTGAATTGGCTCTTCCTGCCTGCTTCGGGGCAGAATCACACACAGACACACACACACACACCTATAGAACCAGATTCACATTCTGTGAGTCACCATTGTGATTGCATATTTTTGCAGCAAAAAATCTTTATGCAATTTTAATGATACAAACTATTATCTAAACATTCATATTTCATTTCTATAAAAATGTCAGTCTTTTAAGTTTTCTTACCTCTTTAGTCTTGTCCATTGCGTTAAGGATGGCAACGTTGAGCTTCTCTAGAGCTGACAACACGTTCAGGTACTCGCCAAGATGTTGAGAAAAATAATCTGAAAAGAGGCAAAGAAGAGAGAACAAAATAGCATAGAGAATGTACTGACCAGCATGAATGTTGTGTAGGGTTTAAAAAAAGACCAAAAAAAGTTATATTCATTTTTTATGTTTATACAATGACAAAGTGATTTCACTCTCTAGCTCTCTCTATCATCCCCTTTAAATCCAGCTGCAACTTCAGAAAAAAAATTATAAATAAAAAATTACAACACTGCTTCTCTGCAGTCCCCTAAATCATAATGCAAAAACATCTGTTTCTTTGCACAGAGGATGCAACCGCACTGAAAACACTGCATGTTCATGTTCATTAGAAAAAGAAAACACCTACAAAATTCTAAGAATAACAGTGTTACTGTCCAGAAATGAACAAAACACACGTCTATTTTTAGAATAGCGGTGCTGCGCTAGTGAGAAGCACCACCTTTCCTCCCAGCCAGTCTCTCTTTCAGCTAAATGACAATGTGATAAAAAATTGAAAAGGTAGGGGATTTTGTGGAAAACTCATATTTGCACCACCCGGTGTGTTTTAAAGCACTTGGCTGAGTTTGAGCAGTTAGTATAACCCTACACAGTTCATCATTCATCAGCCGTCACACCATCAGAAAAGTCCATAAATTCCCATACTGATGATGTGGTATGCTTTAGATCATAAACAGATCATTCTCGTCTCCATGCTTCTCTGATGTCATATCTGTCCATAGAATGTTGCTCAAGAAATATATGGGTTATTTTTGTTAGGTGCTTGTTTGAGGCTTACTAATGGTCATTTACTCTGGTTTACATCTTATCTTGTCCTGCATGTCCCGATTGTTGACTTTGAGACGGATACATCTACTGTACATTTTTGGGATGTTCTTAATCGGAATTCTCTTTTAATCTTAATTTTTTTCCTTCACCAGTGCATTTCTGTGTTTGAATAACGTACCAAGTATTTGATGCAGAATATTTAGGTCATCATGTTCTGAAATATCCGAGCTTAATATTCCTAATAGACAGTTCTGGATGTATATCTTGCCAAGATTGAAATGTAGACTGGAAATTGCTTTTAAAGAATGCAAACTTTTGTTCCATTGCTTATTCTAATGACTTGTGTGATTTAGTTTCTAAGAGTCAAAACCTACTGTACTCTTAATCTCAGCCTTCATTAGTCATTCACATCAGAGCAGTTAACTGACAGGGTATTCCACAGAAAACAACACTAAGGCTTTAATATTTCTCATGCGTTCTCAGCCCATACTAAGTCGTCTGATGGTAACAATACTTTTTCTGCCTTCTTTGTTATATCACAGATATCGGACTATGGTTGAGTGAATGCCTTTCCTGATGTTGCATAACACAAGAGAACAGCATTATCCAGAGAATCATTAGCCCCCACACAGAAATTGCACTATAAAGGATATAATATACCCCTTTATATTGAGCTTTTACCACAACAGTGTCTGTGCAATATGTACTAACTACATGTTTGAACTAACATTCACACTGTTGTTTAAAAAAATGGTCAGGTGAACTGAGTGTTAAGGTGCTACCCATGGACATTTAAATTACTCAGTCTCCTGAATTCACTGCCATTTTTCACTCAATAGGCTCCTAACTTAGCTCCTTTTAAGTCCTGCCTGAGCATTGGCTCCCATTTTAGAGATAATCTGAAAAAAAATGTTGTAAATGAAGCTGAATTCTAATTAATCATAGGTCATCTGGTGGGATTTGTCAGAAAAAAATAGCCTATTTTTGTTCAATCCTGCTAAATCTCTTAAAGCTAGAATCTGCCCAGTGTTGTCAATATTTTAATGTGATACAAAAATAAAAGCCTGATACTGTTGATCAGTTTCTATCTTAGCTGATCTTTTAGTTAATGCGTCTTGACGTTTTACAGCTTTAGTGCTAATTAAGTGCGGTGGATACATCTGAGCTACTCTACATAAGATATCAGTGTTTTAGCTGCTAACTGTTTACTGTTGTTTGAATCTCTCAATATGGTGTAACGCACATCATGTCTCAAAATGTCAATCTCCTATTCCGTGAGACAGTGCCTTGCGAACGTATTCATATCCCTTGAACTTTTCCACTTTTTGTTACTTTACAACTACAAACATAAATGCATTTATTGGGATTTTATGTAACAGACCAACACAAAGTGGGACGTAATTGTGAAGTGAAAGGAAATTGATCAAAAGTTTTAAAAATCTTTTACAAATAAAAATCTGAAAACATTTGCATTTACTCTAATACCCTTAAATATAATCCATATAATCTACTGCCTTTAGAAGTTACTACTCTATTAGTTAATAGAGTTCACCTGTGTGTAATGTAATCTCAGTATAAATACAGCTGTTCTGTAAAGCCCTCAAAAGGTTGTTAGAGAACATTAGAACATTGCAACAAGTCAACATGTGGTGCAATAAGTTCAAGGGGTATGAATACTTCTGCAAGGCTTGCCTGTCACCCACTCTGGTTGGATTAAAATGAGTCAACATTGATCCCTGATTCTGCTTCTGCTCCTTATATACAAAATGGAACAGTGTAATATGAACCGCCTGTGCGAATGGGGATAGTTTAGTTTGGCAGGTAATGGTCACCATGCAAAGAATCATGGTCAAGATAATTAGGGGGCAATCCGAAGTTTTTTAATGATGAACAATGTATAGAACGAGGTAGTCAGGGAAACAGTACTCAGAAACTTCTACAAGCTATATAGTGTTTTTGGGTACTGAGCGTATCAAGGGTTTATATATATACAGTGGGGCAAAAATATTTAGTCAGCCACCAATTGTGCAAGTTCTCCCACTTAAAAAGATGATAGAAGCCTGTAATTTTCATCATAGGTATACCTCAACTATAAGAGACAAAATAAGAAACAAAAATCCAGAAAATCACATTGTAGGATTTTGAAAGAATTTATTTGCAAATTATGGTGGAAAATAAGTATTTGGTCAATAACAAAATTTCATCCCAATACTTTGTTGGCAATGACAGAGGTCAAACATTTTCTGTAAGTCTTCACAATTGGTGGCTGACTAAATACTTTTTTGCCCCACGGTATATGGCATTATATATGATAGTGAAAGCTAGAATTGACTCTAAATCTGCATGTACTGTATATTCAGCAGTTTCTGATGATATGGGGAAGCTGCTACAACAAGTGTTAATTCTTTTTTAATCATAGATATTTATATATACTGACTAGATGTCTCCTTGGGCCTCAAATACGCCAACATCCCCACCATCTTGGGTCGGGGATCTGAAGGAAGCGCCAAAGTTTTCTGGCATTCAGATCAACTCTGAAGATGCCGGACTTGTGTTATATACTGTAGCCTAATCATTTAATAAGCTGTTGTAAATACTGAAAGATGTTTTCACACTACATATGCACGTTATATTTGTTTTTGTGTTATATAACCATGTTATGCTGGGTCATTGTATTGCAGGCTTGCTGATGTACAAAATAAAAAAGTATGGATATCACACCATTGTAGCCATTTTGTGTGCAGTAGACTAGGCTAAGGTAAGTAACAATAGTTAATTTTAAGTTCACTAAAGTGGAAGAATAATAAACTTACACTTATTTTTAAAGTAGATTAATATCAAAAGCTTCAATTTTCTCTGGACTCGATCATAAATACATGTCTGTCAGTTGGAACAAACCAAAAAACTAAAAAAAAAACTAATTTGAGATTTGGACGATTTATGATGATTTAATTCCTGCCTAGATGCAGATGTTCGGTTCCCCATCCTAACATTCTGAGGTCTGTTGGTCAGGAAGTCCATAAATATTTTTTTCCCGCTTTGTTTGTTTAACTCATGCCTTTATTAATTTAAATTTTGCTCTATTATTTATTCATATATTTATATTTTATATATACTTAATTTTATATTACTCATGTTTTTTTCATATCACTATCAGCATCCTTGGAATTGTTTTGTGCATTGTAGAACAAATTAATTAGTTATGTAGGTGTGTCTAAGTATTGTATTGTATATGATATATCACATATTTATGATCGAACATAGATTAATTAATTATTTTACTTTTAAGTAAAATAATTAATTCATCTATGTTCTGTCATAAAGATATGTCTAACATTTATAATAAACCAAACGGCTTGAAAATCGGTTGAAAATTAAGCAAATTAAGGTGATTTTAATCGTTGTTAGTTCTCTGCCAATGTTAACTAATGCAGAGTAGACGCGGCTTCCCCCGACACAAGATGGCGGCCGCGCTGACGCATTGTTCCTACGGACAGCAGCGTCAGAGACGACATCTAGTCAGTATATATATATGTATATGTTTTTTAATAACAGCTCAAAACACAGGGACTGTTACAGATAATCTATAAATAATAATTACAAAATTAAGATTTTGTTGTTCAGAAATGTTTATTTAACGTTTATGAAAAGAGTCTCTCAGTTTTTGTACTGCTTTCCATTTCTTCTGTTTACTTAGTAAAATGACAGGCTGCTGAGAGGCTGGTGAGGGAGAGACTGTTTATCACAGCTATAATGTAGGTGAGAACAAGAACTAAGTTGTCTCTCAGACACTCATCAACATAAAATTTAACAAATGTTCAAATGCATGAAATTCCTTAACAAATTCATTGGCAAATCACTGTGGCGTAACTGCGACGTCACCACCAGACCATGCTGTTATAAAAAACAATGCCCTTCGGTGGGGAAGGGGGTGGGTGGCTTCACTCACGTTCCGTCTCGTTCCGCGTCATATCCCCCGGTGTGCATTATTTTTGTGTAACAGCATGGTCTGTTGTGTGTTATTCCGTACTTATTAGACGGTAAGGTGGAACATTTTGTATGTTTTAGCCAGAATGCCTGTCACTTAATTTTTTTTTTCAAACAAATATGCAAACATTGTATTCATTTTTTATGAATATATGGAATGACTCAACCTGCACGACCATCAACACGATTTGACAGAGGAACAACTTATTTATTTAAGCACTGCCAACATGCAATAAAACCGAATTCTAAATGACTGTTTACATATCCACACTATGTAAGAAATAAATATATTAATATAATGGCATTTATATTACACACTGTCATTTACATCCTTGTGCTCTATACAATATATAATGTCATCTATTTGAGTCTCAGCTACAGCAAAAATATTATCACAGAGCTGAATGAATCTGTACACATTTGCTCAAGTAGAATTAATAGGTATAAAAGGGTACATCAAATTAAAAACACTCTTTTTTTTGTGCAACATCTAATCATAGTGCGTACGTTCATGTTCACATTAGTGTGTTTTCACAGTGTCGTTTTACCCCTGCGTGCACACAACTCTGCAGTGTTAGAGTCACTCAGCTGGAGCTTGAGCGATGCTATTATTTTCAGTTTTTAAGGCACATTCATTTACAGCGTGCTCACTGCAGAAAATTACATCAATGATAATGTGATGAATCATTCAGCCCTTCTGTCACAGAACAATGTCGCACCTCCAGTTAAAGAAAAGCAGATGAAGGAAGAAGAAACGATAACGGATGTTTACGAGCTGGTACGACACGAGTAAGGCGATATGTCTGAATTCAGTTGTATTTGATTTTATTGAGTGACAGAGACAAGGGGTTTTAAAAACCCAGGTATTTTGTTGTGTTCATGCTGCGGCTTAGTGTTCATATTGCAGCAGCCCTGATTTGTGCCAGAGGCCAGCCTACTGATAAAAAAGTAAGAGCAAGTCTGGAACTCTTTTTTCAGCAAGGTGTACATTGCACAAGTTCCTGAGGGGATACGCTGTCAGGAGAAAGCGTGCCCTTGCACACTATATGAGCTAGTTTATCCGGCAGTTGTACAGAGGCATCACACACTACCGTATATAGATTCCCCACTGAAAGTACTGGAATTGCAAGGCCATTTCATCTTTTAACTCTTGGAATTTACATGTAGACGTTTTAAACAACCTGGGACCTTTAATTTAAGTCCACTTCACTCCTGTTCCTTAGATAAGCAAAAGTATAGGAACAAACAGGTTTACAGGAAATTACTTGTATATATGGTTGCTTATCTCTTTTTTTTTCGAATACTTTCTGACATGATCAAAATGTATCAAGAACCCCTAAAGCTACATCATTACATATCCTCCACGAGCACCAACATCATAGGAATAAATATATTTCAAAAACAATTCATTCGGTTACTATTGCAAAGTAAAAGCAGCACTATCAGCAGTGTTTCAAGCAGAGTTTGAAATGACTTCTAGAGGCTGACATCTTAGTCTGACAGCAATCTGTTGTCCTGTGTGGATGACTCATGAACCGTCTATATTGCTGTGACTTTATTTCAGCACTCTAACTCTGCTAACTCCACAGGCTCACTCGAAAACAATTTGCTAATCCCACCAGGATTCACCTTTGTGCCTCCTCAAGGCCTGGACAACACTCAGTACTAGCAAGAGGAGCTGCTAAAGAAGCCATGAGGAGCCAGAAAAAAACTGTTAGAGGACAACGAAGACAATTTCAGTGGAACTAACTTTCTTGTGTAAATCTTGTGTGTGAGTTCTCGATTAGTTGATAGGCACTACTGTCCCCCCTTATCAATAATCTATTAGATAATGATAATGTTTTGTGACGTAATGAGAGAAAAATGATTGAAACCCACCTGATAACTTGTCTGTGTCAAGGTTGCTGTAAAGGAAAAGCAGAAAAATGAAAGTAGAAAAAATTGGTACTTTCATAAAAATAATGTTTTTAACTGTTGAAACAGTTGCTGGTAGTTTAGACATTCATAGTTTTGGACTATAATGACTCATCCATCATGATGACAGTGATCTAACTGTCTGTCAGTCCACATCATTAGTATTTGGACAGTGATGCAACAAGGAATCAGTTTCAGACCATTTATCCCCCTTATTTTCTCGTGAACTAATGAGGAAACCAATCATGCCTAACCATCAAACTGATCATCAGGCAACTGTCTAATTACTTTTGAGACCGTGAAAATCTTTAAACAATTAATGCAATTTTGAAAACCCATTGAATTTAAGCAGAAAGTCAGTTGCGTTTTAATTGCTTCACTTTCGATCCAATGTGGTGGTTTACAGAGGAAAACTCTTTCGCTGTCCAAATACTTATGGATGTGACAGTATATTTTTCACAATAATGAAAAGCCAGACATATTGTAGTGCACTTAAATATAAGCAGTGCATGTCATGTATGCAACTGGTATAATTAACAAGAAAACTTGAGATAATAGTAACTATTATATTCTTGTCCAAAATACAAGTAAAAAACGCCAGATCGAATTACACATCAAAACAGAATGTAATCTTAAGCAGAGAAGCTTGAACTAAATAATTGCTTGGACTTGTCTCAAATGCTCCCTGGAGGCAGTAATGGAATTTTAATAGAGGTGAGACTCAGTGGGCTAAATTAAAAGCAAAAATAGGGCTCTTTAATGATATAAGTAATTAAATAGTGTGAGCACAAACACACACATACAAGTTGCAGCCAAACCACTATGCTTTGAAATGACACACGTTTGACCTTGTTTGCTCAGAGTGATGGCGATTTGTCACCGATCACGCACTCCTATGGGACAGCTCTGTGTTCTCTCGTTATATACAGTAGATGACATGAGGTTATGGCTAATTGATCTTTACAGACGTAGTGTAGATCATTTAAGCATGTCCTACGTTTCTGTTTAATCATATATATGGAACATTTATCACAAAGTTACTAACATCTAGTCTAAGCATGTCGTTTTGGGTAGCAAAGATGCAAGGAGTTTATTCGACCCTACAGTATGCGTCAAAGGAGGAATATTAACCATGTCAAAAAAAAATGCACCAGACTCTGCACGTCTAATGTCTGGATTAATGCTTTAATGAGGATAGGCGAGTTGCGTTTCTGCTCTAGAGAACCAGGAGCACGCTGAGCATGGAATAGATCTCTATTTCAGGACTATGGGAGTGTAGATTTCTGAATACAGTAATTACCAAGCAATTGGTTGCCATGATTGCAGATTGTGCGCCCTTATAAAAAGAGTCTGCAAAGTGTTTTGATCATACAATGAAAACCCAAATTGGACCCGTTTCCATGTGGTCCTACTTCGGAGCGTTTTTTTTTTTTTTTTTTTTTCCAAGCATTAAAAGTCAGTCTTTCATATGTTCTGTCAAACCTACGTCTTTAAAGAAGAGCTAAAGACAGAACTTTCTCTTTTGGAAAGATTTTTTTTGCTTTTTATCCTTTACAGTGTTCATCTTTTTGTATTTTTTATTTCTTATACAAGAGACTGTAAAGCCAAGTTCAGCTACAGCTTGTCACAGGAAGCATTATTTAAGGGGAACATGAAGGATTTCATATATTTTGCAGATTTAAAATGAGGGATACATTTCAGATGGTACATACTTTGTCTGTCTTCCATCGATTGAGTAGAAAAGCTCCTGAAGCTCTTCAGTCGTGAGAATCCCATCAGAAAAGTAAGCCTTGAATTCCTCAAAGGAGAGCTTGCCATCATCTATGACAAAGACAAAAAAAAAAAGGATTTAAGGACTATAGTTTTTTTTTTTTATTTAACATGACTCTAATTAATGGATATAATTATAACTTCACCAATCACTGGTAGCAACTGGTTCCTGTACTACTGAAGTTCTGACTGCGTATATTCTTCATCAATTACACTCATATGTAGCCTAACAGACACAGCACACACACTGGAAGAACTCAAATATCAAATCATCAGTTTGAGCCCTTAGTGCACAGCTTGATGATGCCACATGTGACCTGAATCACAGCAGGGCTGAACACTGAGCATCTCTCTCCTCCGGGTACTTTCATTAATTTTTTTTCCACTTTTTTTGTCTTCAAGAGCTGCAATGGGCTACTCAATCATGGTGACCCAACATCAAGTGCTTGTTGCACTTCAATACTGGAGCACAAAAGTAAAAAAAAGAAAAAAAGAAATGATTTGAAGTTCATGCCTCTATGGAAGACAGACTTCTTGAGCTGCAGAGTCTGTAATGATGTATTAAGTTTCTTGCCTAGGTCTGGCCGGCCTTTCTGACTCCCTTCTTTGAGTTTAGGAAAGTTTTAGTCATAAATTAGGTGAGACAGCTGGGAGGACGACTCCAAGGAAGAGGTATGACTGAATCAACATGCAGAGCCAGAGCAGAGGAAATCTTATTCATCTCGGCCAAGTTATCTAACTGTAACACTGCTTAAAAAGAAGTGGGATGCATCCAAAAATGAGAAGCAAAGTCTACTTGAGTAAAGGATGACTCAGGTAACATTTATTAAGTTCACATTTATTACAATGCAGTGTCTATGCTTGATAAATTGGTAATGATAAATTTGCTTAAGGTTTCTCATTTATTCACATTGTACAGTACGCTGGCTTCCTCATAGATTAAAGTAACTTTGAAGTATCGCAGCAAGTGAAGAACGAATATGATACGAATACTAATTGCTTTTTCACTGCCCATCCAAAACTATAAGTTAAAAAATTCAGTTGTTGCTAGGTTCTGTGACTTTTTTATATCTTAGTTTAGAATCTTAATTTCAACAGAGCCCAACAAAAATCTAACAATGTTTTTTTTAACATTGTTCCCCAACCCTACTCACTAATCAACACTGTTTTTATATATATCGTTTTTTCCCCCTATATCCCTATATTTCTATATTTTGTAATATTTTTAATATGCCCTTATTTGTACAGTTTATTTTATTAGTTAAATTTATTTTATTTCGTATTTCTTTTTATTAATATTTATTCCTTATATATAGCTTTTATTTTCTTTTTAAGGTCACTGGCGGTTTGTACAAGCATTTCACTGCATATCGTACTGTGTATGACTGTGTATGTGACCAATAAAATTTAAATTTGAATAATCTCCATAGTCCCCCAAAACCAATCACTGATCACCATTTTTCCAGAACACAAATTACTGATCACCATTGAACCCAAAAACTAATCACTGCTCACCGTTGTTCCCAAGACCTTATCACTAATCACTGATAACCACTGAACTTAAACACTAGTCACTGATCACCGTGTTTCCAAAACACTAATAACTGATATATAATATAATATAATATAATATAATATAATATAATATAATATAATATAATATAATATAATAGAATAGAATAGAATAAAATAGAATAGAATAGGATAGAATATTTATTAATTAATTAATAGATAGTAATAGCATATATTATTTGTGGGAAATGTACCTTAGTGCAAAAATGCAAACAATGACAAGACCTAACTTTTCAAATTAGCTAAGAAATGATCCTGAAAGTAGGAGAAAAATCTTTGGAGACACTCCAGGAGACTGACATGCTGGCTAACTGATCAGACTTATAATTACCCAGGAGGGTGAACAGGTCCTTATTATGGTCTGTCAGAACCACATCCAAGAACTTTACCTCTGCTTGGTTATTTCAAGGACAAACTTGGCAGCCATCTGGTCCCAAGCAGCTTTGCGGAAGAAGACATCCCTAATCAGCATATTAAATCTGCTCCCCTTCTGATTTATTTCTGATTTAATTCAAGGACTCCATCTTTCTCTTTCACATCCTCCACATGCCCAACTTCGAGGGGATCAGGAAAAAGGAACTAAGACAATTTGCAGTATACAGTCCAAGAAAAAAGAGAAAGAACTCATATATCTTTGGCTGGAAATCCACTTATCTGAAATAAAAGAGCCTACCAGACTCATTTTTCTCACTTGACATGTCTGTAGCATCACTGAAGGCTTTAGAAAAATGGATACAAGAAGCCACCAATGTGCAGTATTTGGAGGTTTTCTGCTTTATTGTTCTTGTGCATGGGCTGGGCCGTGCTATGGGGATATCTTTGACAATGTTAGGGCAGACTCCCACACAGAGGTGTGAAAGGTAAGTACAGTGCCTAAACAGGAAAGTGCTTACCAGGAAGGACACAGTCTCCTGGAAGATTACTGCAAGGTCAGGCCTAAGAGGTCTCAGCAGAGCAGGTGTGCTGTCAAGCAAAATTCTTGTGCTGTGCAAAAGCTTCACTTTGCCCATTTCAGGCTGTAGGATGGTGTTTGATATACACACTACCAGTATACACACTACCAGTAGTAGTAAAATTTTCCAAACTCACTCTGGCTTACACAGGCAAAATCGAATGGACTGGATTGTCTTATTCTAAAAACAGCACCAAAACTAGGGGTTCTAAATTGTACTTTTCTATGATAATAAGGTATTAAATAAGGTATTAAATAAGGTACTATTGTGAGGGCATTTATACTTTAAGTGTTATTGAAATTGAATGCTTGTACTCCATAAAATTTCCCATTTGCATACATTTTTGACCACCAAAATACCCAAACAAGGTTTATTGTTCTCTCATCCAGCCAATGACTCATGGACTCCCATGCATTTTATTTATTTAAATCAGAATTTTTATTCACATTTCAGTTCAAAGCATTCAATCGAATTAAACAATGTTGAAAAAAAAACTATAAGAGTCAAAGGTTTGGAGTTTTTTTTTTACCTTTAAAATAACACACAGCATTAGGTAATTAAGTAACAACAGCAACAACCGTCAGTTATTACTTTAAGACATGAAGGTCAGCTGTTCTGTAACAGTTCTTGCAAGAACAGTATTGTCAAGTGCATTTGCAAAACCCATCAAGCACCATGATGAGACTATCTCTCATGAAGACCATCCCAGGACAGCATGACCAAAACCTACCTCTTCTGCAGAGGAGAACTTCATTTAGAATTACCCGCTCTTAAAAATCAATAATTTACAGAACCCCCAGATTAGAGGCATTATGAAGGCTTTACAGAGCTACTTTACATAAGTAGCAAATACATCTCAATTTCAACTGTCCCAAGAAGATTATTGCACATTTTGGATGCCTTTCTCATTGTTTTACAAAAATCAATATGACCAATGATTTAGAAAGCTATGTATGACTGTCATTTAGCCTTCATTGCAGTCATTGTAATGTTTAAATAAAACACATTGAAAAAGACCTGTCAGAAGACCTCAGCCTCATGTTCCATGATGGTAATTCTCCTAAAGTTTTTTTTTTATATGCATAAAATTTTATATGTATGTGTTACAAGGTGAGAGGAAACCCCACAGGAAACCCAGAAGGATATGGTGACAACTAAAGATGCAGTCGAATGGCATCATGGGTCTTAAATAAAGCACATTATAGTCTTCACTCTCCCTGGCTGGTAGCTGTCCCTCATCTTCAGTTAGAATTTATTTAAACAAAAGAGCTCTGTGCAGGAGCCTGAAGCTTTTTTTTTGTTGTTGTTGTTATTTGCTTGCATGAAAAGAAAGCCTGTATCCTCCTGAAGTTTTGGAGTACAGTTAAATCTTAAATTAAAGAAAAGTTACAAAGATGTTTGTGCATGCTGTCAATTATAGTTCCTACAAAGAAAAATTGGAAATGGCAGGTAAGAGATTGGAACTGTCCCAGAACATTGCAATCGGTGCAACCCTAGTAACAACACTAAGCTAAGCTCAGGATTGAACGAGGGATTGGAGCTGTGAGGCAGCATCACTTAGTTCACAAACTATTTATAGGAATCGAGTTATGACGTTGTCCCCTTGCATGTCTCAACGAAGTAGCTAGTGACACAAAACTTAATCTTAAATGAATAAAATGGGAAATCATCAGACACAGTCAACAGGTGTTGTGTGCTAATAATAGATTTGGAAGGCATCCAAGGTTTGTGATGCTTTCACCATGCTAAAAAAGCACTGATGTAATCCTTCTTCAATACTAACAGCAACCTCTTGTTTAATAAAGCTTACTTTCTTTAAAGAAACTTGGCCAACAACACTGTCAGATTTAGTCAGCATATAAGCAGGTCTCATCAAAACATGTCGTTGAAAAGCCAAGACTGAAAAAGTGCTAACAAAAATAATAATAATGCAAAAATCACATTCTTATTAGATAACGACTTTTGTGTTAAAAGAGTTAAATGTCTTGGGAAACATTAATACAGCATTACAACGCAGCACAGCTAAAGTCTTAAATCTGATTGGTCAGGAGATGTGCATTAGTTCTGTATAATAGCGCAGGTTGTTCTGGTTACAACATGAATGATACTGTAGAATTACCTTAATGCACTCGAAGAAAAAACATTCAATCTTCCAAAATATTGGAAATGGCAGGTCAGAGATTGGAATCGTCCAAGAACATTGCAATCGGTCCATCTCTAGAAACAACATGTTGAAACGCAGACGCAATCAAAAAGCTGAACTCAGGATTGAACCCGAGCCTGGAGCTGTGAGGCTGCATCACTTACAGTGGTTTGCGACTTATTTATAAGAACAGAGTAATGGCGTGTCAGCTTGCATGTCTCACCGAAGTAGCTGGTGACACAAAACGTAATCGTAAACGAATAAGATTACTGCACCTAAAATCTAAACTTGCTATTTTCGACTTAATCCTTAAGAGCTCAGCTAACAAATTTCATTTGAGCTAATCAACCACAAGTCGCAACAGGGATTCCCTAATGGGAAATCATCAGACACAGTCAACAGGTGTGTGCTAATGACAGTGTTGGAAGGCATCCAAGGTTTGTGACGCTTTCACCATGCTAGAACTGCAATAGCAACCTCTTGTTAAATAAACCGTACTTTCCGCAAAAAAATTACATTGGCTCATACAGGGTTTGTTCATATGGTATCCAGCCTATGTTCTTGCTTGAACGATCAATAGGAAAGAAATCCAATAACATTTATTTAAAGAAAGAATGAAGCCTGGACTGATTCATGATTAAACTGGGTTTTGCAGATTGCTCTCTACTCCACAGACACTAGAACAGGAACAAACAAGAAAAGCTTCAATATGCTTTAATTCTGTTCTTGAGAAAGAAATAACACATTAAAGCCACTAAGACTGATCACATCTTTGGCCATGGATGCAGGATGAGAGACGTCAGAACAAATAGTAATACTTTACTTTAAAGTGCTTTATAGAGAAACAGTAAGGACATTTATTTAACAGTAAACAGTAATGTATTTTAACTTTGAAATAAGTGCACTTACTGTATCACATAATTAAATAGACCTAGCTGCTATAAAAGACCTCCTGATCAAGTAACAGTACCCAGGATATAAAAGAATGGATGACCGATAACTTTCTTTTACTAAATACAGATAAAACAGAGATATTACTTATTGCTTAATCCTTACTTATAGGCCCAAAAACCAGCACACAACAGCTCTCAGAATTCAGCTTGCGTTTAGAAGGATGTACTATTACCACCAGCCCAACAGTAAAAGACCTGGGCGTAATATTAGACAGTAACTTGTTCTTTGAAAATCATATTTCCAATATTACAAAATCAGCCTTTTTCCACCTTAGAAATATTGCCAAGCTTAGGAACATTTAATCCGTATCTGATGCAGAAAAGTTAGTTCATGCATTCATGACCTCCAGACTGGACTATTGTAATGCATTACTAGGTGGTTCTCCTGCATCCTCAATAAACAAGCTTCAGTTAGTCCAAAATGCAGCCGCAGGGTTCTCACTAGGTCCAGAAAATATGATCATGTAACCCTAATATTATCATCCCTGCACTGGCTACCTGTTCAGTTTAGAATTAATTACAAAATAGCATTACTTACATACCAGGCTTTAAACGGTTTAGCTTCCACATATCTAACCAGTCTTCTGATACGCTACAATCTGCCACGCTCCTTAAGATCACAAAACTCCGGACTCCTGGTAGTTCCCAGAATATCAAAATCTACAATACATCTATCCTGAATCGCAACTACACTAATTCTTTTCACCTGTTCTTTATTCTTCTACCATTCCGAAGCATCTGCAGATTGTGCCAGCTTTAGTAGACAAAGGTCAACCCTGCGAGGATCCTGAGGCATCCAGAGAAGGACCAGCTCCAGATGGATTCTGCTTCATGATAGTTTGGAGGTACACGTGTTGCTTCTGTGTGATCCAGACCCCATCTGCCCTCTGCCACCCTCTGACTCATCCCTGTGCTAAACTGGACTTCATGTTAATTTAAATAACTTGTTATACTGAACTTTCAGCTGCATAACACACATGATGTTACATAATTTCTATCCATTATCACCCGAATGAGGATGGGTTCCCTGTTGAGTCTGGTTCCTCTCAAGGTTTCTTCCTATTACCATCACACTTGGCTTGTTCATCAGGGACAATCTCATTATTATCTAGACACATTTTTCTCACACATACACATACATTTTATCCCATAAATTTTCTTTTCATTTTTGTGAAGCTCCTTTGAGACAATGACCGTTGTTAAAAGCGCCATATGTATAAATAAAATTGAATTGAATTGAATTAAATGATTTTGCATGACTGCAAATGATGACTGGAAGAATTGCCGATTGCAAACATGGAAACATGGTCATGTAAATATTATTCATCTATAAAACATTCTGAGCATAGCTTTTTCCTTGCTGCCTTGGCAGGACAAACATCTTTTGTGATGTGGATGAAGTCATGTGACACCCCCCCACCCCCGCCCACCCAGACATCATGTAACAACATTTTACGTGTAATCTCTCTCTCTCTCTCTCTCTCTCTCTCTGTTGTTACTATTCACCAAAGCTCGGTCTAAATGGAACAGTGAATAATGAGGTGTTGATATTGGATATACGTTTGGGCAGTAATATTTAGTAAAGTGTGTTAAAGCAACTGAGAAAAACTGTAAGGTGAATAAGATTACATTATAAATACCATTTTGTTTACTACATTATCTTAAACACATAATTATGTTAGAATTACCGAAGCGACGTTGAAGTAATCCTTGAATTAACCAGTTTTTTTGTCTGTTTAATATCCGCAATGAAAATAGCCACTCAACACCTCAGATATAAGTCTGAAGCATTCATCAAGCTTTAGTGTATTCACAAAAGGATAATCAGTGGATATGGAGCTTTCAAATCTCAGATCTGATCTGCCTATCCCACCCATCTGTCCTGGTCTTTATTCCTTCTTCTGTTCACGCTGCCTATTTCCAGATTCCTTCTGCTGCGTTCTTGCAACACCCATCAATCTCCTCTGCTCTTCTCTCGTCGCTCATCCCCCAAGCACCCAGCCCTCTCGAATTAGCTATTTATTCAGACTAAATCTTTAATTTACCAAGTACGGGCATTATCTAAAAACAAACTTGTTTCAGCTACGATTATTCTTTGTTTTGGCGAATATTACCTTATAATAAAAAATAAGCATACAGATTTGATTTTAAGTTTATTTCTGTACTCACCTAATTATTCAGCCCTGAGCTCAACTTCTCACTGCTGCTGCACTTCTCAACTCTTGTGCACAAACTGGAAGTAATTCTGCTGCAACTTAAACCTGTAATTATGTTGTTGTTGTTGTTGTTGTTATTAGTCCAGCCTTTTATTACTCCTTTAAGTGAATAACCGAAGCACAATGCAGAAAATATTGTAAGCTCTGCTATATTAAACTGTCACTAACAGTTACAGATTAAGTTTAAATTAACAAATTTGATATAGTCTAAACTCCAAAATACTGTAGGTGCATATTTATGAAATGTTTTACACATGGAAGGCTATAGAGTGCAACCTGATATCTATCTCCAGATCTGCCGACAGAATGGCCAGGAAGACTGGTCCTACTAAGATGTCTGGCCAACAGATTTATCAGATTAAGTCAGCATCTGAGCAGATCTCATTAAAACATGTCTCATTAAAAACCTGAGACAAAAAAAAAGTGCTAGAAAATAAAGACAATGCATATATCACATTCTTATTAGATAAGGACCCTTGTGTTTAAACAAGTAAATGGATTGGAGGACATTAACCCAGCACAGCTGATAGCTTAAATCTGAAGGGTCGGGAGATTCATTCAATGGTCAGGAGGAGCATTATTTCTGTATAACACCACTGGTTATAACTTGAATGATAGATTTACAATAATGCATTTATTCTAATACATTATTGTTTATACTGTAGTAACGGCTCATATACACAGACTTGTAATAAATAAAAAAAAGACTATTGTTATTTTTTATTTAACAAAGTATGAGGGGTGTTCAAGTCAAACCGGGACTTTTGATTGTGCAGAATAACAGAACAGAGTTATAAGAGTAAAAACTACCTTCATTTCTTATTCTGACTTACACCATTCGAATGTTTTACTGCAGCAAAGAGTCTTATCACCATACTGTGCTTAAAGTCTTCTTTCAAATGTTAATCATTTTGCACCTTCAATCAGTAGAAATTTCAACAAAAGTCCCGGGTTGACCTGAACGCCCCTTGTAAAACATTTAATTATGAATGTGGTGATTTTTTTAGGGAACATTTAATTACCATTTATAAAAGTGTTCATAATTTGTTACTATGTTTTGTACTTAGATAAATGCATACAGAATTAGCTAAAAAAGTGTTAGCATAATAAAACTCTATTTTGTATTATAACTCCTATTGATGTATGTGTTCATGATATATGACTGGGTTTGACAACAGGTTAATGTATAAGCAAAGTTAAATCACATACACCTATCACCCTTAACATTAATGCCACATAACATTAATACATCAACACTGAGTATCACTTACTGTATATAACAGTAAACTGGTGACAGAATTATGAGCTTCAAGGTTCACCCACGTCCATGGGGACCAAAGGCCAACTTGTCTAGTCTCATCTTACAGAATAGCCAATGCAGCAGAAATGACAAAAAATACTAGCCATGAAAGAAAGGCACTAAAACACCCAGTGCACCACAGCCCACCAAGCATGGCATCCAACAGGCAAAGAGCCCAAAGCCATCGACCTGGCCTCCAAACTCCTCAGATCCCTATCCAATCAAACAAACGAGTTTAATCCATGATGCTTCATTCAGCAACTCACTGAACCCAAAGGATCTGCAGGCCATGTTCTGGTGCCAGAAAGCACAGCACACCCCAAGGTCTTATGGAGTCATCCCCTGTGGGACGAAACCTGCCCAGAGAACACAAGTGGAACCTACACAATACTGAACATAATTTTTTGCCTTGTAATGTTATGACTGTTTAGTGTTGTTTCTCAACACCTTAATAATTTTAGGACACCAAGGTCCTTAACAGCATTGTAATTTTTTTTTTAGGCCTAATTTAAAGAAAGGAGATGAAGAAACCGCCCACACAGACATTTCAAACTGTAACCTGATTCCATGCACCTTTGGAATGTTGCCTCTAAATCTCTGAGCAGGGGAGTTTTATGATTCAAACAAAATCAGTGCTTAATTTGTGCATTTCAGTCCACATGGCAGTTTCTTAAGTAACAGGCAAAACTTTTTTCCTAAGAAAACACTTCAATTATGCATAGAAACTGCTGCAAATAGAGAGAGAGAGAGAGAGAGAGAGAGAGAGAGACTTAATACGTCTCTCTCTTTCTCTTTTGTTCTCTATTAAAGCTTATTATCTTTAGCCTTCTGAACAGAACTAAAGGACATCATGTCCATGAAACCATCAGACATGCATGATTTTTATCATTTGACAGGCCAGCAGAACTAACCTTTTTATATACAGTAGTATGCCTCAGTAAAATAGCTGATAGTGATCAAAAATACTGATGCAGAACATCTTCACATACAGTAGGAGAGCTGGATTCACAGTTAACCCCATGTGGGTAAGTTCTATAACCAGCCAGTCACTTCATACCAATATTTTATATTCCATCTTTCCCCTTGGAATTTGCTAGTTTATGACTTTATTAAATGCCAGTAAGGTGATTTATACAAAGATACTGTAAATTAGCATTTGTAAGGTTTGGCACAAAAATTATTTTATTGTCTCTTAACTGAAAATTTAATGTTTCCCATTCTCTTTCACACTTTCGGTGTGGCCTTGGTCTCATACTCCTCTGACAACATTTTTCTTTATACCACATTTTTTGTGTGTTTGATTTATGATGATGCAACCTATACTGCAACCTATACACTGTTGCTGTTCGTGGTTCAAGGTTCGTAGTTAGCACTCTTGGCTCACACCTTCAGGGTCGCAAATTCAAATCTGCGCTCTAGTCTGGATGCATGAAGTTTGCATGCCCTTCGCGTGGTCGGTAAGTTTCCTTTGTGTACTCAGGTTTCCAAACTGCTTATGGTGAAAGATTGCATGCTTGTGCCCTGCGATGAGTTGGCTCACAGGATAAGCAGCATGGAAAATTCAGTATTGTGCAAACGTCTTAGACACCTGCAAATAACTAATGTAGAGCAAGGATGTCTTTTTCAAAAGAATACTATAAAAAGCAACAGACAGTAACTAATGAAACAAAGTTAATAATTTGTGTGACAACAGTGTGTGCATTTGTATAAGGAAATTAGCTGCTTAGTCTTACTGAACATCCTACAGAACTAGCCGCAGTGCTTCTAATGACTTTGTTATATCTGCTTCTTTTTTTCATGCATGCAAAACCCAAAAGAACTAAAAAAGTTGTCTTTTACACAATATACTGCTTTCTTTTCTGACATACAGATATGTTTTTGTTAAACTGATTTTCTTTCTTTTTCTTCTTGTAAAGCAAAAGCAAGTCTCATTAGAGAGGTTAAAGATTCATTTTCTCTCTCTGTATCAGCCTGCTCTTTATGTCAGTGTGTGTGTGCGTCATTGGATACCATGCCACACACACACACACAAACACACACACACACAGACCCCTCCTACTTTCGCCTTCACAGACACACACACACTTTCTCTCTGCTCTACACAGAAACACTGCTCTGTTGCAATTCTTTTCAAAGGTAAAGTGCAGGTAAATTTGTTTTATTTTTACTTTACAGTAGTGATTCCGTTAGTGTGTCGCTCAATCGAGTGTCATTAGAGAGATTTCTTGTTTATTTTTCCAATTAAACATGTTTGCGTTGTGTGCGCGCATGTGTGTAAAAAGAGTGGAGGAAGGGTAACGGTGTAAATCGAGAAGGGGGAGAGGGGAGCTTCTTGATTCACACACATAGGGGAGCTTCTTGACACACACATACACAGTGCGTGGCGCACAAAAAGAAACACTTATCTCTCAGGATTTATTTTTACTTTATTTTTAAAGGTAAAGTGCAGGTTAATTTGTTTTATTTTTATTTTATATTTTGTGTTAATTATTTTTATGTATTCATTTTTTGGGCTGTGGAATGAATAATTTGAGTTTCCATTATTTCTTATGGGAAAATTCAATTTGGTTTATGAGTGTTTTGAAATATGAGCCCACTTCTGGTAATCCAAGGTTTCACTGTATATGAAATTTTTTTCTTGGGTCATTTCGGCTTTTGACATCCTTGTCGACATCGGAGTTAAATGACAAAAGGCTCCAGTCCAAATCTAGCAGTGTACACTTATTTGTCTTTAACACATGCGAAGGTATGATTGATCTCAAGTCTGACACCATGGCTTTAAAAATTCTTTAATTCCTTTACTGGCATGGTTAGAGCAATCTGCTTTCAGTTTAGATGTGGAGTCAAATGCTGTTGCTGATGCTGGTTTCTGAGATGTAGCAATGTTCTGTGGTACTGAGATGGATGAACTGGAACAGTAAAGATAAATGCTGTGTGTTTGTCATGCTTCTTGCACTGCATGTGCAATCCACAGCTTTGATTCCCACTGTGCTGAGTTTGTACACAGTCCAAGCAGTTCTTAATGTGCTTTGTATTCAGTGTTTTGAACATTTTAGTCTATTTCGCACTTTCCCATTTATGGGTACTCTGGTTTCCTCCCACAGTCCAAAGACATGCAGGTTAGGCCACACACCTTGTGCCCTAAGTCTCTTGGAATAGGCTCCAGGCCTCCTGCAACCCTTTATACAGGATAAACCTTTATAGACGATGAGTGAGCGAATAAGTAATCTACCGGACCGCTTTTCTAATCACTTTAAGTCATATGATAAATGGAAAAAACATGTTATTTGCCACTGGGCCTCTGGAGTGGATCACTTTTACACATGACAACAAGCAGTCCTCACTCATGTTCATTTGAAGCTAACTACAGCCAGGTTTCTCTTTTTTTTTTTTTTTTTTCCATGATAAACCACCAATTCTCTAGTTTCAAAACCAATCTTCACACTTAAGAAAACACAAAATACCAAAAGTTTTGCCTGCCTTTATTACATCTTGGCTTGATTATTGATTATTGTCAGTTTTTCCCGCCAGCGACCTGGACAAAATACCGCTGCTCATCTTCTTACTGGTATAAGAACAAGAGTCACCAGTTAATTTACCAGTTACAGCATCTATACACTGGCTTCTGATCAAATATAGAGTGGATTTGAGCATTTTGCTGTTTGTCACTATATGATCAGGCTCCACATCTACAGTACTAATAATTCATTTCTAGGCACCCCACACTGATGCTGTAAACACACCGGGCACTTCTTTTACAATAGGACCCTTTTCAACTTTTATCAAATTTAAATCATGTTTTTAAAACCAATTTATGATAATTTTATTCATTTAGTCATTTTATTGATGGGATTTTTATTTTGTATATACTGTATTATCTTTTACAGTGTTTTGTTTAATTTCACCCTGAATTTTACACAGAATTGAAGAAATATATATGTAAAAACAACCTTAAATTAAGTTTAGGTAAAACACAAATTCTGGTAATATGCAAAGCCAGAAAGTACACTATCTACAGTTATTGATTGATTGATTTGTTTTTTTTTTTGTTTGTTTGTTTATTCATTCATTCATTCATTCATTTTTGCCAGTTACCAGTTTTATCCATTTACTGAAGCAAATTTGTCCCCGCTTTCAGCAGTTAAATCAGGGGTTAAGTTAAAGGGCTCTAGTTGCACTCCTCAGCCACGTTCTCTAAACCAGGGCTTCTCCAACCAGCACCCACTCCTTCGCACAGCACAGCAATACAATAAAAATGTAGAGTGTCTGGTCTGACCGCCATTTATCAGTAACCAATCGGCCACTTGCTACCCGTCTATGTTTAATGAAAGGCGTAAAGTCGGTGAGTTAAAATCATTTACACATCATCTGTCTGACTCACACATCCTCTCATCATCCTCTCTCTCCTGCTCTGATGGAGGGATGATGGAAGTAGAGAGGTAATTGTCATTTTTGGGAGCGGCGATTATTATTTGTGCGATGACGGCTCAGCTCAGCGACTCCACTCCTTCCTGATTTGTTTGGACAGCATGTAATTTCTTCCGTCTCTCTTATTCTTTCTCCTTATTCTTTTTTTTACAATGAAAAAGTCTTCAAATGAAATAAACATACTGTATGTCTAAACAATTTTTTTATCTCTCTGTACAATATGCTGTACATGCATTAAATGTAATTAGTAAACATTCATTTATAAAGCATTGCAAAGATTTCCCTTTACTAATCTCAAGTGAGTTCACGAACTAGATCAGTGCTTTCTTGTGCACTACTTAGTTGCAGTTTTTTGCTTGACATGCTCCAAAAATAGCCCTAGGTTTAAATTCCAGCCCAAAACCTTTCTTCTCTTTGAATATTAGTTAGCTAGTTAATCAAAGTACTGACAGAAGGCACTGACACGAGACAGAACTCCCTAAGACGCTCTAAAGTGGTAAATCAGCCTTTTTTACAATTAATGTTTTTATTTATGAATCAGCCTGTATCTCCCAAATATATTTTTGAAAATGATTAAACAAAGTTTAACAAAAGAGAACATGAAAAGTGACCAAAAGCCAATATGGTTTTACTTTTTTGTAACACTTTGCATCTAAACTGAGTCTAACAGTATTTTTTATACAAACTGCTGTAAGAATGTGGCACTGAAATAAACTATAAAAGCACAGTAACTCAAAATATTATTTTGCAATGTCAAAGAAAATCTGTCATTTTTTATAGGTTTTTTTAATACTGGAGTAAGTCAGACTTACCATTTTTGTCTGCACGGCGGAAAATCTGAAATGAGAGAGAAAAAAAGGGCGATAAATGGAAAGTGCATATGATGTGAAAACGAATCACAGCAGGGTTTTGACTGGAAGAGCTAAAGATGATCAGATTTAAAGGGGACCTTTAAATTTTTTAAACATTTAGATTTGTCTCTGGTATATGTAGAAAACATAAAATTTTTTTTTTTTTTTGCATTTTAGGGTTTCCCTCTCATTTTTGAACAAGCCAAATAGATTTTTCCCATAATGTTACCTAATAAAAGAAGACACCCTTTTCCCCAGCTTGTACAGTTTCCTTGTAGGGAATGGCTCGGCATTAGCTCTTTTACATAGACACTGAAACAGCGTGTTTGGAGAAGAAGTGACACAGATGGAGTTTGAGGAATAAAAATTCCATTATCTGAGGAGTATTCCAGCTGGAGTAGTAACACACACATACACTGAGTAGGTTCTAAAACTTTTGTTAAAAGAATAGCAAAATATGGAGCTTTCAATTAGACTACGAATACATTTGGCGCACCACTGTTGCAAAAAAGCATATATTAGAAGCTTTCATAATGTAGTTATCTTTCATTTTTTTCCTTCAGTAATGGCAGACATTTTGATGAATAAAAACACTGACTACCATTATGTTTGTTAATGCTGTCACGGTGCTATTTTTATTTGTGTTTGTTCTCTATTGCTATTTTTGTCCTGGTCAGAAAGGAATGGGCTGACATTTGTGTAACAGTGTAAAAAAGGGGGTGTGACATTCAAAATATGACATGGTAGTTGGAATTTAAAATCTATTTTTGGTCCAAGACAGTGTGTGCATTAACACCTTCTGCACTGATGCATGATTAGTGCAGGATGTTTCTGACTTTAGGCACAGTCTAATGGATGTGCAATTTTTTATTGCTTTTTAATTTTTTATAAAACACCTGATATTATGGATACTAATCATTTATATCACTTTGCATCAATATAAATAGGCATCATCAGCCGAATACTGACCAAACATATCATACTCGAAACAGGACCTGGCTAATTTACTAATTAAAGCTAATTTACACTTAAAGCTTTTATGAAACATATTTAAGGAACAAACACACTTTTTGGTGAATGTTCTAAATACACTGTAAAATAAATGACCTACTATTTGCGCATAAATACATAATAATATTACTGTATTATATTATCCAGCCGATTTACATAATATACAGCAGTACTGTACCAGTGCATTTGAATACAAGTTGAATTATTGTTATGGATTCCCCCGATGAGTGCAGCATGCCTTTTAGAGCACTATGAGATCATTTCTCATGTTTCATTTTGGGTTTATGTCAAATGCTTGTGTCTAGCCGCAAGGATCTGTTATGATTCTGGTCTCACTTTCACCCTGCTCTGTAATTGATGTGTTTTTCTGATTGTTTCCATTGTTTTCTGGATTAAATAGGTTTATCTGTTTTATCCCCTCTGTGTCTGTCTTGTTCATGTTATCGGGTGATTTTCCTATGTTTCATTCTTCCTTGTTACACGTCCTGGTTTTGAATTTTGCCTGTCTTCATGATTATGATAAAGAATTAGGCATCCGATATAGGTTTTTTTTTTCGGATTGTAATGTTGCAGTTTACAATTTTTACGATTTTTATAATTAGTGTAAACATCCAGAACTGACAGCCTTAGGCTATTTTCACATTATCTGCCTAAAGTACCTCAATTCTGATTTTTTTACTGGCACAGATCAGATTTTTTAGAGCTGTCAGAACACACAAATTAGATTTTTTTTTTTTTTTCAGATTGGTACTGAGTCACTTTTGTATGTGGTCCTAGATTGCATATAAATCCACTTCATGGTCATGTGACCTGAATGAGAATGGGCAGATTGGAATTCATGCAAAGGTTTGCCTTGGTGCTAATGTCAGTCAGCATGTCAGCAGTGTGTAGATAAAACATCTGGCTTCCTTCCTTCCTCTGGAACGCAACAAGTACGGCCAAATAAACGCTTGCTATCCTCCAGAGCAAAATCATATTTTTACTAAAACAACATCCATTGTTTAAAATGATTAAGTGGATGCACAAATATGACATGTTTTAACCCAGATAGTGGACAGATGCCCACATTAGAGACAGATGAAAATCCCTTGTCATTATGATTGTGAATATTTATGACATGCAAATCCGATCTGTCCAAAAAATAGAACTGACTTTAACGTTATTTCAATCTTATCATTTTGATTCATAAACATTCATATTTCACACAACTTCAATAGTTCTTTTGATTGTGTAAAGCTGCTTTGCGACAATTGTGGAAAGCACTACGCAAATAAAATTGAATTAAATCCAATGTGAAAATAGACTAAAATATTGGCAGAAAATGATCGATTCTATTTCGGGAGTGAGGAGAGCGTGGGCGCATAGAATAAGATAATATTATCACCTCCACATTCAGGCTCTGCGGCAACCATGAAAACTTATCAATTGGTGGATAGTGAATTTTCAGGTGGTGTAATAACTTGCAATATTGCACAAGCCTATTAGGATGTAGTATTCTATGCACTTGCCTCTTTCCTCAACTACATTTTACAATTATCAACTACGCTCCTCAAACAACTTGCTTTGTTTGAATTTTGTGCCAAGATATCTAAACCTTAAAAAAAATTGAAACCACTGGTGCTCATGTGAAACTATTTAGCTAGATAATTCTCTCCGGCACATGGCTTTATGTAGCTATTTTGAGAAATTATGTTTTTTAGAGATGCTTGTCTTTCAAGTTTGCTTATAATGCAGTCAGACATAATTATTAGAGATTTTGAAAAAATTGATCCAACTATGTATCACGGTTCTTTTGTTGTTTTTTTCAATTGATTTTGAATTTACATACTGTATGTACGCAATAAAATGTTGCTATTCCTTTTTAATCCTTCAGCAGACACACTCTAAACTATTTACACATTTTGAGGCCGGCAGCACAGCATTCCATGTGGTAGAAGCAAATTATTTGTTAAGCTTGTGCAGAACTGTAACAAAATCGAAAAAAAAATAATTTAGTATCTCGAGATATTTATAATTTATTATAATAATAATAATAATAAAAATTAAATTCTGTTCCATTGCTAATATTGCACAATAACTACACATTTGGCATGAACTCTGTATGTGGAACGAATCTGTTGTTAAAGGCTTGGTAAATAGCTGATATCATTGTGTTCTTAAAAATAAATTCATTCAAATCTAATGACTCTTTCCATGTGCAATGGTCTGCTCATCTCACATGACCACCTACACCAGAGGTCATCTATCAATCGAATGCACTGTTGTTGTAGGTTCTTCCTTATCTGCTATAGTCATGAAAATAAAACCCATTATGTGTCTTCCTTCCTCAAATGTACCGAAACCCCATTAATATGCACAAAGGACACGCACACACACATGTTGAAAGATTTCTCTGCAAGCACATAATGACACATCTTGATACTTCCTACACTTGAGGAAACTGATAGCCATATTCTCAAGGACAGATGGAGCCTGTAGCCAGGCTACAGCTGCTGAGTAAATATCTTCTGCGTGTCCTGCTCGCACAGCATTGTGCGTGAACATGCACGGGCCAACTGCGGAGGCATAGCAAGCAGCCTTGTACAAACACCTACAAAATTACAGACTCACAGAGATACGTGCATGATAAAGCACCAGAGCTGAAATTGGTGAAAAGCAAGAAACCACATTAAGTCAGTTTGTTGATACTGAAATGGACAGCAATGACTCATGATTATCATTTAAATAAACGTGGATCCGAATAGACTCAGCAAATAGCATTTCAGCTCTTTTTGACCTTTTGACACAGACTAATAAAACTGATTTATTACCATCGACCAGCGCAACAGCAACAACAAACCATCGGTCCTAACCACATACACTTTATTCTCTGTCTCTGCTAGTTGGCTGTAACTCACTGTTAGCAGCTAAGCACAGGCTAATACATCATTAACTATTCACTTTAAAGGTCAATCCAAGCTTCCTAGAGAGAGATATTGCATCTGGTATTTCTCTGGCAGGTGTTGAGACCGTAGGGAAACTCAGTTCCTACTGCCTGTTTTCCTCTGAGAATAAAAGAGGAAGTGATAGAGCATGAAAAGAGAAAGAGCCTTGAACAAAATGCGTTGTGTTCTAATCTTATATATTATAATGTATATGTGTATAGCATTACACCACTGCACTGTTCATTTATTCATGCTGACAATTCAGAAGATGTTGATTCATTTTCTGTAAGAGCAAACTCTAACATTAGACTAGACTAAAAGGCAAACCTGAGTTTTTTATGCGCTTGTTCTTATATGTTATTATTTCTACAGTAAGCTCATTTACAGCTACTCAGACACTCGCCTAAACCAATTAATACAAATAAAAATATTTTTTGTACACTTTTTAATATGATAAAGGTTTTTGGTGCTTGGTGTTTACTTCATTTATGGAAGGAGTCTCCAGTGTCAGCACTCGACTGTGCTTTAAGCTTTCTGTCACATTCCTGATAGAGGATTTTGCATTTTGAGATGTCTTGGTATTAAGAACGTGTTCAGGTTCCAGATTAGAAAATCAGAAATGATTAATCAACAGATTGCAAGTCTGAATCCTGATGATACTATAACTATCCTTAGCCAGGAGTCCAAATGAGCAAAACCGACGCTTCTCTCCAGGTGGGAAAGACGATCTTATTCTTTTTTATCTTAATACTAACCAGTCTAGGGAGCCTGGGAGCTCCTGTAGCGTTAGCACTTGCTTAGCACTCAGAGTAGCTCAGTGATTAGCATTTAGTGTTGGACTACTAATCAGAGGGTCACAGGTTCAAACCCCAGCTCTAGCAAGTGCTTCTGTTTCTCAAATTGTTGGGCTTTGAGCAAGACCCTAACTACACAGATGTATAATGAGAAGAACAGTCAAAATGGCTGTTTGCTAAATGTAAGTGATGTGATATAGAAAGCTACTAATGAGTGGGGATGGCATAATGACTATATCAGGAAAAACAATGTTACAACAGGAACCGCACACAGGCCTTTTACACAAGATTAAATGCAATTATAAACAGTTAATGTGCTGCATGTATCTTCTGTTGATTTTTTTTTTACAAAATTGCTGTTGTATAAAAGGTATAAAACACTGTGAAGGACACAGTGTGAAAGAAAGATAATCAACTCTCAATCACGCTGCTCCATCATTGATTATTTTCCGACACACTAATACCAACACAATCAGTTTTATTCAAAATCTATTTTTAAAGGTTTTGCAGTTCTCTTTTAAATGGCTTGTGTGTTATCATCATCATCATCATTTGTCTAATTACAAACTAAATTGTCTAAAGTAAAAAAAAATTCTAATGGAAAATAAACACTACAATGATCAATGTATAAATCATCATTATAGATTAATTATTGTAGTGTTTAACACACAATTAACTTCGATTTATTTAAATGTATTACAAAGCAGTAAAAGGTGATATCTTCTCTTTTGAGAAAAGAGTAATAAGCTCTCTCTGCATTTGTGAGCTCATTAACTTAATTATATGTTTTATTATCAGACTCTGTTAATAATTTCCATTGAAACATCTTATCTGTCAGACATTTGGATGAAATTATGAAATCAATTTTTAGTTTATACTGCATTTCTGATTTTATGGTCCATGTCTTCACTTAATCTGGCCGTGTTAATTTTTGCTGGGGAGTGTGATATAAACTGGTTTGTTAAGAATGAAAAGAGAGCAAGGGAATTGAATAGTCTCTCTGTGTTTTTAAATAGTGTGCATAATCTCATCTACTCGTGATAATAATGTAAATAAGAAAGTATCTATTTGACCTGCGCTCATAATGGTGCAACGGTGCCACAGGGACAACTGTGCAATCCAGAAATTCATATTTAAGCTTTCTTTCAAACCTGTGGTTAATTCCAAAGCCACCAGACATCACCCAGGATTTTATTTAACTCTTAAGATATGGCCTAACTCCCCAAGTCTGAAACAAACACGTTGGCATTCAGTGGGGAGAGTCTGAGACCACACTGAAAATCTGGGGTTAAAAAGTAAAAAATAATAAATCTAATAAACAGAAACTTTTAGAATTCTGAAGATGCAATCATGTGGAACAGTAGGTACCTCCTATTTTAATTCCTAATATGTTTTTTTGTGTAAAACATAATACAAATCTTAAAGCCAAAAAGAAAAAACATGCAGGCAGTACTAAGTACCTACACAATTCAGAAGATTATAGATCCATCCTGAGCAGCAATAACTTGAAGTGATCATTTCCTGTATGACTTTATCAGTCTCTCACATAATTTCAGTCCATTCTTCTTTACACCACTGCCTCAGTTCATTGATGTTGTCGAGCATTCGCGTATGCACATCTCTTAAACTCCCGCCACATGATTAGGCCATTCCAAAACATTGATTTTTTTTCCCGCCATTCTGGTGTAGATTCAATGGTGGCCTTGGATCATTGTCCTGTTAAATGACCCAATTTCAACCAAGCTGTCGGACCACTGGCCTCACATTTGTCTCTAGAATACCCTAGTTTAAAGAGAAATTCATGGTTGACTCAATGACTGCAAGGTCCTTAGGGCCTGTGGCTGCAATAACAAGCCCAAATCATCACCCCTCCACTGCTGTGCATGACAGGATGAGGTGTTCCGTTCATATGAGTGGGTATGAAGGTTTTCCATTAAACATGACGCTGGACATTAAGGCCGAACAACTCCACTTTGGTCTCGTCTGTCCATTGTTCAAAAAGCCTTGTGCTTTGTTTAGAAGCAGTTTCACAAACCTTTGCCGTGCTTCTATGTTATTTTTTTGCCTTAAACCAAACTTGTTCAGTCATCTTCTAATTGTTATGTCATGGACTTTGATGAATGGTTCGTCATGGTCTAAGATGAACCTCTTGTGTTTTTCTATTTCTTTGAGCATTGCACAGTCTGACCTTGGGGTAAATGTGCTTGAATGCTTTTCTGTAAAACTTCAAATTGTTTGAAAACCATTTTTAAGCCTTTCCCGATTGATGTGCAGAAACAATTTATTCTCTAAGGCCATTGCTTATGAATGCTCCAAACCAGCAAATGTACCAAACGCTAAGAAACTCTGAAATGCATGTAAATATGTCAAACAGTCTATTTCTACTCACACTGTTGTCAGTAATATCATTTGTAATTAAAATAAGTGTATCAAATTGTAAAAGACTGCAAAATACAAGTATTTCCACTATTATTCTCAGGCTTTTGGAGCCTGATGTAAAAACAAAAGAAACCTGTTAAAGCTTAAGGACAATAAGGATTAATGTACCATTGCATGAAATATGTAACAGTGGTTTAAATGGAGCAGAATTCACTTTGCTCCAAGTCACGATATGCATATTAGAACCATCTGACTCATCAGACATTTCATTATGTTAACATAAAACAAATTCGACTGCCTGTCCGAGCATGGAACAGCATGCGATGCTGATTAAGACAAATCGGAGAAGTGAGAAATTAAAGGGCTGCAACTGCAGAGGAGAAACTAGATTTTGTGCTTTGTGTGTCTGCTTGCAACATCATCCCCCAGATCTTCTCTTCCCAAATCACCTGACAGCGTGACACGCGCACACTCACACACACACATAAACACAAGGATAGAGAAAGAGAGAGAGATAGTGAGAGTGTGTGTGAGAGAGACAGAGAGAGATAGAGGTGTACAAACCCCTCTACAGGAGCTTATTTAACCATGCAGAGAGAACATCTGAACCTTTTTCCTGCGTGAAGCTTCAACCCCATTATCACAGTGAAAAGACAAGTGAAATAAAATTGGTAATCTAGTGAAAAAATATATTAAAAAAAAAAAAATCACACATAGAATTTTGTCCTGCATGGACAAGCTCCTAAATGACTCTATGATTTTCAATGAAAGCATTAGGAAACCATTGTGGATTGCTAACTTAAATGTCAAAACCTGTCTCTGTCACTCATGATCATTTGTACTGTCTTCATGGTACATGATGTGTCTGTAATTCAGCTCAACAAATTCACAATCACTCTGGATCAGAAAAAAATATATAAGATCTAAAATATTTTATCATTAAAAACAAATAATAACATTCTGTAACTAAAATCTACATTTTATCTGATTGTGGTTGAAGGATTTTATATCGTGTGTCTTCCAGGTTACTGACTTCACATGGGACAGTAGAGGAATATTGTGGAGAATTAGCACACTTCATTTACACCTTCATGTTTATGCAGCAAATGCAGAAGTCCTCAGCGTGCGGGTCATTTCTACACATTCACAGCAGACTCGTGATTTCACACAACCTGTCATGAGGGCAAGCTCTTAGCCCGAACTCTCCATGCAATATCGTGTAATGCCGGTGCAAAAACTACTAAGGCTGGACTTACGTCGTGAAAAATGGAAAGTCCGTGGTTGTGCTGCAGCTGCTGCTCGCGCTCGGAGCGAAGATATTCTCGCTTCGCTGACTGAAGACACATTGTGATCATCTCCGTGCATGCCAGCATCTTCTCCTGTCTTTTCTATACGACTAACAAGAAGAGGTCAACTAGACTAAATCTTTTTTCGGTTGCAGTACCTGGAACAGATTGGAGGATGCTCGCTTCAGACCTCGGCGCTGCGGTACACTACCCTGCTCCAGCTAGCGGTCCTCCTCAACCAATAAGGCTGAAGAACCTTCACTAAACAGAGGCTCCGCCCATCTGCACGCTGATTGGCCCGCATCTTATTTCAGACTTTTCCGGAATGACATTGAAACTGCGATAAGAATCGATCAATGTAGAATATGGACGGCATTACAGCAAGATTTAAAAAAAAAAAAAAAAAAAAAGCCATATATTATTATGTCGCAGGAGCCTATCCCAGGAAACTTTGAGCACGAGACAGGGTACACCCTGGACTGGGTGCCAATCCATTGCAGGGCACACATGCAAACATCACACACTCATTTTTAGTCATTCTGATGTAGAATCAATGGTATGCCTCGGATCATTTTCCTTTAAATGACCCAATTTCGACCAAGCTTTAGCTGTCGCACCACTGGCCTCACATTTGTCTTTAAAATACCCTAGTTTACAGAGTAACTCATGGTTGACTCAATGACTGCAAGGTGCTTAAATCATCACCCCTCCACTGCTTAGCCTGACTGTGGGTATAGGGTGTTCCATGACTAAGAGTAGGTATGATGGTTTCCCCTAAACATGACACTGGCCATTAAGGCCAAACAACTCCATTTTGGTCTCATTTGTCCATTGTTCAAGAAACTTTTTGATTTCTTGCGGTTTTGCAGTTTTGCACTCATTTGGGAACACCAGTTAGGCCTATCTGCATCATTGATCATGTGAGGAAACCGGAGTACCAGGAGGAACCCATCAGAGGGAGAATATGCACTCCTTGCACACAGACCCAAAGCGGGAACCTAACCCAGACCCTGGAGGTGCTAGGCCACAGTGCTAACCACTATGCCACCAATTATTTATATTCATTAATTCCCTATACTGCTTATCCTGTAAATAGGGTCATAGCAGGCCTGGAGCCTATCCCAGAAGACTTTGGGCACACCCTGGATGCTGTGTTAATACATCACAGGGCACACACACAAATACACACACACTACGGGCAATTTAGGAACACCAGTAACCTAATCTGCATGTGTTTTGACTGTGGGAGTAAATCAGAGCATTCGTCGGCAACCCACTAAGCATGGAGAGAACATGCAAACTCCACGCTCACAGACCCAAGGTGGGAATTAAACCCTCAACCATGGAGGCGCGAGGCCACATTGTTAACCACTATGGCTCTCTTCCACCTATTATTATTTTTAAAATGTATATACTATATATTTTACACAGTGTTTTGATGATAGATGAATGCTGATAGATAAAAAAATTACTTGTTAAAATTTTTGTTTCAGTCCTAAAAAATATTGCTGTCTAGTTTCCTTTATATTAATTTCCGGTGCTGAGCATGATTTATTTTCTTAATTAATTAGCAATAGCTACCAGGGTGTATTAAAGAGCTCAGATGCTTTACCTGAATGTAAAGTCCTTTCAGAGTCGTAAAACACACAAAAAATCAACAGTGCTATCTGGTGGGCTTTGATGAAAGTAACTTTAATTTACAATTTTATATAGCAATATTTTTTACATTATTATTATTATTGTTGTTGTTGTTGTCGTTGTTGTTGTTGTTGTAAGTTGGTGTTGCTATTGGTAACCCACGCGGTTGCTATGTTCTGAGCTTAGACTGGAGACCGTCATCAACGTCATGGTTCAGCGAGTCACGTGACCGGTAAAGGAGGCCGTGTGGAAGACCTTTGGTCAATGGAATTAAACGGCAACATGTACCAACCGAGCAGATACATGGACGTCTGTTTACTGTCCAGCTGGTGAACGTCAGATGCCACGTACATTGATTAAAAATCAGGTAATGCCTGTTTTGTAACTATAAACAACAACGACAGGCTGAAATAAACAGCCTTGTTTTTCCGCTAGCGTTAGCCGGTTAGCTAGCAGTTTCTAGCGAGTTGTGGTTTGGGCGGCGCGCGCGGAGGCTAGCGCGTTCAGCACTGAACTTCACCCAGCGCTGTGTACTCTGTCTGCATCTCACCCTGAACACCAGCAGTTACTACTGACACTAGAAGCGCAAACTTGTGCTAGTAGGTCTAAGACTGTTTAACGCTAAAATATTGGCTTTGTAATTTGAAGCTTATTTAATTTAACGCAGGACAATACTGTCTAACTCGGTGGCTAACTTGGCGTTAATACCGGGATTAACTGCAGCGCTTAAATTACAACAACATTGAAAGATTAGAGGCGTGCCCCGGTGTTCGGCGTCTAGGCTATCTTACTACAGAGTTATAACTGTTCAGTTCCTGTCAGGGAAACGCTATGACGAGTTGCCTCTAAGTGTCAGGAGTTAATATGATAGAAACAACAAATAAGCTTTTGGGATATAAAATATGACTGCCTTTTCCTGTTTATTTGAAATAAAGAAAAAAACAGGACGTAACGGGGAAATGTAACATCTTGTGCGTTATGTAAAGATATGGGTTTACTGTCAACTGTTTGATATTTGGCTCTAGAAATGGTAGCGCTGACGTCACGCCGCGATGCATGTCGGTGCAACTTCACTCGTGTTGGACAGAAGCAGCGTGTGTGTACTGTATATACATACATTCGTATATATATGGATATATATAAAGTGTATGTGTGTGTGTGTATATATATATATATATATATATATATATATATATATATACACACACACACACACACACACATATATATACACACACACATAGGAGTGTGTGTTGATAATGTCACCTGTGTGTGGATGTGTTGTGGTACTTGGCGAAGCTGCCATGTACAAGACTGCCACTGCAGATCTCAGAAATCTTCTAGGAAACAAAACTCATCACTTGTTCACTTTATCCTACTTGGACAACACAAGAAACGGAAGAGGTGATGAAAAGGTGATTCGTGGCCTGAGTGAAGAAAAGAAAGTCCAATTGTACCACGTCCCTGCAGGCCTGGAGAAGTGTTTGTTTTTCGCATTTCCTTTGGTAAGTTTGTGTGTGTGTGTGTGTGTGTGTGTGTGTGTCTTGCCAAATCATCTCTATGTCATTTCAAGACCAAGGTGGAAAAAAATAACATGACCCAGTGGGAAATAAAATAAGTCTCAGGTGACAACAATATTCCCACTGTGTTAATCTAAATCCAACTGTTTAATATGTATATATTTAAAAACACTCACTGAGCACTTTATTAGGTACATTATTAAATAATTTGTTCAAATATCTAATCAGCCAAGCTTGTGGCAGCTGTGCAGTCCATCAAATTATGCACATTCCGGCCAGCAACTTCAGGTAATGATTACATTACTCATCAGTTTACAGTTTTTAGTGCTTAATGCTGGTTTGAATGTTTATGGTACTCTTGATCTCCTGAGATGCCATGCACAACCGTCTCTACTATGGTGAATGGTGCAAAAAAGAAAAAACAATACATTCAGTGAAGGGCAGGTCTACAGACTTAAGCACCTTATTGATGAGAGAGGTCAATGGAAAATAGCGAGACTGGTTTGTGCCAACAGAAAGGCTACAGTAACTCAGATAGCCACTCAGTACATTTATAGAGGGCAAAAAAGCGTCTTAGAATGCACAACACATTAAACGTTGATGCAGATGCAGTAACAACGGTAGAAGATCACGTCAGGTTTCTTTTCTGTGAGCCAAAAACAGAAAGCTGGCTCACAGAAGGCTAGAAATATGTAGCCTGGTCTGTTAAGGCGATTTCTACTGAGGCACACAGATGGTAGAATCAAAATTGGCAGCATGGATCTATTGACCTAATATGCCTTGTGGTAACAGTACAAGGTGGTGGAGGTAAAGTAATGAACCAATCAGGCCTCTTGGAGTATTGTTTCTGAACATGTGCATCCACTCAAGGCCTCAATATCCCCATCACCCAATGGCTATTTCCAGCATGATATTGCACCATGTCACAAAACAAACTTCGTCTCAAACTGATGTATATAAACATAATGAGTTCAGCGTTTTTCATGGGCCTCCCAAGCAAATCGAGTAGACCATCTTTAGGAGAGTTACAGCATGGCCGTGCACCTGAATAATCTGCCTGAGTTGCATTATGCAATCATGTCAACATGGAGCAAGATCTCAAAGGAGTGTTTCCAACATCTTGTGTAAGCCATGCCATAAAGTATTGAGCGCAATACAATGTACAAAACTTTGGACAGACTCCTACACGTAGTTGGGTTATACATACAGTATGATTTTCTACTTAGTCTCCTTCGGCCTTTTGGCAGCAATAGTTTTTTCAGTGGGTTTACCCAGATATAAGATTTGATGGAAAGAGATGTTCTGCGCTGACGAACTGACATTCACTTATCAGCCTGATGTTTGTACGTTTAAACAAAATAAAGTAAATCATTTGTGTTGGGAAAAACAGAGATGCAGTGATGCTGTAAAAACCACAGGGAGTCCACATTAACAGAACTAATACCTAACTGGAAATAAATTGCCCACCTCACTAGCTTCTGATCAGTAGCCCAGTGCCTTAACTACAGAATTATCATTGATTAATTTTATTCCTTATAACTTGTATGTAACTTTATGTCATCAATATGCACATTCCTAGTGAAGCATATTTAAACCTTAAAACAATTCAAACACATTTTGGTGTTTATAGCCAGCAGTTTTACAGATGTTGGCAACATTTATTACACAGAAAGTGAGATTATTACATAGAGTGAAATACCATCACTCATTCTTACTCATTCTGTATACGGCTTATCCTCCCCATCATGGGAGACCTGGCGCCTATCCCAGGGCTTTGGGCCCTAGGGGTGGTACACCATGGCTGGGGAGCCAGTCAATCTCACGCACCCACCCACTAACTATGGGAAATTTGGAAATGTCAGTTAGCCCAATCTGCCTGTTATTGGACTATGGTAGGAAACCCACCAAACATGGAGGGAACATGCAAACATGTACACAGAACCAAGGTGGGAGTCGAACCCTCTCGACCCTGGAGGTGCAAGGCCACAGTGTTTACCACTACTTTTCATAATATGAACCAAAGACATTTAATTTAATTAAAAACTGGAAACCAGTGTGTTAACCAGTAAGGTCTTTTTACTGACTTTTTTTAACACTCAATGTTATTGCTTAAAAAAGTCAAAAAAAAAATTTAAGAAAGCACTTTTAGACCTAAATAACCTGTGTTCTTATTATCAGCTTATTCTATTATCAGAAATAAAGTATAGATATGAATGAGTAGGCTAATTTACTTAAACATATCATAATACACTGCTCTAGACTGGCCTACCGCCCCGGGATAAGCTTCAGATTCAATCCATCCAAGGTTAGGATAAAGCAGTTACTCAGAATGTGTGAATAAACATTGTAATACATTTTATTGTAAGGCACAGAGGTCGCGTTGAGATTGAAAACACCAGGTGAGCATATGAGAGATGTACTTCCATGGCTGTTAGGGCATGTACACAGTTATCTAGGAAGACTTGGCAACAATTCTGCTACTGTAAATATTCAAGGTACATCTTTGGAAAGTGATCGGTTTTTAGTTCTGTTCTGAAGCACTTTAATGACTTCCTTTATTTCTGTACTAAGGAGATATTAAAATGCGCTTTAAAATTGCATCACAGTTTATAACCATAAATCATCTCTTGACAGGATGAGCGGCACACGAGACGCCAGAGACTTGTCCAGATTGGAAGTTGTCTTTACATTTGTGGTGCAGTGAAGAAGAGGGATTTCCTCAGCAGGGATATATAGAGACCAACAGCACACGTGGAAAAAGGAGAGTAAATATAAAGGTAGTAAAGGGAATATGCGCAGCGAGAAATAAAATAGCAATAAGAGAACTGCAGTGTAGCATGCGGCCGGAGAGGACCAATGATGTGTGAAGGCGATGGCACAGCATTTTGATGTGAAAGTAGAAGAGAGCAGTTTGTATCATTAAAGCAATCATCTGTTGAAAGAAAACCTGGATGCAATGAAATAAAGAATTTGATGATCAGGTGGAGATCATTCCAGTGTATACCCAGAAACTTAAGTTTCTCAGTTGGTCAATGAGCTGCCAACAACAAACACCCTGTGCTTGGTAAACTCTCTATTGGTGAATTAACAGCCATGGCAGTTTGCTGAGTCATTAAGAAACATGTTGTACTATGCAATCTGAAGTCACAGGATGGATCATTTTCCAGCAACAAACACAGCTTTATTGAAACTTCACAAGGACATCACAAGTATGTTTCACTTTCATTTTTAAGGAATTGAAGCAGTAACTCGATGTCGAATGGTCCCTTGACAAACTACATCCAAGTGAAATGGTTTTGAGAGATCAATGAAGTGAAGATCTCCATGTCTGCAAGTGGATTCTGAAGGGTATTATCTGTTTTGTCTCATCATTCATGCCATTCGTCTGACAAGGACGTTTGTGGAAGCTAAGTATGTAATGTAAAAAATGTTGAACAGGCTGTTATCTATCAGTATGGTTCTGTTCTGTGACACTTTATTACAAATGGTTACACCAGGGATACGAGTCCAAGTTATCAGACAAGGTTTATTACAGTAGAAACAAAGCCTGTTTGTGTACTTTAAAACTGAAATATTTCAGCTTTTGTCTGCATTAAGAATAAACAGAAATAATAATAAAAAAAAAAAAGCCTACTGTTCTCATTGCGCATAGAGAAACACAACATGTGACACAAATGAAGCAAGATGCAATTTACTGGTATTTTTGTTGTATATGATAGATTTGTACTCAAACAAAAACTTTTTTTTTGACAACTGTATTAATTGTGAGCATACACTTAGTTTTATACTTGTTTGTATTCATCACTACTTCAGTTCCACTTCAGTTTAGTAAACCAGTTATAGTAAGTACTGCATATCCTGTGTGAACTATGAGGCAGGGAACATGACCATGAGTGTACTCCTCCTCGTCAGTTCTCACATGTAGGAAATGGGGAAACTATTCTTGACAGTATTTCCCCTAACTTGTCAGGGCATAGAACATTCTGGTTTGTCCTTATGACCTCACCTGAAGGGAAAATTTTAGGATGTAAAGTAATTTTCTCGCAGTCAAAGAATCATCTTACTTTATAAGAAGTGTGAATCTAATTCTAAAAATTTATGATGTCCTTTGTGATCAAATAATGTGATTTAACTTTAATTAATTTAACTGACTTTAATTAAGGTTTTTATAACACATAATCCTACATTTCCTTGCCGTAGGTCTGTTACATATGTGCCATGCATGTCTTATACATCACTTTTGTTGCTTTAAATAAGCCAATACTTACGGACATATGCAGTGGTAAAGTGCTCACCCTACCATCTGTAGATCGATAGTTCAATTCCTGAGTGATGCTGTAACCTCTCGCCGCTGGAGGTCTAGAAAGAGCTGATCGGCCAAGGTCTCTCCGAGGGGAGGGATGAGAGGTACTTTGTGCTTTCGCATTAATTATGGCTCTACAGCCAATCAGGGGTGTCTGTGAGCTCACGAGTGTGCCGCCCCCAACGGTGCGTTAGCAAACAGTTTGGATAGATGCGGTCGGCTGGCGTCACCTGATTCAGAGGAAACATGTGATCGTCTTTGCCCCTCCTGACTGAGTGGTAGTAGTAGTTTTATTGTGGCAGTGTGGGATTGGACAAGAATAAATTAGGGAAAAAATCGTGAAAAAAAAAAAGAAACTGAAAGGCAATATTAAAATTACTCACGCTAAAATGAAAGTAAATGTTTTAAACAATGACCAAAAAGTGAACAACTACATCTACATTGTCCTGTAAATATGTAGACAAATATCTTTTAAAATTTCAATGCATGTCAGTTTTAATTTTGCTTATTTTTTTTTTCCCCCACCACAGATGCATCTAAACCCACAGCAGCTTCTGTTAATGGCTACAAAATGAAGGCCCAATTACAGATAATAGGCGAGTATTTCTTAAAGCTGCATGTACCACATTTAACCAAGTATGTTTTGATAAAACCAATTATATGATATGAACAAGGGTCAAAATTATCTACACTCTGTAGAATGCTGTAGAATTTAACGTGTAACTTTTATAAAATACAAATACATAATTTTTCGACATAATCTCAATGTCAATACACTTTCAATAAGCTTTCGCATTCCCTCATTAAAATATGTGTTAGTCTGAGCTGCGAGCCACCAAACCCTGAACGCTGCTTTTCTTTTGTGCAAATCATAAGTGAGCCATCCATTGTTGCTTGCATTGCAATTACATATAAACTGATGTAATACATTCACACCTGCACAGCGGTGACTGGGGAGACAGTAGCCTTGAACGAAAAGCGCTGATAAGACTCTTGTGGTCAAGAGAGGTTTTAATATAACCGGAGTGCAGATAATTTTTGACGGCCCTGTGTGTGTGTATATATATAGTAAATAAAGTATTTGTCTACCCAGTTTCTGTTTAAGATTTGTTGTTAAGAATGTGTTGGTTTTTACTTGGTCATTAGTTTTGTCAGCTAAGCTGAAAGAGAACAAGAGGAACTGGTTCGGGCCTAGTCCATATGTGGAGGTAGCCGTAGATGGTCAGTCCAAAAAAACCGAGAAGTGCACCAACACACACAGCCCTAAATGGAAGCAGCCCCTCACAGTGTAAGTTCAAAAAGATGCCATCCCACATTGAGATTACTTAATGATGTTTTTTTCCCCCTTTGGGTTATTTTGTGCTTCTTTTTTTATTTTCTTTAGAATCGTTACCCCCTTCAGCAAGTTAATTTTTCGTGTCTGGAGTCATCAGACCCTCAAAGCAGACATTTTGTTGGGAATGGCAACTTTGGAAGTCAGTGAGACCCTTAAATCGAACGACATGAAGAGTAAGTCCTGTTATCTCTCACATTTGAAGTTTATGCCCAGGATCCTGTGTATGTAATTTAATCCCTGCTTTACTGTTGAGGAAGATTAGCTTGATTAGCAGATCATTTCTCAAGGTTTTTATAGAAACTGCACAATCTTTAGGTATGTAAATGTGATGCACAAGCATGAAGTATTTCTTCAGATAGCAAAAGGTAGATCAGTACCTTCTGCTGCTGCTACTGGTGGTAAGGAATAAATTATTTATCCTGAGATCTTTTTTAGAAGTGTTTTATTACTGTGTGGTGCCTGAGAGGAACAGAACACGTCCTGTGCAGTGTATGGGGCTGTGGTTGATGTCACATACGTTTGTTGTAGATAAATTTATTAACTATACAACCTAGGAAACAGCTTTAGACCTTTATTCTAAAGTATGTCGTGTTTTTTTGTTGTTGTTGTTGTTTTTGTAGAATCTTGTTTTTCTTGTTGTTTGTTGCCGTGGGAACATTTTGCTTAGGTTTAATATTCACACATGGACATCCTCAACATTTTCCTTCCTTAAAACATTTTATGCCCAAAACTCCACCTTGTGCCAGTACAGCACCTTGCATGGTTATTTTGGATTTGTACCTAAGAATTTCCTTTTGGACTATAATGTTTACTATGAACACACTTTTACACACTTAGTATTGAGTGATTTTATAGTATCTAATCCCGCTGGCTCTCTCAGTGGGCATTTAAACATACAGCAGATTTCTGTAATCCTCCTTAGTGACAGTGTGTATCGGTAAATCACCCTACAAATAAAAAAACAATGGAATTTGATTATTATTAGCTTTAATTACCACATTTTACTCCCCTCTAACAGATCTCTTCCCTTCCTGTAGTTCACGAGGTTATCCGGACTCTGCCTCTGAGTACAGCTGTAGATAGCAGTGACGTGGTTGGAGATCTGTCTGTGTGTTTGGATGGAATGCAAGTGGATCCTGAAACATTTGCTTCTGAGGAACAGAAGCACAGTAAGACATATTTGTTCATAACATACAGTAAGATCAGCCCTGTACAGGTTTAACCCTTATGCTGAGCTGAGCAGAAGATTCATTGCCAGAGTAAAATGCAGTTGCACCTGTGATGATAATGTGAAATGCAACAAACAAGTCTTTATAGTATTTAGAAAATGTACCTTACTGTAAAGCAATCTGTAAGGGCTTGCTTAAAAAATGCTCTTAGATGTTTAATGTGATCCGGTGTCAAAAAACAAACCCATGCAATTTCACTGTGCATTCCTAGTTAAGACTTAAGATTTAAGGTTTTTGCATATTTTCACTAACAAACATCCTAGTATAATAACTAATAAAATAATAAAAATAATAATAAAGACAAAAATAAAGTTTTAATGCTCTTTGTAGCTTTTTTATTAATTAATAATGCTTCTTTTTTTTTCCCTCAGATGGTCTACCAAATAGGGAATCCCACCAAGAGCCAGCTGGAAGGTAAAACAGTTTTCTCTTTCATCATCTTGTTCTTTAATAACCATATGTTAATGTTTTTATGTACTCTGAATACATTTCTGTCTTTATTATATCTAAATGTTGTTTCCTTTAAAAACATCTTTTGGTTTATGGCTATGAAATCCAACAATCAGGAGACATGTCTTATTTATTCCTATTTAAGTTGAACATTTTACCCTGTTCCTGAAGCCAATGTACCATCATTTTAAGACAATATTTTTATCCTTAAAAAAATACCTAGCACGTTTGTTTTTTGTGTCTTAGATCAAGTCGAGATTCCTCACCCTCCAGTGACAATGCTGATGATTCCTCTCTGCCCAATGGTCATGCTGTGGGAAGTAAAGGGTCCCCCTTAACTTCTACAGGTGCACTGAGACCCCCAAGGCCTCCCAGACCCCAGAGACCACCTCCTCCCTCTCCTCAGAGACCACACTCCACAGGTATCTCTTTCCCTTTATTGTTGCTCTTTCAGAATTGTACTTAATTAATCAGACTTGAATGTTCCTACCCTAAAGTGGTATAAGCATTAAATCAGTGAAATCTTTAGGTCAATTTGTTGTTGGTCTTTCGGCTGCTCCCAACAAGGGGTTGCTACAAGCTTTTTACAATTATTTTTGAAAGATGTGTAAATCTTGTGCTATATGCGTAACTGTATCTTGTGCAACTTGTGTAAAATGTAATTTATGTATATTGTGTAATATGTGTAAAGCACATAATTTTGTTGGACAAGCTAAATGTTTCAATGACAATAAAATATATTTAATTCTATTTTCTATACAATAGACAAAAACTCTTTTTTTAGGAGTATTATTCATAAATGAAATAAATTATTGATTTTTATTTTCATTCATTATAAATCTTTTTGGTCTAAATATTCAACTGTTGGTCTGTTCAGCCTCTTCTACTGGCTCTACTCCCACCCATGGCAGTGGTGGTCCAAGTCCAGACTCATCACCACGCTTATGTGTAAACGGAGAGGCAGCAGGCCAGGGATCAAACTCGGGGTCAGGGCCAGCCCTTAGAGTGAGCCCCACTCCCCGCCGAGTGTCCCCCATCAACAACGGCCCACTTCCTCCTGGGTGCGTTTTTCTCTCTGTTTGGAAAAATCTTTCAGCATCAGATTCAGAGATTTTTATGACTCCTTTACACTGAGTTAAGCGCTAAGAAAAGAAAAACTCTGAACAGTGAACAGTTTATTTATTTGAGTTGGTATCCTTGTGTGTGTTTTGGATATTGTAGCTGGGAGCAGAGGGTGGATCAGAATGGTCGTATCTATTATGTGGATCACATTGAGAAAAAGACCACCTGGGAGAGGCCTGAACCTTTGCCTCCTGGGTAATGTTTTTTTAATGCGTTGATATTTCCAGTTACTTTATATATTTGTCCTTAAATGATTAATGATAGCATCAGAGCTTAGTAAAAATATTAAAACCAAGAAAAGTCTGCACTAAAATAATATTTAACGAATCTATTTGTACTGTGCTAAATGAAAGGTTATTAAATGAAAGGTGTTGTTTTTGGTTAGCTGGGAGCGTCGTGTGGACCCAATGGGAAGAGTGTATTATGTGGATCACATTAGCCGGAGCACCACGTGGCAGCGGCCCACCGCAGAATCTGTGAGGAATTATGAGGAGTGGCAGAACCAGCAGAGCCAGTTACAGGGAGCCATGCATCAATTTAACCAGAGATTTATCTTTGGGGTAGGAACACACACATTTGCACCTTTCACTAAATTCCTCATGTTTTAATTGCTCCAGCTAAAAGTTTTTTGTTACTTGCTTTAATTAAGCTATTATGTGATTTATTTATTTATTTTTCTTCCTCGCTTTTTGTTCTCTTTTTTCTGTTTAGCTACAGGATCAGCTAGGGCCAGCTCCTAATAAAGAGTTTGACCCGCTGGGTCCTTTACCACAGGGATGGGGTGAGACTATCACTAACACATCCTTATTCACTTACCCTTTCTATCAATCTGACATCTCAACCATGTTAATTGTCTAAAGAATGAAATCCCAAAGTATGAAATTTTAAATCCTAGTCTGGATTTGGCACAGTGTTTTAGCTTGGCTTGAATGCCTTCCTTTTATGCTTACAGAGAAGCGAACTGACACAAATGGAAGAATGTACTTTGTTCATCATCCTACACGTTCAACACAGTGGGAAGATCCTCGTACTCAGGGGTAGGAAAATATTCATTATAAAAACAACTGATAGCTTTAATTAGGGCCCAAGCACTACGACATTAGCACGATGAAGTCATGAATATGTCATCATCCCAATCACTCTGATAATGCTGTATTAGTAGTGCTAATGTCCTCTTGTTTTTTGAAGGATATTTTTTTTTCTTATTTTATTGTTTGATCATACGCATTCTGTTTAAAAACTCATGGAAATCAGCAGACAGGTTGGAATCTGCTGCGATTAGGACGCCTGCTAGTCTAGGCCTTAAGCGTGGCTATAATGCAATGATGATCGGCCCAAGAACCTGTGCCATTGCCACATTGGCACACCAGAAAGACATGTCCAGCCATGACAATGCTTTAAATGTGTGCCATATTTACACAAGTGTTTGGGTCCGTTCATCATTGCTTGCAACTATATTTTATGTTGCTGTTCTCCATTTTGATGCCAAAAAAACATTATAGTAGATTGTGACAAAGACATCAACTTTGCTTTAATTATTGGTATAAATTGTATGTAAATATGTCAAATGTGTGGATATGTGGTTCAGGTTGTTGAACGAAAAGCCCCTGCCAGAAGGCTGGGAGATGCGGTTCACAGTGGACGGGATTCCATATTTTGTTGACCATAACAGAAGAACAACCACCTACATCGACCCTCGCACTGGCAAATCCTCACTGTGAGCCCTATACTAGTCTTTTTTTTTTTTTTTTTTTTTTTGCTTATTTGTGTAGCTTAAATTAGGAGATTTATTATAAACCTGGCTAAATCTTTGTATAATTATCATGCTAATAGATGTTCCTTAAGGCCATTTCAGTTTACTGGAGCATATTGGTCTATGCACCTTGTCAGTTTTAACCATGTCTCTATTTTACACAGTGAGAATGGCCCTCAGATAACCTATGTGCGTGACTTTAAAGCTAAAGTGCACTATTTCCGCTTTTGGTGTCAGGTATGTTCTAAATCTGTAACAATGTTAGTAAATGAATTTTATACAAGCACTTTGTACATGGCATATATAAGAACAGATTTTTTTTCCTTATAACAAACATTTAATTAATTAATTAATTTTGCCCACTTCAGCAACTGGCAAGGCCTCAGCATATCAAAATCCACGTCAGTCGCAAGACACTGTTCGAGGATTCATTTCAGCAGGTCTGCATGGACACCTTTACACAGTTCACCTGATTAACCAGTTGCCTAATAATTTATTTACAGCTGATGGATAGTTCAAAGTCCAAACATTTATTTCACAGATCATGAGCATTCATCCACATGATCTAAGGCGAAGACTGTGGATCATCTTTCCAGGGGAGGAGGGACTGGACTATGGAGGAGTAGCGCGGTATGTTTATTACACAGATCCATACATATCCTGAAACCATAAGATGTTTGTCATAATTTAGGATAAAGAATTTTTGCTTCAAGTATAAGTGTATCTGTGTGTTCATTGCTTCATTTTTTTAGTCTATGATATTTAATATTTTATTGTGTCTGTGTGTGTGTTACAGGGAATGGTTTTTCCTGTTGTCTCATGAAGTTTTGAACCCCATGTACTGTCTTTTTGAATATGCGGGTAAAGACAACTACTGTCTGCAGATCAACCCTGCCTCGTCCATAAACCCAGACCACCTCAAATATTTCAAGTTTATCGGAAGATTTATTGCCATGGTACACACACATTTTCAATTTTTTGTATAAATGCTAAACTAAGACATAACCGAAGACTGCTAGTTAGCATTAAGAACCAATTTTGTCTCAGTTCATTTAGTCGATTTAACTGTATAAGGCATGTTACATTGGAAATGCGACACATTGGCTAAAACGGAGAACAGTAAACTAACATAATTATTTCTATGTACCTGAATGCCGTTAGTCTGTTAACTCTGTTTAATTATCTGTAAATCATCTTTTTTGCCCCAGGCTTTGTTTCATGGGAAATTCATAGACACCGGCTTCTCTCTGCCCTTCTATAAGCGGATCTTAAACAAGCCTCTGGCTCTGAAAGACCTGGAATCCATTGACCCTGAGTTTTACAACTCTCTGATCTGGATCAAGTTAGTGAAACTATTCTGCTGTCTATAATACTCATATTACTCACATCAGAGCAATATCTGTTAAAGACTGTCATGTGATGAGCAAAAAAGAAAGAAAGGATTTGTGATGTTTAGGACAAGGTTATATATATGGTAAGGGGTTGAGAAAAGTGATTCATTCTTTGAATGAATAATATATAATATTATAAAGGTATTTATACAATATAATAAAGGTATTTACTCATTTGAACTACCTGATTGGAGATGTCATATCTATCATTTTTGTTATAGAAATATGATGAAATAGTTTTATGACGGTGTTTTTTTTTTTCTGCTGATCCTTTTATTGAATAATATTTGCAATGGCATTTACACACAGGGAGAACAATTTGGAGGAGTGTGGGCTGGAGATGTATTTCTCAGTGGATAAGGAGATCTTGGGCGAGATCACAACTCATGAGCTGAAGCCAGACGGTGGAAACATTCTTGTAACAGAGGAAAATAAGGAGGAGTATATCAGGTATTAGCATTAAAAGTCTTATTGTACTACTCCTGAACATACTTGCAAGCCAGATGTCTAACTGCTTTAGAGAGTCTGGTACATTTTGACAGTAAACGTAAAATTCCTTCCTTTTAAAGCAAGAGGCAAATTTGCCAACACACCTTTTCTTTTTTTTAAACATGTAAAAATATGTTGCCCCTAAATACTTGACTATAAACTTATTAAACTTAAATTGAAAATGCCCATTGTGTTTAAGCAGTCAAATGTCTATTGCTGGAAACCAATACAGGACATGTGGAGGTTGTAACCAGAAAAGTGTTCAAAACATATCAGACTCTATAAAACATGGGCAGAGGATCTGAGGGGAGTTTAGGAGTAGTCTAATTTTAAGAGCCCTCTGCTGCCTGCAAGGCAAATTGATCTCCTGACTCTTTAGAATCGATACACTTTGTGAGGTGCCTTGCAAGGAAAGTAGCACAGCTGAGCATTTCTCTTTTAACTCAGGATGAGACTAATTTATCGCACAGAAAGCATAACAAGAATTTTGAAAGGAAACAGTTACCCATGCTGGTTTTGTGGTTTTATGTGGATGTTATAGGTATTTATACCTGTTCAAATATCATAAAATGCATACATGATAATGCATACAGTGTAAAATGCATACAGTAGTTGTATCTGTCCTCAGAGTTTCTACCTGAGAATACAGATTTTTTTATATATTTATTTATATATTTCCTCAGACTGGTGGCAGAGTGGAGGTTATCCAGGGGCGTTGAGGAACAGACTCAAGCTTTCTTTGAAGGTTTTAATGAAGTCCTGCCTCAGCAATACCTGCAGTACTTTGATGCCAAAGAGCTGGAGGTAGAGACCATTAAATGCATAGTTTAATTTTTATTTCTCCAAGTCCACTCACTGTAGTAATGCTTATCATAAAACGACATATCATAGTATAAATCAATGTGTCCTTAGGTGATGCTGTGTGGAATGCAGGAAATTGATCTTTCAGACTGGCAGAGGAACACAATCTACAGACATTATGCTCGCAGCAGCAAGCAGATTATCTGGTTCTGGCAGGTTAGTCTGGCTTCTTGTTCACAGTCACTGATAAAGCACTTTGAGAGGTGAGCTCGCTGCTTGATAGAAAACTCTCTGTATTTTCAGTCCTTCGCTTTTCTGTTTTTAGTTTATAAAAGAAATGGACAATGAGAAGAGGATGCGTTTGCTGCAGTTTGTGACTGGGACTTGCAGGCTTCCTGTTGGGGGGTTTACCGACCTCATGGGTAAGTGTAATGAGCTGCTCCAACATGCATCGTGTGTATTAAGTAGTAGTAACTGGTCTTATATTACACATCACCATTAAGGTTTCCTGGGATGTGAATAATACTGTTTTTTTTTTTTTTTTTTTATCCCTACAGGAAGCAATGGGCCACAAAAATTCTGCATTGAGAAAGTGGGAAAAGAGAACTGGCTTCCAAGGAGCCACACATGGTGAGTTTACTGCAGACTTGGTGGTGAGATTTAACATATGTTGAGCTGCTCTCAGTTGTATCCTGTCTCAACTGTTAAGTTCCATTGGGTTAAAGTGTCAGCTTAATGTTTAAATTGTAAAAGTATCATTTAACAATATTTTTTTATTTTTGTTTTTACCGCAACAGTTTCAACCGTTTGGATCTTCCTCCCTATAAGAGCTACGAGCAACTCAAAGAAAAGTTGATGTTTGCCATCGAAGAGACGGAAGGCTTCGGCCAAGAGTGATGCGTACATCTGCACTCCTGCATGTCCTTTGCACGTCTCCATGGCAGCAGTTTACCATTCAGACTTTCCTGAGAGAATGCTGCTGAAATGAATGAAAGAGAAAGTTGATGTGAGGAAAGAAAGATTCTTGAAAACTCAATTTCTTCATCACATTACTTAGGCTCACATTTCCCCCCTGATTTGAGATGCATTGTTTGACATTTCACTCCTTCGTAATAATGCTGCCTTTGTTATTCATCTATGCACCAAAATCCCTGGGCTTAAATAAACGCATCCTCACTTAAGACATACACACAGACCCTGTCCAGGATATGCACTCTGGTTGCCTGGATTCATGATTAGTATCCTACAGGACTGTTTTTGTTTTGTTTGTTTTAACTTTACACGTGTCTCATTTACAGTTGGGCACTTACTTATATGTAAGTACATATAAGTAATATACAGCAAATATAATAGCTCGACTGTGTTATATTTAGTTTTATTTTTTATTCATAATACTTTATGGGCCATTAATTATTTTTGTAGGTGAGTGAGTCTGCTAAATTTTTGAATTCTGATGAGAAGGTTATCATACTGGTAATCCACTTTGAGATATCAGCTAAGGAAATTATCTAAAGAGGTAATGGCATATAAGCATATGTAAATGGCTTACAATCCAAGAATAGTGATTAGTAGTTCTACACTCCTAAAAAGAATAAGCATCAAGTTTTAATCTCCACATGACTGGAACAAAATTTCCTATTTTAGAAATGGCTGCATGCTTTTAGTGCAAGTTAAGCCATCTACTTTTGGTGAACCAAATTATCAGAACATATGAAATAAGTTGGGTGTGATGATCCAAGTTCTTGTGTCTGAAATGAAATACAAGTCTCCTATTTTTTGAAAACTTTTTTTTTTTTAATGAGCAAGGCAGAAGATGGATTCCTATATTAATACTAGGACCTACGTGTAAAATGAGATTTAATGGTTAATGCAATTATGCTTCAGTTTAGGAAATAAAAGTAATAGAAAAAAGGTTGAGTTCCAGTTTGACAGGGTTTTTTTCTCTCTGCATCATCAACCCCTGAAATGTTCGGAAGTGAGCCTATTTTTATTAGATGCACGTCTGACCATGCACTTGTCACTTTCTGAGCATGTTCTCAGCACATTTATATTTCGGCAAAACTGTCCTAAAAAAGCTCTATCCCTTTAAACATCCTACCAGGCTTTAATGTAAACATCAAATAATAAAATTACCAATAATCATTTGCTTGGGCATTTCAGATCTTCTACTGCTCAGAGGTGCTTCATTTGCATCCATAATGTTTTCCTTTTACATAAATCGTCGGTCCGGTGTTTGCTTTAGGAATTAGAATCATTTGAAAAAATGCGATGCACTGTATAAATATTATGTTAATATACTGTACAACTTCAAAAAGCTAATTCTATTCTGATCACATCTGTGTTCAAGAAACATAAATCATTACATTTCTTAATAGAAAGGTTAGTATAGCACTAGCTTTAACCCCTTATAGAGGTAATAAGAGAGCTTGAAACCTCTTTAATAGGCTATACAACACCCCCCTTCGCCCTCTAAACTGTGAGTCTGTGTCATTTACGTCGGTGTTGTAGTACCTATTTTCTTAATTAGTTTTGTTCATAAAACTAATGGCTATGCCTGAATAAGTCAGGCTTGTTAACATTATTTCATTGTATCAGCACATCAATAAATCAGACAAATGCACTCCAGTTTGAATGATGTGTCTGTTTGAGAATAAGTAAACAAATGACCAATCTGTGGATTCCTGGCTAATTACCAGATTAACCGGCCTGACATTAAAATTATGCAAAATTACGATATCATGTTATGGTGTACAGTAAATGGATTGTTATACTGAACTTTAAATGAATGAAATGATGTGAAATCAACAATTTATTGTGTAAAAGTAGTAGTTCCTATTTTTTAAAAGAGCTACTATGTTCAGGAGTCTTTTTACTATTGTTTTAAAAGTATGGTTCAAATTTAAAGATGGCACAATGCACAACTGACTGAATAATGTATTTACCCCCTAGTTGATATTGATTTAAAGAATTCACATATCAATATTAAGATTACTTCCTGTGATCTGCAGATAATGAAGTCTAACTGTTCTGGGATGATTTGTCATCAAATCATCTGAGAGCAATTAGAGCTTCATTATCTGCAAATATCAGGACACAGTTAACGTTATCATGTCTTAAAAACTGTTGGAAAGCAAGATGTTTCAGACTGTTTCATCTCTTCATTTTATTATCTAACAATGACAGTGTAAATCTTGTAACATTTAGCTTATCTTTTAATAAGTGGGTTTTAATGTTATTTTGAATGAATTTTATTTTTCTTATGTGAATGTGTACAGTTGGTTGATTCTTGTCAAAATATTCTGAAGAATACTGAAGAAATAAATATATATATATAATGCTTAACTTGTCTTGGTCATGAGTCAATTCTAATATTGAATACAACCAGTATGAATTTGTTAGTGTGTGTACTTTTAGGCTGGTGGTGCTGCCGAAGATGATAAAAATTGTTTAGTTATTTCATCTGTATTTGCAATGTACAAAGGTTTTTGATTATTAACAGATGTGAATTAGCTGTAATTCATTACATACAAATCAGTATCCAAATGTTATTATGGCTAATATGATTGCTTAATTTTTTTGTGTGCCTGTGTATAATTTGCATTTTATTTTCAAAATAATTCCTTTAGCTGTTGACCATAACAATGTGTTTTTATGAGGTATGGTACAGCACTACTTAATGCTAGCTGGATTGTGTGCAAGAAGGTTAAAGAGAGAAAGGAAGAGCGAGGGATGTAGAAAACAGATGGGAGCTCAGGATTTTGGCTTTGTGCCTCCGAGCCCTTGTCACGATTCACAAGCAGCTGAAGTCTTCAAGAATTGGAGCTCTGAAGCAGCTCTAAGCTACAGAGAGAAAAGTTGAAGAAGCGAGTTTCATGGTTGTACACATCTCACTGGAGAAAAAAAAGTCATTTGTCTTCATGAACATAAACACATTAATGTCTGAGGCATGTTTAGCCTGGGTCACAGTACAACACACAAATCTGTGAAGATGTTGCAGGAATGGGCTGGATTTTAAAACAGCAGCTGTGTCACTGAAGTCTAATTTCACTCCGTCACTTTCATCTTTGATTACAGCACACAATATAATGGCCAGTTCATGTGTGCAAATGATTCCTTGTGATCCCAGAAACACTTTCAGTGTCTTGGAATATGCCGGTGTCACCAAGGGGAAAAAAACACAATTGATGTGATAACCTGGTCATTCAGTACATTCAGATTATCAGTTGACTTCATTTTTTATTGCCACATAATGTCTAATAAAACAAAATAATCTAATAAAGTCTAGACCTGACCGACTGAAGCAACCCCAGATCATAACACTGCCTCCAGAGGCTTGTATAATGGCCAATATGAATGATGGGTGCATCGCTTTATGTGCTTCCCTTCTTACCCCAATATGACCATTGCTCTGGGATAGAGTCAATCTGGACTCATCAGACCACATATCCTGTTTCCATTGCTCCAGAGTCCAATCTTCCAATGCTCCCTAGAATATTTAAGCCTTTCTTTCCTGATTAGTCTCACTATCATGTTTTTCTTATGGTCATACTGCTGTGTTGTTGACCTACAGGGTGCCGGTGGAATGTGGGCTACTGTTGATTGAAGAAGGAGAGGAGGAAGACATGTTTGAAAGCAGAGAGAGAAGAGAAAAGGCAAGAGTTTAGAAGTGATAGTAGGGACTTTGAATGTTGGGACTATGACAGGGAAGGGAAGAGAGTTAGTTAATATGATGCAGAGAAGGAAGGTGGATATACTGTGTGTCCAGGAGACCAGGTGGAAAGGTAGCAAGGCCAGAAGCTTAGGATCAGGATTCAAATTGTTTTACCATGGTGTGGATAGGAACAGAAATGGAGTAGGAGTTATTCTGAAAGAGAAGTTTGTAAGAAATGTTCTCGAGGTGAAGAGAGTATCAGATAGGGTGATGAGTCTGAAGCTGGAAATTGAAGGGGTGATGTTCAATGTTGTTAGTGGTTATGCCCCACAGGTAGGATGTGAGTTAAAAGAGAAGGAGAAATTCTGGAGTGAGTTAGATGAAGTGATGCAGAGCATCCCCAAAGGTGAGAGAGTGGTGATTGGTGCAGACTTCAATGGACATGTTGGGGAAGGGAACAGAGGTGATGAAAATGTGATGGGCAGGTTTGGTCTTCAGGACAGGAATGTAGAAGGACAGATGGTGGTGGACTTTGCAAAGAGGATGGAAATGGCAGTAGTAAATACTTTCTTCCAGAAGAGACTGGAACATAAGGTGACATTTAAGAGTGGAGGCAGAAGCACTCAGGTTGACTACATCTTGTGTCGACTTTGTAATCTGAAAGAGATCAGTGACTGCAAAGTGTTGGTAGGGAGAGTGTAGCCAGACAACACAGAATGGTGGTGAGGAAGGTGAAGAGGACAAAGGCAAAGCGCAGGACAAAGTGGTGTAAGCTGAGAAAGGACGAATGTTGTGTAGTCTTTAGGAAGGCTTTGAGACAGGCTATACGCCTGTTATAGATACTGCTGTTTAGTAACGTGTTGCTGTTGAAATGCCCTTACTTCCACCATTAATCATAGCTATGTTTTTTTCTGTTGATTTTTTACCAACCATTTAAATGAACTCCATTTATGTTTTTTTTTTCAACCACATTTATTTCACATAGTTCACAATTTAGCACAGTCAGTACAAGTTTTGATAGTGTTGAAAAATTCTTAACAAAGTTCCCAGTAACTTTAAATCTCCTTAGTTGTTTTCATTGTTTAATGCAACCCAGTAATTTAACACTTCTGAAATGGCAACTTTTATGGCCAGGCAGTATATAACAATAAGTGTTGCTTACTATTAACACTCAACACTCAAATGTCGTATTTGACCTCCAAAAATAAAGCATGACACCATTTCTCAGCTTCTTTCATAGACATTTATCATACAGTAGATCATAAAAATAACTGCTGCTTAATTAAAAAAAAAATCCATTTTACCCGTTTCATCTGTCATGCTACCCAGGTGTCATGCCAGGTGTTTTGAAATAGATTTAACCTGATTTAATAGGCAATACTATCAGGGTGTTAGATATACAGTATTACATAGTAATAGATGTGAATGCCACTATATCATTGTGACCTACTGTAAGAGTCCCCGCCCCCACAAATAAATTACAAATTTTTTGTTTGAATAAAAAAAAATTTAATTAGACAAATAACTATCCACAGGTAAATAGAAAATATAAAATAAAAGCAAACTTAACAAAAATATGCAAATAAATAATAAGAGTAGACAGAGTAACTAACAAATAAAAACAAATAAATAACTAAAAAGTGGAAAAATAAGGGAACTAAATAGCAGAAAGAGAAGAATTACAGGGTTCCATTGATTAATTTAGAATTTTGAGACAATAGCGAAGAAGATTTATGATTTTCTATTAAATTTAATAAGTTTTAAAGTTTTAAGTTTTAATAAGTTTTGTGTAAACCGAGTTTGTTGTCAGGAACGAGTCGTGGGCGTTGCGTGTTTCCGGGGGAGCACTTTGCAGGACGGACCTGTTTCCGTTCAGCCTCCAATAAAGAAAGCACTCAGCGGCGCCAACCTTTTGGCTTCGCGGGTCAATTTTTGAAAGTTGTTTGGCAGAATCCGAATTAAATCGGAGCCATCTCAACAGCAACCATGGTAAGACTTAATTCATCTGGTCGTTTCCTTTGTCAGCTTACGCTATTTTAATATATTTTATGTAAGAACGAAATATAATTAGCAACAAACTTTTATTATGGTTGGGCAGCTACGTTTGCCTTACGTTCTGTTCTCACAGAGCGGCAAACTCTAAGTAATTAATAGACAGTTGTATGATATCTAAGCTGAATTAATAGTGAATATTAAGCAAAGTACAAACATGTTTGCAGCTTTAAAATATATTGCATTTAAAAGCTGAATAAAATACACCATTACACAATGAATGGGAAGCTAGCACAGATACGCGGGTACAGAGGTGCCATCTTTGCTAGCTGATTAGCCTTTTAGTGTAGAAACCATCCTGTTTTACTTGTTTCACAGAAAACCGCTCTGTAAATGGCGTCTAAAGTTAAAAGGAAAGCTAGCAATGCAGTTCCTACACGACTGCAATGGCTAGCAAGGAAGCTAAGGGTTTTGTTTAGGACGCTAACGTATTATATAATAACGCGAGTTTTACGTTAGTAGCATTACACTCGTATACCACAGAGGCATGTTGAGTTTACAGTGATAATACCCGATGAATGATTTTAGTTGAACACAATGGAACAATGTTTGTTTTGTGTGTTTTCCAGACGGTCGGAAAGAGCAGTAAGATGCTTCAGCACATTGACTACAGGATGCGCTGTATACTGCAGGACGGCCGGATCTTCATCGGGACGTTTAAAGCGTTCGATAAACACATGAACCTCATCCTGTGTGACTGCGACGAGTTCAGAAAGATCAAGTAAGACGCGAAAGTAATAGTACAAAATTGTGCTCTTTTTACAGGAATTTTAGTTTATCTTCATTTCTGCATTCCATTCAGAGACAAAACTTAAACCCAGCACCACTTTCTCCTCAAACATGTAGTGCAGCTTAGCTCGAAACACATCTTTACTTTCTCTTGAAGGATTACGGATTAAAACTTTCATTCAAACGAAGACCCTTAAAGTTGTTTTTCTAACTATTTATTTTTTTGTGTGTGGGGCATGGTTGTGTTTTTAGGTAGTGACTAGTGGTGCTATGATTGATCGACACAGTTCGGTTGTCTCTCGCCTAACTGATCACACAAAACTATACCGTTGTGATGATGCAAAATACACAAGTGGACAGAATCTTTAAAAGATGGCAGATTTGCAATATGCAAAGTTTTTTTTAAAAGCAAAATCACATGGGTGAATGTCTGGCAAAAGCTTTAACCATATTCAACGCAGCGCGAATCATTCAAGTCTAAAAAGGTATCCACAAAGGCAGTAGATATCCTATCTTTTTTTCTACCCTCGCTTTACCATCCATAGCAGAAGTCACCTTACTGGGCAGAAAGTAAAAAATTAAACACAATCACATAAATAATAAGAGAAACAAAGAGCAGTTTCCTGCTCTGGCTGGTTTACCTTGCTGCTCCGTGCATGTGGGCTGATGGTAAGCGACTATTCAGCCTGGCTATACACATTCCGGATGATGTAAGGAATAGATTGTCTCCTTAAAAATTCAGAAATTCTAATGTTTATGAAGAAATGCCTGCCCTTGCTGCTTACTAATGAATAGCTATGATTGGCTTACTAAACAGATAGTGACTGAAGTCTGCAAGGGTTTGCGGAGTTTTAATTTGTTCACTGCATTCACAGCATTGTTCCATGTACAAACCGTTACAAGTGACTAAAGCAGGATAGCATTTTGTTGCGCGTGAGCGGACAGTTTCCTCTCGCGCCAGCAAAAGAAACAGCTACAGAAGTGGTAGCGTGAGAGTTGTACTTCGGAGGTAAATGCACCTGATGCCAGAAAAAGTATTCGTCACTCTATATTGCACAATCCTGCCCCATTTATGTATTGACATTGTAAATAGGGATCAGTGGTAGATCAGTGGTACACTGGTTTAGAAGGTCCCTGGTTTAAACAGCACCACCACCAAGTTGCCACTCTTGAGCCTTTAACCATCAACTGCTCAAATGTGTAATGAGAAATGTAAGTCACTCTGGATAAGGGCGTCTAAAAAAAATAATAATATTCGGGGGAAAGGGAGGGGTCGATCCAAAACCTTTTGGGGGATCGGTTATTTTCATTTATTTTTAAGTTGGTTGACTCACTGTCTGAAACATGTCTAAAAACTTTTATCGTCACTGCTTCCGATTGTTTCATAGACCCAAAAATTCCAAGCAGCCAGAAAGGGAGGAGAAGCGAGTGTTGGGTTTGGTGTTGCTCAGAGGAGAGAATCTGGTCTCCATGACTGTTGAAGGACCACCTCCCAAAGATGTAAGTTAACTTCTTTATTTATTGTTAAATATTGTATGCATTCAGATTTGTATGTCTAATAAGTCTTCTGTTGTAGACTGGCATTGCCAGAGTGCCCCTGGCTGGGGTGGCAGGAGGCCCAGGTGTGGGCAGAGCAGCAGGTAGAGGTGTTCCAGCTGGAGCTCCTATGGCCCAGGCTCCTGCTGGGCTTGCTGGACCTGTAAGAGGAGTCGGAGGCCCATCACAACAGGTAAGTCATTAAAGTTTCATTTTCTTTGTGCGATTCTGTTTAGATTTGCTGGTTCTACACCACACCTGGCTATTAGAGTCCTCTTCTAGGTGAGGTAGTGCATATTTATAAGAGGCATGTTTTATGGGAACAGTGTTCATGTTATAAATTATATTACTGGGTTTTTATGCAGTGTTTTGCTTATGGTTGTTTGCTTGTCTCTTCATCCAGGTGATGACCCCTCAGGGCAGAGGCACAGTGGCAGCAGCAGCAGCTGGTGCTAGCATCGCTGGTGCACCCACACAGTATCCACCAGGCCGGGGTGGCCCTCCTCCTCCCATGGGTAGAGGTGCACCACCTCCAGGTAACCTACCCCATCAAAATGAGCTTGCTTTGCCATGAAACTGCACTCGGATCAGTTTGAAGGGGCACACCATACCACATACCAACACCCCTGTCAGTTTGCGGAGTAGAGTGGCGGTGAAGCTTGTGATTCTGAAGCCATGATGAACACTTTTGCAAACTGAGACTGATGATGAGACCGCAGGATTACTCTGAGCTCAGAATCACACTCAAATGCAGTGTGAGCCTCAGATCATTTAACATGAATGTTAAACTGAATGTGGTGTCTTGCACTCTCCTTAGGCATGATGGGTCCTCCCCCAGGCATGAGGCCACCTATGGGTCCACCGATGGGCATGCCACCTGGCCGTGGTGCTCCTATGGGCATTCCCCCTCCAGGCATGAGACCGCCGCCGCCAGGAATGAGAGGTGTGGCAAATATCAACATAGAACAAAACAATTGCCACAATAGAGTAGGAATAAAAATTATTAGTGTGAATATTAAATCTATTATTAAGTCAGGGATAAAGTAAAAATTTACATATTGGAGAGTAAACCTATCAGATGAAATTATGAAAAACTGATTGAGCCAGGTAAGTACAGAAGTTCAGAATGTCTTATAGTAGTGCCATTACTTTAATCCCAACTTGGGTTTTTCTAATAATTTTATAATGGTTTCTTAAGGATTTTTCTGGTGTCACATTGTTTGATTAGGCATATGTGGTCTACAAGGTGGATGAGCACTTAGATTTATTATTACTTTTGAATCCAAGTTCGGCGTAAGAGGAGATGTATGTTAATGCTAGGCAATTTCGGATTTGTTGCTCGATGCTTAGGAAAACAACTCTGCTATACTTGTACTATTGTGGACTCGGTCTCATTGTCAGCCGTCCTGTGTGACTGGGATGCCTCCTCATGATCATACTGTAGGATCACCATACCCCAATAAATGCCATAAACTGTGCTCTCAGTCATAATGATTTAAAACTAGTATGCTACTGTTGCAAGATCTCAAACGACTTACTTTAAGAAAAAAAAAGTGATTTGTTAGAGAACAGTCCCTAAAAATAGACACATGGTCTTATGAGACTGTGAAATGATTAGTCATACTACTTTATGTACTTAGTTTTATAACTAAGGTCTAACATAATGTCCTCATTTTTCTTCTTTGTCCATCAGGGCCACCTCCTCCAGGCATGCGTCCCCCAAGACCTTGACCCGCCACACTGAAAGAGAATGTGTTATGAAACTTTTCTGTTCTCAGCTCTGGGCTCTTGTATAGTTTCAAATGGTTTTGTTTTTTGTATTTTCCTTTGTTTTAAAATAAAGTGTCTATTTGACGTCTTGTTTTAAACGACTTTGTTCTTTTGTGTTATGCATTAAGGGCTTTTCCTTTTCAACTTTTGTAAGCTTCATAAAAGCAATGTTTGTAGGTTTTGTAACAAACCACGGATTTACTTTACCAGTGCTAGTTATTGCCAAGAGTGTCGGCTTAATGCGACAAGTAGTGGCTAAAATGACTTTACATCAACTACATTATACATTGTAATAAGGCTTATGTTCAGCATTTGTTAGCAACTGGAATTTTTTCACGTCTGCATGTGAGCTCCATTGGACTGCAATATATTCTCCAATACGAGCTATGATCAGGGTGGATGTTTTCATTAAGCATGGTTATGGTTCTTGCTAACAAAAAAAAACCCACTGCTTAAATAACATCTGGTCAGTGTTGATCCTGTCCAGTTTGATGGATTTAACTGGTTATAATCCTTGTCATGGACTTGCATTTTACCAGCTATTCCTGTGTTGGATCAGGGAAAACACTACTGTACGATATGCAGTTGGGTTTGTGACTGTGTACTGATAGATAGAATAAGATTCAAGATTCAAATAACTTTATTAATCCCAGAGGGAAATTGCTTAAAGAATAAAGAGGCTGGCCAACCACATTATATATTCACGGACATGTTGACTAAGTGCCAGTCTTACCAAAGTTTTTTATTTTTAAAGATGCTCTGGAGGAAATCGGAAACTGAAGGCAATCGGGTCACTCCAGATTCATTTCTTCAACTCAGGAGCTAAACACTTAATTCTGTTGAACTTTCACAGCATATGAGAGACATAAATATGATTAAATATATTATTGCCAATAAACTAAGCTGTCTATTTTTCAAAGTTTCTACGTGATTCAGTCAAACGAGGAATATCTGTTTACCCATAAGGTGCCTATCACCTTTTTTTTTTTATTCTGTAATGCTGTCGTTCTCAATTCTCGCCGTTAGATGTCACCGTCGTTACAAAAAAAAAAAAAAAACACCTCCAGGCAGACGCAGTAGAGGAAGTGATGTAGCTCCTTGGACTTTTACAACACGTGGGGTCTTCATGGACGCTTACTGTTGAGTCCTCGGTTATCGTTTAGTGGTAATTTTAAATAAATTGTATGTTAAACATTTTTATAGAAATAGCACAAAAGAGGAAAGATCATAGACTTTAATATTTTCTGGTTACAAGGTGTGTCGCTGTGTGGTTAATGTGCTTGTTTTAAAAATATATCGCTAGGCAGTGAGATCTGCAGTGTTGAGTAGAACCATGTTATCGGATTTTGATCTGATCGGAACCATTGGTGACGGCACTGATGTACCAGCAGACGAGGAGTCGGGCTCTGATGATGAGGTGGGTAAACGCCACAAAGAGTTAGACTTTTTTTAATTACAGTTCTGTGTTGCGCTATGAGTTAGCCAGCTAGCTTCATGCACAGGTCTTATAGATACGTAGGCTCTCTCACGTGTAACTGCGTAGATACGTTAGACTCAACACTGAGTGGCGGTAGGTTTAAAATCTGATGCGCTGAAAGCACTGAAGGCAGACGCGAGTAGCGGTGCGAAAACAATGCTACATTTCTTAATGTTAGTCGCTGTTTTGACGTCATCTTTCCTCGACAAGTTGAAAATTACAAGAAATGAAAAGAAAACGGGTTGTATATCAACTCTCACCAACTTCTTAAAAAAAACAAGCTGGCAAATTCTCAATTCACTTTTTTACAATAACCCCATGTCTTATTTTCACTCAAACACACACACACACACACACACACACACACACACACATGTTGGAGTTGTGTTCACCAAAAAATTCCTATTTCAGAAGTTAATTTGTCTTTGTTACAATTTGTACCAAACTCTACACGCTTTGCTAAACATTGAGAGTTTAAACATCAAGGCAAACTTTTAGTCAGTCGGTTAAAGATGCCCTGGTGTGACTTCTGTCACTGTACCGTCTCCTCAGAGTAATGCTTAAGCTGTAGCTGTGGGGAAATTCTTAGGTTTTGCTTTCACTGGAATTAAGTCATTAAATGAATAAAATACTAATTTCCACTTTTACTATGATGCTAATGTACGACTGTCCAATAACAAAATCCAGGTTAACTTCTTGTGTGGAAAAGAAAGTACTTTGTTTCTTTAGACCTGTGCAGTGATTGTGAAAAATACAGAGAGAGACCTGAACTGGCATGGAAACTCTGTTTAATACATTTGAAATCGCATGAAAACATGGCTCAACATAGAACAAAACAATTGGCACAATAGAATATGAATAAAAATTATTAGTGTGAATATTAAATCTATTATTAAGTCCGGGATAAAGTGACAATTGACATATTAGAGAATAAACTTATTAGATGGAATTATGGAAAACTGATTGAACCGGGTAAGTACAGAAGTCCAGAATTGCTTTGATGTATTATATTATAGTAGTGTCATTACTTTAATCCCAACTTATTTTCTTCTAATGATTTTATAAAGTTTTCTTAAAGATTTTTCTGATGTCACATTGTTTGATTAGGCATATGTGGTCTACAAGGTGGATGAACACTTGGATTTATTTTTTACTTTTGAATCCAAGTGCGGCATTAGAGGAGATAGCTGTATGTTAATGCTAGGCAATTTCTGATTTGGTTCTCGATGCTTAAGAAAACAACTCTGCTATACTTGTACTATTGTGGACACTAGTTATGGTGAACAGGGGGTCAGTCTCATTGTCAGCTATCCTGCGTGACTGGGATTCCTCCCCATGATCATACTGTAGGATCACCATACCCCAATAAATGCCATATGCTGATGCTGTTACATTCATTTACTCATTCATTCATCTTCTATATTACTTATTCTGTGCAATGGAGCCTGGAGCCTATCCCAGAATATGAATACGAAGAATACGAAGTAGGGTACGCCCTGGACATCTTTTAAATAAAAGGGCGAACACACACACACACACACACACACACACACACACATACATGAAATGGTCAATTTGGGAACGCCAGTTTAACTAATCTGCATGTCTTTGGACTGTGGGAGGAAACCGGAGTACCCAGTGGAAGCCCACCAAGCACACACACCTGAGACTCGTGCGACCCTGGGAGTGCGAGGCCACAGTGCTTACCACTATGGCGCTGTGCATGCCCTGAGAAGGATTGGCTCCAAGCCCCCCACAATCCTGTATATAGGGTCGTATGAGGGCTAGAGCCAATCCATTTCAGAGCACACACCACAGACAGTTTTGGAATAGTAGTAAACCTAACCTGCATGTCTTTGGAGGAAACTGGCATATCTGGTGGAAACCCACCAAGAAGGGGGAGAACATGCAAACTCCACGCACACAGAGCTGAGGTGGTAATTGAACTGTTCACCCTGGAGGTGCAAGCCAACAGTGCTTAAAAACTACGCCCCTATGTTATAATAGGGTTTGATATTAGACAAAAACAACACTCTCAGATATGAGCAGTCACAGTCAGATTTTACTGTTTGGTCTGAAAAAAAACAAAAAAGTCATTTCTTTCTCCCTCACAATATTAGTGATCTTCAATATCACATTAATGAGATTAGATTAGTGCAGACCGCAAACATCAGACATTAACCGTGTAAATGAAGGAAGTTGTAACTGTAAAAACTACCTCAGAACTTTATTATAATGGATGTTTTTGAAGATCACTGTCTTGTGTGTCAGTATGTAAGTCTTTCAAGGGTTTTTCCCCCCTCTTATTTAAATGGACAGGAGCAGCCTATCGTGTTGGTTAAGGAGAAGAAAGCACTGAAAGGAAAAAGCAATGGTGACTTCAACGCCAACTTTGAGTTTGGAGAGCGAGATGGACTGTATAGCGAGGACTGGGCCATGGCAGATGTTATGAGCCAACTTAAAAAGAGAGTGAGTAAACCATATTCTCATATTGCAAGCTCTGGCAACATTATCAGATGTGCTTAATGTCATGTCTTGTGACTTGTTTTCTGTTTTCTAGAAAGCACCTACCACGTTGGATGAGAAGATTGAGAAAGTGCGTAAGAAGCGCAAAATGGAGGTAAGACTGCAACTCAGACTGTGCTGCATTCAATCGGTGCAATTGTTCCGTGACTTAATTTCTGTTGTGTTGCTGTTCAGGAGAAAGCTCAGAAAGGGGATAACAAAATCGATACATTAGTTCCCAAAGAAGAGGAGGAAGGTGAAGATGACGCTGAAGACGAAGATGATGATGATGATGACAATGACAATGAGGATGATGATGACAACAAAAGTATAGACAGTGAGGATCAGACCCTTAAAGATGACAATGGTGGGAATGATGACGATGATGAAGAAGATGAGTTTAATTCAGGGGATGAAGAAGTCCTTAAAAAAGCAGGTAAGTGCTAAAGACCTGCATCATAATGTGGCACTGTAGCAGGATCTGCTGCTAATGCCATGGTACTAAACGCCACAGCACACCCTCAGAGGACTTGTAAAGTCATGCCCCACGGGGCCAGAGCTGCTTAAGGGAAACCTAAAATATAGGTGATTTTAATGTTAATGGTTTTATACCTGTTTGGTTTATATTATATTTCTTATGTTTGGATACAATCCGGAGAGCAGTAGCAGGTGTGGTTGGTGATTGCAGGTTACATTACAGCTAGAAGAGAGTCATACAATTAGGCCCAGTCCACATGTACACAGGTGCTTTCAAAAACCATCCAAATGAAAAAATCTTCATCCATAGGAAAATGCAAAAAGCTGTCCAAGCATGCTCATCCGACAGGAAAGAGATATAACTAACTGAAAAATCATGTTGGCCAATACAGAGCCTGGGGGGAAAATTAATAAATCCCTGCCAAACACATGAGATTTGTAAACATTATTCTGGAAGGAGTTTTTCAAAAAGTCCATTTTAAGTGATCTAAAACAGTGTTTGAAAAAGTATGTACATGAAATGTAAAAATGCATAGAAAATTCCCATTAAAAAAACTCCTGTGTATGTGTGGACAAGGGCTTACAAACATACCCTTTTTTGTGTATAATAAATATGCACATTTCCTTCGACTTTCCAAGTTGGACATGTAAAATCCTCGATCATTATTCCTCCCTCTCATTATAGATACTTTAAGGGAAAAAGGCAAGAAAGGAAAAAGAAAGGGAGCAGAAGAGGTAGGTCTTTAACTTAATGATGCATTTGACTCTATAGTTTATCCTGCTCGTTATACATGCTGTTAAGATATAGATTAATCATCTCCAAGTGAGTGTGTCTTTTCTTTTTTCACCCGCAGCCTGAAGCCTTCTTTGAAGACGCCTCTCAGTACGACGAAAACCTTACATTCCAGGATATGAATCTGTCGAGACCTCTGCTGAAGGTCAGATGCCATGACTCCCTTCTGTCCATCAATGCACACCTAGTGTTCGATTTCATTATTATAAAGACGATTGGAAATCAGATTTATACTTTAAAGTAGATTGCTTGAAAGTACAGTACATTGTAACATTTAGTAGGTTTTTATATCTGTCTGTATGGTATATAAATGATGTTCTGCTGTCTGCACAGGCCATCACCACCATGGGCTTTAAGCAGCCCACACCTATCCAGAAGGCATGTGTTCCAGTGGGTTTACTGGGGAAGGATATTTGCGCTTGTGCTGCTACTGGAACAGGTAGAAACACCAAATCCTTGTATAAGAATGTTATGTGCTTACTCGAGTTTAGATCTTAGATTAAAGTTAAGACTTAATTACTGGGTTCTTAACCTTTTTTTTTGGACAGTGGCCCTATTTTAAGAGATCACCTCCACAGGTAATTAAAATAGATTTTTGAGTTTCTGATTGATCATTTTCTTTAAGATTTCATTTGAGAATAAAAACCCATAAACACTGCATTTGTTATGCAACAAAGAGGAAGTAGAGCATATGTTTCTTTCCCCCCGCATTAAGTGAATCACTGAGTTTAAGGGTCTGCAACTGCAACTACACTCTACATGCACACCATGTGTAATGAGAGGGTTGCACTTGTGTTAAGAACATATGGTTTAGTGTTTTGATTTTGGAGAAGCAAGCTGTTGTTAAAGCACTAAAATGGGATCACTTTAAATCACCATAGCAAGAGAGACTTGTTGAATTAATGCCGAGCTGAAGTAAAGCTCTTCTGGTGGCTTGTGAGGTCCAACACCTTATTTACTTACTTTAATCTCTCTCTCTCTCTCTCTCTCTCTCAGGAAAAACTGCAGCATTCATGTTGCCTGTACTGGAGCGTCTCCTTTATAAGCCGAGAGTAACGCAGGTAACGCGTGTGCTTGTGCTCGTGCCCACCAGAGAGCTGGGCATCCAGGTGCACACTGTGGCACGTCAGCTGGCGCAGTTCACCAGCATCACCACCTGTCTGGCTGTTGGTAAGTGTTAAACACGCGATTCCATTTTAAATAATACTTTCTGCTTTTATTTAATGCAGGACTATTTCAGCACTGAAGGTGTTGTGTAATCATGCTGATTTTCTTGTCTGTGCCAGGAGTAGAATTCAGTGCATCAGTTAATTATGTATTCAATTATTTAAGCATAATTAAGCCATGCACAAACCCATTACATAAATCACAATTAATCACATCAAGAGAAAAAAAGACTCAATGTTAACATTTTGTTTCTAAATTTCTACTGTTATAGTGGCAATTATGTGCAAACCTACAATGCCGGGCCAAAGAAAAAAATCAGATATTTAGTTGGAACACCATTAGCTTTAAATTCAGTGGGGATTCACTGTGGCGTTGTTCCAGAAATCTTATGCAATGTGACAAGATTTATTTCAGTCCATAGTTGCATTACTTTTTGGCCGAGATTATTGTATTGACTTGAAAGTCGAACCTCTGCGCTCACATCCCAAAAACTTTTAATGGGATGTGGTGAAAATGCTATTTATTAAGAAAATCCGTCATCAGAGTACTCCTATGAGTAAGCGCAAAGGTTTTATTTAAAGCAAAATGTTGCAACAGGTCACCCAAACAGTTAGGGCCAAAGAGCCTCATCTCTTTTTTTACAGATGCATTATTTGTCATAACTACCTTTTGCTTCCCAGGCAGATAATTTTCAAAAACCTTCCTGTCTTGCATGCACACACACACACACACATACTCCCCCAAGGTCGATCCTAAAACTGAACTTCTTTCTCACACACACACACACACACACACACACACACACACACACACACACAGAGGAAGGGACAATAAAAACTTTCCATCAAATATCAGGACTCAACTTGGGTATGAAAATAATTCCTCATGCTCCCAGAACACATCTGCACAATTTAAACGAAATGAATCTTGGCATTGTTGTCTTGGAATACGCCAGTGCCACCAACAAGGAAAATAAATGTGATAACCTGGTTATTCAGTAAATTCAAGTCGTCAGCTGACTTCATTTTATTGCCACACTGTCTAGACCTGACCAACTGAAACAACCCCAGATCATAACACCACCTCCAGAGGCTTGTGCAGTGAGACCTATGCATAATGGGTACATCGCTTCTTGTGCTTCCCTTCTTACCCTGACAGGCCAATCACCATGGTATAGGGTAGATTAGATTCAGCCTTATTCCCCACTTATTTCCCAAAAAACATGTACAAAGCTAATAAAATGCAGTTGGAATCTCATCAGAGATGCATAAGTGGGCTATTTACAATATAACAAATGCAGTAACAGTAGAGTTCAAATGTACAGTGGTTTGAGTGTCTTATGTACAGAAGGTTTGGCAGTATATAGTATAGTACATACTGTATATACAAACAGTGATATGTGCAGTGGTGAAGGCATCAAGAAGGTAACATGCTAAACAGGATATACATCTGTACATACAGTATACAGATGTTTGTATAGTACAGTATATACGAAATAAATATGGGTACAGTATACAGTAGCGTAATGATAGCATTGTAAATTATGCATGGTGGTGTGGCAAAGATGTGGGGTAGATGAAGTAGTCTAATACAAAGGGAAAGAGACAGTAGTGTAGTGACATGATCAGCTGTTCAGTACAGTAAAAGCCGCAGGGGAGAAAAAGGTATTTTTGTCAGTCTCTTTGTTCAGGTGCCGAGGCACTTGTAGCGGCTGGCCCATGGGAGAAGGGTGAATAGTCCATGATTGGGGTGAGAGGTATTTTTGATAACACATGTTGCCCTTTGCAGTCTGCGTTTTTTCCTTAAATGTCCTTCATGGTGAGTAGCTGAATACCAATGATTTGTTGGGCGTTTTTCTCCATCCTAGAAAGGGCTTTACAGTCGCCATCCCACACTGAGATGCAGTTTGTGAATATACTCTTAATGGTACAGCGGTAAAATTTCTCCAGTATCCTGAAGGACAGGGTGGACATTTTAATTCTCCTCAGAAAATACAGGCTCTGTTGTTCCTTTTAAGCAGAAGAGAGAAGTTTATGGCCCAGATGAGGTCCTCAGAGTTGTGGACTCCGGGGAACTTAAAGTTGGCTACATGCTCAACAAAAGCTCATTTGATATGTATGTGAGTGTGAGTGCCAGCTCGTTTGACACCCACAATGGCCTCCATTGTCTTCTTGGTGCTGAGTTCCAGGTTATTGTCCTCCCACCTTCGCACTATCCTACCAGGTTTTGATATTGCATTGGATATTTTTTAAATTCCAGTAATGTTTGCTTGATGCAGAAAAAATAATTGGACCCTGTGGAACACAGTATCCTCTTTTCCACGACCAGATGATACATCTTGCGACATTTAATAAATGAGAAGCTAATGAGTTAGGGTTATTAGAATTGTTGCCAGCTGAACCATATTAATTACTGCAGTAATTGTCCAATCGATGGCTCCTAAATATTTGTGTATTCAAGTATAAACATTACCTCTTTTTGTTTGGCCACAGAGTGTGTATTGTGATATGATCTTTGTGTTATATTACCCACCTTTATTTGCTAATACAGAGTACCTAATCAAAAACTTTATGAGAAGATCATAAGCTATACTGACATGTCCTTCCCTGGGATCCATATGCACGTATGTAGGTGTCTAGGCTAACCAAAGCATGAGACTGCGCAGGCTGCGTGAGGTTACAGCATCACCCAGGAATCGAACAGCTTCAAACTCATTTGGTTTTAGAAATCTGGGAGAAACCACTGGAATTGATTTTCATTTCTTAAATGTCAGTATTAGTATTCGATGTCTATAAGCGGTTATGTGTAAAATGCACACAACTCTTTTAACTGTTTTATTGAGAAGAATTAAGATTCACTTTACAATTTACATTTATGCAATTTGGCAGATCCCCTCATCCAGAGCACCTTACATTTTTATCTCATTATACATCTGTGCAATTGAGGGTTAAGGGCCTTGCTCAAGGGCCCAACAGTGGCAAATTAATGGTTGTGGGGTTTGAACCTGGGACCTTCTAAACCATAGTTCAATGCTTTAACCCACTAATCTACCCCTGACCCCCTTAACCTCGCTTACTTGTCACATGTACTGTACATCACAGTGAGTTATTATTATTTTATATCCCAGTTAGGAAGTTGTGGTCAGAGCGCAGGATCAGCTAGGACTTAGCACCCTTTGGAGCAGATGGGGTTAAGGGCCTTGTTTAAGGGCTTAACAGTGGCAGCTTGGCCGTACTGCGGCTTGAACCCCTGACCTTCTGATCAGTAACCTTAACTGTTTGAGCCACCGCTGCCCCATTATGTCATTATTGTTATAATATTGAACTGTGTTTTATTTTGGTGTTAGGTTAAGTGTTAGGATGTGCAACCTACGTTCATGCTTGCTTTGTCTTTGCTCAGGTGGCTTGGATCTGAAGTCTCAAGAGGCAGCGCTGAGGTTGGGGCCTGACGTGCTGATTGCCACACCAGGACGCTTGATAGATCACTTACACAACACCCCATCTTTTGAACTCAGTCAAATCGAGGTGCTTATTCTGGACGAGGCTGACAGGTGAGACTTCAGAACAAAAATTTACTTGCCTTTTAATGATAGAAATGAAAAAACATACTCTTTTTCATGAAACCCGTTTGCTTAATGTTAATGTTTGACATTCGGTAGTCAAGTCTGTTTTGTTTGTTTGACCAGTTTTCTGAAAGCTTGCAGTTGCATGATTGTTTATTTGTTATTGGATAATATCTGTTTTTGTACAGGATGCTAGATGAATATTTCGAGGAGCAGATGAAGGAGATTATCCGCATGTGCTCCTATCAAAGACAGACTATGCTGTTCTCTGCCACCATGAGTGAAGAGGTAGCCTTATTGTTTATGTCCCAAAGCATACACTTTTACACATTTTTCCACAACTGTCCCCTTACATGTTTAAGATACAGGGATTTTTGAAACCCCCTTATAGGATTTCATATAAAATGAAGCACATTGTCGTTCCAAGATGGTGCGCAGACGAATGAACCTGGCAAAACGTAGCTATGCATCAGTATGATAGTGTATGGATAGCTAGAAAACAAAAACTACAGGAATGCAAAACCACAGAAAATAGCCAAATAGTTCATAGCCAGCATGTCTTTTTTTTTTTATTCCCCCTGATTAAAAGATTTGAGCAAGTAAACAGACCCATCTTATCAGATCAGCGTTCATGTTGGAATATTTACTTAGAATGATTTCAGTTGGATTGAAAAATATTGTCCATGAAAACATAGTTTGTGAAGTGGATTAGGTTTAAACTAGTGTTAAACATTTAATCTAGATTACAATTAATCACAATTTTAAACTCCTCAGATTTACTTAAATAATAAATGTCCAATGTTAAAATAAATAAATGCATGACTGACATTATGCAGTTTTATCTCAACTTCTCAAGCATTATCATTTAATAAATGATAAACAAAATGTTAAACATTTAACGCATCGCTAGCGCATGATTCGGCAAAATGTCTTTCCTGTCTTTTTAACACAAGTAAATGAGTACAGTTGCTGTTTGTCATCGATTAGTGCTGTTACACAAAGGTAGTTACGGTAAGTAACTGATGTCCAGTGGTCTTTATTAAGTGCAATAAAAGCCACTTCTGCCAACTTCCTTACTTTCACAACCTTTTTCATGTCTTACATTTAATTTATTCTTGTAAAAATAGGTTTACAGCTTTGATTTTATCCAAACCTCCATGTAGAAGCTCTTGCTTTTCATTAGACCTGATCATGTTTCCTCAGTCATCTTATTATCCGTTTTAAACGGGCTGTTATCACACACAGCTGGGTAACCGCGCTGCGCTTATGGAATGCCGGGAAGAGACGGGATGAAATCAGGAAAATAGCTTATATATCTCACATTGTGTTGTAACATAATTTTTTTTACTATATTACGAACGCATGAGCAGTTTGTGAAATCCTTATACGAGAGTTTACAAAACCACATTTTTGCACAACCTTAGGCCAATATGTATGAATGTTTCTTAGTACACGACATGATAGTATAACAAGCCCTCGCTCATTTATTAAGTTAAAATAATTTTGCTCGTCTTGCAAAACACTCTCAGACCAAGTTACTCAAAATCTAAGGTTCTGCAGTATTTAATCTTCCACTTGATATGGTGTTCTGTATTCTTTAGAAAAAAAAAGTCAGTTAAATGAGTAAAAATAGAATTTTAAATGCATATGCAAATGATGCAACAAAAAAACAGTCTTAAATGTGAGTTTTGTCTAAATGCAGGTAAAGGACCTGGCCTCAGTGTCACTAAAGCAGCCAGTGCGAATCTTTGTGAACAGTAACACCGATGTGGCTCCATACCTCAGACAAGAATTTGTAAGAATTCGACCAGCCCGAGAAGGAGACAGAGAGGCTATAGTAGCAGGTAAGGGACATTTTAACTCATTCCTGTCTTCTCCTCTTCACACTTCTAACAGTCTCTATCACATCGTTGTTTATGTACATTAAACTATTTCTATATTATTTGACTCTGTGAGCAGCGCTCCTCACGCGAACGTTTCAGGACCATGTGATGTTGTTCACCCAGACCAAGAAGCAGGCCCACCGCATGCACATCCTTCTCGGGCTCATGGGGTTAAAGGTTGGAGAGCTCCATGGCAACCTGTCTCAGACACAAAGATTGGAAAGTCTGAGGTATGCACATGAATTTCAGAGAAAGGAAAAAAACCCTGCATTTTTTATTTCTGCGGGCACTGATATGAATAATGTATACATTAAAAAAAAAAAATTAAAGAAACTTCGACCTTAAATGTACAATTTTGTGCTCAAAAACGAAATGATCTTTTTTCTGTCTCTCTCAATTAGACGATTTAAAGATGAGCAGATTGATATCCTGGTGGCCACAGATGTAGCAGCCAGAGGTCTGGATATTGAGGGAGTCAAAACAGTAGGTTTTTAAAAAAAATTTGCATACAGCATTTTATCAAACATTGTCATTATTCACAATACAAGGAATACAAGAAACTGAGATGAGTTAAGTGCATAACAGTGCTATACATTGTTATTTTAAAGCCTTTTCTCAGATGCATAAACAAAAAAAAGGTATTTCAATGACTTTAAGTATCAAAAAAACTTAGACAAACTTAAAAATAAATAATTATACAAAAACACGAACATAACTTTCCAAACTTAAAGTTATCTTCTTTGGCTCGCTGATATTTTTATATCTTTCTTCCATTTTGCAGCCCGCAACAGAACGCTCCCTGAAATCAATATACACCTAACTGTTTGTGTCTCCTTCCGCTTCGTGGGTGACATAAGCGCTTCTTCTTTGTCGTTGTTTACTGGCGGCTTGCATCTGGAAGCACGTTGTTTCACGCCAAACAAATAATTGCGCAAAAACATAACGCATGCTTTTAAAATTAATTAAAAGAAGCTTCGAGACAGAAGATTATTTGTAATCGAATTACTTAAGTTACTCGAGGAATATGACACAACACTATGGGTGTAAACTGTAATAAGCCCAGCACAGTAGATTCATGCAGCATGTCAGTGATGGTTGTGTTTGGTGATAACACACACATTCATATCCTTCAACCCATTTTCCTGATGTATTTGTTTCACCTCATTTACCGTCATGTTAGAGTCAATAACAGGTGTAATGAATGCAAATGAAATGGATAGTTTTTTCTTCTGAAATGCACTTGGAGAACAAATTTTAAATGCTTTTTGGTTTGTTACATTTTAAGAAACATGGTATGAACTGTGACTTTTTGAGTTTGTGACTTTCTGTGTAATAATTATTTGTTCCAAATATATTTCTGAGGGGTGTTTAAATCAGACCAAGACTTTTGATTGTGCAGAGTAACAGAACATGGATCTATAAGAGTAAAAACTACCTTTATTTCTCTATGTTATCCCATGCAAACATTTTCTCAGTACGCCAGAGCCATGATCGGACTGCCTGCTTCCAGAATAAAACGCTGGCCTCCCAGGCACTCCTTTAATTGATTGCTCAAACATGTGGAAATGTCTTGGATCGAGGTCAGGACTATATAGGGCAAGCAAGTAACTGCCAGCTGAGTTCCTGTAATGTGCAAGAGGTGTTGCGTCTCTTCCACGAGTTGGCGATAAGTTATCTGTTGATTATCGTATCAGCAAGTGGAGCGTTATCAGGCGATCCACTTGCTGAACGATCATGGTAAAGACTGCAGTGGGCTTCAGGTCACCTCAGCCATGATTGTAAATCCTTCTTTAAAACATTTACTTCATTCAAATGTTTACCTTTAGCTAAAAGTCTCATCACCATACGGTCAGGTTTATGACTTCATTCACAAGAAATTTAATTTTTCAAATTTCAATTCCCGGTTTGAATTGAACACCTCTCATACATACTTAAAAAACGTGCACTGATCCGTGCACCGGGGTTTACTGTGGAAAAAGTATGCATTTTTCTCTCTTTGCCTGTTTTTCTTGTGACTACTGTTTTTTTTTTTTTTTACTTCAGATAGACCATGCCACAGAAATTATTTTGAGCTACAGCACATTTATTTATTTATTTATTTATTTATTTATTTAAGCAATGTAGTCCACTTTGTAAGAGCTATAAAATCATGTTGGAAACAATCCCAAGCTCATAATAACTGTATATACCAAGAGACTGTAAATTGTGGCTCCATCTGTTTTCCTCTGGAAGTTAGCTGCTCAGAAAATCAGTTTCACATTTATTTCTGATTGGTTTTGTTGGGTTTCCCTATGTATGTGCACGACAGCCTGAAGAAAAAGCTCAGTTTGAAATCCTTAAGTCTCAGATGTATGCTAAACGGTCTGCAATTTTTTTTTAAGCAACGTAGTCCACTTTGTAAAGTATATCTATACTAGTTTTAAATAATAATAATATGACAAGGCCTTGACTCTGTTCAGCTCCTCTGCAGGGTAAATGAAGTTAATTGATTTATTTCGATACTGCCGCAACATAGTCTATGAAGGCTTGTAGGAGCGACAAACTGATTTAATGTACTGAATTAAAAGCTTGCGTAAATCTGTTTCTAAAAGGTTGAGAGTGTTGGAGGTGGCAGTGTTTCATCCCTAGTGACAAGTCTGTGCTGAGCTAAGCTGCGAGACAGATGGCACTACGGATCATCAGCATATCACTAGCACAAGAAGCTTTAAATGAGTCATTTAAAAGCCGATGAAATGTGTTGGTAAATTAAGCCTTAATATTGCATGCCTGTGTTTCAACCTTGTTAGTTCGGATCATCACAAACACAGTGACTGTGCAAAGGAATATGCAAGGTTGGGAGCGTGAGCTGCTTATCTGAAAGGAGTCTGTAAAATAAAGTGCATGCTTATATAGCATCAAAGGTTTATTACTGTCAACCTCTTGGAAAACAATGCAATTTGATTTTATTATTGGACAAAATGTGCAGTAATATTCACATTGCCTGAAAATGATACGCAAAGTCCAAATATTGGTTAATGGTGAAAATCTCTTCTTACTGTTTAGGATTGTTGGTTGTTTGCACACTGGGAAATTCTGTGATTTACTAAAAGATAGAAAATGTCTGTGCTACGTAATATCGCCAAAAATGGCAAAATCTTACTTGTTTTAAAAGGTCTGTATTCTTAAAGATGTCAGCTCTAATGCTGTTGCAAATGTATTGCTTGGTTGAAAAAAAAAAACACAGCAGTTATCACAGAACAACACAACCGACTGACTATCTTGCAGAGATATTGAACTTACAGAGAATTGAAAGTGAAAGTAGGCCATTGCAGTCTGGTGCTGCATACCGACAAATGTAGAGATGGGAAAGCAGCTGCCTGCCAAAACCAGCAAGAAACCACATCTGCGAATGTAATGCCATCTTAAACACCACCATGTCAGCAAGTGTTTCCAAGTCATCCTAAATGGCCTTTGAACTGTCTGCAATGTGTTTCGATCTTTCATTACTGCTAGATAACGTGCGCTTGAGCTGCTGACAGTTTTATGACCCGCCCTCACCACATTATGGATAATGTGAGCTACAAAGCTAACTACCTTCTAACACATCGCCGAATCCATAATCAATCTCTAACCCGTAAATAAGGGAACTACTTGGTGTGTGGAACAAAGGATTCTACACCCTACATAGTGCACTAGCTTTCCATTTTACTTAATCTGGGATTCTAATAGCTGATGTTGTTCTAAAGTGGAGTAGGTGAAGACAGAGAAATTTAAGAGATTAACAGGACTTTCTGCCACCTATAGGTTTATTCTTTTCCCCTTTTGATAACATATAAAATAATAAATCAGGAAATGATGTGTCCTGGGGAAACTGGGACAGCTGGCAACAGTACTAGTGGCTTAAGTTTTAAAATAGCATTTGTTAATATAATAGATTTATATTAGTACTGGGTGTAATACAAGTGAATTAAGGAATAAACCGTATAAGAATGCTAACTCTGATTCCTGATGCTTGCCAGGTTGTTTTATGAAGCTTTTGTCTACAGACTGGGCAATAGATAAAAATGTTTTAAACACAAAATATTAGCATGTTTAAATGTCATTTATCTGCATCCTACAGATAGTGATTAATAATTAATAATACTATTACTACAGATAGTAATAGTAATCTTTTTAGTAATTAAAAAGAATAATCTTTCAACTAGTGATCTAGCTGTTAAACTAGATATCAGAATTGATAGATTACCTAAATTAGTAGCTAAGGGTAATTATACCCACTAGAACAGAAAGCTCTTTAACATTTATTTTACGATTGATTGCAAATTCACTTACTTGCCCAGTTAAGAAATTATTATTGTGATTTTTTCCTTCCATGTTTGCTCATTTCTTTGTACCCACCATTATGTTTATTAAGGTCTTCTCTTATAATGAGATGAATATTTTTACCAACTTTTATTAGGTTATAAACTTCACCATGCCGAACACACTGAAGCATTACGTGCACAGAGTGGGTCGCACAGCACGAGCTGGAAAAGTGGGTCGTTCTGTGTCACTGGTGGGGGAAACCGAAAGAAAGATGCTGAAAGAGATTGTGAAAAAAGCCCAAGCTCCTGTAAAAGCTCGTGTTATTCCTCAAGGTAAATTAGAACGCAATGAGCACACGTGTGTGATGAAATTAATCCAGTAGCTAAAGACATTAATTCCTTGAATTAATCTGTTGAAATAGTTAACATTTAGATCATTTACACAATGGTAATGCTTTGTATGTTTTCATTAACTTATAGTTTTGTCTTTGTATTAGAGGTGATCCTAAAGTTTAGAGATCTGATTGAGAAGTTGGAGAAGGATGTATATGCTGTCTTGCGTTTGGAGAAAGAAGAGAAAGCGATGGTGCACTCAGAAGCACAGGTAATGTGCTGTCTTAAAAAAAAAAGATCCTGATTGTTTATGTGAACCTTTTGTGTTTTGTCTGGGGTTTTATCTCATTATATTGTGCTTTGTTGTTTTTAGATTAATGCAGCTCAGAAGAAACTAACACAGAAACCTGAAGAGAATCAGCCAGCAAGGTCATGGTTCCAAACCCATGACGAAAGGAAGAAGGAGCGAAGTTAGTGATTTATTTATTTATTTTCCCTTTCCTTTTTAATGTGATGGCCACCTGCTGTGGTGTTTTTCCAAAAATTTTCACATATTAATGACTAACATAGAATGTGTTCTTATACAGTGAACAAAGCACTTCAGGACTTTGACTTGGCTCTGAGGGGGAAGAAGAAGCGTGCTCAATTCTTAAAAGATGGCAAGAAGAAAGTGCTGTCGGTATGGGTCCTCTATAAACTACTGCACCATCACTGTTTTCTTTTAGTATACATAATGCAATTCATACATGTAAATTTACTGCGCCTTGCATTGTTAAACTTGGGTATTATGTACTTAATGTGTATTGAAACATGAAACAAAAATGTATTTGGGTTTATTGGATTTGGATTACATCATGAACTTATGAAAAATATAGAACTTAAAATTGAAGTGGAACAAAAATGAAAAACAGTATAGTTTTCACTTATTCAGTGTTACAGTATGTGCTCTTAATTTAATTACACATTTCCTGGAATATCCCAGATATTGTCAGGGAACATATTTAAACAAACATGCAGGAGCTATATACCAAAGAGCTATAAGATCATGATACAATCTCAAGTTTACAATAACATTGTCTCAGATAGACCATGCCACAGAAATTATTTTGAGCTACAGCACATTTATTTATTTATTTATTTATTTATTTAAGCAATGTAGTCCACTTTGTAAGAGCTATAAAATCATGTTGGAAACAATCCCAAGCTCATAATAAGTGTATATACCTAGAGACTCTGAATTGTGGCTCCATCCACAATTCTGTAAGCTAGCTGCTCAGAAAATCAGTTTCACATTCATTTCTGATTGGTTTTGTTGGGTTTCCCTATGTATGTGCACGACAGCCTGAAGAAAGAGCTCAGTTTGAAATCCTTAAGTCTCAGATGTATGCAGAACGGTCTGCAAAACGTGACCGAAAGCCAAAGCGTGCCAGAGTTGTGCCAGAAGATGAACCCAAAAACATAGGTTAGTATGACTTTCATGGTTATTTCAGTCAAAAGGCTTTTAGAATTAATGGACTTAAGCCTAGAATTATATAACCTTGGGAAATTACTTCAGGATAGTGTCATATTGTTTTATTTGTGTCTCCTCTTTGTCAGCCTCAAAGCAAAAAGGTGGAAAACCTACAAAGAAGTCTGTATTTGACAAGGAGCTCACCAATGTCAGCAAAAAAGTCCTGAAGCAATACAGATCTGGGTATGTTCTCTGCGGACAGCGATGATTGATTTACTGCCTTAAGATACCTTAGTATTGTATTTATTTATTTTTTTTGGCATTAAGGGGCCAAGCAATATGACATCAGCCCTATTATATCATAGTGTGTGAAAGGCCCTATTGTTTTCCTAAGGATTTTCTTTTCACAATCTAGGACATTTTGGGGGTCTTAGCATGCTTAAAAACTCATGAAATTTAGCAGACAGGTTGAAATCTGCTGCCCATAGGATGCCTGAGAGTCTGGGCTCTGGGCGTGGGTCACACAAGATTTTGCTGCATAGCTCATACACAGTTGCATGTATGCATGGGAAACCCAGTATACATTTAGAGCTCATTTTGCATATCATGGGCTTAACTCAACAGGAAGTCAGTTATTTTATGTCGTTTGCAAAATGCACGCGAAGGAATTTGATACTCTTCCTGGGGAATTCATACGATCATCACCAAACCGGGCCTATGTAATCAAAGAACATTGAAGGTGCAGAAATGCTTTTTGCATTTGGGGCTGTTTGGATGTCTAAACATAAAAATCCCCCTTCTCTAAAATTATGTCTCTCATTGTTGCTTGAAACTATATATATATTTTTTTCTGTGTTATGCATGAACGGAAGATTAAACCTAATGTTCTTACAATACTTTCACTATGTCTTACATTAGTCAATTCTCATTTAACCTGTTTCTTTATGTCTATAGGCCTTCATTTGAGGATAGAAAAAGATTAGGCCTTTCCCATAAAAAAGGTGGACGCTTTAACTCCAAAGCCAAGTATGTTATAAATCATTATTACAATGATATTACATGTTAAAAAGTCTCTATTAAAATAAAATATGCAGGTTTGTTTTTCAGGTTAACATTGTTTTTGTGTTTCCTTTCAGGTTCAGGAGGAAGTGAAGTCTCAAATATAGTGGAAAACCTGTTTCTCTCTGGTCCTGTTCAAGTTTTTTTTAAACCCATCTAAGAAAATGTTGTTTTCTTTGGACACAGCACCGGCAGGGCAGTTTTGTACTCCTTGTATTTCACAACTCATTTCTGCTATGTTAGGGACATTTATTAAAGCTGATTGGTTTGTGTGATACAATAACTTATATTTTGGGTTGCATTATTCATCTTATTTGTTGTATAAACCATGGAAAACTACAACCTAGTTGCAGTCTTAATGTATGTCTCCAACATCTCATTGTTGACGTTATTGTTTTACATTTTTTGTTTGCAATCAGTAAATGATTTTTGCATAAATTGGCACATTGCCTAATAACAAAGATATACCCTTGTATTAAAATGTTGTATCTAATCTTCACTGACTAAGAAACCATTTCCGGTAGATGATAGCCTTCCACCTAAATAGTAAACTGACACTGGGGAAACAAAGACTGACATTGGTCATCATTTGGTGCCAACAATATAATTTTGTCTATTTATCCAACATTGACCGACCAAGGCCATCAGATCTTAATCCACTTTCTCATCCACTCTGCCAGTACTGGCACAACCTTGTCTGAATTGTTATTAATAGTATGCTTTTACCAGTGTTAAACCAGCTCTGATATGGATAGCTAACATACTGAAGACACCAAAAATGGCTGTTCATTGAGTTATTTTGGTACCTGGGTGGAGAAAAACAATTTATTTTATGAAGATACAGAAAGTTGTGCAGGAAGAAGCCTTGCCATTTCTTCTTTTTTTCATAAAGCAGTAAAAGTTGAAGCACGAAGTTAATGAATTTCAAGTAGACCTTACAAATATACCCATGAATCAGTAAATAATAAAGGACGAGCTATCTGATTATGAACAGAAATATCCCCCAATTTTTTTATTGCAAGTTATGTTAAAAAACTTATTATTAATTAGTTTATGTACTGACAAAATCACGTGTCTGTCCAGCATAGTTATGAAGACAAATCTACTTGAGCAGGGAAAGACTTGAACTTACTCTGTCCTTTCTGCATACACTGATCAGCCATAACATTATGATCACCTGCCTAATATTGAGTAGGTCTCCTCTTTGCCATTAAAGCAAAGAACATCTCATAAGAGCTGTAGACCCAGTTGTCTAGCCATTACAATTTGGCCGTTCCCACAGTAGCTACATTTTAAATATCTCATTCCAAAGGTGACTGGAAGTGGATGGGATGTAATAGGCAACAATTGAACTTTTTTTCCTTCCTGAAGTTGATGTGTTGAAAGCAGAAAAAAATGGGCAAGCGTAAGGATATGAGTGACTTTGACAAGGGTCAAAATGTGATTTCTAGAATACTGGGTTAAATCAAATCAAATCAAATAAACCCAAGAATCAGCAAATAATAGAGAGTGAGTAAACTCTTGATAGATTCCAAACAATAATATGCTGGGTCCAAATTATGCTTTATTGCAAAAACAATCTATTAATTGGGCTATGTACTGCCACGACTTCTAGCATAGTTATTAAGACATAAATGTACTTGATCAGGGAGAGACTTGAAGCTCTTTCTGTACTTCCTGTACATGTTGCTTGCTGAGATAAGGTCTCAGAATTGAGCTAGTGTCATCAGTACTGACTGGCTTTATACTGTCAATAACCTAATCATCAGCTAACATTGCTGTGTGTATTAGGCGGAAAACATGCAGAATTGTGTAGGAGCTATTCTTATAAAAAAAAAACATTAAAATACATTAATTTGATTCGAAGGTCTTAACATATATGCAACAAAGCTTCTATAACTTCCAAAGCCTTAAACAGTATCTCTGTGGAGACTAGTGTTTTGTTTCTCCGACAGTTTCGGTTATGATGAACCAAACACGAAAGCGAAACTTAAAGCCGGTATTTAAAAGGTTCTCTGAGCAGCTCTCTGTCAGTACAGAGCACACAGCGACCGGGCTCAAGAACCGGTAAGTGTTCCGAGATTTAGCTTAGCATGAGCCTTGTAGAAATGTCATCAGAAATGCTGAAATGAGAGGGAAAAAGTTTCGAAGTCGCGTGTTATCCTGGTTTTATTGATAATTATAAATGTTTTTAACTGACTTCCGGCATCTCGGAGAGGCAGCGTACAGCGCTGTGGCCATTTATTTAGATGTGATGCTTATACGAGTTGCGCTTTAGTTTCATCAAACGTTGTTAAAAAAAAACGTCTTCCATTTTTTTTACATAAATTATTTAAAGCCTGTGTATCTATGTTTTCCTGATAACCTTTATAAATGGCTTTGACTAAAGTAAAAATGTATTGAAATTATTTTCATGACGAAGTGTTTATTTCCGCATATGTATGGACACATATTTAGGACAGTGTATGTACGAAAGAACAGCCAGGCTCGAGTGTAACAACAATGCGAATGCTCGTGTCTTGATATAAAGCAGGTAGTCTAAGCTGTCTGATACGTGGGTGGATCATTTTCTGAGAAATGAAACCGCGCTGACTCACTCTCTACAGTAGGGCATCGTGTGCTAAGTCATAATTATCCTTAGCCTAAAGGGAAGATTCAGTACCAGAGTGAATTCACACGAAATGCAGTGGTCATTTTCCTTATAATAATATATCATGCGCATAATGTGCTGCACTGACAAGCACAACCTTCATTACGTTACCATGTACCTTACACGACCGTACCTAGTTACTTCATAACTGCTTTTTTATTTATTTTTTTAGAAAGGCTTGGGGAAGTCAGGTGAATCCTAGCAAACATTTAGACGTTTGATGACCGTTGAAATGACGTCCCTCCGACGCGTCCCGCCGTGGATGAAAAATAGTTTCAAAATGAAAGTTGAAAGGACTCGTTTGATGTTATCTGATTTACAACAGCTGTCATTAACGGTTATCAATCGTCCAAATGTTTGCTTGGAGGGTATATATTAAACAACACTTAGCTAAAAGTAACAGCTATACATGTCTATACAACGGTAGACATGTGGACATGTACAAACGTATCTGAATGCATTTTTAGGAAATGTTCTGTCAGACAATTAAACTACAAATTAATTAATTGGTACCTTTTTTTTGTTTGTTTACCAATTAATGCTGTCCTACTGCGACTGGTTTTGGCCAGGGACACGACCTTGCGTCGGATCAATGTTTGCTGGGATGTGATCCATCAAGTTTCACTATCAAGGGTTTTGGTTAAAAACAAAACAATGGGCGGAAGTGTGATTAAACCCTGTGAGGATTTGGGGGAGAAATGCTATGATTTCCCATTAAGGTGGATACCTTTTTCAATTCAATAATGTGCAACTGATACACCTGTTTGTATAGGTAATATTTGTGTTGACCCGAGAAATGTGTTGCAGCTTGCTGTGGTGTTTAGAACACGTAGGAACTCTCGGGCTAACGCATAACTTTGCATAATAACATTTGCAAATAATGTAATATGGCATCACAATGGAATGAGAAACACATTTGTCTACTTCATAAAATGTGTTTTTCAATTATTTTAGGTCTTTACTGGTATCATAGCTCTAACGGAAAATATCACTTAAATTATTTTTCATAGAGGTTACATTATAAAAGTTTAGATATAAATGGTGGAAATAATGCACAAATACACAAGCTATCAAATAGATGCTAGCATCACATGTGCATGTGTAAATCACAGGGCACATACATGCCAATTTGCCACTGCATGTCTTTGGACTATGGGATGAAACCAGAGTACCTGGGGGAAACCCACAGAGCACAAGGGGACATGCAAACTCCTCACACACACAGACATGAGGTGGAAATTGAACCTTCGGCCCTGGAGGCCTAACTGCTAAACACTATGCCACTGTATACTCTGTAGCACTATATAATCTTCTATCCAATATATAAAACAAATTCTGTTTGGTTTGACTAGTGACCAGCAGGTATATCCATCACAGGTGTGTCACGGGCATTCCTATAAATCAAATATAGATATATTATTGCCTCACAGTACTCACAGTATGACATAACAGTTGATGATATGATTACCAGATCCATAAACCAGAGTCATAAACCAATCCACGGAACCCAAAAGATTTTCATGAATAAACTACAATACCAGTTACAAAATGATCCTGCTGTGTAACATGCTCGGAAGGTATTTCAGGAGAAAACCTTGGTGCCAATCTACCACATGGGCACCAATGTGACAAAACGTAGTTAAAACAATAATGTAAAACCATGGACTGCATTTATTTCACACATCTACTATGCAAAATAGACATCACAGTCAGAAATCCAAGCATTCTGCAAATGCAGCTGTTGTGTCAATATTATTTGCTTCCATAACTTGAATGTAATGTGCTAAGGTGTGATACGGAACACCATTTTCCACTGCAGCTTGGTTTATGCTCATCCCACTGGCATGGGCCTGAAATAGATATGGCTCTAAATTGTAAGCCCAAATCTTTTTTTCTTGCTGAACTGAAACAACTTTCAGTGTCTTGAAAATCATGCATTTGGCCCACTGCAGCAGAAATTATGCAGGCATGCAAAATGTCTGCCTTCCTGGAATCAACAAGTCAAGTGCACAAAAAGTGCACACACACACACACACACACACACACAACTTCCCCTCACCATATTCTTATCACGAGGGGTTTGCCAACCCCCCCCCCCCACACACACACACACTTTCTCCTATATCTATCTATCTATCTATCTATCTATCTATCTATCTATCTATCTATCTATCTATCTATCTATCTAAGTCAACTGTCAATGATATATGAAATTTTACTTGATGTCCATTATATATAGTTTTTATATAGGAAGTTTAAGTTTGTACACATAACTATCTAACGACTATGTTTTAGCACTTTATCACAGTAAGTGCCTTATTGTAAGAAATTACTTAAAAATTGCCAGTCTTTCTCTTTCTTTGTGGCTCTATTTAAAAATAATAACCGTGTAGTTATTATTTATATATTATTTGTCGCGAGTATTGCGCTACCAGGGCCGCAGTGCACTGTTTGGTCACGTGACACTAAGGGAAACGACACAAGCATCAAAGCGATATTTTGTTCGGAACCGCCCCTTCTGGCTGAAACAAGCCTCAGTGTCATATGTAGCTATAGTACTTCACTGACAAAACCATAATACCAAACAGTATTAGCTTGTGAATGAACAAAATGAAAAAGACCAGATTCATAGTTAACCATGCCCATTGTGCATATAAACTGTGCCACCGCTCTCTCTCTCTCTCTCTCTCTCTCTCTCTTATGTGTTTAGGTGCAAACTAAAATAACATTGTATTTTTCCGCCACCAGCGCCCAACAAGAGTCATAAGTGAGGACTAAAGAATTAAATAAGAATATATAAAGAAGAATTATAAATGGTGGAAATAATTCACAAACCTAAAATGTTAGAAAGATCAGAAGCTAAATGTTATTTTTTTTAGACGCTCGTCTTTGTGTTAATATAAATCATTTGCATAAAAATGCAAAAAAAAGAAAGAAAATTTTTTTTTTCTGACTGACTTTTGTTGCTGGGGAAACCTTGATGGACTTCGGCGTTTTAGCACCACCTACTGGTGACTATTGTGGCGTTTAAAAACACGAATCTTAGATGAGATTGATCATTCATAAGCAGAAGTACATTGTATTACAGTATAGGACAGTGCACTTTTTTCTTTTCTTTTCTTTTTTTTTTTTACCTCTGTACCCCACAGTGAATTTGAAATAAAGCAAAATGTGAATTGAATCCTATATTATGATAATATTATGTTATATTATATAAATTGGTAATTTTTTAGGATGGTAACACTCAATGACCTTTTTCTCTGCAGCAGAGGCAGGTTTTGGTCTTGCTTTGCTGGGATGGTCTTCAAGCGAGCCAGTTTTAATGTAATGATGATAGGCAAGGTATATGTGTTAAATGTTTCGGCAGACCCTACGTCTTCCTGTTGTATGCGCTGCAGCTGTGGACGTTCTGCAGTCTGATCCAGGGTGTCATTAGCTATGAGCTTGGCCTGATGTACCCGACTTCCTGTGCAAACACTGGCAACAAACAGAATTTCTTAGCCATAATTAGAATTTAGAATGATAGAAGCTACATCTATCTATCTATCTATCTATCTATCTATCTATCTATCTATCTATCTATCTATCTATCTATCTATCATGGCCTATCAGCAATCGTTAGGCTAAAAAATAAACAAACAAGACCTATCAAAGAGATAACAAAAAATTATAACAATGGATGAATTAACAATTTTAAAACCAAAAGGCATGGAATACAACAAAAGTGACTGTCAGCACCATTATTTTCTTGGCAAGGGTGTTGGTTGTATAATGGTAAATTTTTTATCAAGAGACACATTTGTCAATGTAAATACAGAAGATTTAAAAGAAACAAATCTCTGGTAATCAAGAACCAAAAGTCCAAATAAGCTGAAGTTAGCCAGTTAGACAGAAACCGAGAATAAGTTGGAAAAAGATAGGAAGAAAGGGGAAAATGTAGAAGGAAAGAAAGATCTGATGGGTCAAAGCAATCATGGTGTCAAACATGGTGGAGCCTGTGTTATGGCATGAGCATGTATGGCAAATGACTAACAAGCAACTAAAGGGGGCTAAAGAAAATTATGTTCATTTGTTTCAGACTTCTGGCAGTGATTATTTGCAAATGTTTGGCAAGTATTATTTACACAAAAACCATCTGTTTATAATTGTTAATTTGTCCAATTACTTTTGAGTTTGTGAAAAATAAAGGGATTATGCAAAAAGACTTAAATTCCTAAACTGTCAATTTTTATATATTTTTTGTTAAACCTATCGAATTAAAGCTGAACATTTCAATAACAACTTGATTGCTTTATTTCAAATCCACTGTGGTGGTGTTACTTTCCAGATATTATGGATCTAATATATAGTGTATATACAACAAAATATTTTAATTTATGGAAATTACTTATGCCATTTTCCATGGATGATGGCACTTAGCACAGTAGTTAGAGTTGTGCTCATTATATCGTAAATAATTTATATTAAACAAAGGGCATACATTCACATAGACTTTGGTATTTACTTTTGGTTGTAGTGCATGTAGTATGTCCTATAACTAATTCACATTTATGTTCAGAATTAAGGGATTCCATTGGTGGAGGTCATGAAAGATTGAAAGATGTTTTCCTGGGCAAATTTTAATGTGTGTGTGTCGGGGGCGGGATCATACTCCAAAAACCTGCCAAGTGGTTGGGTGGATGGCACTGGTTGGTCATCCATAAAAGATTTAATGATTCTTATTATTATTATGTTGCAGCACTTGACAACTCAATGGTTCTGATCAACCATGGAAAACAAAAACAGACCACAAGTACAGGAGAAGCAAGGTTTTGATTTCCCCTTTCTTTTCCTACTTATGACTATGTTATACTACTGTTTTTATTTATTTCACTAGTGCATGACCAGTAATGTGCATTTTGTTTATCTTTTGTTGATGCAGATCAAGGGAGAGATGGCAGAGGTGGTAGAGATAGATGTGGCAGAAGAGGAGGCGTTGGAGGAGGACCAGGAGGAGAAGACAGAAGGGCAGGTGCAGGGCGAGGACGAAGTGGAGGTGACAGGAGAGGGGGTGCAGGAGGTGCACGAGATAGAAGTGACAGAGGAGGCACAGGGGGAGGACCAGGTGTTGGTCACAGGGGAGCAGGTCCAGGAGGATGGACAGGTGGAGGTGACAGAAGAGCATCAGTAGGTGGAGGTGACAGATGGGGAGCTGGACAAGGTGGAGGTTACAGAACAGGAGGTGAAAGACGTGGACCAGGTGGAGGTGACAGAAGTGGTAGACAAGGTAGTGAGAGGAGTGTAAGTGAGAGGAGAAGGGACAACAGGGAAAATCACAGGGTAGATGCATCAAGGGAAAGAAATGGAGCAGAAGGTGCTCAGAGAGGAGAAAGGGGTGCAGGATTTAGTCAAAGAGGAAGAGGAGCCCATGTCAGAGCAAGAAGTAGAGATGGTACCCCTGAGGTACGTAAGCTTGGGTTCAAAGCACTGGAGGAACTACTTGAGAAAGATGCATCTGTGGTGGCCATTACTCTCTCCTCCAATGTGGGTTTGCAGGCTTTGCTGAGGGAGAAAACTATGCGTCAAGATCTCATACAGCTGCTCTGTCAGGTTCTCTGCAAAGCTTTTCAGTCTAAAAATGATCGCAGAATAGTGCTCCATTTAGCACAAGTGGTGAAGGACTCTGGCTTCTTCCAAACTGTGCTTCCTTACTATGTGGCTGGAATGATGTCTGATCATGTCCCTGCTCGGAGACAGCAGTATCCACAGCACCTGGACAACATTATCAACCTCCTCTCTGGTGTGCTCAGTATGTTTCCTTCCAGTTCTATCCGTTCCATCTCAATGTTGGTTACTCTCTTGAAACCAGTGATCAACCAGCTGCGAGCTTCTGGCATAGACATTCGAAACACGATTGATGAGGATCTGGAGAAGATCCATGGCATGGTGGAACACCTCCAAGAGAAAGCAAGAGATGGAACATTGAGATCGGACAACTACACAGTTCTCCTTGGAAATGATGGTACTCCAGAAGGGGAAGAAGACTTCAGGAATATGACCATCTACCCAACTCCTGAAGAGTTCCACCAGGACCAGAAACCTTTTCTACGGGCCAATATAACATCACAAAGTTTCCCCAGTGTGCATGTCTACCTGGATACACATTTTAGGCTTCTAAGAGAGGACTTTGTGAGGCCATTACGTGAAGGTATTAGGGAGTTGCTTCTAAGCCAGCATGATGAGAGGTTCTGTGGCGTACCAATAAGAAAGAAACGCTTTGATGACATCAGGGTCTATTTTGACACTCGACTCGTCATGCCTTTCTGCACTCCGACAGGCACTGCTTACAGAGTGCAGTTTGACCCACGGCCCCTTGAGGTCAGAGAATAATAGAGCTAAGCTTAATTTTTTTACATGCTAAATAATGGTCATAAAACAATGTAGGTTTGTTCTACTTCATGTTAGCTTTATACAATTTGCAAATAAGTTATAGAATATAACAGGTTTGCTTTATACTGATTTACAGTTTGTTCGTTGGGAGAATTCCAAACGGCTGCTGTATGGGTCTCTGGTCTGCTTGTCAATGGACAATTTCGAAACTTTTCTCTTTGCTACGGTATCTGACCGTGACCCCAAAGAACTCCAAAAGGGGCAGGTGCAGTTAAATTTTTCTAGAAACAGCCGAGCTCAACTGGCCACAATCCAGGCCTCCCATTCCTTCATGATGGTTGAGACCACTGCCTACTTTGAGGCTTACCGCTATGTCCTGGAGGGGCTTCAGGAACAAGAAGAGGATGAGCTCCCCTTTAAGAGGTATACATTGTAATTTAGTTAAATGAGTCTTTAGTTGTCCCATGGCTTTGTGTTTATAAGATGATGCCTCCTTATTTAAAATCAGCAAAACATAAAGTAACATGTTAGGTGCTTGAAAAATGTCTTGTGGCTTGTATTATCGTGATGAATAAGTATAGATATCTCACAGTAGTATTGGCTAACTAGATAGACTCACTTTATCGTCTGTGTTATGTTTTAGATACATTGTGGAATGTAACCCAGAAGTCCATCCACCAGAATACCTTGTACCACTTTGGGAAACTTATGATCTAGCCTGCATTGCAGCAAAGGGTCATCAGAACAGTATGAAACCATTTAACCCGCTTAACGATACTGCCTGGCCAACTGAGGAGCAAGTGGGTCTTGATGAAAGTCAACTCCAAGCACTTAAACTAGCTCTCACCAAGGAGCTGGCTATCATCCAGGGTCCACCAGGCACAGGTAGAAAAATTTAGATTTTAATAAATTTAGTTCAATATATTTCTAACTCTCCTTCTATTAGAGCTACTATTTCCTGCAGTTTAACAAAGCAAGCATTCTTTGCATTCTTAGCTCCTTAAAACCTTGAAGCCTAAGTCTAAGTAAAAGAGGAAACAATGTTAATTTTGGTTGTAATTTAATTCTGCATCGAGGAAAACAGATAATCAGAGACACTATCAAGTAAATAGTTTTGCTTCAGAATGTAACTGGTCATTTTTAAATTATACACATCTGGGTTTAAATGTTATAAAGTAATTTGTGCTGGCTTAAAAAAAAAAAACACAATGTAATATTTTTTATTCTTCTTTTTTTTTTTTCAGGGAAGACACATGTGGGGCTAAAGATTGCCAAGGCTCTGTTAAAGAACCGATTGGTATGGTCGGCTAATTCTCCTATGCTGGTGGTCTGTTACACCAATCATGCCCTAGACCAGTTTTTGGAAGGTACTAATGCATTGTTCATTCTGCTTTTGCAAAAGTAGTAATTACAGTACGAGTAAAACATTTGACACATTAGTCTAAAGTTTTGACACAAGTTAGGATTTATTTTTCTACATTCAAGAACAATAGTAGAGATTTTAAAACTATGAAATAACACATACAGATTCATGTAATTAACAACAACAACAGTCAGTTGTAACAGTATTTTAAGACAGGAAGGTCAATTGTTTAGGAATAGTTCTTGCAAGAACCATATTGTGGCCATCATCATGATGAAACTGGCTCTCATGAAGACCATACCAGGAAGGCAAGATCAAAAAACGAACAATAATTAACAGAATCCCCAGATTAGAACTGTTATGGAGGCTGTACAGAGCATAAATAGCAGATGCTTTTTTCCTGGTTTTAAATACAGTGTATAGAATATTGCATGGCTTGCAATACAGCAGTCATGTTGTGTTTGTCATAGGTATCCACAGTTTTCTGGAGGAGGGGATTGTGAGGGTTGGTGGCCGCAGTAACAGTGTAACCCTCAAGCGTTTCTCTCTGCGGGAGCTGACTAGGTCGCCAAACTTCCGCAGAGACCTGCCAGGACACCTTAGGAAAGCCTATTTTGAGGTGCCATGTTACATTTTTTCATGTTAAGCATTTTAAAATGTATTTTTAGTTTTTAACCAAGGAAATATATGTATAATATACACAGAAATTTCACATTTTTCAAATTTAATAGTAGAATTCATAAATAGTAGTATTTAATAGTATAACAGCTTCTATATATTCTTTAGGTTCCAATTTCTCCTATAGTTCAAGCTCACAAAGTTGATCTTATAGGTTTTCATTCCTGACTTGATATGCAAGTATGTTTAAATGAATCAGTTTTGAGCTTTGTTGTAAATAAAGTCCTGACGATATTCCACAGATCCAAAGGGAGATGCAAGGGGCAGAAACCCTGCTGAAGAAACAGTCAGGTTACCTAGAGTGCAGTATGCGTGGAGTCATTAACGAGCACTTCTTGCGGAAGTACATCTCTAATGAACACTGGGACAATCTGCATAGTCAGGTGAATCTAAAGTGCACTATTTATTTAAATAAACTTATACAGTGGAACCTTGGATTGCGAGCATAATTCGTGGAAGTGGGCTCGTATATTAAAACACTCGTAAATCAAATTTCCTCATAAGGAATAATGGAAACTCAAATTATTTGTTCCACAGCCCATAAAAATAAATACATAAAAATAATTAATACAAAATATAAATAATTTTAAAAAACCTGCACTTTACCTTCGAAAAAAGTAAAAAAAATCCAGACAGATAAGTGTTTCGCGCGCATGTGCTGTGTGTGTGTTTGTGTGTAAGTAAGATGAGAGGAGGAATAAGCCCCTCCCCTCTCCTTCTTACACACACACACACACACACACACACACACATTAACGGTAACACTGTTCTATTAAGAAAATTAACAAGGAACATCGCGAATAACACTAGAGTGAGCGCACGGAATTACTGCTGTAAAGTAAAAAAAATAAAACAAATTAACCTGCAATTACCTTCAAAAAGAATTGCGACAGAGCAGTATCTCCGTCAGAGTGTGTGTGTGTGTGTGTTTGTGTGAAGGCGAGAGGAGGAGGGGTGTGTGTGAAGGCAGAAGGAGGAGGGGTGAAATAGACAAAGAGAAAATGGATCTCTAATCTCTCTAGTGAGACTTGCTTTTGCTGCATGCGCGCGTGTACTGTTTATTATAACACAACGTGTGTGCGCGCACACACATACAAACACAAAATAAATTATGTTTTACGCTCACACACGCGGTCACAGTATAACAGTAAACAGTACACGCGTGCACGGATGTTGATTATACCTTTGAGAGACGCATGCGCGAAAGAACAACTATTGGCTATTGGTGACGCTCAGCATCAAAACAAGAAGTGCATGCGTGCTACATTATACTCGGTATTCGTAAAACAAGCTCGTTTTTCAAGTCAAAATTTATTTTAAATTTTTGCTCGTCTTGTGGAACACTCGCCAAAATGCGTTACCGGCAATCCGAGGTTCTATTGTATGTGCAAGCTAGGTACAGCTCCTTGTTTACTATTATTATTATTATTATTATTAATAGTAGTATTAGTACTATCAGTAGGAGTAGTAGAAAAAGAAGGAGAAATATTGAATGTTTTGTGTTTTTGTTAGCTTGAGATGGGTGGATTTGCAAATGTTGGAAAGAAGCAATCAGTGATTATGGATTGGCTTTGTCTCGGGGGGTTTCTGCAGCAACCTGCCAGCAGTGAAGGAGGTAAAGTTGAAAGCCTTTTTTTTTTTTAATGATCCTGTATGGTAACAGCATTGCTAGATGGTAATCTCTGACAATAAACGGACTGTAAAAATATATGTACTACTTACTAAAATATATTTGGGTGGTTCCAACAAAATGGATGTGAAATTTGGACTCATATCATACTGTTAACCAAAAAGCCTTAGAGCACGGGTAAGCTTAGTATCAGTAAATTAATTTGCATAACATTTAATTTAGCCTCTTCAGCTAAAAACAAACAAATGCTAAAATTTTTATAATAATTTTTATCTTTAAAATATTCAGCATTTTATTAGGGTTATGAATTTGACATTAAACAGACAAACTTTTATGAGAGTACAGGTATTCTGCTAACTTAGAAAACTTGTGTTACCATGAAAGAAACCTTCCTTTCTTTCTTTTTTTTCGTTTCCTTACTTTTTCTTTGTAATTTTCATCATTTTTCATTTACAATTTTCATGTACCTTTTTGTGTTTTTTTCAAACACAGCTATGGATTTACAAACTAATTCTTGTGTGTAAATGTGGTATTTTTTTAGTTTTTAAGACCCCTATGAATCATGCCTACTTTTTTCCATTTTAAGTTTGACCTTTGCATGCCCATTATTTTTCCTGTTGCATTTGTCTGCCTGCTCACGCAGCACTGAAACTGGACTCAAAACCTGTAAACTAAAAGTGAGACAACTTACTGTAGTTACAGCAACTATATATTCGATTAAAATGTAAATGTATAAATGTATGATATTGTTTATACATATAGTTCTTTTTTACCATATGTACAGTGTTTACAATGTATACATTTCTTACAATTATACAGTTCACAACACTGAACACTAAATAATAAATATTCAACTATACTTTAGTTGTAAGTATAAATAGAGAAATAACCACTAAATAAGAGACTATTCAAAATAAAACAAGGTTTACTTGCTATTACTATTGTCATATGTTTAAGCATAGCAAATTAATTCATAATGGATATCAATTATTGAAATCAAGAGTAATTAATTTTCATAAACACTTATGATTGTGGACAGAGGCAAATGATGACGGGGAGGTAGGAGAGGATGAGGAACTGTTGGAAATTGATGAAGAGGCAGCTCTGATTGAGGCTGAAAGAATCCTGGAGGATGCAGAACCTAAACGCCGAGATGGCCGTGAACGCAAGAGAGAGGAGGAGACCATATCAGAATTGGCTGAGGTCATGCTAGCCATGAACCTACATCAGGCAGAAGAACAACCTTCACTAAAACAGGAAAAAGGGAAGGCACATGAACAGGGACAAGGTGATGATGAAGGGTGGGAGGTAAGGATTTTCTGGAATAGTCATAATTATAATCATCCATACATACAGTACATACAATATCTACACCCCTTATCCTGTATAGGGTCACAGGGGGCCTGGAGCCTATCCCAGGTAACATAAAGCACAAGGCAGGGTACTCCCTGGGTGCACTCATTAAAGGGCGCGCGCACACATGCACACAAACACACTACAGGGCATTTTGTAAATGTCAAATCTTTGTATTTGGATGGAAACATGCAAACTCGAAGCCCAGATGCAAGATTTGACCCCCCTACTGGGGCTGTGAGGCAACAGTTCTAAGCACTAACCCACTGTGCCACCATGGTATATACTGTATGCATATGTATATGAATATTTTAGAATATTAATTCAGTTCAGGAGAACTAAGATAATATATAAATTTAATGTTTCCATTATTTTATTAGTTGTTTTATCCTTAGAAATACAAATAAGTTAGTATTTAAAATACAGAATATCTAGCATATGCATACATATACAACTTTCTAATTACCTATCCCTCTTATGTCATTAGGAAAATAATTCTATAATTTTTTCTTTGCGTTGTAGGCAATAATGTTATAATGCAATCTAACACAGGTATCATAACAGAAGTGCAAGTTAGGCCTGCAAAACCTATTATACACTACATTGTAGCATTTACATGTAGAATCCTTTATGTATATAAATTTATATGAACCTTATGTAATCTGACAATATGAAGTTAGATGTTTATCTTTTCATGCAAGCACCTTTTTTAAAAAGCCTATGGCATTATAAGGTGCTTAATGCAAAAAATAGTAAATGCATATATAGTACATTATGAATCTAGGTTGTATACAGGGTGTTGTCAAGTATTTTATTTGCATAATAATAAAAACACCATGATTCTTCTCTCTCTTTCTGTGTATTCAGATACAGCGTCACCAGAAGAAGAAGATAAAGCAGATGGTCCAGAGGGAGTTGGGGAAGAGTGAGGCTATGAGTGAGGTGGAAGAGCTGCAAGTGTGGAATGTATGGCAGCTTAACATAAAAGACAGATGGAGACTTTACCGGTAATTATATGCTAGATCAAAAGCAAATATCTCTCAAAAGCATCCTTCAAATAATTGTGTGAACTGTGCAAGAGAACTCGACTATAATATTTATTCAAAGTTAAATTAAAAATTTAGAAATTTTAACAATCATTTATGTCCCTTTATTCTCTCCTGGCTCCCTTGCTCGGTGTCTGTTCCCCTATTTATTTTGCTCTTTCACTTTCTCACTTAATAGCCTCTGGGTGTTGCGGTATCAGATTGACCTTCGTGGGAAAGCTCTTCAGGCTGAACAAGTCTATCAGGATGCTGCAGAGCGCCTGGCTGAAATCCGCCGCCGCGAGGATCTGTGTGTGCTTCAACATGCCCAAGTCATTGGCATGACCACCACAGGGGCAGCAAAATACCGACAGGTTTTGCAGGAGCTCAAGCCAAGGCTGGTGATTGTGGAGGAGGCAGCTGAAGTGTTGGAAGCTCATACTATTACCACACTCAGCCGAGACTGCAAGCACCTCATTCTGATTGGAGATCATCAACAGGTATAACTGGCATATAGCACCTATGAGAGCTATTCACTAACAAGTTGGTCACATGGAAAAAATGATGAGGACTATGTCGGTGGAATCAGAAAGGGAAAAAAAAAATGACGCTAAGCAGATCTTTTATATAGAAGACCTGTTGAATATTTTTCAAAATTTTGTATACTTGTAAGACTTAAAATAGAACAAATTGTCATCTTTTGAAGAAATAGAAAATTATGCATGACATACAACCTACTAGGCAGTAAATAAATTATCACTATAAGTTATGCTAAATTGAAATGTGGTGTGGTTATGGTTTCTGTGCTCCAACATAAATGGGCTTATACATACAGAGCCCTATTTACAATTTAATACAGATAGGAATCACCTGTCTCCACCCGATACGATATCATCACAATAGGTGCAATTCTATAAGTATCACGATTTTATAAATATCCCGATTTGGTATTAATTAGTTTAAGGAGTAATTAAATGTAGCCCATTCCTTATAACATTAGTTTTCTCAATTGAAAACAAAGGACAGCATTATAGTGTGTCATCCACCATAATTATTATTTCTAAAGAAACCCTAGCAAATAATTCACTCCTACCACATGGGATAAAAATGTGTAAATAGTTGGAAGTGTACCGCCTGTAAGCTTATAAAGTAACTGTGATGTTTTACCTCCTCAAATACCTCCAAAGTCTCAAAATTCAAACTTAAATTCTCAAAACTTGACAGTGAGCACTCTGGTTGAGTGGATGACAGCACGCAGGCGCATGTGGCTTCTAACATGCAGGGCTTCTAACATAATATTTTCAACTACTTTGCATCCACGGTGTTTTAAGAGTGGTGTAGGCATGTATAATGAGTTGATTGAGACTAATTTGCTCACAGACTTGCAGAAAAAGATAGATCGGGGATGTGTAAATTGCCACATAAAAGAGTCCCAGTTCACAACTGCATCGATTTTTCCTCGACTTCTATAATTAAATGTATTTAGATTTATCAAAATAAAAATAAATGGAAATCATAATTCGTTTTTTAAGAAGATATATAACATCTTTCCAAAAACAGTTTTTTTCACATAAATCTATTTTATCAATCTAAAATAAAAATAAATATATTAATAAGTTAATATATAAATCTAAATGATTTTCTGTTTTGTTTACAGCTTAGGCCTAGTGCCACAGTGTATGAGCTAGCCAAAAATTTCAACCTCGAGGTGTCGATGTTTGAGAGGCTTGTCAAAGTGGGATTTCCTTTTGTCAGACTCAACTACCAGGTGAGCTAATGAATCCATACCAAATGCACTTTTCTCACATTTGATCAAATATTTATAATAATAATAATAATAAAAAAATTCTTTATGCACATGATAATACAGCATCGTATGAGACCGGATATTGCTCGTCTTTTGACTCCTCATATCTACTCAGAGCTGGAAAACCATGCTTCTGTATTTGAGTATGAAAACATCAAGGTCAGTTTTGTTTTTTTTCATTATTAAAACATTCAGCACTCATTGCATTCATTGTACTGGCAACTCACTGTACTTTAAAAATGTGCTCAATAATATCACATACCAAACTTTTGCTTGATTAAAGTCAAGTCTGTCCCGTAATTTTTTCTTACCCGTAGGGAATTCTCACGAACATGTTCTTCATTGACCACAAATCCCATGAGGAGGAAATAAAGGATGGACGAAGTCATCAAAACTTTCACGAAGCGCGCTTTGTGGTAGAACTCTGTCGGTACTTGTTGCGTCAGGATTATCAGCCCTCTCAGATCACCATCCTCACCACTTACACTGGGCAACTATATTGTTTACGTAAGCTCATGCCCTCAGCTGAATTTTCAGGGGTCAAAGTTCATGTCGTTGATAAATATCAAGGTGAGGAGAATGATATTGTCATATTGTCTTTGGTACGCAGTAATCAGGAGGGCAATGTAGGGTTTTTAAAAATTCCAAACCGTGTTTGTGTGGCACTTTCTCGGGCTAAGATGGGATTATACTGCCTTGGAAACATGGAAATGTTTAGCAAGGTGACGCTGTGGAGTAATATACTTCACACACTAAGGGAGAAAGGTCAGGTGGGACGCTTTTTGACACTGAGCTGTCAGAATCATCCAGAAACCCAAACCCTGGTGTCATCTTCAAAAGACTTTTCAAAGGTACCTGAGGGTGGGTGCAACAAGCCCTGTGAGTACCGCTTGGACTGTGGCCACGTATGCATTCGCATGTGCCATCCTTATGATGCTGACCACAAGAAATATAAGTGTAATAAGGACTGCCCCAAAGTGCTGTGTGAGCTTGGACACACATGTCCTAGACGTTGCCATCAGAAGTGTGGTAAATGTGAGGTACGTGTAGAGAAGGTTGTACCAAAATGCCAGCACAAGCAGAAAATGGCCTGTCATCAAGCTCCAGAAACATTCATCTGCAGGGAGCCTTGTCAGAAAAAGCTGACATGTGGACACACATGCCAGGCAAGCTGTGGTGAACCATGCACTGTAAAATGCAAAGTAAAAATTTCTATGGTGCTAAAATGTGGACATACTCAAAAAGAACCATGCAGCTCCTCGCAGGACTTTCTAAATCAGCCAGCCTGCAGAACCCGATGTGTCACAGTCCTGAATTGTGGACATGCTTGCACTGGGACTTGCCACACATGCCACCAGGGTCGCCTCCACAAAGCTTGTGGACATGCATGCCAGCGTGTTCTTCCCTGCTCACACAAATGCCATGTGCCATGCCCAAAAAGCTGCCCACCGTGTACCCTCCCTTGTCAAAATCGCTGTGTTCACAGTATCTGCATGAGAAAATGTGGACAGCCCTGTGTCCCTTGCATGGAACCCTGTGAGTGGCAATGTCCTCATCAGAAGTGTAGCAAACTCTGCCATGAACCATGTGACCGTCCACCATGTTTAAGGAAATGTGAAAAGTTATTGCCCTGTCGACATCCTTGTATAGGTCTTTGTGGAGACCCTTGCCCAGATAAGTGTCGCATATGCCATCGTGATGATGTGATTGAGATCTTCTTTGGTAATGAAGATGAGCCAGATGCATGCTTTATACAGCTAGAGGACTGCAAGCATGTCATTGAGTCTACTGGCATGGACCAATACATGGGCATGGATGAGGATGAGAAAGCTGACCTAGATCAGCGAGCTATCCGGCTGAAAGAGTGTCCCAGATGTCGAACCCCCATTCGTAGAAACGTGCGCTATGGTGCCCATATCAACCGCAGCCTGGCAGAAATCGAAAAGGTCAAGGAACAGATCAATGGACTGCAGTCTGACATTGAGTATAAGAAAAATGAACTTCAGTTGCTTTTGAAAAGGAATGTCTTTTTTAAGGAACAACTTCCTGAAGAGTACAAAATGATCACTAAGAGGCTTCAGGAGTCTGGCTTAACCCTTCTAGACCTCTGGCAACAGGAGAACTTGATAATATTCCTGGAAAAACTTGGGAAGCTAATAAAGACTAAAAAAGAATACATGTCCTCATTAATGTTTGATGAATTCTCAGTGCGTATTAAGGACTGCCTCAGATTCCTGCTTGATTCATCCCAGAGATTCTCTGATCAGCAGAAGGATGATATAGAACGTGAAATGAGGAGGCTTTCCTACCTGGCTGATCTCAATGTCCGTTGTAGTAGGGCCCAATACACTGTGCTGGCGGTACAAGTCAATGCACAGGTCTTACAGGCAAGACAGATCCTGGAGGACACAACGCCCTTCACTGAAAATGATGAAGACAAAGTGAAGGAGATTTTTAAAGAGCTGGAAAATAAACTTCCACGCAGTGGCTTGGGTATCAATAATGAAGAAAGAGTGATGATTGTTAAAGCCATGGCTCTCTCACAGGGACACTGGTATAAGTGTCCTAATGGGCATGTATATGCTATTGGAGATTGTGGGGGTGCCATGGAACGAAGCCAGTGTCCTGAATGCAAAGCTACTATTGGTGGAACCAACCATACTCTCACTGAGGGTAATAATCTAGCCAGTGAAATGGATGGAGCACAACATGCTGCTTGGTCAGATGCTGCTAATTTGATTAATTTTAACCAAATGGACATGTAAAACATTTTGTCCACTTTACAATGAAATAGGATTGCTATTTTATGCATGCAAACAAAAAAGCTGTGTAAAATTATTTTAAAAAATTGCTCTTTCTCTAGAATGTAAGCACTATACATATACTGTATCTACCAATGTAATGCACCTTTTTAGTTTAGAACCACATTAGACATCCTGTAGATAAATGCCTGTTCTAATTAATTTGATGTCTAGCACAGAATTTTCATTCTTTTTTGTTTACCAGTAGGGGGCAGGAGTGTACCGATAAAAATACCTTTTCTAGGCTAAAATGAAATACCAAAAATATATTGTTGCATATGTTGATACCTGTGTGTGTGTGTGTGTGTGTGTGTGTGTGTGTGTTTGAGGCTTTGTAATAATTTCCCTATTTCATTTATTTTTTCAAAACTTGTACTGTCATGACTAATATTACTCCCCCACTTATTCATACTATATGCTCAGTCAGTGCTGTAAACTATGTACCTGGTGTGCATTCATTGGCTTTTTGAGCCTCACAGATTTACTATATCATAAAGTGGCAAGGCAAGGTCAGCAAATTTATCTTACCCTCTGAGAAAACATTGCAGCGCTTCCATTTAACCTGCTTTGTGAAAGTGTGTATCAGTTTATTACATGATAAATGTAGCCTTTTCACAGTATGAACTCAAATGCAAACTCGTGCAGTTTTCAGGGGGGAAAAACCCTGGGAGGGCAGAAAAAAAAGGTTGTGTCAGAAAATAAGGAAAAAACAAGCCTACAAATGGTTTTGTCAATGTTTATGACACATGTTTTAGAGGCAGGTCAAAAAAAGTAAAAAAAAAAACCCACAATAAAAAGAAGTTATAATATCCCCTTTCTGCCATGAGTCAAGTTTCTTTTTGGGAATACTTCTGCTGCTTAATTTTTCTGTGCTTTTACCCATTTTTCCCGGGGTAGGAAGACATTAATAATAAGATAGCCTTAAATAAATTGAGAGGTTATCATAAGTGACATATGTTGTAGGCTATAACGTGTACTTCTTTCTGTAAACCTCATAATAGGCAGTATACATTTTAGCAGCTTAAAAAGTGAGATATTTTCACCTGAATGAACATTATCCCTCTCTCAATTTTTGCAATATAGCTTACAATACAGATGGTTTTATACATCATAGACACACTGTTTCCCTTTTGTAGGAATGTATTAGATGGCATTTGGATTATTTTCTATAAAAGAACGTCTTGTCTGTTGCTTATACATCAAGCATGGGGCAGCATAATTTAAGCCCCTATGGTTATGTATTAGTGAGTGTTTTTAGTGTATTTTTGACCACTATTTGAAATAAAAACACATTGAATCCATATGAGGCAGTAAACGTGCTGCCTCATGATTGCACAATATCTAGTAAGATAAGAAAATGAGTGTAATGGTTTATATTCATCAAATAGACTTTAGCCTTTTTTTTTTTTTTTAAATCTCATGGTCATTTAAAAGTGGCAATCAGTATTTCAATAGGATTTAAAATGTGCAGGGTTGTAAATGAGGTCTTTATAAAGATTTGTTGAATAGCTGATAAAAAAGTAAGGTTCCGCTCCACTTCCTTTATGAATGAGCCCCTGCTGCAGTTTTATTTTAATACAAGAAAAGTAGATTATAAAATTGATATAAATGTTTAACTTACTAATAATGAATAATTTTCTCTGTTAATGCCATGGATTAGAGTTTAGAAAAGTGAATTTTAACACATTAACTCACAGGATCAGTGTTACTACAATAGTAGGTGACAGCTTTTTAATCACTGAAATAATATATTACATATGACTTATAACAAAAATATTTACCACAAATAAAATAGTTTATTGACACTATCGCTGTAACATGTGTGCATCTTAACAATAAGGATCTGCTGCAGAAAATGTGAAATTACGAATGTTGCAAAAGCTAGGCTGCTTTAGTGAACTGAAATTTATAATGTTAAGATGAATAACACAACGTTTTTCTCAGTGGGAGCATCTGTAGCCTGCAGGTGGATCTGCAGAATGGCATCTGGAGCAGTGGCCTTAGCTGCATTTATCAGGGCTGCCTGGCTGCTAGGACAGAACTGATTAAAATTTCATCAGGCCTGGTGGTGACTGCTTCTGTGCTTTCATGAAATAATGTGCATGTGGATGTATAAATATAGATCTGCTACTCTTATAACTTTCCAAGAAAATCCCTAATGAAAATCCCTACTGATTTTTCTTTTTTTAAACACAGGCAGGATAAAGGTAAATAAATGCATTATGTGTGTATGCTTGTTGCTTATTTTTAAATGTTGAGCCCATATTCTTACAGCTGTATGCTTTGCAAAAACAGCTATAATTAATGTTGTATTATAATTTTCTTTGAAGCATCATGGTTTCATGTTCAAAAGGTAGATTGTGTCATGATGTAGCAAGGTGTAATCCAGACAAATGTTTCAGTATGTTCCATCATAAAAGGTTTGGCTCTGAATCTGAGAGCTTTTAATCGTCATAACCAGAACTGGGAAAGAAAAAGATTATTACTGTTACAACGAAAAATATATCAATCATACTACATAATGCAAAGTAACTTCATTACAAAACTGCAAGGAAAAAAGAAGAGAGTGGAGTTTTTAATTCTGCTCTGTGGCTTGCGTTTAGTAATGGAGCGACTTACTGAAAGATAATACACATGTATGCTTGGAAATAATTGAAAAACTAACTGTTATAAATTGGAGTTACAGTGTTTTTAAATCTAATAATATAATTTATTCCCAGCCAAGAACAGGAATCTGAAACTTTTTTCCTTCCATTCTTTAACTTTCAGATTCAGTGAATATGCACCCACTGTAACATGGCTGACAGAAATTGTACCTAATATTGGGTTCTGCTGTTGTAGCCCAGCCACTTCAGGGTTCGACATGTTGTGCATGCTGAATTGCATTTCTGTTCATAATGCTGGTATAGAGTGGTCATTTAAGTTACTGTAGCCTTCCTATTATCCAAGCTGGCCATTCTCTTTTAAACCTTATCATCAGCAAAGCATTTTATCTTTTCAAGACAAAGATAATTTGTATTTTTGACTTTTTGTATTTTGCACCATTCTGTTTAAACTCTTGAGACTGCTATTTATTTCAGGAGATCTGCAGTTTCTGAAACACTCAAACCAGGCTGTCTGGCTCCAACAAGAGTACCCACCTAGGGCCATTAAAATAATTATACACATTGCATAAATCTTCAAGAACGCAATGCTGGAGAGTTTAGGAAAAGCTTATTTCAGTAACATGATTTATTTCAGTTCATGTTTTAGAATTTCTTTTTCTGACTTTTTCTGATGTTTGATATATTTTGGATGGTTATTTATTTGGTAGAGGTGAAGTCAGGTCTTTAAAGTATCACTTTGAATTCATTTAGAAACCATCTGCTTACATGAGCTAGCTGAAAAAGTGACTTCTTCTATCATTTATATCACTTATTTATTTAACTGGTTAACTACAGCAAGATATTCACAGGGTTAAACTTCTTGCATGTTCAAAAACACCTCCAATATCAATGAAGCAAAAGAGAAGCCTAAACTTATTCATAATGGTAAGGTTGATGGTGTACAAAATGAACAATTAAAAATTCCTAGGTCTCACTGGTTAAGGTGTTGAGATAGTTATTAAACGATTCAATTCAGTCAGTTCAACAGTTTAAATCCAAGGATTCCCAAAGAGCCACATCTGAGCCCTTAAGTACAGTCTTTTACCCTTTAACTTCTCATGTCTTTGCTAGCACTGTGCCTCCAGTGATAACACTCTATTTGACTGTGACTATAGTGTAGCAAAGCATGAATAAAGTGTAATTGCAGTGTATTACATATGGAAGAAAAGCTAATTGCAGCATGTAGTTATGCAAGTAACTAAACACATGAATCCCACTGAGTGTTCATGTTTGAATTCAACCAAATATAAACTAGAGTTTTGGCAGTACTTGCATACATGGGCGCCTTTGATAACAAAGTGAATTAATGTCAATATTAGAAGTCTATAAAAAAAATATATATGAAAAGTTTTAATTGGATATTGCCATCAGGATTTAGGCATATTTTATATCTTTTCATTACAAGTTTTTCTTCTTTTTCTTTATGTGTTTTCCCAAACATTTCTCCGTGTGTGCAGAATCTAGGAGGTGTTTCCAACTCAAACCGGGACTTTTGACTTTAAAGAATAACAGAATTTTTTTTTATAATCCTCTGATACACTAATTCACATGGGAAAATTTACTGTAGCACGTTTTAGGCAACTGAAATTTGACCAAAAAGATTATATTTTTCTTATTCCTTGAAAGTTGCCACGGATTTTTTTATTTAGCACAATTTTTTTTTCTTATTTATTTTTAAGCACAATAACAATTATTATTACATTTTCACACCAAATTTGATTTTAAAGGTTGCTTTTAAATATTATAGAAGTGACTTACTGTCTTAATACAAGGTGTTCATTTGGTTTAAGTGGATGTGCAACAGTATGCTAAGAATGTAGGAATTTAACATTTACGTATGTGTAGGAATATAATTTATGATGGACGCTATGTTATGTGTTACTGTAAGATCCTTATGTAATATTGCACTTGTTGTTATTCTACAACAGATTACTACAACAGTCACTATCTCCATTTCTGTGTTAAAATGATAAAAAAACACTATTTTACTTTAACTGTAATTCTATTATTAAATACCCTGTCCAGGGTGTTACTGCCTGTACCCTAAGTCTCCTGGGATAGGCTCCATGCCTCCCGTGGCCTTGAATACAGGATAAAGCGGTATGAATGATGACTGAGTGAGTGAGTGAGTGAGTGAGAGTGAGTGTACTATAAGATATTTATGTACTAAAGTTTAGGCTATACTGTACATGCCACTAAATACCTTTCATATTATTACTTTAATTAATTAATTAAATAATTTTTTTTTTAAATAGACTTAAAGCCCATGGCTTAAAAAAGCTATCGTGCATGTTGCTGCTACTTGGCTTTTTTTTTTCTTTCTAGAAAGCGTTTTCCTTTCTTTATGTATAATAGTTTTATATGTATAATAAAGCGTCACACTATAAGGTTCTATCTACCACAATGGTTTTATATCAGCAAACTTTTTCTAAGAATTTTTAGACCATTTATTATGTAATTCAATGTAACATAGTGGTGTCCATCTTAGGTATGCATGCAGTCACTATATATTATTAACATTAATTAGGAAGACAATTGCTTTTAAGAAAGGCTTGACTGTGGAACTGATTACTTCAGCAGAGAATGGAAAAATGTAAGCTGCTAAAACACTGTTTTCATAATTCTATTTCTTGTTCATGTATTTTACAGCTTCAATCCTGTCTTCCCTGTAAGATGGTTTACAATGGGTTACAATGTTACCAACTGTTTTTCTAGATTTATACACATCTTAACCTTACCGCCCTGGGACTCTCCAGTTGGCTGCTAACACACCCTAGTGGAATACAAAACAAAATATGTGTGTTGTTGACCTTTCTGGCTGAATGAAAGATGACTTACTAAAAAAGGGAGATGAAGTCACGTCATGTGGATGTGGATACAGATCTGCACTGTCTCTGATCTTGTGAGCATGTCTCAACAAACCCCTTAAGTGGAATGGCAAAACCATGAAGCTCAGCACAATAGCATCTCTGGCTCAGCATATTTTGTCATTTCCTGGCCTACACAGAGCTGCCACTGCAGAAATGCATAAAATATCTAAGCTCACATCAAGTGCACTATCAGACCGTTATTGTGTATCCTGGTAAGGATGTAGCCTTTACATTTTCTGGTCTGCTGAATGGAATATGTAAAGGAACTTCATTTAATGTTTTCTTGACTGCACTTATAAGCAGAACAAAAAAATTGTTACTATTTCCATGCTATTTCTGTATTTACTTGACTCAGTGAGGCCGTAGAAGTATATACTGTACTGTATACTGTATACTGTAATACTGTAGCAATGGAATTAGAAAAAAAAATCATGTATTTTCTATGCTGGGTAAATGTTAGGTTAGTCTACAGTTAACTACACTGTAAAAACTCCAACGAGATAAATTTAATTAATATTGTATTGTTAGCTCAAACCCGTAACAGGTAACATTGTGTTCTTTAAAACTTAACAGTCACAGACTTAATAAACTAAAAAAATCAAGTTCAGCCAGCAATTTACCTTCCCTGAGATGCAATGATGGGATTTTATATATCGACAAAAGTATTCTGCATTTAAATGCACATAACCTTCAGTACCATCCAATCCTTATTCCATAGGGTTTAATATGATGTTGGCCCACTCTTTGCAGCTTCAACTCTTCTGGGAAGGCTTTCCACAAGAGTTAGAAGTTTGTTTATGGGAATTTTTGACCATCCTTCCAGGAGTGCATTTGTGAGGTCAGACACTGATGTTGGATGAGAAGGCCTGACTCGCAGTCTCTGCTCTAATTTATCCCAAAGGTGTTCTACTGGGTTGAGGTCAGGACTATGTGCAGGCCAGGCAAGTTCTTCCACTCCAAACTCGCTCATCCATGTCTTTATGGACCTTGTATTGTGCACTGGTGTGCAATAACACATATGGAATTAGGTAATTGTGTAACAACAACAACAACAACAACAACAGCAACACAGTCAGTTGTTATTCCAGACATGAAGGTCAGCTAGTTTGTGCAAGAACAGTATTGTCAAGTGCATTTGGAAAAACCCATCGAGCACCATGATGAAACTGGCTCTCATGAAAACCATCCCAGAGAAAGCAAGACAAAAAGTAATATATTATATATATCCACTGAATATAATTACAATATAATTGTTTCAGCAGCTTACAATATTTTAGACAGTTAATGTTATACACCTGAGGCTGGAGTGTTTTCTCTTATCATTAAACTTAGGCACACTGACATTACTGAGATGAGCTACGCTAATATTACTGCTGAGGTGAGCTAAGCTAACGTTAATCTTGTTAGACATGTTAGTCATGTTACTGCCCTGCCCTTTGCCCTAACTTTTGCCCAGCAACAGAGTCCTGCTCCACTCCAGCACACATGACCTTGTTAGTGCCCAGCTAACGAAAGTTCAAGAAAAACCCAGAATTGTTTAACAGTTAAGCAGTGATGCTTTTATACTCGGTAAGTTAAGGGAGATAAAAACTGCCAGAGTCGCCAATGCTAATCTACGAATGTTATATCTTTTATATCTATACTTATTTGAATGAAAACTGAATTGAGTAAATACCTGGTTAATTTAAAACATCACTCTAAACATGTAGTTACTCCTGAGAATGACAAAGTAAAATCCTTGAAAATATTAAACCCTTTTGAATATGAAACAATACACAGCTTTAACACACTGTTGTGGTATATTGCCTTATTAGCATCTTTATAATTTTTTATCATAACTAAATATCCTTTATTTAAAGATTATTTATTTAATCTTTGTTTTTTTAAGACATCTCTTGTAATGCTCTATGCTCTGCTGCGGAGGATCGGGGTCAGAGGTGTGATGGTTGGGCTTTTGGAGCTACTGGAGGAGCATCAACAAGCTGCTGAAGTTGCTGCGTTGTTGGAGGGCACTACAGTCTTTGTGGGGCTGGGTGACTGTGCAGCAGCTTTAGGAGTAATGGTTGGTCAGGTCTGTGCTCTGTACCCTGAATCCCAACAGGACTGGATGGATCCTATAAAGCTATTCAAACAATTTCTATTGGACTTGAAGAGAACCCCGCCCCCCCTCTGATTCACATGTTAAAAAGAAACTCTTGTTCCCATGGACTCTTTTTTTTTGTGTCTGACACATTTGGAGGAAAGTCTTCAAAAGTAAAATCTAGTTAAAACCATTAAAAAATGGTTATGGTATTGTTATGTAAAAGAATCAGTAAGAGACTGATAAGCATTTATCCAGCTATTTTACTAATGCCTGAATTAAACAAAACAGAATGTGTATTCTCCTGGGTTATGCAAATCACTGTTTTAACTTTGACTCGTTTTATAAGAATTAAGTTCTTTAAATTAATGTTTGTGTGTTTTAATTTGTGGGGGTATTGTTAGGCCAAGTTGTTTTTATAGAAGCTTAACTTTTTAAGTACTTGAAAAGTTGGACCTAAGTCAACCCTAGACACATATAATTAATTGAGCCCACAACTAATACTACTTAAATGACTTAAATATTTGAAGTACCAGTTGAGTCAACTTAAGATTTTTAACTAAGTACACGTTTTGTCAACTAAACAGTAATGTGAAATATTTTGTTTGGCCAGCACATTTCTCTAAAAGTTGAATAAACTTTCAAAAACTTTTTTTTTTTTTTTTTTAACGTTAAGACGGCTTATTATTTTTTTATTAGAGAACAAGAAGGGAATTTAACTTACAGCTGACATGACAGATGTCCACCACAGACCTGTTTCTATATGCTGAAAACACATGAGATTATCCTGTTTACTCTCCACTAAAGGATCCACACATAAAAAAGCAGGGATTCTGTGAACATTTTTCAATCCAGTGACTAAATCTTGCCATGAAAATCTCATTGTGTTGTGATGTTCAAAAGATATGTTTCCCCTGAAAGGCAGAACGAGGGAGGCACAGAGAGCTAGTAAAATGTAGTATTAAGATACTGAAGCTTGTGGCTCACACTTTTGTGTCTTCCTCCCTTTTTTTTACTTCAAAAATAAAGCCATATAATAACCTTTCTCAGTCCAGCACTGCAGTATCACATCCGTATCCATGTACAGTACATGATTTCCAAGTAACAAAAGTGTCAATGAGTGGCACTTATTCCAATGACGTTTAAAAGCCTGGAGCAGAGAGCTGAATTTGTAATGTGACACCATAAGTTTTAATTAAAGGGCAGTTGAGATTTAATTTGGTATTACATTATCAAGTCACTCTGATGGAAGGAGGAAACTATGAAAGACATCATCCACTACCTTTAAAAAAAATGATTTAACTGCAATATATAAGGATGAAAAATGACACACCGTACAAGCCCATGATTCTAGTATTGTTATATAATTATATGACTGATTGACCTTAAGATTGAGGAATCAGCATTATTGTTGATGGTGACTGATTAATGACTTCATATTCCTATTGACAAATTGATCAGAAATTCATATTAAATTATTAAAAAAAGATGTCAGGATATTATTCATTAGACAACTTAAATGTACTGAAAGGAAACTGAAATTTATATTTTAATATTTTCAATGTGACATGCATTTTGGTGAGATTCCTTGTCATAGAACAGATCTGATATTGTGTTATATAACCAGATTCCTCTATTGTTTTACATTCAGGCAGTGTTTCTGATAAGTTCTGTGCTAAGTTACGTCAAAATTTATGTGGTAAATCTTGACAGATCCTGACAGACTTCTACTGCTGTCGATCTGTTTGCCCTCCCTCCCTGATTCATCCTGATGACCTGCTTCTGCTTGGAGATTCTGCACTTGTGAATCACTTTCTACTGCTGTGGAGGGTCCAATTATGGCCAAGTCTCACCCTTGCTTCAGTGAATAATCTCATGTGAATATATTAGATTTGTACATAGACTTGTCTAACTGCTGGTATAATCATAAAGTCTCTATGGCTTGTGTTATCCTAAGACTTTTGTCTTTTTTGTCTCTTCTAAAACCAGATACTGTAATTTACACAATCTCATGTCACCTACAAAGCAATGGGTTCCTTCTCTTCCTCTAGGTCACCTTAGGGTGTTTTTCCTTGCCACTGTTGCCTCTGGCTTGCTCATTAGGGATCTAAATCTACACGTGGATTTATGTACCGCTACTCTAAGATCATATCTATTGTTAAAAGTACTATACATGTTTTTGAGTTGCTGTGAGTCACCCTGGCAATTCTGTAATACTAATTCACAGTCAGTGCTGTGTCAAGGGCATTGAGTCAGAACTGGCAGGAATTTTGAATAGATGTATAAGTAGATGCTACCATATACTGGTGTAATTCTAGTGCAATTTTTTATATTCAACCTGGTATTATCAGGTGTCACCTGGTTCTTTTCTGTATGTTTATTTTCAAAACCCCCTGTCTCTGATTAGGTTAGAGCTCATGGCATGAGAACAGTATGACTTTGTGACTAAATGTCACGACGACTAAATGACTAAAAGCTTAAGAATTTCCATTTGTAAAAAGTCTTTAGCATAAGTTATTAACTCATAAGTGAATGACAATAGTGTTAATGCTTGGTTAGCTTGGTAACACACTAACATTTTATTCAATACCCTTTAGCTTTGATTACAGCACACATTGTAGTGACCAGTGCATATGTGAAGATGATTCCTTATGCTTCCAGAACCACTTTTTCACAGTTTGAGTCCTGGAATATATTCGTGTCATCAGGGAAGAAAAACTCCACCAAGGTGATAACCTGGTCATACAGTACATTCAGGTCATCAGCTGACTTTATTCTTTAAGCCTAGACAAGACCAACTGAAGCAACTCCAAATTATAACACTGCCTCCAGGGGCTTGTACAATAGGGGCTATGCAAGGTAGGTGCATTGCTGCATGATCATCCCTTCGCACCTTGTGCACCCATTGCTCTGGATTAGGATCAATCTAAACAGGACAACGTGACCTTTATCCGTTGCTCCAATCTTTATGCTCCCTATTAAAATAAAGCCTTTTTACTGGATTAGTCTCACTAACATGCGGTTTTCTTTTGGCCACACAGCTGTTTAGTGCCGGTCTTATGAGTTCTCATCAAATTGTTTTTTTTTATAACCCAGCTCCAGTAATTTCAAATCCCCTTAGTTATTTTCTTTTCTTAATGCAGCCCAATTTGTCTAAAAATGTCTAACAGAGACAATGGAATGATGAGTGGGAACATTAAACCTAATTGGTTTGCTTTTGTCATGTACAGATACTGTAGGCATTTTTTTTCTGAATTATCTGGTTAATTATTTCATTGATTTTCTTGTTATATGAGTTATTATTGAATAATAATTATAAACATCTAAGGACTTAAAAAAATTTAAATCTGTAAAAATACAGGCATAACAGTTATAAGCTGCATGTATTGCTTTTTGGACTCTATGTATAGTATTATTCAACCAATTACACATAAGTTCATTATCTAATAATAAATGTTGTTTAAAATGTGCTGCTAAATAGCATTCCCTTAAATTACCACAAATGGTATTAACAACAGAATGGTTTAGAACACAAATACTTATACTCCTCTGTAGATATAAAGTGTTGACATAAACTGACTAAAGATATAAACAACTGAAATTTTAGATTTTTAGATGACTATGTCATGGAATTGTGCCAACTTAAAAAAAATTTTAAATACATGATGCCTCTGCACTGACCCAGCTTTGATGCAGATAGACACAAGCCAACACGCTGACATACACTGACAAAAGGTTTTGATCTTTCACCTGAGGCTCAAAATCTGTGCCAATCATATCGATGTGGCAGGGAAAATTATTCTGACATGCCAGGAGGGTGGCATTAGAGCAAGTACCCATGCATATTTCTTGTAGATTCACAGTCTAACATAGATATCTAGAGCAAATACTGTATACACATTGTCCAAGAATCCTTAAGAACAACTCTTTGGTGATTACATTGGCGTAAAAATAAGTTTTTGCTTTGACTTGAGCTGACAAATGTATTAAATAAATACACTTTAGGTGGGTTTTCACAAAGTAGATCACAAATACAAGTAACATATTTGTTATATAGCTGTAAAATGGATTGATGAATAAATGGATAAATATCTAATGTCAAGAGGGTTGAATATGACAGTGAAAAGCAGGACTGTGACATATATACAGTAAGGGCTTATCGAGATCAACAGGACCAGAGTGAGTTGGTCCGTTAAGTAACAATTTGAGGTGCTTATGTGAAATATTAATGAAGAGACATAAAACTGAACAAACCCGGCAGCCTATTCACTAGGTACTGGTGACTCAAGTTCTCTTGGCACCCTTTCAGTGCCTGGGCTCTCTAAGCCCTTTGTTTTCCACCTTTTCATGCTGCATTTCTTGTACCTCCTCACTTTCCCCAAGCTCTTTCTTCTTTGCTCATTTCTATTTCTTGCTCTCACATCAACTACCTCCTTCTTGTTTGCCACCCATACCTTCCACTTTCACTCTACTTTCCCCCTCACTTTAAATTCTGTTTGGTTTTAATTTAGGTTAAAAATAAATTGCTCATGATGTCACTCAGCTATGACAGACCACAGCTTCCACAAACTTGCTGTTTAGATGCAAGCAATGATTAGCTAGTTGCTAGCTAGCTAATAACGAAACCAAGTTGAAGAACGTTGACAAAAAAACATTCTAAAGGCACAAGTTTTTGGTAAACTGTGTGACTAAAGGTTGTTTTTTTAAATACAGGAGGCGTAATTAATAAAGTAAAATGCTTGAAAACAAACAAACAAACAAAAACAATGTTTTCAGCCTGAGAGGCGCATGACACCCTAATTTCCAAACTTGCAATTTGGCATGAGCAAACTTTTTATATATTGTCAACCTAAACTATTGTTTGCTTACTTTTTAATGCCAAAAGCTGGGATGGTAAGGCTTTTTCTTAGAATGGCACCCCCATGACACCCTGGTGGATCTGCCCTTGTTATTTGCACAGTAAGGTTTTTTTATTCACACCAAGCTTGTTACACTGAGCAAATGCAGCAGATAATTACATCCTCAGAGCTGCAAGAGATTGGGCTCTTTTCCAAACTGCTCAACACTACACTAAATAGTTTGGCAGTATACCACCACTGGTTGCCACTTGAAGCCAGGAGATTATTGCACACAGTGGTGCTATTCTATGCTATAAAATAATCATCCACATGTAACTTGAAGAAATATATGTATATTTTTACCATAAGGCTACATGACATCTACATCTGTGAAACTGATAAAACTACAGACATTATCATAAAGGTTTATTCCAATAGGATTAAACTGCCACAATTGTGTCATGTGTCATAGCGTCAGAATTTCATTGTTATAAATTTATTTGTTTGGGGGCTGTCATCATTTATATCCTTTACGACTTTGTAAGTCTATAACTTTGCGTCAGAGTTACACAATAAGGACGATATCAAGTTTGACCAAACCAAATGAGGTGCACTGAAAAATTGAACATAAGAAAAACACCAAAAAGTCTTCATGATTCCTCAGATGCTCTCATACAAACGAATACAATTTCATTGTGTCAAAATGTACCTACCTCTCTCGATACATTGCAAAAAGTTTAAATACAAATTTTAAAAACAGTTCAGTGTCATGCAATTTACTTACTGCCAGAGAAAATACACATCTTTCTTTATTTTCACATGTACAGTACAGTGCATGTCACTGTCAATACATTCAACCAAGCAATAGTGTTATACAACAAGCTTTTTACTGTTAACATTGAATAAAATGCCAAGTTCAGGCGACATGGAAGAACATGTTTGCAACATCTAAGTTCCCTTGGCAGGCTTACATGTCAAATCATAGTTCTGTGACTTGGACATATCAGAAGCATGCTGAGCCACCAGTCCAAGTCCAGCTGGAAAGTGTCATAACACCTTATGTCAATATCAACTGTCATGGAGGTCAATGTTGTCAATTAAACATGTGGGTTTTTATGTAGGATCTACCTGACATGAATATTTTTGGCAGCTGATGCCTGTGACAGGATTATATTACTATTAATATATTGTAGGTTTATCTGATTTGGCATAATTAGCTTATGTAAGCACCATAAATGAACCCTTAAGTAAAGTATTTCTGAAAGATCCTACCCTGATCAATGCAAGAATATTGCAAAGCACGATCTGTGTGAAAGGAAGAAGGGTTCTGACATTTTGAGACATGTTATTTGTGCAACCTGCTATTGGAAGTTTTACAAACCATGAAATATTTAGAAATATTCAAACGCCCTAGTACATCAAGGACAAGAACTGAAGGGGTTTCTCTCTCTCTGTCTCTCTCTCTTGATCTCTCTCTCTTGATCTATGGTGTATAGAATGACCTCTTTAAGGTGTACACGATTTCAAATTCTCTTTCTCTGTTTTGCAGTTGGTCATTCATGTAACCCATGGTTTAGGCAAAGAGCAGTCAAACACTTTTATATTTCTGTAATACACTTGTCCTTGGCAATCATTCTGTTAATATTTCTGACTAAAATTTCCAACCTTGTACAACATGCTTGTTAAAAAACCTTTAATTAAATTCAACAATATTAACATGTTTTTCTTTTTTAATGTTCTATCTTTAATGGGAAAGAGCAAAGTTCAAAAATCAACAATGCAAAGAAACTGAGTGTTATAATTAAGTACACAATCAATCACAGCTCTACTTGATTTGTTCACAAAGGAACAAACACATTTTTTCTGTAACAAGTGATTAAGTCCTGTCAGTGGGAGTTTAATCTTAATTGTTAATCTTTGTGTGGTCTCATTTTTTTTGTGCTTCCTGAATGGTGCATTGGTGTACAAGAGCAATGTGCTATCTAGAGATGCTTGAGCAGTCACATGGATAGATAAGATGACAATGTTTATGTTTACTACTACAGAAAATCAACTGCACAGTGTTATCAGAATGTAATGTAATTTATATGACACATGAGTGCTGAAACATCTTGTCGGCGTGTACACAACAATGAATAATGTGTTGATGAAAAATGATGTTATTCATGTTTAAATCCTTTCTATTAAAATCTACCTCAGGTATATGGCAACACTGTTTATTGTTTGGAATAACAATAGCTGGCATGATGGATGACTCTTTACCACCATGGTGGCTAAAAATCTTGTTATGATTTCAATGGAATAATATAAAAAATATGTAATATCATAAACCATGTTCTCTCTCTCTCTCTCTCTCTCTCTCTCTCTCTCACACACACACACACACACACACACACACACACACGCACACACACCTTTCTATGGGAATACCTTTTCAGCAATTTGAGCTGCAGTACAGTAGCTCTACTATTGAACTGGACTACACTGGCGAGCCTTTGTTGAGCCTTGGCCGCCCATGACCCTGTTGGCAGTTCACTGGATTTCCTTACTTAGATGACTTTTGCTAGGTCCTGACCACTGTAGACCAGGAACATCCCACAAGAGCCGCAGTTTTGAAGTTGCTCTGATCAAATTATCTAACCATCACACTTTGGCCCTTGTCAAAATAATAAAAATTTTTACATTTGCCCATTTTTTCTATTTCCAACACATCAGGGACAAAATGTTCACTTGCTGCCTAATTTATCCCACCCATTTCCAAGTGGCATTGCAATGAGATATTGTAATTGTAGCTACTGTAACAAGGGGTTTTTGTGATGTCTAGATGAGCATTTCCATAACTGTTGTTCATATAGAAAGGTGTCAGAACACATGACAACAGCATCGCTGTTTTGGTGGCAAAAAGAGGGACCTACTCAATATTAATAGGTGGTCATAATGTTATGGCTGATCAGTATATATATATTGGCCCTTATTTCTGCAACCAGAATTAGGGAGAATGTGATCTCAGCGATGCACTGTGTGTTATTACACCTTTCTACGGGAACCAGCATTAACCTTTTCAGCAATTTGATATACGTACACTCTCTCATCTTCTATACTGCTTTATCCTGTATACAGGATGACGGGGACCGGAGCCTATGCCAGGAGACTTAAGGCACAAGGCGTGGTACACCCTGGACAGGGTGCCAATCCATCGCAGGGCACACACACATACACACACACATACACACACACACACACACATTTAGGGCAATTTGGGAATGCCAATTAGCCTAACCTGCATATCTTTGGACTGTGGGAAGAAACCGGAGTACCCAGAGGAAACCCACCAAGCACGGGGAGAACATGCAAACTCCATGCACACAGAGATGGGAATCGAGTCTGGTCGGGAATCAAACCCGGACCTTGGAGGTGCAAGGTGACAGTGCTAACCACTACACCACCGTGTCGCCATTTTGATATACCTTTATATTAGATTGGACTACCCAGGCCAGTCTTTACTTCCAACATTCATCAATGAGCCAGTTCACTGGGTTTCCCTCCCTGAGGTGCTTTCGGTATGTCCTGACCGTTGCACCCTGGGAATATTTCACAAGCCCAGCTGTTTTGGAGTTGCTCTGATCCGGTTGTCTAGCAATCACAATTTAGCCCTTGTCGAAGTCAATCAAATCCTTATGCTTGCCCATTATTTTCTGCCTCCAACACTTCAACTTCAGGGACAAAATGTTCACTTACTGTCTAATATAGCTCACAACTTCCAGGCGACACTGTGTGTGTGTGTGTGTGTGTGTGTGTGTGTGTGTGTGTGTGTGAGTGTGTACCCTTTGATAGATTAGTACCATGTCCAGACTACCTTGTGCCAAAAAGTCTCCTGGGATAGGTTCCAGGCCCCCCACAGCCCTGTACAGGATAAGCTGTATAGAAGATGAATGAAGGAATTGAAATATACCTGTCATTTTGAACCAATATAATCATTTCTGTAACCTCTCTCATGATCAAGTCTTTTCCTCCTGCAGAGGAAATGCCAGAACTGCTGCTTACTGGATATTTATTGCTCCATCCTGGGTAAACTAGATACTTAGTGCAAAGAAGATCAATCCGTTATTAAAAATGAAACCAGTCTGTCTAGTAACAACAACTATACTACATTTAAAAATCACTGAGATCACATTCTCCCTAAGGTCTGAGGTCTGAGGTGTCCATTAACCTGAGCATTCGACCTGTATCTGCATGTGTTTTATGCATCTGAATTGGATAATGATTAAGCACTGGTACAAGTATTGTATTAATTATTGGTGAGTGCATGTGAAAGAAAAATTACCCCAAAATGTAAAAAAACCCCAAAGATTTTAAGCCTTCTTTCGCCTTACATTTATCACAGTTGCCAAGGATATTTCTGAATTCTGATAAGACTTCCTGGTTTTTCATAATGTAACTAGTTTTTGCATTTTATATATAATAAACAATATAAAAAACATGAACGTTAGTGTAAAGGCAGGTTGTTCAATGCTTGTATGCGTTTTTTGCCCCATTTGATACCCCATGTGTGATCTCTTATTATTTTAAAGGTCATGTATTTTACTATTTTTTTCACAAAGTAACACAGGTCTAAGATGTCCCCAGAGTGGCTCTGTTGGTGCTCAATCTCAAATCCCCTCTGTTTTACTCCCCATCTGAAAGGTACCCTTTATGGCTCTATGTAAATGAGGTACTTCCAGAGGTACTCTAGTGGTGGCTCAGGTGGTCGAGGCTCTGGGTTGCTAATCAGAGTGTGTGTGTGTTTGAGCCTTGGTGGGCCCTTGGATGTCTATACCAAATCCTAAGCCACTGAAGATGCAGGGCGTCCTCAGTGTCATTCCCAGGAGAAATGGGTGGGTCGTGGCAGGAAGGGCATGAAACCTGTGCCAATAACTTTGTGATTGAATGATCCAATGGGTAGGCCAAGAAAGGGAAAAAGCCCAAGATAAAATCAGATAATAAATGTATCAATTACTTAATATTAATAGCATGGGAAAGCAGAATGCAGCTGTGTTCTGTTGCCCATAGCTTTAGCACCAATGTACTGTACCACACTGTCCTCATCCAACTTTTCCAAACTAGTAACAATTAAAGCTTTCATAAATATGCACATTGGAGCATGCGACTTGGTTTTTTTAAAGCATAGCTTTAGCAGAAACACAAAATAAAAATGAATCACATATCAAGTATAGGAGTTTCACTGCCCTACAGTATGATATACAGTAAATATGCTAGCCAAGCAACCTAATGACAGTGGCTTATGGAGGTTTCATGCTGATTCTTTGGTACATTTTGACGTTTCCTCACAATTATTAATAATTCATTTATTACTTGCTAAATGAATTTAAACGAGCAACGCTTACAAATTCAAGACATCTGTCAGAAAATTTGCACTGCTGTAAAAGAAATCCGCTTTGTCTTTAAAACCTTGGAGGATGTGCGTAAAATGAGACAAGTAATTTTTTACAGTGAAAAACAGAGCATTAACTTTAGCATTCTAGAAACAGAGCATTAACTTTAGCATCCTCTTATCATTTTCAAGATGATTAAAAAAAAATAATAATTTGCCCTGGGTTTGGCAGAGCTGAGCAACATGATGGGTACATTTTTTTAGGTTAGGTTTAACCTACGTTTTTTTTTTTTTTGGAGGGGGGGGGGACATTAGGTTTAGGTCCTATTAAAGTACAAAAATAGGGGTCTGCTTGACTTGTTTAAGCTCTATTAAATATAAAAAAAGGACAAAAGGCAGGGATTTTTAATTTTTTTATTTTTTTACATGCAAACTGGAGACATATTCGAATGTCTAAAAATGCCTAAGTGAACTTCGTAGGTAGATACTGTAACAGGTCCCTTTAATATGAACACATGTTGGACTGCTGATTGCTGGTCCCAGGGTTCAAACCCCACTGTCTCTGCTTCCCTGTGAAAATCTAAATGTAACTACTGTAGATGGTCATGCATAATACATTTAAATAATCTATGAATATGCCTTGATCAAAATGTAGTCTCAATTCATTTAAATATACTGGGCACACAGTAAAACCTAAAGGAAACATGATTTCACCGTACACACAATACAAGAAAAATTGGGGAACACTTTTTATCTGAACACCGAAAATAAGTATTTTATATGCATCCCATTCGAATACATTGAAACAGAGCAGTTAACTGAGCTCTAACGCAGAGGCAGACACTCATAGCTCCTAGTAATTAAAAGTAGCTCAAGAAGAGAACAGCTAATTGCTTTCTTCAACCCACTGGAGATGCTCACTTTACCCCTCATGGTCCTCGTGTCATGTTTTATCAGAATGTTGATACGCGCATTGAGAAATATGCACCCAAATGTGATTTAGCTCCTTACTGATTTACCGAGCTGTATTAAATGTAAATTTATTTTGTACATTACACCAGCGCTGCTCTCTTGACATTGAAATAAAATCTAAGCAGTGTTTTCTTGCACAGGTAAGCATATTTACCTGGAGTGATGTTAAACTAATTTGAATAAATCTGTGAAACCCAATTTTATGTAATTGAAGCTCACTTTGTGAGCACCTGCAACTGGATTAGAGTGTGACATTAAGTTGTTTTGCTGCAGTGGGCCGAGAAAGGCTCCATAAATTTGGATTTAATTCAACATTTTTAATACAGCACCATATGCGCTTTACAGAATAGGCAACATGCTTGATGGGTGCTTAAAACTTGCTGAAATTAATCCAAGAAACTGAGACTAATGAGACCTAATCCACTGCTCACATTTTACAACAAGGGTACACTTTTTTTTTGGATGTGCAACATTTCATGACTTGTTATAATAAACAGCCATTTTTAGTTCAAACATAATCCACAAGCATGAATGTCCAGAAGTTTTAAAATATGCAGAAGCAAATCCATTACATAAATGTATTTCTTCAGTTCTTTAAAAAAAAAGGATCGATGGCACTATTCAAAATAGTATGAATAGCAGATCACTAACAAATAGATCTTCCAAAGCAGGGTCTCTGTGTGATGGAAAAGTCATGCTCTGTATTATTATAGAATTGCCAACCTGCTTGAAAAGAAAGCTAGAAATCATGGTGTGCCACCTTGGTCAGCTCTGCAGTGTGCCAGCTGTGTTGAATGGCTGTTTGTGCAAAGAGTGTGAGCGATCCCTGACAGGCTGCTTTTTGTTTAGCTGTATGGCTGCATGATTTGTGCGCGGCCATCGATCCGCTCCCAATTAGAACAATTACTGCCACCTCGCTTCCCCTTTTCACTAGCTTTCATTAAAAATGGCTCTGTCAATAGCACTGTTTATAACAAGACTAATGCGGTGGCGAATAGACAGCATGGCATTAGGTGATTATTTCATCCTGTGATGGCACAAAGGGGAAGCAGTATGAGAGAATCAAGTTGAAAGAAGCAGAAATAAATATAAATATAATATAAATATTTGTTTGCTTTCTGTGATTTTGGCTTCAAGTCATCAGAAATGCTCAGCAGTCAGCTATTACATATTGCTATGTAATCTCTTTGATGTTTGTGACTGTGATTCAACCATCAGTCTAATTTTATTTAAACATTAACCCCATGCAGAGTCTAGATACACCATTGGAACATGATGCACCTCTTTAAAAACAGTGCAGCATGTCAGATACTCAATTGTTATATTATTCATGGTTACCTCTTCTGATAACCTTGACATGAAATATGTGTGCATCATCCACAATTACTGGTGTCATGAGACAGACAGAGAGAGGCAAGTGCATTTTTTAAACTATGATTTAGCAAGGCTACAATAAGACTTTACAAATTGGATTAATAATCAGTTGACCGTGACTGCTGAATCGTGTATGATTAGAGATGATGTACTCTAGTTGAGAAGTTGTGAGCTGGAGATCATAGCTATTCAAGACATACAGTATACTGTATTTAACCATCTATGTGAAAAGCAAATTGTAACTATTTTACAATTTAAAAACAGTAAACATTTCGAAGATGTTAAAAGGAGATTCTAATTGGAACAAAGATGACAATCTTTCCCATAAAAACAAAATAAGCAGAAAACGAGTTTGCAAGCCACCACAATACACATTCAATTTTACCATGACCTTCTCAGTGTCCAAAGCTCATTCGAAAGAGGCAATATCCAATCATTGTATGAGATCTGAGTTTTAACAGATAAGAAAAAAAATGGCAGAGCTAAATCAGATGTACAGAAAAGTATATGTGGAGGTGGGGGTGCAAAGAAGCTACAAGCACTGTTAATGGCCAAGTATAGGCACATGGTTTTAGAGAATATTTATATAACATTCACACACACACACACACACACACACACACACACACACACATTGTATATAAAAATAATATGTTGTATATATATATATACATACATACATACATACATACACACACAACATAATATTTTTTAGAACAATTTAGCATTAAATACTGAATAGTTAGCTATTTTCTAATAATTAATAAGAGACATCTCAGTGAGATAAGCATTTTTAGTTTTTTTTTCAGAAAAAGATTTAATATTAGGACACAAAGAAACCCATGTAAAAAAGTAATTGTCCCTAAACATAATAACTGGTTGCAGATGCTTCCCATAATTGGAGATTAGTCTTTCACATCACTGTGGCCCACTCTTTTTTTTTTCTTTTAACATAATTGCCTTAATTCATGGATGCTGGAGGGCTCTTAAGCATGCGCTGCCTTCTTAAGATCCTGCCACAGCATCTTTGTGGGGTTTAAATCAGGACTAGGCCACTCCAAAACCTCAATTTTGCTTCTTTAGTGCCATTCACATGTAACCGTACTTGTGATTTGTATTGTTATTAGATTATTGTTAGCTGTATAATGCAGTTGCGCTTGAGATTCTGATCTATTCTGACTAATTTGTGGTTTCTTAGCATCAGGATTTTTCTGGTGAAGAGCGGAATTCATGGTTCTGTCAATTACAGCAAGCTGAAGCAGCAAAGCATTCCCACACAATCACATTACCACCACGGTGTCTGACAGCTTATTTGAAGTTTTGGGGAATTTTGGAAGTTGGAGTGCAAGTTGTGAAATTGTGCTATGTTAGCTTTATGTCAGATGGGTGACTGATGTGCTTTGGGAGAAATTTTGGTAGTCTGGCCACTTCTGGATAGACTTATCACTGTTCTTAATTTTCTTTTTTTTGAAGAGGCTCCCACTATGGTTCACTGGAGTCCCAAAGCCTTTGAAATGGCTTTGAACTCTTATGAATTTCAATACATTTCAGAATATATTCAATAACAGAACCTTAGAAATGGCTCTGTATTTTAATATACTGTATATTTAAATATATATTTTTATAACTTTTATTCTGATCTCTTCCAGAGTTCCTTTTAGTTGCACCATAGTGTGTTGTTTGTTGAGCCCTTTATCTAACTTTACATTACTATAGTTAAATGATGGATAAATTTAGCAAAGGCACCTGGGGGAGTCTAACTGAATTAAACACAATTATCAATTAAATGATATAGGATTTCAATGGTTGATATCAAACTTTTCTGACAAAATGAAATTAGTGTCAGATGAATATACTATTGTTTCCAACTATTTACCAGTATTTACCATTATTTATTTATGTTCAAAGTATTTATTTGGAGAAAAATTTTGCCATTAATCCAAATACGTTTAAGCATGAGTGAGATTATTTTCGGCTAATATAAAATTTTGTTTAAATATCTGACACAATTAAACAAAAACTGAAACTGAAGAAATAAATCAAGGGAACAAGAATATCATAGTAGGCTTAGGTTCATGATTATTATCTGACAACAGTAAACCATGCTACACATTTTGTCACAACAAGAAAGATGTTTAAACACATGCACACCCTTCATAATGTTGTGGGATGTTGCTAGCAGATCCTGGTTTACACGAGTGCTTCTCCTGCAAAAATCCATGCCAGTGTGATGCCCTGCAGGCACCTAGGCAGCCACCAGGCGTGGTGAATGAATTTCGACAGCTGCATGGGTGCAGATAGTCACATTGTTCCATGACAGAAAAGAAGCCTCTCTAGCAGGTGATCCAAAAGAAGTAGGAAAAAAAGCGTGTAGTTTTTTTCCCGTCTCTCCTGCCTCCTGTCTCTGTCACTGACCCAAGACATGTCAGGGCCTTGTCAGTTTGCCACGCATCCATGTTAACAACATCTGCTAACGATCTGCCCACAATTAGTCATCTGCTCAGGATGCTTTAGTCAAGTAACACCTGTGCGTTTTGTTAACTCATAAGGCAGGATCTTGGCATCTGTTGCATGTATAAAGCATGCTTTTTTTTGACTACAATGTGGAGTAATATTGCACATTTTTGAATATTTTAGATTAATGTCAGACATAATATTAGTGATTTAGCAAAGATGTATTTTTTTATTATGCTGAAGCTTTTATGTGCTATGCTCCGTCTCCAGATTTTCTATTCTTTTGTTAGTCAGGCCTTTGAGTGCTTGTCTAATTCATATTTGAGCAATGAATAGGCATTATTTGACATCTAGAGGTCTGGGAAAACCCACTGGAAATGACAGCAGCTGAATTCTAAAAAAAAAAGCAAAAATTACAAATCAGGGTATGATTACAATGAGATGCTTTGAGAAAACATGCTTATTTTTCCACACAATTTGTAAAAAAAAAAAGGATATGGAAAGATAATAATACGATCTATAATAATAATAATAACAATAATAATAATAATTATTATTATTATTATTAATTTAGGCTACCAATCTTGCTGCTTGCTAAAATCATGTTGCGTATAGAGCCAGTTTAACAACATAGTGCATTTAATGCAGTCAGTCTGCCTTAACAAATTCTGCTTTTCTCATGATTTAATCGTTATTTTGGGGTCATTGAATGCTGCAGTAAACATACATAAGTCAAAACACCACCGTCAAAATGGAGTAGACGACTTAAAACTTTGTACAAAGTGTTTTAAATTAATAAAACACTAAAATAGATTTAATAGAAGCACTAAAATCGCTAAGGAATTAGAACTTGCCTGATTAATCAATGATTATAACCACAGTGGGCAAAGACTAGTCAAGGGTCAATGACAAAACCCATATTTAAATATGGTTTAAATATGACTTTAATGTGACTTTTACCTCTGGTGGATGATGCTGATAACCACACTGATTAATCAGTTGTAAATTGTGGATTTCTTATTGGTTTCCTTCCTTTGAAAAGACAAAACAGGTAGCGTTGAATAAAATTAGGTATAAGTTACATTATTCATAGCATGGCACAGAAATGGCAAAAAGTTCCAATGGTACAGTTTTTAATATGCTTTTATAGACTTTATCATCAGCAATGAAAATGTTCATGCTGTCAGAAATTCAAATGACAGAAAAAACGTCTTGGACTGTTATTTATGTGACTGATCCAGTCCAGGTTGTGGGGTTAATTGCAGTGGGTTTAGGCAAAAGAAGTAGTTTGGCTCATGTCTACATTGCAGACAGGGAGTCAAGAGCCTTGTGTACTACTTAACTTTGCAATTCAGTTTTAAAATCTCCTCAGAGACACAAGCTGTTCTGCATTTTAAGCGTCTCTAATTGACGCTAATTTATTTATTAATGTTCTGGGTTATTACTTTGCACTGAAATATGATTTGGATAAAATTACTTGCTAGGAAACTACTGACTAAAAGAGCAGTAAACGTGACGCCTTGGGTCTCATCTTAAATGCCTTGCATGTATAAATAGTAGCCTTTGTTCTTTCTTTGCTTACTAAACTTTCCTGATTGCCATTTCTGATGTTTTTCTGTTACAGAACAAAAGAACTTTATGATACACGTAGTATTTCTGTCTAGTGTTCCTATATTTATGTATCTGTTATCAGGGGCAGCACGGTGGCTTAGTGGTTAGCACTGTCGCCTTGCACCTCCAGGGTCCCGGTTCGATTATTTAATTAGTCACACACTACCTGCAGTTACTTTTATTAGATAAGTAGTTGATGCTACAAATAACAATTAATCATAACAGTTTTAAACTTTACTGAAAACCGATTACAGTTCCTTATAAATACGCTTATATAACAGTTAGTTTTGGCCATTTAATTGACAAGCGACATTCCACGAGTGATGATTTAATGTGTACCACGACTGGGACAACTATTTGTATCACTCTGCTTCACAGACGTTCTAGACAGATGTGTCAGGCTGATTAAAATTTAGAGGCGAGTGCCTCGTATCAATTTTTTCTTGAAGGTGAATTAATAAGCCATGCTACTAAAATTTTAAAGTCGGGTAAACACGTACCTCCCCCTCTCTTTTAGGGCATTTGCTTCATTCAAGCCAGAGTCCGCTGTGTCGTATCAGCTACAGTTGTAGACCACTTACTAGTGAGGCTGTAGGTATTATGAACTGATACACGACTGCAGTCACAGTGTAAGGTATAAATGACCACATGACAATAGTATGACTTTTATAAATGTGAAAATTGCTAATAGTATCAGAAGTGTTTTAACAAGAAGTATGTTAACCTTAGCTCGTTTTCCTTTGCTATTTTTATTTTATTTATAAAATTTGTCACAATTATAGATAACAATGCCCTGCAATTGTGCCACATCAAAAAACGTTGTGAAGCGTATCAGTATGGCTGTGATATCTTCAACACTCCCTCATGCCAACGATATTCAGTATCAATATCATACTCCATCTCATGTGATATTGCTTAATTATGAGAAATAACATGCAGTGGGTTGAACAATGATCCACACTGAGGTGGTGTGATAAATGCTTTGTTTACCCATAACAGCTTGGAGAGAAGTGTGTTATTCCTCTTCTGTCACTGCAATTTAACAAACATTAAACCTTTTTATGGTGTTATGGAATGTCTTTGAGACAGGTTAGTGCCTGTTATTACTTGCATTATAGTCTGTCCTCACCAGCTCCTATATTTTTTCTCTCTTAAAGTTAATAAGAAAATAAAGCTGGTTATGTTACTAAGGAATCCACAGCTGATCTCCAGGTTTTAAAATTAATGTAGACCTCCAATATAACTTTAACCTCACAGTGTCACATCAATGCCAGACACAGTGTTGCTTCCCCATTAGGTAACACAGAGTGGCCTACAAACATTACTGCCAAGGGCTAAAACACCCAGCATGAGCTCTCTCACGTTCACATTCCCGACAGCAGACTTGACTCTATTAAATGTTCAAAGCCGCTGTCTGTACTGTATGTACATTCATGCCATAAGCTCCCTGCAAATTATACACTCAGTGTAACATACCTGTCTATAACAAACCTTGTAATCATTTTCTATTGTGTTGTGAATTGTGTTTCTGAATATGGTTATGTTTCTGGGTCCTGTTTTATGTCTTTTAAGTTACTCTGTAATGTACTTCTATGAGTAGTTTTACTGCACCATACGTTTTACTTTTACTTGAGTAGACTTGTGAAGAAGAAACGCTACTCTTACTCCACTACATTCGGGTACACTCGACTGACTCGTTACTTTTCGAACCCTTTATTCTACACATTAGATATTCTTTGTTTTTGCCAGAGAAATGCAGCCGGTGGATCTAACATTGTGACGGCGTTTTACCAATCAGACGTAGCAACAATAATTACATGACTCCATTTCACCAATCAGCCACAATAACAATGACCACACAAAAACGCTGCATACTGTATAGCAGGGGGGAAAAAATCGAGGAAACATGTTGCAGTTAGTTTAGCTGTTTAATTTAACGTTGCAATGTTAAAATATATAGATATCAAATAAGCCAGAGGCTAAAAAATATATATATATTTTTACATTATTGTACATATGTTCTAATGTTATTTTCTATCTGCTGAGCCATTTGGGAGGCAACTGAATATACAGTATACCTTACACTAAAAATAGTTTGCACTGTTCAAACATACATATGTTACCTACAGTAGGGATTTATTTCAAAAGCTTTTTGTTGTGAAAAAAGTGAGATTAGCGAATTTGTGTTTCTTGTTCCTTAAATGATCTTTTTTTGTAAATATATTAATGTTGTTTATTTATTTTATTACGTTTATTTTATTTATTTTAATATTTGAAAATGTCAGAATTTGTACATTATTTAATCATTTTCTCTGGCAGCTTACATAATTTCCAAAAAAATAAAAAATAAATAAAAAATTTAATTGCCACCTGACAGACAATACATTTACTTTTACATTTATGACATTCAGGAGATCAACATGCAGAAGTGCTTTGAAGCCTCTATAAATGCATACATCCTGATAATGGTTCACTGGGCCACGGGCTAAGACTACCACGAGCCTAACTACTCCACCGGGGAGGTAATATAGTAAAGAAAAGCACATACAAATCTTTTTTTCTCTTTTTTTACACATGAAGGCAGCATGTATCCAAGACTGGCTTTAGGCTCTGGCGTCTCGTGTTTGAGCATCAGCTAAGACAGCTAACCAGCACACTGACACCCACGCAGACTACTATGGCAGCAACCTCTCAATCTGCCTTGTCGCTCATTGCACGCCCGAAAAAGTAATCAACTGACCCTGTAAAGGTTTTATACTTCATTGTTGCAAATGTGTAAAACTAAGCATAAACATTTTGTTGGTTTTCTAATTACTAACCTTTTCTGCTTTGATTCCATGACATATAGTAACAATAAAGTATATTATATTATGTTTATTGTTCTCTAGTCTAGTTGTTTCAATAGTTCCAGCACTTATTTTCCACTGCTGTCTTCTGTGTCAATTCACTCCCACACCAACTGTTTGCAATCCGCATTGTGATTAGGAAACCCACATAAAACGATCTAGTGTTAAAATTTATTTATTCATTCATTTAATTACGTAACCCATTTACCCTGAAAAGAGCTCAGGTGGATTTGGAGCCAATCCCGGTAACACTGGGTGCAGAGTGGGAGCATTTATGCCGGATTGTAAGCCAGTTCATTGCAGGACAGAAATAAAAATAATAAATACAATAAAATTCCTTTGCATCAACAAGGTAAGAATAATAAAATAGTTAAACATGCAACAGATTAAAACCTGCAGCTGCTGATGTTTTCCCCAATTTTTTTATTTTTCATTTTCATTATCTGCTGGTGAAAGTATAAATGCCACAAGGATTAGAGAAATTACATGTGCTCCCTCTTGCCTGCCCATGTCCTGTGCTTATCCCCCTTCTTCTACTCTTCTTACTTCACCCCTCTCTCCATCTCACTCCCATTTTCTCTTCCTCTCTTAACACCCTACTAGCATTCTTCTCACACTGTCTGGGTGAGACTAAAAAAGACAGCCCCTCTGCCCAAGCAGCAGCCAAGCCCCAGAGAGTCTGGAGTGCTCGGCGCAGTGTCTTAAGAATTTCTATAATCCCAGAGATCTATTACAGATAGTGGCAGTGACACAGGCGACAGAGATTAGGAACGGCAGATACTGACTGTATTGATTGGTCCTCTCATTCCCTCGGTCGGCTGCTGGGCTGCACAGCCATGTAATGGAACACAGTAATGAATTCCTGCAGCTGGGCACAGTTGCAGCAGTCCAAGTGAGACAGAAGTGAGCAGCAGAGTTGAGCATGAGTATAAAGACTTGAGGATGTCTTTAAAGCAGATTAACTGAACCAGTGGTAGAATCACCTGTTTTTCTGTATACAGTTTTGTCACAACACTTTTCCTACATTTGCATTAGTATAAACAACAAGAAGCTACAAAGCTTTCATTCAAGATGGTTTTAAACCACAATGTTTTATCAGTTTGGTAAGCTGTAATGATGCACATCTTATCTCTAAGACCTAAAAGGTTTTCAGTCTTCAGCATCTGATTTATGATGTAATGACAAAATTACTTACCATTGATGTGTCATTTGAAGAATTACTTTGCAGCATTAACTTATTTTCCCCCAAGAAGAAAGGACAACATTAGTGTGTTTCTGAGGCTTTGAACTAGCCAGGTTCTGCTTAATTGCACTATTACATAATTGAGGACATCAAAGATAATTTTCTTGCGAGCTGTCCTTTGCAAATCATGAGATGGCCAAACACTGGCTCACAAAGGCTGACAAAGAGACCATAGTCCAAGTTATCACCCCCCTATGAGAGTGTCCTGTGCTCTGCATTTTGCTCAGACAATCTCCCCAAAGGCTCCAATACTGATACGATAGTTTGCCAACAAGACAATACCTAAAGGTTTTTGCTAATCACAGTATTGATCCTGTAATGCACCCCATTTGGAACTATTTAGCTTGGTGGGCGGCTCTGAATGAATCAAGTTCAGCTCTACCGCAGTGGTGGGAGGTGCTGAGGAAAGCAACTGAGACCTGCCTACTGCCTAAAGGAGTGCTACTTCTTAGTATTCAGGCCCAGTACTGCACAGAGTCTCTAAAGCTAATGAACAAATAGTTTAACTAATTCATTACTTCTTATCTCAGTGAAGTAGTTGGATGCTCAAGTGCGCCTATGTATAGCGCAGAATAGATGTTGATATACTTTCCCCCTGATATTTATGGCTCTTCTATTCCAGAATGATTTTTTTTTCACTATAACACCTAGAATATAAGATTTAAGAAAACATTTTTTGTACTATAGGGATGCATCATTACCGCTATTGGTATTGGTTTGGTACTATATTAAATAATTTGTATAGGATTCTGTGTTTTTAACATACATTATCATGTAATACAATCTAATGTATGCCTAGTGTATGTTGCCATGCTACTTGGCAATGTAGATGATGTTAAAATGGCATGACAATGATTTGGATGTAAATTACAATTCTAAATGTAAGGAAAACAGACTGCAAATGGTGATCTGCAAAAATTAAAAGGAGCTACTCTGGCATATTGCTACAGTTCAAGGCACTTAAAGTTCTTACAAATTACACTTTTGCCCAAGGACTTAACTACTAGCAGTACACATGCAGCAACCACTCATCATCTATAATGCTTTATCCTGTATACAGGGTCGTGAGGGGGCCTGAAGCCTATCCCCGGAGACTTAGGTCATGAGCCAGGGTACAATCTGGATGCCAATCTATTGCAGGGCACATACTGTATACACACATGCTCATTCACACACTATGGGAAGGCCAATTAGCCTAATATGCTCGTCTTCGGAGTATGGGAGGAAACCAAAGTACTCAAAGGAAACACATCGAGTATGGAGAGAACATACAAACACCATTCACACAAGGTCACCCGAGGTGAGAAGAAGAGAACCTGAAATCTGGTGGTGCGAGGCGACAGTGCTAACCACTAAGCCACCGTGTTGCTTCAGCAGCAACCAGTGCTACAGCAAATGCTAACCTAACAGAAAATATGTCTTCAGACAACTATAGTCATGTCAGGAATATAATTCAGGAATATAATTAAAATTTAGCAATTGCACAGAAAGCTTATTCTCCACTGCAGCCCTACTCAACATAAGGTAACAAATCTAGCTTGCTAACATGCAACTGAAAATGCACTTTTCATGGCCACTGTGTAAACCAGGAAAGCATAAACATAGCTAAACAAGAATTTATTGTTATGTCTTGACTGATTAATAAGTATGTTGCTCAATTTGAAGTCAATATTTGTGCTTGTATCAGCAAGTAGGGAAAAAAACATTTATTCGTACAGTAAGTCTGAAAAAAAAAATACTGACATATCTGGTGGTGTGTTGGCCATCGGGCACACCTAGACAAATCCTTGTGGGCCGAAGCATAAGTGGGCCTGTGAGCCATCAAAAAGCAAAACAGAACAGAGCAAAAAATGTCTAAACTAATGAAGAATCGATAACATCTTTACTGGACCTATGTCTCAATACCAGCTAGTCTGTGCATAGCTGTCATTCGGGGTGTTTCAAGGCTGGGCTCACTGGCAAGCCCACAGTTTAATGCACTCTAGTTAGCGTGTGTTAACATTATGAAGTAATGAAGGCTAAATGTAGTGTGCTGCAAAAAGATGGTCAGTGGAAAAGGAAATGGAGAAGAAAACATCAAAAAGGTAAATGAGGGGCTGAAATGTCTGAGCAAAAAAGAAGCAGGCATTAGAGGCACAGGCTTCCAAATGTAAAAAGAAAATTGACCTGTTGTTTCACCATCAATGTCCTGAAGTAGCCAGCAGTGTTTTCGAAGAGAACACCTAAGTGGTAAGGTGAATGTTCAATTATAGACTAGGCCACATATTCAGTTGCAATTTGTTTGTGCTTACAAAACAACCCCGCTAATAGACAATGTGTTAATATTTAAGATAGAATATGTGATAAACAAAATCCCACTGTATCACACACACACACGTAACAAACATAATTGACCCCATATTGGGTCAGGTCGGTGCTTAAGTCCAGGGCTTTAGTTCACCCCTGATGCATCCCTACTTCAGACCACTTTCATATGAGAACATAGAGTGTGATAGAGTTTCGTTTTTAAACAGAATAAGTGGGCACTAATGCAGCGGGATTCTTTACAGGCTAAAAGACAAAGGCAGTTTTTAATCTGCTATTTGCTCCAGCAAGAATAGTGTTAAACAGTTGAAGACCTAAATATCTGCTCAGTAGCTGGAAAAAGTCCACATATCTCTGTAGAACTAATACTTGCCAGAGTTACTGACAAATCATTTCTTCATTTTTCATCGTTCCAGCTTATCTCAATTTCTCTCTTCTTGCCATATAGCGCAGGTTAACTTTTCGAATCAGACTTTCTTGGTGTCTGTCCATTCCCACGCAATAACATTTCATAGCCAAGAAAGGAACACTTAAAAAACAGGCATTAAATGTATGCCATTTAAGCTATGCTATCTCCCAGCAACAAGAACAGATGGTACCAGACTGCTAATGGTGATCTGGTTTATACTTGGCACTGTGCGTCTTGTAATTGACCCTTTTAGAACTGCAGAGAAGGAATTCCAAAACACCACATGTGCACCTCCTTAATGGATTTTTTTCTCCATTTAGTATGAAGATGCTGGGATGAATGGTACAGGTGCTGAATTGGGATAGGAGGGCACAGTTGGAGAGATTTATTGATGGCGATGCCCTTGAATGTTAACAGGAGTAAGAAAGTGATGGTTAGCAGTTTGTATGCTAATAATGCTGGAGTATGATGCCAGGCTAAAGAGAACATTCTGCTAAAACAAAGGCATCTGTAGTATGATTTTAATATATAACTGACTTATTATTATTTATTTATATATTGCAAACATATATGTTGGTTTTCACAATAGAATAAAATAAAACCTTAATATACTAGAAATCACAAAACCAATTTAGCTATAAATCACACGTATATGCTATAGGTAAATTATACATAGTATTGTGATACTATTACAATTACTAAATTAATAATTGTAAATGAGTATTTTCCAATTACATCTTGCCCTAATCATTGTTTTATTCCACATATATCTTAATAAAATGCAAATAATGATTGATACACCACTATATTGCCAAACGTATTCGCTCGTCTATCTTCAAATGTATATGAATTTGAGTAACATCCAGTTCTTGATTAATAACGTTTAACCATTTGCAGCTATAACAGCTTTAACTCTTCTGGGAAGGCTTTCCACAAGGTTTAGAAGTGTTTTATTGGAATGTTTGACCATTCTTTCAGAAGTGCATTTGTGAGGTCAGATACTGATGTTGGACGAGAAGGCCTACTGTAGCTCGCAAACTCCATCTAATTCATCCCAAACATGTTCTATCGGGTTGAGTTCTTAATGATTTGTCCCCCCAGAGAACACGTCTACACTGCTCTAGAGTGGCTGTGTGCTTTAATGCTTTGCATTGCACTTGTATCCAGCTGCTCGGCCATGGAAACACATTCCATGATTTTTTTTACCCACTGTTCTTAAGCTAATCTAAAGGCCACATGAAGTTTGGAGGTCTGTAGCATTTGAACTCTCCAAAAAGTTGGCCTACCACTTTATGTTTTATGTTGCTGTTGTTCCCAATCATTTCCACTTTGTTCTAATACCACTAACAGTTGATTGTGGAATATTTAATAGCAAGGGAATTTTACAACTGGACTTGCACAGGTGGCCTCCCATCATGGTACCATGCTAGAATATACTGAGCTCCTAAGATTGACACATTCTTTCACAATTTTTAACAGAAGCGATCTGCATGCCTACAATAGGTGCTTGTTTTTAGACACCTGTAACCATGGAAGGAATTGGAAAACCTTAATTCAATGATTTAAATGGGTGAGTGAATACTTTTGGCAATGTATGTTTAATAATGTCCAACATTCATAAAACAAGTTATTTCTTGTTTTTTTTTTTTACTTTTTTTGGAATTAGTAATAATGTTAAATGAGAAATAACTGATCTCTCATTTCTAAAAATTTTACCTTGTCAGAAAACGTACATGAGTTGTTTCTAAATGTTTTGAAGTGCGGACACAAAAAAATCCTTTTAAACAGGCATTTTTAGACATGTATCTCCTCTTCATGTCAGTATTTACACACATTTTAAGTTGGTGCAAGTTGTTCCTACAGAAACAGTAATACATTAGAAATAAGATTATTAATATTAATATTCATATTTATTTATATAAATCTGTGATTTGTTTTGGAGACTGAAATTCTGTCAGGACCATGATCAACATGCATGATATATAAATAAAATAGAAATAAAAGCACCAAGGGTAGCGACCTAGAAAAACATTATTATTTATATAAATCTGTGATTTGTCTTGGAGACTCAAATTCTGTCAGAACCATAATCAACATGCATGAAATATAAATAAAATAGTAATGAAAGAATCAGGGGCAGCGACCTAGAAAAACATTACTATCAACAATGTAGGAAATATCTTAATTTGAACAATCACATAAAAAAATGGGTTCAGTGATTCTACACAAGCCTAGCTTCATGGAATTTAAACTGTGCAAAGCACTTACAGTGTTTACAGTATTAAAAAAATAGCTGTCAATTTTATTGCATCTCAGATTCCCATGCTTCAAAGCAACTTATCTTCCCTTGCCTATTGCTGTAGGGGTTTTGAAGCATGTAGATAAGGCATTTTGAGCCAGAAAAAGCTGGCTGCAAGAGCTAACCTACAGTGCCATTAATCGCATTAGCTAGGCTCTGTCTCTCCATGGACTGGAATCATGGCCCAGGATTAATTGGCCTCTACTATGAAAAGTAGGCACATTGGAACAGGAAAATCAATATTGAAACGTGTAATGCGTGATTAAGGAAAGATTTTTCTGTTGCTCAAAGTTTAAAATGGCAAATAACAGAAATATGTTTAAATTTTGTTCTTCAGCATTTTTTCCTGAGCTTTTTTTTTTTTTTTGTTATTACCGCATCTATATTTCTGTGCTTGCCTTATAATTATGTAGTCATCCCTGGGCTACTTTTTTCACCCTTCTATCCATTCCTTTGTGTGAGCAAGGCAGACAGCACTGCATGTCCCTACAGAGGGACCATACTTTACCACTTATAGTACTTATCCCTGTGGGAAAAGGTCAAGACAGACTCCTCATTTATTTGTTAAATGGGTGCAATTTTTGCAGGCATATCTTTCCACCGCATAGTAAATTTGAGCTTTGACACCGAGCTTAATACTCCTTGGCAAGCTTAATATACAATGAGAAATTAGTGTGCTCACAGTCCCAATAGACTCTCCCATTTACAGATTCTTAAGATTCTCTAAATTCTTGGCAATTTTCAACCCAGAGGAATTTAATAGTTCACTACTCAATGACTCAGCCAAAGTTGCCAAAAGTCTTAATCATCTTTATCACCTATTATTTTTTATATGACTATCAAAAAAAAAATCTACACTGATATTGCTACAAAATAATTTAATGCTTTAAAGCACTTTCAGAGTGAGAAAAGTCTTGAGACTTTCCTCTTCCACTGTCAAACTGCTTTGATTATAAATGTTATAAATGTATACTTTGTGGTTGAAATTTAAGATCTCTAAATTTAACACTGATCTGGTGCATCTATGGAACATTTTTTAACAAATGAACATTTTTAATTTCTTATAATTTTCAATTGCATGAAAAAAATCCTTTCTTGAATAGAATCTTTAAATTTCCTCCAACTCATGTTCTGGACACTGCACTGTGGCTTCCTTTGTAAAAGCAAAGAGAATTATGCATGTGTAAGACTGTTTCTGATTTCCCAAAAGTTATAGATAATGCCATTGATTCCGTTGACCCTGTTGAAATAAAGTCTACTCTACTCCTTAATAATTCAACTTTAAGAGAAAATAAAAGTGGTAGGAGTTCTACAGTCAAAAATATACTTCTAAGTGAAGTTACAGTCTATTGCAAAAGGCATCTTTATAAACACAGTCAATAGATGTAAGGGCTCTAAATCATTGTTATCAACCAATCCTCCACATGCCTTACTCAAGAATGTCTGTATCTTCTGTAAGAAACACAACCAACTATAAACAAAAGCAGATTTGCTGCTTATTTTTTGTGTAATATATAACCCTATGGTGCAATACATATATAACCCTATAAGTCGAATGTACAATGTGCGCAATACAGTTTCTGAAAATGTGCAATACACTATGTAGGCTATAGTTTATTTCTAAATTCCTGCATAATATATCTCTGACTGCTCTTATTTATATTCATGTATATACATTTATAGAGTACATCCTCATATTTATATTACTCTGCTATGTGGCTTAAACTGGACCTGGGTCCTATTTTCGTACCGGAACATGGAAGTGTGCGGGTATGACAATAAAGAATCCTTGAATCCTTGTATTTTATAAAAGGCATTCAGAATGAAAAATTCATAAACAACTTCTAGTAAAAATTATGGAATCACTACACTTGGAGGACATTCACTGAACTTTATAGCAAATACATAAATTGCAGATATGACATAACAAACAACTAAAAATAACTGATGTTCTGTTAAGTGGAGCCCATGGCATGCATTATGAATTTTTTTCAGCTGAATGAGCTCTAAACATGTACCATGTTTTGCATGCATATGTGCAAATGTGTATGTGCTACAGTATGCAGCAAAATCTCATGTGAGGGCCCTGTGCAGGTATCCTAATGGCAGCAGATTCCAATCTGTCTGCAAATTTCCATGAGTGACTGCCCCCCAAAAGCCCTGAATGGTGAAAAATAAAAATCCTTAGAAAAAACAAAAGAGCCCTTCACCTACAATGACATTGACGTTTTCTTAAATCTGAACCATATGACATCAGCACTATCATAGGAATGATACAATGACGTCATTATTCTGATGTCATAGTGCTTGGACCCTAATTAGATGTTTGCCTAAATTCTTTAGAGCATGGACTTCACTAATTAAACATAATATTCTTTATTATGCTCTTTCGTAGTATAAACCAATTTCTTAATTTTCACCATAAACTTTTAGCTGAAATGCTGCCTCTTAACATAAATGAAGGGAAAAGCGATTGTGTTCTTCATGCAGTCAATTTTTACATGTTTCATAAAGAAACGCATCAGAAAACCGTTCCATCATCATCTTTCTGACCAGTGCAGATTCATAAAAACAGAACCTCAGTTTTTTTTGGCAGATAACAGCAACGGATTTGACATAACAAATACAGCAGTGAAAGAAATTTTCAAGGGAATGAATTTATTAAGTGGTACAGTAGGTTCAAAAGCCCTCAAACTTATTGTTATGCTAAAAATAACTAAGATTTTGAACAATAGTTTGTTTCACCTCCCACACTGAAAAAAGGAACTTGGCTACCTGTTACATGTACTAAAATGTAATATGTGTTTTGTACATAATAATTTCATGTTTCCAAAATGCTCATGAATAAATTATGTTGTATTTGCATAAAATTTATCAACTCATTATGTATTAGATTCAATCATGTTGAGATAAACCAAAGAGCTCTCATCACTATAAAAACCGGAAATATCAAAGCAAACATTGCGAGAAGATATTGCGAGAAGAGAACAGTTTGTTGAGAAGACAAACGTTTGGCGGGCGTGTGAAAGTAAGCAGGAATTAATTCCCATCTTTCTGAATAGAAATGAAATACTGAACATAAATGTCACCTGCTGTTTAGCGATGTTTAGTCACATTATTTTGGTTTAAGCTATTTCTTGTATTTTAAATCACACCTAAAATACCGACGGTTATATGCGCGTACTTAATCTGCTGTTCGGTTCTGGTTTCGGTCTGTTCTCATGAGTTGTAAAGCATCTTTTTAAATTGAGACCTCACTTGTAAGTTGCTGCTGATGTAAAACAGGGTTTTTATCAAATATAAAATAAAAATCTCAGTTTTATCTCGTTTGTCTTATGCTTTCTTCCTTCACAGAATTCTGTTGACCAGGGCTTAAAAGTTAAATGTACTTGTGTTGTACTAACCCTATTCATTTATGTCAACAGTATTAAATTAAGATGGATGTAGCTGTAGTAAATAAGTGAAATGAACCTAATAAAATTAATTTAACTGATTATTTTTTAAATAAAAATTACATTAAACATTTTAATAATGTAAGCACTACTGATAATGGAGTATCATAGACATAATTCAGTTACATTTCAATTGCACAATCAATTGCTATTACAGTAAGATTATGTTAGGTCAACATGATTCTTTCACACATTTTGATGATGTGGGACCGATGTACACATTAAAATCAAGTAAATTCAAAGGATTATTTTTTTCAGTGCACAGTTTCAAAAGCACTTTTCTTATATATTATACTGTATGCAACACATTTAAAATACATATATTTTCAGAAGGGACTCATCTTAATGAACATAACTTATTGGCTCACACTTGCTTGTCAAAATGTGTTTGATATGTTACGAAACAGGCAGCATTTTATAGTAAGCACATAGCAATAAACTTTAATTAATATATTATAAAGCATTACTAACAAAAAGCAGTACTATACTAATAATTACCTAATAAAGTGTTGTTTAAAAACTGTTTTTGTACACCAATAAAGAAAAAAAAACAAAACAATAATTAAGAGTGTTTTTCATATTTATTATGCAATTAAGTGCTATTTAACATGATTTAAACATGTAATAAAAACTAAGTATATATACTTTACAAAATACTGTACCAATGTCTATAAATGTTAATTAAAAATTGTATTCATGTGACACATTTATGTATTTATGTCCTAATAGTTTAGGTAGTTTAGTAAAGTATACACACACACACACACATACATACTGTATATATATATATACTGTATAATATTAACTTACTATGCATTTTGATTGAAATTCATAATCCATGCCCTATTTATTGGTATATTAACTCCCACATTACCTTCCTCATAAAACAAAAACACATACATTTTGTTCAAGCTTCTTCTATTTAAAGTAAATCCTTGTTTTCTTGCTTTGAAGTGTAAGTTATTCTTTCATCCAAATCAGCATGGGTGCTTGAAATTCGATTTAACTTAATGTAAGAGCTAGATATACATAGCTGCAATGCAAGAAAAGAAATCTCCATCAGAATCCCATTATTTTGTTTCTGTAGGTGGGAATAGAATCTGCCAAGCTTTCAGCACTCGGCATGTCTATATCAGTTATACCTGTTTGCAGACAGTGATGAATATAATGAACATTTTAGACACACACATATATCAAAAACATAGTTACACATTTGTCTTAAGTTATTAGCTACAGTAGCAATGTATTTTGCTGTTTATATGCGCAATGTCCTGGCTGTACCACACACTCATTGACAGTGTTAGGGGACGTTACTTTTTAAAGTAACTAATTACATTACAAAATTACTGTCTTTAAAAAGTTATCAGTTACTCCTTTGTGATTCCTCATGCATGTTGTATTAGTCAAGACCTTTATAATTATTCTACCAAGTAGTTACTAATCTGTTAACTAGTAATACCCCTATCTCACCTGCGTGGTTTCGTGTGGTGGCTGTAAGTATGGTTCATCATTAGTCACCGAGTTTTGGTGCTGTGATTAGGTTTCTATAGTTTCATGCATCGGTCCTCGCATGGTCAAACCGCATAGGTGAGATAGAGGTATAACAACAGGAATAACAGAAGCGGTGGGTTATCGGGGGTGGGGCTTGTAGGACAACTTTCACACACACACACACTAACGGATTGGGAATGACTACTGTCTGGTTTACGGATTATATAAACTGTCTACATTTGTCAATGGATTACATTTTTGAAAAAGTAACTAAATAACTGAGTACTTAAATGGCAGACCTAACGCGTTAGATTACTCGTTACATCAAAGAAGTTATCTAAGTAACCCCTAACGCGTTACTTTGTAACATGTTACACCCAACACTGACCATTGATTGTTCAGTCCATACCTGAGGCTCAAGGGGTCTGAGGCCTTTGTAAAACCCTGTAGTGATTCAGTGCTCTTTAAATTTTAAATATTTACTAATATAGTAGCTAATGCATTTCCCTTATTATGAACAGGCTACTAGGTAATGGTTCACATTAATGGCACTATATCCTTGTTAGATTTAATTATTGTACATGTCATACAGTCAACACAATATAACATAGAACATTCTCCAAAAAGTTGACAAACAGACAACACAAATAGAAAAACTGTCAGGGACTGCCCCTACAGGGCACTGTGGCCATGTTTGTAGTCTTGTTAGAAGACCCAGTTTCCCAGAAGGCACCTCGGTCAGGTGATGACGAAGCTTCACCTGAGCTGAGGTGGCTCATTAGAGACGTTATAAAAAGTTGTTAGTTCTGGGAAACTGGGTCGAGCATTAAGACTGTCTAGTGGGCATTTGTTTTGTGTGTTGTTTATTAGGAATTTATGTTTAAACTGGCTCTGAAGGCTTGGGCTCTGTTGTATGTAGATATGTGTATTTACTTTAATTTGTGTTTGATGTGAGTACTGTTTGTGTCTTCTGTCCTTTTGTTTTTAGGTTTTAAGTTATGTTTTGTTCTAAGCCTGGGTGTGTGTGTGTCGCTCGAAAGAGCGTGAATGTATGGTACGTCGCTCTTAGGAGCATAGGTGTGCGTGTCTCGCTCGTAAGAGTGTGAATGGGTGGTACACCGCTCGTACAAGCACAGGTGTGCGTGTGTCGCTCGTAGGAGCGCAGGTATGCGTGTGTCGCTCGTAAAGGCGTGAAGGTGTAGTACGCCGCTCTTAGGAGCATAAGTGTGCGTGTGTCGCTCGTAAGAGCTTGAATGTGTGGTACACCGCTCGTAGAAGCGCAGGTGTGCGTGTGTCGCTCGTAGGAGCAGAAGTGCGTGGGATGTCGCTCATAGGAGCGCAAGAGTGTGTACCAGGCTTGGAAGTTTCTAGGTATGTTTAGTCAGAAGTCTTTATGTATGTTTAGTCAGGAAGTCTCTGTGCACTGTGTGTTTAGTCAGGCAGTCTCTGTGTAGTGTGTGTTTAGTCAGGCAGTCTCTGTGTAGTGTGTGTTTAGTCAGGCAGTCTCTGTGTACTGCGTGTTTAGTCAGGCAGTCTCTGTGTACTGCGTGTTTAGTCAGGCAGTCTCTGTGTACTGCGTGTTTAGTCAGGCAGTCTCTGTGTACTGTGTGTTTAGTCAGGCAGTCTCTGTGTACTGTGTGTTTAGTCAGGCAGTCTCTGTGTGTGAGAGCCTATGTGTTTGTTAAGCCTCCGTAGCCGGTATTTTGTTTATCTAGTTTTGGGGAAATTTTGTTTGTTTAGTTGTCAATAAAAGACTTTGGTTATCTGACAAGAACCCTCTGCGTTTATGCCTGCCCTTTATCCGCCCACGGCGATGTAACATCAGCCTTCACACCCGAAACATGACAAAAACAAACAAAACCAAAACACAACAGCAACAAAAAACCTCAGAACAAAAAATATTTTTGTTATGGTTTAAATATAATTTCATATAAATTAAAATCTTTATAGCACTATGGTTTTAATTCACATTAAAACCATAATTTCCCAGAGCACAACCATTATAAACCTGGAAGCTTTTAAACAATTAAACACACTATTAGAATTAAAGTGGTGTTAGCGTCATTTACCAATATATGACACTAAAATTTAAATTATACTGCATCTATTAAATCTAACTGATTATCCTCTAATTGTTTTAATTGTGTTCTCCGCAGTGGGGACAGTTATAATTCAGATAAACAGCTTATTTAAATAAGTAATTTTGCCAAGTAGGCCTTATTGAACCAATAATTAAAATCACTCATAATTAATGATAAACAATCTTTCTCCCTAGATTAGGGCCGAATACATATGATCAATTTCCCAGCGTAAGCTTTGTGAATATCTGCAACATGTTGAAATGGGTCAGAGATGAAGTGTTTTACACACATTAGGCTAATTATGCTTATAAATTTAAATATTATTCCATTTAAGTGAGGTAAGCTATTATCTCACAAATAGTATTCCTCTAAGTTCTATGGTAGAATCAGTCTTTTAAAATAATTTAGAATGTTTTATTTTATTTACATTTTTAAATTGAGGACTTTTACATTTTCTATTTCATTAAATGTAATGTCTATTAGCCAATGGACAACGCACAAAGATTATAGTAATGAGACACTATTACACTGTACTTTAACAAAAAGGGTATAAAATGCAATAAGGCTAAATGTTTGTGAACATTTCATGAACCACACTCATATGTTTTTTATAAACATCAGTGATTCACTGTAAAACCTGTCAGGTAACCTTTTGGCCTGGGTAAAAAAAAAATCTGTATTTGCCTTTCATTATACTGTGGGACTTATACAGAACAAAAGTAAGCAATGAACTATTCAAATATAAACGGCATATTAATTGTCCCAAGGTTAATAGCGGTAAATTATTGCTACACAGTTCTTAAAGAGGCATATCAGACTTTCCCCGTCGAAGCTTTGAGGGTCTCTTATCACTGTTTGGTTCCTCTTATTTCAACCTAAAGGCAAAAACTTAAATTTGTGGTGAAAAACAATGTACAAATAGACCACTAAGGCAAAGCAGACAACTGCCCCATCAAATCCCATAGATCCAATTCAATACTCAAGCTGCACAGGATATGTGAAGAAGATGTGAGACAGCTTTTTCAGAGACAGAATACCAGGAAAGCATCTGGTCCAGTATCTCCCCTCCAATGTCCTGACCAACTGGCTCAAGTCTTTACCCAGATCTTAACAGATCCCTGAAGCTGTGGGAAGTTCCCTCTTGCATTGAACCCTCCCCATCATCCTGGTCCCCAAGAAATCCTTCATCACAGGATCGTAGCTCTTACATTTGTGTTCATGATTGACTGGTATTGGCCCACCTGTAAAGAAGCAAAAAGGGTAGTGGATGACAAAGTCAACATACTGTAGGTGTACTCTACATCCTGCAACAGGCTAAGGCTAGCCCACTGAAGCACACCTCTTCTGCGCTCCACGTGTCCAACAGGTTTGCTCTCCTTAGTGATGCACCAGCTGAGAAACCTGAAAGAGCTCTGGTTATAGAAGACTTTATACTGAGACATGTGACCAGGCCTTTTGGGGCGCCAGCGGCAGTGGTTAGGTGTATCCCATGAAACAGAGCACCGGACATAGCAGGTAATCTTAGGGCTCTAGGACAGCATAGGTTCTCTAAGATAGTGGTACATGCTGGAGCTAATGATATACGCCTTCGTCAGTCAGAGGTTAGCAAGAATAACTTTTCATAGGTGTTTAAATGAACGAAGGCGATGTCCGATGATGTAATATGCTCTCGTCTCATCCCAATGAGACGTGGCAACATAGATTACAGCAGGTTATGGTCACTAAACCGCTGCCTGTCCAGGTGGTGCTCAGAAAATAATGTGGGCTTCATAGACAATTGAAAGACCTTTGAAGGCAAAGCTGGCCTGTTAGGGCGGGACGGTGTCCATCCCACTCGGGAAGGTGCTGTTCTCATTTCCTGTAGTATAGCTTATAGTCTCAGAAGAGGCCTAGTTAATTGGTGACAATCCAGAGCCCAGGCCAGGGAGCAGACAGACAGGCTAAACCAACCGTCTGCTAGCTACATAGAGTTGTCACTCAGGGTTCATCATATTGACACTGTGTCTGTTCCCAGAGTTAAGCAAAAATGTAGAAAGACCCAGAAAGTCTGTTTTAGTCATTTAATTAACATAGATATCACAAACTCGGATCACACTGAATGTGCAGCCGGCACCGCTGATCTGAAGCTAGGACTGTTAAATATTAGATCTCTCGCATCTAAAGCAGTTATTGTTAATGAAATTATCACGGATCAGGAATTTGATATACTCTGTTTAACAGAAACCTGGATTAAACAGAAGGAGTATTTAGCTCTAAATGAAGATAGTCCTCTTGAATACAGCTACATACACCAGCCTTGGTTAACTGGTAAAGGAGAATGCGTCGCAGTTATTCACAATAATAATTTGACTATTATACAAAAACACGGACACAAATTTAATTCATTTGAAGTTCTCTATAGTAACATAACAAGTGTAGCTACAAATATTAACTCAGTTCAGTCGATTCCACTAATCGTCATTTACAGACCTCCAGGGCCGTACTCTGTATTTCTTAGTGAATTTGCAGATTTCCTCTCAAACCTAGTCGTTTCTGTAGACAAGGCGTTAATTGCTGGAGATTTTAATATCCATTTTGAAAATCCAGAAGACCCTGTGCGTAAAGCATTTATGTCCATACTTGACTCAGTAGGAGTAAATCAGTGTGTAGTAGGACCCACTCATAAAGCAGGTCACACCTTAGATTTAATAATATTCCTCGGATTAAGTATAAGAACTTTATTTACAAGTCCATTGTCTGAAGTTATATCAGATGTCAGTGTGTCATGGTAATAACGTACACACAGCCCCCCGCTACCGTACTAAACGTACATTCACATCAACTACCACACAGAGTTTTATCAGTAATCTCCCAGAGTTACCAACTTTGATTAGATCATGTCTGACCCCACAGAACTGGATCAGGCAAGTCAACCTGTATATTAGATCCTGTACCAACACATTTTCTTAAACAGATAGTACCAGCAATAACAGAACCCCTGTTAAGAATAATTAATTCCTCACTCAGCATTCGGTATGTTCCAAAATCTTTTAAATTAGCAGTTATTAAACCGATTATTAAGAAACCTGACCTCGACCCCTGTCAGCTGTCCAATTACAGGCCAATATCAAACCTCCCCTTTATTTCTAAGATTCTGGAAAAGATAGTAGCGGAGCAGCTATGCTCATATCTACATAGAAATGGCATACATGAACTGTATCAGTCAGGATTTAGGCCTCTTTACAGCACAGAGACAGCACTTGTTAAAGTAGTAAATGACCTCCTATTGGCCTCTGATCAAGGTTGTGTAACCATGCTTGTATTACTCAACCTCAGTGCTGCTTTTGACACTACTGATCATAGTATTTTTCTTCACAGATTAGAAAATGTAATAGGAATTAAGGGTACAGCCCTCTCCTGGCTCAGATCCTATTTGACAGTTCGGTATCAGTATGTAGACTTAAATGGTGATTATTCTGCATGTTCTCTAGTGGAGTTTGGTGTTCCACAGGGTTCAGTTTTAGGCCCACTGCTGTTTTCCCTTTACATGCTTCCTCTGGGCAACATAATCCGTAAGCATGGTATTAGTTTTTACTGTTATGCTGACGACACACAGTTATATGTCTTAGCAAAACCTGATGAGATAAACCAACGATGCAAAAAAAATAGTTCATGCATTTATCACCTTTAAGTTGGACTATTGTAATGCCCTACTGTCTGGTTGTTTTTAACTGGGTGCATAAATAAGCTTCAGCTAGTCCAGAAAGCAGCAGCGAGAGTCCTCACTAGAACCAGAAGATACATCACATCACACCTATCTTACCTTCACTTCATTGACTCCCTATGAAATTTCGCATTGATTTTAACATACTACTTTTGACATATAAAGCATTAAATGTTCTCGCACCGCAGTATCTGAGTGACCTGCTAGTGTCTTACGAAGGATGCAGGCTGCTTATCAGTACCGCATATTATGAAAACTACAGCTGGGGACAGAGCTTTTTTCTACAAAGAGCCAAAATTATGGAATAGTCTTTCAAATAGTGTTCGGGACTCAGACACAGTCTCAGTGTTTAAGTCCAGCCTAAAACCCTATTTATTTAATCAAGCATTTTTATAAATAGATTTGCCTTAGGTAAAGGAGCAGATCTGGGGGACTCATGGTCGTAGAGTATTATGGTGAACTGGTATGTTTAGATGCTGTCCTCCCCACTCTCATTGATTACTCAGGTTTGTTGACAGTGAAGTGATTGGTTGCTTTACATCTCAGCCCTCATGTCTGTGTTTCCTTCTGGCTCTCCCTTTTAGTTATGCTGTCATAGTTAGTCCTGCCAGTGAGTCTCTGCTTGCACTCTACAGTAAATGTACATTTACATTATATGACTGTGACCAGACCTAACTGTTATCTCTTCTATTTTGCTTTCTCTCCTGCTCTTTCTCTTCCCTCTCCCCCCCTCTCTCTCCTTCCCTTCCTCTGTCGAGCTACACGTCGTTCCTGAGCTGCCAGTGATTCAGACTCCCTCTGCCCTCCGGACCTGTCTGACCCATCCTGGTGCCCTGCTTCTGGTTGAAAATCTCGTCACATGGATGCCCCGTGTGTCTCTTTGGGATGCATCTCGCGTCTGGGGATGGTTCTCTCTACCTAGAAGACGGTTCTGGCCTCGACTGGTGTTGGCAGCTGTTACTTTAAGGACTTGCCACTGGGGGCGTTCGCAATGGACCTAAGATGTCTCACACACCGGGGCTACCCGGAATTCGAGCACGACAAGCAGAAAGAGCTAGCTCGTCGTCACGGGCCGGGGACAGGGCTACCTGTTGGGGCTAGGCCTCGAACCAGCCTCCGAGATTTCGCGACGAGGCCGAGGCCAGGGACCGCCGGACTACCGCTGCAACGTTCTCAGGCCTGAGGCCAGCATACCCCAGCAGCCGTTAAACTAGCTCCGGGGGACGCCGAGGGGAAGCTGCCTCCCACAGCCGTCTTTGTTTCCCCAACTGCTGAATTCACCTTCCAGTAGGGACGTGTAGGAAATAACAAATAGTGTTGACTACCGGCGGTTAAATGAGGTGACGCGCAAAGATTCTTATCCGTTACCGCGGATAGATGATGCGCTGGAACACATTGTGGGCTCGGCATGGTTTAGCTCGTTGGATCTGCGTAGCGGGTACTGGCAAGTAGAGCTCGCCCCGGAAGCACGACCTAAAACCGCGTTTTCGATCGGGCAAGGGCTATGACAATTCCGGATGCCATTCGACCTATGTAACGCTCCAGCAACGTTTGAACGGTTGATGGAGAAAGTGTTGGCAGATATTCCTCGCAACCGTTGTGTCGTCTACCTGGACTATTTACTGGTGCACGGCAAGAAGTTTGAGGTCACGATAAATGTGTCGCAGCTACGCACCTTCCTCGGGTTAGCCTCTTACTATCGCCGGTTTGTGAAGGATTTGACTCAGAGCATTCTCCCTGCGCAGTCCTCTGAAGCCCCCGTTGGTAATTAGCCGGCATGCAGCTGAGTTACTGCGTCGTCTAAGCAACTGCCTGTAGTTGTTTTGCCTGTGCCACAGCTGGACTGTGATCAGTTGCCGAGCAGGAGAAAGATCCGTACTAGGTTGGGTTACCGCAAGCTGGAGACCCGATTATTCCACGGTTGCTTACCTGGAACTAGAGGAAAAAGCTCTCCACTAGCAGTTTAACCGACTAGCGTTGCGGGAGGGTTTACTCTACCGCCATTGGGAACGGCCGTGCGGCGCTGGCGAATATTTTCAGCTGCTGGTGCCGCAGACTCTGCGGGCACATGTGTTAGGGATGGTTCATGGGCATGCGGGTGCGGGACACTTTGGAGTAACAAAAACTCTGCGGCGGTTGCGCGCTCGCTTCTACTGGCCGGGCTGTCATAATAATAGAGAACTCTCTGTTTACAGATGCGACGTCTGCACGGCAAAGAAGGGCCCTACCCAGCGCTCGCGAGCACCCTTGCAAGACTTTCGGGTGGGGGCACCTATGGAGCGTATGGGCATGGACATTCTCGGGCCGTTTTCCATTTCCTATCGCGGGAACCGGTATGTGCTGGTGGCCATGGACTATTTCACCAAGTGGCCGAAGGCTTTTGCTGTGCCTGACCAGAGCGCTTCCACCACGGCTCATTTCAATCGGACGCTCACCACCCACCTTACCGTGCTTACCAGCGACCAGCAGAAGGATTGGGACGAACATTTGCCTCTCGTGCTTTGGGCATATCGCACAGCAGTGCAGGAGACATCACAGCTGACGCCAGCTGCGTTAATGTTCGGCCGCGAGTTGCGCATGCCTGTGGACCTCGGGCCACCTCCACAATCGGATTTACCCACGAGGCCTGGGTTAGATTATTTTTGTTCCCTAAAAGACAAACTGTTCCGTGTCCACGAGTTGGCGTGTAGACACTTGGCGGACGCCGGTGTTAAGCAGCGCCGCGTGTATGATACTCACAGCCGGGGGCGAGACTTTGCTACTGGGGAGCAGGTTTGGCTGTTTCCCCAGAAGGAAAAGGGGGCTCTCGCCTAAGCTTATGTCTTACTGGGTGGGCCCCTGCATGGTAATTACCCAGCTCTCCAATGTAGTCTACCGGGTGCGGTTGACAGGGTGGTCGCAAGTGGTCGTGCTCCACTAGGACCGTCTCGCGCCCTACCAGCCCAACGCCAGCGAAACCTCGAACTCTGTGTAGGCCGGTCTGCCTCAGGGAGAGGGTTGCGGCCCTCCTTCCCCCGCAAAAAGACTCCGGCGTTCACAACACCAGCGCCGACCACCGTCACGCCTCCAGGACTGAGTTTGCCATCGTGACCGGGGATGGTCACAGCTCGGGTAGGGGGAGTGTGGCGTGGGCAGGGTTCAGACTAGCAACCATCATGCTTTGCAGGAGGGGTTGTTATGTGTTCACCCTGTTGGGGAAAGGTGCTTGGGTTAGTGGCTTCGGCCAGGTTGTGTGTGTGGGTTAGATGTGTGTTCTATTTAGTATGGATTTGTGTGTGAGTGTTGAATGTGCTGTTCATGCTATTTCGTGCCGGTGATGAGTAAATTACTCCCAGCCATTTGCATTGAGCAGCAAGGAAGCTCACTCGTCCCTCCAGGTCCCTTCTTAGCGGTGAAAAACGCTAAAATATGCATGCCTCCTGTTTTTGGAGTTCAGTACAGAATTTAACATAATAATCACAGAAATACTTTCCTTTAAAATTTATCCTTTACTGTACCCCCTGCCCTCTGTCAGTGGATCACCAGCTTCCTGACAGGCAGGAAACATCAGGTTAGGCAGGGGAGAGTCAATTCATGTATGTAGTAATTCAGCACTGATGCTCCACAGGGATGTGTTCTCTCCATACGGTTCTTCTCTCTCGATACCAATAGCTCCTTTCCCACAAATATCATACCATAATGGTGATAATAAGACCCCCTTAATCATGTGTCTTTTCTCGCAATTTTGTAGTTCACACAGAACCTATGAATTCAATGATTTAGCTTTTAGCAAATGATTAGCAAATCCAGGTGATTGGAACAAAATACTGGGGAGGACTTTTAGGCACCTGGATTTGACACCTCTGCCAAATAGCTCCTACTTCAGAGCTCTTGTCAGAGCTCTTCCCATGCTAAATTAGTTGTGTAAATGGGGCTAACGACTGCCTCTTTAAGGATCCAGCTGTTACTCCTGACGTTTACAGACCAACATGTTGGTTGGACTCATTCAAGTGAGTTGATGATTTGGTATATCAACAGGAGGTAGAGTGGGTTGGCTTTGGTGCACTTAAAACAACCTACAGCCAAACACACTCAACTAGAGATGACAGTGGACTTTACCATTCAGAACTGCTTTCACTCACAACATACCAAAGTTTTGTGTCATCCATGAATGCAACCACGGGGGGGGGCGCAATCCAGTGTCTTCTTGTGCCAGTCCCAAGTCTGGATAAATGCAGAGGGTTGTGTCAGGAAGGGCATCCGACGTAAAACATTTGCCAAATCAATGATGCGGATCAAGAATATAATTCCCATACCGGATCGGTCGGGGCCCGGGTTAACAACAACCGCCACTGATGCTGTTGACCTACAGGGTGCTGGTGGAAATTGGGCTACTGTTGGTCGAAGAAGAAGAGGAGGAAGGCGTGTTCGTAAGCAGAGAGAGAAGAGGAAAGGCAAGAGTTTAGGAGTGATAGTGGGGACTTTGAATGTTGGTACCATGACAGGGAAGGGAAGAGAGTTAGTTGATATGATGCAGAGAAGAAAGGTGGATATACTGTGTGTACAGGAGACCAGGTGGAAAGGTAGCAAGGCTAGAAGCTTAGGATCAGGGTTCAAATTGTTTTACCATGGTGTGGATAGGAAAAGAAATGGAGTAGGAGTTATACTAAAAGAGGAGTTTGTAAGGAATGTTCTAGAGGTGAAGAGAGTATCAGATAGGGTGATGAGTCTGAAGCTGGAAATTGAAGGGATAATGTTTAATGTTGTTAGTGGTTATGCCCCACAGGTAGGATGTGAGTTAAAAGAGAAGGAGAAATTCTGGAGTGAGTTAGATGAAGTGATGCAGAGCATCCCCAGAGGGGAGAGAGTGGTGATTGGTGCAGACTTCAATGGACATGTTGGGGAAGGGAACAGAGGTGATGAAAATGTGATGGGCAGGTTTGGTTTTCAGGACAGGAATGTAGAAGGACAGATGGTGGTGGACTTTGCAAAGAGGATGGAAATGGCAGTGGTAAATACTTTCTTCCAGAAGAGGCAGGAACATAGGGTGACATATAAGAGTGGAGGCAGAAGCACTCAGGTCGACTACATCTTGTGTCGACGTTGTAACCTGAAAGAGATCAGTGACTGCAAAGTGTTGGTAGGGGAGAGTGTAGCCAGGCAACACAGAATGGTGGTGTGCAAAATAACCCTGGTGGTAAGGAAGGCGAAGAGGACAAAGGCAGAGCAGAGGACAAAGTGGTGGAAGCTGAGAAAGGAAGAATGTTGTGAAGTCTTTAGGGAGGAGTTGAGACAGGCTATGGGTGGTCAGGAGGTGCTTTCAGTTGACTGGACAACTACAGCCAATGTGATCAGGGAGACAGGTAGGAGGGTACTTGGTGTATCATCAGGTAAGGGGAAAGTGGACAAGGAGACTTGGTGGTGGAATGAGGAAGTCCAGGAGTGTATACAGGGAAAGAGGCTAGCTAAGAAGAAGTGGGACACTGAGAGGACTGAAGAGAGTAGACAGGAGTACAGGGAGATGCAGAGTAAGGTGAAGGTAGAGGTGGCAAAGGCCAAACAAAGAGCATATGAGGACTTGTATGCTAGGCTAGACAGTAAGGAGGGAGAGGGGGATCTGTACAGGTTGGCAAGGCAAAGAGATAGAGATGGGAAGGATGTGCAGCAGGTTAGAGTGATTAAAGATAGAGATGGAAATGTACTGACAGATGCCAGGAGGGTGATGGGAAGATGGAAGGAGTACTTTAAGGAGTTGATGAATGAGGAAAATGAAAGAGAACAAAGAGTAGAAGAGGTGACTGTTGTGGAACAGGAAGTAGCAAATATTGGTAGAAGTGAGGTGAGAAGGGCGTTGAAGAGGATGAAGAGTGGAAAGGCTGTTGGTCCTGATGACATACCTGTGGAGGTATGGAAGTGCTTAGGAGAGGTGGCAGTAGAGTTTTTGACAAGTTTGTTTAACAAGATCTTGGAGAGTGAGAGAATTCCAGAGGAATGGAGGAGAAGTGTATTGGTGCCAATTTTTAAGAACAAGGGAGATGTGCAAAGCTGTGGCAATTATAGAGGTATAAAGCTAATGAGCCAGACAATGAAGCTGTGGGAAAGAGTAGTGGAAGCTAGGTTAAGGGCAGAGGTAAGCATTTGTGAGCAGCAATATGGTTTTATGCCTAGAAAGAGTACATCAGATGCAGTTTTTGCTTTGAGGATGCTGGCGGAGAAGTACAGAGAAGGTAACAGGGAGTTGCATTGTGTCTTTTTAGATTTAGAGAAAGCGTATGACAGGGTGCCAAGAGAGGAGCTGTGGTATTGTATGAGGAAGTCTGGAGTGGCAGAGAAGTATGTTAGAGTGGTGCAGGACATGTATGAGAGCTGTAAGACAGTGGTAAGATGTGCTGTAGGTGTGACAGAAGAGTTTAAGGTGGAGGTGGGTCTGCATCAAGGATCAGCTCTAAGCCCCCTTTTGTTTGCTCTGGTGATGGACAGGATGACAGATGAGGTAAGACAGGAGTCCCCATGGACTATGATGTTTGCAGATGACATTGTGCTCTGTAGCGAGAGCAGGGAACAGGTGGAGGAAAATTTGGAGAGGTGGAGGTATGCTCTGGAAAGCAGAGGAATGAAGGTTAGCCGAAGCAAGACGGAATACATGTGTGTAAATGAGTGTGACCCAGGAGGATCGGTGAGGCTACAGGGAGCAGAGGTAAAGAAGGTGCAGGATTTTAAGTACTTGGGGTCAACGGTCCAGAGCAACGGGGAGTGTGGAAAGGAGGTGAAGAGGCGGGTACAGGCAGGTTGGAATGGGTGGAGAAAAGTGTCAGGTGTGTTGTGCGATAAAAGAGTATCAGCGAGAATGAAAGGAAAGGTGTACAGGACAGTGGTGAGACCAGCGATGCTATACGGCTTAGAGACAGTGGCGCTGAAGAAAAGACAGGAGGCAGAGTTGGAGGTAGCAGAGCTAAAGATGTTGAGGTTCTCTTTGGGAGTGACAAGGATGGATAGGATTAAGAATGAGTTTATCAGAGGGACAGCCCACGTTAGATGTTTTGGAGATAAAGTCAGAGAGGCCAAATTGAGGTGGTTTGGGCATGTTCAGAGGAGAGATTGTGAATATATCGGTAGAAGGATGCTGAGGTTGGAACTGCCAGGCAGGAGGTCTAGAGGAAGACCAAAGAGGAGATTTATGGATGCAGTGAGAGAGGACATGAAGTTAGTTGGTGTGAGAGAAGAGGATGCAGAGGATAGGGTTAGATGGAGGCAGATGATTCGCTGTGGCGACCCCTGAAAGGGAACAGCCGAAAGACAAAGAAGAAGAAGGAGTGTGTCATCCATGCATCCATTTGGATAACCGAAGAAGTATGATCTATGACAGGAGCTGTTCCTTAATCAGTAGTCAACCAGAATCCGCTGTAGAAATATGTATATGCCCTGTAAAATCTGCTTACACCCTACTCACATCTACAAACCCTGTAGTGTACGAACATACATTACTTACTGTATCTTTTAATAGAAATGTTAGCTAGCTACATGCCATAGTGAAATGGATCCATGGCTAATGATTTCACAATTAATTTAAAATAAACACATTTTACAATATTTAAATTACCCAATTAAAAGACAAGAAATTAAGCGAACAGAACTGAAATACCTAAATTAATCTGTGCTTATTTCTGCACGAATGTTAAAGGCAGTCAGTAAAAATGAGATAATAAGGCTTGTGTTTAAATGCTGTGAGTCACATTTATCTCAGACTTTACCTTTTTTAAATATAAAATAAGGTTTATTAATTTTATTCTTCAAATAATGAAAGCAGGAGGGACATATATAAAATATAAAATTTACTTATGTTAGTTAACTCAACAAACATGTTATACTAATAAATAATATGTTACATCTTAACATGTTAATATGTACATTAACTAATATGCTAGCAAACCAGTAACTAACATTACTGACAATTAGTGTGCTGGTGTCTTTCTTTGGAGTCTAAACAAAACCTTTTTTTTCTGCCTTTTTCACTTGAAGATGAAAGACTTTAAAATGCTATTACTTTATCCAAATAAAATATATGCAAAATGTGACATATGTCAGTTGGGAAAATGTCTATAAATAGTAGAAAATGTCAAAATGTCACCAGATTGCCACATATAAATTTACTTTTGGAAAAAGACAACTGTGATATGTCTGGAGTCTACATTTTATATTTGCTCGTTTCCTGTTTATCTCCAAATCACCTGACACTGTGCTATTTGGTAACAAAAAAAAAATCGGCCTAGGTACTTGCTGTGTCATATCAGTTTGCAAATGATATATTCAAGAACATTGCAGGTACTGTAAACAATTCTGAAACTTGAATAGAGCACAATTACATTTCATACTTATACTATACATACAGTACAGTGGGGCAAAAAGTATTTAGTCAGCCACCAATTGTGCAGGATATTCCAATTAAAAACATAAAAGAGGCCTGTAATTTTCATCATAGGTATACCATCAATTAAGAGAGACAAAATAGGAAAAAAAAAATCGGAAAATCACATTGTAGGATTTTTATTGAATTAATTTGGTCACCTACAAACAAGCAAGATTTCTGGCCTCCACAGACCTGTAACTTCTTTTTTAAGAGGCTCCACTGTCCTCCACTTGTTACCTGTATTAATGACATCTGTTATCAGTATAAAAGACACCTGTCCACAACCTCAAACACTCCAAACTCCACTATGGCCAAGACCAAAGAGCTGTCAAAGGACACCAGAAACAAAATTGTAGACCTGCACCAGGCTTGGAAGACTGAATCTGCAATAGGTAAACAGCTTGGTGTGAAGAAATCAACTGTTGGAGCATTATTAGAAAATGGAAGACATACAAGACCACAATCCTACAATGTGATTTTCTGATTTTTTTTCTCATTTAGTCTCTCATAGTTAAGGTATACCTATAATAAAAGTTACAGGCCTCTCTCATCTTTTTAAGTTGCCCCACTGTGAATATATATATATATATTATCACCACATGACATTTTTTAATTGCTCCAAAGTGCAGCATAAAGCAAATTTAACATAAATGTTTAGCCCTAAGAACATGTGGTTTTCTTATTGCCACATAGCTGTTCTTACTTTACAGAGTTTTTTTTTTTTTCAGTTGTTTTCTTTGTTGATAAAGGCCAATAATTTGACCTTTTTGAAATGGAAGTTTTTCTGAACATGCATTGTACTGTATATATGCAGAGCAGATGTCCAGTGCCTTTTATTCTGCCCTTATTAACTTTTCTTTTTTAACAGTGCTTACTAACATGTCTTCTTAACAACGGTGCCTAATTGGTGCACAGAAAATATGTGTATAAAAAGTTGAGAAAAGTCTCTAACTAGAAAGAGAGAGAGAGAGAGAGAGAGAGAGCGCGCGCGAGAGAGAAGTCTTTCAGCTCATTCTGCAGCAACCACTGGCTTACTACCATTCACTGGTATTAATGTTGCTGTACATTTGGTTTATATGTGAAAAGTTAGATATTAAGGTTTAAGGATTTGAGGGTTCGATTCCTGGCTCTATATTGGCTGTAGTGTATTTGCTTGCGTGCCCTGCGATAGATTTGCTCCCTGTTCTATACCCTTCCTTGTGCCCTGTGTCCCCTGGGATAGGCTCCACACCCCTATCCCTATAAGCGTTTTTTTTTATTATTAATTAATTAAATAATTATTTTTTATGACAATGAGTAAGTACTCTGAAATGTTTACTTTTTTTTAAATAAACGTAGTGACTTCTAATTGAAACTCATTTTGCAGTTCACTCTTTGTTTTATTGACCTTCAATTAAAACAAAAAGAGTCAAATTTTTCTTCTAAACAATGTACTACCACCTATCATACCAATTATGTTCTCTTCTTTTGTTGATACAAGCTTATTAGTTTTAACAGGTGCTGTTGTGTGGAAAGCTAACAATAACCCCTTGACACCGTAAATCTCATTTTGTATTAGAGATTTCTGGTTATGTTCAAGAAACGAATTCATAATAAAGCTCTTTAAAAACATTTTAACAGATGCCATGAGGTAAGCAACAAGTGTTGAAAGGCTAATAAAAGGTAATGAAGAAAAAAGTACACATACAATAAAAATAGCTTTAGGAATGGTATCATTGTCAAAACCCCATCACATGAAAAGCTTTGTTTTCCTTTTCACAAATTATATCACTTGCAAATACTTTATGTACTTGAAGATCAGCAGAGTTTGGAGAAGGAACAGCATATTTAAGCCTCAAGTTTTTTTTTTTTAGCGAATCGTAATCATGAGTAGGCGGCAGGGTGGCTTAGTGGTTAACATTGTTGCCCTGCAGCTCCGGGATCCAGTTGGATTCCCACTTTGTGGCCTATATTCATGGAGTTTGCATGTTTTTTCTGTGCTTGGTAGGTTTCCTCTAGGTACTCTGGTTTCCTCACACAGTCTAAAGGCATGCAGATTAGGTTACTTGGAGTTTCCAAATTGCCTGCAGTGGGTAAATTAACATGTAAGAATGTGTATGTGTGTGCTTTGCGATGGATTGGCACTCCATCCAGGGTGTATCCTATAGCAGGGGTCTTCAAATAAAAATTGCTTGAGGTCCGGTAAATAAACACTCCTCACCAGCTAAGGTCCGGACAACCCAAAACAGACACTGATGCCTTAGGTGTATCCAATATATGTTTTCATATGGATAAACATGTCTTTTCGTATATATGAACAGACCAATTTACATCCTTCACAAATTGGATCTAATTTTTATGCTGTTCTGTTCAGTCCTTTATGTTGCTTTGGTACAAAATAATTTAATTAAATCAGTAAAAATGTTTGACAAAAATATGATGAAGGAAACCATGCCTTCATCTCTAAATCTGAACAGAACATAAATTATTTTAAACATTAACAACTTAAAAGTTGCCAACAACTTAAAAATAAACAACTCCTTTACTATTTCCCCATGTGTAAAGGGCTTGTTATGTTTTCCTAAAATCCCCTGTATTCTCAGTGAACATTCATAAGCTTATTGCTGGGCGGTGAGTGAGTGAGAGAGGACCTGTGTAGATCGCTTAAACTGCACTTTAAAGGGGTCATACAGGCCTACATGCACTTTTTTAAGCTGTTTGGACTGAACTGTGTGTTAGGAGAGTGCGTACACAAACACATTACGATGATAAAGAGCCGCCCAGTGGTTTTCTTTTCATTTTATACAATAACATCCCCCTTCTGAAATCAGGCCAATCACAAATGCCTTGCCGTGTGACGCCACACCACAAGAGGCCGCTCCTACACTAGTTGATTGACACTGGTGTTTTAGCAAAAACCCGCCCCGAGTGAGAAGAAGCTGTCGGCCATTGTTTTTCGCCGCTGGAGAAAAATGGCGCCTAAGCGAGTGTGGTGTACAGTTGTTGGGTGTAATAGCGAACACAGCAGTCGTCATTCACTACCTAGGGTTAGTGACCTAGGGTACCTACCTAGGGTTAGGTATCTGAGCCACTGAGGACGCAGTGGCTGAATTTTGTTTTTGAAGCGTCCCCGCCGATTTACCTAAATGCGTTCATGTTTGTGATAATCATTTTTCACCAGACTGCTTTATAAACGCGGGTCAATATAAAGCAGGTTTTGCTAGGAAGCTGCTCCTGAAAAATGGATCTGTACGAACGCTTCGTGTTCCTGCTTCATCTTCACCAGGCTCAGTGAGTTTTCTATGACTTTTTGCAGATCGCCTTTTCTAATAATCACGATGAATGCGGAGTGTAAGTTAACTTATAATCTTATAGAACATGGTTATAGCTTCTTCTCTATGTACATCCGTCTCTATATAATCCCTAATCGCCCGTTTATAATAAACAATGGATTAAGGTGATTGTCTAGTTGCAAACTGTGTACGTAGTCGGAAAACTATATTATGCTTACCTTTGTTACGTTAGATGGTTTATAACGATGTCTGTCGAAGATTAAGAAGTCATGTAAACACATCAGTAAACACATCGCGTCCGTTTCTCCGTTTTATGTTGTTGTTGCTCGCGGCAGCGTAACAGCCCGTTAATTCATGCCCATGCAGTGATGAGAAAGACAAGTCGAGTCGATGCATGTCCATTCTTTTGCGCGTTGTCAGGCGATATTACAAACTTCCACGTAGGTTCCGTACTTAAATCAAACCAAAAACGACTGAAGAAAACAGGCTCGGGCTCTATATTCCAGCGTTTTCCAGTTTGGACTGCATTACCCACAAAGCACTGCGTTGTGGGCAATGCTTTGTGGGTAATGCAGTCCAAAGCATTGCCCGCACTGGACTACATTTCCGTGGCTATACCCCACGTGTGTTGTAAAGACACGCCCCACAGAACTGGGGGGCGGGCTCAGCAGAGGTCATGAGCATTTAAATTAGCATGTACTGAAACAGGTTGCTGAGAACAGAGCTAGTTTTTACCAGGTAAAAGTAGTGTTTTTTTTACACAATCCTTTTGAATTTTTAATTAACGTATAATACAAACTTTTCATTAGGACCCTAAAGATCATATTAACATTTAATGAAAAATGGGATGTGTGGGACCTTTAAGCTCATTTATTTTCCTTGCCCTTACTTCAGACTGCTGGGGGTAAGTTTCTTCAAAGTGTCAATGTTTAGCTTCGTAATGGCGTTTAATGTTTCCACTTTTGACAACCGCAACAGAGTCCGAGCAAATAAGACACACAGGCCTCGTAGAGTTTGATGCAGGAAGAATGAATGCATATTTTCCCACCCATTTATCATGGAAAACTCTCCAAATCAACTTTTCACATTTTTTAACGTGACTTTTTTTTTTTTTTGCCAATCTGTCTTGCGCTGCTCTCGCTTTCTGCTCTCTTCAATGCACGCATGACTGCACATCTGAGCGTATCGGTTGGCGTAGCAACCCGTGGCGCCGTAGGACCCAAATGGCTCTACTAAGCTGACCTTCACGTGCCCGATATACATTTTCTTTCATTAGAAAATAGCGTTTGCTATATATATTTTTTATATATACTAAGTCAAAAGGCTTCGTGGTCCGGATGGACGCATCTCGCGGTCTGGATTCGGACCGGGTCCGCCAGTTGGTGACCCCTGTCCTATAGCTTTGTGCCCTAAGTCTCCTGGGATAGGCTCCATGGCTTCCATGGCTTCCCTATTTATAAGATAAAGCGGTATAGGTGATGAGTGGAAATGAGTGAGTGAGGAATAGCGAGGTAAATTTATTTTATTAAATTTTTTATTTATTTTTAAGATGTCATGTGAAAAGTTTGTCAAGATCATCTGTCCTTTAAACAAAACTAAATAAAAAACTTCCCTGCCATTTTTAGGTCAAATAATCCATCTGCTTACAGTACATGAGCTGCCTACTCCACTTTACCAGAAGCTAAAGTGACTTCCATACTCAGCCCCTTTGGTGTCTACACTATGTGTGAGCAAAACTGCATCTGCTGCAACCTCGAACACATTTATATACATTAATTTAGTGCAATAGTATTTATGTACAATTTGGTAATGGGTCTAAATGGGTCACTACCCTGTTGATCAGTGTAGCTTTTACACATGGCAAAATTGAAAAGTAGCAGCAGAGTGGAGACAAGCCACAACATTACCATAAATGTTGCCTGGAAGTACGCAATGTGACATGATCACACAGCTTTGAGAAAGAAAATAGGATATTTTTTAGCTCACTCACTCATTATATTTCCTTTTAGATACTGAACGGTTTATAGTTATTACTGAATAAAAGGCATTGGATTTTAAGACATTAAAATGCTGACATAAAAAAACAACAAATTTAAATTCATATTATCCTTCAAAAAATACATACACACTTTATATTTAACATTGTCTTTTTGTATTTGTAGCTGGTGTTAAAATGTGTAACCAACCAATCACTGTTTTTCTTAGCGTTCAACCATTGTTTTTCCAATATTATCAATTTCCAACCACTGATCCTTAGTGGCTAACCAATTTATCATCAACATTAATGGCATAGACCAACCATGCTTCACCTTAATTCCCAAAGGCTAAGCAACACTTATCAGCATCATTTGCAATGATTAACAATTCTTCAAGAGCACCAATTGATTACCAAAAACAACCAATGATCACCATTATTCTAGTGACTGGTGAATATTCAACTGATGACCATTTATCCCAATGCCCAAGCACGTATCACTATCACTCTCAGTGATCAACTACTGATCACTATTATTCTAGGGACCAACCACAGATTCCATCTGCAGCAGTTGTCCCAACAATAATCCACTGAATGTTATTATTCCCAATAACAAACCACTGGTTATGACAACCACTGAACACCATCATTCCCAGTGAACAACCACTAATGACCATTATTTACAATGATCAATTACTGATCACTATTGTTTGCCTCATGCAGAAGCATTGTTCTTTAAATTAAAATCTATTGTGGTAATATTTAGAACAATTAAAAAAATATTTATGTAATAGGTTCTGATGTACAAATTAATTTGAAGATATACTGTAGTGCACACTAATCTGTTACCTCATCTGGAAGTTCATGACAGTTTGAGCATGTGTTACAGTAGCTACCTTCTTCTGAAGAGATCTGGCAACACTGCATTGACCTATTTTATATAAAATCAGGCTGTTTAATCAGGAAGCTTTAAGGTTCAGTGTCCCCTAACATTGATCAGTTTATGTGGCTAGCATGGTAACCTAAGCTTAACTTCCTTGTCAAACATCAGTGAAATGTAGCTGATTGCTAATACTCTGGGTCCCCGCCCGGTTCACACCTGGTTAACTTTGTTTAAATAAGATCAATAACAAGTTGTGCTGGACAGATAGGGGAATCGACAAGCGATATAACAGAAGAGGAATCTCTTTCCACATCACCATTTAACTGCTTTGACTCAGCTCGGATTTTCTTTCAAATTATGTATATCAGCTCTAGGTCTAGACATAAAAGTGTGTGTTTCTGTTCTTGTTTTAAAACTTCTCTTTATTTATTTATTGTAATTACAGCTCTTTCACACTTTAATTCACATACCACATACTGGCGGTGATATCAGAGGTGAGGGAAAAATTGTAACGGCCATCAATTGCTTATCAGTGAAACTTTGAGAAGTATTCAGGTCAAACTAGGACTTTTAGTGTCCAGAATAAAAACAACAAGATAGTAATATTTTATTAACTATTAATAGTTATATTAATGACGGCACGGTGGTGTAGTGGTTAGCACCCGGTTTGATTCCTGTCTCTGTGTGCATGGAGTTTGCATGTTCTTCCTGTGCTTGGTCTGTTTCATCTGGGTATTTCGGTTTCCTCAAACAGTCCAAAGACCTGCAGATTAGACTAGTTAGTGTTCCCAAATTACCATCACGGGAGAAAGTTTTCCCAGTACCCTGGATGTCATTGTGATTGATAAAACGGTGGCCTCCTATAAACTTCTTAAATGGCCCACACATTTGGAAATCCCCTGGATTGAGGTTAGGACTGTACAGGGGATGTGGCAATAATTCAGTAATGCACAAAAAGTGCAGTGAGCAGTATGAGGATGTGGATTGTCTTGGAAAAAAAAAAAAAAACACAGCACATCTTTGGTGATCATACAAGGCTGTTTGTTCCTGAAAGTGTTACCCTTACTGAATGTTCACACAAATGACTGCAGTGGGCTTTGTGCCCTCTTGGCATTGTCGTCATTAAATTTTTTAGAATATTTGCACCATTGCAATAGTTTACTCTGGCTAAGAATCTCACCCTTGTACTATGCTTAAAGTATTGGAATGAGGAATGAGAAATCATTTTTTACACATGAATTGACTACACACTGTGCAGCAAAACTAAAACTAAATGTGTTGACCAAAAGAATGTGTGACTTTTTTGTCCAGGCAGAGTATTTCACATAAACATGGGCAATGTCAGGGAGGGGCTAAAAACATTAAGCTAACACAGATGATCTGATTGAGCCAATAATTGTAGCACATGTAGAACTTTTGATCTCAGTTTCATGTCCTGTTATTCAGAGCGCTTTATTTTGTTTTTTTTTCCAGTACAATCATAATAAATCAAAATTTTCTTCCTATATTCAGATTTTTTTTTTTTTTGTGAAGATGTCTAAAAGTAAGTGCATGACTTGTCTCCTTCTGGTGTCTGTTATCAATGTAACACATTTGAGACACAAAATCTCCTTATAGTTATCTCTGTGCAGTGCTTTTTCCTATAATATTAGGGTTAATTGAACAGAATATTGTTGGTAACTGGCATAAGGATCCAAGATAGTGGCGTGGCAGTAGCACGCAATGGCCGCTCCCGACCTAAAATGGTGCTACTTTGTTTACTTCTTGTTTTAGCAGATTTATTTTTCTCGGTATATGGACACCGGTGCAAACGGTGTTCGTATTTACCACCGCCATAGACTTTTACAACTCAATAACTTGGTAAAATTCATTTAAGATGAGCTGCGTGAGAAGCTACGCCACCTCCATCATCTCATCAAACGTCTGCTCCCTGGACAATAAACTGGACTACATCCGACTCCAACAGACTACACAGCGTGAGTTTAGGGACTGCTGCGTCTTTGTTTTAACGGAGACATGGCTCAGCAACAGAGTTCCAGACATCGCTATTTAACTAGATGGGCTACCCTCGTTTCGCGCCGATAGAAACGCAGCTCTGTGCGGTAAGGCTCGCGGCAGTGACTTGTGTGTTTACATTACCACGGAATGGTGTAAGAACTCTGTGCTAGTTTCTAGCTTTTGCTCACCGTTGCTGGAGATTGTGACTGTTGGATATAGGCCTTTTTATTTACCTCGAGAATTCACCACTATTTTTATTATTGGAGTGTACATTCCAACTAGCGCTAATGCTAAGGAGGCGCTCTGTAAACTGTATGCTTGGATCAGTAATCTGCAGAACACATCCCGATACACTGTTTATTTTGCAACCATGCAAATCTCAAGTCAGTGCTTCCTAAATTCCATCAGTATGTGGAACGAGAGGGAAAAACACGCTGGATCTTGTTTACACAAACATCTCCGGCGCATATCGGGCAGAGGAAGGCACAGCTTCCATCACTAATCCTCACCACTTTCTATAGAGAAATTATCGAGAGCATCCTGAGGAGCTGCATCACTGTCTGGTTTGGGAATTGTGCCATATCAGACCGCAAGACCCTACAGCGAATATTGGGGACAGCTGAGAAGATCATCTGGGTCTCTCTCCCGGATGTCTCTCTATCAAAGACATTTACACCACACGTTGCATCCGCAAAGCCACCCATATTGTGGCTGACCAGACACACCCCTCACACTCACTCCTCACACATATTCACAATCACTCTGATCTACAACCATCTCACAATTGTTCATACCTACCTACCTAAACTGCTTTTTGCAATATTTGCACAGTATGTTTATTTTTACTTGCTACTTGCTCACAATATTTTTTTTAAATCATTGCTGCTACTCAGAAGTGTCAAATGTTTACTGTTTCTCTTCCCACTACCTCAATCATACCTCATCACAAAAAAAAGTACTGTAACGTGTTCTGTTGTTCTGTAACTCTTTGTTTGCACATTTGCACATGCATTTTGTTGTCTGTTGACAATAAAAGCGTACTTGACTTGACTTAACTTGAGTTTGTGGTCTCTGATTTCAAGGATGAAATGAATACAAACCTGTGGGCATCATTGTATGAAATTTTATATTCAGAGGTATGTTTTTTAGTTTTGTAAACTTTGCATCTATATTATACTGTTTGTGTTGAATATCCTTCCTTTTACTTTTACTAGCCCAGGGACTGGGCAAACCGGCTAGGCTGCTCTCTTCTGCTATACCGTCAGACCTCACTCTAAGCGAATCTCGTTTCTGGTGACCCAGAACAGAGAGTAGTGCTGGGGTTTCCCTGGCTGCAATGTCACAACTTCTGTATCGACTGGCCAATCTGATCTGTCTTGATTTGTTTTCTAGTCCTAGCGCACACACACTTACCTAAAGGATTATTTGAAACACCTGTTCAATTTCTCAATAATGCAACTATCTAATTAACCAATCACATGGCAGTTGCTTCAATGCATTTAAGGGTGTGGTCCTGGTCAAGACAATCTCCTGAACTCCAAACTGAATGTCAAAATGGAAAAGAAAGGTGATTTAAGCAATTGAGTCTCGATTTCTGTTGAGACATTCAAATGGTAGAGTCAGAATTTGGCATAAACAGAATGAGAACATGGATCCCTCATGCCTTGTTACCACTGTGCAGGCTGGTGGTGGTGGTATAATGGTGTGGGGGATGTTTTCTTGGCACACTTTAGGCCCCTTAGTGCCAATTGGGCATTGTTTAAATGCCATGGGCTACCTGAGCATTGTTTCTGACCATGTCCATCCCTTTATGACCACCATGTACCCATCCTCTGATGGCTACTAACAGCAGGATAATGCACCATGTCACAAAGCTCGAATCAAATTGGTTTCTTGAACATGACAATGAGTTCAATGTACTAAAATGTCCCCCACAGTCACCAGATCTCAACCCAATAGAGCATCTTTGGGATGTGGTGGAACGGAAGCTTCGTGCCTTGGATGTGCATCCCACAAATCTCCATCAAATGCAAGATGCTTTCCTATCAATATGGGCCAACAGTTCTAAAAAATGCTTGAGATGGTAAGGAAGTGTTTTCCAAGGTGCCCCTCCCCCTCGAAGATCTTCCAGCTCTCTTTACAAGGCCCAGTAAAAACCAGACTACACCTGGTATACACTGTATATCTTTATGATTGTTGCTGATGTTTTTGCCTTGTGATGAAAGGCCAGAATAAGAAGCCTGTAACATTTGATAGCAAATAATCTGATGTGCACATCAATGCACAATCTTTAAAATTGTGCTCTAATTATCCAGAAATGATCCAGGATAAGCTGTCTAAAAAATGTATGTATGTATGCTTGGCCATCAGAGTAATCATTTGTTTATTAACTGTTAATGTGCGGATATATCGATTGATTGAATAGGAAATATGAGTTTAGGCATGCTCACCTTTTTTTATGCAACTGTTAAGTATGCAGTGTGTGTATTGTTAAGCCAGCACAGTTGAACCTGGTAATTTATTTCCATAATTGGAGCTGTGCAGCCATACTTGAGTAGTCAGCAAGAAGGATATATTTATTTGTTTTTTTTGTTGCTTTTTTTGAAACGTGAAACAGCATTATTAGGAATTACAGAAACAATCTTCTACCAGATAGTATCTTGTACATTTGTTATAAACTGCTGCATTCCCTTACATGCTGCTACTTATGATGGTTTACAGCATATGCAATTTGCACAGTCAAACACTTAATTATGCTGTCTAGTTTATCCTGATCCTGTTATTATGTGCACTGTTTACTTTGCTGTGTGTTTCATAAGTCTGGTGCTCTTTTTGGTGTCATATAATGGTCAAACTAAGTGTACTGTAACCGTATATTCATTGGCCCACTTACAAAGCTTCTTACTAGCCCCATGAACCAGGCTTGGCTGCCTGGCCAATATTACCAAATTGCTTGTTATTTTTGCCAGTTTTATAAGGACATGCATCAAGCAAAGAGCTAAGAAGATTGCTGAAACAATTACCTTCCAAAAATGTTCATGTGGATATAGCCCAGCTAATAATTTTAGGTAAGCAAAAAGGTTTTTGAATGTTCCTATTTAGGAAGCATTTGTTTGTAAGCATAAGCAAAATTTTATTTCTTCATAGTTTCTTGGTTGCTCTAGTTTTCTAATTGCAAAACCAATAATCTTTATAAATAGGAATCCTGGATTTTCATGATCTGTAAACCGTAAACATCAAAATTAAAACAAAAAGGGCTTGAAATATTTTACTTTATGGGTGATTAATCTAGAATATATGAGAATTTCTCTTTTTAAATTAAATTACAAAAACAAAACTTTTTCCACAATATTCTAATTTTTTAGATGCACTGTAGTAATAATTTGCATAATATCCAGAGGAAATTAAATTGCACGACTCATTTGTCAGTTTGTAAGGTTCATTTGTGGTAAAAGAGAAATACAAATGCGTGTACAACCACAGCTAGTGATATTCAAGTGAATGCTTAATAGTAGGAAGAAATGTAAGCATTGATATAATACAAAATAGGGAAAGTAAGAATAGAAGACTATGTTCTGTATCTGTAGTGAGTGGTGAAAACGTAATGTGTAACGTGGGTATCAGCAGAGGTTATTCTGATATTAAAGATATTGGAACCTCTTAAGCAAAAGTGGACAAACAATTACCATATTGATATTGAAGTGGTTTAATAACAAAGGATTATAGTTACATTTGTAATTGTGTCTACTTGACCTGACCCAATCAGACATGCAGTTTAAGTCTAATCCTTGCATGAATTATTAGAAATCACTGTTCTTTTTCTTATAATTTTAGATTTAAATGATATTGATCAACTTAATGATTTAACTAGTAAGATAAATCCACATTAGCATGATTCCTGTAACAGTTTCTACTTATGCATGCTTATGTGACGCATACTGTATGTTCTCGACTACATTTTTTTCTTGTTTTGTTCTTGTCTTGTCTTTGGGTATTATTGACATAATGTAGGCAATGTCAATGTTTCCTTTGCACATACACATCTGCATAAAATGAAAAGAACTGTCTGTTTTTAACTTACTGTATGGGTGCACTCCAGAATAACCAGACTCTTTCATTATATAAATTTTTGTATCTTTATACCCTGGTTTCAATTCTGCTGCCATTATATGGTGATGAAGCTGCAGTATTTTGTGGTCCTCCAGAAATATTTACAACAATTTTAGCCACTTCTGTGGCAAAGTAATCTGTTGCACAATTTTCTGTTTGTGCACTGCAATGCCCAAATTACCTAGCTGATCTTATCCTAAGATTCTGTTCCTGTGGTCTTGACACCAGCATGGGTGAATGAATCATCTTTTTAAAAAAAACTTGCTGCTAGATGCCAAAATCAGTTTGGTAATTGCTAGCATTAGATTGATACATGTTAATTCAAAGGATTTTCCAGTACTGAAGAGTGCTGTTTACAGAACAGCAATGATTAATCAGGATCCTAAGCATACTGGAGACTTTACTCCATCAGTTTGTAAGTCATACTTGGCTTTCGCCTATAATCTCATTTTTTAAAGGGGAGCTAGGTCAAAGGTTTTGTGTAAAGAAAAAGGCAGAGAAATTATGTAAAGAGTTTGGTATTCCAGAACAAACAGAGTGGAATAGAGAGCAATATTTATATTTAAGGTTAAATGCAGTGTAAAGACCTTGAAACAACAGTACAGGTTTTTAGACAGTGACATGTTTTCCTATTGCAAGCACTATCACAAGACAGGGATAAGGTTAAGTGTGACTGCAACAAAATAGGCTAATCTTAAATAAATCACTATTACTACTCACAAACTTGATAAAAAAAAAAAAAAAAGAAAGATAAGAAAAATAGAATACACATATCATACAGAAAACAACCAGTAGAAGGAAGCTGCCAGGCTATACACGCTATAAACATTATCTAGTGTTATAACACTACAATTTTAATTATAATTTTTTAAACTATAACATTATATATTATGGTATTTGATTATAAATGATCCCCAAATATGGAACTATTGCATAAATGTACTGTATATATATTTATTTAAATCATACTTTAAAAAAAAAGTTAATTTACATTTACATTTAGGCATTTGGCAGACGCTCTTACCCAGAGCGACTTACAAAAAGTGCTTTAAAGTTTACATCATTGGATACATACTTACACTGGGTTAACTAGGTTAATAACTAAGTGCCATTAGTCCAACACAACTGGGAAGAAGGTTTTTTTTTTTTTTTTTTGGGGGGGGGGGGGGGGGGGGGGGTTAATTCAAGTACTGGAGAAACAGATGCGTCTTGAGTCGTCGTTTAAAGATAGTCAAAGTCTCAGCTGTACGGACATCTAGAGGAAGTTCATTCCACCACCTAGGTGCCAGAACAGAAAATTGCACATTTAATTTCACAGTTTTTATACTGCACTTTTTTCTTTAATGATAAATAAGGTGAAGTATAGTAACTCGGATTTCTTTATGTAATATTTATTTCATAATTAATATATTTCTTTATACCAGGTACACTGATTATAGCAGGTCTCTATGTGATATCTATAAAAACATACCAAGGTGAGACAGACATGCTTTTTTTCCAGCGCTGTTTTTCCAGCAGCATTGTGTGTATGAAGTGTCTATGGAGGGAAGGTCAGATCCAATGATCCTTCTTGCAACCTTTATGACTCTTTGGAGAGCTTCGTTCTGCTTGGGTGGTGTTTCCAAACCAGACAGTAATGCCAAGTAATGCCAAATCCAAGGCCTGGATGAGGAGGGATGGCTGCGTGAAGCTCAATAAAGTACAGCCGTTCCTGGGCTCTTTTCACTGTAACCACAGTATTTTTGGTCTATCTCAGGTTTTCTGTCAAGTGAAAATCAAGAAATGTAGGACTGTCAACACAGAGTTGTCCTGGATGGTGATGCCATGTACAGGGTGTAGAGTTTGGGGCTAAGCAGCAGCCCTGTGGTGTTTCTGACTATAAGGTCCGTAGAGACCTTGTTTTCCATCCTCACCACCTGTGGTCTGTCAAATCACAACTGAGAGTTGAAACCCCCAGGTCAGGTAGCTTAACAAGCAGCTTTCTTGGGCAGATGGTATATAAGCAGGAATTATAGTCTGATATTTTCTTCAGAAAATATTACTGTAAGTGCATCATGACTCTCTACTGCATCACAACAGTTTTAATGATATCAGAAGCAAAAAAAAATTTATTAATTCAAAAGTGAAACAGAAGATTACACTACAGTATCCCACATTACTTTGTTAAGTTGTATAAAATACTGTATGTTGTTCCACAGCCTGCATATACGGCCTAGTGCTTTTACATTATATAACTTGTTGGACATCTCTAAACATCTCTATAAAAAATTTGTAAGTTGCTACTATATCTGGTATAGTGTACTTGGTATAAAGATTTACTATATTGCTCATCAGAAAATATAAGTTTGATTTCAATAATTCCAATGTTGATGAGTCTCCATGTTTTGTATCTGGGCCTGACCCTGCTGATGATCTGAAATCTTACATATTACCAGCAGGGTCAGGCCCAGATACAAAATATGGAGACTCATCAACATTGGTATTATTGCACCAAAAATAGGCTAATTGGCACACCACTGGATTTGGGGTTTTTACAATGTGCTCTACACTGTACACAGAGTGTTCTGATATTCTTTTTGTTAGCTGAGATGATGTCAAACAATTTTTTAGGGCACTCAGTATTAGCCCTCAATTTCCATATAAAACCAATTCTCTTTTTTGCTCTTATTCGTTGCTATAGTATTGACATCTATTCTGGGTCTTTTGAACCAGAAGCAGCACTAAGATATATCCTTTATATTTTAAATAGCTTGATGCCTTTATACCTAAGAAAGAAAGCGTACATGTTCAGATAAGAATTGTGATTTTGGTGCCTTGGTATTGTCTACGTGTATGCTCTAGCACTCAGTAAAGCCATTTAAGTATAAAACTTTCACAGTGTGTGACATAATGAGCAATGCTGCATGGCATAAAAATGAAATGTATTGATTTTCATATGGTGAGCCACAGCTCTTACAAGATTGCTTCCATAATGGGAAAATTAGCATTGCTGGCTTTGATGTTCTTTTTTATGTGGGACTGTAGTCCATGTGCAGGGTTGATCTGTTTTGTCTGCAGTGTGAAAAACTAAACTGTACCACATTAATTGCCTACACTCAGAGGTACACACATGTATCTACAGTACAGTAGAACTATAGTCTAGTAGTTCTAGTAACTACTGACAGGTTTGTATTCTACTATCTCAGGTTACACTCTGTTTTTTATTTTACTTGGTTAGAGCATACTGCTGACAAACATTTAAGGGAATTGAGTGTACCTGTATATTCTAATAATCCCTATTGCAATACATTTTTTTTTCTTATGGAGAACATTTATAAATATTAATTCAACACTTTTGGTATGAAACTGACTGTATAATAGTTGTAGATTGTGATTGTAGCCAGTTTAAAATAAATAATAAAAGATCCTTGTCTGATGTATATTTTTTCTCATAAAATGTCAATCCTAAAATGTAAGTGTAGCACAAGACCAAAATTACCCTCCCGCTTCAGAGTTTCTTCTCACTACAGTATGTGCCTGCTGTAAGATCAGCAAGATACATTAGTAAGTTTAAATAGTGTAAATTCTAGATGTGTGTGTGTGTGTGTGTGTGTGTGTGTGTGTGTGTGTGTGTGTGTGTGTGTGTGTGTGTGCTAGAGAGAGAGAGAGAGAGAGAGAGAGAGTGAGATAGTCACAGCAGGGCTGCTCTCTGAATCCTGTGTCATCGTCTGTCATAATGATTGAATTTGGCAGGCCAGCAGATGGGTGATATGAGCAATGCACCACTTAGCTAAGACTTGCTGTATCAAACCTGTGTCCCCCAGGACAATGTCTCCATGGCAGTGAAGAACCAATAATGTTCCCCAACGTTTTATTGAACAGCTTGCAATGATACATGTAGCACCACTGATAACCTTGTCTCTTATCTCCAACCTGTTCCGATTTATGGTGCAAAAAAAAATCTCTTATATAAAAAACTAGCTTCACACTCCCATTCCATAATTCCATATTCTGATTCATGGATTTTCTGTCGCACGATGAGTCAGTATATGAAATTTTTATTTCTTGGTTATTGAATGACAATTATGGCAGTTGTAAATTAACTTCTATAAAAGTGTAGTTCATTTACGCCTACAGAGCTGGTGTAGTGGTTAGCACTGTCGCCTTGCACCCCCAAGGTCTGTGTTTGATTCCGGGCCAGGCTTAATTCCCGTCTCTGTGTGCCTGGATTTAGCATATTCTCCTTGTGCTTGATGGTTTCCTCCCACAGTCCAAAGACATGTAGATTAGGCTAATAGCGTTCGGAAAATTAATTGTAGTGTGTATCAAATTCCAATTTCAAATACCACATACACAGACATGCACAGTACGATATGCAGTGAAATGCTTATACGGCCGCCAGTGACCTTAAAAAATAAAAACTTATACGTAAGAAATAAATATAAATAAAAAGAAATACAAAAGAAAATAAATTTAACTAGTAAAATAAACTGTACAGTGGAACCTCAGATTACGAGTAACGCGGTTTACAAGTGTTCCGGAAGACAATATATTGAATATATTTTGACTTAAAAACCGAGTATCATGTATAACGCATGCGCTTCTTGTTTTGACACCGAGCGTTGCGTCATCACAACTGAGCCAACGTTTTTTCTCTCTCTGGCGCTGCGGGTATTCATCTCCCCTGCTGGGTCTTAGGGCTCGTCTTTTACTGGTATAATCAATCCGTGTGTGTGTGTGTGTGTGTGTGTGTGTGTGTGTTTTTCTTTCTCTTGAGCTGCAGAGTGTGTGTGTTATGTGTGCGTGCATAATTTGACACCGCCGGTTTACACACACACACACACACAAGCTCTCTTTCTCTCACGCCTTTACTGTGTGTCAGTGTTTGAGTGTGTGTGTTATGTGTGTGTGTTTTTCTTTCTCTTGCGCTGCAGAGTGTGTGTGTGTTATGTGTGTGCGCGCATAATTTGACACCGCGCCTGATCAAACACAAACACACGCTCTCTTTCTCTCTCGCCTTTACTGTGTGTCAGTGTTTGAGTGTGTGTGTGTTTTTTTTTCTCTTGCGCTGCAGAGTGTGTGTGTTATGTGTTCAAACACAAACACACACGCTCTCTTTCTCTCTCGTTGTTAGTGTATCAGTTTTTGAGTGTGTGTGTTATGTGTGTGCGTGCGTAATTTGACACTGTTGCCGGTTCACACCTCGCCACTCCCGCCTTTATTGTGTTTGTGTGTGTGTGTGTGTGTGAAACAGAGAGGGGGTGCTTCACTCACACACAACCGGCACGGTGTCAAATTACGCTTGTGCACACACAACACACACTCAGCAGCGGAGGAGAGAGAAAAACACACACACAGTGCCTGTGCGCATAAATGGAAACACTTATTGGTCAGGATTTATTTTTACTTTTTTTAAGGTAACATGCAGGTTAATTTGTTTTATTTTTACTTTATATTTTGTGTTAATTATTTTTATGTATTTATTTTTTGGGCTGTGGAATGAATAATTTTAATTTCCATTATTTCTTATGGGAAAATGTGCTTTGATTTACAAGTGATTTGGAATACAAGGCCGTTCCCGGAACGAATTATGCTCGTAATCTGAGGTTCCACTGTACAAATAAGGGCATGATAAAAAATAATACTAATAAGAATTAAGAAATATATAAGAAATATACACACACAGGTATATAAATATATATATATATACATATATATATATATATATATATATATATAAAATTATTTAAACGTGACAATGGTTGCGCAAATATGCATAAAAAGTGACTTGTTAAAGTGTCTTAAAAGTGTCTTGTGCAATGGTCCAGAAATGAAAATATAAATATATAGTGCAAGTGTGTATGAATGTGTCCATAATGTCCATGATTGTCCAGTCAATGTTGGGAGTTTAAAAAGATGTTAATAGTCCTGTGTGGTGGTGTGGTTGAGAGACCTTATTGCTTGCGGGAAGAAGCTCCTCCTCATTCTCTCTGTATTAGCCTTCAGGGAGCGGAATCGCTTTCCAGACCGCAACAGAGAGAACAGTCCATTGTTGGGATGGCTAAGGTCCTTCACGATCTTCCTGGCCTTGCTGTAGATTGAGTATAGGTCAGGGAGCTCAGTGCGGATGATGCGCTCAGCTGATCGCACCACCCTCTGTAGACACCCTCTCTGGCTGGTAGTTCCTCTCCTGCTTTGTACTTAAGTCCACTATCAGCTCCTTTGTCTTGCTGATGTTCAGGAGGAGATTGTTTCTCTGGCACCAGTTCTCCAGATTTCCAATCTCCTCTAGGTAGGCCGACTCATCATTGTTGGTGATCAGGCCTACCACTATCAAACAAACTTGATGACGATGATGAAGTTGGTAGTGGCAACGCAGTCGTGGGTGTACAAAGAGTACAACCCTGGGGGGCTTCAGTGCTGAGAGTAAGTGAGGCTGAGACATGTCCGCCCATCCTTACTGCCTGTGGTCTGCCAGTTAAAAAGTTGGAGATCCACTGACACAGAGTGGTGGTGAGTGTGGAGGAAATTATGATATTAAATGCTGAGCGATGAAGAGCATTTTAACCTAATTCCCCCTCCTAGTGTCCAGGTGAGTGAGCGATATGTGAAAGAGATGAGAGATTGCATCGTCTGTGGAGCGGGTTAAGCGGTATGCAGACTGTAGTGGGTTGAGTGTGTCCGGTAGTAAAGAAATGATGAAGTCTCTGACCAGCTGCTCAAAGCACTTCATCACAACTGAGGTGAGGGCTACAGGGCAATAATCGTCGAGGGAAGCAGGGTGAGGTTTCTTCGGGACAGGAACAATGATGCACTCCTTGAAGCATGTGGGGATCACCGACTGAGAGAAAGAGATATTGAATATTTCTGTGAACACAGGTGCTAGCTGGTCTGCACAGGCTGTGAGAATACGACCTGAGATGCCGTCTGGTCCTGCTGATTTCTGGTGTTCACTCTCTTGAAGGCTCTTCTCATGTCATGCTTGGAGGTGCTGGCAGTGTCTTCCTGTCTGTAGCGGTTAGCATTGCTAATGTCTTAGCATTGCTAACGTCTTTAGCTGCAGCCTCAAAGCGAGCATAGAAAGTGTTCAGCTCGTCTGCCAAGCCACGTCCGCATTCCTCATACTATGTAGGCCGTGGTGCGAGATCACAAAGCATCGCGTGAGGCAGGATATAAATGCACTGACTATGACTGATGTGAACTCCCGAGGTAGATAAAAAGGACGACACATGATGGGCAGTAGTTCCAGGTTTGGTGTGCAGGAGCGTGTAAGAGGAACAACACTCGCGCTGTTGCACCAGCTGCTGTTTACCATTAAACACACGCTGCCACTCCTTGACTTTCCCGAGTCCCGTGTCCTGTCCATGCGATGAACCGAGAAGAACTTGGCTGGCTGGATGGCGTGGTCCGGCACCGCTGGGCTCAGCCATGTCTCGGTGAAGCAAAGGAGGTTACAATCCCGAATGTCTCTCTGGAACTTTATCCTGGCCCTGAGGTCATCAAGCTTGCTCTTCAGTGACTGGACGTTGGCGAGCAGGATGCTAGGCAGGGGTGTGCGGTGTGCACGGGCTCTCAGCCTGTCCTGACGCCGGCTCATTTCCCTCGGGGCCACCGCTTCGGGCCGCAACCTTTTGTTCTACCTCAGGATCTCACTCGACCAGCTCGGATCCGGAGTTAAAAATGTCGATTTATGAGTACATTATAAACCAATAGAAACAAGAGTGTCTCTTTTATACCTAATGTACTCAGTAGTGGTAATTTTGCCAATTTTAAAGTGCTGAAAAATAACTTAAACAAAGAAAAGGTGGTTGGAGCAGTCGTGACGGCAGCTGACCTCACCGGCACCATCTTGGAACCAATTTACGTATGTGTTTGTGCACTGTGATGGCACCCTGTTGAGGGTGTATCCCGCCTTGTGCCCTAAGCCTCCTGGTATAGGCTCCAAGTCCGTGCGACCCTGAATACGGAATAAAGCGGTATAGAAGATGAGTGTGTCATACTTGTAAATGACAAGTCAAACTGATATACTGATATTCGCCCACTAAGCAGGTAAAAACAAAGGCATTTTTAAATTGATGTGCCATTATTATAAAAATTATGTAATAGGGAAAACATAATGCAACCACGGGGGGGATGGGGGCGCAATCCAGTGTCTTCTTGTGCCAGTCCCAAGTCTAGATAAATGCAGAGGGTTGTGTCAGGAAGGGCATCCGATGTAAAACATTTGCCAAATCAATGATGCGAATCACAAATATAATTCCCATACCGGATTGGTCGTGGCCTGGGTTAACAACGACCGCCACTGGTGCTGTTGACCTACAGGGTGCTGGTGGAAATTGGGCCACTGTGGGTCGAAGAAGGAGAGGAGGAAGGCGTGTTCGAAAGCAGAGAGAGAAGAGGAAAGGCAAGAGCTTAGGAGTGATAGTAGGGACTTTGAATGTTGGGACTATGACAGGGAAGGGAAGAGAGTTAGTTAATATGATGCAGAGAAGGAAGGTGGATATACTGTGTGTCCAGGAGACCAGGTGGAAAGGTAGCAAGGCTAGAAGCTTAGGATCAGGGTTCAAATTGTTTTACCATGGTGTGAATAGGAAAAGAAATGGAGTAGGAGTTATTCTAAAGGATGAGTTTGTAGGGAATGTTCTAGAGGTGAAGAGAGTATCAGATAGGGTGATGAGTCTGAAGCTGGAAATTGAAGGGATAATGTTCAATGTTGTTAGTGGTTATGCCCCACAGGTAGGATGTGAGTTAAAAGAGGAGACATTCTGGAGTGAGTTAGATGAAGTGATGCAGAGCATCCCCAGAGGTGAAAGAGTGGTGATTGGTGCAGACTTCAATGGGCATGTTAGGGAAGGGAACAGAGGTGATGAAAATGTGATGGGCAGGTTTGGTCTTCAGGACAGGAATGTAGAAGGACAGATGGTGGTGGACTTTGCAAAGAGGATGGAAATGGCAGTAGTAAATACTTTCTTCCAGAAGAAGCAGGAACATAGGGTGACATATAAGAGTGGAGGCAGAAGCACTCAGGTCGACTACATCTTGTGTTGACGTTGTAACCTGAAAGAGATCAGTGACTGCAAAGTGTTGGTAGGGGAGAGTGTAGCCAGACAACACAGAATGGTGGTGTGTAAAATAACCCTGGTGGTGAGGAAGGCGAAGAGGAAAAAGGGAGAGCAGAGGACAAAGTGGTGGAAGCTGAGAAAGGAAGAATGTTGTGAAAGTCTTTAGGGAGGAGTTGAGACAGGCTATGTGTGGTCAGGAGGGGCTTTCAGTTGACTGGACAAATACAGCCAATGTGATCAGGAAGACAGGTAGGAGGGTACTAGGTGTATCATCAGGTAAGGGGAAAGTGGACAAGGAGACTTGGTGGTGGAATGAGGAAGTCCAGGAAGTGTATACAGGGAAAGAGGCTAGCTAAGAAGAAGTGGGACACTGAGAGGACTGAAGAGAGTAGACAGGAGTACAGGGAGATGCAGAGTAAGGTGAAGGTAGAGGTGGCAAAGTCCAAACAAAGAGCATATGAGGACTTGTATGCTAGGCTAGACAGTAAGGAGGGAGAGGTGGATCTGTACAGGTTGGCAAGGCAGAGAGATAAAGATGGGAAGGATGTGCAGCAGGTTAGAGTGATTAAAGATAGAGATGGAAATGTACTGACAGATGCCAGGAGGGTGATGGGAAGATGGAAGGAGTACTTTAAGGAGTTGATGAATGAGGAAAACGAAAGAGAACAAAGAGTAGAAGAGGTGACTGTTGTACAGGGAGCAGAGGTAAAGAAGGTGCAGGATTTTAAGTACTTAGGGTCAACGGTCCAGAGTAATGGAGAGTGTTCAAAGGAGGTGAAGAGGCGGGTACAGGCAGGTTGGAATGGGTGGAGAAAAGTGTCAGGTGTGTTGTGCGATAAAAGAATATCAGCGAGAATGAAAGAAAAGGTGTACAGGACAGTGGTGAGACCAGCAATGCTCTACGGCTTAGAGACAGTGGCGCTGAAGAAAAGACAGGAGGCAGAGTTGGAGTTAGCAGAGCTGAAGATGTTGAGGTTCTCTTTGGGAGTGACAAGGATGGATAGGATCAAGAATGAGTTTATCAGAGGGACAACCCACGTTAGATGTTTTGGAGATAAAGTCAGAGAGGCCAGATTGAGGTGGTTTGGACATGTTCAGAGGGGAGATTGTGAATATATCGGTAGAAGGATGCTGAGGTTGGAACTGCCAGGCAGGAGGTCTAGAGGAAACCAAAGAGGAGATTTATGGATGAAGTGAGAGAGGACATGAAGTTAGTTGGTGTGAGAGAAGAGGATGCAGAGGATAGGGTTAGATGGAGGCAAATGATTCGCTGTGTCGACCCCTGAAAGGAAACAGCCGAAAAACAAAGAAGAAGAAGATGTAATAGGGGAAACATGGGTTAATTTCTAAAATTTTAAAACAAGGCTTGGGTGGGGCTAGAAGGAAAAAAAATAAAGATATGAAAGGCTGACTGCACAGAGCATCAGGATGTTTATGTGAGGCTGACAGTATGGCTTCCACAAGCTTTATGGTGCTATAATGCTGTTCACTTTACTGATGCTGGTCCCCAGCATACCAGCACCAAAACACAACATATGCTGGTTACCTGCATACCAGCACCAAAACACAACATATGCAGCTCATGCATCTCAAAATACCGACATCTGATGGTAGGCTGTTCACCCCATCACCAAATGTTGGTGTGGTATAAAAGTCAGAATACATGCAAATATTACAATGCTTCTTTTGCTTCAGGTATGCTAGTAACTTCCTAGTAACAAGACAAAATTTAGGTTTTACAAGATGGTCATCCAATAACTCTGTAAAATAAAATAGAATCAGTATAAAATTAGCTTTATTGGTCAATATAAACAGTATTAACAAGATGTAATATGTAACGATATATACAATATGCACATTTGTAACAATATGATAATTTACTAATAAACAGCAAACAAGTTTTGATAAAAAAAATTGTCACAAAAACAAAACATGAGACCAACCTCTCAGACACATTCACACAGTTACTTTTACACCACCACAGCTTGACCCTCACTCGTTATTTAGGGGTCCGCAGGTTTATGAGCCCTGAAGTAGTTCTGACATGTCCTGACGTTTGTGTATTTTCCTTGTTTATAAACATATAAATGTCACCTCTTTCACCTAGTGCAAAGTAAATGTCCAGGATTGAGGAAAGAGGGACACAGATGATCTTATACACAGAAGGCACATTTATGGCATCCTGTAAATATGGCCATGCAAACAGACATTCAGGGTAAAACAGTGCGAACAGGAACAGTGTATTATGAAGGAGTGTTAGGTTTGTAAAAGCCCTCTTTTACACCCTATACACAGTCATACATCTTTGTGTCTCTCTCGAAAAGCAGTTCTTGTTTAACTCAAGACATAAGTGAACATCGCATACCTTGCATTTCCATGGTGTTTTTTGCTGCTTAACATAAACTGATTTGCAATGCACACAGACCCTGTAACCAGCAGTGGTAACATTCCTAGCATCTGAGGTCAGTCCATGTGCTGGTTGTGCGCAGTCACAGGTGAAGCCTTATCGTGTGACCAACCGCTTAAAAAAATACAAGAGATCCATCCCGAATCCAGACTCCTGTGGTGGTCCAGAGTCCCATGCAGGCAGGATTCACAGAGTCTGTTTTCCATGACATAATGATGGTCCGTCTGTATTTTGCCTGCTTGTTTGCATTTGGTCTCTATAAAACAGGTGGCTGAACATTTTTATATGATGTTCCCAACTGTTTATAAAAAAGGGGGAAAAAACATAGGCATGATAATGAAATTACTGTATATCATCATCAATAACTATTGACCATGGATAAAGAGAACACAAGCTTTTGTAATGTTATACAACAATTTTTACTTTTTTTATTATGATTTACATTTACACCTTAAAATCAAAAACATCTGTAAGCTACATAGCTAAAGTGCCAAAGTGGTTGTGCTAAATAACGTATAGATAGCAGTGTCATAAGCTAACCAAAAACTGAACCAAATAGCTACCATAACATAAAGTAGCTATCACCAAAACAGTGTGAAATATATTTTAAATGTTTACACCACAGCTGATACTGACAAACATCTGTAATCTACATACTGTAAGGCATTAGCTTAGCCACTGTGAGCTAACCCGTTTGTGCTAAGCTACATAAGGCAGTATGTAAGCATGATTTAACAGTGTTATCTACATGCTATCCAAAACATGTAAGTGACATTAAACGACAATCTTTCACATTAACTGGGAAAAGCTTATGAGAAAATAAGAAAAAATAAAATAATATTAGTTTTATATCATTAGAATAAGAATTATATAAGATTAAATAACGTACCCATGGTAACAGCTTGCTGGATTCTCCTCCTTCGTTCTCTGTTGGAGTCGTAGTATTGTTCTGAGGTAAATCTAAACTCCTCCCACTGTCCAGAACATTCTGTAGAGCTTTAGAAACGCTGTACAGCGCGCGACATCTTCCAAATGTGCAGGAAACTTATCGCATCTATAGTGTGTGTGTGCATGCGCACGTACGTGTGTGCGCGTGTGTGTTTGGGGGCGTGCTCATGTATGTAGTTTACCCTGACTGTTTCCCTGTGAATAGCGTGTGGGTGTGTCCTGTCTCAGGTCATTATTAGTCAATGAATTGTGGCAGAAAGACTGTATATCTCCAGGAATTTATGTGGATTACATAAAATGAGAATATTTATTTTTTATTAATCTTGCTTCATTTAAAAGTAGACACTTTAAGCGTTTTATATATATATATATATATATATATATATATATATATATATATAGAGAGAGAGAGAGAGAGATAGATAGATAGATAGATAGATAGATATATGTGTGTGCAGTATTCAGTTTGAGTTTCAGTTCATTTCAGTGATGCGTTTCAACAAGTTTTTTGGGGAAGACTGAACGGCAGAAAGCGCACCCTGTTTATTTTCTTTATTTTACAAAAGCACAATGTTTTATTGTTATGCGAGTGTACATTAACAAATAAAGACCCTTTACAGATTCAATTTATTTATTATACTTATGTGTATGAATAAAAATGATGGAGCATTTTTATTTTCACAGTTACCATAAAAAATCTGGTCCCACCACCAGAACAACTGACCCCATCATGCTGATAACCCTGCTGATGCTAGTGACCAGCATCATAATGCTGCGGTGCTGTTGCTGGTATGCCTGTCACCCTGCTGATGCAGGTGCTGGTGACCAGCATTATAGCGACCATGATGCTGGTGCTGTTATGCCTTCCTGATGCTGGTGCCCAATATACCAGCACCAAAACACAACATATGCTGGTATAATTGCTGGTCAAGCTGGTGACAAGCTATGATGGTCTATGCTGTTTTTCAGTTTTGAGTGATTTTCATTGATTACTTTTTAAAAATATGCATTTATTGCCAGTGCATTTATATAAAACATTTGTGTTGTGCTTTTAGACAACCCAGCAGATATGTAATAAATGTAAAATAAGTTATTTACATGTTTTTGGTTAATGGATTATTTTGGTCTTTTTTATGTAAATGTATTTAAAGATAACACTACATGGTCCATGTATTATATGTAGTCTATGCTGGATTTTTCAGCAGACGTGCTGGTCTTCCATCAGTTATGCTGGTTCATCAGCTAAGCAGGCGTGCTGCTTTTCCATCAGTTATGCTGGTTCATTAGCTAAACCAGCACCAGACCAGCTTTAACCAGCAAGACCAATGTTGGTGGTAAGGTTTCATCAGCGTAGATATGCTGGTCTTCAATCTGTTATGCTGGTTTACCAACTAAACCAGCATTAGACTAGCACTAACCAGTATGAACCAGCACAGACCAGCGAATAAATCATGCTGGCATATGCTGGCTTTTTCAGCAGGCATGCTGGTCTTCCATCAGTTATTCTGGTTCACCAGCTAAACCAGCATCAGACCAGCACTAACCAGTATTAACCAGCATAGACCAGCATATAAATCATGCTGGTCTATGCTGGATTTTTCAGCAGGGACAGCTTTGCTTCAAGTCACACTTCTTGCCCAGCAACCTCAGGAGGTCAACTTGCAGGCAATCTCCACCAATCCGCCAGATACTTAGAAAATAACATTTTGTGGAACTTATATTTTGACTTAACTTTCTGTTCCTTCCTTTCTTGTTTAATTTATGTAATAGATCATGCTTTACTTATTTTACCTTCCTGTTTTTATTTAGTTCAGCAGTTTAGTTGTGTTTTGTGTAATTAGTGCATACCTAGTTTATGTTTTGAATAATTATGAGTAGTGTTTAAGTTCTGGTTTGGGTACTCTTCTTTGTCTCACAAATGCTAATTTTTCAGTTGTGTTTAAGTATTGTATCTCTCTGTTACAGTATGTTCTAGCTAGCAGAAAATGCTAATGGATAGTTAATGCCTCCTAATCAGACACAGATTTAGGTATGGATAATCATGTCTTTCTGTGGGTGATACAGCATGGCCAAAAAAAAAAAAAAAATTACCAAGGAATTTGTGCACTTGTGTTTTTATCAATTGCATGTCAGGTCAGCGATCTTATGTAAGGATCATTTAACTTGTTAAAATGGTTTGTCTGATTCTAGTTAGTGAGCTAGGCAGGCTACTGCCTGGGAAGATCTCTTCAGATGTAGTCAGCTAGGTGAAAGTCTAGACTGAACTGGACAGTGTGACACACACACACACACACACACACACACACACACACACACACACACACAAAAACTGAATTTGGACAGAATTTTTACATCTGTGCTTGAAGTTACCAACATACTGTTTTAACATTGGCCTAAGAAGCCAATTGCTTGAAAAATGCCACTGCGTTAGGGAATTTCAAATGTCAGAGCCCCCCCCCCAAATTCTTTTCCCCCAGTCTGCTACTGTATGTTGCTTCATCCTTGTCATAGTACACAAAGGGTTATTTTGTGACTACCAGAACTCTATTGACTATTATCAAATAATTGCATTTTTTTGCTTATTTATATGTATCACAGACAATGTATAATCCAGCTGAAAAAAACCCAGAGAATAACATAGCATTCACTGCCAAGGAGAAGGTAAAAGATGACGTCTTTAGGAAGCTTATAGTCTTCACTTGCTGTAGATTCAAATGAAAAAATTGATTGGACCTTGTGTGTAATTGTGCAGTGTTTTCTGGAAGGTTTCTTAGCCTGCTTCAATTCTATCTAGCCCAGCAGAAATGTGGAGAAGAGCAAAGATAAGCTGGCAAAATCTAGCCTTTCTCCCCTGTGTAGGAGGCTTGTGCAGATAATACCCCTTTGGAGACACATCCAAAGCAACAGGACTTACCCACAGCTGTGGCAGTAGAAGCACACCTCGGAAAATAGCCTCAGAGATGAACTGCTTAATCAGAACTAAATTGCTCAGAGAACGAGGGAGCTTATAATAGGATAGGTATATTTTGTGGTGCACAAAGTAGAGCCCTTCCAGTAGGATTAGCTCTTGATCAGAAGGATGACCTTGACATACTACAATTGAGCGTTGCTACAGTTCAGGACCCTGCATGGTAGGCTGTACATGCTCAATCTTGCAGAACAGCTTGAGAGTTTGTCATTTAATTATAGGGGATTAGCAAACATTGTTACAGTACAGGGATCTTCATTTGTCCTCTTTGTATTAATTGGGCCATAGTCACAGGAGTGTTATTGCTGAAATTATTACTGGTTGATTCCTTGGGACTATATTATCCCTAAAAATAAAAGATAGCTGACCAATATAGCTGTTTGAACTACTTTGAACATAGTAGACAATTCAAACTGCTTTAATACATACAGTATGTCTATTTCAATAAACAGTTTAAAGTCTTTTAACCTTATCCAGATGATCTAATTTTAAAATGCTGATAAGACTGAGTCCTTTAAAAAACAGGGACCCAGTGAAAGTCATTTATGATAAAAGTTAAAAAGGAGGCGATTCATTTTGTCAAACTTTTAAAAAACTACAACCATATAGAACAGTCATATGAGATTTACTAAAGCTATTTTGTGTATTATTAAAAATAAAGCAGTGCAGGGAGAAAAAAAAAAAACACCTCCAACAAGTTACACACACACACACACACACACACACACACACACACACACACACACACACACGTTTTTCCAGTATTTCCCACAATCAGAGCCACAAAACTATGTATGTAGTATATAAGATAAAGTACTAAACCATGTGTTAACATAAACCAGGGCTACAGATTGTGACATTCCATTGCAAGTAGTTTTTAATCCATTGGTAATTGTCCTCCACAAATAGCCTGGTGTTCTGCCAATCAAGCTACCTACTAAATAATTTTTTGCTACTTAATGGCTCTGCACATGCAAAGACCGAAAAGCTTGGGAATGGTTTCATTCATTTTTTTGGTTACTTTATGTACTGGGTGCATTATTTAATGGGGATAATTGTCTGTCAGTAGCTACTTCAAGCTACTCCAATTTCTGCCGGAATTATTTTAGAAGAAAGTATAAAAACATGCTCCATTTTATTGTTAGAAACATTTATACCTATGCAATTTATAATTTTTCAACAGGGTAGAACATATTGAGTGACACTCTGCTATCCATTCACATTATGGTAGCATTTTTTTTTATAAAGCAGCACAAATAGACAGAACAGGCTCGAGAGTAAAGGAGTGCATATGATAGTACAGCAGGGCTGAGATAAAAAAAAAAATAGAGCACTAGCACTTTTGTTGTATGTTCTTAAACATTTCACAAGCGCTCTTGTTATTGAAACCTGTTGTACTATTACATACATTTTTATACTCTTATTTGCTGACCACAGTAAATGTATTTAGATACGCACACGGCAAGCAGCTGGTGAGGTAAATAAAAAATAAAAAAAACAGAGCGGTGACCCAGTCTGTAAAAACCCATCTTTTTTTGTGATTCACTGTTTTCTCCATAAAATGATTCTACATATGATTCCATGAGGGGAAAAAAGTGAACAACAAAAAAATACTAGCAGGATTTTAACAGACTTGTTGACATTTAATTTGGTAGCACCAGCTTTTGAAACTTGTCAAGTACCATGCTAACTAACACAGATGACATAGCTTAACTAGTTTTTTGCAGTTATGGCTTTAAATTAAATCTGTGTGGCTACATAAGTTTAAATGGTTATATAATTAAAGAGAATACAGTTTATAAAATTCATACATTTTGAATTTAAAAAGCAAAATTTACCAATTACTTCACAAACTGCCCATTGTAAGAAGCTATCGATAAATTAAACTGCCCTTCCTTAATCAGTACAGGGAAATATTTAGAATTTGCTTTAATAACCTCCATGCTCAAGAGCATTTATTTAAATCCAAATAAAAGAAAACTGTCTGTACAAAGCCTGCAAATACACTGAAGATTAGGATGTGTGACATGTCCTGACTTTTAAACCTCTAAACCTTGAATAAGAATTCAGTGATTTGAGACCTCATGTGACCAGCATATTCACATATTATTTTGCTTACCTTTCATAATTTAGACACTTATTATAGAGTAATATTGCTTTAGAATATTGCCATTCTGAATGCTCTAAGTCTTTAAGTCACTTGTGACAAAGTTATTTAATAGATAAACAGTAAAGTACAAGGTTAAATCTAATTTGAAAAATAGAGACATTTATTGAGATACAAAAAAGATACAGGAAACATTGTACATACAGTAGGACCATGACACCTCAGTCCCTTTCAAAGTAGGAACCTTGGGACCTTGCACACATCTCCCAGCATCTCTTTAAAACTCACTCATTTATCTCTTACTTACTCATCTTCTATACCGCTTTATCCTGTTTTTAGGGTTGCGGGGACCTGCAGCCTATCCCAGGAATCTTAGGGCACAAAGCAGGGTACACCCTGGACAGGGTGCCAATCCATCACAGGGCACACACACATACACACACTTACACACCCATTTACACAGGCAATTTGGGAATGCCAACTACAGGCAATTTGGGAATGCCAATTAGCCTAACCTGCATATCTTTGAACTGTGGGAGGAAAATGGAGTACTCAGAGGAAACCAACCAAACACTGGAAGAACATGCAAACTCCATGCACACAGAGACGGGAATCGAGCCTGGCCGAGAATCAAACCTGGACCCTAGAGGTGCAAGGTGACAACTATACACTACACCACCGTGCCACCGACTCTTTAAAACACTCTATAAAATCCATTTTGAATGTACAGTAATGTCGTGATTTTTCACACATCCGCATTCCAGGTTACTCTCCTTTGTAAATCGTTTTTGTTATATTAACAATGGCTGGATAATTTCCGGACAGACCACATATATCACTGTATTACCAACAGTACTGTGACCCTCTTGTGGTATAGTCAAAAGGAATTCTTATGCACTGGACCTTGAACAGCTCAAAAACACTAACACAGGCTTGTTCTGCATTCAGGCATTTAGATATGCTTTATTTTGCCTGTGCTGATCAGCTATCCAGCAACATTGTATCTCTTTTTGATGCCAGAGCATTTATTAGTCTTGCTGGTTAATCTGGAGCACGAATGTCTCTCTGAGAGGGGCAAACAGATTGCGCTTCTGATAAATTTGATTTCTTTTTTTCATTAACACTCTGATACAAAAGATAAAAAATTTAATCACTGTGTTTGCAACCATATGCAGGTTGTATCTGTTCTTTTGCACAGAAATCCATCCAATGATGAAATATCCACAATGGAACTACACAGCTACCTACACAGGAACCTACAAAGCTTAAGGTACTTTTTGAAGCATGGGTATAAACTGATTTTGTTGACAAAATGTTTAATCCCAGTAAAAGTTTTAAAGCATTTTAAACTGAACAGAGATTAAAAAATGAGAGAACCTGCCATACTGTATACCTGCATCCTGAAAGCTTGGCGTAAAAGCCTTAAACGGTGACTTTCAGCCCTGGCTGGTGAATTGAGGAAAGTTGGAAAGATGAAAGAAACTTTGGTGTCCAAGTCAATCCCTTCTTTGATGTTTTGTTGTGTAGAGGGTTGGATTTTATGGGAAGATTTACCTAAGCAGCCAGCCCTGTTTTTTTTCTTGCTGGTTTTAGCTTTTGTGCCATCCTCCTATCTTAATGGACACATATTTCCACTTTTACCTTATATGTCTACAATCACTGATAAGAGATGTGCTAAAATGTCAACAAGAAAAAGCCAAGAGAAGCATCCAGTAAAACTTGGAAATCCAGATATATTCTCATGTCTTCTTGCACTTTACGCCTAAAAAATAAAAAAATAAAAAAATACATTTTATTCCTGATTGGTAAACTCTGTGGTAAACTTTTTCTCTTTCCCACCTGTCTTTACTTTCACCCACTGGGTCTCTGGAAGAGGCACTGATTTGTCCGGAAACTCCACAAGATGAGCCAATGCCCACGGAGCCCGATCTTAACAGGTCCTCCTATTCTCGAGGCCTTTGGGCTGAGAGCCACAACACAGAGAAAAGCCTACCAGCACCCACTCGCTGGGTTCGCATCGGCGGGATTCCCTTACCGGCACTAATCGATACGGAAAGCGCTATCACCTTAATCCGCCCCTCGGTTGTCCCGGCTGGTGCACAACCTTGCGAGCCGCTTCCAATTACCTGCGTACACGGTGACCGGCGGGAAGTTCCGGCAGCCGTCTCATCATGGAGGATCAGACAGGGAAGCACTCCGTTGTTGCGGGAATCATGTCTAATCTACCTGTTCCTCTCCTCCTAGGTAGAAACTGGCCCGGACACATCCTTGGGGAAAAGGAAAGAAAAGGCAAAACAAAACCGAAAGTAAAGACTGCCCGACCCGCGTGGCTTGCGCAAACCGCAGAGGACGAAGTGGATGCCGAGGCAGAAGGTGGGCCAAACCCTCTTACTAACCTTCTTCTCTCCCTGTCTCAGCAGATACAAAAAGACGGCAACTTTGCGGAACTTGAGCGTGAAGACGCGCATCTCAAGCGCTGCCGGAGCCAAATACAGGAAATAGAGGGGGAAATGGAGACTACAGGAAGAGGACGACCGGCGTCTTACTTTTTAATAAAAAACGGATTATTATACTACCACACGGTTAGAAGGGGAGAACCAATAGATTTATTAGTGGTTTCACAAGGGAAAGTAGATGCGATCATGCACCTCGCGCATACACACCCACTCGGTGGGCACTTAGGAGAAGGAAATACTGTAGAGAAAATTAAGGACAGATTCCACTGGCCCGGTCTCGATGCTGAGGTAAGGAATTTCTGCCATCGCTGCCCGGAATGAGCAGATTCGCACATTCGTGTACCATCCACAGACTGACGGCCTGATGGAAAGGTTTAACCAGACGCTGAAAAGGATGCTAAGACGAGTGATCGATGTAGGAGGACGAAATTGGAACCAGCTACCCCCATATGTTCTTTTTGCCATCCGTGAAACCCCTCAAGCGTCCACCGGCTTCACGCTGTTTGAGCTACTGTTTGGGAGAAGACCACGCGGGCTCCTGGATGTGGCAAAAGAAGCTTGGGAAGAACAGCCTTCACCATTTCGCTCAGTAGTAAAGTACGTGAAGGATCTACAAAAAAAAACGAGTACTTCCGGTGGAAAAAAAAAAACATATGGAAAAAGCACAAGCCGAGCAGCGAAGAACATACAACCGACCGGCCCAGCCCAGGGAGTTTCGCCCGGGAGATTGTGTACTGCTACTCCTCCCGAGTGCCAGTTGAAAATTCCTTGCATGCTGGAAGGGACCCTACACCGCCATGGAACGCGTCGGGCCCGTAAATTACCGCCTACAACAGCCGGGTAAGAGAAAATGCACTGAATTGTATCACATAAATTCACTTAAAAAGTTAGGGTTAGATCAGTTTCAAGATGTGTTCTCCACCGATAGGGGGCTCACACATCTGGTACTCATGACATTAAAACCCCACCCGGCATTGTTGTGAGCCTAAGACCGTACTGAGCCCCGGAAGCCTGTCGCCGTGCCATCGAAACAGAAGTAAAGAATATGCTTCAGAACGGCATTATAGAGGAGTCGCTTAGTCCCTGGTCCAGCCCCATAGTAACGGTACCCAAACCTGACGGGTCAATTCATCTTTGTAATGATTTTCGCTGCCTGAACCAGATATTGCGCTTCGACGCATACCAGCTGCCGCAAGTGGATGATCTAATCGACCGACTCGGCAAAGTGAGGTTTATTTCAACACTAGATTAAACAAAAGGTTACTGGCAAGTGGCCCGAACACCGGAAGCAAAGGAGAAGACCGCGTTTAGTACCGAACAGGGACACTGGCAGTACCGGGTCCTACCTTTCGGACTCCATAGAGCCCCAGCCACCTTCCAGAGGCTAATGGACATTGTGCTCCGATAGCACCGCCCATATGCGGCAGCATATTTAGACGATATAGTCATCCACTCAGGCAGTTGGGACAAACACCTGTTCCACCTTCAAGAAGTCCTACGGGAGCTAAGGAAAGCAGGGCTGACGGGCAACCCAAAAAAAAATTTCTCTGGGGCTAACCGAAGCACAGTACCTGGGGTACCGAATAGGGCAAGGCCTTCTGAAACCACAAAAGAAGAAGGTCGAGGCCATCCGTAAGTTTCCAACACCAAAATCCAAAAAACAGGTATGTGCTTTTATGGGACTAGCAAGCTATGATAGGAGATTCGTACCTAACTTCTCCTCTATTGCAGCATCCCTCACAAGCCTCCTAAAAAAAGGGGAAGCCAGAAAAACCACACTGGACTCGAGAGGCGGAAAAAGCATTTGAAAGCCTAAAAACACACCTCACCAGCGCCCCCGTCCTCCTAAACCCAGACTTCGACAGACCATTCATTGTACACACTGATGCCTCAGACACAGGACTGGGACCTGTCCTCTCACAGGAATTCAACAGGGAGGAGCATGGGCCATAGAGGAACTGAAATACTATGTAACGGGCTGTCACTTCACACTGGATACAGATCATGCCCCTCTACAATGGGTGGCAAGGGCTAAAGGAGGAATAGAGCTAATAACTCATATGCGTGTTCTTGTCTCTCTTTTTCAGATTCTGACGTCCGTGAGGGCCATCATTCGAGAACGCAAACAAACCGCCGCACCTGCCACCTCGTCACGCCGCCCCTACACAGCAACCCCAGCGGCCTGTCCCCGTGACACACCTGAGCACGGAACGCCGCCGACAGACTGGGGTTTTCGCTCCCCATTCCCCTCGTATGCGCACCGGAAATAACAGTCAAGTAGTTAAAGAAGACGGACCCCTGTGATTCACTGTAAATAAAGTGCACATATTTCACCGAATCTGAGTCTCCGTGTGTCCGTGACCGAGTGCCCACTATTGAAAGGCTTTACAGCATATAAAGTATACAGTATTATTCCATCATGTTTTTTTGTAGCAATATAACAATTGCTACAAAAAAACATTATGCAAACAACAGCAACAAACAAAAAAACTAAACTAAACTAAACTGAACTAAACTAAATTTTTTCTTCAAATAATTAAAAGAAGTTGATCAAAGAAGCAGTTTTCCAAGATGGACAAACCTGCTGACTATAAAAGGGATGAAGTTCGGTGCTGAATTAGCAACATTTCCCCTGGACAGGCAATGCAGTCATTAAGTAAATGTATTCATCTTCAGTATATGCCTAGTCAGGGTCATGTTTAATCCAGAGCTTATCTCAGGAACACTAGGTGAATGCATATATTCATACCTTATGGCATGCTATTTGTAAACTTTGACAGCCACTTTTATTTTTTGAAATTAAAATCATGATTGTAAATGATCTGCATGGACATACATATATATATATATATATTATTTTGCTTTTAAATAGTCCATATGCTTCTTACATCTCCTGGCTGTGTGCTTTGGGTCATTGTCATGCTGGAAGACTCAGCTATGACCCTTTTTTAATGCTCTGACTGAGGGAAGAAGGTTTTTGCCCAATATGACATAGCACATGTCCCCGCTCATCCTCTCCTTAATACAGTGCAGTCGTCCTGTCCCCTGAGCATAATGCTTCCAGCTTCCAGCTGGTCTTTGAGGGTCAGAAATCTGGCTGATAAGCGAGTGATCAAATACTTATTTGACACAGTAATTCATAAATAAATTGTTAAAAAATCATAGAATGTGATTTCCAGATTTTTTTTTTTTAGATTCTTTCTCTTACAGTGAAAATGTGCCTTTGCTAAAATTGTAGACCCCTCCATGATTTCTAAGTAAGAAAATTCGCAAAATCACAGGATGATCAAATTCTTATTGATCTCACTGTATATACAGTGGAACCTCAGATTACGAGCACCACAGTTTACGAGTGTTCTGCAATACGAGCAAAGATTTTTAATACATTTTGACCTGAAAAACGAGCATTGTCTTGGTAGTTTCATGTATCACACATACGCTTCTTGTTTTGACGCCGAGCCTCACGTGATCTCAACTTAGCCAAGAGTTTTTCTCTCTCTTGCGCTGCGGAATAATGGGTCTTAGTGCTTGTCTCTTACTGGTATAATCAACATCCGTGCACACGTGTACTGTTTACCATAACACTGTGTGTGTGCATAAAACACACTAACTAACAGAATCACTGCTGTAAAGTAACAACAACAAAAAAAAGAACCTGCACTTAAACCTTTGAAAAAAATCGCGACAGAGCAAAGAGAGTGTGTGTGGTGTGTGTGTGTGTGTACACACACACACTTGCCTTTACAGACCATCTCCCACCCCCTCCTACTCCCGGCTTCGCACACACATACACACACACTCTGCCTTACACAGAAACTCCGCTCTGTCGCGATTCTTTTCAAAGGTAAAGTGGAGGTTCATTTGTTTTTTTTTGTTGTTTTTTTTTACTTTACAGCAGTGATTCCGTTAGTATGCGCTTGCGCGATTGTGACTTGTGATGTTCCTTGCTAATGTTTCCAAAAAAACTATCTCTCCATTAACGATCTCTCCATTAATGCGTGTGTGGGCACACACGTGCCCACACACACGCGCGCACACACACACTTTTGCCTTTATAACCCCCCTTTCACCCCCTTCTCCTCTTGGCTTCACACACAGATACAGACGGACACTCTCTGCACACACATTCACGCCTGCGTGCAAAACGGAAACACTTATTTGTCGGTATTTATTTGTACTTTTTTTTTTTTTAAGTTACAGGAAAGTGCCGATTAATTTGTTTTATTTTTACTTTATATTTTGTATTAATTATTTTTATGTATTTATTTTTTTGAGCTGTAGAACGAATTATTTGAGTTTCAATGATTTATTATGGGAAATTTTAAATTGGTTTACAAGTGTTTTGGAATACGAGCCCACTTCCGGAAGAATTATGCTCGTAATCTGAGGTTCCACTATATATATGAATTAAAAATTGATTTGACATGTGCTGGGAGAAAGAATTACAGAGCTAAAACCTGATTTCCTGCCTGTCAGCTGAGAAATGGCATTTAACAGTTGGCAAGTGATGAGGATAATGCCGAGTACTTAGTGCTGAATTGCCTTTTGCTGTCAGATATACCATTAATCTGGATCTGGATGTCTGAACTGATAGCTGCTCATTTGTTCACAGGTTTTTGAATCAGACCTGAACAAAAGAAAGTGAAAGAGCAGAGGCAGAGGAAATCCGAAATGACAGAGCAACATGGTCGAATTAGCACTCTCAGGGTATTTTTACTGCATAGAGAAATATAAGCAGCAAATGAAGCAGAATGTTCCTGCATCTTTTTAAATGCTTCTTTCTTTATGCTTCCCCCTTTTTCACCCTTGCATTACTTATCCATTATTAAAGACTATTTTGTGTTTTTTGTTATTGTTTCCATTTAGACACTATTGTTTAGAGAGGAGAGTGGTTTAACATATATTGTAGCTTCCTAAAATATTCTCACGGTCATCATTAATACCTGACAAAGACCAGCGGATGGGTAATCAGTAGATTGTGAAAAAGGGAGAGAGGAGGAAGGAAAGATAGAGACATGAGAGCAGGACAGATCTAATTTCCACCCAGGCTCCCTGGAATAAGACAGATGGGGAAAGGAAAGTGGCTACGATTGTAATTTATTTTCTAATATTTTTCCTCCACTCTTTTTGGGAAGCCAATCGAATTAATCCACAGGAAGACAGAGCAAGGAAAGCTGTAACTGAGACAAAGATGAGGCTTGTTTTATTTCAGATCAGAGTAAACTGAAACATTTGTCTTCTCAACACTCAGCCTGTCTTCCAATTTCTGCCCTTTACAATACTATCCTCCTGATTAAATCTTATGTGACAAAATCTCAAAGACAAAGTGAGGCTTTTAAACACTGGTGAAAAACATCTTTGCCCAGCAGTTGTTTGTTGCTTATTTCCAAGGCCAAATACATGTGTATGGGGCTTCCTTTTCCAGCTTTATGAGGAGGCAGGGCTTTGTGTAAACGGTTATTGATTGTAGGTGGGTGGCATTAATGCCAGCACATCAAGACTTTGTGTCTTAATATAGGATAATATGTTAGCATTTTTCAAATTGATAAACAAAACATAACTTACATAACACAACTTGGAAAGCGATAAATAATATAAAGGCAGTCAGCATTCATGGCCATAGAGCTTACACAACACCTTAAGTTCACAATCTTATGAAAGATACAGAACGTCGTATAAAATGAAATGTTAAGCAAGCACAATGAAAAGCTTTATAAATATATGCTATTAAATATCCAGCAACAGAAGTCAACTAAAAGTGTGGATGGATTTTTTTTGGCATTTGATTATACACTATATTTGTTTCTCATGTTGCATAGCAGAACTAACTCCATACAAAAACACTACAAACTTTGTTTTATGATTAATTTATTTTCACCAACCAAGCCATGGTTGTGGTGGATCCGGAACCTATCACTAGAGCGAGGCAGATAATAAATCATAGGGCACCATGCACACACACATTCACACCTACTGTAGTAGACAGTTCATTTAACTACATGTTTTTGGAGACCCTGAGGCAGGAAAACCTGGAAGAAAACCACATGGACACAGAGAAAACCAAACAGATATTACACTCAGTGAATCTACTGGCCCTGTACAATCTCGCTTTTACAAAAAAAAAATCTTAGTAAAAAACTATTAAAATGCTTAGAAAGGGGGAAAAAATGCAGACAAGCAATATTAATTTTTTTAAATAATTAAATCAATATTAATTATATTCATTATTATTCAGCATTTTTTTCATTGCTATAGAAATAACCTTGCACAATCGAGACCTTTAACAATCATTTCTAGTTCTTAGAAATAAAAGTGGTTGTCAAAGTTTACAAATAGCATGCCATGGGGTGTGAATATATGCATTCACCTAGTGTTAGAATGCAGAAAAGGAAGACAATTATTCTTAAAAAGAAATGAAGACAAGCAATATTAAAAAAAATGAAGACAAGCAATACTGAAAAAATGAAAAGAAAATTAAAATAGTGGAAGATTCATATAAAATTTACCGCTCTTTCTGTCTGGTAGAGAAAAATCTGCTGTCTCCCTCGGTTTTCTTCTCTATCAGCTGAGTTCACTTGACCTTAAAGCAGAGTCTGGCCATAGAACACATATTTTATATGTTTCCTTTCAGACTTTAGAGCTTTATACCTTAACCAATACTCATTTTCATTTTAATGGTGTTAGATGGACTTTCTTGTTTCTGTTTACCCAAATGATCCAAAATGTTATGTCAAGCTTATTATTATTATTATTATAATTATTATTATTATTATTATTATTATTATACATTATTGTACATTTAACTTTTCCATGACACAGATGATGATTGACATGCATAAAATATGGTTCATGCAAACATGCATAAAATATTTATTTATTTATTTATTTATTTATTACTGTGTGTAAATCATTGGCACTGGGCACACTGGACACATATTACTCACAAAATCGTTTAAAGAGCTAAATGAAAAGAGAGGAATTCAGTACCAGGTCTCACAAGCATCTGAATTAATCTTGTGTGTTCTGTGAAAATAATTAGAATTTGATCCAATGGGAATAGATTACTGAGAGGTTAAAAAGTAAGTGGGCACTTTGAGATGGAACTGGGGCAGCATTAGCGCCAGGAAAAGGGCATTCGACGTTAAGTCTTTAGGCTGCAGGGGAGAAGCATACTCAGCAAGGCCGGATACAAAAGTGTGAGGTTTATAGAAAAAGGACAAGCACCTCCCACGCTAAGGAACTCCTTTGCTAGTGTTCATCCCAAGGCCAGCAAATGCAGCCTTTGTGTCAGTGCACAGTCTCTGAACAAGCCTTCTGCTATTCCTTAGCTCCGACTAGAGTGCATGCTCCTGAATATTGATTACGTACGAGCTCAGATCAATGGGACTGAAATGGGTCTTAGAGGAGAGTTAGAAAGGCAGGCGAACAGAACCAATTATGCCATTCATTATGTGCATGGCCTCATACATCTAACTCAATTGTGAGCACAGAGGTATGTTTCAAAGGCATTAAAAATTAAAAAAGCAGTTCTTCCAGGACAACAGCCTCACCTCTCTTTAACATCCTGTAAGCTCTTCAGTTGTGCTAGCCTAGGCTAAACCGTTTTGTTGCTTTTGTTTTTTTTTTTCTTTTCTGGTTATGTGTTTGAAGTAGTAGGCTCCCAAGGTACACGTGGAGCTTTTGGCTTGTCTCAAGATAATGCTTTGAAGCTGTGGTATTTGTGACAGTTGGAAGGGCTACACAGGATGGCAGACAGGAGTTTATGCTAAACACATTTCCAGTGTAAAATCACTTTGCAGTGGGTGCTTTGCCTCACTTGTGTCTGAGCATGTCAAGGACATGGCTCTGAAGGCAAATGTGTTTGAGGTGTAAACTAGGTGATGTAGTAAGCTGGTTGCAGGTTGCATAGCACCTTACTTTATTTTACTAGGACTTGTGTCATCTTGGTGTACAAATTTTTTATTTTTATTTTTTATTTTACTTGTGTCTTGTGCTTTCTCTCTCACAGACATACTGTAACTTCAATGCAACAGGAAAATTCAAAACAGCAAAATGGTTTAAATGAAAACAGTCCATGATATAATGGGCACAATATACTAAACTCTGGATATTAGTCCTCATTGATGTTTGACTAGACATTTATACATTTCTCCTAGAATTTCAACAGGTTTATGTCACGAACTAACCCGGAATGATTAGAAGACTTAACGATAGTGGTTAGCCCTTTGTAGCGTGGATGGTAAACCCAAACGCGGAAGCAAGTGAATAGGCAGGATAACCACGCAATTTAGTTTAAGGACTCTCACAGAAGGGGAGCAAGGGAAAAACACAAATAGATAGTTGTAGATTTGTTACAGATAGTTAGGCTAACTAATCTTTAGGTTAAATACTGAATTCTGGCTTATACTGTTTATTGATGATAATGGAATATATGATTTAGTACAGTTCAAGTAAAGAGGCTAAAATATTAGGTACTGTATGCATTTTATCTAAAATAAATTCTTTATCAGTTTCCTTATTTGTAATGCGAATAAGGTGTTATTGTAATTTTCATTTTTTCTTACTTCAGCTGTTATCATTTTACAAACAACGTTTACCTGGTAAGCAGAACATTTCCAGTTGGTTTTATAATTTTCCCAGTGACACTGAGGAAGTCTCCAAATCTCGAATGAATGAATGAATGAATAGACAAACACCAGAATTGCTTTGATTTAGGTGAATCCTAAATAGTTCTAAGGCCCAGGGCTTAATTCATCCTCAAAACAAGTGTTTGAGGACTATATCGTAAAAATGACATTCCTCACAGTGTGTTGAAGAGATTATCTGTGTCAAGGAAATTAGGACTAGTTTTTGAATTTTATGTTTTACTGAAAAAAAAAAAACATTATACATATTCAGTTACGTATCACCTTACAGCACAGAATTTTTTTTTTTTCATATATCCCAGTTCAGAGCAAAGGGTCAGCCAGGGTACAGCACCCCTGGAGCGGATAGGGTTAAGGGCCTTGCTCAAGGGTACAACTTTGGCCTTAACCATTTGAGTTACTACCTCCCTATAAAGTAGCTCTATAAACTTCCAAATGCTTGCGCTTTACTAATTTATTGTAAACATGTTCAAATGAGAATCAAAACTTCTTTTTTTTTTTACTTGAAAGGGTTCTACTCCCAACCCCCTCATTTTTAAAATACGTTTTCAGCAATTCTATATTTGCACAATGCATGCAACATTTTTTTAACAAAGTCTTCTTAATCTTTCATGTCTTTCTGTATACTTTAACAGGTCTAAAGGTCCAAGTTTTGAAATTGATTTACATGATAGATACAATAAGAGGCAAAAGCTGTAATTACATTCATTCTGACACTGCCTTTAACCTTGTTAAACGTCATAGCTTAGCATCGCTGATTTTAGACAAGCCAAACCATTATATTTTTCTACTTTCAAACAAGATAAATTATGGAGCTATCATTGGTACTCTGTAATCATCATAAAACCTCTTTATAGAAAATAGACTATAAATGTCTAATTACCTAGGGCAGTACAGGGATTTAAGGCAGATTACCAATACAACAGGAGCACAGGTTAATGTGTACTAGCATTCTAAGGCACAAAAACTCATGACTGTCTTAGGCCGTTTTCACACTAGGCACAGTTGCTTCATAGCAAGCATGAGTATAATTCCCACTCTGCCATGACAGTTAGTTCGTTTATTAGTACAGTGGAACCTTGGATTGCCCAAAAAGCAATACAAAATAAGTTTTCTGATAAATTATTTTCCTCAGGTATACTAAGATGTCCATATAAAAAATTTTTTTACACATTTTTACCAAAAAATGGTGATGAAAATCACTAGTGAATGATTGCAAAAATTTATTCCATGCCAAATATTTACAGGCTATTGACTGATATAACAGCTACTCCAGCTGTCATGGACTTCTATGCTACTGTCATAAACATATTTCCCCATAAGAAATAATGGAAACTAGGATTATATGTTTCACAACCCCAAAAAATAAATACATAAAAAAAATAAAAATAAATAAATAATAAATAAATAAATAAATAGATAAATAAAATACGAAATATAAAGTAAAAATAAACCAAATTAACCTGCTCTTTACCTTTGAAAAAATAAATACTTTTGAAAACTAAAAATAAATCCAGACAGAAGAGTTTCCACTGTGTATGTGTATGTGTTTGTGCACAAACGCGCTGTGTATGTGTGCATGTGTGGTTGTGCGTGTATACACTTATTTGAGAGAGGGGAGGACCACTGTGTGGGATAACTTTCACACACACACACACACACACACACACACACACACACACACACACACACAAAATAAAAGTTATATTAAACAGTACATATGCACAGATGTTGATTATACCAGTGACATATGTGCACTTTTGCACTGCAAAAGAGAGAAATCGTTGGCTCAGTTATTATAACGTGATGCTTGGTGAAGAAGTAGAAGCGCATGCGTGTTACATGATACTCAATACTCGTAAACCAAGACTTGTTCATTTTCCAAGTCAAAATTTATTTATAATTTTTGCTTGTCTTGTGGAACACTCACAAACCGTCTTACTAGCAAGCCAAGGTTCCACTGTAATGCTGCTCTATACCTAAGCACAGTTACTGTATGTATCTTTAAACCCCGATAGAGTAGGTGGCGGTATGCACCTGTTTGATTTGTGAGCAGTCAATAAACACAAGAAACAAATGTACAAAAATAGTTAACCTTTGTCCTTTGCCTACTATCATTGATATTTTGGGACCATGTCTATTTTATTCCAGTCCAGAGGATGCATGCATATGAAGATTTTGCATTGATGACATCACATTCTAAATAGCAGTCCACTTCCATGTTTTTCTATGTTTGATTTCACATCTAATTAAACATACAGCATGTCCTGTTCACAATACTCAAATGTACTGCATGTTAGGATCAAGTGTATTGTTACACGAGTCTCCCCTGTGAATACAATCTTAATATTCTTGTGAGAATATCATAAATTAACTATATACTTAGGTGTTTATTTAAAAAACAGATGCAGTTTTATTTTTATTTTTAATAGATGCCTTTTTTTTTATTCAATTCAATTTACCAGACACACACTTTCTCCACACACACATAGTCCCTGAATAGACCCTCCACCTTGCAATTTTTGAAAAACAGACCCAAAAGGCCCAAAGCATTCTGCTATTTCTTACAATTTCCACAGAGAGGCTTTCCACTGCCACATTGTAGTTGTCAGGCAACTTGGAATTGGAGAATTAAGGTGCGTTGGCCAGACAGAATGAAGCTTAATTGAACTGTTTCACCTCCTTAACTGTGGGTAGTTGGAGCTGACAGAAGTACCTGAGACCAGGGAGAGAGCGAAATAGAGACATAGCGTCTTTTTAAAGGTCACCATGATCCTCAGCTGCTGATGCATTTTTCGTCTGCTGAGATGGTAAACAACTAAAAAAAAAAAAAAAAAGAATCCATTTTGTCCAAATATATTACACCATTCTCATAAATTCGGAATGGGATAAAATATTTGAGTTAACATTTATCCTTAGTACCTGTCAGAGGAAATTCCTATTTGTGATGTCAATAACTGCCACAAAAAAAAAATTGCTTTCATTGAATGGAAGTGCAATTTTAATGTCCCTAAACAGAATGCATGTCAATAAAGTATAGTTTTTACATCCAAACAAAAAGAAAGCAAACTATTAATAGAATATATAAATTGCACAACTACCATGAAATGTAGATTATCAGGATGTGCACACCATTTACAATACAGTGATACTGTAAGTGGTTTCACAGCAAAACATGACAAAATACATTTTCTGACAAATTATTTTGCTCAGGTGCACCAAGATGTCCATAAAAAAACAAATGTTTACCAAAAATGCACTAGTTATTTATTGCAAAATGCATTCCATGTCAACATATTTACAGTCTGTTGACTGATTTTGCAGATACTCCAGTTGTCATGGACTAATCGACTGTTACAAGAGGAGTTACAAGGATTCTTGTTTAGACAGTTTCTCATGACCTTCATCAATCTGCAATTAATTTTTTGTGCAACAAAATTAAAAAACTTGACTAATTCACTACAGTACATAACTGCAAAAAGCATTAGTCTGTATTAAAATCCAACATATTATTAACACTTAGTTGCATTTTTATTACCAGAAGCAAAGTTGCAGTCTAGAAATTTGGATTTGTAGTGTTTTGAGATATACTGTAATATAATAATTGTTGTGATGTGACACTGTTTGGGGAAGCTGATGATGCAAGTAAAAGCTTTCCTAAATTTTCTTAACATTATTAAATACAAGATAGAAGTGTGCATCCATCTCATTGTGGACCATGAGGGAACACCATGACAATCACAGCAATTTCGACATAATATTTTGGCATTTGTGTTTTAAACACCATTGTGACTAATAGAAGACATGCACAAAATGTGTACAATGTGCATTCCTTTTGCCTTTTTTTCCCCTAAAATCAAATTTCCTCTTAAAACTGCCAGAATGGTACACAGACACTTTACTAGTTTACTTTCAGTCTACAATATCTATAAATAACAAGGTTATACCTCATTTAAATCACAATTTAATTTGTTTGAAATTTCTTTACAGAAGTAAAAAAAAAAAAAAAAAGTGAAAAACAACTTTCTATGATCCTGAGCAAATTCAGGTGATAAATGTAACAATAGTTAAATAGCAGGGTTTTTATGGAGTCAGTATAAGTCGATGCCTCAAGCACTGGCTTCACCTTCTACAAATAGGCTGAATGCAAATAGAATAAGATTACAATAATACTCAGATGAATTAAACTGGTGTAGTGGTTAGCAGTGTCGCCTTGCACCTCCATGGTCTTGGTTCGATTCCTGACCAGGCTCGATTCCTGTCTGTGTGTGCATGGAGTTTGCATGTTCTCCCTGTGCTTGATGGGTTTCCTTCAGGTTCTCCGGTTTCCTCCCACAGTCCAAAGATATGCAGGTTAGGCTAATTGTTGTTCCCAAATTGGCCGTAGTGTGTGAATGGGTGTTTAAGTGTGTGTGTGTGCCCTGCGATGAATTGGCACCCTGTCCAGGGTGTACCCTGCCTCGTGCCCTAAGCATCCTGGGATAGGCTCCAGGTCCCCGCACCCTGAATAAAGCGGTATAGAAGATGAGTGAGTGAGTAAGTGAAAATTAAACAGTTGTAATAATGGGCTAAGGCTGACATGCTTTCTCAATATTTATAAATTGCTGTACGTTATACGATTTTTCCCCCTTAATTTTCTAAATTGATTAACAGTGGGACACAAAAGGTACACAAATGTGATATCATCCTATTTAGCTGTATACAAAAAACTGCAAATAATAGTGCAGAATTGAAACCCAGCACATTTTTTTTTTTACTGATATGACATGTAAATAAGCTTCATTACTTGATTGATATTTACATTAAATACCAAATGTTTTTGCTATTTACCAGCATGCTCAGACTCTGAAGTGGCAATACATAAAAAATTTAAAAGAGTTTAAGCTCTCCAAATAATTACTTATAAAATATCATGAAAGCTGGCTTTAATATTCTAAGACAGATTCATTTGCCTAATTAATATTTTGACAGATCTAAAAAAAATAAAGGTTAATTAAAAGCAAAACTTTTCTATTAGAATAGAGTTAAACCTCATCAGAAATGGGAATGATTTATGCAGTTGCTCAGACACAATTTGGGAGATCAGTGCTTTCCATGACTGTCTGGCTCGAAAGAATGGATTTAAATGGCTTTGCTTGAACTGTCAGAGCAGCTCAGATGGAAAACAAATATGATTGCAAATGAAAGTTAGGGGGCAGCCCATAAAAATTTCATCTTTCATGAACATCATTCCATGCTGGTGCCTATCACCCTAATTTTACATTTTCTTTTTCTTTTTTAGGATTACATACTACTTATGTTTTTGGACTATTTCTTTTGTACTGTAAAATTATTCTCCTTACAAAAAAAACAAAATAAAGAATCTATAATCAATATAAAATATATCAAGAACATATATTTTATATATACAGTACATTTATGTACAGTACACATGGATTCCATTACACTGTTTAATTTCAGTGTTTTTAAATTCAAATAACAGAGCTTGTAAAAAAAAAAAAAAACACACATTGATTAACGATCACAAAACGAAACATCTTGTGGACAGGGTGTCCCAAAATTCTCTATACATACACTATGAAATCTTAATACTTATTAGCAAAATATAACTTCTTTTTGCAACATATTCTTTACACTATTGCCATTTCTTTGTAAACACACAGATTTGTCCCTCCCACTCGTGATGAACTTGTGTTAATATTATGCATATACTGTAATTGCATAACTACAGTAGGTTATTTTAAATGATCTGTGTGTAGTGAATGTCAGGATCCATGGGAATAATTTCCATTTGTTCTTCTGTCAAAAGCCCTATTAAAGCTTATACGCAGATCAGCCATACTATTAACACCACATAAAATTAACATTGATTATCAATTATATACAAGTAAGCTGGAGACAGGATCATGGGCACCCAAGGCTTATCTATGCCTGCGGGGGGGTCAATGGCCAGCCTGTCTAGTCTGATCAGTAAACCAGTGTCAGAAAAACATCTGTCTGTATGTCTGTTTGTATGTATATATGTCTGTGTATCTTATGTTTGTTCAGCTGAATTTGTCACAGCATCATTCAAAATAGGCTTGCACAACTACTATGAATAGGCTATTTGCCTGAAATTAAATCTGTGCCATAGATTAAATCACAATGTTGCGTAAAAGGGTAGAAGGGATGTTATGAGCAGTTTTGTGCCAGGATACCTGAGAGCAGCCATAATTTTTTTTGGACAAACACAGTGCTTCTGCCCTCAAAGTGGGTGTGGCTATACGCATCACTCAACAGAGCCAATCAACATAATAGTTTACTATCAGTCTGCGAAAAACACAGAAATGACCGTAATGTATCTACAAAGTGCCATTATCAAATCCTCAACAAACACAAACAAACTCGTGACGCAGCATGGTTTAATCTAAAAATTATAGATATAAAAAATAGATATATAACTTTTGAAAACTGAATCCTGAGATGATTGCAGGACTCATTGTATGTTTATTCTTCCTGCGGGGAGTTTTGTACCAATTTATCTAATAATCTTTAAACAGGTAGTGTAGAGCTAAGTACAACTTAATATACTCAACCTTACAACATTTTATTTCTTTGTCTTAATAAGTTAGAGAGTTCTGATGTAATGAAAGATAGACAGACATGTACATGTGCTTCAACCTGATATAATAATATCACTGATTACATTAAAGCTGATTAGCTTATTCTAGCTTTAACCTTTTATCTCTTTCTAAAAACTTTGTAACTATCAACAATGGCTAGTTGTTAATTAAGACAAAAAGGACAAACAAAATAAATCTTGTTATATTGGTATGTATCTAGTAAAAATGTTAAACAAACAAACCATAAATCTGGTTATTAAGCAGAATTTAAAAAACTAGTAGTATGTATTTTCAAAAGCAAAGAAAGAAAGAAAGAAAAATCACTTATTTTGGAGATTATATTCTGAAACATTTTGAGATATTTTTGTTGTTGCATTTTGGTAATGAACTTAATGGTTGTAAGAAGAACTTACAAATGTCTATTTGAAACTGACTCCATAGCTCTGTTTTGCCACTTTATTTAATAATAAATGAGGCCCAGTAAGACAAAACCCAATAATAAGATAAAATCCACAATAGTGACGTTGATACCATCAGCAAAATATACCTTGTAAATATATGGGGGCCCAGGTTCAAACCCCACAACCACCAAGTTACCAGTGTTGGGCCCTTGAGCAAAGCCCTTAACCCTCAATTGCTCAGATGTATAATGAGAAAATATAAGTCGCTCTGGATAAGGGCATGTGCTAAATGCTTATTTAATTTGCTGCATAAATTGTATGCATGTGCAGAAGCAGCTGGAATGTGAATGACATTTCCCTTACAAACACACACACACACATTGTATATCTAATTTTTTTCGACTTCAAAAAGATCAGATATAGCACTAGATGGCATGTTAGTGGCAAAACATTCAAACATTCATTAGGTTTCCATGTCAATTTGTAAAACAGCTATTTAATACACAGCAATATTAAACACACTCCTGAGCTCTGTATCTCTTTAAAGTTTTATTAGTGGCATGAGTTTTTGTGGGGTGTGTGTCTGATCGAAATCTCTGACCTTTCATTCTGTCCTCACATTCAGATGAATGCACTAGAATCTAGAAAATCTAAAAAGCTGAAACTCACACTAGTGCTTCCGATAGACTGTAAAGGCACATACATTTAGAAAATTTAAACACTAACTATAATAAAATACTCAGATATTGTTCGTACATAATAATGGTCTAGAACACTTAAAGAAAACTGTTGTTTAACAACACTAGCACTAGTGTAAGGATAGACAAATGGCTATAGCATGTATAATTAAAAAGTGGATTGTCTCTATTTTTCTCAGTAAAAAATTAAAAGTAATTACAAATATTTAAATAGAACAAAAAAAGGAGGTTGACATTCTCTTGTGACAGCATTCGTAAATCAAGAAACCCCATGTGATCACTGGGTGTTACATTTGGTTGGTTGGCGCAAAATTATTTTCCACCCCCTATGCTTGCATAAATTTTAAATGACCATATGTGACCATATGAATGAATGTTTTTCATTAAGTTATCAAGCTAGAAATTTCTAGGTAGAGCATAGGTAAAATGGTTTGATTCTTGTGTTAATGTAATATGTGTGCATGTGGCATCTTGCTTTAGATTCTTTCATTAAAATATGCCTGAAATGTAGCAGCTAAGTTGCCATGGTAATGAATGGTCACTTCATTAGTGCCTTTCTTTTTTGATGAATGCATGCATATTTCAATAAGAGGTCAGGAAGGTGAAATTACACACACACACACGCACACACACACACACACACACACACACACACACACACACACACACACACACACACACACACTACTAAGACACAATACTCTAAAGGGTCAGTGTAGTGGTTTGTCTGGTACCTTCTTTTACCAATTTATATAAATATCCAAATAGACATTTCCATCTGTCACATTTCTTTTCAAACACAAAGTACTGAGTGTGATATCTCAAAATGTCGCAGAATAGAAACTACAAAATAAGTGATTCTTGTTTCTTTCTTTCACTGCTGCAGCAATTTAAGCCCACTAAGCCATTTTCAGGTAATGCATAGAAAGATCTACTAAAGATTATAGCGTCACAGGGTTTTTGTTATTGACACTGCTTTAATCTCTATTTTACCCAAATGCAGTGTCACATGCACACTGGTTAGCCAGACAGGCCTGCACAAAAACATGCACACACATCCCTCTAGTAATAGCTTCTCATCCTCAGGTGGACACTTCTTATCAGAGATAATTACATTTGCTTGACAGGGATAATGTTCTTCTAACTTGACCTACCCCATCAATTTGAACACATGAGGGGAACAGACAGAAGAAGCAAAATGATGAAAAATGAACAGGTGGATGGATGGTGCCATTAGGTAGAAGATAAATAGACAACAGCGTTTTTATTTCACGATGAAATGTTTATTTGATGTACTTAAGTAAATTAGGTTAAGTGATTTTTAAATAGAATTAATTATGTTGACACTCTTGTGCCTTCAACAGCACTATCAGCTGTGTTCCCATGTTTGTAAATGATATTGCAATCTTTTCTGCACTATAAACCCTGGTGAGCTATGTTTACTGAAATCAGTTCAGGAAACTAACTGTAATAAACCATTTAATAAAAAAAGGTTTTGGGGCATACGGCTAACATACTTTGCTTAAGTAACAAATTTTAAAATGTACAAAGCAACATAAGCTGGTTAGCGGCTAGAAAATGTGTTACAAAGTGAGTGGGGTTGTTTTTTGGGATATACAGAGATTATCTTCCTATGACCAAATCTCAGCTATGCTGATACTCTGTGTGCACTCTCACTCATGGAATACTGAGTAAATGTCTTTCTCTAGATAAAATTTGCATTGTGCAATAGCCTCGTTTAGTCTAAATTGTTTTTTTCCGGTTCTTTTAAGGTGATGCCGGTTTTGCTATTTATTTTAGCCGGTCTACCTACTACACTGCAAAAAGTAAAATCGTTGGAGGTAAAAATGTCTAGAATTTCTTAATACAGATTAAACAAATCAATTTTAAGATTGCTACTAATTTAAAGAAGCTACTTACTTAACTTATTTTACAAATTTTTAGGGCTAAATTTGTTCATTTGTTCTACTTGCATATATTTTTAGCTTCTTTTGAGAAATAAATGATATTTATAAATTACTAAAAATATCTGCTAATAGAATTTTTGCTTAAAAATAATGGAATTTGTTTACAAATAGACAAATATGGGGTTAAAATGCAAAACACCATATGATAGGTTTGAAGCTGTATTTGATTAGTAGCCGTGATCATTGATGATCAAGCATTAAACATAAATGTTTTTATTATTATTGAATGCTTCTGATATTTATATTGACCATTATTTGTTAATTAACTAAATTAATTATTAACTGAATAAATTAGAAGAAATAACACACCAAGTTTAGTCTAGCACAGTGGTTAACATAATCATATTGCAACTTCAGGGTTGGGTCTTTAAATGTCATGTCCGGTCTCTATGTGTAAGTTTTTATGTTCTCGCCACGTTTGTTAGGTTTCCTAACAAACAGGATACAGTATAGTGGGAGGATGGATGGAAGTTTGGTATAGGTTTAAACTTATATTATTTAAATAATTAAATTGTGTCACATGAGATGTCACGATATGATGAGCTTCAATAAGTTAATAAATGTAATATTTAAATATATTTACATGTGATTATTATTTTAAAGTAAATAGATTTCCATAATGATGAGGACCCCTGACCATCACACCCATATGTGGACCTTCCTTAAATGGATGTCGCATTCATTTATGCCACACACAAGTTGGAAGTACTTATTTGTATAAAGTATTTTTGTCTGATGCAGCATTCCATTTTTTCTTCACTGGAAGTAAAAGGCCCAAACTTGTTAGATAAGGACAGTGTTCATGTCCATAAAGCAGGCTATGTCCATAAAGACATGATGTTTGTACTGGAAGAATTTGTCCTGACACCAGTCAATCATGTTTGGAATTAACTGGAACACAGACTCGATCCCAGGCCTTTTCACTTGACATCAATGCCTGACCTCACTCATGCTCTTGTGATGAAATGAACACAAATCCCCAGATCTATACTCCAAATTATTATGGAAAGCCTTCCGAAATGAGTGGGAGTTATTGTGTCACAAAAGGGGGAATAAATCTGGAATTGGTGTACTGTACATTTGTCAATCCAGTATATATTGTTATTGAGCTCATTATTAAAATGATGACAATTGACTGGGTATTATGTAAATTTGACATAATCACACACAGTGTATTTACACAAAGTGTTCTCATTTAATTACCAAAGGTAATTTTCAAAAATAATAAAAAAAAATATGGTAAAAGTTCGGGCACCCTAGGAAAAATAGCTATAAAACTCCTCTACAGTAGGGTGAATAATGTCTTGTTAGAAGTTGTACCAGTAGCATGCACTTAAAGAAAAATATGCTCAAAAAATAAATGCCAAAAAGCATGCCTTTGGCAAGTATTTTACTCAAATAGACTAGAACTTTGCACTAAAATACTGTTTACACAGGTTTTCCCTTTCCAAAAATGTACTTACAGTAAGTATACCTTTTTACCCTTTGAAAATTTCTAACCTAATCGTTATTTTAAAAAGAACATTCAGTCTCAACATGAATACATTTTACTGCATTAATTGTTAAATACCAACAAAAACATTTATAATAATAATAGTAATAATAACAATAATAATAATAATAATAATAATAATAATAATAAAAAGGGAAAAAGGGAAACGGCAAGAATAATTACAGCCCACTGAAAACCACAGGGTCCCAGAAGAGAAAAAGGGTAATAGAGTATTCATCCAGTAAACCTTCAGCTGCATACTGCTCATCGCAATTACATAGTGCTCCAATGAGCAAAATTGCTAGTACACCTTGATTTTGGAAAACATTTATACATGTATTCCAAAAAGTGCCTTTTGCTCTTGCTGTGATGCTACATCCAGCACATCATAAAAATTATGATAAAAACATGATAAGGTAATATTTACACTGATAATTATCTCAGTCTCTGTAATTAAAACAGGTCAAAGCCAGCATTCCCCCTTGTGAAAAAAGGTATTTGGCTATAATCTCTTTCTCTGTTAACAGTGGGAAGAAAAATACTTCAAATATTTAACTTTTTTGCTTTTGCTCCACAAGATAAAAATCTAATTAGTTATGTAGCCCTGAAGTCAAAAAGCTTCTGTGAACCTAGGAACCAGCCTTCAAAGTTGGTGAAACATGTATAATAAAATTTATATGCACATTTTACAACTAAATCGTTTAATCAGAGGTCTTGAAAGATATTATCCCCCCCCCCCAGCCCCGTCCCCCATTTGTGTGGTTCAAGCTTACAAGTTGCTTTGTCTTTAAATTGAAAGACCTCTGTTGTAATGCAAATGTGAACTCTTTTTAATAATGAACAGTTGTATCATTTCCTCTCTTCATGTGCTTTCACATTATAAATCAATTCTCTTATGTATCTACAGACCTAGACATAATTCACCTGGCGTAGGTCCTGAACTGGACACATAAAATATGTCACTGTTCTGCATGCAGGCTGATGCGATTCATTTAAAGCATGTAAGGTGTTTAATGTACCTCAGACAAAATGTTGAGCATTCAGTGCTGGCAAGTGAGATACAGAAAAAATGTGTAAGCAGGGACATAATGTTTAAAATGTTTGTTACTTTGATCAATGCTTCCAGGGTTTTGTGCTTACTCCTGAGTTATTATGACAAAAGAGGAGTGGTATAGACAGCTTAGGAGGAAAAGCAAGGCTTGAATGATTGGTGCTATTTGATTTTTCACTATCTCTCTGCAATAAGTCACATACAGCAATCGTTTGTTGCAGCTTAAAGGGAAATTTATTGCAAAAATCAGTCATCTTTTTACATTTAGGTAGGTCTGCAATGTGTGTAAACTCACAAAAAATGTGAGAAAAACATCTCTGTTTTTGTGGGGGTTTTTTTCTTAATTTTTGTATTGGCTGGGGCTTAAACAAGCCAATTAGATTACCCCACTGTGACATCATATAAAAAGGTACCGCCTACCTGGCTTTTTCTTCAGCTTCTCCCAGCTGTGCTTACAGTAGCTCTGCTGTTCCATTCAGGGTATGGCTCTGTAATTGAGTTACTAACAGTACAAACAGAAGAAATTTGAGGTATTACAAATGCATTATCTGAGGGGTATATATTTAAAGCATCATATATTGTACTGTACATACACAATGTTGGGAACTAAATTATAGATTCATTTAGTGTTTAGTAAAATATATAAAAATGTTTCTGTTTTAATGATTACAGCTTACGGCTCATGAAAATCAAAAATCCAGTATCTCAAAAATTATTTTTACAAAAGTTAATTTTAAATGAGTTAATATTACTATTTATACACTACTGTATGAATATCTAATATGTCTTGGTGTAATTCATTAATGAAAAGCTTGCTGACTTGACAGTTGTCGAGAAGGTGACACAAACAAAGCTGATTTAAGAACCTGGGAGAGCTTCACAAGGAGAGGAGTGAGGCAGGAGTACTTCAAGAGCCACCATGCACAGATGTCTTCAGGAAATATACTACAACTGTTGCATTCTAAGTATGGAGAAGAAGGAAACGATTGTTCAGTTATCTAAAATCCTCTTTTTAGATGGAAGTAATTTTTGCATTTCTTTTGTAAATAAAAGATCCAGAGACTGGGAAAAGCTTTTTGGAAATGCTGATTTCCTTTTCCATCACAACTTCCACCACCTAATCCTGTACTCTTTACTTACCGTGATGTTACAGTGCTTGGCCAGCCAACCTGCCTGACCTGAACCCTATGGAGTCATCCTATTCAACTGGCAGTCCTGGGCCAACTTCAGCCCACCAAAATTTTACATCCAAACCATCACCCAAATATGAATGGACTTTTTTTTGCAGTAATCTCTTCAAACGAGCAGAGCGGTCTTGTGTGTGGTACTGTATGTACTCTGCTACTGTTGGTTTCAATATGCAAAGAAGAAGCAGTAGAAGAGAAAGGAAGGCCTTACTACTCCACCACTGTCCTGTCAATGAAGTGCAGTCTTTCTAATTAGTAGCCTATAGGCGTGTAAGATAGGACCAATGGTGGGTTATGATTTGTGGGAGCCAGAGAACTGAAAATATTGAATATACAGTATGTGGCACAGTTGATATGTCTTTATTAAAGTGATATACTTAAAGATGGAGAATGATGGAATAGTGATGATGTGATGTAGCCCAACAGGATGTTAATGAGATTTAGTTGTTGTACGTTCTAAAGAATAGAACCTGTGCTCTATAGTCATGCCATGAAGGGTATTGGGCTATTGGGTATTGGAAGCCGGAATATGAGAAACACCTGACCCAACAATACAGATGTGCTAAAGACTGCTATCAAAGCAACATGCTCTTTATATATTTGTGGCATAGATTCACCAATTTCTTAGAGATTTTCGTCTATATTGATACAGTATGTCTTTATTATCATGCAGTTGCTGCAAATTTGTCAGCTGTGCATACATGATGCAAATCTCCCATTCCACCACATCCTAGGTTTTCTATTGCATTAAGATCTACAGTAGTGACCGTGAAGGCAATTTTAATGCAGAGAACTCATTGTAATGTTCAAGAAACTAGTTTGAAATATTTTAGCTTTGTGGCATGTTACTGTACCTTGGTGGTCATAAAGAGATAGACATTGTTAGCAACAATACTCAGGTAGGCTGTGGTATTTAAATGTTGCTTAATTGGTGGTAAGCGGCCCAAGGTGTGCCAAGAAAATATCCTCCACTTTATTACAGCACCAACAGTGATACAAATCAGGATGGATTCTTGCTTTCCTGTAGTTTATGCCACATTCTGACCCTAAAATTTGAATTGCACAGCAAAAAGAGATTCATTTTCCAATCCTCTGTTGTCAAATGTTGGTGAGCCCATGTGTACTGTAGCTTCAGTTTCCTCTGCTTACAGGAGGGGCACCCGATGGGGTTTTCTGTTGCTGTAGTCCATCTGCTTCAAGGTTTGATGTGTTGTGCATTCAGAGATGCTCTTTGGCATACCTTGGCTGTAATGAGGTGTTATTTGAGTTACTGTGGCCTTTCTATCAGCTCAAATCAGTCTGGCCTAACTCCTCTGACCTTTAGCATCAATAAGGCATTTTCGTCCAGATATCTGCCACTCAAAGGATAGCCACATTGAAAGTCACTTATAATCTTTCTTGCCTGTTCTCATGCTCGGTTTAAACTCTAGCAGATCGTTGTGACTATGTCCACATACATAGATTGTGTACATAGCATGCAAAAGTATTAAGTTGCTGTTATGATATTTGCCGAAACAAGCAGTTGAACAGGTGTAGCTAATGAAGTGGCTGGTATGTGTTTGTGTACACACACCTATTCAAAAAAATGTTTTAAACAAAAACAGAATCAAAAAGACTTTCATTAAGCAAAGAAATCAACTAAGGGAATTGCTGAAATTACTGGAATTGCCTTAGAAACTGTTCAATGCATTATTAAAATCTGAAAGCACAGTGATGCGAAAGCATTGCGAAAGATTGGCTTATTTAATTTCATATTTAATATCTATCAATAAGTTGACAATAATACTATTATAGTTAAGCAATGCATTATATCACAAGGCCTTATCAACAGCATAAAAAATGTGTTGTGTGCACACAAACCCTCACATTTGATACATTTGGTTGTATCATCTGTGTTTTTATGTAAGTCATACGTTTTTTGGATGTAGGAGGGATAGAGTAAATAATCAAATTTGTTTTCATTTTACCTGTCACTGTATTTCCTATGAGCCCTCTCAGTCAATGCTGATTTCAAAGGCGTCAGTGAAGCAGGCTGACTAATCTCAGTCTCATTGCTTACAAAATCTAAGGGGTGTTTTACTCACCTGACATTTAAGTCTCCATGAGCTACAGCCTCACATAAAATAATTCTACAATCTACCATAAAGAACTGTGAACATCAAATAACATGATGTGGATGATGAGAATTAAATCTTACACTAGCTTCTTTTTATCGCAGAAAGACGATAAGACTTTTAAAACCATGTCATTTGTTATGGACAAAGTTATGTAGCATAAGATAAACACTGAATATGAACGTTAGTTAATAGTGCCATATACCCTGTGGTTATCCTCCATTTTTTGGTAAAGTACTATATAAAGTGAAACAGTTTCTTGCAGGTATTATAATATCATCGTTTGGAACCGAATTACAAACGGTACAATGTGGCAAGTTTCAATGACTCCTGATAATTATGGCTCTCAATCATGAATTCTGAATGTCTGAACATTTATGAGCCTAGCTAGACAGATAGAGAGAAAACTATCAACGTTAGATATTTTTTTTTTTTTGTGGAGAATTAAGCCCACACTTTGTAGTAGCTCAAGTTTAATGATTACATGAACTCACTGTACCTCATTTTTAGCCTTGTTTAATTAGGAAAAGGCACTAAGAAAATGAATCAGCATGTTGCCACAGCAGAGGTGGCCAACAGTCTTTTTTGCATTTATATTCTATTCATGTAAATACAGTGGTTTTGTTCCAAACTTTGTTGGTAGGAATTTACCCCATACAAGTTATAGTATGATGACGTTAAAGGCTATATTTACATGGAGGAGTGGTTGTATAGGAGGCATACATGTCCCCACTCCCTATTATCCACCTTTTCTCCCAAATCCAAAGCCAAAACTATATATTTTTAAGTGATTTTCCCTACTACCAGATTCAGATATTAACTTGACAGTTGAAATTTAGTGTCATATCATCACCGAGCAGACACATTGCTGCTGCAAGACCTTGAAACATCATCTTTTAAATGCTTTGTAGCATACTCCTCATCCTGTGATCTATGAGTATGATAATACTGATCTATTAAAGGCCTTCCATTTCAGGTATGCATCACACACAATATCAGCCTGGTACCTTGGGAGAAATAAATAAGTGCATGTGGTGGTTTTTAACATGCAGCTTGCAGCTAGTCTCCAATGTGTATTCACCATGCTTGTTTAAGCAATCAGTTCCACTGGGAGAGATAAGGGATTTGGCATAAGTGTGGCGAATAAGGTACATACTGAAATGAATTTATTATTCATTGATAACCCCCCTCAGGCGTGTTTTCCTCTCATGCCTACCGCATAATATAAGGATAAAAATTAGTTCTGCACCACTTAGGTCTTGTCTGAGGTTGCTCCCCCTTGCAGAGGTCCAATCAATGTTGTTACGTGTGAGTAATGCAGATGGCTATGTCCACATATCCAGTCATGCAATCATGCAGTCAAAAGTCAGAATAAGTGTTTTGTGACAAACTTTGACAATGCTGAATGAAAGAATGGTTGCATAAAAAGTTTTTATAGGTATTATACATCCTGATAAATAACTGAGTTTGAGTTGATTAAGTCTCCCTGTGAGATAGAAATTCCATGCCAGACCATCTGTTTGTAGTCAAACATCTAAAAGCTTTATGGATGTAAAAACTCTGCAAACCTAAACACTCATGAGACATGGATGTACAGTATGTTTGTTTTGTGTTCATCAGATAAACAGTTATGTTTATTCTGCACCCATAGAAAGTACAGTAAGTGACATCCTGAAATTATGCAATGGTAGGTGTTTTGTAAGCATAGCTTTAATTATACAGCTTTTAAGGTTTTTTTTCTATGATGGAAATGTTTTTGAGAGGAAAAACAGCCAATTATGTAATCACTGTTCCATTTTGTGAATCTTCAAGTCAGATAGTAAAATCTTAAATGAGTTCTTGCCAATTCAATTTGCAAAGGGAGGCATGTCAAAATGCCTTTTTGACAGTTCGATGACTGTCACAGTCAGAAAATAATAAGGGAGGGGGGACATTTCAATATAGTGCTATTATTGTGTGTTCACAGTGTGAACATCTTGACATCTGTTGTAAAGATGTATTAGAAAAGAAATGTTCGGATTTATTAAATTTATTCACTTCTGTTCAAGTAGATTTTTTTAATGCATAACTCACTGACACAAATAAATAAATGCATTTGTGAATTTGTGTGTTTGTACAGTACATGTCTACCTTCCTTAACTAATACTCAAGAATCAGTCAAGAACATCCTCAGGATAAATAATAAGAATCTAAAGCGTTTTATAAACCACATTAAACACACTATGACATGTTATGATGAACACCCGATTTTGTGGATGTTTTACGATTTATATCACTAAATATTAGAAGTAAATATTTTAACAGTATTGCAGTAGTTTTCATTGTTTTATAAATAACAAATTATAATACACACAACTCAGTTGTGGCTATTGAATGTCAATTTATATCACCAAAAAACTGAACAAAACCAAAAAATGGTACTCTATTGAAATAAGCAATTCCCATCAGCTGTGTTAAACCACCATTTGTGTCATTCATTTAACATGCTATATTAATTAAATTTATCATAAAAACTACTCTAAGATACACACAATGTAGTGACCAATTCATGTGTTCCTCATGCTCCTATTTACAAATGCATTGATGTGATCATTCAGTACCAGTGTTGGGTGTTACGTTGTAATGCATTAGAGTACTCAGATTACTTTTTTGATGTAACAAGTAATGTAACGCGTTAGGTCCGCCATTTAGGTACTCAGTTAGTTAGTTACTTTTTCAAAAAATTTAATCCGTTATTCAGACATTTTTTGTAATCTGGGAGCCAGACAGCAGTCATTCCCAATCCATTAGTTTGTGTGTGTATGTGTGTGCGTGTGTATGAAAGTTGTCCTACAAGCCCCGCCTCCGATAACCCGCCCCCCTCTGTTACTTCTGCTGTTATACCCCTATCTCACCTATGCGGTTTGACTATTAGAGGACCGACACGTGGGAAGATGGAAACCTAATCATGATAAACTTATATAAACCTAATAATGATGAACTTAACTTACAGCTACTGCGCGAAACCGTGTAGGTGAGATAGGGGTATTAGTAGTAACATTCTCCTACACTGTTCAGTACATTCAGGTTGTCAGCTGACTGCATTTTATGTCCATAATGTTGCTCTAGAAGATTAGTCCCAATCATCTGAGTTCTCAATGCCTCGTACATGCGTACATACGCCTCCTTTCAATATTTAACACAGCTATCATTTCCAATGTAGATTTTTATGATGCAAATTAAGCAATACATTTCTTTCACAAAGTTGACAGTTCATCCTTGCAGGTTTTTAATAATGTGACTTACCCAAGCCCTGTAATTTTAAATCTCCTTAGTTGTTTTCTTTATTTGAGGTAGGACAACAGGTTGACGATTCTTTTTTTTTTGGCCATGACAGTATATAAAAACTTCAGCTGTGTGAAAGTTTGGAATTTTTTCATTTTAAAGCTGGTCTAAACCTATCTAAAAAAAAAATTTAAAAAAAATGGGTCACTGGTGGCTCAACAATCATGGCTTTGGGTCACTGATCAGAAGATCAGGGGTTCAAGCTGCCCAGATTCACATTCCCGTTTATTTTATTTCTTTTCTTTTTAATGTACTTTGATTTTTTTTTTTTAATTACTATTAATAAATTTTTTCCCTGAAGAGCATAGTGGAATTTTGGCATTTAAGGAGGCCAAATGTTTTACCCTCTGAGAAACTAAATAAAAAACAACCTAAAAGCTGTGCTAATCAGCTGCACAGGGCTTTTAGGTGCATGGCTTTTAGACATGGCCTTAACAGCACCTAAAAGCAGAAAACGAGCTTGTGTGACCTCTAAACAAGCATAACAACTAAAATTTTTACAAAAGATCATTTTAAATACATACTTAATAAAAGAACATACAAGCTCACCAGAATGTACTGAGTTTAAAACAAGTCCAAGATTTTACAGGGGCAAGACCAAGTACAAAGTAGACTAAGACCAAGTCAAGGTCATGACCAGACCAGCGTGAATTCCACACAGCATGAGGCATTTATTATAAATTGTAAAACATGCATGTATGTTAGGCAGTCCCCAAATTGGTCTGAAAGATCCCAATCGCACATGCAATTTTAAAAATAAAGGTATTACAACTTTAGGAACATATGTAAAATCAGTGTACTGTATTGAAGCTTATAACTAAACACAATGCATATACAGAAAGGGTATTAAGACAACTTAATATAAATTTTCAACTACATAACTAAAATACTAATAATGATATGATTCACTAAATTAGTAATTACAGTAGGATATGATTTATTTCATATCATATGGCCAAACCAGTTAATTTCCTTGCCATTGCCAAGAATTTTACATACGTTTTTTTTACAAATGAAATTTTTGCAAATTAAATTTTGTTGTGATTAAGGTTGCCAAATTCAAAAGATCAAGTTAAGATCTTTTTTTCCAGATGAATAAGTTTTTAGAGAGCATGTGAGGATTAAGGAAGAGGTGACAAACATTTTAAATTAGAAATAAAGTTTTTTTAAGTTACTGGTTAGACATAAAGTTACTGGTTGAATTTTAAGCAAGTTTTGCATCCAAACCGAGTAATGTGTTAATAAATAAATAAGAAACTGCACAGGCAATTTATCCCCATTGTTGTGGTCTTTGCCAGTCTTGAAATAAAATCCCAAGTCCACTTTGTCTGGAACTGAGCAGGGCAGAGTAAAAATGCAGCTGATTCTACGAGACCAAGACCTTCAGAGAGTTGTCTCAGGACCATGACCAATTTCATGTATAGCAGTTATATATAAGTATACAGGGTCAAAATTTTAAAATATTCCTTTATATAAGGGCCAGGGGTAGCTCAGTGGTTAAGGCATTGGACTATGGTTCAGAAGATCCCAGGTTCAAACCCTTCAACCACCAAGTTGCCACTGTTGGGCCCTTGAGCAAGGCTCTTAACCCTCTAACTGCTCAGATGTATAATGAGATAAAAATGTAAGTCGCTCTGGATAAGAGCATCTGACAAATGCCTAAATAAAAAAAAATAAATAAAAAAAAACAAAGGTTAAAGAGAGGCTATAAAGTATTAAACAAACAAAACAAATTACCAAAAGAATTTTTTAAATCTATAGTGTTATTATGATTATACATTTTATTACTAATTTAGTAGCAGTAATAGTAGTACTAATAATCGCAGTAGCAATAATATTAATAATAATAACTTTACATTTAAATTGCTTGATAAAACAATTCATACCAATTCACAATTTCCACCCTAAGTGCAGACTAAATTGTATTTATTTTATTCTAGAAAGTTAGCAAACTTTACTCAAAGCTTACTGTATTCATTTTTTGCTTTCGGCACTGTCAGCTTAAAAGATGTCCAATTATGCCATTTTAAAGGTTGCTAATATTGCTTAATGAGCCTCCTAAAACAGGTTTACATGTATGCAAGGTCAAAAAACACTTTATCTTTTATCTTTGTGTCGGTGTTGCATTAAAAGGCCGGTGAGCGAAAAGGACAAACACAAACAAGTAGATAAAGCAAACGTGTATTATTCAAAACTAAATAAAGTCAACGAAAAAGGTGCACCATAACCAAACAACCCCCTTAAGGGCACGGAGCATGCGCACTTCGTGTGTGTGCATTTTTGATGCATTTTTCCTCTCGGGGCTTACCGTAGATAGGCATGTGCACTTCGCGAGTTCAGTTTTGGTAAATGGTGGAGAATAAACTGTCAAAAAGGATTTTGTGTGCTCTCGTTTTTTTATTGTTTTTTTTAATAGTTTTTTTATATTACAAAGTGTTTAAGCGAACCCGGCATTAATGCTCGGTCACATTAACAAGAGTGTGGTAACGGTAATTGTAAGAAGGCGGGCAAGTTGTTGCGACGTAGTACGTGGGCGGACATTATGCAAATATTTTACGGAGTGACGAGGATCTGTAACAGAGAAAAATTAGATTTGCTAACGACTCGCAATTGTGAGCCGACTCTTTTTTTTAAGAGATAAAAACGTCATTTATCGTGCACTGTCAGCGTCACAGATGCAGATAGTTAATGTTCACAGCTACAGTACATGACACGCTGCATGAAAGCATAATAGGGGCTGTTTAATGTCTAAAACCCATGGTTCATCAAAGGGTTACATATTTGGCTTCCAGTTATTCATACACTTTTGTTTTAACTGTTTTCTTTTAATCAGATTAAAGGCTTTAGTCTTTGTCTTATCTAAGCTGTCTTCCAATAAATGAATTCTGAATTATTTAAATAAAAGCTCGCTTCACGGCCGTCAAATACCATCATGGACACATATTGTGTGTTGAATTAAAAATGTTATGACTCGGACTGCAGTTATTTGTGAGAAATCTTATTTTTTAAAACAATTTGCCAGATGGGACAATCAGGGTGCGCAGTGATCTATACATGCTTTGTGTTTTTTTATAGTATAACAGTCAGATGTCGAAAGACCAAAGATGTTAATCTGGCTAAAAGAACCAGTTACAATTATTAAAAGTTACAGTGGTGTAGTGATTTAGGATTTGTATCTTAAACTAATATGCTCATTGCTTTTTTGCTCTCTTTTTGGCTGTCAGGAAGACATTTTGGATGGCATGTTGTCTCGGCCAGAATTTGATGTTTACTGTTCCTCTGTTTACTGTTACTGTGCTCTTTTTGATGGCATTTAGTCCAACATAAAAGTTTAATTAAAGTTCATTACACACACACACACACACACTACAAAATAAGAAAGCGGGACAGTGGTGCCGCAGGCAGTTGAGGCTCCAGGTTGCTGATCAGAAGGTCAGGGGTTTGATCCGTACCCCTGCCGGGTTGCGCAGTCCTTAACCTGGTGCATTATAAGCTTTCCAAGGAGAACTGAGACCTACTGATGTACAGGATGATTTGTGGGAATGGTAGAGAGTGGGAAGTGCAATTGGAGAAAATTAGGAAGCTGTTTTTGGATGTCAGAATTGTAGTTTATACTGGAAAGTATTAGCTTTGATTCTATGTCTAAACATTATTAGAGTTTTGACACAAATTTGTGACATTTGACTTTCTTGATCAGACTTGCACAACAAGCAGTAAGACAAATTTGACAAGCTCATACCTGGTAGCCCCGAGTTCTACACCTGGCTGTATGGAGGTCTACAAAATTTTCAGAAGCTGTAAATGATAGACTAGTGTCGTATCTAGTTTTTATGGTTCCAATATGACACTGACCAGAGTAAAGTGGATGCAAAATAAGAATAAATAAATAAAATCACTTTGTTTTACACTAGGGCACAACTTGCCACATTGTATGTTATTGTTCTGACTACATTGCACATTTAAATTCCTACATTGTTAAAAACAGCCTTATTTTCTTGGATCTGCATTGAAGGGTGTTGTAATGACAGTTGCTTGGGGAAAGAGAGGATGCCTGCCAGCTATAGCTGATGACCTCATATTGAAAGCCACATCCTGGACCTCTGAATCGATTTAATGTGTTTCTCACTAAAACTAGGTTCAGAATAGAAATTACCTTTGGGATTCTGATGCTTCGGTTCAATTGTTTAAGGCTGTTAAGACTGGCCCCTCACTGGGCTTGTAACATAACCATAGTTTGTTCAAGGCCAGGCAGTGTAGTCATGATTAGGAGGGAGACAGTTTCTCCAGTGGAAACACAACCTCCTGCTGCTGTGGACTGAACACCTACACAGCAGGGCTGTGAGACATTCCTTTGCCAAACTGATGTTCGGTACTTAAAAATATTTTAAAAATTACTTTAAACCAGACATGAAATAGTGGTCAGTGGCTTTGGAAACATTTATCATTTGACCTTTCAGTTTCAACAGTTTCAGTGACCTCAACTTTTCTGTAAGATTTTTATTACTACAGTTAATTCTCTGATTTTTAAAATATTCCCTTAGATTCCAATTTTGATTAAAAAACGAACAAAACAAACAAATAAAAAGATGAAACATTGCACTGTCAGGGGGTGTATAACAAAAGTTTTCCCATGGATTAATTGGTTTACTTCATCAGCATTTTATGGGTCATTTAAAAGCCTATGAATTTTTTTGACAGAGAATGTGTGCACTTCCATCATTTGACTACAGTACACATCAAGCTGGTACATAAATACGATTGTTATAAAACATCATTGACTTTTAACACACTCCTAAATTTTAAGTATTGAAAGAGTGTCATTTTTCACAAAATGTGCATGAAGTGTTTACACACTTCAACCACTTGTGTGACAATTATGCGAAAGCAGTAAGTGCCTTTGTCTGGAAAAGCCTCTTGCACCAATGTGGTCTTCCTCTAGGGCCACCAGCTGTATGAAGGGCTTGTTCTATTTCTAAAATTGTGTAAAATACATGCATTACAGTGTACTATGCACAGAATAATGACAGACAGCTTTGTGTGGTAAATGTGATATGTGATGGCTTCTTATGAGAAATTCATACAGATTCATACAAATTACTATATTTAGATATAATTGTAATAAGGTTAGAAAAGGTACAAATGTTAACCCTGACAACTTAAGTAACATAAGTTGTTTTGAACTTCCGTGTGAGATCATGTGGTACAGTACATGTATGTCATATGGCTTCCAGTATTGTTTACTCATCGTCTATATATACCGTAAGGGGTTGCGGGTGGACCTGCGGCCTATGCCAGAAGACTTAGGCCATGAGGCGTGGTACACTCTGAACAGGGTGCCAATCCATTGCAGGACACACACACAGACACACACACGCTCATTTACACATGACAGGCAATTTGGCAATGCCAATTAGACTAATGTGCATATCTTTGGACTGTGGGAGGAAATGCAGAGGAAACCCACCAGGCATGAGGAAAACTCCATGCACACAGATCCAAGGTGGGAATCGAACCTGGACTCTATAGGTGCAGTGTACCATTGCTAACCACTAAGCCACTAAGCCACCAATTTTCAGCAATTTTACTTAACTGTTAGCAAAGTATGTTCCAAAACTACAGTTATTTTGTACTCCTCAGACCCCAACATTCTTTAACAGTGAGATAGAACATTATAATTTTTTCTACTTATAGGACCTGTATGTCATTATATTTATTGTCAAAAATAAATAATAAATTAATGTAATTATGTGCAGTGATATCCACAAAACATAAAGGTTCCTCATCTTTGCTCATCAGCAGGTCACTAAGAAAATAAATATGTGCTTATTAGCTCATGTCTCATGCTTAAAACTGAAGGATATGTTGCAAAAACCTGTGGAATTACATAACCATAAATTATCACCCCACATACTGTACGTATCTTTATAGACTGCTAGGAAGTAAAAACCACCTACTCCATATAGTGACTACTGCTCTACATTCCTCAAAACTATCATTAATTTTATTATAGCCTGTTCATCTGGCACGGAGAAAAGAACTCTCACTGTTTTTATTTCCTGTCAATAATTCTAAATCTTGCGTAAAAGCCTTGGCTGACTGTAAGGCACATCTCCTACACTTAACCTGAATTTTATTTTGTCCCTGAGGTCTATTAAAATTTTTGCGTGTCACAGCAAGGACACACATTGTCATAAATGGGAAGCCCCACTCTTCCATAACACCCCTGCTGCTCTGCTCACATTCATCTCCACAAGGTCATAGACTTGAAAAGAATACTAAGAGCTTGAGTGGAACCGAACATTTCTGTTAAAGTTAAATGTGCTGATTATTTTTGTTTTACCAGCAATCCTGTAGTCGAAGTGAGTGCTGTGTAGTTTGGCTTCCAGTTACTGTTTATTCACATTCCTGATACTGAAATTAAATTCTGCTGTTTTGTGTCTTCCCACAAGTGATAATCATTAACAAGCTAGGAAAAAAAGGCTGTCAATTTATTGCCAAATAAAAAGTCAAAACCAACATAAAAGACACATACATCTTAAAAGCAACATTTTAAAAAATATTTCCATCATAACAGTTTATTTGTTCCTGTATTAATCACATCTCTTAGCATCTCATTTAGTATTTTTAAATGACCGATTCATACATGAAATATTAAGAGTTGTTGTGCTGCTGCTGCTGTTGTATTTGTTAATGTTGGGACATTGTGTGAACTTTTATAAGTATTTTCAGGAATCTGCCACAGTTCTACACAAAACATTGACTGTCAGGTTTTTTTTTTTTTTTTTTTTTTTACAGGTAATCCTGCCATTCATCTCTCTCTCTCTCTCTCTCTGTCTCCCCTTATCTGTCTCTGTCTCTGTCTCTCCCTCTCTCTAAGCGTGTGGAAGGCTGTTTGGTGTCCTGCCAGATTACTGTAAGACTATAATTTTTCCCCCCACTTCATTATTAGTGGATGTTCTCAGAGGAGAATGGCCTCTGAGGCTGGTGCAGAGACGCTGTCTCTCCGCCATGGCATCAGGTGTGCGCACAGTTGGAGGAGGTGCTGTTAGTGGTGGGAGAGCAGGAAGAGGGTGTAAGAGTATCTACTCTGCCTCCTGAATGAACAAAGTAATGTTGGTGTTCTTGACAAGAACTGCCGCTACAGGAGTTAGTGCTACCAATGACCTTGCTCCTTATGTCTACACCTAAGAGCAGTGTTGGGTGTAACGTGTTACACTGTACGTAACAAAGATAACTTTTTTGGTGCAATGAGTAATCTAACGCGTTAGGTCCGCCATTTTTTATTTTTATTTTTTTAATTATCCGTTATTCTGACAATTTATGTAATCCATAAACCAGACAGCAGTCATTCCCAATCTGTTAGTAAATATGTGTGTGTGTAAAAGTCATCCTACAAGCCCGCCTCCAAAAACCGGCCCCCCTCTATTATTCCTGCTGTTATATCCCTATCTCACCTATGTAGTTTGACTATGCGAGGGCCGACGCGCGGAAAGATGGAAACCTAATTACAGCGCCAAAACTCGCGGTAAATCATGATGAACCGTACTTAAGGCCACCGCGTGAAACCGCGTAGATGAAATAGGCTACAGTATTAGTAATTAACAGATTATGGGCCAAATTTCATTAAGTGATGATGGTAGAATAAATATTAAGGTCTTGACTAAAACAACATGCATGAATAATCACAAAGGAGTTTTCATTTTCTGGAATAGAAAAGTACTCTAGTTACTTTTATCAGAAAGTAATGCTGTAATGTAACTGATTACTTTTTAAATACAGTAATTTTGTAATGTAATTAGTTATTTTCAAAAGTAACGTCCCCCAACACTGCCGAAGAGGTATAGCAGTCATATAAAAATACACACTCACCAACACCTAAAGAAATGCTGAAGAATAAAACAGAAAAGATCTGTAGAACTGTAGAACTGATTACTAAATGAAAAATCCACAGTGAATGAGTGAGTGCAACAACACAGGAGAGTGAAGAAGCAGGTGCAGCACACACACATACAGGGAGATACATCCATAGACACTGAAGATAAGATAAACTGCTTTCTACTGCTGGTCAAGGAGACAAGAGATAAATAAGTAAATAAACTACTTTCTGGACAACGCACAAGCTAAGATTAGCAAGAGAAACCAAAAAACGAAAACCTGCTCTCCCTGAAGAGGAATCACAGACCATGAAAATGAACAGCAGCTGAAAGAAAACAATAAACGAGCGACAAGCTGTGAACAGGACTGTGAACCTTAATAGGGACTGATGAACCGAAACAGAACTAAGACTGAGAAATGAGTTGGGGTTAATGGTGGTGGTGCTCTTTGAGGGTCTGCTTGATATCGTCAATCCATGTCTGCGACATCCTCTGCCTTTGCAGCCATTGTGGCATACGGTAAATTCTCTGACTGGGATTAAGTTTGGTTTGAGATTTGCCAAAACTATTTTAGTTTTTGGAGCTTTATGTGATGTAGGGTGGGTTTGAGACTTAAATGCTTTTTGATGTTGTTTATTTTAAATCCTGTGATTTAAAAAAAATCATGGTGATATACCCAAGGCTGTCCGTTAGGCACCTCATTTTTGTAATCACTAACCTCCGGCAGTTTTCTACAGACAGTCCTGGCACTCATGTGAGAATCAGGATGAAAATGGCTTAGATGCATTTTGTGGTGATGGGAGTGCATTTGTAGCACAGGATTAGAGAGAGCTGGCTGAGGACTTGGTTTGGCTGGTTTTTCCAGTGGTTATTTTTCTGTCCATTTGTCCATTATCTGTGAAACCTGAGCATTGGTATTTAATTTTTTTTTTCTTTTTTCCTTCGGGTTCTCTGCGTTCCCAATTTTGATGTTGAGAGTGGACTCAACACTCAACTCATTTTTCCTCTCAGTAGGATTTCTTGGTCTATTATATAATGTGACCTTCTTCTGATATACGCAGAAAAGATATTGTAATATGATTTATTCAAGAAACGTGTAGTAATAATTTCTACATATAAAGTTTTTGTAAATTTAATTAAACAAATTTTAAGTAATAGGCACATGAAACCAACTTTTTAAGACTTTTTCATTAAGTTATATATATAATATCTAACTTTTTTACATGAGAACGTTTTGCAAATTTACATTCAGTAAATCACTTACAATCGCATTAACATGGAACTCGCTTACTGTACCCCAGTACACACACACACACACACACACACACACACACACACACACACACCAAATAAATAAATAATTTACTGAAATAATCTATCATTTAAATTGAAAGATTTTGTAATAAAATGACCCTATCCTTAAATCCAACACATAAGAAATACTGAAATCAACCAATCCATCATGCTCAAATTTCAATCAGATTAAGGGTCTGCAAATGTAAACCCCCTGCCACCCCATAGCACCCAGTCAATTGACATAAACAATTTAATTTTTTCTCTTTTTTCAGCTCTTACAAAATAATAGCAATTTTAACCCAAATGTTGTTATTGTTAGTCTTTCCGCTACTCATGTCGAGGGGTCACCACAGCGAACCATAAATCCGCACAACAACTTGGCACAGGTTTTACACTGTGCCCTTCCTGACACAACCCTCGAAATTCTATCCAGCATGAGACCAGTACTGCATGAGGTGCATGGGTTGTATGGGGTGTAGCAACCCACCGACGGCAGGGCTCGACCTGGATCCTCCAATACCCAAAACAACAACCTAGAGCCTTAGCCGCCTGAGCTACCACTCCCCTAATAGCAATTTTAACCAAGTAAAAAATAAAAATATAATATTTGGGGTTTGATTGCATATTTACATGAATTAATATAGTACTGAACCGTAAAGCCTCTAATTTAGTTTTTAATTTTTAATTAAATTTTTTTAATTTAGTTTTTTTTTTAGTTTTTAAAAAGATTTGTTTTGCAATATTTACTGAGCCACTGTTTTCTTTCATTATAGAAAGATTTTTCTGTAACATTTTGTTTTTCTCGAAACCTATTGCTTGGAGTTTTTTGTGAATAAAAAAAAATACAATAAAAAAAACATTAAAGAAAAATTTTGTCTTTTAAAATTGGGGTACCTAGGAAGTCTTGATTTTTGACCCAAAAACATGTCAGCCTGCAGTTTATATTAATAATTCCCGCATGACCATACACGAGACAGTAAAACATGATCGATTTGGTGACATACAGGTTACACAAGAATGCTGTTAAACACCTGAAATGCTGAAACACTGTAGAAGCCCCTGTCTGGACAGTTGCTTTGCAACCAATTGCCTTGTTGAAAGAGAATGGAAAATCAAACACATTGGTTCCCTCTGCATGGTGAGCAGGCATGATAAATAATTGAGAACCTACAAGAGCTGTAGAGCACATTAGGGACCAACTCATTTAGGTTAGATCAGATGGTGTCTGAGCATGTCATCGAATCAGAACACATATATCAATATATGTTCATCACTATACTACAACACTAACAACCTCGACCCCCCCATGTAAAAGTACATTCAACACACTTTTGACTGCCTCTAATTAGCTTATAAATTAAGAAAACGTATATTAGGTGATGAAATCTTGCAACGGAATGTTTTACAACATGATGTAAATTATAAATGCAACTTCAGTACTCACAGAAAGATGTTTACTAACTTGAATGTTTTTGCACTCAAGTTTTTTTAAATTATTTATTACTGTTACTTGGTTCACAGCATCAGGATTTTCTCTTTTTTGCTTGAATTGTAGGTTGTAATAGCTGCTGGTGAACCTTTCTGTGTAGTTATCACTGACGTTTTAAGCAAAAAAAAATTAGTTTATATATATATCAAATAATATATATATATATATATATATATATATATATATATATATATATATATATTATAATATTTTAATATGAAAAGTATATATAATTTCACTTATATATATATAATACACTTTAGTATATAAAAAATATATTGAAATCATCGATAGTACACTGCAAATATACTAGTTTAGTCTTGGTTTACAAAAATAGTACCGTCAGTTAATATATAAAAAGTATAATAACATCATGCTTTTACCAAATTTTGGAATTAAACTTTACACATACATTAAAATAGTTGTATCATAGACACTTTCCAAAAATATATTATTGGAAAACATACTTTAAGTAAAAGGTTGGTCTAATTTCCACAGCCCACTTATTTAAACTTTCTTTTGCAATGTTTTTTGGTATATTTAAAAAAATATGCCCGAAATAATCATTGTACAAATGTACAGAAAGTATATTATAATTCAAATTTTAATATACGGTAGTCTCAGTATATTTTAAGTTAAATTTAAATGTACTTATTTATATGTACTTATTTATGCTTAAATTTAGTGCACTAGTCTCTCGTGCGCGCAGGCTTTTAGACTCGTTTTTGCATGCTAAATCTTTTTTCCGCGCTCGCGCTCTCAAACTCGCTTTTGTGCGCTGAAAATCACTTTTGCCCTTTCAAGATAATTTATGTTTGCACTCTCTCACGCTTCTGTGCGCTCACTAAAGCTACACTTGAACAAACTGCAGCAGCGTTGCAACTCTTCCAGCCAACCAGAATCTAGAATCGGCGCAACACCAGCCAATCAGAAACTGGAGGCGGGCAGATTCGGACTTGGGTAGTATGAATTCATGCCTAGAAGCTGCATCATTGTGTGCATTAGTTTCGTATCGTTATTATTTAATTTTCACCGGCATAAGGTAAATTTCATGTTTTTAAGGTAGTTTAAAATTAAGTAGTATAAAATATAGATTAAACTATAGAATGTATTGTCTAATGCATTATTGCTAAATCTCATGTTCTTGCTTCTGGTATAATGCTCTGTAGCTTTCGGTCTGTTTTCAGGGTCTCTGTGTAACAGCTAAATTCTACACACCAGGTTTGAACTAATACTGTACCTGTATATTCTAATACTTATGTCTGTCTTTGTTCAGATAACAGTTTAAATTTTAGTTTGTGTGTTTGTAAGACAAACTAAAGTTTTGTTGAACAAAAACAAACTATAGTATTGTTTTTTTGTAACTTTATGCAAATAAAATCTGCCTCATAATAACTGATGTAATGTGTTTCAAAAACATGTTATAGTGTAGAAAAAGCATTTGGCAACCCTCATTACATGTTTGTCAATTAAGACAGTCACAGTTACAGTTTTTAATTTGGAGAATAGATGTTTCCATGGGTCACAGGGTATTCTGATATATCTGAATGCCACCAGATTTGTTTTTATTTTATTAACAGCTCAAATGTGTATAACATAATGGATTAAAGCTGCTAAAGTTTTTTTTTATTGCAATTTCAATTCAAACAGTCATATGATCTAATTCCTAAATAACAATGTCAAATATGATCCCGTTCAACCTGCTTTGGTGCTGTCACTGAGCCAGAGAGCTCTTGTCATTTATAGGTATTATTAAACAGCTTCACAAACAGTCTTTTCAGTCACCATAATTTCGTACAATATGATTTCCTTACAATAATACAAATTATTAGAGGTTCTGGGATAAAAGTTTGTATTTCTGATATAAACACTTTTGTCTAAAATACAAACCAAAATAGAGTTTTTTTTTTATTCGAAACATTTTGAAAGTAACTTTAGCTTCAAATAAAGGTCCTATCAATTATTTTAAGAGGTGGCGACAAGTGGTTGCTAAAAATGTACTTAATTCATTGATTCATACATTCATTAATTCATTCATTGATTCATTCATTCATTCAAGAAATTAGTTAAAATGTTGATTTATCCAGTAATGCAATAAGTAAAGCCTTGTGTCTTGTGGGAGAATTATGTTTATTGTAAAGAATCAAAAGTCATGGCTCTCAATTTATCCATTTATGCAGCTTAGAGTGATTTATCAATAATTATAAAAGACAGTTTCAACAGGTGACAAGCATTACATAGCAGCTGGCAAAACTTGTCAGAGTACAGCATTTTACTGCAGTCTTATATATATATATATATATATATATATATATATATATATATATATATATATATATTTGTCTGATCCACTGATGCTGTATAAGACTGCTTAGATTTATTTGAAAGGGCTGTCATAATATCTTCTGGAATATGTATTATTTCCTCCAGGTCACTAATAACCACTGGCTCCTGTCTGCAAATGAACTGTACTGTAGGTAGTCGATGTTCAGTGACTATCTCTCCAAGATATGAACCAAACTATCAAGAAGTGATTAAAGAATGAACTGATGGAGAGATTCCTAAATTATTAAAAAGAAAAGATGTATTTCAATGTACAGACAGTAAGTTATACTGTTTAAAATAAATGTTTTGAATCATGCTGCATATCTTGGTCAAACCACATTTTTTCAAAATAGTTGCTACATAAAGTACAACATGCTATACTGTATGTATTTATTGCTGTAACTGTAAGTTTAAACCAACCTTCCAAACACCAGTTTAGAAAGTCATAATGAGTGATCAATTTACCTACCCTAAATTGTAAAGACAATAGTCAGTCACATACTATTTTTACTGTGCTGTTTGCATTGTTTCATTTGAAAATAAAAAACTGTGACAAATATGAGGGTGAAATGTTTTTAAAGATGATAAAGTGGTTAGCTGTGTTATTTTCAGCGAAGTTCATTAATGAAATAAAGTAATAACTTACATGTGCATTCTGTTCTTGGTTTGAGTAGGTAAAACTTCATTACCATTGTAATTAACTCAGATTGCACAAAAGGTGTGCAAAGCTGAGCTACTTAATAAGACTCTTTTGCTTCCAAAAGACACAGTCATGCACCTGGCCCACATGTACTGTATCTGCTTATGTGCCCATCTCAGTGCCCAAAACACCTTGTAAAACATTTATGACCATATTGGCCTTGTCTGGAAGCAGAAGTGACATGCTTCTGCCAACAGTGCCCCATTGCCAGCACAACTTGCCCCAGAAGCTTACACCCACCCCACTCATCTTACTCCCAATCACTGGCATCGTGTTTGAGTGCACAGGCATGGAACTATTCGGTGTGAGTACATACTTGTTATTGTGGACAATGGAACCCAGTACCTGGAGGTCATGACACTTAGAAATGTAATGCCATGAAACATCTTCAGAGAGCTTTCTAGACCTGTGTAGCCACAAGAGCTATGCAAGAACATACTGACCTACCAAGCTACTAAGTTAATGGTCCCAGCTGTTTGTACCAGCTGTTACATGTGAAGCAGATTTGCATGTCCATTTTAGCCAGTCCCTCAACACCATAAGGAAGGTGGTAGGAGAAAAGGGCTGAGACTCTTTTCCCCTACGTATGTTCTGTTTGCTAGTTGAGAGGCATCTACCAGGTTCACCCCTTTGAACACTTTGGAAGAAGACCCAGATGGCTCTTGGATATTGTTAAAGAAGGCTGGAAAGAATAGACAGCAATCTTCAAGTTGACTATGCACATAGTATGCAGCACAAATGCAAGAGAACTTACAAAAATAAATTACAAAATATAATAAGAATAAGTAAGAAGGACTATTATAATAGGTTATTGAATATCCATAAAAACAATGTAAAAGCAACATGGAAGGTACTTAATGGTATACTTAAAAATAATACTTATAGTTTTGATTACCCAAATCATTTTGTAAATGATGATAATCAAAATAGAAAATAAAGAGGAAGATATTGTCAATGAATTTAATAAGTATTTTGTAAATGTTGGATGTAAATTAGCAGAAAAAATTACTAAACATGGATCAGTGAATGAAGTAAAAAATAATAATAATAATAAGTATACAATGTTTTTTCAGGCTGTAGGTAAAAAAGAAATACTTCTAATAGTTAATAATTGCAAAAGTAAATATTCCACCGATTGTGATGATCTAGACATGTCGTTATTAAAAAATATAATTGTGAATATAGTAAAACCTTTTGCTTACATTTGTAATCTGTCTTTCGTAACAGGTATCTTTCCTAGTAAAATGAAAACGGCAAAAGTTATCCGATTTTTAAAGGAGGAGATCAGTATTCCTTCTTTAATTATAGACCAATTGCTCTTCTGCCGCAGTTTTCAAAAATTTTAGAGAAAGTATTTGTTCAGAGGCTCGACAAATTTGTATAAAAACATAATTTATTGAGTGAATATCAATTTGGATTTAGGATAAAGAGGTCGACTTCAATGGCAGTAATGAAAATGGTTGAAGATATTTTAACTGCAGTAGAAAATAAAGAATATACAGTGGGAGTATTTTTAGATTTAAAGAAAGCATTTGATACAATTGATTATGATTTATTAGTGAAGAAATTGTTAAAATATGTAATAAGAGTAAAAGCGTTAGATTGGATAAAAAGTTACTTGGAAAGCAGACATCAGTATGTATAAATTAACAATGATAAATCTGACTTATTGAAAGTTAAATGCGGTGTTCCACAAGGCTCAGTTTTGGGCCCTAAATTATTTGTGTTGCATGTTAATGATATTGGTAAAGTGTCCAATGTATTAAAAATATATATATATTCTTTGCTGATGACACCACTTTATATTTATCAGGGAAAAATTTGAAACAGCTTCTGAACACAGTGGAAAGTGAATTGCTGAGGCTTAAAAGTTGCTTAGATAATAGTAAACTTTCCTTGAATTTGACTAAAACAAAGTTTATAACTTTTAGTAATCAAAAAATAAATCATGATGTGAAAATAAGAATTAATAATGAGGAAATTGAAAAAGTGTTCGAAATAAAATTTTTAGGAGTAATAATTGATAACAAACTGACTTGGAAACCACATATTAATTTCATTAAGATAAAAATCTCTAAATCAGTTGGAATCTTAAAAGATTAAAGCATGTATTGGATAATAAAACATTACTTATATTGTATTGAACACTCATATTTCCATACATCACTTACTGTGTGGAGGTATGGGGGCATACTTACAAAAGTTATTTACACCCAATATCTGTGTTACAAAAAAAAGCAATAAGAATTGTTAATAAGGTCGATTATTGTGATTTGATGTATAAAGGGTAGGCATAATAAGCAATGCTTTAGGGTATACCTTTTTCAGTGTTGAACTGAAATAAACTGAAACTGAACTGAAACTGAAGAATTTCCCATTGTCTGGCCCATATGGAACAGACCCAAGCCAAGCCATACCACACATATCACCTGGCACAGTGATGAGAATTCCAACCAGGTAACTGCATCCTCCTTTACCTGCCAGATGACATTTGTATGTTTCTGGCACGCTGGCATGGCCCATATTAGTTTGATTGACTCAGTCAACTACGGATTGCAGCAGCCCAGTAAATGATAATGCTCCCAGTATTTTTATTTCATAAACAGGGTATAGTAGCTGTTCATGCTGCTATGCCGCTCAGCCTAAGCCGCTCTCACTTTAAAACCATCCAAGAGTAATCAGGTTCCAAAAGAGTTAATAAAGGCACAGCTTCAGGAAATAGAGAGAATAAAGCCCTGAGATGAACTGGTATTCAGTACTGATCTGCTACTGAAGTGAAAGCTTTTACTTTAGGGCAGGAAGATGGGGCCAAATTATGCATGGTTGACATGCTTAGCATGTGTATGCATGCGAGTGTATGTTCTTCAACCTAACAAAAAAGGAGGAAAATATTAAAGGCTTGAACACCATGACAGAGTTAAAATAGTCTGTTGTGCTATGGAACATGCTGACTTTAGTCTCATTGTCTACCTCTGACTTTGCATGCACCGCACATCACATTGACATCACGTTGTTGCGGCATTTGTCCAATGGTCACTGACTTCCTGGTGCGCCCTTGACACTATGGCAGCAACCACACTGTAATCACTGACCTGCACTCCACTTTCACTCTCACCTCCTCCCCTATCCTTACTTTCCTGAATAAAGAAAAAAAAAAAAAAACAGCATAAAGCTTTCCTTTTTGTCAGGTTCTCAGCCTGCCCAACTCTGCTGCATGTAGGCCAGGTATTCCCATTTTCCTTTTCATTTTCTAAACAAAAATGAATAATTTCAGGCTAAATTGGACTGCGCACCAGTTCTTATATGCATGTAATAACAAGTCTATTATGCTGTATTACAGAACTGTCAACCAGTCTCACCACATGGATGTTACCTGGATGTGGCAAGACTATTGAATGGAAGGTTTTTAATTTAGTAATTATTTACTCTTTTCTCCATTTACAGTAGATTATTAATGATTAATATTTTGCACATCTATTGGCACAGTTGTATACAGTACATAAAAGTTCTCTATAGCAGACATGCATCCTTTTTAGTGCTGCTTTACATCACACAAATGATCTAAAAGATTTATTGTAGCACAACTGAAGTGTTGGTTATAGTTAAGCTTGGGGTTGAGTAAGTTTTAAACATTTTCTTTTAACTTCATTTTTGCGAAACTAAGTGGAATTTAACTATTGTTGGTATAGTTGGAATTGGTATAGTTTGAAATGAAATATCTCCTTGTAACTACAGTAAATGATAATAATGCTATGCTATAGTGCTAATTTAAATAGAGCTCATCAAGTGAGATCATGGCAGGCGCCATGGAGAGTTTTGCCCCTACTTCAGCAGCCCAAAAAACTGTCATATCACCCCCTAAGTTCCTAAAAAATAAGTTCTTTTATTTTATACTTCACAAAAAAGCGTTCATTATCAAGTAGTCTTTTTTTTTTTTTTTTTAGTTTTGCAAGCATGGCATAAGGAATTATTGGTGTTATACACCTTAATGTTTTCTTTTTTTCAATGCAGTGATTATATTTTGCCCTGAGAAGACTGTTATGTCATGCTGTTTATAAGTTTCTTTATTCTTAGGAAGCGAGTGTATGTATAATCAGATTTCAAGATTATGTAATCTTTAATATTGTGGCCAGTAAAATGTTATAGCTGCTTTAAAAGACTCTTGAGGTCTACTATAAAGATACATATTAAACACTGCAGTTTTGTCAAAGCCCCAGTAAGAGAAAAAAAAATCTAGTTTGTTAAAATTGCGCAATTAAAGAACTAATTTAAAAAATCCATATTTAAATGTTTAATGTTTAATGTTTTATAATCAATATTTACAACATGAAATATGTATCCAACTATACCTACATGAGTTCTGTTTAGTGAAATCAGATTCTCGGTTTTGCAGTCACACATAATTGCAGATACACAGGGAGATTTGTTTCATAGAATGTCACAGAGGAACAGAAATTCAGAACATCCTTCATCAATTTCCTGGGTTTAAGGGGGAAATAAAATTCATACTTTTTCAAGTATAATTTTCTTCTACTGCAGAAGTAGTTCTTATTTCTGCAACCAAATTGTTGTAGTCATGCTCCAGTGCTTCTTATTTAGATACAGGAGTATTCTGTGTCCCTTAATAACAAGTCCCAAGAGGCAAGTCCCAGACAGAACACCAGCACAAGCATTTTACTGACATTATTGGCATGAATATTTTTCATAAAAGGGTCATTCAAACAACATAAAAAAGTCTTTACATACATTTGGTTTTACATGTTTTTTTTCCTTTAATACAAGTGTTAGAGTACAAAATAAGACATTCTAAGTCTAAGTCAGTGCAATATCTAGTTTGTACACGGTGCATTACGTAAGTGTGTAACTTAAGGGAAGATAAGAGGAAATGTTCTTTCTAAAAGCATTGCATTATGTAAGTTATGGGAAAAACAGAAAAAATCAACTTTGAATTGAATAAATGCAAGTCGTTATGGATAATAAGTCCATGCTATATAACTTAGAATGTTAATTCTTGTCCTCTGACAGCTTCCATACCAATCTGTCTTAAGAACTGACGTAAAGGGAAAAGTGGAACCATTAGAACAGGAGAGGAAAGATTCACTCTAGGCTAATTAAAGCAGCAGAACTCAGATGAGCGACATACACTGTAATCCACCTCTGAATTTTCAAAAGGACCTGTCAGCAGCCTTCAGACCTGCCTTACTTTTGATTAGAACATTAAAATCATTTTAAATAATTATGATAATCATTTGCAAAGCAACTCAGAGAGCAATGGGGTCTTTTCTTCAGTTTAATTTTTTTCTATGCCAGAGAGTAGGGTCATCCTCCAGGAGGATTTCTTTTCTGGCGAAAGCAATTATGAGTATGTCAGATTAGAGAGAGAGAGAGAGCGAGAGAGAGAGAGAGAGAGAGAGTTCAGGGAGGATGTGCTTTAAAGCTGCCAGCCCTTTTCAGTCATTTCTTTCTGGTCAATGAGAAGACAATTTAATGATTTCTGGCAGGTGTATGTATGGGGTAGAGGGGTGTGAGAAATAGCTTTTCCACTTAGACATGTTTTGTAGATGACCTTGAGCTACTAGGGCTTCTCACTTTACTGCTTCTCTTATATGTTCCTTCAGAGGTAAAAAAAAAAAAGCCCTAATGCTATGTAATCTTTGTCTTTCTTACCTTTGTGAAACTTATAAAACATTCAAACAAATACTTTTATTACCAGATGATAAGACTTGATAAACCGTGTTTTGCTGAACCAGACTGTAGATATTAAGGGCGATATTCATACTATAACAATGGGTGGCACATACCATTTAAAAAAATGCAAACCAATACTTATAGCTTAGTGGTGTCGATTGCCTTAATAACTTAGTTTTTATTAAAATGAGGTGCTATGGAGTTTCTATAAACACAAACATACTCAGTAGACCCTATACAACAAGTTAAAATACTATTCTGTTTGTACGAATTTTTGCCGTAAAATCAAAGAAGCCAAATCTCCTAATGGATCAACAGGATTTTGAACAACATGTTATTGAATGCGTATCAGATAGAAGCAACTATAACAAGTCTGAGTTTGTTCTTCAATAATTATGTAATTCAATGAATGTTTCAATTCACTTACAGTACAGTATCTTAAATCCACAGGCTGCATAGGGCCCTGCATGTTACGGAAGTTTTGAAAGTGTTACTGTAAGTCAAAATTGAAAATTTTACATTCTGCATCCATTAACTCTGTTTACCTAGACTGTTTAACTAGACTCACCTCTCCCTTACTGTCAGATTGTCTCCTTCACATTCTGTTTACGTTCTTAAGCTCATGTTTTTTGTTGTTGTTGTTGTTGTTTTGATCGGTTCTCAATCAGCTTCTTGATGACAGTCTTGTCTGTCTGTCTGTCATTGTCTTTTGGATAAATTACATATTAGTGTGCCCTCCCAGTCAATTTCCATGCTCCTGCCCTGTCTATCTCCCGCCCTTACTGTGAACCTCTTCAGAATCCCCACAACCCCTGAAATGTTTACTCCCACCTGGTGAGTTTTTATCACCCAGGTCCTCAAACTTTTACCACCCACCTGTCAAGAGAACCCAGACTATCCTCTCCCTTAATCTATTTATTTTGCAGTAAACTATCTATAGACTTCCTTGTTGTGCTTGCATTTGGGTCCTTTCCTGAGAAGTTACAGTTTAAGGTTCCAGGATTAAGTTGTTCCCCTACATTCCATTTTAATTCTCTGAAAGCTTGGCTAATTATTTACAGGGTCTATTGTAGTAAGAAAACAATAAGGCATTTTAAACTATGTGATAATGAAAGCTTAATTAAAAGTTACTATGACTGTGTGGGACTGCTGTTGAATGCAATGGCTTGATGCCACCAGAATCCAAGTACTCTGTTTATCATTCACAACAATGCACAACAATGTGTGTGTGTGTGTATGTTTGTGTGAGTGAGAGAGAGAGAGAGAGAGAGAGAGAGAGAGAGAGAGAGAGAGAGGTGAATTTGAGTGATGTGTGGACACAAGTGGGTCTTAGAGGGATTACTGATACTCTGAGGGCTGTTTAAACTCCATTATTACTGCTGTATCTGCATGCAATTTAATGTCTTATTCTGACCACATATTTTACAATGAGCACTACTCATTTGCAGGTCTACTCATACTGCAGTATTTTTAATGCAGCATAATAAAGAGTACTAGCACAACAATTTCTGTGTCTTCTAATTGGAATGATAGTTTATTTTTTCTTGATTTACCTTGATGATAACAATTACTGCATACCTACTGGCACAGAAACGCATAAGTTAAAGTCAAACTCAAGCTAAAGGAGCCATGGAGACTCAACAGTTAGCACCTTTGCCTCATACAGTACCTCCAGGGCTGGGAGTTTGAATCTCACCTCTATGCCATGTCTGTCAGGTTTGCTTTTTCTCTCTTTGTTTTGTGGGGTCCTCCATATACTCCTGTTTTCAAATTGCTAATATTGTGTTACACGGTGTGATTGTGTGTACACTTGTGTCCTATGATGGGGTGCCATTTCCAGGTTGACCCCTACCTTGTGCCATACGTTTCATGGGAAACAACAGAATACACAGAATACAGTAAGCTTGGTGGAAAATGAATGAATATATTTCTAATTATTAAAAAGCAACCAAATTTTTCTTACACTGTGAATAGCTACACATTCTGTCTAAAATACAGTGGAAACAATGCACATTGAAATTAATCATTAAAAAATTTATTGTCATTTTAACATAATGAAACAATACAGCCATAATCTTTTTACACTACTGAAAATAACAAGTGACATTTTCATTCATCCTTAATTACTGATTTAATAAAATGCTCAGACATTTTTTTATAACAGTTAACCAGTAAAAATAAAAAGAGGGTTATGTGAATAAAAGACAGAATGAATCTTCTTCACTCCTTCCCACTGCAACAGAGGGGACAACCATCTTTTCTGAGCAGATGTTTAATTCCACGTGATCTTTCCACACAGACATGTAATCCATTCAGCAGCAGATTTTTTGTGTTAAGAAGGATCCTCCTGTCGATGGCTGATGAGGCTTCCCCACTCCCCCTTCAGAAGTGAATTCTGCCCATCACTGTGGGTCAGCATCCATACCAATGTCGTCCCCAAGGAAGGATTCAAAGAAAATTCCACAAAGCCATCTTTGACAAATCTCAGATGAGCCTCAGGTGGGGCCTGCCAAAGCATGCACACATGTAAACAGTAAGAGAGTGAAAGAGCGAGGGGAGCGAGAGAGAGAGATGACTGCCTTCCTCACCCTGTTTCATAATGATCTCTGTTTTCCTTATGTACAATTCTCTTATGTACAATAAAACATCCATATATCCAAAATAATAATTAAAAAAAAAAACATTTTGAAGTAATGTAATAAACATTTTTGGTATGTTTTCCTTGGACTTGTATCACAAGGAGGTTATGTTGAGATTATAGGTTTGTGGAACATTTCAACATGTAGCCATCATCTATACAGCATACAACACTGGTGGTTGCTAACCTTGCTTTCAAATTAAAATTTAGTTTCTTGGCAAGAAACAGTGTGTTATTGGCACCCATTTGTTGTTCCCCTTGTTGTCTCTCTCTCTCTCTCTCTCTCTCTCTCTCGCTCTTTTACACACACACACACACACACACACACACACACACACATACATACACCAACTGTCCAACAGAATCTGAGTGTGGGCGTCATACCTTGATCATGATAAATACGAATGTGTGGGCCGTGCTTAGCGCAGCTACGTGTCCTCTGCCTGTTGACCAAATCTAGCAGCTTACAGAAGGAGACAAAGAACCCTAGACAATTTATCAAAGCTAATAGGTCATAGTTTACTCACTGACACACCACATACATCATAAGGTCTGATACTGGTGAAGAGGAAACAGGATAAAAGGGGTCCTTATATATTGATGATGGCAGCCACTTTTCTGCACCCACAGCACACATATTTCAGCTTAATAATTGCTGGTTCTTTTGCCAGACTGTCAAGTTTCAATGCAAATGCAAGCAGGGTTGTTGTAATAGAACGAGAAAATCTTATTTGCTTCTCTCTGTAGGTAATCAGTAGTTTCATATGTAAAGGCACGTTTCAGAAAATGACACTCAGCCTCTTGGGTTTACTTAGTAGAATTTACCTGAAGGTGTACAATCCATAATAAATGGTGGTTTTACATTGTAGTGACTTATCATTTCTGTTGTGTTATACACAGAAATTACACAGAGCTGTCTGGAGTACATTAGCTTGCAAGGATTATCCCCCTCTTACGTTAGCCTTTCACATATAATAATTAGTAGATAAAAATGACTTACAGAGAAACTTATTTGGAAGGAAGAAAAAAGCACAACAAAAAAGGATATGAAATAGAGGCTAAAACTGAGGCTTGTAGATTCATACAGCTCATCATCAAAATCATGTTAAATAATTGCACATGATAAAACATGACTTAGATTTTATATTTATTGGGGGTAATGTATTTAAGCCCTTTTTCACTCACACATCTATCATGCATCAGCAGCAATATGCTTGTGAAATACAGTAGTGGTGTAATGGGTTTGAATAACAGCAAGTGCAACTTCTCCATATCGTGCGCTTACTATTCAGAAAATATACATGTTTATGTATAACAACAACAACAACAATAACAAAAACAACAACAACAATAATAATAATAACCAGAGCTTGATTTGAGGAGGTGGGGTGGGGTGCATGGGGATGGCATCCCCCTGTTGAAAAAAAAGACAAAAACCCTCCCCCTTACCATCCCCTTTAGATTATTAATGCTGTGTATTTTGTAAAATTTGTCAGGAAAATTAAATCTTAAAACCCTCTATGTATGATTATCTACGACTTATAAATAACAGTGTCAGAATCAGAATTCAATATTGTAACACGTTGAACAACGCACGTTTGCATAATTTTTTGGCTGTTCGCATTTTCACAATAGCCAGGAGAACAGTTCAAGCACAGCTTTTGACATATTTCAAAAAGAAGAGAACTGAAGGTATGATATATACAATACGCACAAATCCTCTCAGCGGAGACGCGATGAAAACGAAGGATTCGGTTTAACACGGGAGTTTTTAAAATGACTGACAGCTTTAATGATTATAAAAGACACATTCTTTACCCAATTTGTGTAATTTCATTTTTTATTTAAAGAAGAGGTTTTGTTTTTTCACTAGATTTTGTGGCTTCACCTACATGCTTGGGTACAAAATGGTCAAAAATAGATTTTTAAATGCTATAATAGTAATTTGATTATTTGTGTGTGTGTGTGTGTGTGTGTGTGTGTGTGTGTGAGAGAGAGAGAGAGAGAGAGAGAGACTGGTGCATAGTCATACAAAACAACAGTACAATTAAATTAAATGATTTCATTACTAATGTTTATGTACGTTTTTATTCTACTCTTATAATCCTCCCTAGTTGAAAGCCATGGAAAGGATCAAACAATAGTTTTGACAGTTGCATGTTTAAATGCACGCGTTTTGTTTTAAATTAATTTAATTAAGTTTATATTTTGGTAATAAAACTGTTTTAAAAAATGTGACATATTTCACAAACATTTTTTACTGTAAGTTGTAGGTCCGTCAACTAAAAAAAATATAAATAAATACTTGACCATACCATCCCCACTGAATTATTATATATATTTTTTTACCATTAGACCACTAATAATAATTGAACAAAAACATCCAAATTTTTGTATAATAGAATAGTGTGTTCTATTTTCTTTCAATGAATGTTCCTTTGTGTATACATAACAGTTTTAGGTCTACTGCGGGACCTTATGTTAAAGGTTTTTTTAGGAGGCAAATTACTAATAGAAAATTTTAGAGAATTTAAAAGACTACTTTTATAATCTTGAAAAAAAAAATCCCTAGCCTTTACCTATTATATTAGTTCCCATTTATTTATTGCAAACACCTGTACCTTCCCTCTACTATTGAGTCCAATTACAATTAGGCACAAAGATCCTAAGGGGTAATACCAGACATTCTTCATTTATACACATTCTAATGACATGCTTAATTAGACTGTGGTGTCCTGCTGACAGAAAGTAAAGGGGGGGTTGACCTTCAGCCTCGCTCCCTGCAGCTCATAATGGCCTCTGTGCTTACGGGTCCAGCACATAAACAGGATTGATTTTGTAATTAATGATCTATGCTCTCTGTGGCAGGTCCAGAAAACAGTACTGATTTAAGAGTTTAGTATGTGGCTTTGAATACGTGGGAGAATTTTTGGTCACGGTGCCTTTACACCATAGTGATCTAACAAACTGCTTTATTTCTGAACTTAGTCAGAAGTCAGAAACCCATGCTTTACAATACACTCTTTATGTTAATTAGCACAATAGTAATAGTATAGTAATACTGTAGCAAGATAGAAGATTAAATAATTCAATAATTCAATAAACAAAATTATTAAATGAAAGGCAGAGAAATTTGTCAATAGGATCTCTTAATTTTGATTATACAGGAATATGACCAATAGTTAAACGTATACGTTATACGGAGTTGTGTTGGTTAAGAATATATTTTTTTACAAACCATAATAAATCATTACAATTCTTATAAATCATTTGTAAAACTGCTTGAGATTCTCCTTTTCCCTTTTTTCCCCTCGCTTTTTACATTGTGAGTTGCATTCCCATCTTAGAAATCCCACTTATTTTGTAACAACAACGGAACTAATAAAATAAAGTAATGAGAAGTGGAATATAAGTCTGAACGTATATACAGATCTTGGTAGTTGAAGGGGTTAACCTTAAAACCAGGAAACATTTTAACATGATTTCTAGCATTATCCATATTAAAATGGACAGAGAACACTGTAGTCAAAGATTTGAATCATCCAGACTGTTATCTCATTCATACTTTATTTGGATAATGACCAAGCAGTGGTGAGGCTCATTTACTTGGGTTGCAGGTAATCAATGGAGTAGAGGACCTGGTGACATTAAGTTTTAATCACCCTGCTACATGGCTTTCCACTAACAGTATCCCACAGGGCATGTCTCTGACTTTTATGGTCAAAGAAGACAGGCCACTTTTATATTCTGAATAAGAAAGACACATAACAGAGAGTGCACAAGAGAGAGAGAAAGAGAGAGAGAGAGAGGAAGCGAGAGCAAGAGAGAATTAGAGAGAGCGAGAGAAGGAAAGAGAGGACAAATAGATTCAGGAAGAAATGGTAGACGCTGAAATTTTTTCAATTTTGCAAACCACTGTTCAGTTTACCTCCACAAACAAGAAAAATCAAGAATAAGACTATGTTTAGAAGATTAGCCTTGAGTGATCGAATCACAAATGGACAGCATATGGGCATAGCCATTCACTCATTCAAACCAGCCCCAAAGTCTTAAACAGATATCTGACTATTAATTTTAAATTTTGCTAGCTGTGTGCATGTAAGGTTTTATAATATACAGTAAACTTCCTTAAAAAAAATGTTTCTTATGCCTCTATGAGCATACTACAATACAAAATAATAACGCTAAATGTAGTTACTGTACACTTGAATAGACGCCATTTTGTCAGAGCTGTAATGGTCTATGAACTCACCATTGGGACAGCTTTACAGGACAGCCATTTCTGACAGCCATCATTGAACCTGGTGAGACAGACTCATTTCTCCCGCTCATTCACACGCACACACATACAATACATTGGATTGTAGGCATTGTATACATTTACAGGCACACTTATACATACAATATTGTATATACTTGTAAATATTGTTATCTGGTGCACTGCAGAGTCAAATTGTTGTTCACATTTCCAAATATTCATAGATCCGTGGCCTGTTTGTATCTGCGAGGACTTACTGTATATATTCGAACAGCTAGTATAAAAAAAAAAACCTTTTGTTTAACTGCACATGTATTTCCTATTGTCTATCTGTCTCCAGATCTCTTTATGACTTACATGTTAATCTTAACATGTTAATGTTCTTTTGATGTACAGAATGAATGGGAACCGGGGCACCTGGCCAAAAGCTTACTGTAAATATGCTCTCTTTGTCGAAAATAAAAAGGGATATTCGGATATCATGCATGTGTGTGTATGTTTGTCCATCTCTCCCAGTTAGAACATCAGCCAGTAAGGGTATTGAAGTGTGGCAGACAAGCAAAAATTATTCTTCTTTAAATTCATCATAAAAGGTAACAATTCGGACGCTCTTCTTTTCAAACTCAACAGTGCACAATTGCACAAATTAATAGAAAACTAAATAAAAACAGAGAAAAAATTGGTTGCATGCAAAAACTTACAAACAGACCTCTAATGAGTGTGTCAAACATAAACTTAGAATTTTGAGAAATATTAAACACTGTATATAATAGTACTGTGCCTGTAGGCCTACATTTTATGTTTCTAGAAGATGTCCAACAGACGTGTTCCTAGCTCAGGTGTCATGCTTTTGTGTATACTGTAGCCTGGGGTAAAGTTCTAATTGTTGCTATTTATACAGTCTAACGTTTTGAGTTCACTGGGTGTAAAATTAGAGTCAGTGCATGAGCAGATATCTTGATGAGTTACATAACAGTCATAGTTTGTTTGGCTTGTGCTAGAAAACCATGCCATTGCAAAACCTAGTTTTATGATCAACAGGTGTTTAATATATAGGTGTTTAATATAATTTTAAAGAGTAAAGCCCAAAATTCTCATTAGGCAGTTATTGCGTTCTCTGAGCAGGGAGCAAGTTTCTCAATATGGCCAACATGGGACAAGAAGACACTTGATAGCACCTTGAGCTATCAGTAGTGCCAAAGTTTCCAGGATTTTCCAGCCAAGGACCAGTGAAACTGCCAGGGAGAGACATGTTACAGTGCATACTAAGAGATATTGAAAACAAAACTACTGCACAAAGCATGAACTAAGCTGATGGTAAACAGGCTTGCAACAGTTTTTTTCTCTAAATTTTAATATGTTAGTTACTGTTAGATATAGGTGACCAGTCACATTTACACTTTAAGATTATGTCCAATTGTATAATGACATTTACTTTACAAATCCTTTCAGCAGTCAAAATTTCCCTCCCTCTGGTCTCAGGGTAAAGGATTGATCCACCAGGTAATATTTTTGCTCCGCTATGGCCCATTTGATGGCCTCTGTGGCAATTGTTCAGTTGGAGTGAGTTTCCTGGTCACCTACACAAACAGGTGTTGGGACGGCACAGTGCCCAGGCCTGTATCAGATGCATCACTGTAGACTATACTAGAAAGTCTGAATAGTGAAGGGCTGGTAATCTGGTGAGGCCCTTCTGAGGAAAAGCCTTTTCTGCTGCACTGGTGCACAGCATGCAGTTAAAATGGACCTTAATGGTTAAATCAGAGAGGATGATCTGATACCCCAGGTACAGTACCACAGGTTCACTGCAGTCCATCTCATCTGAGTTTTACCAGGACCTTTTTAAAGGGGTGCAGGTGGTCCTTCCAGGAGCTAGATGACAGTGTCATTGAGGTTGCCATCATTGAGGGGGGCAGTGCCATACAGGTAATGACATCATAGGACAATGTCTGAAAGCTGTTGAAAGATCGCAGGAGAGCTGTGTAGGCCCAATAGAAGTACCAGGTATTGTCGATGTCTCCTCTCAATACTAAATGCAGTTTTTTTTCTTCGGCTTCTGGGGTTAGGGCTACCCATCAGTATTTATTTATTAATTTTAGGGGGAATCATGCTTTCCCCAGATGCTTTAGTAGGTCATCCACTTGAGGCAAGGGGCATGCATCACATTCAGAGACCTGGTTCCAGCATCTCCAACTGTCAGACACCACCACCATCACCGTTATTTTGGGTCTGGACTTGGGTCTGGCCGACTCCTTCCTGATGCCATCCTAGGGCATTTTGGCCACCTCTATTTCGATGGCATGATGGAAGGCTCTGGGGCTCAGTAGGTCTGCTGTCAAATGTCCACTCCTTTTAATTTTGTCTTGGACCAAGTGTTTGAGCTTCAGTTCAGAAGAACACGTCCTGGAACTTAAATCTTGGTGCTGCCCTAATTAATTAGCCCACTCCTCGCTTCTACTCGGTGTTCTATAATAAAGCAGCCTATAGAATACATGTGCTTCTTGTTTAATAAAACTACCTTGGGGAAGGGGAATGAAGAGTTGAGGGGAACTCAGCTCTTCATTTAAGGGACCTACCCTTAAAGCACTTGGTGTTGAGCGATGCATGGTGCTGAATAGGTGTTGTTCATTCACCACCATTTTCTCTCCTGAGCAGGAAGTGGCAAAATGTTTGGCCATAATGGCTGTAGTCTTGCTATCACAATAATTATTTACCAAAGTGCTAAAATAGCCTTGGCTATAAATAGTACTGGCATGAATAAAAAATAGTGGTGGAAAGAAGTGGATCAATTTATTGAAGTAGATTAAATTTATTTAGGAATTTATGTGTTTCATGGGACTGCAAATGACTGAAAATAAACCCTGTATAGAACCCTAGTCCATCTCAAATACAAAGATTTAATGAATATAAATGTTTTAAAAACATGCAAGCCATCACTCAAAACAAACAAACAAACTACAGTACTACCCGAACAAATAAACAAACATCTAATATGTATCACAAGCAGTTCAAAAGACACTATTAGTGCATTATTTTTATCAGGACACATTACCCTATCAAGTGCATTCACACTTTTAATGTGGTTACCTGGTTCCCAAACCACATTTACAAGTAATATAAGTGCTGAGTGATTAGATTAAACACATTTCTCTTATGTATTGTATATATAGTATATATAAAACAATGAAATTGAATGAAATATGTACGAATAAACACATGCACCACTATACTCATGGAAATTGACAACAGAATTGAATGGAATGGAGAAAATTAAAAGAGATAGATAAGACAGACTGAGAGAAGAGAAAGGAGAAATATGTTTAATAAGAGATTCTCTTCTTCACACACCCAGTACTTGTGTACATTTGCTTTTTTGCAGCTTTTCGTTTACTGGGCTCACTATACTGTTTCGAGGCTTTTGCAAATTAGCTTAATCCAATATAAAAGAGATAATGGACATATTAAAGATTCTGGAAAAGACAGTAATATAAAAATGATGAAAAATCATATGTATACACCATAAAACATCATTTCATCACCCCTGCTTAAAAGTTTATTGAAAACTTTTGAAAAGTCCTTTGTAGTCTATATATTATATTCTTGTGGATATTTAAAAGCATGTGCAGTCATATTCCTCTTTTTGAGAGCATGTCCTTTCATTCTGACTTGAATCAAAACCTTAAATGCCATATGTTCTAAAAGAGGAGCTTCTTATAACCAAAGTGTCAACCTCTATAAACAGAACGTAAGAAAATTATATAAATACAAATAAATGGTTTGTGTTATACTATATGCATACCAGTAAAAATCCAAAATATAGTTCGCACAGTTTCGCCATGCACATTTGCACATTTTATGCATGCAGGTGAGCACATGTAAACACATAGTCAGAGATCATCTACAGATGACAGCAACAATGTCAAGCCAAGACTATTCATAAGCTGCTTTCACAGTACATATAGAACAATTGGATTTTGGAAGTACCAGCTGTGAAAGACATAATATTATGTTCTTTTACCATTTATAGGCAGCATATAAATAGGCAGATTTATAGGCAGATAAACTGGTGACTAAGCTAAATTTTTTAAAAGAGATGAAAACTTTTTTGTCCAAATTGTTAAGCACAAATGCTTAAAACAGGAATAGTTTGAATCCCATGATTTTGTATTCATTAATATTTTAATATTATATAATATACACTGTATACTTATTGTATATTTAATTTTTGTATTCATCCATTTTCAATACTGGCTTCATTCTGGAACTGGGGCCAGAACACTGGGCATGAATTTGGAATACACACTGAATAGGACATTATTTCATTTTATAATTTCAAATAGGGTTATGTTGGTTATGAAGGGTTATGTAAAATCAGTTCTTTATAAGATTTATACTCTTATAGTCTTTTTAGAGAACTGTCATGATGTCTAATGTGGTATCATTTGACTGGTTAATACTCGGCTTGTCATTCCTCCTGTAGTTAGAAGAAGTCTGTATAACCCCCATGACGTTGGCTGCCAGAAATTATAATATGCACTCATAGTCTTCTCTATTTTTTATTATATTTTCCTATATTAAAGAGGGCTATAGAAAATTATGAAGTGAAATTAGAAACCTTTGTATTAAATCGGCTGCTATGCAAGCTATTCAATCGATACGTGCTTCTCTCTATCTGTTCCAGCTGAGTGCACAGGCCGGTGGCAAACTATTAGGTTATTACAAAAGCAAATCAGTCACCAGAATTAATTTTCTTGAAAATATGACTCTTGCTATGAAGAATTAATGGCTATAACGGAGAGAGATGTGATGCTGAATTTTCATTAGTCCACTTATGCTTCAAAAGATGCTCAAGAGCACCTAGTTTATTATAATAATAATAATAATAATTATTATTATTATTATTATTATTATTATTATTATTATTTAAATAATTAATTAATGTATTTATTTACAAAAAAATAATTTTATCCCGCAATCATCCAAATGATCCTGTAATTGTTATAGCAGGCAGGTTAAAGATTTTTTTAAGTCTACTAATTTTCAGACTGGAAAAAAAAACATTCATTACTTTAATAGATTTTCTTATAAAGATAATTGTTTTTGTGCCATTGATCTAAATTGTTCAGGACAGATGCAGTGCTACATCAGTGAAACCTGTTAAAAGGTAGACACATGCAAGTTTGTTAATATTTTTTAATGGGAAGCTTTAAAAAAAAATAACCTACAGTAGGTCATGTTTATTAGACTCTTGGGATATTTTCACAACGTCATTTTAAATGCATTTAAGCAATATCACATGAAAGGGAGTACTGTTGTGATGAATATCAGCATGGCTGTGATGCCATCATAGGCACAAGGGCACAGCCTGATTTGCTTGCATATTTAATAAAATGTTTATTTGTATTATTTAATCATAATTTTGCTCCACCAACGCATATCCTTCTACGACTAGCAGAACTAACTTACCGCAACTGGCAGAGTTGGCGACTGAGTGTTACTACAGGTTTTTTTTGTAATTAATAGGGGTGAAAGTAGTTTTGAATTCTCAATAAATTGTTCTTACAGTACTATGTAGCCAAAATGTGAGCAGAATAAAACATGGAGTTGGTGGATAATTTTTAATTCCCTTTATATTTCCACATATTCTGCCTTAGGATATCAGTCTTGTTAATTTCTGGGTTTCAATGTTAAATCCTTAATACTGTAGCGTTAAATTGAACGCTAGTGTGCTATGTAGGGTCAACAATCCCATACACCACACACCAAGTAATGCCCTTGATCAGCGGTTAAAAAACGATTTAGAACAAGGTTAAAGCAATTATTAAGGATACAAAGCATTTGTTAGATATGACATAACGTTATCAGATGCGTTTTCTTGCTTAAAGTGCTTCAGTGATTAGCTTTAAATGAGTTTACTTGGTCGGAAATAACTGTTGTATAATTTTAAATACCCTTTACATATTTGTAACATTCTAAATGATCAGCACCAACAAGAATTTAAGGATGGAAATCTAAATTTAGAACCATGCAAAATTAGCTTCAAATTTGTTTTTTAAATAATCAAAAGAAAAATTGCTCTAGAGGTACAATAAGGTGACCTATTTTTGCAGAGGGAATTTATGAAATCCTTTAAAATAAAAACATACAGCTTTGCCATCAGAAAAAGAATTGCTACAACTGGAATAAAAACAAATCTCATTTGCAGCCTGGAGTGACATTTTGACCCGATCAGATACTTGAGGTAAGAAACTCATGAGTCAATCAGTTTCAAGTCTTTCAACTAGGTTCTTCTCATGAGAATTTAGCTCTTGTAATCTAGAATGGGATCTTTTTGCTCCAGTACTTTGGCAAGGAAGAGAAATATTGGAAACTGTGCTAAGGACAAAATGAGTCAAATTTCACCTCCGGACAACTGAATTTGCACATTGATCATATTTACATTCAAACAGCCAGTGTTTTGGCTAGGGGATATTCAGAGACTTGATTGAGCATTGCGGTTATATGCGACAGTGTAATATAATATTATGACGAAGGCACACTTTCAATTTCCATGTGTAGTGTTATCAGAATGAAAATATCATAGATGGTGTATTTTTTTTCCATTTGTTTGTTGAATTTTCTGTAGCCTCACATTACCTTGAAGTAATGTGTTTACTTGGTATCTCATACTGCTACTGAATTTAATCTGAAAATACCCAGTGGGCATCCCAAAGTACAAAGAAAAGCAACTCACTGTCTCTTACAAGGATGCAAACCCAATTTCCTATCTCTCTTACTCAGTCTTCCTCTTTCTTAATCACATGCCCTTAGAATATCTTTTATTAATCTGGATGAGATTAAAATAAACAGCAATGGCAATATTTACAGAGCCAGGGATTTAATTGATGTAGCATGAAGTTGACAAATGGCAATGCGGCAGTAAAAATGTGGTCGAGTGGCAGTTATGAAAGGCAGGAGAAGCCAAAAAGAATTAACATTTAATAAGTGCATTGCTACACCTCAAAAATCAGCCTTAACTTAGTGTTCTTAGAGTTCTTGAAGTGCATGGTGGCATGGGAGCAGCTTAATCACTGTATGCTCTCTGAATGCTTACTGTACTGTTGGAGAAAGCTCAACTTATGTCCCAGTCCCTGTTACAAACCAGAAGGAGTCCAAAGATCTGAAGAAAACTTTCCTGCAATGTGCCAGTTAAACCCAAGAACAACATTACCAGTTTTCATGCTTGATAATCCTCAGTAAGGTTGCCTGCTAATTTGCATTCACACAACATTGCTGACTTTGAGAGCATGCTAGAAAAGTCATGGACCTGGTTGTGCAGGAGCAGTTTATAGGTGTTGAACTTCCGAAGTGGACAGGTGGGAAAATGTTTTGGACAAAATGACACTTACGAGATAAAACCCTGTCAAAGATGGGACAGTTAGTCCATCTGCACACTGCTCTGTCCCTATAATAGGGCAGGGCTTTGTGTTACTTCTACTGACTTGTACAAAGTGTTGCACCATCTTTGCATGAAATTCTGTCAAATCAAAATATTGAATATAAACAAATGATTAAAAAAATATATCCCCAATAAACAAGCTGTAAGCAATGGTGGATATGAAAAATTTCATAATGCAGTACGTCCAGAGCTGTTAGTTTAGGGATTAGCTGAGCTTTTAGTTTAGCCTTAACAGACTTCCTGTTTTGCACTCCGGTGCTTCTTTTTTTCTTCCCTCCTACTGTAGATGTAACCCTCTCCTTTTATCTGGGCCTCGGATCGTAACTGTTGGCTCACAGCTAAATGCACTGACCCACCAATGCCCTTCCTGTTTTGCATTCTCTCTCTGCCTGTTATTAGCTCAAAGTAGCTTATCTATCCATACCTCATTCATTCACCCAAATTTAGTAAAATCCTTGCGTAGAGTCAACTTCTCTGCTTTAGTGTTCTTCTCTGATATAAGGTTGTTCGTTACAGATAATAATTAGGAAAACTTCATAAATAAAATTGTTATATTAGTTAATTAAGCAGCTTGATTACCTATGCATTTGATACTTGGCATTATATTCTATTTTCAGTTTGTTCCAAAAGCAGCAGTTGTATCCTGCAGTATTGACAGAACTCAAACACATTAATTAACAAACTATTTAAAATGTGCATTAATTTAGCCAGATTAATTATAACATTTCTAGGGGAAACAATATTCAGATGGCTTTGTAAGCTTCCAAACTAAAGTCCAGCCTTTCAAAATTGAAACTTAAAAAAAAAATGTTTGAATTAGACAGCTCAATAGACAACAGACAGGAAAAGTTCTTTAAAACACTGTAGAAGCTTGAGAGGAAGTTAACTATACTGTATAATATACAGTAAAATGTCTTTAAATGTTTAATCACACAGCCCTTATTAAAAAGCTTTCTAAATAAATAAATAAATAAATAAATAAGGTTTAAAGACATAGATGCTTTTAATTTTACTTAAAGGATCTCTCTGTCTCCACCACCTTCTGTCAATATTGATGTGAACTTTATTGTATATTGTGGGCATTAAAATAGACACACAGCTGCAGTGTTTGACAGGTACATTGCCTCCCCCTTTTCACTGACTGTTAACCAGAAGAACAACAATCTTAGGAATAGACAAAATGTAAGGAAATGACTGTTTTGATTATGGCTGGTGTTGATTATTTTTATCCTATTGGTTAATTTTTTTTTATATGATAAGATAGTGACTTACAGTCCTGGTTGTCACTTTGCAATCATGCATATAATATTTCCAAAAAATTAGGCAATTGTTTTTATTTAAATGTTTTCTCATTTTGTCACAAAATAATAAAACTTATTAAAGTTTTTAGAGTTTTAGAAGATAGTAACATGGAGACATGTTATATTTCACTGTTTGAGTGCTGCATGGCCATTTCCATTTTGGGGCGTTTTGTGTTACCTTTAACATTTTACTGCTTAATTATAACACATTTCTTGTTTCAGGTCAAATTTGACTTTGAAATTGGAAGATTATAAGGCAAGGAAGCAGCAGTAGATTTATTTATTTTTTGCTCTCCAGGGTTACCAGTTACAAACCTGATAAACTTTGCAGAATTTATGCAGCTGATGAAATAATTGTTTCTCCTAAAAAGGTACAGTATGGGTTTCCACAAATAAAAGGCCATATGTACTAATGTAATGGCGGCAGGACAGCTCCCTGCACTGAGCTCCTGCACAGGATTTACAGCACAACTCTACTCCAACCTTGATCAGCACACTTTAGAGGTCCACCTGGCAATCTCCACAGCCTCTCTCAAATCCCATTTCCTGCTCAGTGCCCTTTGGAGAAGAATGCTGTGCCTAAATTTTGCCATAATAATCTCTAGGTTCAGGGACACTGTCTTGGTCAGATTTATTCCAGAGGCCCATATGGTGGCATCCCACATACCGAGTCATAGCCCAATTCCAGTCAGGCACTTGCTGGGGGGTCAAGAGGCAACAGTCCTTTTACAAGTTCCTCCGAACAGTAAACAAGCACCCATGACAAATTCCTGCTTGATACTTATGCCAAATTCCATCACATGCCATGTTCCTGTCTGGCAGCTAGTATAGGTTAACTTACCCATCACTTACCCTCTACCCAAGTGCAGTCCCAGTGCCCAGGCTGTGACCTTTTATTTGTTCATTTATTTATTGTGACCTTTATAATTTGAAACTGCCTTTCTGTGTTTCAGGTCAAGGTTCATGTTTCTGTTTTTATGTTTGTGTCTTTTATTTGATTTAGGTGTATCTTGTTTATTCTTGTTTTGTGTCATCATTTTGGCCCTGTGTTTTGTTTGTCTTGTATGTTTTGCTGTATGTGCATTTCTGTTTGGATTTTGTCTTTGATCTTTATTACGATTATATATGATTTATTATTATTATTATTATTATTATTATTATTATTATTATTATTATTGTTATTATTATTACAGCTAGATAGATAGATAGATAGATAGATAAATAGAAAGATAGATAGATAGATATTTTATTGTAGCTGTTGTATTTGTTAAAGTGTAGGTGAAAACAGCATTTATAGTTATAAAAAACCTATTAAGAACATATTGTGCTGGTATTTGCTGAAAGGAGATGTTTTCTCACAAATTCTGTTCACTTGTTTCCTCATGTGTGTTGATCAAAGTCAGGGGATAAGAGACTGTATAAATTTTTATTACTACCTTGTATGTGGAGGCATGTGTGTTTTTGAACAACCTGTTCACTCACTCGGCTCTCCAATGATTTGGGGAAAACAGTTCCGTCCTTTGCTTCTGTACTGGTCATTCGAAATTCTTGTATCATAATATCAAAGCAAAAATCTGAAGGAAAAAAAAAACACATAAATTAAAAACAAATAAACAAAAAAGTTTTGTTCTACAATTATGTGCCGAGGTTTCTGTGTAAAATTCCACATTGTTTACAGTATATGAGTATACTGTTTACTGTTGCATTTCAAATAAATAATCAAAACCTTGATAAACAGAACATAAAGCCAGGGCCCTTTTATTTGTCCTTCACTCCTTCATCGAAAAGGACAATTAAAAACTTGATTTTACATTTAAGTGTTTTCTAATGGTGCTGTTAAAAGGTGGACAACTGAACAGTATGCTACAGTCCGAAACATTTACAGCAGACAAGAACCATGCGGCAGGTGAAATGAGTATCTTATGTGCATCTTTTATAGGTCTGATTTCCTTCGGGGGGAAAATAATCCAAGGGAACAGCAGAAAGCAAAAATGTGCAACAAAGCAAAAATGTGCAACAAAGCAAAACCCATCAGAAAGGAAACAACCCCCTCATCTTTGGTGTTGACTCCTTCTCACAGCAAGTTGACTTGTCTTGTGTTTTCTCAGAACAGAGCAGTGAGAGATTGCGGTGTTATTTTTGCCAAATATTATATAAGGCCTTGTTCAGTTCATACTGTTCCTGTTATTGGTTTACTTTTCATAGCACAGTAGTGTATTGTATTTATTTATTTAGACTGTTTTGTAATTTTAAGGTTCAAGAAAATTAAACGAACCCATTTCACCTTGTGTCAGATAAGAGAGTAGATGTCTTTTAGATATAAAATGAACATGCAACAAAAAATACTGTTTGTTCTTGTTGATATCATGCATTCTAGTGGTCTTTGACTGGTAATTAATTATATGCTCTTAGAACTTTTTATGGAACAAACAAATTAGAATATATTTTTGCAGTAAATTTGAGTTTAGAATAAGCATTAGTGCCAAATGCTGCCTTTTCTTTAACTCAGATAAAATACCTCCATTTTTTAAAGCCTCAAGATTCATTTAGTGTAGTTTATTTTACAAAATAATGTACACATTTTTAAAGAGTGTACACAACAGCTTTTTTCTTGTTCATAACCCATGAGCTGCATACACCCACCTTTTTGAAGTTAACATATTGTCAATGTAAGTATTGGTACAATACCAAAGTAGATCGATATAAGAACAAATATATCTTTTCAATACCATGACCCTTTCTGTTCATTGGCAATATCTGCGTTAGTACCGATTTATTTATTTACTTATTTAATTTTTTATATTTTATTTTATTTACTTACATGTCACAGTAGACTCAGGCAGTGTAGCAAAACTCATGCATTTTAAAGGGTACTAGAAAGAAAATAACATTAGGAACAACTGTACCACAGAAACCAATAATGGCTGGTTTTTATATAGCATTGCAATATTGGTTTCCCTTTTGGTCCTGGTAAATTTCCTCTCTCTGTGAGCCAATATGAATGCAGATGATGATCTTTGTGGACATTTCTTAACAGTGCGCCTTTGTTCTAGCGAACCACTCATTTGTCTGCTTTTGACAGAGGCCAAAACTGTTTAACTAAAGTAGTGTGAAAACCACAATAAATTGCTTTTCATGTTCAGCTACCAATGTACATAATGCAATGGCCTACTAATGTTATGTGACTAAAGGAACTTTCTGCTGGAGATAACCAAATTGTATTTCCCCTGTATCAGTGCTCCTGGTGAGGGGGGTAGAGATTAATGTGGTAAATAAGCAAACCTATATTTAGGCATATGAACTGTTAGGAAATGACTCATTGCCTTCTCTGGGTGTAATTTGCAGTGTTATTAGAACAGTATAGAAAAGAAATTACAACTGCACTATTTCTGTGTTACTTTTTCTGTTCTGCTGTTGTAAAAATGTAAATGTTCCTGGAGGCTGTGGTGTTTAGCTTGTGTGAGATTCCCAAGACAGTTCATAAAGATACCTGTGCTTTAAGGGTAAAATAATTTAAGGGGGAGATGATCAGCTCAGTTGACACAAATGTAAACCCACAGTGTTGCTGAGTGACATCAGCAGTGTTGTGGCTATAGGGGGGAGTGTCTTAGCAGCTTCCTCATGATTCAGAAAGACACTCTGACATTCGACCTAAAAGTCTAATCAGTACGACACACGCCTGAGTAGGTTAGTGTTTACAGATCGCTCTGCCTGTGAACCTCAAATCTAATTTTGCTGAACAAATTCTTCACACATGCACTCACACTGTTCTCTACTGATATTTGTCCTGTATGAATGTTTAATAAGTTACTGCTTTCATATGAGAAGAATTTTTAAAAATGCTGGAAATCACTGGGGGAATCCTCCAGAGAAGGAAATGTCTGTTCATTCTGGTTCTGACAGCTCCTTAAGCTCCTTCAGTTTATGCTCTTAACTGAAGAGAATAGTGCAAGAGACTGTGTTTATTTATTTGCTTACTTCTTTACTTGGGGCTACTTTATTTCGGCATTGTATACATTTAAATATGAACGAGGAATTCATATCATGTGGCCTCTTACATTTAGGCTATACCACTATTCCACAAAACTATAGGAATTACAAAAAAAAATTCTATAGCTTTCTTAGCGAAAGAGTAGAGAAAGATCAACTGAGAAGGATTGTTGTTCTTACTGACTACAGCTAGAATACTATTCAAATTACAGGGGCAAATAACTCAGCATTTTTTCCACTAAGCACAAGACATCATGCTACTGTATACGTAGTGAGAGCTACTGCTGTGAATAAATCTGGAATCCCAATTGCAATACTTCCCTAGGAAATGTATCATCGCAGTAGCATTGCTTTTGGGCTACAAAGATCATAGTTTTGTTTCATTTTAAGAATATACAAAAAACTATCACAGATATTTATCTACAATATTTATCAACAGTATCTATCTATCTATCTATCTATCTATCTATCTATCTATCTATCTATCTACAATACTGTGAAAAATTCTTTAGCCACACCTCATTTCCTCATATTAATTTTAATTGAATTTAATAAAAAATATTGGCACAAATGTGTCACTGCAAAAGGCTGCAAAGTGCCTAAAGATACAAAAAAAAAATTGTATTGTTGGTTGTAAATGTAACATTCAACCTGTTACATCATTTTCAAATTGTTCCAATCACGCAGCATTCAGCATCACTGGTATACAGCACTAACCACCGGCCTGATCATCTGTCATCATCTGCACCTGTTTCTCACTGGTTCATGCCTTAACTTAAATGTTGTTTATGGTTGAATGATTCATAGGTCACTGTGTGGCTTAATAAACCTTCCTCTAAAACTGTTCAGGGACAAGGACTGACTGAGCCAAAAAAAAATCAAAAAATGAGAGTGTAAAAAGTCCTTCAGAAATCCTGGTGAATTATTCCTCAATACTGGTTTAAAAATACATACATGCATAATACTGTATGAGGAAATGAGGGGTGATGCAAGATTTGCCCAGTACTATCTATCTATCTATCTATCTATCTATCTATCTATCTATCTATCTAGCTAGCTAGCTACTCGTACTGTTTTAAGTACATTTAGATTTAAATACATGACAAATATAAAATGTTTTCTAAAAAAAATTAAATGGTCATTATTTTACATACAAAAAATATTTTAAGTATTATGTTAAGCTAATCTAATGTTTCCAGTGTGTTAAATAAATAAATAGTTCAGGAGATGGTTTTACAGAGTGAATAACACCACACACAAAATGCTCAGGTAAGCAAATTATTGCAATAGCCAGTTTAAGTATGAGGCTAAAACATGTAAACTGTAAACCGTTTTTTTGTTTGTTTTACACAGTTAACACTTTAATTAAAACATTAATTGGAAACTGTTAACTGAATCACTAAACATGGCCAGAAATTCTATGCTGTGTTTCTTTTGTTCATCCTAAATTATGATAGAGGTCTTTTTATCTTTATGTTTTTATCCAGTACTTCGTATAGTATACATGGTCACAGGAAGCCTGGAGCCTATGCCAGGAAACTTCGGGCACAAGGTGGGTACATCCTGGATAGGCTGCCAATTAATTGCAGGGCACATACTGTATACACACATTACACATTCAATCATACACTACAGACAATTTGAAAACCAGCCACCTACTAGCCTAATCTGAGCCTAATGTGAGAGGAAGCCAGAGTACCCACACTCAAAAAAAGGAAGTTGGCTACCTGTTACATGTACTAAAATATAATATGTGTTTTGTACATAATAATTTCATGTTCCCAAGATGAACATAAATAAATATTATATTTAACAACATATACAGTTAGTACACAGTGAAACGAAACAACGTTCCTCCAGGACCAAGGTGCTACATGCAACATAAATTTACAACATAAATTAACAGAAGAGCTAAAACTAGCTAACTAAGAGACCTAGTTACTGTAGCTGGCTAGCGGAGACAAGACAGATTGACCTGACAACATAAATTTTTAACAACATAAATTTAACAACATAAATTAACAAAGACTAACTAGCTAACCCAGAGAGGAAGACTATACATAAATTTTTTTTTTATAGACAACAGACAACATAAAGTGCATGTGCAAATGTGCAAACAAGAGCAGCAAAGTGACGGTGTGACAAACACAACATGACATAATACTTTGTGGTGTCGAGGTGGTGAGCTGAGGTAGTGCAGAACCAGTAAAAGTTTCTTAAAATAGCAGCAAGAATTAGGAGGTTAGTGCAAAAAGTAATCCAGTAATGAATATTGTGCAAAGAAGAGCATTTACAGGTTGGTGTGTACAATAGTTTTGTAGTGTAGGTCAGTGTGTTTGCGCTTGTGTTGATTAGTCAGTCCAGTCTCAATGTTTTGAGATAGTTGAGTTAAGCTGAATGATAATGTGCGTGTGTGTGTGTGTGTGTGTGTGTGTGTGTGTGTGTGTGTGTGTTTATCAGTCTAGTCCCTTATTGTTTTAAAGACGGATGGCTTGTGAAAAAAAGCTGTTGCACAGTCTGGATGTATGTACCCGAATGATTCTGTACCTTTTTCCAGATGGCAGGAGTGTGAAGTGTGTGTGAGAGGTGTGTGTCCGATCAGCCACAATGCTGGTGGCTTTGCGGATGCAACGTTTGGTGTAGATATCTTCAATAGAGGGAAGAGAAACCCCGATGATCTTCTCTGCTATCCTCACTATCTGCTGTAGGGTCTTGCGGTCCGATATGGCACAATTCCCAAACCAGACAGTGATGCAGCTGCTTAGGATGCTCTCAATAGTTCCTCTATAGAAGGTGGTCAGGATCGGTGGTGGAAGCTGGGCCTTTCTCATTCTTTTCAGAAAGAAGAGACGCTGTTGGGCTTTCTTGTGCAGGGAGCTGGTGTTGAGGGACCCGCTGAGGTCCTTCTCTAGGTGGACGCCCAGGAATTTGGTGCTTTCGACAATCTCCACAGAGGAGCCGTTGATGCACAGCTGAGAATAGTCGCCTCGTGTCCTCCTAAAGTCAACAACCATCTCCTTTGTCTTGTCAACATTCAGAGACAGGTTATTGTCTTTACACCAGTTCGTTAGCCTCTGCACCTCCTCTCTGTATGCTGACTCGTCGTTCTTGCTAATGAGACCCACCATGGTCGTGTCATCAGCAAACTTGATGATTTGATTCGAACTGTGTGTTGCTACACAGTCGTGAGTCAGCAGTGTGAACAGCAGAGGACTGAGCACACAGCCCTGTAGGGCCCCAGTGCTCAGAATGGTGGTGCTGGAGGTGCAGTTCCCGATCTGTACTGACTGAGGCCTTCCGGTCAGAATGTCCAGGATCCAGTTGCAGAGGGAGGTGTTCAGGCCCAACAGGTTCAGCTTCCTGATCAGTTGTTGGGGGCTGAAAGTGTTATGCTAAGATAAAATCTATGTACAGCATTCGAACATATGTGTCCTTATTGTCCAAGTGTGTGAGGGCAGGATGGAGTGTAGTGTATTGGTGTATATACATGTACTAGATTCAATCATGTTGAGATAAACCAAAGAGATCTTGTCATTATGAAAACCGGAAATATCAAAGCAAACATTGCGAGAAGATATCGCAAGTAGAGAACACAGTTTGTTGAGAAGACAAACGTTTAGCGGGCGGGCGTGTGGAAAAGGTAAGCAGGAATTAAAATCTTTCTAAATAGAAACGAAATACTGAACATAAATGTCACCTGCTGTTTAACGATGTTTAGTCACGTTATTTTGGTTTAAGCTATTTCTTGTATTTTTAATCACACTTAAAATACCGACAGTTATATGCGCGTGCTTAATCTGCTGTTCGGTTCTGGTTTCGGTCTGTTCTCATAAGTTGTGAAGCAATAGGAACAAAGTAAAAATATTTTTCATTTGTTAATTTAAGTATCATGAATTTAATTGGATATCTATCTCTGTATTTTTTTACAGCAGTTTGTGACTGAAAAGTGTCCTGTCTGCATCTGACTTTAGGAGTTTTATGACCAACCGTATCTGTCATATTTAAAAGTCAGAAACGTACAGTTATAAAGTACAAGACGTTTCTGTTGGTGTTTATTATTTTTTTCCAGGATTAATAATTATTTGTGGTGTTTTATGTTTTGTACATCTTTTCAAATTGAGACCTCACTTGTAAGTTGTTGCGGGTGTAAAACAGAAATTTTATTAAATATAAAATAAAAATCTCTGTTTTATCCAGTTTGTCTTTTGCTTCCTTCCTTTACAGAATTATGTTGACCAGGGCTTAAATTTACTTGTGTTGGATCAACTTAATTTACAACTGAAAAATTTGTTGTACCAACCCTATTCATTTATGTTGACAGTATTAAATTATGTTGGACGCAGCTGTTGTAAATAAGTTAAATTAACCAAATTAAATTAATTTGACTGATTTTTTAAAATTAAAATCACATTAAACATTTGAATAATGTAAGCACTTAGAAATTATTAGACTTTTCAATGATAATGGAGTATCATAGACATAACTCAATTATATTACACTTGCACAATCAATTGCTATTACAGTAAATGATAAAGATTATGTTAAGTCAACATGATTCTTTCAAGTTTAACATGAATGAAATACTTTGGTTTAGCAGGCAAAAGTTGTGTACTGTAATTTGGCCACATTTTGATGATGTGGGACCGATGTACACATTAAAATCAAGTAAATTCAAAGGATTATTTTTTTATTGCAGAGGAAAGGGCACCTTTATGCACATAGACCTGAGGTGGGAATCGAACCCTTGACACAGGTGGTGTAAGACCACAGTGTAAACTACTATGCCACCATGTCACTAAGCAGGGCTTTTTTTTATGGATATATAAAATATTTTTAACATATAATAATCCTAATCAATGAAAAAATCTGATAATTAATTATCATAAATGAAACAAAGTACAACATGCAAAGAGTCATATGTTACAATTAAAATGTTTCCAATCAACATGATTCTGGAACGCTATATGGTTTATGTAATTGTAATTTGATGTAAATGTAATGTAGCATGTATATGAAACATTAAGGCTTACCTAAAACTGTAGCATGAGTCAAGTCTTTTTTTTTTTTTATAATTGTGTCTACAGTATATATATATATATATATATATATATCAGTCACTATTTCTTTTTTTGACAGTATTGTTGCCATACATACAGTGCTTTGTAAATAAATGATCAGCAATGTCCTGGATTGTGATTCCAAGATCATGAGACTCTGAGGCAGTTGGATGTTAGTCTGGGAATGTTAATATTTATTTGGGCTTATCCAGTGGCCTCAGTCATAAGAGTCAGAATAGATCAGAATAATGCATGTGTGGCTTTAAAATATTAGTGACAACAGCAGCTAAGGAATGTCAACTAAGACTCGAAAACACAGAAACGAGATTTTTTTTTTTTGTTGCAATCTCTAGGGTTGAAGTAGCAAGTAGCCAGTTGCCAGTGGTAATTGGAATGGCAGTGAAAACAGTACCAAATATTTTGGATTGGGGCCACACACTGCACTTTAGGACAGTATGTAGTATGCAGAAACATTCATCAGGAGATCAGGCTATAGTGGTGGCATGCTAGGGTTTCAAGCAGATTCTAAATAGATAGATAGATAGATAGATAGATAGATAGATAGATAGAGAGAGAGAGAGAGATAGATAGAGAGAGAGAGAGATAAAGAGATAGATAGAGAGATAGATAGAGGTATAGAGAGATAGATAGAGAAAGAGTACTTTAACAATCCCAAAGGGAAATTGTATAAATAGAATGGGTTAAAACAAAGGAGGAGAAAATTTAAAAAGTGCCAAGCATCAAATGGGATGTGAGGGAGTGGTATATAAGGAAATAATCTATCAAGATTCTCTAGGGTGATTTTGGCAGTGGTGATAAGGTTCTACCCTTTTAGACACTAGGCGATGTGAACAGGATGATGACCTATGAAATGCAAATTTCAGTTGGTGTTTATTATGCTGCTGTGTCACAACATAGGAGGAGGAGATGGATGGACTAGAGAAGATAGATCAGTGATGGAGAGTGGTGGAAATATGTTAATGATTGAAGCTGGAAAAGCCAGATTATTCGTAGAGGCTGGGGAAAAGTGATGGAAACTGCACAGTATAAACCACTGATGGAGACTGACGACAAAAGGTTAGTGATGGAGCCAGGAGAAGCCAGACCATTGTGACTAGAGGAAATAGGTCACTGATGGAGACTAGAGAAGCTAGCTTATTAATGGAGACTGGAGAAAATAAGTGAGTAATGGGGACTGAAAGACATAAACCATTGATGGAGACTGGTTGAACTAGCTCAGTTATGGAGAGTAGAGTAGCTGGATCAGTGATAGATACAAAAGGAAATGGAGCAATGATGGAGCCTGGAGGAACTGTGTCAATGACAGAGGATGTAGAAAATAGATCAGTGACAGGGATTGGAGTATATGGATTAGTAATGGGGACTGAAGGCACTAGGTCACTGATGGATTTTAGAATTTTAATACATCCTATATAAGGATCACTTTGTGATACTAATGGTACATCATGATGGGCAACATTTGTTCTAAAAACTGCCTTTGCAACATAATTTCAGTTCAAAATATCCAACAGCATGTGTGTAAGCAGTTCTCTACATTCATTCTGCTCTTGCCAAAGTCTACACTTCCTTCCACACTTTTTGTACCTCCAAGCACATCAAAGATTTACATATTTTCTGGAATTTTTAACCCATTTTCCTCCCCTTTTTTGTTGAAGCCTTCATCACAAGACAATGAAATAATCCAGAGAGATAAAAGTTGCTTTAAATCTATTTTTTCATGCTTATTGTTTTCCACTGTCATAGAAAAAGAATGTAATTTTAATTTCAGTTATGTAAGAGCAAGCAAATGCAAATTTCTAAGCTGAAAGAATCTAGCACATAGGGAAAATTGTGTTAAATGTAGACTCTGCATAGCTTATTTATAAAGCATTGTTCTATATGCATTGTTGTGGGTGAACATTGTCCTATTCATGTAGTAAATTCAGGGTTGAGTTACCTGCACATGATGAAGACTTCAGAATTAACTACAGACTTACATACTGTAAATGCTACTTGGACAGTTGTGTAGACATCCACAAATGTGGATTTGTCAAGGAAAACACATTTTATGGTTATCACGATTATGTGCAATTCTGACCTTGAATTTAAGCAGGTTTATCTCGTTTTGCCTCAGTCTGGGCAATAATTAATTAATTATATCATTCCTATAAAAGCATGGAATTTCTTTTTTTACCATGGAATTTTTGCACGGACACTTTGACTCTGATCCCATTTTCCAGGTTCTGACCTTGTCCTGCCTAAACATATGATGTTTGCTGATTGCTTGACCTTATCCTGTTTAATGTTTCTGATTTTTTTTTTATTCATGTTTTTCTTATTGTTTGTTAGTTTGATAAATGTTCCACTGGATTGCACTTACATTCTCTTTTCTGTTTGCTGACACATAAAATTAGTTATTTTGTCCTGCATTTATTTTATGTTATATTGCTAAGAAAATGCATCCCTTGTCTACACTGTTTACTCTCTGTAGGGTTGCAGGGAGCCTGGATCCAATCCCAGGGAACTTAGAACATGAGGAGGGATACACCTTGGATGGGTGCCAATTACTCACACTGCACAAGCACACACATTCATACACCATACACATTCTGAGGGAAAACGGAAGCACCCGGAGGAAACCCATGTAAGACGGGGACAACATGCAAACCATGCCTACTTTAAATGTACCCCGTTGTTTTTTTGTTTTTTTTGTATCTTTGTGTTGTGAATATATCCTGTTTTCATTGACATTTAGCTCAGTGTGTCTGCGGTGGTCAGTGTCATTTTAATTCATCTTCATTTAGTGGTCATGTTTATGCAGCCTGTCTGGAGTTTACCTGCTACTCAGTTTGAGAGATTACTTGCTTCCCTGTCTTGCCAACGTAAAATATACTGAATATTCATCGGGTGTTCTCAAAGTCAGCAGTTTTCATGATAAGACTTTTATAGGGTATGTCCACCTGTGTGTGTGTGTGTGTGTGTGTGTATGCTACAGAGCTAGTCTCATGACAGACCACGATGGATTAAAAGCATCTCACTACAATGTGTTAGGTGTATTATAACAATTAAATTTACGTATAACATAAAGAGACAGTGAGACAGCGAGGGGTTGAAAAATAAAAGACACATGCCAAAGCATGGTGGAATATAACTACCGTACTGTCGTTGGTACTATGTCTCAGCACTAAGGTGTGTTAGGCTTTTTATGTTTTTTTAAAAAACATGACAAAAAAATGTTACAGCTTATCTCCAATGTTATAAAATGGTAGATTAAGCTAAATTTATTAAACCAAAAGCTAAGGTTAATTCCCTGATAATATCTGGCCTTGTGTTTATAATTAAAGCTACAAATCTTTACTATTAATCTTAGCTAGGAATGTAGACAAATTTAATGTTGTGTATTATTTAGTAATACTCTGCCTGCCCCCTCCAAAAAAGTCCACAAGTGTCCAATGAATTATTAAATTCTGGAGAATTAGTGCTGAACCGTCAACCTTGCAGGAAAAATGTCCTTTATCGTGATCACGTACACGTTTAGTGAAATTGCATCATAAAAAATACACAGTAGAAATCACAACTATGTTTAATATTGAAAGTAAGAGCAATTCACAAAATGAGATGAGGATTGGGACTAAACAACTGTGTCACCATAAGGTAACCACTTGATAGTGAGATTTATATATATATAAAAAAAATCTTACGTTTTCTAGGCAGGATCAAGATCCTGTGGGGCTGATCCAGATTGACCCTAGCTTAGAACCGTGGTGTATCAGGGTAAGAAGGGAAGCACATGAAGCGATGCGATCATTTAAAGTGCCCCTGTAGCCTCTGTTATGATTGGTTAGTCAGCTCTTGACACATGTTATGTTATGTGTTTTTTTTTTTTTGCTTATGGCAAGGACTCATTTCAGGACTTAAATTGTGACAGAGTGGTTCTGGAACCAAGAGGGATCATTTTCACTCATGAACTGGCCATAATCAAAGCTAAAGGCAATCGGATGAAATATTAGAGTATGCCTGAATTTAATACTTCGCAAAAATAAATCTTTTGGGCTGCAATTTATCAAAAAGACAAATTTTCTAGTCTGGAACAAAGTTTATAATATGTGCATATTTCAACATTTCCTTAATGTTGCAATGTACAATTGATTTAAGATTTCTCCAGTTTCTATAGTGTCCTATCCTGTAAAAAATCTAGTGCATTGCAATACAGTATTTTAACAATTCACATTAATAATTCATTTAATGATTCAGAGAATATAATTTGACGAACTCAGCACTTAGACAAAGGTGTAGCGTAAGTATTGGAGCATGCGCAGATTTAAGTGGTGGCTCATGTCATGGGCTATGTATACACGGTTCCTATTGAAGCAGGTTTACAAGCATTAAGCAGCTAAAAGGAACAACAATCTTCATTGTTCTAATTGTGATGTGATGTTTAGGAGCAGAGTAAATTTTTCATACAGTTTAATAAATTATGTTCCAAAAGGAACACTATGGTGCTGAAAGGCAACTGGAAATGTTTAAGGTGGACTGTTTTTTTGTATGTTGCATGGGTTGCCACTGTGAATAAATAAATACATCTTAAATTTTAATATGACAACTTAGACCATTCCAAAAATATAGATAAATTTCACCCACATTATATAATTTTTTTTTCTTCACTTTAAGATAAAAAGTGTTGGAGTGTCTTTCCAACAGCATGACAACTTTTGCTTGCAGGCACCCAGGAATTTTACTTATTCCTTACTTATTTTGCTTGCAAAAAAAAAAGTCATCTTCCTGTAGTTGCTAAAACAAACAATGGGTTTTATGTGGGAAAAAGTTAATATGTGTACTCACACATATAAAAATGTATACCATTATTACCATAAATAAACTAAAATAAAATATATGCTATGATTGATACTGTATCTATTCAGGATCCTAACACTGCAATACATTATTTCCATACAAAATACATATTTTTCATGCAAAATAGACTATAGTAATCTTGGTTTAAATTTACACAGTTGCGCAGGTTATGTATTTTTTAGACATCAGGGAACTGAAGAAAAAGACTATAAAAATCTAGAGTAATAAAACTATATATTTTGTCTATTTTGTTTTTGTTTATTTCTTTAGAAATAGAAGCTATAACCTCGAATTTGCAGAGAATGTACAAGCCAACTTTACTGGTTACCTTTACTGTTTGGCAGGCCTAATCTACTTTTGGGCATTGCTCAGACTGCCAACCTAAAGCTGATTTTTGGTATATCCAGATTGGAATCAATAATAAAAAAATAATAATAATTCAATTTTATTTGTATAGCGCTTTTAACAATTGGCATTGTCCCAAAGCAGCTTTACACAATCAAAATAATTATTTAAGTTTGTATGGAATTTGAATGTGCATGAATCAAAATGGTCAGATAGTCCCTGGTGAACAAGCCGAGGGCGACAGTGGCAAGGAAAAACTCCCTGAGATGGTAATAGGAAGAAACCTTGAGAGGAACCAGACTCAACAGGGAACCCATCCTCATTTATCAGTTTGGAATCAGATTTAGCCTGAACAGTAAAAAACACATTAAATCGGATTTTTGCAAATCCTATTTGATATATATATATATATATATATATATATATATATATATATATATATATATATATATATATATATCAGATTCCTAAAGATGAGTCTCAATCTTGATGTTTTACCCACTCAAATTAGATTTTACACCATCCGATACATTGCTTAAATAAGTTAAATTCCAAATGATTGTGTAGTATGGACATGGATCTATACTTAAAAAATTAGCAGGAAGACAATGAAAGAAATGTAAATGAAGAACAACAGTCTCTGGAAAGAGGACAAAGTGAAATGTCTGATAGAACTTTTTTGGGGATGTGGTTCTCCATTCTGAATTACCATGTTGTTATTTGTCTGTTGTCATAAGTCACCAGCATTTGACGTCACACAGGACACATGCTACAGTGTTCCCCCACCTCCTGCATAGTTACCACAGCAACCAATGCAGATAGGATGACAATGTGACGGATTTGGGCTGCCAGTTTGAACAGAGCCAAATCTGTACAGATCACTTTCAAATTATAGTGTGGACAGTCAATCCCAAAGATGAAACAAATCAGATTTGCCTTCAGTCTGAACAAGGCATTAGAGTGCATGCTGGAAAACTCAACCCCCTATAGTGCACAACTGATATGTGGATGATGTACTAGACTACAAAATGGACAATGATCTGGCTTTCCATTTTAGCAATATTAACCATTAATAACTCATTTTGTTGCTGTACACAGGATAGAACTCTTCCTTGCTGAATGATCATAGCACTGCATGACTCTTGCTGGCATGACTGCCCTCCTCTGAATCTCTGACTGGGCTTTGACCAGTGCATTCTGCTCCACTGATTGGTTTATTTAATTATTATAGCTTCTGGGTGGCTGGCTTTAATAAGCTTGGATTACTGTCTTGTTGGAGTTTTGCATGTTATGTGTGTGTGTGTGTGTGTGTGTGTGTGTGTGTGTGTGTGTGTGTGCGCGTGTGTGTGTGTGTGTGTGTGTGTGTGTGTTTGTGCTATATATATATATATATATATATATATATATATATATATATATATATATAGAGAGAGAGAGAGAGAGAGAGAGAGAGAGAGACGGAGAGAGAGAGATAATGTGTGTTTTTCTTTAGGTTCTGTGGTGTCAAAAGCAAAAAGCAACTGAAGTTACAGTAAGGGTTGATTTACAGGTATTTCATTTTTAGTTAATCTTTTTTTGCTGATAGTCCTGTCATGCCCATTACTTTTTTGGGGAGCTCATTGCTATCATTTATTCTTTGGTTTCCTTGTATGGTTTCATAAGATATAAGTGAATTTAATGTATCAATAGCAGTAAACATGCTTGCTGTTTAAAAAAAAAAAAAAAAATTCTTATCCTTTTTTCTTTTAGGCCAGTTTATTTATAGCTAACACTCCACATGCTGAACTGGCAGTGCAGTGCTAATTAAATTTACATCACATATAATATGCAGAAATGTTTGTGCCTGTTACAGAGTAATTTAAAAACTGGTTTAACATAAAGCAGGTTACAGCCAATTTTATTAGGTTAGACCCATGCGCTCTGTGCTCCATACACTTGCACTGTCTTGCAAACAAATTTCACTCTTCCCATATGCACTGGCATAACACAGTAGCTAGAAATAGCAGCTAATGCACCATCTATTATTTTTCTACATTTAGGCTTACCACATGTTGTGATTTTGACATCGTGATTCTAAGCAGTCAAATTTTACACGCAAAAATATACATACTGTATGAACTAAAAAAAAAAACACTTTTTATTAGACTTTGTATGTGTATATACAGTAGGAGCAGAATTTAGTCGGGGACATCAAAAGCTCTTCAGGTCAAATCAGGACTTTTGAGGTCAGGACTGTACAGGGGATGTGCCAATAACTCTGGAATTACAAGTTTCAGTAATTTTCAAGTGGTGTTTACAGTATGAACGATTGTGTGCACAGTTCCTACAGACAAATGTGTCTCTTCCACATTTTGGCGACAAGTTATCCATCAATTTTGAAGGAAACGGAAACAGTGCAGTGAGCTTCGAGCCACCTCGGCTGGGATCAACATTCATATACAGTATGTATGGCTTTCTTTAAAATGTTTGCACTGTTCAAATGCTTTACTGTGACTAAGAGTTTCATAATCGTACTGTGCTTGAAGTTCTTTAAATGTAAGTCAATTTTATGTCTTTTCAGTACAAGTTCTAGTTTGACTTGAATTTTGCTGTAGTAATGCAAGTAATTATTTATAGCTGGTTACTGAATAATATACTTTAACAACAACAACAATGACACCCCTTCGATGGTGATGATGGTGATTATTATTATTATTATTAGTAGTAGTAGTAGTAGTACTATTACTACCAGTGTTCTGTTATGAGATGTTATATTGTATATTATATGAGATGTAATAATGTAAAAATAAATCTTTCCCACCACGACCTTCTTCCTTGACACGCGCGCGCACACCGACTCGCTGATTTTAAAAACCTGCTGCCAGTCTAACACTCAAAAGAAACTTCCCGAAACCGGAGGCTTTTGGAGGCGGTATTTTAAATAACCCACCTTTCGTCGCTCCATCATCACTCCACACATGACATCTCTCTCGCTCTCTCTCTCTCTCTCTCTCGTTCCTCTGCGCGGCCACCAGAGGCTCCGCGGCTCGCGCGCACTCTGATCGCTGGGCGGGTGCACGAGCGCGCCGCGCGCACACGCTACGACTCGCGCCTTATTCGAGGAGCAGCTGTAAACTGCGAGGAACTCGCTCCAAATACGCTCACGCGCCGCTCCTGCTCGGCTTCTCCACAGTGGGTAAGCGTCCACGTCCTTATTTACACTTCTCATCCTGGGTATATTTCTGATCTATGCACTATATATATAGTGTAGTGCATGTGTGCCGTTACACGCAAATGTCAATCTCAATATTTTTCACTTGCATGTGGAAAATTCCTTCGAAAGAGATTAAACAATTAAAATCTCTTTGATTGATTTCAGAACTTGTGATTTTTTTTTTAAACGAGAGGTCTGATGCGCTTGAATGTTGTTCTGTTTTTTTTGTTGTTGTTGTTGGGGAAAACACGAGTTGAATTACCCCCCAAAAGTTAATGAAATCATTTGAACAATCTTTGCGCTTTCTGAACTTTTCTTGTTCCACATCTGCGACGAGTTTATAAACAACAGATTTAATATATAGTCGTGCCAGTGGTGTTCATTCCGCTCAGTAATGCGTTTAATGTGAGTCGCGCGTTCACCTAAACACGCCGCACGTTTAAACACGCAGCTCTGAATGAATAAATGATTTAAAGAGGAATTAATTCGCGTCTGTCGAGTATTATATAAAGAGTGTACCTGTTCTCCTAGGATTGGAGCTGTTTAGCACAAAACCTTCTGTTTTATTTATTTTGCACGGCGCTCTGAGATGAAGCCGGTGCCGATGTGCACATTACAATTCCTGGCGATTCAGACAGCAGCACACGCCGTGCAGGATGAAATACACAATCACTGCAAAGTCCGAAATGAAGCTTTTTGCTGGTCGATAAAATGCATTTTGAGTCTGATCATCAAGTAGTGTGTGAGATAGTGTTTTACGGTGAGTAGCTTCGCAGCCTTTGCTGATTGGAGCTGCAGCCTCACTGAGCTTTAACACACATGCCATGCAGAATTATGTTGTCAACTTTTATATCACTACATAGTAGGTGAACTTTTGATACACTGTACTGTATTTTATTATGATGCTAAAGTTTGTACATGGATCTGATTAGGCTATTGAGATGTAAATGACAAATGCACCACTGTAAATAAACAAACAAAAACTAAAAAAAAACTAAAAACAAAACAAAACTGAAAAGTCTACGGCTGTCCATGTTGTCTCTAATATTTATTAATATTCTGGATAGATTTTTTTGTACCTGTAGTTAAAATTATTATCCTTGGTTTCTAAGTGCTTCTTCTTTATAATTAGGATATTAAACAGCCATTCATGTACTCAGTTCACAGGCTTATTGGCTTGGTTCTGGTATATTTTCTCTTAGAAGTTTGCCTTTTTTTCGACCGCAATTATGCAAAAAGTATTCAAAGTGATGGATTGAATCACAGAAAGCCTATTCTAGAAACAGTGTGTGAACTTTTCGCACAGCTGTGCATTATACTGTACATGATGTGTTGAAGAGTAGTGGCCAGTAGACCAATTAAAGCTTATAGAACAAGAGAATGTTTGATGTTATCGGTCATGATATGTCAAAAGGAAGGGATATTCGCAAATAAAACATGGTTAGTATCTATTCGAGTCTCAGTGGACATAAACGACCATCGTAGGTGTTAATTCAGCATAGCTGTGTAGGTGGTGAGGGTGAAGCAGGCAGTTTTATGTAAAGTGGCTCATTGGCGTGTGCGGCAGAAACCTCGTAAATCAGATTTTACCCATTTTTATGCTTCACATCATTTGGAAACTCACATTCATCTTCGACAAGATGTAAAAAGAAAAATCCCATGCATTTAAATCCCACCAAATACTTATTTTCTTTGTGCAAACAAAAGTGTTTTTGTTCCTGTTTTTGGAGATAAGATGTTTCTTCAGCACACCGTCCATCTACAGTATTCCCTTTTCCCCATGCAAAAAAAAAAAAAAAAAGATATTTGAATGTGCCTGTTATATGGCTTTTATTAGCCTGTGAGCTTAGGTGTCTTTTAAAGAATTTTTTAATTTCTTTGGAAATCTGATGTTTTCGTCTAATTTTAAGTCACCAGGGGTAGTTCGAGGTTAAAGAGTCTTCTGCTTACTTTTAATTGCCTTTTGTTCATGCTTATCCAGTTAACTAGATTGTCCAGTTAGGAAAGCAAAATGTGACCACTGGAATAAAAAAATTGTTAAATTTTTTATTTTATTTTATTTAGCCTCGAACATTAGGAGATGCTGGAGAAATAGAGATTAACGCCTTAGATTTTCTTCCTTGCTCTCATGTGTGATGGAGAAGGCAGCCTGATGTGATATGAAGCTGAGGATGAAGATATATTCTCCCCACCCCATCTGTCCTTCACATATTTTCTCTGTAAATACAGCCAGGACACGGCTGGCATGACTGTAAATTACAGACATATAAACAAATGCGGTATAGATTGGTTGTGATTTATGTCTGACAGCTACATCCACGAGGGCACCTACAGTCTTGAGCCACAGCTTTGATAAACTGTTTGGATAAAACATCAAGCCTGGGACATTGATTACCGTTTACTGTGTCTAATAGCAAACCAAAGTGAGGGTTTTGGAGGGGGAAGGGGTGAGAAAAAAAAAAGAAAGTAGTACGGTTTATGAATGGGGCGTGAGTGAGTTGGGGGGTTTGGCTCAATAATAATTGTAATAAAATCATTAGGGTCGTTTGTAATTGATGCCGACTCAGTGACTGGAGTTCAGGGCTCCCTTTTGCAGCTCTGCACCTGCTTCAGGAGCCTCCGGTGCAGAACTTTAGCTTAAATTAGCCACTGTGTATCTCACACCTGCTCTGAGAGCCAGTGCGTGCCAAAGGAGCTCACCCTTCATCTTCTGCCCAGCACTCCGTGGGTGTGTGCATGCGAAAGTGTGCCCGCTTTTGCTCAGGCAGCCATGCAATCCTTTTTTTTTGTTGGCTTTCGGGAACATGACAAAATGCTCATGCTCCCTTTAATTGCATATCTAAAGATTAACAGTTTGTTATACTGTTTTAAAGGCATGGTTTCAGAATAACATCTATCAATCCAAATACATTCTCATTAAAAGTGATATGTTTTTTTTCGAGATGGATTTGCAATCTATTTTTTTGTTAAAATATGTTTGCTGCTATAGATTATATTATTGTGTATCAATTCCTACAGAGCGTTTTAATGCTACAGTATAAACAGCAATGACAAATTAAGTGAAAACTCAAAATAGGCCATGTGGACACAGTGTTTTTTTTTTTTTTTTAGATTGGTTGTCAAAACAATTTTAATTTAGCCTCAGTATCAGGGCTTTGCTTTTATTTTAATTTATTGCAGCTGCTTGAACAATCACTAATCAAACAATCATTCAGTTAAAATGTTAATTACGAGTAAAGCCTGCTTTATGATAATGGCAGTTACCACCATGCCTGCAGGTTAAGTGACTCTGCAGACCAATTTTTTTGTAATGATATATGTGAAAGAGGGAAAATTTACTTACTTCTATTATTAATGCGTTAACCTTTAACCTCTGCAGCTTTCAAGGAGCCAAACATGCATTCTTTCATGCCACTTCTTAATTTAGTTTAATTAGTTGTTCACATTTAAATGACAGTAAGCATAGAGGTGAAAAAAAATATTAAGTGCGCTGTCTTCTGCACTTCTGTCTTTTTGCATAGTTAATTTTCCACAATTACACAAGATTGTGAAATAACTAAGAAAAAGGTAAGAACAAGTCATCTGGAAGGTCTGCGTTTACAGATTTCCTGAGCCCATTGTCCTTAAATAACTGAATAACTTTGTTCCCAGAATGAAAATTTTTCAGATGTATGTCTCAGCTGGTATTTTAACGAGAACTGTGAAGAAATATTTATTTCAATAATTAAAAATTTCTCATAAAAAAAGCACATAACTGAAACACATTGAATACTATGAGTCAATTTAGCTGTTTTATGCTTTTATGAAAAACTTATTTTTATAATAAGTATATGAAATTAGTTTTTTTCCTTTGCAGTTTGAGTGTTTCAGAGGCCTTGTGTGTGTTCTTTCTCTTTTTCTATTGGCAGTCATCAAGTAGTGTGTTACCATGGCAATTTAGCCTGGCGGACGACATTGGCATTTGTTAGAGTGAACAGACAGAAAATCTGTGCCATTGTACAGTATGCTATCTCACTTTTGTACACTTTTGCAGGTGGGAAGTGATAATCGGCAGTTTTGCGTTTGATTTTCTTTTTATATTTTTTTGTAAATGCAGGCGCACACCAGTCGTCCGTTTTGCCAGACGTCCATACTTCACAGAGCATGCTCCTTGGCAGGCACAAAGAACTTTATTTTCTCACAGTGCAATCAGTGGAGCTTTGACAGTAAAATACCTGGCTAACAAACAGTCTTGCTGTGATTGTTGTAAAGCTTCACATTTTAAAGCTATTTAACTGCTAACTTTGTTGTCCAAGACTAGAATTAGAAAGAAAAAAAAACTCTCTCTCCATCCAAAGCACCCGAACATGGTGTACTCTCTTTCCAACAGAAATGGAGTTACAGCATTAAGTGCTATTAAATAATGCATGATTTCAGGTTCTAGTAGTGAGGAGATGCTCTGAAGCCTTGAGAAATCACTTTCAGTGGAAGTGGGGATTAAAGGGGCATGGTGTGACCTTTGCCCCAGCTACTAAACCTTGTGTGTCTGAGTATCAGTGTTAATGGTAACTTGAGGCGTGTTTGAGTTCACCCTAGTGTAATTCTCACCAGGCTGACACTTCTGTTAGGAAACCTTGGATGAACAATGTCTAGTGGACTAGCAAGGAATTAATACCTCAAACAAACATGTTTTACAGCATGTAGTAAATAAGTTACTGTGGTTCTAATGGAAACACATGTATCTGCTCAGTAAGATGCATGCTGTACGAGACAAGGATGAAAAAAGTGTTAAAAATGTTTTTGGAGTAAATTGGGCTTCAGTTTCAGCATGTTGGAATGGTAAAAAAATATATTTTGACACTATTAAATATTGTACAAAAATTACCTTATGGCCATTTAATGCAGTGCAATAGATAAATGACAATTTAGCTTCTAGAAAAGACTTAATAATGATTGTTGTCTGACCAATAATAATAATGATACAGTACCACTACTACTACTACCAATAATATAATTCATATTATTATTATCAATAATATTTATGTAAAAGCTGTAGTCTTCAATTTTAAAAGGCTTATTTGGGGTAGGCATATCCTTTAAAAGCTCTTGTACTTTTTAGAGAGTCTCTAATATTATCAAAACCCAGTTTAGCCAGACACAGGAGCAAGGCTGCATCGGTCATCGTCTTGATCAGAGTGTGCACCCTGCTGTCGGCAAGCCATCACAGTTCTTGTCATTTCTTCCATAAAAGAGTTCATTGGGTAGAATTATTGCTGTTCACTCACTTCGATCTTTCTATAGAGGCGAAGCATTACAGGACAATTCATATTTGATTAGGGAGGCTGCCGACAGCTTGGGAGAGGCTTATAGAATCTAAATCTTAGTTGGGTGTGTGTACTCAGAGAGCTGGTACAGCCAGCTGTTGACATCACAAGGGCAGCTGACACATTCCGCCCTCTCTGACCAGCTTTGATCAGCACCGTTTCCCAATGGCTCTCTCTTTCTCCTTCTCTGCCTCTTTAGCTTACAGTAGATGGAGATACTATGTAGGTTTGAGTTTGGTACGTTAGCCTCTAAACTCGTGGAAACAGGCATACTGTATACTGTGCTGTAAGCCTAGATTAAACCTAAATATTCAGTTAAAGTAGAGCCAGTCATTTAACCTTGCTAGAATAAGTGATGGGAATGTTGAAAATTATTTTGATGATTTTTCGGTCATGCTTAGATTGACACTGCTGTTAGCAACATCATGGCTTATTTCATGGCTTATATAATAAAATGCTACTCAACATTTATTTTGCAATGAGTGCTATTGCCTTTCATTTGAGGTGAACAAAAATTATTGCTCTTAAGTAGACAGAAAACATAATGAGATAGTGATATTGTGACTGGAAGCGAAATCAAAAAGTGTGCTGATACTTTCGTGAACATACTGTACAGATGAGGAACCTAATGATTAGAGGTTAGTTTTCATTTTTTGTGAAGATTTAGATTAAAACATAACACAGGGAACTGTGGCAGCATCTCACATGTACTTCTTTATTTTATTCCAAGCCGCGTGGAAGGAAATTGAATGGGATTTGTTCAAACTAGAAGTAATTTAATTTATTCTCAGCAAAGGTCAAGGTAAACCTATCAGAAAAGCAGCTTTACAAAAGATTAAACTTTTTTTGCTAACACTATGTTATCTAGCCTTCTATGATTTTCTTTCTTTTTTTTGTGCCAGGAGAGAAATGTCTCAGGATAAATCAGGATGATTCTGTAATGGTTCCATTTGATCAGTCAATGGTATGTACCATTCATATATTCATACAGTATGTTATGGCTTTCATGGTACCTGGGGGGGAGAAGGGTAGGCAAATTTGTCATGGTTACTTTGCTAACTTTGTTACTTTGTTATAGCTCGCATGGCTTTGGAATGAGCAACAACTATCGGTTGAACATTTGTCACAATTTCCACTAGTAATTTGCTGTGTGGAGGTGTACTGTACCGTGGGGCATTGCTCTAATAATTAAAGCTCTAATAAAACAGATGTAATTAAGACTGTGTACCTGGGGACAAATGCATGCTGTATGTTACTAGTAATATTATGTTTATGAATAAAATGTGAAAGTGATAATGTTGTTGAAGGCAAGAGAATTTGTTTTCAGCCTAAACATGCCTCTTTATGCTGACCCAGGTTAGAACAATCTAAAAGGATATTGGTGTTAAAAGTGGCTGAGAGAGAGAGAAAGAGAGAGAGAGACCAAGTAGTGGCTCCTAAATAACAGGAGACTGGTAGGCTGATTGGTTCTGGATTGTTTCCAGTGTTACTAGATTGTGCACAAAAGAGGAAAAACAGTATAGACTAGCTCTTAAATGTGCATGCACGAGAATTATTTTTGGCTTTGCAGCAGATTAAACAATTGGGATTAGATCTTAAATCAGTACTCCAACATTTTAAATACTCGCCTCAGCGTTAGTAACGAGAGACTTGTGAATCGTTCATCATGTTTGACATTGAGGAGATGGACTGCACATGCATATGCATAGATGTAGTTGAATTTATGAGTGTGGTAGCGGAACGACTGCTCAGATGTGAATAACTTAAAATGCTTTATGTAAATCTCATGAATGATAGGGTGATCATGTCATTGTGTGTTAGCATGGATGTATGAAAACTACAAGCAATGATAATAATCAAAATAACACTTATTTTTCTGAAGGGGTTAAAAGCCTTAAATTATTTATTTTTTTAGCATTTTTCCTTACACAGAATAATGATGATTCTATGTGTTCTACTCAGGATTGTAAAGGATATGTTCAATCAGGGTCACTGGTTTGACCTGTGTTGTCAGATTAGGTAGGAGTTCATTGGGATTTGGTGGTTTTTATGATAATGATGGGGGTTAAAAAAGTAAAATATCAAGGCTGTTTCATAGAAAGCACTGGTAGTGTGTCCAGTCCGGTAACACTTTATTTGCTGTCAGGGCGTGGTATACATGATTTATCTGATTTGTACCTTACTTTTGCCTCATTTCCTGACCAATGTACAAACTAGGGATAAAAATCATTACGGACCACCTAGTACAATATTATCATAATACTTATGTGCCAATTTGATTTGTATTGTAATTCTGTATCACAATTTTATAAATATTCTGATTTAATATATATATATTAAATCTTTTTTTTTTAGATTTTCTTTTATATCTAACTAAAATTTGTTTCTACTAAATGGGTTGCTGTGCTACCTGCCAATGTGTGAATAGTTTAGAGAGCACCAACTGTAGAATTATGGAAGAACTGCAACATTTTATAATCTCAAATGCAAACATATAAATAATATTAAAAAATATTTTGAAGTCAGTATAGCGATGCATGTATTGCCACACAAAAGAATCACAATACGTAACTGGATTCCCCACTTCTAATACAAACTGTTACATTTCCACTACCAAATCTTTACTGTGCATTCCTAATTTTTTATAGCATGTATAGCAGAAGACGGCGCTACTTTCAGTGATTTTTCTTCACTGCATTTTCTTTAAAAGCATAAATAAAAGTCAGAACACATGACTAAAATATATGCTGTTGTACAAAATTGGTTCTACTACAGAGATAAATATATGTATATGAAGTATAGAATAAAAGCATAAAATGAATAATTAATAATTAACAAAATGCCCCAAATAAATAATCTAGTACAGGCACTAACAAGCTAGTGTTCTTCTTTTATTGCTATGTCACGGACTATAGTATTACTGTGCATGTATGTCAGTTTCTGTTATTATGACATGTACTTATTTTACAATTCTTGGAGGATATTTTTACTTAGCTTATGTTTTTCATATTTGCAAGGATTTAAAGGTTCTTGGAAGCCAAATCTAAGGAATGGCAGTGTGTTATTTCTGAAAGTGGTTTAAAGAAGACACATGACTCTGAATGCAGATACATTATGATACAAGCATAATCCATTTATTTTAATGGCACACAGCACCACGCAGACAGGAATTTAATCTATAGGTGTACACTATTTGCCCTGATGATGCAGATTGTGTAAATTGTAAGCCCACTGGCATAATGTGACAAGTCAGCACACTCCTTCTTGTATCGTTCTTTTGATTCAGTGTCCTAACAGGCTTTGCAAGTTTACACTCGAGAGACACAACAGTTCTTCTGACCATGTGTGAGTTGTCAGACTGCCCACTTCTGAGAACAACAACAAAAAATCTTTTCATTTGCAATATTTATTCTTTGATCCTTATTCCTGCTGTACTTTTCATTCTTTTAAAAAAATTTTTTATTGGTACATTACAATCTCTTGCCAACATCCTATATGCTAAATCGAACGTGGTTATATGGACGAGTGCGATCTCTAATCAGGGAGCTATTTGTTTGTTTTTGTGCTAATCACACTGGCTTGATATGGCTGCTGTTCTCTGGGAGATCTCATTGCTGAGATGCACTGGCCTTTGCAAGCCTAATTTCAGCCAGATGCCCATTTGCTGTGTCCAATCTTATGACCTTTACGTCAATCACAAATGGATTGTCGGAGGCGCCGGGAGGCTGGCCATCGCTCCTTAATGAACATGTCTAAGCCTGGACGTGATTCACTTTGTCAGATGGAAATTTGAAATTTGGACCCCGATTGTGGACAGCCACAGACACACACTCAGAAATGAAAGCTTTGGCTTGGCCATGTGACCAAGAATAGGTCCTCAGGCCATTTACATTGCAAATGACATTTTTTAAAGCATAGGATGTGTCACATGCTTATTGTTAATCATCCATTTTCCTATTTTATAAGTCTTACAAGGATTTTATATGACCTTCATTTCACATACAGTATTTTGCTTAGTTAAGCTGGAAAATTACAAGTAGTGGTCAAATGATTAATTAGCTAGATAATATACAGTATAAGGTTGTTTGAGTGTCATCATTCACCAGGAAAGACAGTCACAGGATCCTTTATATGATTCATGCTTCTTTGAGTATATTCCTTTGAGTGTCAGCTCAACATTACAGTTGATTAAAAGGGTTCATATTGTGATCAAAATAGAAGCATTAGACTTTGGAAAGTCTAGCTATACTAAAAAGTACAACCAGAAGGTAAAACAGGCAGCCTGCGACATGAGTGACTGTGTGAGAAAAAGGGGGTGACAGCATCAAAACATTCCAGTTTAGCAAAAGTTTCAATGTACATGAACCTTCGAGAAAAAGGTATGAATCATAACAGCAGACTGAACAAATAGATACAAGCTGTCTGCTGTCCAATTATTTGTGATACACACATGCTGTTGTTGACTGATCATTTTTGAAAAATATTTAAATTGAAAAAAAGTTAAATTCTGGTACAGAACAGAGTTCACTTAAGTAATAAATGATTATTTTGTTATTGATATGAGAGCAGACTGTGATTAGTTGAGTTATGACAATATGAATCCTTTCTTGTCAAATGTCCTGACTGATACTCAACTCAGAAGATGATGGAGAGATTTGTGATGAAACATTTATTTAATAAATATTTACTCTATGACAAAAGAACTCATTTACTTTAATACCAGTGTTTGAAGTATACTTGTGTTGGTAGCCAGGGGATTGGAAACCCACATTTCCGAGATTCAACCCACTAACCCTTTCCTTCATCTACCCAAATGTGAAGAGTAACATGAAGTAAAAAAAACAACAACAAACATCCAAACAATCTTTGGTGTACAAAGATGGCACTGTTTGTCAGAGTACATAGTCTTTAAAAAACAGAGTATTTTATAGACATTCTTTACATTACTATGTTTTAATAACTACAAATAGGGGTCTGGATTGTGCAATATAGAGTGACATATCCTTTTTTTAGCACAGTATGGCGGTATGATGAACTGGATTTTATTTTATTTTAACCTATCAACTATCAGTTGTTCTTGAGAACAGGGACCAAAAAAAATTATTTAGAAAAACAACAACAATGAAACTTAATAAGCAGTATATCCCTAAAAGTATTTGCTAATCTGTTTTCAAATGCATATAAAAATTGAGCAACATCCTATTTTTAATCCATAGGGATTAATATGATGGTGGCCCACCCTTTGCAGCTATAACAGCTTCAACTCTCCAGGGAAGGCTTTCCACTCGGTTTCGGAGTGTGTTTATGGGAATTTTTGACCACTCGTCCAGAATTGAAAAACAGGCTTGCAGTCTATATTGGTCTTTATGCATGTGAAGGCCAACAAACAATCTTTTCAGTGTATTATGGGATTTTTGTAAATATTTTGTCATACATTAAAAAATCTATTTAAATTATATTTATTTTCTTGAAACTGTTTTTTTTTTTGTTACTGCCAGTTACGAAAAATTCCTGCTTTTTCCTTTAAAACAGTAAATCTTCCCTTATAATAATAAATGTAATGTTCAATTAGATATACACTATTATGGGAACAATGTAGTAAATAAATTATTACATAAACACCAAAAATTGGTGATTGAAAAACATCTGATGGTGTTGACATCTACTGTACTACATTCTGGTGCATGGCTGGTGGTGTTTGCACATGTAGACACATGCGATTATTAGCTTTTATGTCATTCTGTGGGCATGTCACATGCTTTTATCTGCTTTTGTGTCATACTAGATGTGTGTCACATGCATACCTTCTCGACTGTAACGGCATTTTCATCATTAACTTTTATGTCATACTGTTATTGTGTCACAGGCATTCCTCACTGAATATAACGGTGGGTAGCATCTGGGGAGAAAACAGGTAGAAAACGGCTAAATCAGGCCGAGCTCAGGGCTACTGAAATCCCGGATCAGACTCCAGAGAGTCTACAGCGACAGCACAAATCACAGTTAGAAGTAAAGATTATGGTAGTATGCGCCATTAGGATCCAGAAAGATCCAGAAAGATATCAGAGGTTTTACAGATACAAAACTATTACATTTTATTGTAAATGTTTAATACTTTGGGATAAATTTTCACATCGTAAAAAACTTTTTTATGTAAACAAATTTTAGCATTGCACTCTTTTTGATACTTTTTGACATATTTTTAAAACTACTGAATTTTGATTTAGGCTGCATGGTGGCTAGTGGTTAGCACTGTCGCCTTGCACCTCCAGAGTTTGTATGTTTTCCCTGAACTCGGTAGCTTTCTTCTGGGTACTTCACTTTCCTCCACAGTCCAAAGACATGCAGATTAGGCTAATTGGCATTCCCCTATTGCATATTGTGTAAATAAGCGTGTATGTGTGTGTGCCCTTTTAAAGCAATGAATCATGCTTTAAACAAAACAGGAAATTAATATTAACAGGAAATTAACAGAAATGTAAGTGGAAGCCAGTTTATTTTTTCTATAATTTTCTAGATGCATGTTTAATGTGCTTAAAATGTATTATTTTTGCTAAAAATGACCCCGAATTTAATATAATTTAAAGCACACGGTGTTGACATGTTATTTCTGTAAAAAAAAAAAAAAGAATAACGCATGCATTAAATGTGCAAAACTGAAGTGACAAGTGATAAAAACTACTCTGTCAGCACACATATATTTTATATCATGATAGTAATATAAAATATGTGCATTTTGTGCATTCTACAATTTTGCAACATCATTCCCACATTCCAGTAGCTGTAAAATTCACACCCTTTAAAAGTAATTATAACTTTGGTTCACATAACATGTAAAAAACCCTTAAATGTACAGTTTGATGTCTGAAGCCTCCCCCGCCAACACACACTGTATAATATATGTGCATGTTTGTTTAAAAAAAAAAGTTTATTGGTCTTTGGCCAAAGCTGTGTTGCCGATGCCATTTTTTTAAGGTTTAGTCATTCTGGGTTTTCCCCGTTCACTGTGTGAAACTTTGTTTCTCTGCAGAGTTTGTTGGCTGTCAGTGTACCCCTGTTATTCTTTTTACGCCAGCTGCTGGCATCTGCTGCATTTACTGCCTCTCAGTACATCACTCTCGTGGTAGCAAAATAAACAGGTATAGGAGGAGTTGCCCGAGAGGGGGCTGTCCGTTGCTACTTAATTGATTGAGGATGGCAATTTTTAAAAAGGATGGGCAAATTTTCTATAATCGGCTGTCATTATAATGTCTGTGTGAGAAACACTGAGTTCTGTAGGTTGGTTAACATTGATGTAGATAGAGCATTTCATTGCTATAGTATGTCAGCTACGGGTAACTGGATTATTCCAACTGAGATGAACTTAAAATAAGATTACAAGAGTAATTAACTCTAAATTTAAGTTGTTATGCAAATATGATTCTAATTTTTAGTAGTTATTTTCCATTAAAAATGATGAAATAAAGCTTACACAGAATGACTACTGGATGACTAGCTCATAATAGCTACAGTAATAGAGCTTCACATATGAATGTTCCTATTTACATTAATTGCCATATATAGATTTGGCACACGTTACGGAAAACCCTTGTGATTGTGACTTGAAAGCAGAGTGGAAAAAAGTAAGACTGTCCAGTAAAAAAAGCTTCAGTTTTGCTAAGCATTGGACTTCGGACCAATGAAAAAAAGGTCATGAGGTCTGATGGGTCCAGATTGCCCCTATTGCAGAGCATTGGGTGTGTCGTGGTAATAATAAAACCGCATGAAGCGATGAATCCGTCATACGTAGTACCAACGGTAAAAGGCAATTTTATGAGCTAGGTTTGCTTCAGCTGGTCAGGTCTAGGCTCAGCAGCCTTAAGTGGCAATAAAATGAAGTTAGGTGGCTACCTGAAAGTACTGAATGACCAGGTTATCTCATAAATGCATTCTTTTCTTCCGTGATTGGACAGGCTTATTTCAGCATGACAGTGCCAAGACAGGCACAAGTTAAATGAAAGTGTGGCTCTGGGAACATGAGTTATCATTTTCAAACATTAATTGGCTATCTGGGATGTACTGGAAAAGACTTAAGGTTAAAAATCTCGGCCAAAAAAATTATAGCAAATTTGGATGGAAATAAATGTTATGACATTGAACCTATTCCATGGTGAATGAGAACTGTAATCTTGTAATCTGTAGTCATGTAAACTGTAATATAAGTGATCAAATAAATTATTATTATATTAATTCAACTCATACTTATAGCAATTTAACTTAGACAAGTAACATGTTTCAATGGAATAAAATTTAAAAAGTCCAGTTCAATAATAATAATAAAAAACAAGCTGTAGCTTGTGATTGAGGTACTGTATGTGAAAATATCGTTCAGAAAAAGGCCAGAAATAGTTGTAATGTAATGTTAGCCTGTATTAGACATTGTCCCCATTGCTTTCTAAATATTAATATTAGCATTGTTAATCAAAGCCCATATAAAAGTACATGTTTACATAACTAACTAATATATCCAAAGATGCTACTACAACCTAATGAGGAAATTAAAATTGCACATTTTCTCTCAAAGCACATAATTACAAAAAGCAACTGACAGATGTTTTTTTTTTTATGTGACTGATTCAGTAATCAAATAAAGATTTGATGGTTCACAATTATCTGTACTCTGTTATCTGGTACCATTTGACTGAGACACGTATAGTACTTTGTATTATTGATTTGCCTATTTTACAAGACAGTGTAATAAATGAGACAATAATTTCACCATATGAAGAGAAGGGCTAGGGCTTAATTATACCATTATCTGACAGGGCGCAGTGTAACTCCATGAGTCCGGACTGTTTACTGTAGATAACTTACTTTTAAATCTGTCTGTTCTACGCCGATAAACTAGTCATCACTTAAGACTGCATTTATTTTGCAATGACAATGAAAGGCAAAATGGAGTCTGAGATTAGCCCTTTATGGGTCTCAGCATTGTGTCATGATTGCATATTTGTACAAGTTAAGGTTAGGATGAAGGGCAGGGTTGGCAGCCAGCTTTCAACAAAGTTGCTTTTGCTCATAAGATTTTCTGCGAGTTTTGTGAGAGATTGTTTTGTGTAGCACTAAGCAAGCATTAGTTTGTAAAAACAGATGGTGCTTTAGCAGTTCTGCAGTTTAAATTTAATTTTTAACGTTGAGCCCATTCTGTGTGTGTGTAAAAATGTTACATCAAAATATTATGTATTATTCAGCATAATGCTATAAATCCACCTCCAACAATTTTGTCAAAATTTATAAATCAACTTGCAATTGTGTTTGTGGCCATGTAAAATATTTGCATTTTTGGTGTAAAAAGCAGTTGTACAATATGGCATTTTCCCAAAACCTTTGGATTTAAATGAATTCAAGAATTAATAAACCATCATTGTTATTACGATCCGGGTGGAATGGTGAGGTAGTGGTTAGCACTGTGGCCTCACATTTCCAGGATTTGTTTTCCACCTTGGATTTGTGTTGGAATTTCATACCACAGTTCAAAGGAAATTACATTTTGGCAAATTTGTCTTTCCATATTTCCCTTAGTGTGAGGGTGTGTGTACTTATAATCTCTGTAATGAATTGGCACTGCAACCAAGGTGTACCCCACCTCATGCACTGAGTTTCCTGGGACAGGCTGCAGGCCTTCCGTGACCGGATATAGGATAAACAGTTAAGTGTTATTACAATCTGTGACAACCTATATTGTCAAACTAGCAGACTGGTGGAAGACATGAGGAGCGTACCCTCTTGCAACCCACATACACATAATGACATACCACAGCTTGGTACATTGAACGTCTATGGACTGTAGGGTACGCCGAAGTGTCTGGAACAAACCCACCAAGCACTGGGAGAGCACATCCACAGACCGGAGACAAGATTCAAATCCCCACCCCCACCCCGGAGGTGGACATTTGTAAAGTTCATGATAGTTATGTGGTTATTTTAGGTACTCTAGACTTCCTGTCAGCTTATCAACCAGTTTAGACATTTTTTTCTCTGACCTCTCTCATTAACAAGGCGTTTCCACCCACAGAACGGCTGCTCAATGTTTTTTTTTTTCACAATTCTGCATAAACTCTAGAGACTGATGTGCATGAAAATTAAGGAATCAACAGTTTGTGAAATACTAAAACCCATCTGACCATGTACCAGTCAAAATCACTGAGATTGACAATTTTCTCTATTCTAGTTTATAGATGCAATGCATCCAAAGTCAAAAACTGTTGATTCTTGTTGTGCTTTGCTTGTCTGGGCTTGGTGCACTGAACCGCCCATCTGTGCTTTCCAGGAGACCCAATTTCTTCAGCTTTATATGAAAGGCAATGAAACAGAAGTTTAATAAACTCCATAAAATTAGGGGAAAGTCATGCAGCGTGATGAAAAAAGCATACAGACTTTTGCTTAATGTGTGTGCTGTAGTGATTGAATTCCACACTGCATTGAACAGGTGTGACTAAGCTTTCTGATGTTAAACACAACCACAAAAAGAGGCTTTATTTGCCAGATAAACCATTCAGGCAAACCATCACTGCTCCGAGTTTATCACGTACTTAAGCAGATAAATGATTATCAGTATAAAAGCTTTAACATAGTTAGATACATCTGTTATTATACTAAGCAACTGAACCACAGGTGTTATGGACTTGGTTAAAACATAATCAAAAAGTTTCCTGTTTGCTGCTACAATGTAAGACATCCAGTTATAGCTCATCAATGCAACCACTGCACAAAAGAACTGTAAACATTCAAATAATTATTAGTGTCTTATCCACTCCCGGCTGCATGAGGTTGCTGTTAAAGTTGCTATGTTCACAGCTCCCTCACTGCCTCTCAGTTGAAATATTGCATAGACGAATGGATAGTTTCTCCCTCAATCGCTCCATTGGGAGAGAGTCATGAACAAATTGCTAACAAGAGCAGCCAGAACCATAAAGAGAAGGGCACTCATCAGAGAGATCTCTGTATCTCTGTGGCTGGGAAGAAAGAGGAAAAAAAGGGATGCTCTGTGGGCTATTAGTCGGGCCTGGTGACCATGGTACAATTTGGGCGACTGTGACAGTTGTCAGAGGCGTATTTTTTCTCTTCTCTTTAGCTGTTGCAGGATGTGTTGCTCGATGCCTTTGTCTGAATAATGAGGTCAATGCATTGGACTATTAGTTTTTAATTTTCTTTATATACTGCTAAAGTCCAATCTAATTATGACATAATATATAATAATTATGAACAATAGTAAAAAACAGTCCTTGTAGAAAAAAACATTCCGGGTTGCATTCTTTCTCAAAACGTGCAGTGCCTTCATGTTACTTGACAGCGCATCCATTTACTTGAGTGCTCTGTCTTAACATGCAATTTGTGCCCAGTTATTCAATGGTGTTTTATGTCGAGGCAGTTACAGTAGCTATATGAATCAGGGGCTGTTAATGGCCCATCAGTGATGTGTGTGCGTGTGCTAGGCGATTGGCACCCTGTCCATAGTGCACTCCACCTAGTGCCTTGAGTCCCCTGCAATAGGCTCCAGGTCCCCTACTGTATATAGGGTAAAAAGTATGGAGAATTAGTGGGTGAGAAAGTTAATAAATAAAATCCATTGCTATATTTAACCCTGACACTAAACCACAGAATACTGTAGTATAAACTACTTGTAATGAAATTAGTGGCTTAAATGACAAAATCCAACAGCAGGTTTATAGATTCGGTAGCCCCAGGAATTCAAAACAGGTTCAGCATGAGAAAGCCATGATTTGTAGTTTAGTTGTAGAGAGTCAAGCAAGCAAGCCATCCATTTTTTTGTGATTTCCTTACATATTGAATGGCATAATTTATTAAATTGTTGAATCATGAGACAGGTTAGGTGTTTAAGCCCCAGTACTGCCAAGCTGCATATGTCAGTGGCTTGAGCATGGTCCTTAACCTTATCAGGTCCAGATGCAAGGTATCATGGCTGACCCTGCATTCTGTCCCCAACTTCATACCAACCTTGTACAAAGTGAATTTCACTGCATTGCTTAAGACAAAAAATATAGTTTTTATAACCATATATAGGGGAAAATGTAAAAGTGTAAAAGGTTTTTCTCAGTCTGCCACACGTTTATCGCTCAACCCTGACCACTAACCGAGCACAGAAGTACAATGAGATTACCCTGAAAAGATCTGGTGGCAGAGGCCAGCATGCTCATGCGCGCACACACACACACACACACACACACACACACACACACACACACACACACACACACACACACACACACACACACACACACACAGACACACAGACCTTGTAAAGTTCTAGCACTGTGTCCCAAGGTCCCTTGACTATGCAGTTTCAGATGCAGGAATATACATCTATAACTCAACATATATACCTTACTTTAGAGTTTTGACAAATCTAGGACACCTTTGTGCACACTGAACAAAATGAACTGAAGTGTATTCCCATATGTTGCCTGTGTAAGACTCAAGAATTGTATCCTTGGTGTCCACTAGTGAGAATACACATTACATTATGTACTGATATAAGATGGTCAATGATCCATTGTATGTATTGTCCACTCTAGTGTTCAATTCCAAGAGATGTAAGCCAACTCCAATTACCCTTGAAAGTACCATCACATAGTGGTTGCCAGATAATGCCCTCTGGAGTTACAGCCCAGTCGCTGCAAACAAATATACTTTACACATGGACAGAAGAGTGCTGTGCAAATCTAATGCAGATGCAAGATTTAATGGTTTTTGTGACTGTGAGCTTACTTGGGGGAAGATTCTGTGTCCTACCCAGAGGATCTTGTTAGAATGGCAGCACCTACAGTGTTTTAAGTTTGGACCAACTTTCGTTTCTGTTAAGGTATGTTCATCATCAGTTTTTCTAAGTAAATTTGAATTGTGATATAAGAAACAGAGCATTCAGGGTGCTTGGTTGTTACTTAAACATCGTGAAAATCTAGAGACGTTTATTTGAGCGTACAGTATGGTGTACAAGGTTTTCTGCCTGCCCTGGTTTTCTACTTTCCAAAATGGCAAAACACTGTCAAGTCATATCTGATCTGCTACATAAAAAAGACCTCAGATATCAAAGAATTTTATAAAGGTCTGCGATATTGAAGAAATAAACAGAAAATATTTCAAACCAATTGCATTATTAATGCCCTTTGCCAGTGAAGTCACAACAAATAATAAATCATACTGGGGGCCATCACCTTTCGCATTAATTTCATGTTTTATGTCACTGAACTGGGAAAAAAAAAGGAAAAAAACCTTCACTGTATCTCCCAGATCAATCTTTAACTGTAACTTCCACTTGGGTGCAGCCACTATGATGCTTATGACCATAATTGGTCTTTGAGTGAGCTTGACTATTTGTTTGGGATGTGACATATGTGTATGTGTGTGTGTGTGTGTGTGTGTGTGTGTGTGTGTGGGAAAGGGAGAGAGATACTCATACATTTTTATCCACCCAGACTCTAAGCTTTTATCCAGTTTTCCTATACAGCAAATGCAAAAATGGTGTTCCTATCTGCTACGTTGTAATGGCTAAATAGCAGACATGAAAATGTTTTCCTGTCAGCCTCTCTCTCTTTCTTTTTCTCCCTCTCTCTTTCTCTCCTGACTCTGTGCTCTCTTTCCTCTTCTGTCCGCTCTAGGGAATAGTCCTTGTTTTCTGTCATTTACCTGGCATGACATTTCTGACTTTGATATTGTCAGGTAGAGTTGATAATTTGAGACTTTTCAGAGGTTGATTTTGATGTCTCTTGTTGAATTTAATGAAGAGATCTTGGGAGCATGAAACAGGCCTGTTGGGATTTGCCTCCAAGCACCATGGGATTGGGCTGGGTGTGTTACATTTTGCTGTGTATAGCTCCTTGTACATGAATGTACTAAAATTGTGCTTAGTGAGTTGGAAACAAAACAAATAGAACACCACGATTTAATCACATTTTAAGGGATATACAGTGAAGAGCAATACATATTCAGAGCAAAATAAAATATCACAATTATTAGCAGTTTTGAGAAAGAGGTTTTTTTTCCGGTTAACGGCTATTACCGTACAGTATACAGCTATATAAAGTATTACAGGCTGTTAGGGATAGGAAAATTGTGTTACATGCATAAATGGCAAAATATTAAGTGTGATTTTGTGTGATTTTTGAGTAAAAATGAGTCAGAAAAGGTTTATCGCATCTTACTGTTAAACATGTCATTTGAACATTATTGTTTTAGTTATTATTGTTTTATAGTATATCCATTAATCTGTTTTCTTATTTCTGCCTTTCATGGCCAATCCCCCTGTCCAGACACACACGACAGCTACCACCTAGGGAGGGTGAAGGTAGTCACGTTCTTCCTTTGAGTCACATGAAGTTAAATGACCGCAGGTTTTTAAACTGCTGCTCACGCAACATCAGAGGGCAGCGAACAGACTCAGGGGAACGCGCTAGCGCTTGTGTTCCATTGGACCTGGGTTGAATGGCTATGGCATCAGCTAGATTTGAAGTCCCAATCTCCAGATGATTGAACGAATGCTTTTCTGTGTTTGTCTGTACCACTCGCAAGCCCCAATCATAATATAAACAAAAAGGACGTAATCAATATATGTATTATTAAGCATTAACAAATATTTTTTTAAACAGTAAATTTAATAGGGGAAAAAGTATTCAGATACTCTGTTTAAATATATAAGATTTATAAAGGCCTCACTCAAAAACACTTTCATTCAAAAAACTTTCTTTTCAGTATCTTGGGAGTATAATTGCTGTGATAATATGCAGGTTGAAAGTTCATGAAACCACCACTAATCATCCTCAGACAGATTTCACATTGTAGTCACAGACTAATGATAAGGATTATAAAAAGGAAGCTAGCGGTCACTTGAAAAAGAATTGAAAGATGACCTGACAACAAAAGGGAACAACAGCTACAAAGAGAAAAATGAGAAATGCACTTCATCTTTACAATCATCTCCATTCCTACATCCCACGTAAAAAACTATGATGCTAAAAATGAATCATAGATATGCACATCTATAAGAACTGAAACTAATTTTGGAACTATTTTGAAACAGTATACTAATTACATTTATTTATTTATTTATTTCCCTAGATTTTCTCCCTGATTTAGTTGTGTCTAATTCCTCCCCGTTACTAGGGGCGCTCTCACATTAAGCTACTACTTCCACTCAGTCATGAGGACTGAAGACTATCACGTGTTTCCTCTGAACATTATACTAGTTAGAGAAAAAAACAACAACAACACTTTGGCAATAATTCAGACCATCTTATTTAGAAAAAAGGACAGTTGGACATACAAGTCCAAGGGCACCAATGTATACTCATAGCAAATGAAGCTGGAAACATCTCAATATAGGGATGCTTGCCTGTAAATGGTACCAGCTATTACAGTACATGGCAGTGAAGGTAACATGTAAAAAGTGATGTTCTGGGATATATCAAAGTACAATTTAATCTCATAGGCCCAGAAACTGAATCTGGGGAGAAGATGGACCTTTCAGGAAGACAACAATCCCAAGCAGACATCTTAAATTAATCAAGAAGACCTTGCATGGCGTAGCCAATCTTCCAACATTAATCACATTGAAAATTTGTGGAGGATTTTAAAATTGCAAGTCCATTAGAGGGGCCCTCATAGCCTCGGGAAATACAGTTTGCCGCCATGTGAAATGGGCCACAGTGTTGAACCACAACTTTGCAAAATTCATTTTTATTGTAGATAGATTCTTAACTGTAATTATTAACTATTAATGTTGCTATAATTTGTGGTGTCAAAACATCTTTTCACTTTCATTAATTTTTTTAAATATATTGTCTTTTGAGTACAATACTTTTTTGCTCATACAGTATTTGCATGTCAAAATATGTTTTTAAAACCTAAGCGTATATATTCACTTAAAATATATTAGTTATAAATTATAGTAATTATTATATGTTTCATTATTAATAAGTATTCAATATTAAAAGGCTTTATTAAAAGTGTCACTAACCAACTTCACAAGAAAGGAAAGGACTGCACAAGTTGTAAAATAGCACATCTGAAGCTAGTCTTGCTCCTCCATGAGTCACCTGTCAAAAAATAGTTTGAAGTGCAATTGAAGTAAAATCTGGTTGCAGGTACTCTATCAACAAGTGTCCTTATCTGAAAGACAAAACTTAATGTCCCTTGTGGTGGATTCAAGAACTATCTTGCCCCAAATATAAGAACCACCCAGGTGTCTATCTCTTCTCTCAAATGTCTTGTCCTCTTCTTTTTTTTTTCTTTTTTTTCTTTTTTTTTTAGCATATCTCTGTTAGAAAAATGCTCTCATACCATTTGGCTAAAACTCTTTGGATTTATGCAGTAAATTGATGTAACAGCCCAAGCTACAGGCATGATTTGCTATTTGTATCATTTTTAATTTTTAGAAAACAGCAAATATCAGCATCAGCCTGTAGAGATATACTGTAGCTCTTTTCCTATAACCAGGTAAATTTCTTTTACTTGTACGTAAGGATGTACTTTGTTATTTCATTAAGTCTTAGGGGGTTATTTGTGAATTCATAATCAAATGCAAAAATATGTACAGATTTCTCCAAGGAGAGCCTTGGAAAAGCTAAAGATAGAAGATATTGCATTTTAATTGCTACATTAACTGATGTTCTTTGATATTTCCAGGGTTTCGCGTGTTTATGTATGTTTGTTTATCTGATCAGCCATGGCATTAACACCACTTAACATTAACAGTGAGTATCATTATATACTAGTAACCCAAGGCTCATCTATGCCTGTGGGGAGCAAAGGCCAGCCCATGTGGTCTAATTCCACAGAAAAACTAATGTAGTACAAATAAAAAAGTCACGTTTATGATAGAAATGTATACACCAAGTGCATCACAGCCTGCCGTGTTTGGGGCTTAGCAAGTAAAGAGTTCAAGGTTGTTGATCCGGCCTCCTAACTCCTCAGATCTCAATCCAACCAAGCACCCATGGAATGTGCTGAACAAACAAGTTTGATCCATGGATTTCCCACCTTGCAACTTTAAGGATCTCCTTTTTTTCCTGGTGAAAGATACCACAGCACACTTTCAGAGGTCTCGTGAAGTCATGCCCCTTGACACACGAGTAACCTACACAAGATTGATAACTTCAACGTTTTGATGTTATGGCTGATTGGTAAATATGTATTTATCATGCACGTAAAATATGTTACAATAAAATAGAGTCTATGACCTGTACAGACACAAGATACACTATCATAACTACCAGAAACCTCTGAAAGTTGGTGTCTACTGCTGTGGTTCATTTTAAACCTACTTACTACAGTACAGTATATAAAATATTGTTCTCTGTCACAACAACAGATTTATGTCATAGCAATCTCACGGAGGTCAGTGATCTCATCTTTGACATTCACAATCTTCTTAGCAAAGTGACTTTTACATAATTTAAAGAAACTCCACTGCTGCACTTTCAAAGAAATTATCTGTAATGGGATGCATGGTGCAAATGTGAACTTTCGCTGCACTGAGCTCAGCAATGGGTGCAGCGCCAAATGGAGTTTGAGAGGTCCATGCACAGGGTCACCAACTTTTGCACACCAATCTACAAACAAAATTTCCTTTTGACCAAAGGAGGGTAGTAGGTTGTCTGATTGGTAGGTTTTTTTTCAGTCCTTTTGTTGCTCCAGGGAAACCTCTACTTGTATTAAAAGCACTGAAGGAAAACACATTGAAGCACTACAAATGCTGTTTTCATTGTTTATCGGTTTCCTTGTCCATGGTGGCTTCACATATACTTCTTTTCAAATGAAACAAAATCATTAAAAGTGGACCCAACTGAAAACTATCTGCAAATAATGACAGTGATTTTGGTGTACGCAAGTGGGTTCTCTTCAGTATATTTTATCACTGATCAATGAGCTGAGGATGTCTTTTGTAGATCCATCAAAATGAATTTCATGCCATAAATCTTCTGTAAGCAATTGAAATGACCCAAGGTTATTCAGCCAAAATTTATAAAGGGTCAGTTACATCGTTTTTCTTGCGTCTAAAGGTTAAGCACCTATTGTGACTTATCTTTTTTAATACTCAGCCATGCATTAATTATCAGTTTATTGGTATAAAAAAAAGCAAAAATGCGGTTTTGCTTTCTTTCAGTGTGGCTTATTAATACTACTACTGTCTGACATCTTAATATTTCGCAACACTATACAGTATATCACATTTGCATTTGGTGGGGATAGCATAGATTGTGGCCTTACACATAATAGGGGACAAGCAGCATTAGGGGACGTATTCAGGACGGTTAGAGAGTATGGCAAAGGGGCTGTAGGAATTTGGCATACTATGGGACTCTCCAAAACCCAAATTCCATCATGATGAGGCATAATCTACGTATGAATAACTTACAACAATGTTTTATTCAGTTAGTTACTTCTGTTCAAACTTTCCAGCATGATTGAAAATTTATTTTGACGAATATGATTTCTTCCAAATAAGCCTCACTAAGCTCTGTTGAACTTTATGATGAAATTCTTATGATTTTCCAAAATGTACAGATCATAGGGGGAAAAAAAAATCACATATACAGTACCCCTGACCTTTTGATCAGTAGCCCAGAGAATTGTGTTGAGCCACTGTCCTATGGCTAGTGATCAAATTCAGGTATGTAGGAAAAGCTTTTTAGTGCTAGATGAATAAATATACTGTATACTTCTCTGTCCACTCTTGGATTTTTGGTCATTTCTTTTAAACAAGCCATGTTGTCAGTTTGCTATGCCAGATGGGTAAATAAAGTAGGAAAAAAAAAATCTATATTACATCTATAAAATCTATAAAGCCTTGTTCCTTGAAAACTATAAATTAGGTCTTCAAGCTATTTTTCATATGTTTATTGGCTCTGCTACAGGAATTTTCTTCCTGTTTTTGGTTTGGCTAGCTGAAACACTTTGTGGAACACTATGTCCAGAGAGCTGTGTGTATTATATTTCTATTTTCTATTTGTTTTCTATCTGATGTGACAGAAAACTGCACCTACATGTGGATAGTAGGTCACAGGCCATCGCTCTAAGACCACATGGACTACTCAAACAGACCAGACAGAGTGTGAAATTATGCAAAGTGTGGCATTCGAAAATGGCAAAAAAAAAAAAACACCAAACAATAAAATAAACAAAACAAAAACATTGGTCTATCTATCCTTAGCATGCATTAGGAAAGTTTAGCGAGTTTATTGCAATTGCCTGTTTTAGTAACAAATTTAATTACTGCCTAGAGTTGCATAACAAAAACAATGTGTGTGTGTGAGAGAGTCGTTACAAAAGAAAATGTTGTACCAGATTGTTTCATTGTGATATTTATTGTGTCATATTCATAGACTTTTAGTGATATTTGTTCAGCTTAAAAATGATTGGCGTATATTTGTATTGTTTTCATAGACAAATAATTTAGAAATACACTGATCCTCTCTCTCTCTCTCTCTCTCTCTCTCGCTCTCTCTCTCTCTCTCTCTCTTTCTCCCTTGTCACAGATTAATGTGTTTGACCAGCCACTGAGCAAGAAAACACATTAATTGCTACTCAAAGTGGAGAGCTATCATGGGAGCCCTTGTTCAGAGAACAGGCGGGTTTTAATTCTTCTTTTCCAAGCACAGGCAGGCGGAACTGGGGGTGAGCATGGAGGCAAATGTGATCATGGCAGGGCTTGGCAGACCGTGAGAGAGAGCCATGTGCTCTGGATCGGGGGAGCCACAGTCAATCAACAAAGGCCTAATCAGCAAATGAGATGCAGCTTACTGCCACAGCCCGACAAAGCCACTCTGCCTAAATCTTCTCCAAAGGCACTGCAGCTCATTCCACAAAATGCCCATTTGCTTTACTCATTCTCCTTGTGTACAGGCCAAAAACAGAGTTTGGTCTGGTGTTTACAAAGTTGTTGGTGGTTTGATTTGGAGGCAGTTCAACATAATCTGCTGTCAAAAAATCCCTTAGTGATCACCACCGTGTATACAGATTACACACAGTCTTAAATCGACAGTAATTCTTGACTGCAGTGAATGAGGAAAGCTTCTTTCAAGTCTGACACTGCACTATAGTTTCTCATCTGAAACTTGGCAGATTCACTCACAGAAGAGTTACTGAGCTAGCAAACTTATTCAAACGTGCCCATTAAATTCCAGTAAAGTGGAAAAGGGGATGTCAGTAAAACATCTGTTCTCTTAAAGTTTATATTAAAAACCTTTTGTAGTAATTACACACATGAAACTGACAGACCTGAAATAATTTGAATATTAGAAATGATATGGATATATTTTCATCTGTGTTCTTCGCATAGACACTAGCCAAGCTCTTATCTTATCTGTATACTGTAGTTATGGTGAAACATGTTAGGTGCTCTTTTAACCAGTTTTCTTTTGCCAGTGAGCAAACTAGTGATTATGAGGGCTCTGGAAGTTTGTGCAGAGTTCTGCATGATCTACTTTTGCTCATGATCCTGCTTGTGCTGCATGCCCATTTAGCCATAATGGCAAATATCAGTCCTAGTGTGTAATTACAGGAGGGAAAAGCAATAGAAAAGAGGATTATGGGAGATGAATAGAGGAGGTAGGAAAGGTCTGCGATTAACTCGTCCCTCCTCTTGGCCGAGCAACTACAGCTGATAAGGGGAAATGCAATTTTCTCCTTCTTGATTGAATATTTGAGTACCCACTTTTGAGTAAACATGGCTGCATTGACTGAAAGACGCTCCCCCCGCCCGCCCCCCCCAGAACACCCCACTGCTACATGAGTATTTGCTCAGTAACGATTGCATACTCAGTCTGGGTTTAGTTAATTGTTGAAAAATGGCAAACAGAAAAGGATGAGATCACTGTCAGTTGTTATCGGTTGGTCATAAATGTATAACTACACCACACCTACAAAAGGATTTACAATAGGGATGCACCGAAATTAAATTCTTGGCCCCCCTTCTTGAATAGCCTATGTTAGGCCTATAACTGACTGCTAAGAGAATGTAACTCTGTATGTCTACAACAATAAATGTGCATTGAATAGTGCAAAAAATGTGGATTCGCTGCTGCTGTTGCCGTGGCCGCCGCCGTGTCTTTCTCATATTCTGCATGATGTTCTGGGTGTCTTGATTTTAAGTGATAAATTAAACTTGAAGTGCTGTACGTTTTTGCAGATGCACCCCCTCTGGACAATTTAGCAGAACAGTGTCTGCAAACGGCCGTTTTTGCCTCTTTCTCTGACACTTCCAAGTGCTTCCACACTGCTGACATGTTTGCTGCATAAAGCGCATGCCTCTCACTCTACGCGGGTTACTATTTGATCGCGTCATTAAAAACGTCATTGTTTGGCAAAATTTATTCAGCCTTTTTACTTATTGGCTATTTTTGGCCGAATAATTTCGGTTGCCGAACATTCGGTGCATCCCTAATTTACAACGTGTGCTTTGGTGGATGTGGGTTCGTAAGCATGGTAATCTGCGTGTCTGTGTGATATACATTCAAAAGGAAGAGCCAATGGTAAAATGTATCTGCGTTTGTATGTTACTTGTGTTGTATGTTATTGTGCGTTAAAGCGTTTTTCCTACTGAAAAACATTCAGTCAGATGTGAAGCGAAGCTGATAGCTGTTGAATATAGAGAGTGCACTGGAGGGTTGTGTGTGTGAGTGAGTGTGTGTGTTTTTTCTAACATCAGCAGCCAGCAGGCACACCCATCTGGCCTCGAGTACTGCCATCATTAGTAAATCCGCCAAATCAGAATAAATTTGCAGTGCCATGCCATATAAATGTTTAGGTGAAGTTTTATGGCAAACATCTGCTATAAGGAAGGTTACCAAACCGTTAAAAAAATCTGATGAAGCAGCATGCTAAAACAGCTGTCAGAATAAAGGCACATAAAATTAACTTGTCAAAAAGGAACTCAATTGACCATGAAAGCGTTTGGAACTTGAAAGAGATTTTTTGTTGTTTGTGTTTGGCATGGGGTTAATTAAGATTTGCAGTGTTATTTGACTTAAATCTACCAATTTATATGTTGGTAGAACGAAGCAATAAAAAAACAAGCATTACATTAAAACAGTGGTCATAACAGTCATTCGGTTTCTGCTGTTTTGTTTGCAAGCAAACAAACACAAAATCATGACAGCAGGATGTCCTATAATGGCTTGTTTTTGTCCACTGATTGATATTTCAAGCAAACATAGGCAGGTGAAATTCCAGCCTGAACAGTGTTTTAAGGATTGAATTAAATGGTACCTCAATTATAAACAGAAATAAGCAGCATGACCATTCAATCTGTGTGGACTTCCCACTTCACCTAAGCATTATCCCCAGTGTTGAATTAATACACTGAGTATTAAATTAACACCCCAGAGTGTTTATATAGGTCCATTCGGACCTAAATGAACTTTGAATATGTGTGTTGGTTGTTAGTAGAGTGACTAAGAGACATCTAGCTTTAAAAAACTGTGCATGTCGATTGACTATAAAAATAATGTATTTAAAAGAAATAGGTAAATTGTATAATTGTATTGATTAGATTTCAAATGAAGAATAGATTACGTTTGTAAATGTGTGTATTTTTATTTCATGATTTTAATGTGAACATACCATTATTTAACCTTTTTTAACCATTACCATACTATTTTTATTCAGGTTACATATTTTACTTAAGTGGAAAGTCTGCCCTTAATTCACATTTACATTTATGGCATTTGGCAGACTCCCTTATCCAGAGCAACTTAAATTTTATCTTATTAGACATCTGAGCTGTTGAGGGTTAGGGCCTTGCTCAAGGGCTCAATGGTGTTAACTTGGCAGTGCTTTGGTTTGAAACTGGGACTGTCCAATCAGTAGTTCAATGCCTTAACCACTAAGCTACCCCTGCCCTGCCCTGCCCTAATAATAGTAACCACCACTACTATGTTTCTACAACTTTTGTGAATGTTATGATAATCATTGAACAACTTTTTAGACAAACAAAAAGTAGGAATATATGCCCTCCAAAAACATTATAAATAGTTATGACATGCATTCTTCAAATAATGCCCTTAAAGCAGTCCTTATAAGACAGATGTTGACTTGATCAGCAGTTTTTAGTGTTCTGGAATATCATCAAGATATTTTATTAATTTTTAACTTTAATGTTCAACTTTTCCCTTCCTCTTCTCCTGAATTGCACGAGTTTAATTCAAGCTCAATAACTCAAAGACAATTAGCCTATAAATATTGTCAGCTTGGACTTAATGTGTTCTGTCAGTTCAGGAATAGAAAAACACATTTGAATAATGAGCCTAATAGTTCAATACTTGGATTATGTCCATAAAATAAATTTCTACTGAGGGGAACCAGTGTTGGGGAGTACAAATTTGTTTAATCTGGTTACCATTGTATTTCATTGTATCTATTCTGCTTATGATCTTGTATGTATATGTGTGTGTGTGTGTGTGTGTGTGTGTGTGTGTGTGTGTGTGATTAAGAGAGAGAGAGAGAGAGAGAAAGAGAGAGAGAGAGAGAGAAAAAGAGAGAGAGAGAGGACACATACTGTACATTCCACCCCTAAAGTTACATTAAAAGCATTTTAATGTCAACTGTTCGAATATTTTGGCTAAAGTTTGATCCTTTTAGTTTGAATGTACTAAATATGTAAATATGTATTGAGCTATTATTTAAAGAACAACTCTTTTGGCATAGAACTGTAGCCTTTCTCCCAGAATACATTTTAATAATCAAATCTCTTCATTTATCTCTGTCACATTTGCCTTCCCCCTTGTGCTTTTATGGTGAATCATTATGCAGTAGAGAAAGGGCTTAACATCAGCTTGCTTAAAATGCCATTGCATCTTTGCAGACTTGTTTTTTTTTCCTGATGTGTAGCTGTCTTGACCTAATGGATTTCTTTTATAAAGGTTAAACCAGTTCACCCTTTAGATGAGCATGGCAACAATCTGCATTTAGCAGAGGAAAAACAATTGTTATTATGGGTCACCATGCAAGTGAAGTGAGAATCATGAGAGCAGAACCATGAAGGGTTCTCTGTGTGTGTGATAAGGTCACATTCTGTTTTTTTGGCTGTATGTGCAATGCTGCTGATTTTTCAGGGCTTGTATATGCAAGTTTCTTTGCTGTTTTGCACAACTCTGTTTTCGCACCTGTTTTTGCATCTAGTTTATTTTTTTCACACTTGGTCTGTATCAGAGTTTTAGCAAACTGCTTCTTTTTCATTTAGTTTGCTTACAATTTGAGTTTAAACCAGGCAAATTTAAAATCAATAACAATTTTTGACATCTTCTCATGCACTAATATAGCTAGTGTATAGCCATTTCTTATGTTCATTGAAAGAAAATATTGTTTAAAACAAATTAGAGCTATGTAAAGGAAAACAAATTTTGCAGAATTAAATTTTGTTTTAAAAGGTAAGGTATTTTTCTTTGTATTGATATATTGGTGTTTAATGCACATACACCTGTACATACTTTTTTCTGCACATTCCTTTAAACCTAAATACCAGGTAGCTATAACTTCTACAGCTAATTTGAATGTTTTTTAAAGTAGAAAAGGCAAATGTTAAAAAATTATACTTTACTGCAGTGGTACCCATTCTTTATTAGTGCCACATAATTTGGGTAAGGATAGAGGCATGCTAAAAGGTCGTTTAGTGTTTATGCCAGTATGGGTGATCTTTACATATCACACAGCATGAACCACATCTGCAAAGAATGGACTAAAATGTATTTGGCCTGTGACCTCCACCTACACAATGGTGTGTGTGAAAGAGCCCAAGTTATATCCCTGTGGCCGTCATTGAACCTGCAAAGATGATCATGCAGAAATTGCTTTGTAGATCCTCTAAGAAGACGCAAGTTTCTTTGGTAATTCACAATGAAAGCACCAATCCTAAAGCCATCTCAATGTGTTCTTTTAGGGTGCATGATGGCATTCTGGAGATAAAAGAGGCATAATATATAACACATGACTGTGTTGACATCTAGTGTGATGCATAACATATGCATTGGAAACTCCATGCATGTCATAGCTTTTAAAACAATAAGGGTGAGTTAAGGTCTGAGGTGATAGACATGCATGTACATATACATGACTTACCAAATGCAATAATTTGATCTGAGCATAAGGAGCTCCTAGACCTTCCTGTGTCCTCAATTTGCTGCAATTTCTGACTGGTATGGAGCTTAACATACAGTATGGCAAAAAAATGCAACATTTGCCCTGTAAGCAATTAATTAGGATCCTAAGAAAAAAGTAAGAGCATGTCCTCACAAAAAAATGTCAGGAACTCACAGATTGGCACTAATCAGCTGTGTGGCTATAAGAAAACCACTTATTAGTAAGACTTATTAGAAAAGAATCAGGCTTCAATGTTTTAGGAAACATAAAGATTGGGCTTAGGAGCAATGGCTAAAGGTAAGTTGGTCTGATGAGTCCACATTGACCCAGAGTGATCGGTGTGTCAGGGGAAGAAGGAAACTGCATGAAGTGATATGTCCATCATGTACTGTATAGTGCCCACTGTACAAGTCTCGGGAGGCAGTGTTATGATCTAGGGTTTCTTCAGTTGGTCAGGTCAAGGTCTCAATTCGTCACATCCCTGTCCTGTGAAATCGCCCTATGCAAATCTCCCTTTTACACAGATCTTGTTTCTCACCTGTGACTACTTCCACTTCTACCTCAAATGTGCAACAACAGCCTCTGATTTAACCTCCATGCCTTTATACAGAATAGCTGCAATCCCACCTTAAACAGGCTGTGTAAAAGGCGCTTCAGTGAGTCATGTGCTATTTCGGAATATACAGTCAGCTTCTCTAAACTTATAACCTGGTATGTGGTTCGAACATTCATATTTACAGACTATAAAAGAAAAAAAAGGATGGCACAAAAAGAAATGTCAATACAAAAGCGTTATTAAAGAAAAAGCATGGTTTAAATTGGTTTAAAGAGAAGTAATGTATTAAAGGAAAGAAGAACATAACATCAAATTTACATCTTAAATTAAATTTTTACATCTGAGAGAAAAATTAACATGGGCCTTTAAATAGTGTCATAGTTTATTAGTGTGTTGGAGTTATGGTGTGCAGGAGTTTAAGATTTGATTGGATTGTAAACATTTGCAGTTTAAAAGGTTGATCTGAATACAGTGTGGTTGCAAGCTGAACATTTGGTAATATAAAATCCTGCAAAAAATATCCAGTGACATCACCTAACATGGTGGAACAGGTTTTGATTTTAGTTGTTTTTAAAATCCCTCATGTCTCATTGATTTTAACCAGGAAAAATTGTTAAACAGTGACATTCAGATGAATAGGTTAGAAAATTGATTTCAGTAAAGTTATCGCACAGCCGACTGTCATTCTTTAGCTCTGGAGAGCAATTCAGTAAGGCTAGTCTAAATATGAGGAGATTTACAGTTCACTACTATTACTCTAAAAAGGATGGGTGGAAATAGTAGAAAAGGATGGAGATTAGGGCTAAGGGAGCTTTATCGTCTGTCCTTTGTGAGTCCTGAGCTTGTTCTCGAAGTAAAGGTAGATCAATATTTTTCTCGTCACACTTTGGCTGACAGACACTGACTGTCTTTGCTCTATGGTCTCTCTGCTGTCTTTCATCTCTACTGTATGCTTTTTCTGTCTGAGAACTGTGCAACTAACAAACAATAGGTGGCAAAGAATGTAGATAAAAATATTGCAGTGGCTTTTTTTGATGCCTAATATATCCCTTGTCCTGTGCTTTACTTCCTCACCCCTCCCACCAGATTTTTTAGGACTCAATTCTAATATACACCAGGGAAAAATACTGCACTCGATGGTGCTTGATGATCAGGTCAATAGAACTGAGAAAGCATTCTTAGAGAAAGAGTGGCAGAGTTCCCTTTTTAGATGTTAGGTTCACCGAGTGCAGCTCTCTTGCGATGAAGCTAAGGTTAGTAAAGCCAAAGAAGCTGCTGGGCTTCATTTTGGCACCAAATCTGTACTTGTGAAACAGACAAGCTCACAGAAGTTAACTACTTACTTTTAAGCCCGAGGTTATCACAAACAAGTGGGACCAGCTAGACCTTTAAAATGGAACATGATGTCTTACCTGTTCTATGAAGCAACGTTGCTCAGTCTATCAAGTGTTCATATTAATGTCTTTCTTTCTGGATGCAAGTGCCTTTTCTGCAGTAGTTAGAGTGTTTTACTGTAGCATAACAGGCATTTTTCCCATAGTACAGATGAGCGTACTCAAATGGAAAGTCAATACCATCGATAAGTGTGTATTAAAAAGGCTAAGATACTGTAGGCTGCCAGTCCTGACCATTCGGTATACTGTAAGCAACTGTCAGTATCTTCCTTTCCTTTATGTAATTATTTGATCATGATATATTAAGAAACTGCTAGTAACTATTTAAATAAGGCTTTTTTAAAATTATGGTTGGACCATTTTTGGAACATAAACAAACATTTATTTATTTATGCAAATGGGGATTTGTCAAAGTAAATATACCAAATTTTGCATACTTATTTATCAAATAAACAAAAAATTTAGTCTGCTGATATTAGCATAAAAATATTTTCACATTTAAGATGCTTGAAAGAGTAAGATCCTAAAAATTATATTTATTAAGAGCTGGAAAATAAATCTGTGAATTCTGTCAGGGAATGCCTGTGAAGGTGCTGAACTACAGCTCAAATCAACCTCTTTAATTTTGAATGAAAATAACCTTGTTCATACTGTGTGCAGTTTGTCTTTGTCTTATGCCTGTGGTGTTTCCTGGTGTTAGTGTTTAGCTCATGTTTAAAGTTGCTGATTATAGTGTTCCTCCCACAATTTTTGTGATTGTTTGCATTTTCGCTATGTACAGTACATTAAAGTAGATCTAACCCTTGTCTGTTTCTGCTTGAAAGTCTTGACAGAAGCACAACTGACCAATGGACACAGCACACCATTTACTGCTCGAGCAAGTCTAGAAGCAGCTGAGGAAAGTGGATACTGTATGTTTCTGCTGAGATGTTAAACTTTTTTGAGAAATTTGTCAGGTTGAAGAGACTGTAGTCAATGTGATGTCTACAGCCATGTGGCCGTACACTAACAGTGTCTCAAAAAAATCCCCTCTAGTGTTATATTGAAAGCCCACAAAATCTTCACAAACTATTTATTTTTATGCACCTGAATATGCACTATATGCAATGTACATTTATGTTTTACACCTGCTGTTAACCTGTTTATTTATAATTTAAAGTGCATCTGGTTTTAAGAGAAATTTAAATAACTAGTACACAGTGATATATGACTATACTGTAGCAAACAATGCAGGAGATGACCATCCACAGAGTATAGTAGTGATCCTATGACTTCTTGAGACTTTTGAGACTATTCTGAGAAGGGCTGCACAATTAATCAAATTTCTATAATAGAGTGACGTGAGTTTACACAATGAAACTATTGTGAAGAGCCTCTATAATAGAGCAGCTTAAAAATCGGGAAATAAGGATGACACTGAAATTGTTTCACCCGTGAATAACAGCAGTCTCTCATGCTGTAGACTTGTGTGGGTGTGTGCGGAGGTGACATCACTAGAGTAAGACTGCGGAGCGGAAGAGTAGAATGTGAAGAGCCAAAAACACTGCTATTATTAGCTATTAGAGTGAACGAATGTGCTGTTAGGCCAAGCATCAGAAAAACAGGCAAGGATCTAAAATTTCAAAGATGGAAGAATTGGTGTTGAGAAGCAGAGCCACATTTCTAGTAAAACTTAGGTTGGCCATTTAAGTCCTATGTTTTTGTAAAATGCAGCAACTCAGTTAAAAAATTATTATTTTAATGACAAGAATTATCTTACTTAAATAAATTTATTGGTGTAGTGGTTAGCACTGTCACCTTGCACCTCCAAGGTCCGGGTTCGATTCCCAGCCAGGCTTAATTCCCGACTGTGTGTATGGAGTTTGCATGTTCTTCTTGTGCTTGGTGGGTTTCCTCCAGGTACTCCGTAGGACATGTAGGTTAGGTTGATTGGCGTTCCCAATTTGCCCGTAGTGTGTGAATGAGCGTGTGAGTGTGTGTTTATGTGTGTGTTCCCTGCGATGGATTAGCACCCTGTCCAGAGTGTACCCTGCCTCGTGCCCTAAGCCTTCTGGGATGGGCTCCAGGTCCCCTCGACCCTGAATACAGGATAAAGCAGTATAGAAGATGAGAAATAAATTTATCAAGACAACATTATAACTGTGCTTAAATCTCAAATGGTGTGCACTATCTATCTATCTATCTATCTATCTATCTATCTATCTATCTATCTATCTATCTATCTATCTATCTATCTATCTATCTATCTATCTATCTATCTATCTATCTATCTATCTATCTATCTATCTATCTATCTATCTATCTATCTATCTATCCATCCATCCATCCTCCCATCCATCCATTAATCCATCCATCCATTAGACTGCACACATAGGGAATCATGATAAATCATGTCAGATCTTTTTTTGGCCTTTCATGTTATTTAAAAAAAAAGCGAAATTAAAGATCAAATAAAAACTAATAACAATAAGTGTGCTCACCCATTTGTAAAAATGCATACTGTGTGCACACACCCTTGCATGTGACTGTGTTTAGAATTAACCAGTCACAACTAAGTTGTAGGAAAGAGACTAAGACACATTCGCATTCTGTTGCTTCCTATGCTAATGAAATGTCTGATAAGCAAACCACGCAGGTATTGCTAAATTCGATGCAGTATGTCTGGTTCTAAAATGTTTACCTAAACCAGGGTTCATGGATCAATAGCCTTAAGTTAGGTATAAAGGTATTATCTTTTGCCCAGGTAGTGGTAGTCAGGCGTCACGTCGAGAGAATTTCGATCTCCAGAAATTTGCTGTGCAGATTTAACACCACATGCGTGACTTGAGTTACAAGCATTGAGTAAATATTAAACCCTACAGTATACTCTTGTACAACTTGAAAGGAGCCATGTTGTGTTCACACAGCTACAGATGTTGATTAGCTAAATGAGTAAGAGTGCAGTGAGTGGGTTTGTTTTTAATATGTTTTGTTTGCATGTTGGCACACTCTACTACACACTGCCTGCTATTCTTCAATGAGTCAATAACAGCAGTTCCACCCTCAAAGCAGCCAAGCTGCTAGTCAGTAAGGAGGCACCATGAGATGAGGAATCAGTGTGAAGAAGGATAATACTCTCTTTGTATGAACAAAAGGAAAAGAACATTAAAGTATGACCTGCATTAGATACATTTGGCTAATTGAGTATTTTCTGTGCATGATGCAGACACAGTATTGGACAATGCACTTAGGTATGTTTGGAGCATTAGAATTAAATAAAAGTAAAAGTCAGGATCATTCAGTGCACAGATAAAATAAAAAAAATTTGCTGATATGATTGTGTAGGGTGTTTTTCCTCTTCTCTTTTTGGTTTAACGTTGATTCCAAGAGATAGCTGAAGCAGTGTTAAAAAATATTACAACCGCTGATCTCTCCAGAAAATTTGTCAATCCATAACCAGCCATGGGTGGCATGCAATCCTTTAAAGAGCAACTCCACTATGTTTAATACTGTAAATGTAATGCCCATATTCTCATAGTCTGAACTGGCGGTATGTTTACTTTGTCATACTGATTGACATGCTTATTTGCTTATCTGTCAGATCTCTCACACACACACACACACACACGCACACACACACACACACACACACACACACACACTTATTTTCACACTTATTCACACTCACTCTACAGCTACAAGTATCTTTTAGGAAGTGGAGGAAAACCCGCATGGACAAGAGAACTCCACACAGACCGTTATTTTAATTAGATTATACAGTAAAATTTCCTTCTTCTTCTTTGTCTTCTTCTAGAGAGGAATTTTTTGATATACTGTAGGTTACAGTTTGTTTATGCAGTTACACATTTGTCAACATAGTGGACCCATTTTGGCTTTTAAGATTTTTTTTTTTTTTTCGTAAGAAGGATTACAAATTAATAGAGAAAACTGTGCATGTTCTTTTTTTAGGTCGCAAGGTGTTAAAAAGCACAGATTCCCAAATTTTGTCACAATTATTTTTGCTTTATCAGTGTGAATTATCTGTGATTTTCACTCCTCACAGCTTGGTCTCAATTAAAGAATCAGCTTACAGGTAGTTGTGTTTCTGGCAATGTAAATTTGCAAATTAGTATTTCAATTACATGTTGGTTGTGTTTTAACAAAAAAATATAACAAACTCATCAAAACATACCCCGCTGTCATAAAAAAGTTGTTACTGTAGGGTCAAATTATTGGCCTGTGTCAAGCAAAGAAAACAGTTAAGGAGATTGCTGAAACTTCTGAAATCGGGTAAAGAAATATCCACGGAGATATTAAAACCTGGAAGAATAGTGTTAAACCTTCAACAGTTGCAAAAGGAATGTGGTTTAAAAAAATCATGAATGACCATTATTGAAGATCATTTTCACATGCACAATGTGACAAGAACTTACAGCATCAGGACTAAACAGCTGTGTGGCCCTAAGAAAAACACATGTTAGTGGGGCTAGTCAGAGTAAAAAGAAAAGCATACAAAGCAATGCACCCATTATGCGTTGTGCCCACTGTAGAAGTCTCTGGAGACAGCATCTTGATCTGGAATTGCTTCAGATGTAGACTCAGCAATGGGATACCAATAAAATGAAGTCAGCTGACTATGTGAATGTACTAAATAACCAAGATATCACATCAGTGGATTATTTCTTCCATGGGCATGGGCATTTTCCAGGACAATAGTGCAACTTAAAAAAAAAAATTAAATCTTTTTATGTTGCAAAAGTCTTTTGAAACAATGCATCAACCGATAAAAATTATAATAAATCCAAGAAGCATTTAACAAAATGTCATTTTGTGTATTGTAAAAATGGCGCTTATTATATTTTGCAGTCAAAGTCGGGACAATTATAAAAAAATAAAATTTCAATAACATGGACTGTAGCCACACATGGTGCCAACTAAGGTCAGACTAGAGACAGGTGCTTATTCACTTAAGTCTGAAATTCCAAGTTATATCTAGTGTGGTTGTATCAACACAGTTTTTTCTTTATCACGGCATGAACTGGTGTTTGCTAGATTTGAACTACCCTTTTAGGTGAACTTTGTGTAAAGCTCTATTAAATTTTCTCTGCAGCCACAACTCAAAAATAATTTGTATCTGAAAGTTGCCCTTTGCTAAGTAGCAATAATTGCTGTCAAAAAAACATCTCTCCTGTAATCAGTTGTAATCATGTTTTGAAGCAAGCTGTGCATGCTACGCACTGTGTTCTGTAGAAATGTGGCTATTTGTCTTTGTCAGAAGAGCTGATTGAACGGACTTGGCCTTTTGTATTGTAATAAGAATTTACACAAGAATATTTGAGCGTTGGTTTTAGATTTTTCTCTACCACCCAAGAGGCAAGGAAAGTGGTGTAGAGAAAATTGTATTTCTTGGAAAATGTCAGCAGACGTGTGGTGGAGTGGATAAATGCAGTGAGTTATCTTATGTAGAATTCGCCTTTCCCCCATTTAGTAGTAGCAACACATCTGTAGGAAATCAATCTTATTAGCTTCTTTTGGCCAACTAAGCTGAGCTGGTCTTCTGCCTGCATCTATTTAAACAGAACATATGTTTGAAAGAAGAATGCTGTTTCTGAAGTCATGCATTATGCATGTTGCATGCCTCTATATCTGTGTGTTGGAATATGTGTTTTTTCTAATTTATGTGATTTATTTATTTATTTATCACAGGTCCTGACATACATATTCAGCCAACAAAATAGTTATTTCGTGCAGGTTATGATTTTAGTATTTGGTAAATAAATAAATACAGAGTATTTGGTAAATAAGCATAATGTACTTAAAATCCGCCATTCCTCCTAATATATACATAAGAAACTATAAAGCAGTTATATTTAATTGTGTCTAGCTTCCTAATGATACATAATAACTTTTAAATAAAAAATATACACCAATCAACCATGGCAATAAAATTGCCTGCCTAACATTGTGTACAGTAGGTCTCGCTCTTGTGTCACCAAAAGCACTCTGAACCATTAAGGCATGAACTTCACAGGACCTCTGAAGGTGGGCTGTGGTATCTGGCACCACGGTGTTAGCAGCAACTTTCGTAAATCCTGTTGCAAGAAGGGCATTCATGGATCAGACTTGTTAGTCCAGTGCATCCCAGAGATGTCCAATCAGAAAAATATCTGGGGGATTTTAAATCAACACCTTGAACTTTTTGTCATATTTTACAAACTATTTTAAATGATTTAGCAGTGCAGCAGGGTGCACCAAGTACCTTCCATATGAAAACCAGGACCCAGGATTTTTTCAGCAGACCATTGTCCAGAGCATCGCGTTGCCTAATTTGGCTTGTCTACTTTCCATATTGCATCCAGGTGCCATCTATTCCCTGGGTAAGTGAGGGACATGCACCTGGCCATCCACATAATGTAAAAGAAAACATAATTTATTACATCAGGTCAACCATCTTCTATTGGTCCATGGTCCAATTCTGATGTTCACATGGCCATTGTAAGAGCTTTCAGCAGTGAACAGGGGTCAGCATGAGCACACTGACCAGTCTCTTGCCATGCAGTCCCATACACAGTACCCTGCGATGCACTGTAGCTGCTGAAACCATCCTATTATTGACAGAAATAAACTCTTTTAGCAAATTGTGCCACAGTAGTAGTGGAATTGGCCTTAAAAGGCTACCCTTTGCTTCCCATGTGGATTGCTTAAATGCCCATGACCAGTTCATCGGTTGTCCTTCTGTGGACTATTTTGGCAGGCCCCAACAGTTGCATACCAGTGACACCACAGAATACCTGCCGTTTTAGAGATGCCCTGACACAGCTTTTTAGCCATCACAGTGTGGCCCTTGTTAAAGTCTCTCAGATTTATTTGCTTGATTATTTTAACTGCTTTAGGAGTTCAGCTATGAGAACTGACTGCTCACTTGCTGTTTACCGTATCCCGCCCCTTGGCAGGTGTTAGTTTCAGGAGATAATCAATGTTATTTATGTTACCTGTCAGTGCTATTACTGTTATGGCTGACAACATATGCATATTAAAAATATGCATACTGTAGCATAACAGTATGGTACTAGTTAGACATATGAAGGAGTATTTGTTATCTAATGTACACGAGTGAATAAATGCTGTATCTCAATTTGCCTGTTTAAACTGGGCTTACAAGTATCACAGGCTGTAATGCATTCAAATATAATTAATAATGCAGCTCAATCTGGTACTTTACAGAAAATAAACAGTTTGTATTTTATCCAGTTTATAACTGCATATGTTTGCTGTTAGTATTAGTGTAGTTATGCTTTAAGATGAACAACTGGACTATTTAAGACAACTATTTAAGACATTTCTTATGAGATAAACACTGAAATATGAGCTTGCTTTCTTTTTATTATTGCTCAGATGTTTTCCACGGACTTATGACATAAAACATTTTATTGGCTAGGTACTTCTTCAAGAACAATGAACACCAGAGTTTCCTCCATGCCATGGGGTTAAAGACATATTTTATTCCAGGGAATTCAATATCTTGATCACTGGCACAATAATGGAGTGATTTAAGGACACTTCTTAACATATATAAATAATAGTACTTTATATTATAATAAGCCCTAGGAATTTAGGCAGGAATTTAAAATAGGACATCACCCAATACCATTTTCATTTTCGATTTATTAGAATATTTCCATAAAGATTGGGTTCAAAAAGTCAGTGCTCCAGCTGTTCACTGCATGGAACAAGCTTTCATGTTTAATCCACAGTAAAAATGGCCACCATCGCTGTGTCTAAAACTGCTCCCTTATTCCCTTCTTCATTATTTACCATTTGAATTGTTTTACATAGGACACTACATATTACAGAAGTAATATTATGCACTACGTTCACCCGCCTGAAGTGACTCAAATCCGATTTATTTACCCTCATGTGACACAGATCTGATTTTTTGGGGCTATCTAAATGCATAAATCTGATGTTTTTCAGATTGGATGTAAGTCAGTTTCTAGATTGGCTATACAGTATATCCAATATGTGGCCATGTTAATTGAATAAGAATGCAGTGTTTCTCACAGGTCTGAAATATACTTGCAGTGGTGGTGAGCCGAATGGGCCGCCATTATCTGCCAACACAAAAGTGGTCTACTAGACACAACAAATACATATGACACAATATTTTAAATTTATTTTCTATATTGCTCCTACATGTTTTCTACATCCATTTCTTAAAAATGTTCACATTACCCATATATGAAGAGTAAGATAAAGTAAAAAAAAAAAAAAAGAAGAAGAATGACTAAACACTCTTGGGTGTACACAGATGGCACTGTTTGTCAGCGCATGTAGCATTAAATCATATATTTTTCAGCCATTTTTGCATTAATATTTTTTAATACCCTTTGAACCTGTCTACTACTCCACATCTTTTTATGTTATATCCACAAACGTAAATGTATTTTACGGGGATCATGTGATAGACCAACACAAAGTGACACATGATTGTGAAGTGGAAGGAAAATGATAAATGGTTTATAAAACTTTTTTACAAAAATAAATTTTGTAGTAATTTACTTTACTATCCCTAACTAAAATCCAGTGGTAACAATTGCCTTCAAAAGTCACCTAATTAGTAAATAGAGTCCATCTGTGTGTAATTTAATCTCAGTATTAATACAGATGTCCTGTGAGATCCACAGCTCAGGTAGGAGAATCTATCCACAGGAAAACTATAAGTCATGAAGTCCACAAATCCAGCCTTTATGGAAGAATAAGAAGAAGACAGGCATTGTTGATTGTTTGCAGTTTGTGACAAGCCATGTAGGGGACACGGCAATGATGTGGAAGAAGTGCGCTGGTCAGATCAGATAAAAATGTTAATTTTTGGCTTAAATACAACTAACACTGCACATCACCCTGAACACATCATCCCTATTGTGAAACATAGTGGTGGCAGCATCATGTTGTTTAGAAGCATCTCTTCAGCAGAGACAAGAAAGCTGGTCTGAGTTGATGGGAAGATGGGAAGAGCAAAAAACACGAAGAGCGAAGAAAGAAAAAACTGCAAAGGATTTGAGACTGGGGCAAAGGTTTACCCTCTACAACTCTAAACATACAGCCAGGGCTACAATGAAATGGTTTAGATAAAAGCATATTCATGTGCTAAAATGGCTCAGTCAACTCTAGACCTAAATCCAAAAATCGGTCATTGACCAATGCTGTTTTGCAGGCACAAACCAGTATCACTTGAGTTTTTAAGGGTTAATCTTTTTCAAAGAAGAGCCCGTTAATTGTGGGAAACTGTGTTTTTTTTGCAGAGCATGTGCTACCCTCGGTGCGCCCTTCTTATTAGTTTTACGGCAGCTGGCATCTACTGCATTTACTGCTTCTCAGTACATTGCTTCTGTGGTAGCAGAATAAACGGGTACAGGAGCACAAAAGGGAACTGTCTGCTAATACTGTAGTTAATCTCTCCAGAGTAAAATCCCAAGCATATTTTTGCTAAAATCACATTCATTGTTTGAAACGAATGAGTAGTTAAGCAAATACGACATGTTTTAACCAAGATTTTGTCTCCGATTTAGCTCCTTTTCTGTCTTTAGTATTACAGATAAAGCAAGTGACTGCATTTATAGGATACACTGTATCAAACCTTGACTGATGTGTTTTTCATAATGTCTAATAAGATGTACATCCATACATTTCATTTAAAGTTTTTTTTCTCACAAATTTAGGCAAATGTGTTGAAGGTAAACTATATAGCAACTACAAATCTGCAAAGATTGGTTCTTAAGTGCATATCCTGGGAGCCACTGCTCTGCAGAATTTTAGGTTTACTTGACTCTGAACATACCTTATCCAGTTAATCTGTTAATTAGCAGGCCGGCCATGACTTGGGACTATGGAAACATTTCTAAGTCTCCAAAACTGTAGGGAATCACTGGTGTAGGTGAAACCTTTCACGATTTCCTATAGGCATTAACTACTATGGAAATTTGCTGCCCTAGAAGATTTCCCTACTATGGGGTTTTTTTATTCAATATTCAATTTTATTCAATGCCTAAAAATAGGCTTGTTAATGTCTGAACAGGGTAAAACAACGAAAAAATGACCGGCTTAAGCAAACCAAACTAGCAATATCATGGCACTATATTGGTTATACTGTACCTGTTATGCATAATACGCATAAAACCTTATGCTGGCTTTGGTTAAACTTTTTATTGATTGGCTAAACTATAGTAATGTTTAGGAAGACATAACATTGCTCTAGATTATGTGAGTACCTCTTTGTATCGAAGTCTGTATTTGGATGTGTTTTTTTTATAATAATAATAATTATTATTATTCTTATTCTTATTATTATTTTCATTATTTTTTTTCATATTTTTAAATATTATTATTGTCCAGGAAACACTGGAAGACATTGGAAAAATATAGAAATGCCAGTAATGTTTATTTACTCTTTTCTTGGGAGGACCTCATCTCTTTAGTTCATAACTGTTTTCAACTAGACATGTGTGCAGGATTGTTTTTATTAATAATTGAGCTCACACAGTTATTATATTTGTTCAAACTGCCCAAGATATTTAAAAAAATTATAAAAATTTGTTCTTCGACCCAAAATATAGTAGCCTAATTCAAAGCACTGTGACCCTGACCAGGCTATAGTAAAGATATCATACAGTGATGCAGAAGCTTTTTATATGACCCCTTGGGATAGCATGAATAAACACAACTGATCACACAGTTTTTTTTGGGTTGTTGTTGCATCCCAATGCACTGGCATCTAGCAGGCTTTTTATAAAAATTGTATCCATCCTTTTCATGTCTGCACTTGTATCCATGTAGAATCCATTGAATTCTATTATAACACATTTTCTGTTCAATGATACAGTCCTTATACATGAAACAATGGGTGAATGAGTAAATAAACCCATAAACTTTTGAAATGAAATAACAAATAATAAAAAAAAGAATTGTGATTCAGGTATCGATTATAATATGGTTACCACACTGGACACCACAATGAGACCTGCGTCCACACTACAGCATGGTTTTTTGCGCTTTCTCATTCCCTCGTTTGTTGACATTCCCTTTCAGTCCAATTACCTCATATACAGTAAATGGAATATGATGTAATATATATTTATATACATAAAAAGTAAGACGCAGTGTAAGGAAGGTTCTCTTTCCTTCTTGTGTCGCTATGCCGCACAGCCTTCAGATTATTCTTTCTGTTCTTTACTGTCATGTAGCTCTGTTCGCCTTGTGCTTTCTCTGTCTGTGCTCATTTTCCATCTTCTGAGAGACGCAAAAGGGAATTTGTTTTCATTCTCCTGTGCTTGCATTCCTTTCTGCTGGTAAATAATGCTTTTTCATCTCAACTCCACTGCCGTCCTATGTGTAAAAAAGTGCTTCGTGGAACCATGCACGTGTTTGAAGTCAGCAAAGTTTTGTTACTCCTTCCTCTCAGTCCTGACCTCACTGATGTTCACAATTAATCCGTCTCAAACTATATACGTATGCAACCGCTTCCTCTTTTTCCTTCCGTTCTTGACTTGGAGTAGTGCAGCTGTATTAAGTGTATTAAAAAGATTTTCGCGGATCATATTCTTCTGAAGCGCTGACCAAGGTGACTTTACAGAAGTGGTATTGAAGCAAAACTTTGCAAAGGAATACAAGTTCATTGATATTCTGAATGTTTTAAATCTGGCTTTTGTTATCCACTTGAGATTTCTCAGAGAACATCAGTTGGTTTAGCTATGGATGTTAGCATTTTTCATAGACTTTATTAGGTATTTTTCATCATATGTTCAAAGCAATGTTGATGCAAATCTTTACTCACAAAAAGTGTTTTTTATACGGATGCACCAATTTATTAGCTTTACATCGATATTGGATGATGTGCGCCTTATTAACTGCCATTGCGCTTTTGGCAAATAAGTTGGCATTTACCGATGGTAGTGGCAGATGGTTACATTTTGTAACATGTTGTGTTGTGTTGCGCTACATGTTGTGTTGGTTAATTGTCGTCTGACTGGGAAAACAGTAGCCTACCCAGCCTTCAGCTTAAGGAAGGATACAATAGTTGTTTTTATAATACCACCCAAAACAGCCCCCCTTTGCCATGATATTCTAAAGCACTGTGGCGTAGGGAGTGTGGAAGAACCGGGAGCCTGTATTTACAGTAGCAATGGACCCAGGATAGCCGATTAGCATAAGGAGCCAAAAACTTGCTTCCATAGGGATTTCCACATGGTTCCTTTATTCTGACAAAATAAATCTTTGTCCACATGAGTCTGGTATCAGTGGCACTACATTCTATATATCATATATGACCAGAACATTGAATACAACAATTCCTCCCTACATTGTTCATTAAGGAGGAAAAGGTTTGGAGTTTAATTTATCGGAGCGCTTTTCTTTACATTTAAATCTAGTTTACCATAAAAAGCAGTGCCACCTTGTGGAATTATTCTGCAATGCCATATAGTCACATTACTAAGCCTTTGTTTGTTATACAAGATTGTATTCTGTATGAAATTCACAAGAGCAGTAACCAAACTAAAAAATTGATCTGCCAAATATAATTTTAAATACCAGTACTGTATATCGCCCAAAATTTCACAATGAGTTACCCATAAAGAAATAATAGAAGTGGTGCTTGGTATAAAGGCTGTGCAGAGAAAAACACAGTCACAGTAAGAGAACTAACAATAATAATGTAGTTAATAGATATGTTACTACAGAATGTTATTCACTCATTCATTCACTTGTCAGAGTGACATGTGGACCCTTATTGGCATATTTTAGAGGGGTTTTTAGGAGGTGTCTCATAAGCTTATTGGAATCGTAAAAAAGCTGATTTATGTCAGACTGTGGAGTCAGATTTTACATCATGCATTTTCCAGCCTTGAATGTTTTATTTTTAACCACCATGGGCTCCACTGTCTCTTCTAAAAACTTGCAGTCACATTGGTATTCCAATTTTGATTATTGTCCACATTTACTTTACAAAGTGTTGATCACACAACAAGGCTGTGTAGTTGGAATCTGCTCAGCTGTCATAGAACAGACTGGATTTATAAACCAGAGAGATACAGTACTGTCTGTTCACTGGGACAAACACATTCTCCAACCTGTTGCCATGAGCAACTCCTTAATAATCCAGAGAGAGTGTGTATAGACAGAGAGAAAGAGAGAGGGAGGGAGAAACTGATAAAATATGGTGGAATAGGAAAAGTGGAGTGGATTATGGAGGCCATCGAGTATGATGAAGGGAGCAAGTGTTGAAGAGCAAAGAAAAGGGTGGTGTGTAATACAGCGGACCGCAGCATGTGGCATTGAAGTAAGCTCTGCTCTTCCACAACAACAACAACACACACACTGTAAGTAGGGTCCTGGGGATCCTATTGACTGTTCTTTAGAAATCCTCTCCAGCAGTGACTCGCTTACTGCCTCGATTAGGAGATTAAATCACTCCTCATCTGCACATAATTTTGTATATGGGTCAACCAGAGAGTGTTTATTACTAGCAAGGCAGATTGTGTATTTTTTTCAAATCCAGTGGTCCAAATATTTTTATAAGTTGTTTCAATCAGGTTTTTTAATACTTAACAAAAAAAACCTGTCATGTCTTTCACCGATGCAGAGTATCAAATATCTTTTGTATACCTTTCTGGTCAAAAGCGTAATCCTGAAGGTTGCAATTTTTTTTCCTTTCCACACTTCTAAATATACAATGTGATGAGAAAATTAATTTTGTATAAAATAATCAAGATATAGTAATGGAAAAAGTTGTATGTGTAAAGATGAAAAGCTTGTGAGACTAGCCGTTACCGCTAAACCTTGAATTGCGAGCATAATTTGTTTTGTAAACTTGCTTTTAAACCAAAGGATATTGTATATCACGGTGAATTTTCTCATGAGAAATAATAGAAATCTATATGATTCGTTCCACAACCCAAAAATATTCACATAAAAAGGATTAATAGAAAAATAATAAGTAAAAATAAAACCAATTTACTTCTTTTTGTGTGTCCTATGTAATAACACTTGCTTTTAGATCCTTTAAAATTTTTACTCGTCTAGCAAAACGGTCGCAGAAGTTAGTCGCATCACAATCCAAGGTTTTACTGTACTTGACATTTCAGTGGTGCAGAGCTGTTGCTTTAGATGATTTCACAGGGTGATGGGAAACAAAACAGTTTTAGCGTCCAGAATGGATGCCCCACAAAAAACACAGACTGTGACATTATTAGCTTTTGGCTTTATCTCCAATTCATTCTTCACTCAGAGAGATCCGAAGGTGACACATTTGTGTAATGAACTTTCCTTTAGGGGGCTTGTTTATTTAGCCTTCATTTACAAATAAGTCTCCAGTGTGAGTACCTTTAAAATATTAAGAGTGTAAGTTATATTTTTTTGTTTTGGAGTAATAATTTGTTTTGGTTTAATCAAAAGATCAAATTATACAGTATAGAATTTGACTGTAGTTTATGTTTGGCTGTTTTACAATATAACACCATATAACTTAAAAATAAATTATAATATTATGTTTTTATTCAATTAAAAAAACTTGTCATTGTTGGCAAATTGCTGTAGTATAAGAACAAACATTCATTTTAGCGATTATTTTTCAATAAAACCACCTTCTATCATCTTCTACTTAAAAAGAATCAATGTATTGTATTTACATTAAATTTTAGTCTGGAGAATCAGGAGAACAACAGTTTACTCCCCATCCGTACCAAATGTCAGTTTTGCTGGATTATGTTAATGTGTTTTGACCATAAGGGTACAGCAGAGTGTTCCTTGGAACTAGAAGTCAAAATGCTTTTTTCTCCTCCATGATAATATCACAACCCTCGTCAAATTGTATTTCACCTTACCTATACTCAGCTGCTGTGCACACATTGTTAGTATTATTACCGATAGTTCTCAGGCACATGCAGTTTTATAAGGAACATCATAGAAAGAGTGCATTGTACAAAAGTCCATTGTGAGGGAAAAGGCATGGTGCTGATCAAAATGAAGATGCTGCCTTAAAAAGGATATCAGAACTTAATTAAGGCCTGAGCTGTGTATGTTTGGATCCCTGCAATCAAGAGCCAGTCAGTTTTTAAAAAAATTTGATTTTCAGCCTGAATCCATAGAAAGCTGTCATGGCCTTTTACTAGTCAGTTTTATCAAAGCCCTCTTCATTAGGCCATGAATTAGTAATGAAAAGCTAACCTGATATCAAACCTCCTCTAATGTGTAGTGTTTTGAAAAAAAAGAAGAAAAAAACTCAGTAGGGTCTCTTAAGGGTTTGCTACCTGATGCCTTTTAATTAAAAGAGGCATATGTTTAAGTTGTAAATGCAAGCAAAAAAGGAGGTGATCTTACATTCAAATACAGCACAAACCTTTTAGTAGGTTTCAGTTTGTATGTGTATGTGTGTGTGTAGTTATATTCATTAAAATTTCAATCTATTCAGGGTTTAAATGTAAATATTATTTCACACAATAGGTTTAATAATTTTATAGACAGTTTTTGTGGTTTATTTTTCTGTTAATACCACATTCATGGCACATTTTTTTTTATTTTATGATATTTTTATTTGCTAATTGTAAATGTTTTTATTATAATGATTATTATAACAGTGCAGTGTTTTGGTACTTTGTTGTTATCCTGCATTTGCACATGATTTTCTTTGAAAAAACTGTTCATTTCTTTCTCTCGCTATTGATTCTGTAGACAGCAGGAGAAGGTCATTTGTGAGAATATTACTGTATATTTTTTGAGGCACTGCGGCTAACCGAAAGAATCTGAGCAGCATACCACAGCTGTACTCATGACAGGTTTTATTTCTGTGCAGCAGGTGATACTCCTGGACTGTGTAAAATGAAGTTCATTAATTCCAAGCTGCTGTAACGATCTTAATGCTATTAGGCGATAAAATTATTAAAATTTTATTTTCTTTAAAATTTAAACCACCAATTAGGGCATTATAAGAATATTTTGTATTTATACAATATATAAACAATAATAATCAGTAGTAGAGATGTTAATCATTATTCAGCAAATGAATACTTACTTTTAAAATTTTACCTGTTTAAAAATGTATTAAATGATAATGTTTGCATAATATTTCTCTGCAAAGCTCATATATATATATATATATATATATATATATATATATATATATACACACACACACATATATATATATATATATATATATATATATATATATATATATATTAATTTCCACATAAGTCCGAACATGCAGTTAATGCGTCACACATTATGGGAAACTTTGGCTGTTTAAAAAAGACTGGATTAAACCCCACCATAATGTCACTCATAGGTTTTCTTAAGAGTGTTTAAGAGCATGAGCTAACTCTGCCTAAAGCTCGGTTAATCTATATGAATGGGTCGAACACAGCCTGCTGAAAAATTCAGCATAGACCAGCATGATTTATATGTTGGTCTATGCTGGTTAATACTGATTAGTGCTGGTCTGATGCTGGGTTAGCTAGTGAACCAGCATAACTGATGGACAACCAGCATATCTATGCTGATGAAAACTTACTACCAGCATTGGTCTTTCTGGTTAGTGCTGGTCTGGTGCTGGTTTAGCTAGTGAACGAGCATAACTGATGTAAGACCAGTATGCCTGCTAAAAAATCTAACATAGGCCAGCATGATTTATATGCTGGGCCATCCGCAAGGTTTTGGTAGTTAAAATTGGTTACTATTTTAACTTATTATCTTGTATTTTAAAAGCTAGTACTGAAAATAGTTTGTGATGTAAATACATGGGCCGTGTAGTGTTATTTTTAAATGCATTTACATAAAGAGACTAAATTAATCCATTTACCAAAAACATGTGAATACATTATTTTATATTTATTAAATATCTGTTGGGTTGGTTAAAAACACAACACAAACCTTTTATATAAATACCTTTTATATAAATGCATATTTTTAAAAAGTACTTAATGAAAATCATTTAAAACTGGAAAAAAAAAAACAGCATAGACTATTATAGCTGGTCACCAGCTTGACCAGCAATTATATCAGCACATGTTGTGTTTTGGTGCTGGTATGCTGAGGACCAGAAAAGTGACCAGCATACAGCACCTAAACATATGCTGGTCTATGCTGTTTTTTTTTTTTTTAGCAGGACAAGCACCCACAAACTAGTGAGCTTAGCTTTAATTTAGCTAAAATGGTACGGTGGCTAACGGTAATTTATGTGCTAAGGCATTTAATTGAACTCCGTTTTCTATACCCTACATGTTGTCCCGTGTTAAATTCTACATTTCTACTTGTGGTACTGTAAGTTAAACTAAAACGACTGCAGTTACTGTAGCTGGTTAGCTAAAGCTATGCATAACATACAGCTAGCGGTTTGACCCCTCAATGCAGCTGTCACTCTAACTGGGCACAGCCCTATTGTTATCACTTATTGTCTATACCACTTTACCTGGCCGGTAATAAAACCTGGGAGGTGCAAGGCAACATTTATCTTTTAGAACCAGATGTTGCCAGTTGGTTGGACATTGTACGGTGTTTTTCTTAGCCTCGTTTCTAAATGGTCAGGGGGTCGAAGCAGTATTTTCCACACCCTTATTGTTTTTCTTTTATTGTTTGTTTAAACTATTAATGCTTCAATCATTTTTATTAAAACTTATTTAAAGTTAAAACTTAATAAAAACTGAGAAAAATGTGTCTTGTTAGAATTAATGATTTCTCAGTTATTGATTGTTAACATGTACAGGTACTAGTTAACAGAATTATGTGCAAATTATTTGAGTCTCTGTAATTAATTAATAATATTATTGATATTATTATTAATATTATACATATTGTCCTCAAACCCCTAACAACTGTTGTGGGAAGATTGAGATTTTTTTTAAAGCATGTGTATTTAATACCAACCTATCATCTAAATTATTGTTATATTTAAATATATAAAGTCTTACTGTTCTTACTTTCTACCTACATCAGTGATGGTTACTATGGAAGTGCAAAGGATATTAATTATTCATTTTTTTTATATTCAAATATATTTTATTTGGAGTATTTATTTTTACAACATAACCCTTTTTTTTTACTATTATCATCATTATTTTTATTTTTTATTTTTTTGGATAATTAATTTCATAATAGAATGAAATTATAGAATAATATGCCCACAGCTCAGTTTCATCTCATTAATATAATCTGTATAGTGTGAGCTGTGGGCTGTTGGTCAATTTTTTCCATCCATCCTCTTTTATTTACTCTTTTGTTAGACCACACTCAAAGGCAGACATCAGATTAAAGCAGAACTGAACTTCCATGCTTGCCTTTGGTGTCTCTTATTGCTACAGAAAAGGTTCCTGTGACTTCAGTCTCCATGGTGACTTAGAGGGAAGGTCTTCACTACAGGAATGAGCTGGCCTTGCTTTTGAAGCTAAGACAGTCAGTCACCTATTAGTGCTTAGCTTGAACACGGGGGTGATGGTACAGCGTGCTAGTGTGTGTAAATGTGAGAAAGCGTACACCGCATGCATGAGATGGCTGCACAATTAATATTCCCTCACAAGCTGAGCCTCAGCAGCAACTGTTACACAGCCTGCGGTGATGGTGAGATAGGGTGGAGCTCTTCTACATTTGTGTGATTAGGGCACAGTTAAAGAGTAATTAAAAGTGTTTAAGTAGACATGAATCTGTGTCAGGGGATGTGGGGAGCGTCCTGGGGAGGGGAGAGATGGTAATTAAATGGTCTTGTAGGTTATTGAATGTGTTGGGTGAACAAAGTACTCACATTCTCTTTTTCATTCTGTCAGTTTTGTACCCTGAGTGCGAAAGACAATGAGTCTGCTGTTTTAAACCTACTTCAGTCTGTCTGTGTATGAACAGCTAATGTGTGTGATGCAATAAAAAACTTCAGAAAGTGAGAGAGAGAGAGAGAGAGCACAATTTCTCTTTGGTCCATTAGCAAATTACCTCCTTTCCAACATTGTGATTAGATATACATCTTGAGAATTAATTTGCCGCTTACTTTGAATCCAATTAAGCTGACTATCTCTCTCTCCCTGATTTTTTTATTACACTCTCTCTTTGGGATTGCAGTTTTTTGTTACACTGATAGGAATATCTGACCTTGTGGGAGGTGCTATTATTACTATTATTTTTAACCAAGAATTTCCTGTCGTTTATGTGTTAAGTGTAGTCTAGCATGCCATTAATATAGTATTGCATAGCATACATCCTCAGAAGGTTTGGTGGGGGGATTAGGAATAATATTAAAGTTCAAGTTTTTCTTTTATTATTATTATTATTATTATTATTATTTCATTATTATTAGTAGTAGTAGTTTTATTATGAAGTGTGGTAAGAAAAGGAGCGAAAATTGCAAAGAAAAGGGAAAGTTAAAATAAAAAAGAGAAAATATAAGAAACATGGAAGAAGCTTTCTTTGAACTTTCTTTGACAGGAGATATTAGGCTCTGCTAAGGTTGTGTAAGCAGTGATCCTTTCAGGTTGGTCTGGTGGTGCCTCGGTCTTGTGCAAATCCTCTGTAAAGAGAGAGAGAGGCAGAAAAACAGGTAAGATGCTTTCAGTTTACTCATGCTCTCCTATGTTTAAGAATTCACGGCCTTTCTCTTCTGAGTATCCTCGCCTGAGTGAGCCAGCTGTGTGCTATTTTCACCCCTTGAGGCCTGGCTCTATTGAGCCCTGTCACTGTGAATCAAAATGTGGGTACTGCTGAATCAGGATTTTGGATGATGTTTCAGAACCCATAAATGCTCACTATTATGGTAGTGCAGGTCAGCACTGCAAATAATAATATCAATTCTAAACATTTTGACTATACTAAGACTTTTTTTGTATTTCCTGTTATAACATTAAAATAAACCAAGCATCATTTTATTATATCTTCTTGTGCAGGAGATTACTAATTTGATTTACTAGTTTACTTAAATTTACAAATTTTAAATAGTCTCATACTGATGTTGGATAATTTTGCACCAAAATTGCATAATTTTATAACAAATAAATGTTAAATATCTTAGGGAATATAGCTTAATATTAGTAAAAATCATATATTTGTTTTATTTATATAAAATTGTATCTAAAATATTATGTGAATTTGACTATATTCAGGATATTTTCACTCACTAAGATCTTTTGTATTGTGACTGTGGTTTCCAGGGCGGGCGGATAAACCCGACATCAAAGTTATGTCTCTAAAAAGTTTCACACTAAAAGACAGTGGTCAGAGGTCATTAGGTGGTGCTTACTGTCCTCTACATATAGTATACCACATACTACAGTACATATACTGTAGTATACTTTGCAAAAGTTTTAAGCCACTTGTCATTTCTTCATATTAAATATAATAAACAAAATAATGTATATTACTGTACATTAAAAAAAAGGAGAACAAATTTTTGTGACAGGCTGGAATGTGCCTAAAGGTACACTTTGGTAAAAAGGTAAAAATTGGTTGTTTATGTAACAGCTGTAGCAGCAACCTTGTTTCCCCTTTAGTCTGTTCCAACCACTCAGCATTCAGCATCAGCAGTATATAAATCATCAGCCTGATCATCTCACAACCTCTGCATCTCTTTATTACTGCTTCATGCCTTGAGTTACTGTAGATGGGGTTTTTATGCTTGAATGAGTCATAGGTCACTGTGTGACTTAACAAACATACCTCAGAAATAAAAATAAGAGCCAAAACAATCCTATAGTAATCCTGAAGTAAAACTTCTGAAGACAACATTAAAAATACTAGAAGGTCTGACCCTTTGATAGCAAAATATGAGGACATGACAGACTTTTGCAAGCCTTTTGCACTGTAGTGTACATAAAAACAGAGCTGCTCATGGGGCATGGGTTCTTTTATTGGTAAACACCTTGCTTTTTTAATGCACAATTATCAGCTTTTCTGTTATTCCCCAGCAACAGTGAGTGCACCCTATTAATGCTACAATTAGATATTGAACCACAAACTGTCATTTGCAATTGCACATTTAAATTACATTGTTGTGGATTAATATTCATGAGTTAGATGATTTAAGCAGCTGCATACATTAACTCTACACCGTAGACTGCATCAGATCTTATGAGAAAGCGATAAAAGAAAACAGAGAACGCCACAGGTGGTAGTGCATGGAATAAAGGTGAAGTTCTCACTTAAACTAATTTTAGATGCTTAAATAAGCGCAAGGTGCTCAAAATCCTGATTTTCATAATGAACCGAGTCAAGGGATAGATGAATGGAGGCAGTGAGCTGAGTGGTTTACTGTTGGAAAATCCCATTGTGGCCATACCTATATCTTCCCTCATTATGTGTGCGGAGCACACACTCTCAACGAATGCACACAGCTTAGCAAAAGACCAAATTCTGCTGATACGAAGGAATTACGGCCCTAACCTCATTAATATGGCTTAATATGTCTGCCAATAAAGCTGATTTTTAATATAGTATGGTATATACCCCCCTGTATACCACCCTATGAGGCTAAAGATTATGCATGTGAATTTGCTCACACCATCTGTCACTTTGCTGAGATGGATTGCACATTGATTATGTGATGGCTCCTAGCAACACTACAGCTTGACATGAGAGTTGTTTTATTCTGTTCATTCATTTTAAGGCCTGACCAGTGTAATCTAATAAAAGGATTTAACAAAATAGGATTTGTCAGAAAAATGCATGCATTTATATTTTATGCCATTGCTAAATAAGATTTGCACAGAATTTATTTTTCATACCTTCTGTTATGGGTGACTGATGGGATGGGATCATCAGATGGGACACCGAATGATTGGTTGTCTATTTATTCTGTTCTCTGTGTTCCATGTTCTGACACAAATAAAAAACAAAACAATTTTTATACCACTGGCTAAATTATAAGCACAACTATTTTGGGCTAAAATCTGCCTGTCTAGCTATATGCGCACACACATGCACACACACACACACACATTCCCATTCACTCAATTATCCAGTCAGCCAACTGTGTGGCAGGAATATAGCACATAATCTAAGTTTACATCAAGATTTGAATTGCATTTTGACCATCGCTGGTTGTTGGTGCCAGATATGTGTCTTTTGAGTCCTTGAAAAAATGATCTCTTGGGATCTTTTTCATGCACTTGAGTTCTGGATGATAACTATAATCACCATTTCAAACACCTTAACTCAAGGAAAAAAAAAAACCCAACTGTATCAAACTGTAAAAAATGGTAATTGCCTGCTTTCAATATGTTTTCCTGAACATGTTGCAAATAAAATTTACACTATTGTTTTACATGTCATTGTTCCTGTCATCAGTTATAATACGAGTTGAGTGATAAAGGTCACCTTGTATGAAATATAGCTGAATGGAAAGACATTTTTGTTTTCCTGCTAACATGCAATTTGGCCATTTAGAGCTAGATAATATTGTGTTATTGCTTTAACTAGATGCAAAATGGATATGACAATCATTATGATACCTAGAATTTAATCAGGTTCATGTGTTAATGTTCCATATTAATAATTTGATTGGGCATCTGACACTTTGTACAATGGGGGTAATTATAACCCCTAAAAGAAGAAAAATATTGAGAACATGTTTGACCTTGGGCTTTAAAGCACTCCACTAAAGTTCTCCTTTATAAATGTATGCAAAATAACCAGATATTTCTGTGATGTTTAGAGTGAGAATGGTGGAGAAATTATTATTAGATGGCAGGCTGTGCTATATTTATAATTAAAAAAAAAGAAAGGAAAAGAAAAAAACAAGTTTTTTAGTAGAATTAAATTCGCTTCCTTGCAAGTAATGACTATTATTATGCTTTGTAGCATTTGAAAAAATAGACCTCAGGTCAACAGGATTCATCTCCTTACCTTTGTGTATAGTCACTGCGGCTTTTGGTATTTTCTTCAGTGCAGATGCAATTTAATGCTGTAATTACACAATAGAAAGCTTTTTGACTTGAAGCCCAGGAATGAAAGCTTATGCAGAGCTGTAAAAAAGGGTATTTGACTATAGTTTATGATGTAAACATAAAAACACAGGAACAGTGGAAGCAGCTGAAAGAATCCCAAATGGTACATCAGGGAATTCATGAACCAGGCAGAATGTTTGTAAATTGGTTTCGAAAAATTGGGCAGTGGGCAAATAAAAGATGATGTGCCGGTTTAGAATTAGATATAATAAAGCAAAGGCCCATGATTTAAGCAAGAAAATTCCTAACATGGCCAATATTCAGTGCATAATAAAACAAGAGGTGATACAATAGCCGACACAGAAGACAAATTTTACTCATTCAGTTTATGCATGCTTAACAGCAGGATGCATAATGCTGAACAGAGAAGACACGGATATGAATAGATATAAACAAAGGAAGCAGGCTTGGAGAATATGCTGTATGAGTACAGTTCACAAGTGTGTCTTCCCATTTGTTTTTACTTTCAAACTGGCTTAATTTGATGGCTAGATTTAAACCTTGCGGCACCAAGGAAGACCTTGTGCATCAGTCTGAATATTGGTTGATGTCCAATGATTGACTTTATGCCACAATGAATAAGGAAAGAAGAACCAACTGTCCTGATCTTTCTTTAACAGTGGACACCTAATGCTGGTGTTGTTTAAGGATACATCATTACCCAGTGCTTACTGTAGTAGGGTTGGGTCGTACACTTCTAGCTTTCTTTTTTACATTTATATTTACATTTGATATGGGGCAAATAGGAGCAAAAGAGAATTAACTGAACATTTTTAAAGCTCTTGAAAATAGAAAGTGACCTGTTGTACTTAATGATGATTCCGCTGAGAGCAACAGTAGCTCTGAGTCTGGCCTTCGAAAGGCATATGGTTGGGTAATCAGGGTTTTATAGTGGTGTTGTACCAGTAACGTAAAAAAAAAAAAACTAAATCAATCTCTTTCACTTTTGTTCGCTCATTCACTTGCTGAGTAATGCGTGCATTGCAGCTAGACAAGGTATGTAATAAATGTGGTTCTTGTGTGTGCTATGAAATATAATCCTGTCTGCGCCCCTGAAAAGCACTGACAACAGGGAGCAAGGATTCTACACATGTATAGCAAGTTATCTCTGTCTTTGTACGAAATGATAATCTGAACAAATAAGCAACAGAACCAACCCTCTACACTGGGGTTTAATAAGGCTTAAAGGTAGCAAAAATTGGATACAGTCCAACTCTAGTGCTTAGGTAATATTTATGAACTGTTCTTGGCAGCTTAGGGTTTGACAACAATATTTACTGTTAGTTGATTGCTTATGCATAAAATATTCTTTGTCATTCCAAGAACATCCATAAATTAGAGCTTCTGTGTATAAGGTGTATATTTATTGCTGATAGCTGGTAGGTTTGTGTATAGTCTATATGCACAAATGATGTACAATATCAGCCCCCACTTTGTTTAGCTACATTTTTAATGCTGATTGGTAGCAGTCTATGTTTATGTTACAAAAAAGTTGTATTGTACTGCAGTTATTAATGTTATAGCTAAGTATGTAGTCTCTTTTTGTCTCATCCCCTTTATAACCTATAAACACTTTCGAACTGTATTCAGCACAAGCAGTTTTTGTAGGCAGCTCTTTATATCATTAAAGAAATTTGCCAGTGGATCTTGGCAAAAAAAGCAGAGGGACATTCAGTGAATGACTTTCTATTGATCTGTAGACAAAACAGCTGTTAATTATGTGAGAGCAGGCATTTAATTGAAGCAATGAAATAGGGACGTCCCACTCTCGACTCCTACGCAAAGAAGAATGCAAAGGATTTGATTGAGTTTTCTGCCAATGGCGCTTAGATGTGGTGTGAGCTCTTCCCATGTCTTTTTTTACCTTCCGACCTGTCTGTTTTATGACATGTATAAATAAAGGCTGTGGATGTGTGGCTACACCGCTCAGGTCTCAGCTTCCATGTTGACTTGAGCTGCACATTTGGGATCACTAGACGCTGTTGACACTATGGAGGATTTATTCTGTTTGGTGTTTACCTTTAATTTTCTGTTGTCAGTCATCTGCCTGAGATTTCGAGTGAAGGCAGCCTGAGTGATTTAATAGAGATGAATGCGCCTCTTCCTTTTCTATGTGCACACACGCCTATGTGCAACTCAAGAGTCTGTTCATCAATCCAGCCAAATCATCAGAGGTTCGTAACAGTGATTAAAGGTAATTCACATCCTCTTAAGCATTTGTAAGTTCATACTGTATTTAACAGCTAAGTTAGTTTCGGGGATCCTATGTTCTTGCTACAGACAAATGGCAAACTTAGTGTTGCACTTAGGTGTTGGCCATCATAAGCCTCTAGAACATTGCCATTGTGCATTGACAGATTTTATATGTTTTTAAAAATTGTAGTAGTACATTGGGGGGGGGAATCCCCAAAAGATATTCCTTTTAGTTGGTGTTTTAGTGATGGTGATGTAGAGTGCTATCATAGATATTCATCCAAAGTTTCTCATATACAATATCTGTGAACTGGGTTCAGATCTGGTGAATGTGAAGACCATGTCACATGATCTACATCCTTTTTATACCCATCAGTTTTTTCCTCACAGTTGTTCAAGTTAACAAATCGAGTTAACATTTGCTAGTTGAAAAGCTTAAAGATTACCATTTTTTAAGGTAAAGGATGGTTTCACTACTCGTTTATTACTTTTAGAACTTCATCCAGAAACACAAAATGGTTTATTCTAGTGCCAAATGATCATATAATGCCAGTTTTCCTGTGCAAAACATTGTGACCACGCTTGTGCTGTGCTTCTCCAAATATACTCCCATCCTTGCAGGATCAGCATTCCAATGAGCCCTGTATCTCCTCGTTATCTGTTTAAAACAAGTGAATTTAAAAAATGCCTTGATAAGGGGGAGAAAGTGAAAGTGTACCTATAAAAATAGTGTGTGCTGTTGTCTACATATAGTATGTAGACTGGGAATGCTAATGACTGATTACAGTATAGTACACTACAGGGTAACTTAGTTGACAGGTAACATACAGTAGTTGACAATTTTCATAAGCCAGTTCAGTTCAGTGTTAGGACTCGTCTGGCTGACTTTTTCTCATTTTCATAAACAGCTAAACATTGTATTTAAAGAAATAATTAAATTGATATAATAAAGAATCTGTGAACCGTAACAGTGTATATAACATAATCTACTGTATGGCAAATTGATGTAGTCAATGAGCTACATTTAGCTATTATTTAAAGATTATATATATATAAATATATATATATATATATATATATATATATATATATATATGTAAAAAAAAACTTGACAGACCTTTTGCAAACATTAATAAATTCAGATATTTCTATTATTTAAAACAGAAAATTGAAGTATATATTTTAAGTATTTACACTATTCAAAAAATACATTTTATTGTTGTTGAAACCAAGAAACCCTCAATTACTTGCAGCAACACTTTATCAACGTTAGGACAATTCTCAAGCTATGTAAAGCATGGGATGCACATAATTTTTATGTAATATTATAACATGCTTCCGCTTAATAGGTAAAATAAGATATTTACAGTAGTAAACCTAAACAAGTAGATCTAAATCTAAGTAATTATTGCCAACCCCATTTCTAAAGTTCTGCCTTGTTATCGAATTCAGTTTCACATCTAATACAATTGGCCCTAAAACCTTTACAAAACCTAAGACTATACTTGATATTAAATTAAGCATGTTGTCCATGAAGAAACCTATTTTAACTGCACATGATATATGTACAATGTCAGCCTCAACATACATCTTACTATTGTGAGGTATTCCCAGCACGTGGAATGCTCAAGACTGAGCCAAACTGGTTATTTTGGCAAAGTGAAGATACATGGAAATGCCTCAAGGCTTATGTTGTCTCCCAAACAAAACATACTACTAGATCTAAGACAACATTTCTGCCTCTTATCATTTTGATGCTGTATTACTCAGAGATGGTTCTGCTTTGTTGTTGTGCATAATAATGTTTTTTTTTTGTATGGCTTTATCATTTATATTGTGCTGTATGCATTAATAAAAAAGAAAATGTTGAGGGAACACATAGTAGTATTGGTAAATATGGCAAATGTGTCACAAAGTAATTTGACTTTATCGCAGCTGTGACAAAATGTGATTTGCAAAAACATGTTAAATTATGATATTTATCAGCAGAGTGTTTTACCAAGACAATGGTGTTAGCATAAAATGATCTGAGCACTATTATGGTCTTCTTCTTCTAGAAAAACAAACCATACAAAATCAAGATTTTGTTTAAATAGAAAATAAAGCTAAAAGCAGCTTCAATCCTTTATTCCTAAATAAATGTTTATTTTATCCCATTTATGCTCATTTTTTTTCAAAAAAAAAAGTAAGTCATTTTCACATACACACTATCCAGAGAGGAAAGCCATTACAATCTGTACAATATTTATAATTTTGTCCTTGCACAGTCAAGTCTCAGCTTAAGCATTCATAAGCAGTTATGTTACATTAATACAAAGTTAGCCACAAATACACCAATGCCAAACCAGACTATGTATTGCAGTAGATGCGGCTGGTAAGGGAGCACAAAAAATGGATGTTGGTGCTTAGAACATTTCTCTCAGGTGTAGCTCACGGATTTAGCATCTGATATTAGCTGACAGTTTAAAACCTGTACTGGCTTATACAGTTAATGTTCGACCTGGTCAAGTGTGAATTCACACTGCTTAATATTTGATAGAAACTAGTGGATTTTTTAAGTTAATTATACATTTATGAGTAGAAATCTGCTGTATACTGTATAATGTTGCTTTCTCTGTCTGGGTGGGGATGCACCGATTGCAATTTTCTTGGCTAAATCAGATTTCCGATTTTGTCTTTTTTAATTATCTGACCTGAAATTTCTTTAATGTAACATCCAGGTAAAAGTTCTTAATAAAACATGCATTATAATATACCTTTTACATTTTCCCAAAAAGGTATGGTTATAGAATTTTCTCTCAAACAAAATAAAAAAAAAATAAAAAATCAGGTTACTGGATAAAGATTTTTTTTTTTGTTGTTGTTGCACAAATTAAATCCAAATAAAAATGAGGCGACAGCTACCAACCAGCTACCAACCATTTTCGAACTGCTGCTCATGCATCATTAAGGGGTGGTATAAGACAAACTGGTGATAGCACTATCTTCCAACCTCCAATTGCTTGAGATCGCAGATATCCATGATTTGCCGGTGTTGACATGATTGATGTGAAGTGCATGTATGCCACCCCTCCCCCCTTAGAGCACACCTAACCTATGCTCTAGTCTCAACTGGGATTCAAACTCCCATTCAGCGGGTAAGGAGTTAGAATCCCAGTTGGGACCCTCAAAAGCCTAAGGGCATAATTTTGACTGGCACGGAATCAAATATGTCTGAGACTGATCCACTGGTCACCTGTCATGCCAATTTAAAAAGATTAGAAAGATTATACCACACACAGACCACACACATAACAGTTAGATATGCTTTATTTGTCTTAGGTTGAAAGCAGGATTTTCGACCTGTGCATTCAAGCCTCAGTCTAAGAATGTTTGTCTTTTGTTGGCAAACAAGACAGTGTTATAGACTAATATGTTAATTGATGGAACGGTGTACCTGTATATACAGCATATCTTATTTAAAGTTAAGAAAAGCTAATTGTTTACTGTTTATGCTGTCAGCAATCATGTTGATACAAGGTTACTTCCATGCTAGCTGAGACTGGCCATCGGGAGCACTGTATGACTGTATTTTTTCTTTTGCAAGTATTGAACTGCTAGCAAATATTAGATGTAGCGCCCCTACTCTTGTAATTTAAATATGAGGTGATCACCTGAATAAAATCATATTTAATGAAAAAGATGTGGTGATCACTCTCTTTTTACAATGTGACTAGCTGGATGGCAAAAACAGTGCTAGTGCAGTACCTAGTAATGTACAGTAATTGGAATTTTAACATTTTTAAAGTAACCATTGTCTATGTCCAACCAAGAGTTGAAAAGAAAGGTTCAATCCTTACTTTACTAGCACAGGGATGCAGTAAGTGTCTGATTGCATTTATACTTAAAATGTCAAAGATGTAAAATAAAAAAAAAATGATGGCAGAACACAAAAACAAAGCCCAGCAGTTGTCACTGGGGACAACAAAGCTACCGCCTGGCAGAGGGTGAAAACAAATCTCTATTCACATGAATGACCACAACCTCTTTTGAATGTCACTCAACAACCATAAGATGACATCATGTAACCTTCAAACACAGTGGCAAACTGAAGCTGGGTTGAGGTGCATAGTAAGAATGCTTCGAAATAGGGTTCTAGAGGCAGGGCTAAAATTGTGCAAAGCCAGAAAACAAAGCTTTCATCAGGAATTGAACCGGAGAACTGTAATAAGGTCATCTTTAATGAGTCCAGTTTTAAGCTACAGTATGGACAACACCTAGTCCTGGTGACTTGGAAATATACTGTACAAGCCACAGTGTCTTTTACCAACTAAACAAGGCATGAATCAACATACAAGGTTACCATGTTAAAACGTTTGCTTCCTTCCGATTTGACCATGTTCTTCAAATCTGTGGATTGCTTTTTCCAACAGGACAATGCTCCATGCCACAGCCAGGTGGATCAAAGTGCGAAATAGAACCCTGTCATGGCCAGCCCAAACTCCAATTCTTTCAATGCCCACTGAAAACACTTTGGAATGTGATCAAGAGCTAGATGGATGGTCACAAGCCATTAAACAAGCTGAGCTGCTTGAATTTTTGTGCCAAGAGTGTTATGCAACAAACTTACCCAACAAGTAATAGAAGAGGCGAAGAGCATGCCAAGACTCAAGGAAGCTGTAATGACAAATCAGGGTTATTCAAACAAATACTGATTCCTGAAATGTTCCTTAATTAATACATTAGTACAATATTACATATAAAAATAAGTATATCCATGTTTTCTTTGCATTATTTAAGATCTGCAAACATTGCATCTAATAAATAAATGCCCTGCTGTAAATAATATTTTTTATTTGGAATTTGGGAGATGTGTTGATAATAGTTTATGGAATAAAAGAATACTCTTTAATTGACATCTATAAAATATACCTGTAAAACCTAAGAAACTAATACTTTTGCTGTGATTTCTCATTTTTTTCATAGCTGTAGAATAAAAGTGTGGGTTTATGTTTCTGTCTGTGATACCATTCACTATCTGCCTTCCAATTAGCTAAAAAATAGAACATAGTCGGCTTTCAACATATTCAAACTTGTTCCTTTCCCACCTACATGAACACAGTGACACATTGAAATAGTTGAGTAAAAAAAAAAAAAAAATAGTGTTTGTTTTTTAGTTCTGTTTTGTTTTTTCCCACTAGTCATGATTATAAGTCATGTAGAAGCAGTTCAGGTTCGACTGTGTGCAACATATTAATAATTGCTGCACGTATCTCTCTGGTGATGTGCTGTCTACTATCGCCTTTTCCACTTCCCTGGCAACATTCTCTCTTCCTCTTCCGTTACCCCTCCATATGGCTCTGTTGCTGGATAGTGTTTCAGTACATTAAACATAGCAATCGGCTTCATCTCTGTATTTACGGTAAACTGTAATACTGCATAACTCCGTATGAACAGGTATGTGTGAAAGCGCTTAAAACATGATACCTGTGTGCCAATCATGTTTTATTGTGGTAAAAATGGTTTTATGCACCTCCAGGGTCAGGGTTCGATTCCCGTCTCTGTGTGCATGGAGTTTATTCTCCCCGTGCTAGGTGGGTTTCCTCCGGGTACTCCGGTTTCCTCTCACAATCTAAAGATATGCAGGTTAGGCAAATTGGCGTTCCCATATTGACCGTAGTGTGTGAATGGGCATGTGTGTGTGTGTGTGTGTGCTGCGATGGATTGGCACCCTGTCCAGGGTGTTTCCCGCCTCGTGCCCTAAGTCTCCTGGAATATGCTCCAGGCCCCCGCGACTTTGAATACAGGATAAAGCGGTATAGAAGATGAGTGAGTGGTTTATGCATTGAATTGCAGTCTTTTCAGCTTGACAACACACAGGAAACCAATTGAAGGTGAAGGTTTGTAGAATTGTATTCCATTCTACCAAATATACAGTAAGAATGTTGACAACAAGCAACAGAACATTCACACAGACAAGAATGAATTTTCTTTGATTTTCTTAAATTTTGTGAAATACAATTTTTAAGCCCTTTCAACAGAATCTCTAAATGATTTCCTGAGTAATCGTCCGATTTTAGTTTTACTCGATTATTATACAAGGTAGCATGTATGCATGTTAAAGGGGACTATTTGACTAATTTCTTACCTGTTGCAGTTGTAGTAGTCATGCTACAACCTGACATGTTTTGAGGAGTACAGTATAAACACACAAATGATAAAATAATACTTTAAAGCATAATAATCAAAAACGCCATTATTAAATAAATAAGCTATGAATCGTCAATACATCTTTCGCAGCTCGCAACAGCAGTCACAGCATTTTTTACACAGCACGTTGTCACTTTATGCCTCACTTTTTCTGTCTGGTGTTGAAATAGCATCATTAACAAAAAGCATTATGACCTGTGAAACAAGCATGCAGAATAATATCTGTGCTGGTGGTCATTACAAGATGGGTATTTTCAATAACCTGTTGCCCAGAATGCTCACTAGACAAAGTCAGCATTATAATGGCAAGGTATCTACAATCACTTAAAAAATATTGGCATCTTTATTAAGGTTTTAATGGTATAGAAAAAATGGTTCATCTTTGTGGCTTATCATCTTAAGAGAAAGCTTAGGTCTTCAATTAATTCTTTATAAGCTTCAGAAACAAAAATCCACCACTCTGGCACAGCTGTTAAAAACAGTGCCTATTGTTAACTACATGTACACAGGAATGTAAATTTGACTGGCAATAAACAGGTCTGGCTTTTGTCTGCTTCAAAATAATTAGCTGATGGAATATCTAATGCAAGTAAAAAATGATAAATGAGTAGTATGTTAATGTAGTCATCTCTACTTTTTCTAATACTGCCACTTTGGCTTGTTGTCTTGAGTGACAACAGCAGAATTCAACACTGACTGAGCAAATTAGTAAAGGAGACAATACCGTCATAACAGTTACCATCAAAAAAGAATCCAATAATCTAAGAGTAAAAAAAAGTGCACGAGTGAAAGCGGTGGTCATGTTCAGTCTAACTCCAGCAGGAGATGGAGACTAGTTAATGACAGCAATTTACTGATGCTATTTGAATGTGTCAATGATGAGCAGTGCAGGAGAGCAAAGCCATGGCTTTTGCAAAAATTATTTTAAAATGTGAAGGGTTTGTATGGATGGATTTTAATAGGTGGCATTTAATCTTGAAAAGATATGAATGTGAAAAAAATTCAGTCATACTTTAAGTACATGTAAATAGCCTGTTGTTAAATCATTATTTTTTCATGTGTCAGACAACCTCCGGAGGTTCATCATATTAAAGAACTCAACTGATAATAATTCTTCAAAACATCTATTTACCAGCTCTTGTTCAAAACACCTACACATATAAAGTGGTTATTAAGACATTAGCACCAAGCATGTGGAAATAACTTCTGCGTGACTAAAGATTTAAATCCGAAACGGAGTGAAGTGAACCTTATTTAAAAGACAATAAAGCAGAAATTATTGTCTTGCTTGTAAGTATTTTTTCACTAAGATGGGCAGAGGAATTGTTCTTACTGTATGTCTTTGTAATGGTTTAACAAATTAATTAGTTTTAAACTTCTTCAAATATAAGAAGGTTAACAGAAAAAAAGTTAATGTGTGCAAATCAATCCACATGTGCTTTTAGAATGACAGAGCAAATCTCTATTATGTAGGCTGAAGTGCTTAGCAGGACCACAATACTGAGAGTGCATACCTCTTTTTGCACAGGATGAGGCATTTGCTGGTTTTTAATCCCCTCTGCACATGGCTGCTCCTATATTATAATAGAAATGGGGCAATGGGCAAAATAATTTATAGATTCATTAAAAAAGTGCAGTGCTTTCTTGTTAGGGAGAGAGCTTAATAAAATATTTATTAATATATACAGTGTACACTATTGGTCACACGGTTTATAATAGCGGTTTACTTGGGAAGGTTGCTGGATAGTATATTTTCTAGTCTTACAATTACACTCTTCGGGACTGTAATTGACATTGTCAATCATAAAGACTTAGAGACTAAAGGGGTCATAGCCTAAAGTGCCCCATCACCAATGAGAGAACTTCAGGTTTAACCTTCCACAATGTTATGGTCTGGGCAATGTTCTGCTAAAAAACCCTGTGTTACGTGGTGCGGTACGGCGAGCCACACGACGAGATGTTATAAGGGTTTTAAGAGCCCTGATGCAGGACTTTAGAGGGGAACAACAAAATAGGAGGCTGTGAGAGTGCTTGTGATACGCACGGGAAGACCTTCCCACTTGGAGATGGCGTGGGATTATTAATCAAGAGAACTCAAAAGGAAACAAATGAAAACTAGTAACACAAACTAAACAGAGCTCCTACAGTACGTAAGAACGGACGGGGCTCTGAAAACTGAAACAAAAAACTATATTCTCTCAGGACGTTTGCCCTTACTGAAGATTTATGGGAGAGAGAGGGGTTGTGTTTTTATGCAAACTTTATACTTAACACGAGAGCGCACGCTACACGGCTGCGTGATGCTCTCTCTTTCTCTCTCTCTTGCCGGCGTCTTAAGAAGGCGGAGGCAGAGGCAGGGGCTTTGCCTTTGTCTATTTCTTTGCGCTCTTTTCTTTTCTTTGTCTTTATCTTGGCCCTGATACCTTACCGGTGCTACCTAAATGATCGCACGAAGTGCGGAGGTATCAGGACCCTTATATAGACATGCCGCCAGGTGCGGTCTATCTAGGCTGATTGCGGCATTGCCTGGCAACTGCTTGTCTATAAATGGCCACGCCTTTGCCTGTTAAGGACGTTCCAAACAGTGCAAAGCATTTTTGCGCGGCTCTGCCCCTCATAAAACCTGCATCGTTACACCCTGGGTCCTGGCAGTCATGTGAATGTTTCTTTGACCCTGTAACACCTTTTATAAATTGTTGCAGATCAAATATTATCTGATGGCAGTGGCATCTTTCAGCAGGATAACTAGGTATAAAAACTTTTTATTGACAGACCCTTTCATGTTTTCCACAAATGTTTATGTTTTCACACACAATACTCCACAATTGCAAAGTAAATCCAGGTGTTTGAAAAATTTGATTCAATCATTTCTGATCTTTGGGAAAAGATTTTTCTACATTTATTTTTAAAAACAAATAATAAAGTAACATTTATCTATTTATCTATTTACTATTTATGTAGTGGTGAGCACTGCTGCTAAATCATCTCTGTTCAGCAGTCAAACAAACATGCTATTAGGGTAATATTTAGAAAAATTATAATTGTATACACATCCAGCATTATAGTTAAATATGACCCAGCAAAAAATAACCCATTTTGCTGGGTTAAATTAACCCAGCATGTAGTTATCCAAATATTTTCCCAGCAGCTGGGTTAAAAACAACCCAGATTGGGTTATTTTTAACCCAGCATTATTTAGGGTGTTGTAATTATTTAAGTTAACAGTACTTCATATGTTTAATGACTTTGAGCACTAGGATTTACAGTGTGGTCTAGGAAGGAAACAGGTTTCAGTATTTTACTCGTTATTTTTCCTATAACTTAAACGGCTAAATAAAGTTAAATATACACAATAAATTAATAATTGCGTTTGCTTTACATGTGTAAATGCACTCATGTGTAAATAGCTTTTTCATTGCATATATATACTACTATATCATATAGTTGTGTCTAATACTGTTTAATTCATATTTTACAACATTACATGCCGTTTGTAATTTACTTGCAATTGTACTTTTAAAATGTAACCTACGTATCTACAGTATAAGCATATTTAACTACTTCAGCAGTGAATGAGTCTAAACAATCACTAACCATTGGAATGTTAAGAATTTATTTAAACATGAATATATAAATTATATTTTCTTTATACATACTATACTGTATATATATATATTTTCATTATATATGGTACTTTTATATATATATATATATATATATATATATATATATATATATATCATTTTTTTTAATGTATATATATATATATATATATATTTTCATTATATATGGTACTTTTACTACACTGAAGTACCATTTAAAGCTATTTATTCATTTATCTTTTATTTGCTTACTTACTTACTAAGCGGCAGTATGAATGACAATGGAATATCGCAGAACATGCGAGTTGACGCCCTTGCACCGGTCATTACCATTAAAATGTTGGATTTGAATTAAAATGCCACTTATATTCGTGTTTTATTAAATTCTTAAATCATCGTGTTCACCCATTGGTTTACTGCATAAACACCAGAACAAAAGTTCTAGGGACAAAACGGAGAAGTTTCTTTTTTTTGCATTAAGTTTAATCATGCAGCACTTTTAGTATTCTTAGCAAAAGCAACCCAACAGTGTGATTAAAGTTCCCGAAATAACACAGAATTTTGACCCAGCATAAACAACCCAACGATGTGTTTCCAGAAACCCAGCTTTTTTTTAGTGTACTACTACAGTACTAACGAATGAAGTGCAGTCAAAGCCCGGGAATTTTGCGTGCTGTCGCATGGTATTCAGAGACAAGTACATATTTTTGTGGATTTTTTTTTCATTTCATGTCTGTTGTTTAATCGATAAATCTGCTCATATCTGCGCATGCGTTTATCAGCCTTTTGATCAAAAAGCTGCACGCACAACTCACTTTCACTTTGCACAAGACAGTGTTTATTGTTTAGTGTATATTTAAAGCGCATAAACACAATAAAACAATTGTTTTAGGCTAACATATCATACATCATTGTAGTCTTTTTGCACACGTGCGGGTGCGTTACAATAATAATAAGAATAATAACAATAATAAATTCGGAGCACTACTACTAATGATAATTATAATACTGAATGAAGAAAACGCAGTCAAACAAGTAATTATATAATATAATTTACAGTTTGAGCTTGACACGTTTATGAGCTCTGTCGCTTTTTTGTCAATGGGCGCCTAAGAGAGGGGACACATTTTCGGCTTCAGTAGACACACAATACTTCAGACTGAAACACAACTGCCCCCTACAGGTAATGAAGGGCATTTTCACAGCTTGCCGTGCGCAGCCGCGGCAAGTCACGGGATTCCTTTTCTCGAAATGTGCATTTTTAATGCCGACATCTGTATATACATGTGACGTGTCAATAGTTAAGTCATGGTGTGCGTCTCTTTGTTTTGAAAATCACAGAACTGTAATTCCTCTTTAAGTGGTTAATGGTACTGTAAGCCAATGAGTGATTCACCGCACTCTGAGCGCATAAGTGATTGGCGATGCTTTGATCCAATGATGTTGGACATTGTCAGGTTGACAATACAATTACCAAATGATGTTTGGGAGGGCCAGTACCACCGCATGTCTCCTCTGTAGAACCGCCAAGCTGCTAGATGGGTTTTCTCCAGGTACTCCAGTGTCCTTCATATGTCCAAAGACATGCAGAGTAGACTGCTTGTTGGTTACAAATTGCCTGTACAGTGCGAGTATGCATGTGGCTTATGATGAACTGGCACCTCTTCTATTTTCCAAAACAAACGGTGTATACCACGTTGTAGCCTACATGTAAGTCACATGGGATAGGCTTCAGGCCTTCAAGGACCTTTTAAAAAAATTGAGAATGAGTGAGTTTGTCAGTGGCAGCAATGAGAGCCCTAAGTAATGAGAACTTTTTCTGCTTGTAAAAGTTGCTACATACATTTATTTTCCATTTTTGCTCTATACTTAATCAGTTGGAAGCGCACAGAACATTTTCCATTCTCTCCAGACGTGCTGAATTGGGTTCAGGTCTAGACTTTGGCTGGGCTACTCCAGAACTTTCATAGAGCCACCACTGTGTTTTCTGGGCAGTATGCTTTGGGCCATTGTATTGTTGAAAGGAGAGATCCTTAGCATTCTGGAGAAGGTTTTCACTTAGGATAGCTGTTTATTTTTCTGCACCCATTTTTTCCACTATACTGACTAATCTCCTAGTCCCATTTGCAGAAACCTCCCCCACAGCATGATGCTGCCACCACTTTGTTTGACAGTAGAAATAATATTTTAAAAATGATGCGCAGTGTGTGATTTCCTGATTCCAATTTTTTTAAAATCATTTTGACTAGAGGATCAGAGAATTTAGTTATTCATGATTTGAGTCATTCAGTTGCTTTTTGGCGAACTCCCAGTTGGCTGTCATGTACCTTTTAGTGAGGAATAACTTCTGTTGAGTCACGCTAATATAAAGGCTTGGTGGAATACTGCAGTCATGGTTGTCCTTCTGTAAGACTCATCCATCTCCACAAGGGAACTCAGGATCTCATTTTTGTTACCTGTCTAACAAAAGCTCCTCTTAGTCACTGAGTACTCAGTTTGGCTGTGCAGCCAGATCTGAGATATTCCAGATCTCTTCCATTTGTAGATAATGGAGTATATCATTATTTTGGCCACTTTCAAGGTTGCAATTTTTTTTGTATATTTCCCCAGATCTGTGTCTTGACACAATCTTTCCTTTAAGGTCTACAGATAATTCTCTGAAACTTAAGGCTTTGTTTTCAATTCAATTAAGTTTTACTTTTATTTTGACAAAGGTCATTATTACAGAGCAACTTTGCAGAATAAAAAAAGGAAAATGAGTTTGAAAACTGTAAGGAAATGTGTGTAAATCATAATTATCCGATTGTCACTTATGAGCAAGCTGAGGCGGTGGTGGTAAGGAAAAACTCCCTGAGATGGCAATAGAAAAAAACCCTGAGAGGAAACTGACTCAACAAGAAATCCATTATTATTTTGGTAATAATGGACAGTAGGGATTGATTTTCAGTCATACTGTGTGTAAGAAGGCTGAATGTTCAGTATAATAGGAAAGGTGTTTAAGTTAATATGGAGTCCACTTTTGTTATTGGAGGCTCAGATACAAAACTGTTTGTGGGAAATTCAATCCTGAACTATTGAGGGACTGCAGCCACAAGTTATCAGAGAACAACTGTCTGCATCAACCAAGTCTAAGACCATTTTCATGGGCAAGTAGTTCTGTTCCCAGTCACCACACGGGGCCTCCATGTGACTTGTTCTTTAACCAGAAGTGGGGCACCATGATGAGTCAGAAAGGTCTGAAGGGCAGAGGCGTTCCAAAAGCGAGAGAAAGAGAGAAAGGAGAAGAGTTGGTATGATTATATTATGAAGTCAAATAAATAAAAGGTGAATGTATATTTAGTGCAGAGCGCAAGCAGAGCCTTCGGCAGGACTAACTATGACAGCATAACTAAAAGGAAAACCCAGAAGGAAATACAAATATGAGAACTCCCTGCGAAGTAAATCAATTCGTCACTCCACTGTGAACATACCTGAGTGATCAATGCAAATGGGAAAAGACAGCATACAAACCAAACAGTTGACCAAAATCCTCTACGTCCATGTGTCCCCAGATCTGCACCTTTACCTAATACAAAACGATCAAAAGGCTTCGCTAAATAAGTAAGTTTTCAGCCTAGACTTAGACACTGAGACTTAGTGTCTGATCCTCAACATTAATTGGACGGCTTTTCAATAACTCGAAGTAGGCATGGCAGATCATGCACCAGAGCTAAATTGCGAAGTGTCATAACAAAGGGTTTGAGTAATAGTGTAAATAGGATATTTGAGTCTTTCAGTCACTCACTCATCATGTAACTCTTTATCCTGTATACAGGGTTTTGAGGGGACTTGAGCCTATCCCAGGAAAAAAGGTGGGGCACACCCTGGATGGGGTGCTAATCCATCACAAGGCACACACATACCGTACATAAGTTGCAAGGTGGAGCCTCGATGGATTGAACTTGTTTGTCTTGCACATTCCACAGATGCTTGATTGGATTGAGATCTGGGGAATTTTAGAGGCAAAGACAGTACCTTGAACCAAACCATTCCTGGACAATTTGTGACAGTGTGACAGGGTTCATTATTCTATTGAAAGGAGCTACTGACATTAGGAAATACTCTTGCTATCTAGGGATGTACTTGGTCTGCAACAGTGTTTAGGTTAGGTAGTACCTGTCAAACAACATTCACATGAACTCCCAGACCCAGTGTTTCCCAGAAGAACATTCCCTATCACACTGCCTCTTCAAGTTTACCTTCTTTTCATATTCCATCCTGGGGCCATCTTTTCCCTTGGTAGGACACACAAATGCACTTGCCTGTCCAAATGAAAATGTGATTCATCAGACCAGACCACCTTCTTTTATTAACACACACACCCACACATGCACACACACACACATGCAAAGTCCCATCCTTAAGGATTGACACAACCACAGGGGATTTAAAGTTAAGCAGTCAATATGTGATCAAAGTAGCTTTAACTTACTCGGTTTAATGCATTTTTTTTTACAAAGTACCTCCATTTTCACAGGCTCAAAAGTAAATGAGTAACCTAACATTAACATGAATATTAGAAATTTTTAATGCTTGGTTGCTTGTGGACATTGGGAATTTGTGGACATTTGTGGTAATATACACTGTTCTTAAGTGTGTGTGCCTATTATAATTGTTTTGAACACCTGTTTGAAAGTTAATAACAGTTTATGTTGTCGTAGTTAGAGTCTTGTTTAATGTTTTGCCACATTACTTAGGTTTAACTTGTCTTCAATTGAGTGTTTCTTCAAATGTACCACAGCAGTAGGGTAGACACCGTTTGTTTATTTTATCAGTAGAATTTGCTGTCTTTTTTTTTTTTTTTTATGTTGCTTTTTTACACCATTTTTTCTAATGCTATCTCCGTCTCTCACTCTCCGCCTCTGTCTCTCTCTTTCTCGTTCCATTGTCTTAGTGCTAGATTGCGTTATTACAAGTAGTGACTTATTTTATTTTTACATTTATAGTTTAGCCTGTGTCAAATCATTACCATATGCAAGTGTGCCTTGCTAAACACCCACCTACCAGTGTATCACATAATCACTTAAGCCCTGAGTGCATTAATATGACTTAAATGAAACCTTGAACGATTAGTAGTTAAGTATTCATTAACACCGTGGAAATAACTAAAAAGAGACATTCTGTGCTATGCTAGTATTTACTAACAGCTCAGCTTGGCTGGGCTTAAACTATAAACTATTTAAATATTCTTATTCATCTGCAAAAGAACAAAATAAGCAGGCAGCATAAGAATAACAGCAGATATGTCATATCCGCTCATGTTATATATCACTCACTCATTTTCCATACCGCTTTATCCTGTATTCAGGGTCGCGGGGACCTGGAGCCTATCCCAGGAGGCTTAGGGCACGAGTTGGGTACACCCTAAACAGGGTGCCAATCCATCGCAGGGCACACACATACATGTACACACACTCACACTATGGGCAATTTGGGAACGTCAATTAACGTTTGGAAGAAAACCGGAGTACCCAGAGGAAACCCACCAAGCATGGGGAGAACATGCAAACTCCATGCACACAGAAACAGAAATCGAGCATGGCTGGAAATCGAACCCGGACCCTGAAGGTGCAAGGCGACAGTGCTAACCACTACACCACCGCACCGCCTCGTGTTATATCAACATGCATAATTTACCTATATCGCAGTGGCCTAAAGGCTGCTTGTGTGAGGGAGAAAAAACGGTAAGGACTGATCCTGCTAACCTGCTCTTCTTGTCCCTTCGCACGTCAGTGTTAGTGCCTTGTTAATTGTTTGCGCCTGGAAAGGTAATGCCTTTGTTAAGGTGGCCTGGTTGTCAAATCCCTGCAGGAGCCATGAGGTGCCGTGGCAGCCGGCGTAAATTCTTTATGAGGGCGTCTTTGCTGATGTGGAGCTCAGTGAAAAGGCGTCTTAAATTGCATTAGTGCCCTGACAAACCTTTAGACATGCTCGCTGGGTAAACGGCCACTGTTGTAATGTGCTTCACCTTGACCCAGTAAAGATTAATGTAACAAGACAGAGCAGCACAGAGAGTGTCTTTTTCTGATGCAGTACACAGAGAGTGTGGTGCACACACAAATCAGTGTGTAATGGACCAGACAGGGACATCAGTACCATGGCAGTGGGATTTCTGGCTTATATAGGACATGCTGACCAGCAGTTCTGCTCTGATAGCAAGTTGTAAAACAACATATAATATAGAGCTCAATGGGTTGTGAATCCCTAAAAGCTTTTTAAAAAAAATTGTTGACTGTGAAACGATTCATTTCTTTATAGAATTTAAGGGAAATCCTGGGAGTTTCCTTTGAAAGCTTTTTTTACCCACAGAAGCTTAAAATAAGAACCATCAAATTAGCTTGTGAAAATGTAGGGAATGCATGTGTGGCAAGGTGAGGCACTTGCTATGAATTACTATTAAGCACTAGAAATCTTAGCTTATTATTGAGGTTTTAATCTTATAACAAGTAGCTCAGTAACTGTTGTACTTTTTGTTTAATAATATAAAACTAAAAGCAATAGTTATGTAAATATAGAATGCTGGTTGGGGGCTGTAAAATTAAAATTTTATTTGTCACATACACAGTGATATACAGTATGATATGCAGTGAAGTTTGAGGGAATAAGATAGTTTTTAGCCTATTTAGTAATGATAAGCAACAATAAACTGGTTTTCCTTTAATGCAGTTGATAATACTAAAAGAAAAAAGGGAAAAAAATGTCTGTCAAATTGTGGCAGATTTGCTTGAAGCTAAAAAGAACAAAAACCGAAAACCATATTTATTACAAATCCCAGTTTGGTCACATGTTAGTTCCTACCACCCAATCAAGTTCTCCCTTATTTAATTACAGGGACAGTATACTAACTAGTGCATGTGAAGGATGAAACATGTTTCCTCTGAGGCATGTGAAGCCAGCCAAGACTCATGCTGCATCACATCATAATACACTAAGAAGGAAGTGCTGTCTGCCCTCTACAGCACATAGGAGAGCACACACTCTTAACTGCCTAGTGTCATTGTGATTGAGAGGGGAGACAACATGTAATATTTTGGCTCCTGGCAGTGGATCGACATGACATTGTAATGGACAATAGGTCAAATAGGCAAGCCATTTAACAAATCTAACACATGAATCAAACATGTAGTCAAAGCAGGCAGAAGAGAAAATCACAAGTACACATAACTGTAACCAGTCCAGATAAACAGGGTAAATAAACATCCCTAAGAGAAATTACTAAACCGAGATATGCAGAATTAACACCATGGTAAGACTATAAAAATAGAAGGTAAGTGTATAAGAGTAACACTCTGGATATGTAGAGAGTCACTTGTTAAGGGACTAGTTACTATGATAAGGCAAAGCTGTTCTATTTTGTAGCTCCGTAACTGGGAGTGAGCTACATTACATGCTTGGCCCGGAGTGGGCAGAGGCCTGGATGCATGAGTCAAGGCTGGAATTCATGAACCTGTCAGCATGGCATTTCTAAATCTGTGTAAGGAGAGGTAAAGGGTACTGGGTCTCCCAACCATTATTTTAATGGCCTTTTTATGGTCACAATTTGTACTATAGTTGCATTCCTAATTAGACAAGCAGGCAGTAACTGCTAGGTATGCTGGGTCAGGTTTAGGTCAGGTAAGCTAAGGAAGCTATTAAAATGCATTTTAATAATTGTATTAATTGTCTATTATACCATGGACGTCTGTGCAGCTAAAGTAAAAATAGAAACCGGCAGATGTATGCAAAACCCATGGTGCAGGTCAGTGGAGATTCACAGGTTTTTATCTACATGTTTCATAAAGCAGATCCTATATACTGTATACACCGATTCCAGACCTCTGGTGGAAAATAACCATGTGCAAAAATGAATGTCTTAACTTTAATCCGTAATTTGTTAAAAAGTGAAACAGTGCCACGGTTCCCCAAAGTTTGTGGTCCTAGAATGTGAGGCACCAGAGGTGTCAAAGCCTTGTTTGTTTCTTGTTCTTGGCTCATGAGAGCTCTCAACTACCCTTCACTCTTGTGGTTTGATTGTCATTTCAAGTGCCTGTCTTGAACAAGAGGGTGATCCTCCAGAGGCCGGGTCATACTCAAGTATTTGGAGGATTTGAAGTGGATAGAATACAGGGAAACAAGATAATGGCATAAGAATTATAATTTAGAAGTGCAGGCCTGCATCTTTTAAATGAGATAAGGATGTAATTAAGGCAAAATTAGAATTAGTTGTAGTAACTTGAAGGAATAAAACATGTAGGAATACACAATGTTATATTATGCTTATATTTTTCATGCCACACACATTTTCTGACACATCTATAACATGTCATTATAAGAAAATACAAAAAGAAACATGTCATTTATAAGAAAAATACAACTTTTTGTTTACTATACTTAATATCCAGAGGAAACACAGCATGAAGCCATCACTGGCTTTCGATCACAAATGCAGTTGTCAGTCAATCTTTATGCTTGTTTATGTAATAGTTCACATTATTATTAATGTGCAGTCAATTAAATTTCAAAATATAACACACAGCACATCCCTGCTTGTTGCTATTGACAGACATTAGACTCTGGTCCTCCCATCAAATAACATGGCCAGCCTTTACTATGCCATGTATATAATGAGTTTTTCTACACTCAGATGTAAGACATTTTACTTATGGAGCATTTCCTTTGGCAGTTCTTATTACATGCTGAGTTTTAAACAAGTTAGATATTTAAGAGCCTCATATTGCCTCATCTAGCAAAGGGTCTGAATCTTTTAGTAAAACCAGGAGTTTGCATAAATTTATTATATTTACCCCAGTCTCTCTGCTGCTGAATCCCTCCATCTTTTCTCTGACATCAGGAACTGTTTAACAAAGGGGTTAATGAAGCAGAGAGGAGAAGATTCTTTCCTGGTAATTAGGAAAAATGAATGGAAGTGACATAGAGGCTGCTACATGCTTCATAATTGTCCTCTCCTCTATATCTTCCTCCTCCATTCTTCCTTTCTCCATCTGTAACTGTCTTCTCTGTGACCTGCTGTGTCATGTGTGTGATGAATGCAATATGAATTTTGTGGTTTAAAAAAATGTGCTTTTTACAAAGTTCTATTATTTTGACTTTTGCATTGCTACCTAAGAAAAATAAAACATTATAATGCTTAGACTTCTTTGTTTTTCCCCTGACTGACAGAATTGATTCTAATCAGCTTCCTCTCTGTTCACATTGATGGCCCCTCCAAAAGGTAACAGTCAGCTACAAATTGCTATTTGGGCTTCTCCTTCTTCTAAAATGAGTTTGCAGCATATTGATTGCGCTTACAAGAGATTTCAAAGGATTTTTGGTCAACAAAATGAAGTGATGCTCTTCAGACAAAACAATGCCTGTTAAAGAGTGCTACTCTCCCTGCAACTCTGTCAGGTATCTGTAAAACCGCAAGTGCCCTCTTAAGCAAATCCATAGCCACCTACATGGCTTTTATCAAAGACATAGCACTGGTTGCTATGCGATGTCCTCATGCAGGTAATCAGCCTAAACCTGCTGTACCTGGCCACGCCTCTTTATAGCTCTATGCTGTGACTGAGGAGAGCTACACTGCACTGACCTCTGATTTAAAGAAAGAAACAGAAAGTAATAAATGGAGCTTTGAACTAAAGAGAAAAATCATTAAGAAAAAGAAAGGAAGAAACTTATTATTAAAAATTTTAAAGAAATTAAAGAGGAAACCCTAACGGAAAGATATCAGGGGAACCCTGAAATAATGAGAAATATACTGTATGTAGGAAAAGAAAGTGAGGAAAATCAGAAGTCTTGAAAATGTAGCTTAAAAAAAGGAAAAGAAAAATAGGATGAAAGGGAAAGCTAGAAAGAGAAAATTCTTATTTTAAGATAAATATTAGGCTCCTTTGGGTTAAGAATTATTTGTTCCTTTATCATTTGGTGTTTTAAGTTTGGCCAGGGAGAAACCCATTTTAAGTTGTCATTTCCCATTTCACTGCTGTATTCTTTGTGCTGAGTCTAATTTTCTGAATCTCCTTCATTTCTAACCCGTCATCATATCACACAAGCACTTGTATCCTCATGAGCACTTTCCCCATAATCAATATGGTGGTGTTTCGGAGAAGCATACCAAAGCTAGTTGGTTTGTGCCTTGTCAAAGGTGCTTGGCTTTAATTAAATTGTTTTGTAGCTAGTGTGCACTTCTTCATCTGCTCTTCCACTAGGTTGCCTTAAGAATGTAGCATTCTTTTTGTGGACAATTAACCTTACCGGGCCCGCACTAACTGCCGAGCCCTGTGGCAGTATCTTATACGATATTTGCTCTTTTCAGATACTAAGAGATTAAGCTGACTGTGAAATATTCAAATGTGTAATGAACAGACACCATATAATGTACAAGTTTAGGTTTGCACACATGATATTAGACAAGCAGAAAGCAGGAAAACCTTCTACGTGTGTCATCTCTACATGTGTAAGGCACATGCATCTGTGAAGACAAATAGTCTAAGAAATCCTGCCAATCTGTAACTTTGCATTTCTATCATGAAACTATTATGGGTAAGCTTTATATCACAAGGTCATATACCTTAATGATTGCATACAGATGGAAACACTACCAGTTATGATTTTTAGGCCATGTTTTTTAAGAACACTAGCAACACTGGTTTTATGTCCATCAATGACTGAATGAGTAGTCAGCCTTTTCTATTCATATATCTATTCTATTCATTTACTACATCCACTGCTGTATTTTGCATGCACCTTCTTAGTCACTGATGATGATGTTTGATAAATGTGCCAGCTTAACAGACTCGGCACCAAATTCACAAGGAATATTTAAAAATTTCAGTGAGTGTAATCCCATTACATGGCTGTCAACGATAGGCTTTGTGAATTATAAGTGGCCAGGGGTAGCTCAGTGGTTAAGGCAGTGGAGGATGGTTCGGAAGATCCCAGGTTTAAACCCCACAACCACCAAGTTGCCGCTGTTGGGCCCTTGAGCAAGGCCCTTAATCCTCAACTGCTCTAATGTGTAATGAGATTAAAAAAAAAGAAATTGTAAGTCGCTCTGGATGGGAGCATCTGCCAAATGCCTAAATGTAACCACTTTGGCTAGAAAGAAATCAGCCCCATTTTTTCCCCCTACCATTCTGTGTAATCACTAAAATGCTTATTTTCTGACCTCTGTAAAATTTTTACTTTTAGCAGTTTGCTGGTCTAGAGCATTCTGGTGTGTTAACGTGATGCGAAGATTGAAAAACATGAGCAATGGTATTAGAGAAGCAATTGTTCCTACATAAATACAAGGGAAAAGGATTCAAGACAATTGCCAAGCTTCCCAGGAGTGGACATCCAAGCACATTCAGCCCAAGGTCAGACCATGCAATGCTCAGAAAAATACAAAAAAACTAAACAAGAGTTACATCTCAATGACCATGTTGAATCTTAAAGATCATGACAGCATAATTAAAATAAGACAGAAAATGTATGGTTTGTTTGGAAGGGTTGCCAAACTAACTGAGGACAGAGGTTCGCAAAACTGCAAGTAAACATACCACAAAGCTTTTGGAATAATGTCCAGACCAAAGTGGAGTAGGTTGGTCCTAACTCCCAGCACCATGTTAGATGAAAACCTCAATTAACTCTAGGAATGATGAATGGACCACAATGATGTGAGAAACATATGGTCATACAGGACATTATTGCTGCTAAAGGAGGATCTACAAGCTATTGAATAATAGGGTGTACTTTTTTATTGAATCATGTGGGTTTATTGCTAACATGATTTTTTTGTTTTTTTTTTCGCTTAATTTGTATTAAACAAATAATGGCATGATGAAAAAAAGTTATATGTTGCAATCAAATAATTTGATAATTGATCAGATGAAAAAACAAACAAAAAAACATAGATTACACAAATTTACTAAATATTGTTTATTATTATGGGTACAGTAGTTAATGATTATATTTTTAAAAGTGTAGGACAGTTAATTTAGAATTGTGTTACATTTTATGTTTGTTAAGTCAAAACTATTTAATTTTCAATACATACTTTAATTAATGGCAAAGTAAATAATAAACAATGAATATGCTATATGGTTAAACAAAAGTCAACAGGAATCTTTGGATTTATTTTGTTAGTTACTTTACGTGACTACATTGCTAAAGTTTGACCAGCACTATTTGTTATTGACTAATTACAGTTTTTAGGCATAAAACAGCTACTGCATAACTGCAACATATTCTATCTGATTTCGTAATCATGCAGTGAGCAGAAAGATTTTAACTTAATAAATTCCAGTCATTTGGTTGTCAATCATAATTGAAGTAATCATCCTGACCTGACCTGGCTTTACCAAAGTAATACTGATAAATTTTTTACCTTGCAATTTTAAATGTAGTAAAATTACGAAAAAAATAAACTTCTCTCATTGTATTTTTATGAAAAATAGTAACGCAAAGCAACATGTAGCAGTCACACCATTATCCATCAGGTGACAGTCCCGTGCAGCTGCGGGATTCATCCTGCCACTGAATTGAAATCTACAGGTCCAGAGGTGCCATTTGAGCACACTGAGGGAGGTCTAATGATGCCTGTAATGCTGTTTATGATGGTAATAATAGTAGTAATACTAAAATAATGACAGTGCTCTGTGTAATAGTAGTTCATCATGTGTAGCGCAGAGGTCTTCTGCGTGCAAAGATTACTCTGTCATTGTCCCAGCGGGTCGCAAGACTCTCAATGTTCAGCTCGATGATTTGGCGCGCTCGAGTGTGGAATCCAATTGTGTGAGTGCATCTGTGCTTGTGTGTATGCTTGTATATGTGCAAAATTATCTCTTATGTAGATTGTAAAATGGTGTAGGTTTCTGTGCATGTCTTTTTTTTATAGATGGTAAAAAATCTTGCATAAAATGTATTTTTATGGACTTTAGTACTGACATAAAATTTTAAACTGGGTTTCTTTTTAGTTATGTACACATTTCATCTGACTTAAGGACACAGTCTTTTATTCTAGGGTAACCCATCAAAACTAGATCACTGGAGTTGTATTAAAAATAGAATATAAAATAACACAATCAGCATATTTCAGTGGAAGCTTGGATTACGAGCATAAATTGTTCCGGAAGTGGGCTCGTTTTTTAAAACACTTCTAAACCAAAGCGAATTTTCCCATAAGAAATAATAAAAAAAAAATCTAATTATTCATTCCATAGCCCAAAAAAATAAATACATAAAAATAATTATTACAAAATATAAAGTAAAAATAAAACATATTAACTTTACCTTTAAAAAAAAGTAAAAATAAATCCTGACAGATAAGTGTTTCTATTTATGTGAGCAGGTGTTGTGTGTGTGTGTGTGCGCGTGCGTATGAAGTTAAAGTAAGAAGAAAGGAAAAATTAGACCCCCCTCTCTCTTTTCTTGTTTTATACAGTAAACCTAATTTCTTCTTTTTTTGAGTTATACACACAGACACACACACACAAACGAAAAGATTGTTTTATCTGAAAAATTAGCAAGGAAAATCGTTAATGACACTCGCGTGAGCGCATACTAACAGAATCACTGCGACAAACGACAAAGTGCACGCTGATAAGGAGAGGGAGAGAGAAAATGGATCTTTAACTTCTCTAATGAGACTTTCTTTTGCTTTACACACACACACACACACACACACACACACACGTTCTATAATAAACAGTACATGCGCGCTATACACACAAGAATACAAACACAAAATAAAAGATGTTTACAAGCACACACGTGGTCAACAGTCCGATGATCCACTGTTCAATCAAAATGTTAACCAACAGGTTTATACATCTTTAAACAAACATAGACTTATACTATATTATTATGTTGATGTTCTGAAGCAAATTTGCATTTACAGAATGCAAGTTTCTTTGGCCTTTATCTTTTGTAAAGGTCAGTAAGTTTCCCAGCATAGGAAAGACTTCCCAATTTCCTTTTTTTTCTGCAACATGGCAGGATGGATTTTTTTTCTTTTTAAATTAAATAGAGAGGCAAATAAATAGAGATTGGTGAAGTAATATATGTTCATAATTGCTACAATACTGTATGTGATAAACAGTTTGACAGCAGAACAAGATAACTCCATTTTCCATAAATTATTCCAACAATAAAGCAGGAAGAGTATGTTTAATGTTCTGTATTATTTGCGCAATGAGAGTTAAAAAGTATAAATGTCAAAATATTATTTCCAAATTGTTTTGGTTATATCAGTATGAATTTTCATATTCATTATCAAAATAGTTAAATCGGTTGTATTTGTGTTTATATATATATATATATATATATATATATATATATATATATATATATATATACACACACACACACACACACACACACACACACATACAGTGTATACAGTATAAGTATGCAGTATGTTATCCATAATATAATGGTTTGGTTTTAGTTAAAACTATACCCATACTTTATCATTTTGAAGCAATCGAAACGAAAAGTAACGAAGTATCGAAACCACTGTAGTTCAGAAATCCCTCTTGATACTCTACAGTGTCCCACATAGCTTTGTTAAGTGGACAATATGGTGTTTACATAACATCCAAATCGCCTCATGTTCTATTTCACAGAACGCATCGCAGACGTTAAGCAGCACATACCTATACTCCCATTACCGCTGTGGCTCCATAAGTGCAATGGCAGTAACAGAATGTAAGCATCCTGTTTTAGCTTCAAGATTGTCCAAAAAAACATTTAAAAACATTCACCTCAAATTTAACAACAGTTGTTATTTTACCAGGTTGTTTTGCTTCACTGATGTAATTGTAACTTTACAGATCTGTGCATGTCCAGGCTAGAGAGAAAAATGTTTCTGCTTGAACTTAAGCAAGAACATACTTAAAAGCATTTTAATGGGTAATTACTGTAGTGATTAAAAATTTTAACTGGCAGCAATCTTTTTAAACTTAACTTATGCAGTAAGTAGCTGCTCGTGTGACAAAACTTATCATGTGGTTGTGGATTTTTTTTTTTACTGTGTTCGAAAATGTTAAATTGTTGGCCTGCATCAAGCTAGAAAAACAAAGAGATGTTTTAAAATTACTTGAATTAGGTGAATGTCCCACATGTTATTGAAAACTGAAACGATAGAGGTGAACTGTAAACTTTGCATAAGAAATATTGTAAAAAATTAAAATTAAAATCCTTAAATGACCATCACTAGAGATCACTTAAGCACCTTTTGAATTTGCATTATAAAAAAATTAAAAAATAGTGCTATCTGTCCACTGTTACAAGCTCATAGACACTCATGATTGTCTAGTGATGCTGTGATTGTTGTAAAAGCACAAATTTGCCACCACTGCCCCTGAGAGCACAGGCAAGCAGGTCCCTAAACTTAACCAAGATTTGAACGTGCGATTGCCAGGCAGATGCTTTGCTGTTGAGACAGTCTGCAGCCCGTCTGTGTAAATTTGGCTGTCATCACAGATCAAGCTGAAAAGTGGTCAATTCCAGTCACTGGCTGATTGATTGGTGCAGCTTTACTTGTTAGTAAAGCTACTGGGAAACGGGCTTCAATTTGCTAGGGGGCATAAGCACTTTCATGCAATGAAAAACAAAAAAAAGCCTAAGCCTAGATTTGGCCTTGAGTTGCTTTAATTGATCAGGTCTAGGCTCTTTATCTATATCACCTACTGTAAGTACCTGAATGAGTAGTTCTGGGAGCACGAGGAATCATTTTACAGAAATTGGCCAACACAGAGTTAAATTGGCCATCATCCTCATCAAAGCTGAAGATTTATGCAACTCTAGATAAAAAATTAACATTGTGACCTCATATAAGGTTGCTAAAACAAAACAATGGCATGTCGAATGTATTATGTCATCAATGCTTAAGCTAAAGGCAATGCAGTGAAATATTAGAGTGTGTGACTTTTATACCAAAGGTAACCATTATACCCATACTATATATACATTATTTAACTATATAATATATATGTATGTATATATAAGCATGGCAAATGGTCTCATATGTGGCATAAAGTGGCGGTGCACCCTGAAACATAAATCGTGTAGGGATGACCATCTAGGGGTATCCAGGGGTGTAACAAAAAGAAAAGACATAGACACCATTTTCAGCCTTACAGTTGATTGATTTCAGTGTCCCCCACTGAACATGCTCTGTTATATATGCCCACCCAGAGGCTGCTTTGTGTATTTCTCACCTTTCATGTTCTGACAGTGCCTATGGGCTTGACACACTGCCACCCTGTAATATTGCACACCTCTACACACTGCCATCCTTTACCTGACAAAACAAATACTCTAACAGCACACATCAGGATTCCAGCATTACCTAGGATTTATAGCTTTTAAGGTTTAAGAGATGCTGGTGCATGCCTTTAAACAAATTTATAAACAGTGATTTTTTTACACTGAATGCCAGGAAAGAGTATGTTGGTCAGCATCATTTAAACAAGCTGTTGCTTACATTGCATACTAGATCATTTAAGGTGAGAAAGGAGATGGAGGGAGATAGTGAAAGATGGAGAGCTAATTGTGTATTCAGGGCAGAGTTACTATTTTATAACAGTGCTGCTATTTGTCCCACATTGCTTGTTAGGGTGTGTGGTTTCTACTAAGAGCTTCCAGACATGAGGACTCTAAAGTAATTTATGATGTGAAGGCCTGATTTATGTGATAGTTTTTTTCTGCACATTGAGGGATAAAAAGTTAACAATATGTGTTATTTATAAGAACATAAATCATGTAAGTGGAAAACATGCAAATGCAAGCATATGCCTCTTGTTTCCTGTTTATATAGTATCAAATATAAGCATTATATTCTGCATGATATGTAATACATGCTACAGTTTTTGTACAGTCTTTCCTGTTAAGAATTAAGGTTAGAAGCAGTTTTTCTTTGTGGTTGGAAATGTATCGTGGATGCTCAAATCTATGAACCTCTGTCGCTTGGCCTCCATTTATAATGTGCTGTTTCCTCCTCTTCACCCCAGCTTTCATGTTATTTATTTATTTCCACTTACTGCTGTTGAGAGCCTGAATATTTTCGGCCCTGGGGAAAATGCCTGCAAATAGATTTATTAGCCAATTTTATAATCATGACAAGGGTAATGTGCATGTCAGTCACTGTTGAAGAACGGAGGCAATAGTGCATGTGCTGCATGGATGGCCAGTGCTGTTCAGCATTTAAGAGAGATGATATCTACTCAGGCTGCAAATATGGTAGGTAGAGATCAGGAAGTTATTAATTAACGTTACACCAGTGTTGCACATGTGAGAGACCAAGGGGTAAATGAAAATGCAGTGCTTCGTGCCCTCAACAGAAGGTGTGCTGTTAATGAAACAAAGTATATGCCAGAATGACAACACTGCAGCTTTGTTTTGGATTTGTCATCATATTGAGAGGTCATAAAGATGACAAACCTTCACCGCCCAAATGCGCCTTTATCTGATAGTGACAATCTGAACATAGCTGCTGCATTTGGCCTTCTTGCCATCTGTATTCTGCTCTGTCTAATATGACCCATATATCCCAAGAGATTAAAAGAACATTAAGTTATATGAAACTCCTATAGTGTTTTACACCGCAGTCATTCTGAGTTTGCAAAACTCATTAGTCAAAAGGTTTATTATTATAATTTGCAGTTTATATTAATGTGATGTGACCTAATAATTATTATCTTTATAGTAAAAATAATACGTGCAGTTGATGCTTTAAATAACTAAAAGCCAGTAGACGGCATTGATTTTACATAGTTCCAGGATCACTGGTTTAGAGAAAAAAGAGAAAGGCTGATTATATTTGCCATAACAGGAACTAACTTGTCCAGTGGATGTAACAACAGCAATAAATGTATTTATCAACAGTTAAAAAAATATATGATTCATTGATAACTTCTTTTATTTAAAAAGGTTGTTGTGGTATAAAATGCATAACGATTACAAGACATTTTATTCTTGGATAACAATCACCTTATTACTTCTTATAATGACTTATAATTAATTGACACATTGTCAACTATTTTCCTATGGCAGCTTATCCTATCTTGTTTTATTCCTTACTAAAAACACTTAAAATTTCCTGAATATTTCCTGTGAATTTTCAGAATGATCTCAAAATAGGTTAGCACCAAAATGACTGGGTCATATTGCTTTTTCTTGTAGTCAGCCTTGGCCCTTGACTGAGTCAGAAACATGTCAACGACTTTTTTGAAAATACAGGCTTTGGACAGAACTATATATCTTAGATTGTACAATATCTACACATGTTTTGCTTTCCAATTTTTGCAGGGGACTTGTGGGTTTTTAAGGGATGCCTGCAATCTTAACATTCCTGCTAGGTCCAAAGGGTCTTGTTAAAAGCAGGTTGGTGCTGTCAAAATATTTATAGGTTTTTGAAAATGCTGGGTAGGGACAAAAAGAAAACATAGCATGCACTGGGACCTCTCATGTGGATAACACTGGTGAAAAAAGGGGCTATTGTACATAAGGCACCATTACTTGGTTTATGTAATGGATCACTACCATGTTAAATCGTGGAAGGTCATCATTCAACCTATTTAGTAACATGTTCTTACATAGAGTTTGATGTTAATTACAGTACTTTATGACAAACATATTTCAGAATGTAATCTACAGTGGAACTAAACCGAACATTGTGGCTTACATAAGAGAAACTGGGACAAGAATTACACTTTAATATATAGTGTACTATATACTTTATTTACTGTATGTATAAGACTACTGGATTAGAAATGCAACCAATTGGTACCAGGTTACAAAAAGAATAAACAAAATAATAAATGAATAAACAAACAAATAAACATACAAGTAAATAAATAACACATAAAAATGTGAAGGTCTACACTGTGCTACAAAAATAAATAAAGCTTTAAAATTTAATTAAATTATGCCCATTTTAAAGACCATTAAATCGTCTTATTTATTAATATTGTAAAATGTTAAGGTCTGTTAAGGGTCTAATTTACCAACCAGGTAAAAGAGGGACCACGATCATGTGCAATAAATACTCAGCAAAAAAAGAAATGTCCTCTGACTTTCAACTGTTTTTACTTTCAGTAAACTTAATGTGTAAATATTTGTATAAACACAAAAAGAGTCAACACCATAAGACATAAACTAAAAAGTTTCACAATGTGTCCCTGAATGAAGGGAGGCTCAAAATCAAAAGTACCAGTCAGTATCTGGTGTGGCCACCAGCTGCTTGAAGTACTGCAGTGCATCTCCTCCTCATGGACTGCCTATTGCGGACAGTCTGAGCACTGATGGAGGGATTGTGTGTTCCTGGTGTGACTCGGGCAGTTGTTGTGGCCATCCTGTACCTGTCACGCAGGTGTGATATTCGGATGTACCGATCCTGTGCAGGTGTTGTTACACGTGGTCTTCCATTGCGAAGATGATCAGCTGTCCTTCCTGTCTCCCTGTAACGCCGTCTTAGGCATCTCACAGTGTGGACATGGCGATTTATTGCCCTAGTCACATCAGCAGTCCTCATGCCTTCCTGCAGCATGCCTAATGCACGTTCACGCAGATAAGCAGGGACCCTGGGCATCTTTCTTTGGGTGTTTTTCACAGTCGGTAGACAAGTCTCTTTAGTGTCCTGCGTTTTTAGAACTGTGACCTTAAATGCCTACTTTCTGTAAGGTGTTAAGGTCTTAACGACCATTCCACAGGTGCATGTAAATTAATTGATTATGGTTAATTGAACATGCATGGAAAACATTGTTTAAACTCTTTACAATGAAGATCTGTAAAGTTATTTGGATTTTTACAACATTATTGTTGAAATACACAGCCCTGAAAAAAGGACGTTTCTTTTTTTGCTGAGTATATATGGTGCATTTGGAGGATATATTTAAAAGAATTCAATTAAACATTGCTCTGAGGGAAATATTTATATAAGATATAAAAATACAGTACTGTGCAAAAGTCTTAGGCACCAAATTATATGCTGTACCAATTTTGGTATATATGTTTATCATGACTGCATAATTATGTACAAAATCATTTCATATATAACTTAAAAATTAATAAATAAATAACATGGAGAATGTATGCATGGCAAAAAAAGCAAAAAATATATAATAAAAGACAGCTTTTATTACAGAAAAGTTTTCAGATTGAAACAAAACAAAAATTAATGTACGCTCTTGGGAATTGCATAAAAATAGAAAGGAGCGAGTGTGACAGAGTTACCAGATGAACTCATATTCTCCAGCAAGCTTAGTAAAACCTAACAGCTGTTTTCTTATGCATAAATACTGCTCACCCGATATAGAACTACTGATGCTGAAATGTCGACCTTTTTACCTACCACAAGAGTTTAGCACTGTTTTTGTCACAGTTGTTTATATTCAACTACAAGCCAATACACAGGCTGCACATTGTGTTATTCACGATAGTATCAGTACACACGAGACCACAGATCCAGACACTGTTTTTATTATTGCTTTTATTAATCAGTGTAAACTGCATTCAGTTCTACCAGAATTTCATCAACACGTCAATATTCCTACTAGAGAACAGACCACACTGGATCTCGTATAAGCAAAGAAAAAGGGATCTTACAAAGTGAAGTCCCAACCTCATTTTGGATGCGCAGACCACAATACAATTTTTCCATACCCAACCTACAAAGAAAAGCTAAAACAGTGTGCTAAAGTGAGGAAAACTACCAGAGTGTAGTCTGAGACAGCCGAACAAACACTGAAAGACTGTCTTGCATGTACTGACTGGGGATGTTTTCAGAGTAGCAGCAAGACAACAGGACTCCACAATATATATTGATGAATATGCATCAACAGTGTATATCAACAAATGTATAGACAATATTATAACACAGAAGACCATTTGCACGTATCCAAATCAGAAACCATGGGTTTACTGCACATGTATGTGACAGTCTACATGCTTGCTCAATAGCTTTTAAATCTAAGGATTTGGAAGCCTACAAAAAGGCAAGATATGATGTTTACAAAAGCATTATTCTGCCAAGGCTTGAAACTTACTATACTGCACATGACTTAAGGAAAATTTGCTAAGGCCAAAGACTAAAAAAGCCAGACATCCGCAGACAGCTCTGCATCTCTACCCTCTACCTTTTATGCACGTTTTGAAGCCCTGAACACAGAGCCCTGGATAACACCAAAAGCCACTCCTGATAAGGGAGAAGGGGCTTTGAAGCTAACCCCCACACAGGTTTATAAGTCATTGAGTAGAGTGAATACACTCAAAAATTCAAATTCAAATTGTATTTGTCACATACACAGTCATACACAAGACGATATGTAGTGAATTACTTATATGACCGCCAGTGACCTCAAAAGAGAATTAAAGCTTATAATAAGAAATAAATATAAATAAAAGAAATATGATAAAAAAATTAAATTGAACTAGGATAAAAATAGAAATAAAAATAGAAATATGCTGTACATAAAAATAGAAATAAAAATAGAAATATACTGTACGATAGAACATTTAAGAAATGGTGTGCAAATATGCATAAAAAAGTGTCTTATTAAGGTGCTATTATTAAAGTGTCTTTGTGCAATGGTCCAGAATGTAAACGTAAACATGTAGTGTAGATGTGAGTGTAGATGTGCGTGGATTTGTCCATAGTGTCCATGGATGTAAAAAGATTGTGTACGTTCTGCATAGTGATGTGATTGAGAGACCTTATCGCCTGCGGGAAGAAGCTCCTCCTCAGTCTCTCTGTGTTGGCCTTCAGGGAGCGGAATCGCTTCCCAGACCGCAACAGAGTGAACAGTCGATTGTTGGGATGGCTGAGGTCCTCCACGATCTTCCTGGCCTTGGTCCAGCACCGCTTGGTGTAGATTGAGTGCAGGTCAGGGAGCTCGATGCGGATGATGCGCTCAGCTGATCGCACCACCCTCTGTAGAGCTCGTCTGTCCTGCATGGTGTTGTTCCCGAACCAGGTCGTTATGTTTCCCGTCAGCATGCTCTCTATGGTGCAGGAGTAGAAATTTAGTAGAAGAGCACCTTGTAGGGCAGTCTGAAGTCCCTCAAGCGTCTGAGGTGGTACAGACGCTGCCGGGCCTTTTTTACCATGGTGTTGATGTGACAGGACCATGCCAGGTCCTGCGTGATGTGAACACCGAGGTATCTAAAGCTGTCCACTCTCTCCACTGGGCTGCTGTTGATGATGGGGATCTGGTAGTTCCTCTCCTGCTTTGTACTGAAGTCCACTATCAGCTCCTTTCTCTTGCTTACGTTCAGGAGGAGATTGTTTCTCTGGCACCAGTTCTCCAGATTTCCAACCTCCTCCAGGTAGGCCGTCTCATCGTTGTTCGTGATCAGGCCGACCACGACAGTGTCATCAGCAAACTTGATGACGGCGGTGGAGTTGGTAGTGGCCACGCAGTCATAGGTGTACAAAGAGTACAGCAGGGGGCTCAGAACACAACCCTGGGGGCCTCCAGTGCTGAGAGTGATGGAGGCTGAGACATGTCCGCCCATGCCTGTGGTCTGCAAGTTAGGAAATTGGAGATCCACTGACACATACTGTAGAGTCCCAGGTGCTTCAACTTAGTGGTGAGTGTGGAGGGAATTATGGTATTAAATGCAGAGCTGTAGTTGATGAAGAGCATTTTAACATAATTTCCCCTCCAATGGTGTCCAGGTGAGTGAGTGATGTGTGTAGGAGATGTGAGATTGCATCATCTGTAGATCGGTTTGGGCGGTATGCAAACTGTAGTGGGTCGAGCGTGTCCGGTAGTGAAGAAATGATTAAGTCTCTGACCAGGCTTTCAAAGCACTTCATCACTACTGAGGTGAGGGCTCCAGGGCAATAGTCATTGAGAGAAGCAGGATGAGGTTTCTTCGGGACAGGAACAATAATGGACTCTTTGAAGCATGTGGGCATAAAAAATGTGTCTAGATAATGAGATGAATGAATGAAATTTCTCTGATGAGCAAGCCAAGGGTGACGGCGACAGTGGCAAGGAAAAACTCCCTGAGATGGCAATAGGAAGAAACCTTAAGAGGAACCAGACTCAACAGGGAACCCATCCTCATTTGGGTGATAACAGATAGAGATGATATAACACCATGTGTGTTATGCAGCTGAAAGTACAATATAACAGAAATTCTTTAAATTAACATGAAGTCCAGTTCAACATAGGGATGAGTCAGTAGGTGCAGAGGGCAGATGGGATCTGGATTACTGGGAGCACAGGATGTGTAGCTCCAACCATAATAAAGCAGAATTCAGCTGGAGCTGGTCCTTCTCTGGATGCCTCAGGATCCTCACAGGGTTGGCCTTTGTCTACTGAAGCTGGTACAATCTCCAGATGCCTCGGGATGGGTAGAAAAGTACAGAACAGATGGAGAGAATTAGCGTAGTTGCCATTCAGGATAGATGTTTAAAGTATGAAGTTATGGGATGAGTTACGCGTATGCCAGATTAAAGAGATGCGTCTTGAGTCTACTTTTAAACTGGGAAACTGTGTCTGAGCCCCGAACACTGTCTGGAAGGCTATTCCAAAGTTTTGGAGCTAAATATGAAAAAGCCCTACCCCCTTTTGTAGATTTAGAAATTCTGGGAATTACAAGAAGTCCAGAGTTTTGTGATCTTAAGGAGCGTGGTGGATTATAGCGTATCAGAAGCCTGGTTAGGTATGTGGAAGCTAAACCATTTAAAGCCTTGTATGTAAGTAATACTATTTTGTAATTAATTCTAAACTGAACAGGTAGACAGTGCAGGGATCTTAATATTGGGGTTATATGATCATATTTTCTGGATCTGGTGAGAACCATGGTGGCTGCATTTTGGACTAACTGAAGCTTGTTTATTAAGGATGCAGGACAACCACCTAGTAATGCATTACAATAGTCCAGTCTGGAGGTCATGAATGCATGACCTAGCTTTTCTGCATCAGATACGAATAAGATGCTCGCAAGTTTGGCGATATTTCGATGGAAAAAGGCTGTTTTTGTGATATTGGAAATATGAGTACTGTTGAGCTAGTAGTAACAGTACATCCTTCTAAACGCAGGCTAAATTGTGAAAGCTGTTGTTTGCTGTTTTGTGGGCCGATAAGTAATATCTCTGTCTTGTCTGAGTTTAGTAAAAGAAAGTTATTGGTCATCCAATCTTTTAATCTAGACAACTTAGGTATTTCGTCTGGTTTTGTTGAGATATATAATTGGGTATCATCAGCATAACAATGGAAACTAATCCCATGTCTTCTAATGATTTTACCCAAGGGAAGCATGTATATTGAGAACAGCAGAGGTCCTAAAACTGACCCTTGTGGGACCCCGTATTTCACTGGCATTACACCAGACAGTTCTCCAATTAGATCTACAAAATTGTATCAATCAGACAGGTATGATCTAAACTATTTTAATGCCTGTCCCTGAATACCTATGTGATTTTGTAAGCGATCTATGAGAATATTATGATCTATAGTCTCGAATGCAGCACTAAGATCAAGCAAGACTAGTATTGAGATGCAGCCTTGGTCCGAAGCTAAAAAACAAGTCATTTGCAATCTTTACTAGTGCAGTTTCTGTACTATGATGGGGCCTGAAACCTGACTGAAATTCTTCAAGGATGTTGTTTTTCTGCAAGAATGTGCATATTTGAGCTGATACTACTTTTTCTAATATTTTTTATATAAAGGGAGGTTTGAAATCAGTATATAATTTGTTATTTCATTTGCGTCCAAATTAGATTTTTTAAGAAGCGGCTTAATAACTGCCAACTTGAAAGGTTTAGGGACGTGACCTAGATATAATAAAGAATTAATAATGTTTAAAAGTGGCTCTCCAACCGTATGCATCACTTCTTTCAAAAATCTGGTTGGGATTAGGTGATAAGTTTACAAAGCTCTTCCTGTCCTACACCTGTAAGGCACTGAAAAACTAAATGTGAAACTTTAGGCTGAACTAGATCCTCCGCTATTTTCTTCCTTATGCTATCGATTTTTTCATTAAAGAAGTCCATAAAGTCTTTACTACTAAAATGTTGTGGAGTACTCTCTGCAGGCATCTTAGGTTTTGTTAGGCGAGCCACTGTATTAAATAAGAACTTGGGATTGTTTTGGTTTCTTGCTATCAGTTGGCTAAGATGCTCGGTCCTAGCAGTTTTTAGAGCCTGTCTATAGCTGCACATACTGTCTTTAAACGCAATTCGAAAAACTTCTAATTTAGTTTTTCTCCATTTTCGCTCGAGGTTACGGGTTGCTCTCTTTAGGGCGCGAGTATGACTATTGTACCAAGGAGCAAGTGTTTTATCTCTGACTTTTTTAATCTGATGGGAGCAACAGTGTCTAATGTACTGGTAAAAATAGTACCCATGCTGCTAGTCACTTCATTTAGGGGTCTAATAAGTAATTGGGATAGATCCGGCAGATTACTCGTGAATCTGTCTTTAGTAGTCGGATTCATATTTCTAACAAATCGATAACGTGGGGAGACACAGCTAATCTGTTCTACGGGTAGAGTATATATCAGAAGGTGATATGACTTTGAGGTAAAATCTCTATATTAGAGACATCTATACCATGGAATATAATTAAATCTAGCGTATGTTTACAGCGGTGAGTTGATCCATTTATATTTTGTTTAACCCCAAAGGAATTTAGTAAGTCCATAAATGTGAAGGCTAAAGTGTCGTTAGCATCATATACATGAACGTTAAAGTCTCCTACTATCAACACTTTGTTGAGTTAACCAATAGGTCTGATAGCAGATGTCCAAATTCTTTAAGAAAATCGACATATGGCCCTGGGGGTCTGTACACGGTGGCCATTGTAAAATATAGCGCGGGTTTATTATGTATTTCATTAAGTGCAACAATAATGATGAGCACTTCAAATGAGTTAAACCTGGGCCTCATTTTCTGAGCAACAGTGAGTACATCATTGTAGATAGTGGCAACACCACCACCGCGACCAGTTAGATGGGGCTCATGCATGGAGTTAATTATTTGCCAAAATTTAACAAACAAACACATTCTGCTTTGCCAAGAAAAAAAATCGACTTTCTCACAAATGCACCCACTATATTGTCTCACAAATGCACCCACCGTATTTTCTCACAAATGCACCCACTATATTTTCTCACAAATGCACCCACTGTATTTTCTCACAAATGCACCCAACCTATTTTCTCACAAATGCACCCAACCTATTTTCTCACAAATGCACCCAACCTATTTTCCCACAAATGCAATGGAGCAACTTCCTCTTTCGAAACAGCAGATGGCGCTATCGGTCAATTTACTCTATTTTCCCGAGACCTCAAACAACGTGTTTATATGGTTTACCCCTATGTCCCGGAGAATTATGAGTGGAAAACAGTTTTGAGGTGTCCATTATATATCCAGACAGTCAGACATATTAACAATCCTCTATCTTTAGGATAGAGCCCTGTAGGGGAATACAGTTATATCAAACCACAGTTGCAATGGTGATGATTTGACTGGTTTTAAAAAACGCTAAAAACTAAATAAAAAACACAAAGAAAAGGTGGTCGGAGCAGTCGTGACGGCAGCCGACCTCACCGATGCCATCTTGGTTGGTAACTCAAGGCAGCAAGTCCAGAGAACATCCCAGGATGTGTACATAGGCTTTGTGCTTCCAAGCTGGCAAATGTTACCATGGACATCTTCAGTGTTTTCCTCACAATGTCCCACCACTATCATTGCTGTCCCGAAAAAACCTATTAACCTAAGACCTATTAACACTCTTGACCTTTTGACCTTAATTTTTTTTTTTTAATTGTCTGGTAAATAAAGACAGCCATGCAGCCAGACTGATTTTTATCGATTACAGTTCGGCATTCAACACTATAACCCCCCCTATAACCTAGGCCTGCATTATTCACTGTTTAATTGGATACAGAGCATCCTTACCAGTAGACCTCAACATGTTCACCTCGGTAAACACTCCTCCAGCACCATCATATTGTACTTAAGCACTGCTCAAGGCTGTGTACTCAGCCCAATGCAGTACAATCTTTTCACGCACGTTTGTGTTGCTACCAATCTCAATGTCATCGTAAAATTTGCACTACAGTTATTGGTCTTATTACAAAGACTAAAGAAGTTTGGCATGTCAACTCAAATACTCCATAACTTCTACAGAGGCAATGTGGAGAGTGTGCTAACCTGCTGCATTGCTGTGTGGTTTGGTAACAGCACAACACACGACAGAAAGGCATTATGGAGAGTGATTAACCTGGTCTGGGAAAATCACAGGGACAGATCTGTCCTTACTGCAGGACATCTACAATAAAAGAATCAGTGAATGGGCTTAAGATATTATCAAAGACTTCAACCATCCCATCCACAATTTCTTTACCTTAATAAGCCTGGTAAGCGGTACCGGAGAACTGCGCACAGAACATCCAGACTCCAGAACAGTCTATATCCCCAGGCCATTAGACTGATAAATAGTCAAAACCCACTGTCACTTCCACCTGTATCGTCAGGGTAAATGCGGATCATTCAGTGGTACTTTGCCCTTTTTACACTTTTACTACTGAAACATATACACTCATAACAGATACTCAGGGACAATTTAAACACTGGACTTTACACTGACACTTTATCACCACTTTACACTTAAAATGGTCACTTTATTGTTACCTGCACTGCACATTTATTCTTTGAGAAATTATGTAATTGTTGGTTATTTTTTCAATTAGAATATAAGTCCTCTATTTTTCTCTATCCTTTCTATCTTCTTATTACTTTTTTGTTTGTTTTTAAAGCTGCTATTGCTCATATTTCTATTACACTTTACTGTACATACTAAAACATTTTGTATTAAAAATTATGCATGTTCCTCCCATCTACCCTGTCATTCTCGAGAGGAGTAAACAAAGTTAGAATTTTATTGTACTAGTACATGTGACAGTAGAACTCTTAAATCTATTGTTATTATTAATAATCATCATCAACATCATCATCATATTTGAAGATTTTTAAGATTTGGAGAGATTCTCTGGTTATCTGGTCTAAATTAATGTGTGTCCTCTAAAGTGAGTGTACTTTGCCCTAACCTTTTTTCTAGTAGAGTTAGCAGAGGAAAAGCTTGCCCCAGTGATGACCGCCTGGCCTAATGGGAATCTTCTGGCTGAATGAGCCTCTCGGCAGGGATGCACAGATCTGCCAAGCCAGCGCGCCAGCTGTGGCGCTGACATAGAGAAAATGAAGTGCTCTGAACAGGAAAGTCATGTTTGAGAGAGGAGGGGTAGAGGATGAGGGAATGTGTCTGTGCGTTTGTGCAGAGTGGTGGCAGAAATGATGGGGGGGGGGGGTGTCTGCTGGATAGGAAAAATATAGATAGAGGAGAATAGCAGAATATGGTCCGTGGCAAAATGCCACTCCAGGAAATTTATGATGAAGAGGCTAAGTGTTGCTCATCTCATGGCTTTGATTTTGAAGCTGTTCTTGCTTGTGTCTTGGCAGTGGCTCTGGTTTGGTTTGATTTCTCACAATAGCAGTGCCCAGGGTTTAAGAAGTTTAAACTGGGCTTTAATAGACACTAGAACACTTTCTTGATACGATAGACTGCTGCTTGCTTATTTATGTTGCTACATTTTTTTCTGGTAAATATTGTTATATTAATGGAAATTAAAAAGTGGGTTTTAAATCATAATATGTTATATATATGCTCTCTCTATTGGTAGCTCAGTGGTAGATGTCTTATATACCATGAGGAATGCTGGGGTTGGGAGGGATGTCAGGAAGGGCTTACGATGCAAGTTGTGTGGGGATCGGATGGTCCGCTTTGGTGATTCAATGATGGGATTAGTGACAGGCCAACAACATCAAGATTATAAGACTTAGAGACTACCCACTTGAGTAATCATTAAATAGTATTGTGGTGGGCTGTAAGCCTTTCCTGCTAGATTGTAACATGTTTGCGTTTCTGTTGTCTGTCAATATCGAAGTCAGTTAGTGTTAATCACAGTGCAGGTCTTCAGCTCAGATATCCATCTATTATTAAAAGAAACCACAGCAACTCCCAGGATGTTGTTTGTTTGGGTATTATCATCCAGCCTAATAACTTTTGCCTCTTCTTTATTAATTTTTTTTTTCTTGATTTTCACATCTTTCATATCACCTGTACTAAGTTGGGATTTTGTTCAAACTTTTACTAAAGAACATAAGGTTTAACTGGGCCTGGAGGACTGGCACTAGGCATGCACTGGTGCCATCCCTATTAGTTTCCCCTCTAGCTGACAGGTGTCCAGCAGATTTGCTCACTTTCTTGCTCACTCATGACAATATAATCACTCACTCACTCACTCATTTGCTTATTCACTGAATCTTCTCTCCTGCACTTAGAATTATTGGCCAGTGCAGAAATTGGGTCTCACTTGGACCCCATAAGTTGAACAATTGAATAACTGTACATCTGACAGAGTGCAGGGTAGGCAGCACGATGTGCACTTCAGTGAGCGAAAACAGAAGGACTGTGAAAGCTGTGGGCAGTGGAGGGAAAGGTAAAATGTCAAAAGCAAATGGGAGATGGAATGGCAAGAAAATGTGACTAAAGAGAAGAGAGCAAGCACTATAAAGAGCAGATCTGACATTAAGTACTTCTCAGTTGGCAAGAGACTGTACCAGAGAGTGAGGGTGAGAGAGCCAACATAAGTGAAAGGAGAGGGCGGGTGGGCGAAGCTGGCTGCAATTAGCATAATTAGACAACCTGCTCTTCTAAGGCAATGACAATATATGTCTTCCCTCATTACATCCTGTAAGCAAACGCAGAGCTTAATGCGAGGCAACATGCTCTCTCTCCACGCTCCATCCATTACCAGAGACGTGGCTTTGCCAATCCACACTACTCCCCTCTGAGGCTCACTCACCCGTAACTCTCCACTCTGCCAAGATGAGAGAGTCTCCAGCACAGGGGCTGCATTAAAGCATTTCCTCATTCCAGATCATAATAACCCATCTCAAGAGCGCCCCGTTTGCAGCCAAATGCAAGAATTCGGTAATGCTACAACACAGGCTTTGATGCCAGTCCAGGTGTTTGGTTAATGTTGCCTAATTGACTTTGTATTCCAAATGTTTTGGTTGCCAAGCGTAAACAGTTTATAGGCCTGGAATGATTTTCCAAATGTGTGTGCAAGCTTCAGTACCACTGCTGTGTGCTTGCTTCAGTAACATCTTTTTTATTGTACGGCACCCTCAGGCTGCTCCTCCTATTCTTGCACTTTTTAGCACAAAAAATTAATGTAGGTCGAATTGGGCTGAGAACCTGATGGATGGTTTTCCTAAAATTCGTGTTTTTCTGATTTCAGATTAGGTGGCCAAAACCTCCCTTTAAGTTTGGACGCACCGCCACAAAACTTAAATCGAAAATGTTCAGCTGGGTCTTTGAGAACCTGGGTCTTTGTGTGTGTTTTGAGTTATGAGCATTAATTTGGGACCCATGCAGAACCTCTTTGCTCCTGTGATTAATAGCTTCCTCATTTAGGCCCATGCAAAAATTAAGACACATCACAGTGGTGAGATCAAAAATCTTTACAGCTTTGGAAACAAATCATGTCATAAAAAATAATTAGCTTCTTCAAATATGAAAAACTTGCTACATAGAGATTGAACTGCAATACATCAGCAAAAAACTCTCCCATGCTTGTGCGTGGTCAATTTTGCCTACCCCAGCAAAGCAGTTTGATTGGTCAAACTTTTTGGGAGTTATCGAGATCTGATTGGTACCTGAATTCATTTATTTTGCACAGTAAATGGAAAAAAACTAACTGCTCAACAAGTTTTAAAAAACTGACACCCTGACCAACTTTCGAAACTTGACCTCATCTTTTGCTATTTGCTTTCCATAAAATAGATATTACATACAATTACAAAATTAGGAGTTTAAGTGGCTCCAGAACGTTTACAATGAAGTGGCCAGTTTGGAAACGTGGGATATTTTAAACTGTAAAAATAATTATGGCCTACTTTAATGGTATTACACCAGTGCAGGATAGTACAGCAATGCTTTCTAACTGTAGTCTCTTGTCCAACAAAGATTAAAAACACAGCAGCACAAAGCAAGAGCATGTGGCAGTGCAGTCACAATACTAAAGACAAGGAGACAACCAGTGACAGAACAAGAAGCACTAAAAAAAGGAAAAAAGCCAGGGCATATACAGTAGAACACACAGACATTTGTTCAACTGTAGTGGTATAAAAAGAAGTACAGATAGTAGTTTATAATACTACTTTTATAAGTTGCACAAATCCTGATTAAGTTAATACTACTACAATTATACACAGTAATGTAAAATGACTCATATTTAGTTTAAAAAAATACATTTTATTAGTAATTACATAATTAAAATCTGATTAAATAAACACTCATTTGTTTTACAGCACATTTTGTTTCTGACCAAAAATGAAACACATTATTCAGCTATAAGGTCGTTTAAGGAATGTTTCCAGTAAATAGGTCTAAAGCACTACTGTAGTTTAGTGGAATGTACAGTAAGTGCAAAAATCAAACTAGCTAGACCACCTAGCACTGATTTTTTTTTTATTTATTTATTGATCAAATGGTCTGTGGCTCCAGCCTCAGAAATTAATTCATACAGGGAAAAAATAAAGGTTCACAATATTTCAGTGTAATGAAGCAAATAAATCCATGATACAATGAAACTCTACTCCTATGAACTACTCAGATGCATCTGCATTAGTGTAGCCATGCTTCACATATTGCCCCCGCTTGTGTCAGTCTGCCAGTTACTCTGTTCATTTCAAGATTGAATCATGCAGAAAAAAATAATAAATTAATTAGTATAAAAAAAAAAAAATCATAATTATCTGTGGCCTTTGGTAGCCTAGTAGTATCATATACAGTAGGGATTATATAAAGAGTATGGATAAGAGTTTGAATGCCAGATCAGCGGCCTTGGGCTCTTCGTCTGCTGATCCCCATTAACAGCGGGCTGTGGTTCACTGGTTGTTCTATTACCTTTCTATTGTGACATGCATTTACTTTTTTTCCCATTGATTTGTGCTTCAATAACTTTTCTGTGGAACTGGACTGAACAGGTTGGCTATTGGTCCTCATGGGCATGGGTGAGCACTGGCTGCCTATGACCCTGTCACCAGTTTACTGGTATATAGTGAACAATTCATGTTAATAATTTCTTTAATTACATCTTTAATTATTAAAAAAAACTATTGAATATTACTGAGTTATAAAAAAAAAATCTATCAATCAAATAATTTTTTGGTAATTCAAAATCACTTTTTTCTGGAACAAATTATCTTTTACCTGTACACATCAATCCATATTAAGTTTCTGATTATAGTGACCTTCTTTTGGTGACCTTAAAATATTTTTCTAATAGATGTTTCAAATTCAGCTGCCAGTTTTCCCTGTAACTACAGGCAACTGTCACACCTATTAATATTATAGTCAAATGGCTTGAAATCTGCCATTCCATACCCTGTAAAATTTTGAAAGTAGGTCAGGTGAAAAATTAACATTTCCTTCTCTGTTTTGTGTTGTAAAAATATAACACATAGAGCCTTACTAATAATTTTTTTTAAATTACAACAAAATTCAGAGAGTTAAATATCATTCGGTTTATAAGATCAAGGTCTGTTGTACCTAGTTTTGTGTGGGCAGCTTTTGATATCTAAGTGTCTTAGCTCAAACTACATATTGTTTTACTTGCTAATAGACAGTAGGAAAATAAAACAGTCATGCTAAATGAGCACATTTAATTACTTAAATAAACTGAAACCCTTTGTTTGAGAAGATCTGAGTGCTCGAGGAGGTTAATGTGGTTTCAGGAGTGTATGGTTTGCATGAAAGCTACATGATCTGTGTTCTCCAGCTGCTTCAATGAAGATGACAAACATGTCTCATATGCTGCTCTGTCTGCATCTACACCTGGTCCATTTGTGCATTTTGATTGATATTAGTTGTCTTTTTAAGAACCTTTGACCTGGTTTTACAAAGTTTTCTTGATGCCTCTACATGCTTGTCATATAGTTGGATTGGTTATACTTGGGTTCCCAAGAACCATAATTATTATAATTTAGCAGTTGTTTAAAAGCATAACAATATATGCAAGGTTTGGTGGTGCTAGAAGAAGGGATGAAAGTACAGTGCCACTAGAATGATTGCTAAGCCTCTACAGTTTTGTGCATTAATTTGTGCATAAATTTGATCAGATCTTCATTTACAGTAAGTACTAGAACAGCAGCAATATAGTTTTTTCATGTATTTATTAAACAAAATTATCCAACAATTTGCTGGGGAAAAATAGCTAGTAGCTAAGTGTCCTGGAATTAACCACTCTTTTTAGGTATTTCTTTAACACTTCTGCTGGAAGCTTTGACTTGTCCATTGCAATATGGTAAATATCCTCTGCTTTAACCAGTTTTTATATACTTGTGTACACAGAGTCATTGTCTTGCTATCTTCTGTATATAGGTCCAGTTAAACTTATATGAATTCTATATTGGATTCATCTATCCACAGAATCTTTTTTCTAATTGGGTTCTGGCTTATTTTCATGTTCTTAAACAAACATCCAATGGGTAGCAGTGATTAGTTTTTTGACTAGAGATTCTTGCTTTAATGAAAAGACTGACCTGTAGTTTCTTCCATGTTACCCTGAAGTTCTGTATGACTTACAACACTGTGGTTAGAGGAATAGTGGCGCTGAATTTCCTTAGTTTGTAAATCATCCACTCCACAGTCGATTGGTGAAGGCCACACTCCTTAGGCTGATACAAATTGTTTTTGTACTGTTTTTTTTCTATACTGATGAGCATTTATAATTCTTTAGATGAGGTTCTCCAGAATTTCTTTTGATCAAGGCATGAACCACACTTTCAAAAGATTAAACATTTATAGTAAAAACTATGAGTGTTACTAGACCCCTTTTACTGCCACATGTGCCCCAGTAATTTCTTATGTTTAAGGTTTTTCCATGCACCTATATTTGTCAGTGGATTAAAATAGATTGATAATAATGGATTTTGAATCCAGTTCAATCCAAAAAACAAGCTGCGGCACACTTTGAACTCTGGGTCTGTACACCACAGTACAGCAAACTGTATTGGCATACGAAACACGAATCAGGATTGACATGACAGGACAAATGTATAGTTTTTACAAATAATATAGATTATCCTATTTTAACTCAAACATTATTGATTTCTGTCAATGGAAATCATAAACTCCTTCAGATCTGGCTGTATTTGGTGATAAACTACTAAACTCAATTGCTTGCAGGTCTGGCAGATGTAAAAGCCTGAATAATTATTTGGATTTGCAAGGGCTATAGTTAATGAGATTTTATTTCAGTTGAGGAAGAAGAACTTCATGAGTTGAGTCACAGTCAAATGATTGACCACTTTGCCAAAATAAAAATAAATAAATAAAATACAGTTTAATGCTGAAAAAATGAACCAACTCTGTTTGGACTTTATGTTACAAATGAGATGCAGATTCAGTGTTTCGGAGGGTACTGTACTTTGCATACTATTAGATTATATATTTATACTTACTGCCCACTTTAATAGAATCAACTGTACGCCTGCGATTGCACATGTGAGAGGGCCTGGAGGAAAACAAGGAAGAGATAAAGATCTGCTCAAAATACAGAAATACAAACTTTCAAGCAACACTGTACCTGTGGCTGATACGTTTATGAGGATTCCCTAGAAGCCATAATCAAAGTCCAAAGATGGTGTCACAACCCAGGCCAAAAGGGATGAGAGAAAGCCATAATCAGAAATCCAAAAGCACAGAACTCAAGATTAAGACATTTATAAAAAAATGCTACCATGGAGTAGTAAAATCCTGGAAAACGAGTAAGAAAAATACAGGGGTGCCATGCTTTTTTCTTTTTACCTGTCCCATGGACATCCAGTAACATTAAACAAATAGATGCTGAACAGGTTAAAAATTAGCCTGTAGAGTGTGAGACATCAAGATGGAGGGTGATAGAGGAGAGAGAAGATGAGGGAGATTGACTGAATTGCTGTCACTCTTTGGCTCTGGCCCTAAGCCCATCATTCTCTAGTGATCTGTCTCCTCTCAGCCCATGGATAGCTGTCATGGCCTCTGCGCTCTGACTAGCAACTGATGAGAAGTAGCAGCCATGTTTTCTAATCAATCTGCGACCTAATAGGTCACGAATGAGCAACCAGGCTTGCCAATAATGCTTTTTATGGAGAAGGTGAGGCCTTCCATTTGTATCAAACCCAGCTGATGTCTTTTTAACCCCACAACCCTTTCCATGTGATTCTTGCTAATTGACATCATAATAATTAACCTAAGCCTGTGACTCCTGAGTGTGTCTAACTGCACCAGCAAAACTGCTCTCTTTCAGTGCCAGTTCATTAACAAACCACATTCTAAGTCTTAATTAGGGACAAACTGTGTTTCCTTAAAATAATTTTAAGAGAAGAGAGAAAGGCAAAAGGCAGAGTTCTTAGGGCAAATATGAGTGGTAAAAGTGGTAAACCCTGAGAAGAGACTTAACAGATACATACACAGATAAAACTATTTGATGAAAATGTTTTTTAAGTTAATTATAAACACATGGTGAGGTCAAATGCTTCAAAACACGCACAGGAAAGCTAAGTATTTACTGAAATTAGTGAATGTCTCTGCCGTGAGCTGTTTTATTTTCCTGTGTATGGATAAAAATCAAGTCGAATTGTAAAGAGAAAAAAAAAACCATATGATCAAATGATTGTACTGTGCGCTTGTATACTGATTTTGGTTGGATTTGATTCAACTGATTTCTACAATTATATTGTAGTGTTTAAATGCTAAAAGGATGTTGGAGATATGAGTAAGCTTACTTGCTGCCTAATGCAAATGGCTGGGGGTACTTTATTCAGCACACAGTCATAAAACAGAATAAGCAATACATTCACCTTAAGAACCACCAATTCAGCCTAAGCATAAACCAGAGCACATTAAACAGGACACACTTAATATGCACGCAACATGGCCGAAGCCACTAACCCAAACACCCTTCCCCAACAGGGTGAACACACAGCAACACCTCCCGCAAGGCATGATGGTTGCTAGCCGAAGCCCCGCCTACAGTACAATTTTTTAAATATGTCAGAGATGTGATAGGATGACTTAAAACCTCCAATACCATTTTTTTTTTTGCAATTGTTTACTGTCACATGTGGAACTCGTCTTGAGAATGCCACACCCTAACCTGATCATACCTGCCAAGGCCATGAGAATATAAAAATATACTTATAATTATTTTTATATTTAAAAAAAGACATTTAAATGTGTACTTTGGATTGCTAAGAATCCAGCACTTGTAAAAATCAAGTGTTTACTTAATAAATGATTATTAAGAAATTCAAGAGACCAAGCCAGAAAGAAATTGACCGATGTGTAAAAAACATTCAAATACCCTCAAAAATGTGCATGCTGATTGAGAAACATTCTTTACTGAGATTTGTGATTTTTAAATGAACATATTTTTCTTGATTGATTGAGTTTTGCACTGACAAATATTTATTAAAAGTAAAAGATGCTTGCATATCTAGAGAACATGTTTCTCTGGGGAGTATGCTTGAAATTTCATTCAATTAAAATTATTTTATTTGTATAGCGCTTTTAACAATTGACATTGTCGCAAAGCAGCTTTACACAATCAAAAGAATTATTTAAGTTTGTATGGAATGTGAATGTGTATCAAACAGTAAAAGTAGGTTTCTATCAAAATAAAAAATTGACAATTTTTACTGTTTGAGAAATCATTTTCCAGGACTAAATCATGGCTCAGTAAAGAAATTATCTGATTTTAAAAGTGATAACTTAATGATACTGCTAAGTATCTTTATATCAGTAATGCTTAAACAGACTGTTTGAAAAGCTTTTCATTGACTATTACTTTTCCAAGAGACAGAACACTTGCTATCAGAACACTGTATTTTCTCCCCAATTACCATTACAAACTCCCACTTACCAGCTTTACTTGCAAACCAGCTACCTCTGGGGAGGGGTTGGGTCTAACACATGCCTTCTCTGTGACACACGAAGCCATGTGACATATACAGCTGCTTAGGCTAAGTCAAGCTAGCTTAAGCTGTTTTGGACTTTTAGCCAGGATACAAACTCACAGCTGGAGATTTTAAACTATACTGTACATAGGGGTGAATAAGTATGTGAGTGGAAGTGTTTATGAGTGATGCTCTAAGTCTAGTGTTCAAAGGACTGGGCTCTGATCCACTGTATAACAAGTGGATGTATGAAAGTGAATCTAAAAAGGCTCACTTGCATTTAACAAGTTATTAATTGCAAATATATATGGATATGACTTTTTAAGTTGAGTTTGATTACTTATAATGTATTATAAGTATAGTATTCATAGTTATAACTTTGGGGGAAGTCGTATGCCACTGAAAATGTGGATTGCATGCAACTTTTTCTGCATGTGTAGAAAAGCCACATTAATGTAGCCTTGCACTGTAATAAATGAGCAGATCATATAAAAGGTCTTATATTGTCAATCATTTATTCTGGCAATGCATAATGACATGCCTGGAATAAATGTAATTTTAAATATATGTGGACTAGAGTGGAATCTTTCTGCTTGATTAACTTTGCTTTTGAGGTTTTGTATTTCACTCACCACTGCTTTCTGCCTGACTCCCACATAACAGCTATTCATTGACTATTGCTGATACCATGATCCTTTAGCTTTGAGGTTGTGATACCTCAGCTACTCACAACATTGTTTTTCTTCACATTCAGAAAGCTTTAAAAGACCATTAATCATTAGCCAGTGTTTGTATGTTTGTGCATGCAGCTGGGCTGTAGCTTATCTACACCTCCTGGCCTACTGTTTGTTTGAAGCATTAGGTTAACTGCTTTGATGGATGGAATTAATTGATGAATGCATTTATCCAATTAGTGCTCCCTCATGCAATTAATCAGATACCCCTAGTGTAAATCCAGTGCTGTAGGTCACAGCTAGACAGTCAGAGGCTTCCAGACCAGGTCTGTGATGTATAACCTGCTCTTTGTCTCTTCTCCTCACAGTCCTTCGCCACACCCGACTAACTCACACATCAGGCTCCTCGGCTTATTGGAATTCTTGCTGAGTCCGAGTATTCTTTCTTGGGGGGAAAAAAGTTTGAAGGTAGATTATTTTGGGGAAAAAGATTTTTTTTTTCTCTATGCAGCCTTCTGTTTAAGAATAAGACCTGCAAATTAACTTGGCAGAAAGGTGTTGAAAACTGTTCCAAAAATGCATTTAAAAATATAATTTGTTTTGTTTGAAATGAATGAAAAAATTCTGCTTTTTTTATTGCAGTGGTTAAAAGAATCTGAATGACATATGTAGGATGGTCACGCAGGTTCAGATTACCATTAAGTACTTTTCCTATTAAAGTAGACTAAGGAAATATGAAATGTTCATAAGTAGAACAAGATCTATCCTAAATTTAAAAAAAGTCATGCACGTCACCAGCCACTTACTCACCACTTCTTAATCGGAACACATTTACTGCTTCTGATTCATGCAGTTACTTAATCGGCCAATTATGTGGCAACTGTGCAATTCTTGCAAAAAAATCATGCAGTCATGAGTTACATTTAATCTTCATATTAGATATCTGAAAGAGGAAAAATATGATCTCAGTGACTTTGACTGTGGCATGGTTACCTGTCCCAGATGGTTTGTTTATTTTAGAAACTGCAGATCTCTTGGGATTTTCATTCACAACACTCCATATAGTTCACACGGACGTGTGTGTGTGTGTGTGTGTGTGTGTGTGTGTGTGTGTGAGAGAGAGAGAGAGAGGGAGAGAGAGCAAACAAACTAAAATGCACTACAGGAACTCAAACAACCACTTTTTAAGCCCAGAAGTATCTCAGAATGCAGAACACACTTGAACTTGGGGTGAATGGGTTATGGGCTACAACAGCAGCAAGACCTAGGAACAGGTTTACCAAAACTGAACAGACAGATTCATATTCTTTGCTGACAGGACTTGTATCCTGTTGTTGTATATCTAACAAAAACATCAACAAAGCATTTCTACCCATGTACCTTCTGTTCAGTGAATTATTATTATTATTATTACTATTATTATTTCACCCTTTCTTTTATTTTGTAGGCACTTCCAGATCGACTTACAAAAAGTGCTTTAAAGTTTTCGTCACTGGAGAGATACTTACACTGAGTTACTAAATAACCCAGTGTAAGTATCTGTATATTGTATATAGATATTTACAATAAATGTCTTGATATGTACATTAAATGTCTTGATATTGTAATTATAAATATTACCATGTATCAAGGGGATTTTTCCTTTGACAGTTGCTCTTTCTGTGTATCTTTCCTGTTACAATGGAAATAAAATAATTCATTGTTGCCAAATATTATGATTTGATAAAAAATAACCAAATAATAAGCAGTATTGTTTTAAGGTTAAATCCGGTATACAATTACAGGCCACCTTGTTTAGTGACAGGATTATTACTAATTATTTTTTGTGTCTGTGTGTTCTGTTTCAGATGGCCTTATCGTTTTCCATCATATCCTCTTTGGAGACTGTACAAAGTACATTGTGGATGAAGATAATACTTTATCAGAGAAAGCTATGGCACAACACAAATACTGCTTTGTATTCAGTACATTATGTATTCCCTGCATCCAGAGTTTCAGCATCGCCTAGGTTGTAAAAGAAATTCCTCAAAAGAATAGCTTCAAGACTGTGAAATTTAATTCAACCAACTGTTTTCATTGTAAAGAGTGAGTTCAGTATTTGCATATGGTATGGAACAACACAAATGGTCTATTTCAACAAAGGCACTAAAAGTAAACCAACATTATTATCAGTTCTGTTTCTGTGATTTGGAACAGGCTCATTGGGATTACTGAACTTCAACCTGAAAAAAAAAAAAAAAAAAAAATCCTGATTTTTTTCTGTTTGGCTATATTGATTTCCAGGCATGTCTTTGTACACTCTGAACTCCTTGTCCAAACCCTGCTTATCCCGTAGAGTGTTGGCAAACCTAGCCATGTATCTGGCAGAGCAGAGTGATTTCTTCTTTAAGACGCTAATCCCAAACAACTGTTGAAAAGATGCTAAAACTTTAGGCTGCAATTATACATTTGAAATGATGCCTCAGTCACTCTGCATCTGCAAGTGTTAAACAAGCAGGTAAAGGTATTGGATGTATGTATTCAAACCCATCATATTGCAGTACGTTTACTTGGATTATTTTTTCACACTCAGTAACAATATCGGAAAGAAGAATTGTTTTTGATTGTGTTCACAACTCTGCCCCATGCCACTCAGAAAAGTGAGAGTTGTCTAAAATGGCTACACAGTGGAGACAAAGGACAAACACTCTTGTTGTGACTCTTGGAGTGCTGCACTGCTGGGTATTGGCGTCCTGTTATGATGAGATGACTCGAGTTCTTACAGAGGACAAATCTCTCAAAAAACATTCAGTGACCCATGAAAGAGTGAAAAGAGGATGGGTGTGGAACCAATTCTTTGTGGTGGAAGAGTACACAGGAACAGAGCCACTTTATGTTGGAAAGGTATGTTAATTATATATATATATATATATATATATCTTAAGAAATGTCCTTAGCTGCATCGCCATATGAGTTTAAATAGAATCAGAAACAGGCTGAGTGGTGGTGCCTGTGTAAGGTTGTGTACTGTACATGTTCTCTCTGTATCTTAATAGACTTCCTCAGGATTTCTTCCCAAAAACAGGGCTGTAGGCTGTATGTATGAATGAGGTGTGCTTAGTGCTTTGTGATGGACTGGTATCCCATCCAGGTTGCGCTCCTAGCCCATATACAGTATTGTAGATATACACTCTGGATTTGGCATGACCCTGACGAGGATAAGGCTGTTATTGAAAGTGAGTGGTAAAACCTGTGCCTATGCCTGTCTGTCTGCTTGATTGGCAACAAAGTACAAGTCAGTGCTTGAGTTGGAAAAAAAGTGCTAAGAAACTGTATATAAAAATTTCTGGTCAAAAATGTACTCAAGTGAAAAGCAAAAAGTTATTCGACTATTTAAGGGGGGAAGTTAATTTTATTGTAAAAAGTTTATTTTATTATTTATCTGAAACCACTAAAAGATTTTTTTACCAACTCTGCTTTATTCCAATGAAAATAACTTTTATAGAATTTTTACTTGCATCTACAGTATATTGCATATTGCAGTATAGCTGCAGTGTGTGACACACTATGTGTGGGAAACTGCTGTGTTTGTCCTGGTCTCCAGGAGTTCCTAACCTAACTTACCACACATGTATCGTTGAGCGAACGGATGTTAAGTGGCATAAATGCTATAATTAAGGATTTATGTTCTGTTGTTTTAAGGTTGCAACGTTGTGCTAAGGGGAATTCAATTAATGTTATCCCAAAATCATTAACACAATAATTCTAAATTTCGAAATCAAAATGGCCATGCCGTTTAAACTTTCAAGCCTGTAGTCATGCCTGATAATAGCTTAAATTTTTTTCTACACTGGTGAACTTGATTTAAAGGAAATCTAAAATGGATTTTGTGTGTATGTATGTGTGTGTGCGTGTGTGTGTGTGTGTGCGTGTGTGTGTCAGAGCAAAGAAGGGCACATGCATTTCGAAAGGATTCATTATTCTGGATTATGTGTGCACTGGACAAGATAGGAGCTGATGTCTAAATGTGAAATCGTGCAAGAGGAAAGAGGTGGGGTTGGATGTCTGGAGAGAGATGATTTTATTAATAAAATTACCCAGAATTATTGCACACCATGAAGCCAGAGAACAAGCCAAGACAATTAATAGAGGCTGCTGGTGTTGCTAAACCCATTTATCGCTGAAGGTATCCAATACTTTAATTAGGGCAATATAGGATTAAATACAACCAGCATGCTTTTTATCACCAGTAACCATTTAAAACGGAGACACCCCCCCACCCCTCCGCTCCATCGTCTCTATCTTCTCTAAGTCAGGAAGGATGCCAAGAATATAGAGCTATTATTCTGCTAATGAAACATGTTTTTTTTCTCCTCTTAAATGGTTCCTGTCTGAGCTATAAACTGGCAGTTTTGCTACATACATTTGGATAATGAATTCCCCTGCTCTTCCATAAACTGCTTGACTCATATTACTTAAGCAGGGTTTTTTTTGTAGTCAAAAAAAAAAAATGCTGTGTATGTTATTTGATAAAGTAACAGTTTTGCCTATTCACTCATCCATTTATTTATTCATTCATAGAATTTGAACAAATCATAACTGAATAAACAACAAACAAACAAACAGAGAAAAATAGACAAATACAATAAAAAGGAATTAAATGTATTAATACTAAGAATATTGCCAGATAACCTACACACAGCTTGAGGGAAAGTAGGACTTATGCACACCTTTTCCAACCAAGAGCTAAGACATTACTGCACTTACGTAGAGACCAGATTAGTTTCCTAATGCCATCTCTATTAAAATGTATTCACCCTTTAATCTGGCATTAAAATTCTCCATCATACAAAGTTGTTTATAACCAAATATTTTTTTATTTACTCTATATATTAACTAAACAATATTGATTCGCTAAGAACAAAAGTGGGAGGGTTCGGGGCGCACAGTGCTGTGCTCCAAGGATGATTTGTAAAAAATCCAATTAGAGCTCAGTCTTAAATTACGTCTTTTTTAAAAATTTACTTTCCTACATAGACACTCATTTGTCGGGCGCCCCATGTACACTAATGAACATAATACAGCTTAGATTTTTTTTTTATTGTAAATAAATTATATTAAACAAATACAGCGGGATATTGTGACTAAATGACTTCATTATTTAAATGAGTAATTATTAAATTATTAAGTGTTAAATAATTACATGTTAAAGTAGCATTCTTCTCTGCCTTAGTTTAAGGGGGCGGCGCCCCTTATTGACCAGCTGCCACTGCTGATTAGTGCTACAGTAATCATTTCCTCTTAAAAGGGTCTTTGGAAACACCACATACTGTACTCGTTTCATTTAAAGCCATCAACACGCTGAGTCAGAGCGGACATTGAAACACAAGAAGCAAACTAGTGCATATTGAAACACAAGGAGCCAAACTAGTGTATATTTCAAAAATCATCAGTTTACCCATATTTAAAAGACACATAACACACATTTGAGGATAACAATGTACACATTTTAGACATAGAGGATTGATGGTTTGAGAGATAAGTAAAAGAAGCCATCTGTACCAAGGTGAAAAAATCCTTTCCCTCAAAAGAGGTAGAGGTCTCAGACATGATCGGTTTCTCATTGTCTATGCTGCTTTTTTATCCATGCCAATTCTAGTTTAAGAACAATTCACACATCCACCGGGGAGACCAAACCTCTCCACTCTTTGCTTTTACAAGGGAGGTATAGGACGTGTGATCATTACATCCTAATGACTCTTCCCCTAATCTCACCTTCTCTATTGTCCATCAAACAGCCTGATCAAGGCAGTTGAGAAACAGCCTAGAGGATATTTTTGGGGTCCTTTACCAACCTTTTTTAGACCAACGAAGCTGCTTGGATGAATAGTAAAACTTTTGAACCAAAAAAAAAGGTTCAACATTTAGTTGTCATAGGTATCCAAGATGAATACAAATTACAACATTTTGTATTTTATTTTAATATATTTTGTAACTGCATGTTGCAGGTAAACAAAATTTCTTTGCATGTTTAAGAGCACTTAAGTAGTACCATTCAAATAGGAGTGTATGTAAATGTGTGTATGTGTATCAGCACAAACACAGTTAAGTTTAATGGAATGAACTCATAGTTACTGTCTGAAGCACTCAATACAGTTTTCTTGGAAGGAACACAAACATAATGTTAGCATAACTGACATCTACTGTAATTGTATGAGTTAAAAATTTTATTTGAGTTACAATGAGCATAATTTTTTTTGCATGTTTATTGAAACTGATGTCTGTTGCCAACAAACTGATTTTTAGCTAATCTTAGATTTCTATAATAAATGAATAAAAAAATTAATGCAGAGTAAGCTGAGCAGAAGTAAATGTCTGGTCACAAACGGCTCTTTTCCTCATAACACTCTTGTGTTCAATGCCTTTTGCCAAAGCACTACTTCCAGTCTGAAGGAAATTCCTTTGAAAATTATATGTGCAGGTAAATCTTAATGAATTGAAAAGCCCAACATAGTATAAATGGGTGGCACACGCAGCTGGGTGTTATAAGCACACATTTATTATGAGTAACTGATTTGGTAGATAACTTTATTTTTGGGAGTATGGTGGGGAAGAACAAGGGATAAGATGGTCCATGCTTTTTGATACAGTGGTATTGATACAGATACTGAATATAAAATTTAAAAAACAAGTCTTTGTCTAGAATTGATTTACTGTCCAGAATTAAAGATGTCTTTTAATAATTGACAAGAAATAATAAATGTTATAGTTCCACCCTCAGCTAAACCCTGCATTTTAAATAACATACATAGGAAGCATTTCTATTATCCACAGTGCATCCTAAAGCTACCCATGTGTTCAAAGAAACAGTGTATTTGTGTGTTTTTTTGCACAAAATAAAGGTTAAATTAAGGGGGGAAAAATACTTTAAAGTATAATATTGCCCTGATAATCGTGTAATAGTAATTTACAGTCAGCACTGTGTCAAGGATATCGGGTCGAAATTAGCACCTCATATGCCAACTTATCATATCTAAACTAGGCATGATGACTGACAAGAGATGACAGCTAATCAGGAAAAAAAAAGAGAGTGTGTGTGTGTGTGTGTGTGTGTGTGTGTGTGTGTGTGTGTGTGAGAAAAAGAGTCATAGAAGTCTGATATCATACTAGAAAAGAAAAAAAAGTTTTTCAATTGTGACTTGCCTAGTTATATTGAATGAGAGCCAGTGATTTAAACTGTTTGCACCCTTTGATCCTTCTTCTGATAAAAGTACAGTATTAGCTAATGTCCCAAGACTGTCTGGCTTATGATAACATTTTTCGAAAGGTTTTATGCTACAGTACTAGTTTTCTGCTACTTGTCTATGATTGACAATTTTATTAAATAGATTAAGTAGATAAAAATAATATTAAATATACATTTTATTATATGAACATAAACATTTAAGTGTACTTTCCAATAGTTGAGTTTGTTGTTTTCTCTGTGTGCTAAATTTTGACGTAAATGTTTGAGGTTTCTTAATTAATTTGCTAAAAAATGACATACCCGTTTATCGCCTCATGGAGCGTTATATAAAATTCATATTTCATATGACATTGAATAATGTAACTCTTTTACTCTCAGTTTTTATGTATGTTCTGTGACTCTGCAAAATACAAAATTAAGTATCCTCTGTGAGAGTTTCCTTTTTGAGTTTTTCTGAGGTATTGTATAGTTGATGGCACACCAGTTATTTCCGCAGTCTCGCAACCCGAGGCATCATACTGGCTACAACTGCTGTGTGCGGCAAAACATGATATCTATTTATACTTTATTGATATCCTTAGGATAGGATAAAAGAACACAGGTAATTCACAATGTGGGATTTCTCTGTACATGTGCAAACCTTGTGTCCAAAAGGGCATTCTTCAAATTGCTCACAAACTGTTAAGTATATGGGTATGCTTTTTTGGTAACACTAACACACTGCAGTACGCTGCAGTATCTCTGGAGTAGGCAGAAAATTTTTACCCCATGCTTGATACGTACACATATTACAAGAGACTAATAATTGTATTGATGTGTCCACATGTCTTGTCGTTTATAATAAAAATTCAGAATGATAACTAATGATGACACCAAAGGTGCGGTATAGTGATATTAATCTATTTATGATGCAGCAATTTAATTAAAGCAGCAATTCAATGAAATTTTATTTGTATAGTGATCTATTGTTAAGATTATTGTTGCAAAGCAGCTTTAATGAATTAAATATTATCAATATAAAATTAAAAAGGAAATATAAGGGTAAAAGTATAAATTATAACCATCAGCTTGTCCATGATGAGTAAGCCGGGGCAATGGTGGCAAGAAAAACTTCCTGAGTTGACAAGAGAAATAAACTTTGAGAGAGTCAGGCTGAAAAAAAAAAAAATCTTTATTTGAGTATAACCAGACAGTTTCACCATAAATCAGCTGCTGCGATCTGCGTGCTATAAGTACAAAACTGTTTGTGAGAAATTCAGTCATAAACAATTAATCAAATTATTAGATCATTGCATCCCTTATGGATACAGTATTGCTCATTATAATCTTAATACGACAATATTCAGCTGGTCCTTTTATACGAGATTTGCTTCACTCTACTGCAAGATGCTGCTGTAGGATCATTCGAACAAGACTACTACTGTGAAACATTAAAAGTGAAAAGCTGAAGTTAACATTATGGATTATTATATTACATTATGGAATGTTATAAGAGCATTTAAGGAATCCTTTCTAAATTACACCTAACAGGACATGGATAAAATCATCCTCTTTGTCCAACCACTTGTTGCTACCCACAATTCTCTGCTTACAATTGTATAAATATTTTATACATTATTTCCAGAGAATGGTACAAACAGAAGATGACAAAATATTTTGGATGTGTTCCTTATGTTTTAAAATCGAGCAATTTTAGACAAGAATTGAAAGACATGCCTGTTATTGTGGCAGTAGATAGAAATAACCTGGCGTGGAGTTAATATTATGTGCCATGCAACACAGAGGAAGTAATATATGCACACAACCTATTAATTGATAACTTTTGCATGTAGCTTTTGTTTTGCAATAAAAAGGTTAATTGTTTCAACTTCAATAAATACCTAATCCTGGTTGGGTTGTGGTCTGAAGCCAATCCAGGAGTGCCCAGGATGCAAGTGCCCAGGATGTGCTGTTTACATTTCCTTCTCTGTAAAAGCTACCTCAAAACAAAGCACATATATCCTATTATATATATTTTTACAGAAGTAAAATTAAGTCCTGTGTGTGCTGCCCAATGAAGAGGCATTCTGGATTTTTATAGACATACTGTAAAACTATTTACTCTATTACATACTAAGATAACATGAGCTTAAAACAGGGCATGTTATAAAAATAAATTTAACACTTCCTGTGGCAATGTGGTCATAATGTCTGACTATAGTAAATAAATGAATGCAGCGACTAATTTTAACAGAAATTGGTATTTTTTTGTGAAATGTGCCTATTAGCTGGCTATAAGGGTGCCAGGTGTCTGGTTAACAGTTAAACACTAGCAGCCAAGGAAAAAAAAGATAGACCCTCCATTTTCCATACGTTTAAAGTCTCATGCTCAGACAAGACATCTGTCCTCCCAGTTAGAATAGATAAATGTGTGCACAAATGGCAGTCTGGGGCAGGGGGAATAAAGAGTCGTGATTTACAGTTGTGTGACATCACAACATCCTAATCAGTCATTTTAAAAGCTAAAATTATGCACATTTTCAGCACTGTTTGAAACCAGGCCTGGTTTGCTGATTGATATAAATTCTGATTGGTTGAAGCAAAAATATGTCTAATTATATATCTGATATTGTCATTACACTGTGCTCCGTATATTTCCCCAAATATATTCAAGTTCAACCCTAGTAAAAAAAAAGTATACTAAGTATATTAAATCCTAGCATGCCAAAGCATACTTAAATGTACTTGCAGCCAGACTAATGACTAGTATACTTGAAGTTTGCTATTTTGGAACAACTAATTTTGTACTAAGTGTATTTAAGTTGTAATTAAATTGTACAAAAGTACAATTTTAAGTGTATTAAGTATACTTTTGTGTGCTAAAGTGGAACAATTTTAAGTATACTTAGTACACTTAAAGTATATGCCTGTGTGTGTACTAACGTACATAACTGACAGTAATTAATACAATTTTAGTATATATTTAATATATTATAAGTACATTACAGCTATTTCTACTGTGTTACAAATACATGATTAATATACTATGAGTATATATTTTTATTACAGCAGTAGCTGTTATACTTCTTGTCAATTACAAATACTAAAAAAGTACACTTTGTGGTTAATACAAATATACTTTATTGTATCATACAGTACATAAAACCTTCTATATTACAGTATTGCAAATCTATTACCAGTACACTAAAGGTGTTTAGGATAATTAAATGCTGAATGTATTTTCTACACTATGACATGTTTTTGAAACACATTACATTAGTACAGTAATTATGAGGGAGATTTTATTCATGAGTTCAACAGATTTAATTTGCACAAGGTTACAAAAAACTGTCCTATAGTTTATTTGTATTTAACAAACACACAAATTTAAATTTAAACTGTAGTCTGAACACAGACAGACATTAGTATTAGAGTATACAGGTACAGTATTAGTTTAAACCTGGTGTGTTGATTCTGTTACACAGAGACTGAAAACAGGCCGAGAGCTACGGAGCCATTATACCACAAGCAAAGTACATGAGATTTAGCAACAACACATTAGACAATACATTCTATAGTTTAAAGTATGTACTCAATTACAAATTACCTAACAAAAACCGTTACATTTACCTTATGTCGATGAAAATAAAATAATAACGATACGAACTAACGCACGCGATGATGCAGCTTCCAGCCGTTAATTCAAACTAGAAGTGGAGGACTGGGGAGCCAATCAGAGAGCGGACTTTCCGAATCTGCCCGCCTACAAACAATTGGCTGGTGGGGCGCCGAATACTAGTCTATGGTTGGCTGGAATAGATACAAAGATATCACACCGCTGCAGTGTGTCACTTTATTCTGTGAGCGCACAGAAGAGTGAGAGAGTGCAAACATAAATTATCTGGAACAGGAAAAAATTATTTTCAGCGCACAAAAACGAGTTTAACATCGCGCGCGCGAGAGAGATTCAGCGTGAAGAAACGAGTCTAAAAGCACGAGAGAGTAGTACACTAAATATAAGTACATTTAAATTTAACTGATAATATACTGAAACTACCGAATATTAAAAATTGTTTTCTAATGTATACTTTCTGTACATTTGTACAATGATTATTTCGAGCATATTTTTTAAAAAATATACCAAAAATACATTGAAAAACAAGTTTAAATAAGTATACTTTGGAAATTAGACCAACCTTTCACTTAAAGTATATTTTCCAATAATATATTTTTGAAAAGTGTACTATAATACAATTATTTTTAAGTATATTAAAAATTTAATTCCAAAATTTGGTAAAAGCATGATGTTAGTATACTTTTTATATATTAACTGATGGTACAATTTTTTGTTAGTATATTTGCAATGTACTATCGAGGATTTCAATATATTTGTAATACACTAAAGTGTATTTTTTTTTCACTGGGGAAACCATACACTTTTCCTTTATTGCACCTATATTTTCTGTCTTCAACAGACTGAGACTCTTGGGATGTGACCTCAGCACTGGTGTAGTCTATATAAAAATGCATATGTAATTTTTCCCTATCATGCTCAATGATATAAGGAGGTAGAAACCAGGCTTTATTCTACATGTAACACATATGCTATGAAAAAGTCCTATTGAATATCAGTGTATTTCTATTTGCAAGTCTATCCGACACTTTTTTGGGGAAATATAACAAACTGACTGCAGCTGTTTTACATCTTTTTATTTGTGTTAACCTTAAAGATAAGCATCAAATATCTATAAACATTAAAGTAAAAAAATATATCTTGTGTAAGTTCATGAAATGTAATGTAATATACAGTGAAGTGACAATGTTAAAGATAATCCTCCAAAAATAAGAATTGTCCTAACTGTCTATATAGTATATCCAAGATCATCATTTAGTTGAAGTAATATACAACCCATGTCTTATATTGTTTTTAAAAAGAATTTTTCCTCACCTTGATATTTTAGTCTTGGCCATTTCTTACCTACCAGCCAGTTCTTCCCAATCCAACACCTAATAATCCTTTGAGACATGTATTTTGCTCTTGTAGAGAGCATCATCAAGATATGAGCTCACGATCTTGAGCTTGGAATTGCTGCATCACTTTCCACCAATATTCACAGTTTTAATTAGTGTAATGTTATGATAATCCACTGAATGATGGTACTTGCTATAAATACATTAGGACAACTAACACTTATTTTTTTTACTTGATTATTTATTAATTTGCTTATTTCTTTTTTCTTTTTTATTTCTGACAAGACAAATTCAAATTAAAAGGAAAATAAATATCCACTTGTGTAACTAAGCATAAATTAATTGTCTTTGCTATTTACTTTTTTTTTAAATCAACATTCATGTCATGACAGTTTCTCTCATTCCTGCCAATACTGTATAACTCACATGAAAACACTAGTTGCTTACCTAACAATTTTAGGTAAGCGGTAAGCTGGATGGTATTGTAAGATGCACCATAATTTCTATCAAATTCATTAGTTTAATTAAAGTGATGTGCCAGGTCGTGTTTTTATAGTTCTCAACTAATCGATTATGACATTTTTAGCCAGCTGTTTTTTTTTTTTAATTATGAAATGCCATTTTTAGTTGTAAATAATTAACTTAATCCATTTAATTAGCATTGTTGACACAGAATGTGATGATTAAGAGTTTAAGAGCAATCAAGAGTTACATTTCTGAACAGTTGAATGTGCCTGCCTTTGCTTTGTGATTTTTTTTAATTCTTTTTTTTTTTCGGGTGCAACACAGTGTTTAGAATAGTCTGGACCAAACAGAATTTGTTCCAAGAGAATATGGCTCCAGTTCAAATTTAATTGATGACCCCTACAGTATATGAACTGACTGTTGGTTATGTACATTATAGAGTATAAGGGCTATGTAACACAAGCCCTACCCCATCTTCTACTTAAGATGTTGAGCATGTTGTTGATGAAACATATCTTTTAAACATGCAGATAATAAATATAAATAGAGTTTTCCAGATTTTCTTAAGAGGATTTATTGCCGACAGATTCTTATTGTAGCCTGAGCAAACTTATTTTTGCGCATTCTTATATGCTGATTCTGATTTAAAGCCTGCATTATGGAACCAGGAGCGAAAGAAACACACATAATGCTCCTGAGTTACTGAGTCATCCTGACAAGCCTGTAATAGTAATTTACAGTTAGGTTGGCAGGTGTTTTTAGTCAAATACAGCAGCTCAGATATGTCAAACCTCATCATGCTGTAGTCTTAGAAAAATAAAAATCAGCATCATACAAATCTAAAGATTTGGGTGCTACATGGTTTGTGTCAGCTACATTAATTACGTATAATAGACAATACAATTTAAGTCGGATAACAAATTTTACAGCATAGACAGAATACTCACAAAGATTTAAATAAACCAAACACTATGAACCTTTTTCAAATGTTTTTATCTTTATTTTGCCACATTGCTTTTTCATACCATTTTTTGTTAATGAGAAATGCAAATTGCAAGATGGATTGTTGATGGGTTTATTTTTTTTCATTTGCTTCCAACAAGGGGTTACCACAGCAGACAATTCGATCCATACATTTGCCTTGGCACAGGTTTAATGCCAGAAGCCCCTGGTGACACAACCCTCCCATTTTTAATCCCATTTGAGGACCAGCGCTGAACATGTTCTCTATTCAGTGGCTGGGTATTGGACTCAAAACAGCTACATGGTAGATGAGAAGCCTAGTAATCAGCTACCAAGTCCCACCCATACCAAGCTAAATACCTTAAAAAAATCCAAAGGGTCATTAATGCAGTTTGTTTCTATAATTTCTTATTTTCTCACAGCATGAGTACAGTTACGCAACATTAAAATTCTTATTTTAACAGGGATTGACTAGAAGACTGAGAGATAAGAGCAGAGTGCAACCAGCAAACAGAATAGTCTAGCCAGATGATGTTAGTTTGCTAGCCAAAATCTGATATTCTGTGAAATGTAAATTTTAAAATTCTCATAACTTTGTGTAATATCGAGCACATGATAGACAGTAGCAGATAATTACCTCATGTCAGTCCTAAATACTTGGGATGTGTGCCAAATCATACACTACCCTACTCAGTAGTAATTAGTATGCCAGTACACCACTGCTGTCATTACTATTTAGGGAGGCCTGTATTTTTTTGTGAGAAGTTGCAGTTTAAGGTGCAGCCCCTTTTGTCACTTGCAAAAAAGAGATTTAGTGAAAAATTACACAGCGCATTCTATATTATGAAATATTTTTCCCCAAACAGTGCACATTATCATTTTTCTATCATAAGGACCTTTACCCATAAATGTCCAAATCCCAGATCCAGCAGAAACTAGATTCCCGTTAAAGGTTTCTGAGATTTTGTTAACATGTTACCTTTATATTACCTTTGTCACTTTAATTAGGACAGAAGGACATAAACAAAACATTTGGCCAAAAACTGTATCATGGCTGACCCTGCGCTCGGACCCCAGCTATGCTGGGATATGCAAACAAAGAATTTCACTGTGCAGTAATGTATATGTGACTAATAAAGGATTCAATAAAAAAATTAACTGAAATACCATGTCTATCATGCATCCTGTGTGTCTGTGCATATGTTTGTGCGTGTAAGCCTCTTCCCCAGTTTGGTGCCAATGCCAGCCAGAAAGTGAATTGTAGCATGGTGGACACTTCATGCAATTCTTCCACCATTTTTACATGTACCACCAAAATGTATTCATCAATGAGACTTATATATTTCCAGTCCTTAATAGCAATGACATTTTTACTTGTATGACTTGATTCAATGTTGGTTACTTTTATACATGGGAGGATAAGGGGCCAGTGAATATAATTTATCAGCATGCCCAGGTAATATTCCTAGCCATGTTTAGGGTGTCCATTGGCTCATGTTCCAAATTAAACCATTTGATCACTGATATCTACAGTTTTAATTGTATTCCTTACGAAATGTATTAATCTAATCTTTTTGAGATGTGCAACTTCAGAATGTGGCAGACTTCAACACTAACAAATAAATTAAAGTCAAAGCACATTGCACCAGTGATATACAGTTTATGACACGTTTCTTTTTTAGATTAATCACACTTTTACTTATAAAATCCAAATTCCTTTATTTGGTAGCCCCAAAATATCCTACTGATTTCTTATAGTAGCAAGCTCAGCTTAGGCATGCCTACTAAATATTCAAACTGACTAGTATCTCAGCTGTATAAGGTGTAATGTAATAAATATTATTCTTTATAAATCATAAGAGATAATAGAAAACAGAATCCTTGAACATACATATATCAGAAGATAACATTGAAGTGTTAAATAATTTTCTTTTATAAAAGAGATTGTTGGAAACTCATTATTTCGACCTTTTCTTTCTGAAGGGACTAGGGTCTTTTAACATCTGAAATAAGCTCCTGCTCCTCCATTGCCAGTGGAATTTTTTATGCAGTAGTGTGGTAGTCTCAAAAGCAGGGATGCCACGTAATTGGACAAGGTGGTCAGGAGATCTGGTTCAGTGGTTTGATTGGAGCTGGAGTTTCCCGGATTAAGTGGTGGTGAGTTGGACATAAACAAAATGCTGTTTATCATTTCCTACTCCAACCAACCACTGCACATAGTTTCCTACAAACTGAAGAGTGTGTTCTGTAGAAGACTTCTGTCACAAAGCTGATCAACTGACATACTTACTGTAGGAAATCCCTTGTCTCCAGAGTCATTCAGCTCTTCAACTACAGGGCCATGGGAATGTGGATGGGGAGATCTCGGATAAGGCTTTTCTGCTATATACATCATGTCTAACTCTCTCATTTGCATATTTTGCATTACATTCAGAATAATTTTCATTTTTACTTTCATGCTGCTTTTTGCACAATTACTTAGGTATTTGCACAATTGGCGTAACACACTCGGAGGACAGCACTATCCTCTTTCTCTGCTTGAGTGAGCTCACAGACGCCTGGGCTGGCTGTAGAGCCGTGACTGATTTGAGCGCAAAGTTCCACTCATCCCTACCTTCTAAGAGAGCTTGGCCAATCAGCTCTCTCCAGAAGTCCAGCTGCGAGTCGTTACAGCATGACCCGGGAATTGAACTAGCGATCTCCAGATGACAGGGCGAGCACACCACCACACCACTCGGAGGCTCTTATCTAGCTTTTTAAGGCTTATTGTAAATGTATGCGTCAACTTACAGTAATTAAATCAATATTAACAAAAGGTTTAATAAGTGAAAAATTTTCTGCTGTTTTATTTTATACAGAAGTATCTTTTTTGTCTTCTTCATATTTTTATATGCCTTATTTTCAGAAATTAAAGATTCCTTTTAACTGCTAAAATATTCATGCAACAAAAATCATATATTTTCAAAGTGTCATTTTGTTTGACTTGAGGAAGATTCTCCATAGTAAGAGACAGAGTGAGATATAAGACAAAGAAATGTAATATACAGTAGAGGATTTTGCTTGCAGATTTTAGACAAATACTTAATGAAAAAACCTCATGGGGTGATAGAATCCTATATTTAATTAAGGATTTATGAAATATTTAATATGGAAGAGAAAATTTTAGCTCTTCATCCATGTCTATTGAGAAACTGGAAGCTGCAATAGAAGGTGAATAATAATGAAGAGACAGAGAGGGAGAAAGAAATGGCTGATAGTTGTATTGGGTGCTAGATCAAGGAAAATGGCTTTCAGTGACATTAGGGGGAACATTCTGGCAGATTTAAAAAGGGTCTTTTGAAGTTTGCTCTTAAATTCACATGTTTAGTCTTACTTTTAGTAGGGTTAGGGGAAATTGAAAGAATAGTTTTTATTTTCTTTTTTCAGATTACCTACTGTATATACTTTTATAAACACTGATTTTTGGAGGAAATGCTAAAAATGAATGCACAGGTATCTGTGTTATAATTTTTTAAATAACTATTTTTTTAAAAGTGGGTTGATCTGTGTGCCCTTGGGAAATCTTTTTCACTCACTCACTCACTCACTCTCTCACCCACCCACCAAGAGTGGGAAAACCCACCAAGCACAGGGAGAACATGCAAACTCCATGCACACAGAGACGGGAATCGAGCCTGGCCGGGAATAGAACCAAGACAAAATCTTTATTTAATTTTTATTCTTATCATTTTATTTATTTTTACATTATATGTTCTCTTTTACAAACAGTTTGTAGTGATCTGAGATTTGTAAGCGTTTTCTTATACTAATTTCACTTTTTATTGGCAGATCCACTCAGACTCAGATGAAGGTGATGGCTCCATCAAGTACACTATATCTGGTGAAGGCGCAGGGACAATCTTTATCATTGATGAGGTCACAGGGGACATTCATGCCACTGAAAGGTTAGACCGTGAGGAGAAAGCCTTCTACACATTACGTGCACAGGCTCGAGACCGCCAAAGTGATGCCCCACTTGAACCTGAGTCAGAGTTTGTCATCAAGGTCCAGGATATCAATGACAGTGAGCCCAAATTCCTGGAAGGGCCATACATCGGAAGTGTGGCTGAGCTGTCTCCCATCGGTAAGAGAAAAAAATTCTTAGCCAATGTTAAGACCAAAGTGGTTTCATACTAAAATACTAAAATTACAATTTTAAAACTCTAATATTTATTATGTTCACATACATAGAAAACAGTATATAATTGTTAGTCTGAAAGAATGTTTGCTTCAGTAATTCCTTACTGTTGTTTCAACAATTGAAAATGTGCTCAGTTATGCTGAGGAAAGTTTTATTGTAGACATGCTCTTGTGTCTGTTTTTACAGACATCCTACATTTATTCATGGGATTCTGCTTTTCAATTTTCTACTGTATGCTATTTGTTATTTGTTTATTTTATTATAATAAAATAGGGGCGGGTTACAGTTCTCCTGTTCTCTACATCAGTAAACCTACTGATTGGAATTAATTCCTGCTTCCTCAGCATAGCAGAAGCTGAGCCAGAGGCAGCATTTTTTCCAAAGCAGAAGGAGAGAGACAAAGTGAGGGAGGAAGAGTAGTTAATGTTTGTGCCATCTTCACTTCTCCTCCCCCTTGTTTCTCCACCTCTCACATTAACTCAATACACTGTTCATGTTTTATACATTATACTGAGCAGCAAGTCTAATGAGATAACATCAATGCTTTGTTAGCATTTAATGTTTTGCTCTCTTGCAGAGCAATTGTTAATGTCGTCAATGCTAGCGTCTCCATGAAAAGGTCACACCTCACTGTCAAAGCAAGGCAGACTGATAGCCCAGTCAGACAGAAAGAAGAATAGTTGCCTCACTTTACCTTAACATTCCAAGATGAATGGATATGTTTCATAACATAATGCTATGTAGTGGTTTGCTTTTCTAGTTGCTTGGACACAAAGCAGAAACAAAAACAGTTTACTTTGACACTTTGTCCGCACCTGAAAAATTAAGAGAATATACTTCAGTAACATCCTTCTTTCATCTCCAGCATCTCTAGTCAATAGGGCTGGTCCGAATACCATTTTTTGAGCTTTGAGTATTCGGTATTGATCAACATCAAATATTCGAAGCTTCTGTGGGAGGGGGCTGAATATATTCTTATTTCTAATAAAGGCAGGAATCTTTCTGTGTGTGTCTGTCTGTTGCATTTTTATGTTGAGAACCGTTCATCCAACTGCTGCGGACGCAAGGTAGTGCAAAGTCGCATTTTTGCGTGATATGGATACAAGCAAGTTGTCATGAACTAACCTAAGTAGACCAGAAGACGTAGCTTTAGCAGTTAGCCTTTGTAGCGAGGATGGCAAACCCAAACGCGGAGTAACACGAGTGGGCAGGATAATCATGCGATTGTTTTAAGGACTCTCTCGAATGGGGAGCAAGAGATAAACACAATTTAACCTTGGTCCTATTAACACACACTCAATCTGAAAGCAAACCCAAGAAAGTTAGTACTCACGAATCGGCGAAAGCGTCCGAAGCGACATGGGCGAACTCAAAGACTGAGCGATGTCTTGTCTCCTTTTATACTTCCTGGTCCTGGTACTGTGCATGACACAAGTTTGCCGCAAGGGCTAGTCATTTAGGCCTTCACACGGGCGTTAAGTTTTTGGATAAACGAACTTGCTCTGAACGTCCTAGACGTTTATGTTGCATTTTGTAGTGGCGCTTGATTGACTTCTACACCGGCGTTCGTTTGTCTCTGTCTAACGTCAGCCTGCAGCCCAAAATGTAGTTTGTGTGTTAACCTGTGGGGGCAGTGTGTCGGGAACTGGATATGAAAGCCCGCTGCTACCGTGTTCACTCTCTGACTGCACAACGTCGGATTAAAGGAAGTCTTTTTTTGTGGTTTATGAAGAAATGAAAATTTCCGCGTAAGTTTTTCAACAATGATTTTTTTTATTTTGCCCTTTTCCGCATTTCCCTATGTATAGCATGTAGGATCATGGGATATATCCGGTCCTCCGAAGCGTAAAATGAACGCGCAGAAAACGAACTAGAAGCGGTTTCCTTGCGTTCGTTGGATTTTGAACGCCAAGAAAAAGCTGCATGCAACGTTTTTTTTAATGCCGTATAAACGCGCAGCCGGACAAACGCACGTCAGCAAAGCCCGTGTGAACAGTCTCATTGACTCCTATGTGTAGAAAACACTCGCCGCTTGATCCGCGCTTACCGGACGCTACAAACGCAAGAAAAACGCTCGATTTTAACGCCCGTGTGAACAAGGCCTTAAGCGCGAATGAGGACCGTTTTGCAGGGATTGATGTCACGGGTTAAATTCTATTTTTTTTCTTTTCCCGAATATTCGAATCTCAAAATAAAAAATCAAACGCCATCCCTCCGAATATTCGAATATTCTCGTCCAGCCCTACTAGTCAAGCAGAGATTCAGGTAGTGCTTGTCCATTCATTTTATTATACCAATACAAATAGTTTCACAAGTTACATTATAGTGACATAATATTTTCTCACAGTTTTTAAAAAATCCTCAGCTCAACAGTGAACAAAGCCAGGTACCTGCATCATTACACAACCAGCAACCCAGCTAACTGTCACTGGATTTTCTAATTCACCACACCTACAGTATTCACAATTACTGGCAAGCTTCATATCCCCACAGCAAACCACAGTTTTTTTTGTGTAAAGTCTGCTCCTGCTTTGTGCCAGCAATAATTACAAGCTTTGTTCTGTTATTTGCTGTTTTTGGATTTAGTTTGTATAAGCTTCAGATTTAATATTTGCTTACTTAGCCCTTTTTCTAATTCACTGACATTTTGCCCAACTTATATTCTAAGTCTGTTTTTCCCTTTGAATTTATGTTCTTTGAGCTTTTGACTCAGTAACTCAATAACTCAAACAGTTGATGGTAGATTGGTGTTCTGGCATACTATCAGCAAAAAATGTGGGTTAAAATGAAGGGTTGAATTACACAGGAGCTTTCAGGAGAGACATATTTTCCGGCGTGCCGCATGACTTCCCAAGTCTCATGCACATGCATACATATAGTTCATGGCAGCAGGGTCAATACTAGGGTTACTGAGAACAACATTCTACAATTCATACTGCAAGCAGTTAGTACCATGAATACATGATGAATAACAACAAAAGAATCACAAAAGAAGTTTGTTTGCGTATTCGGAGCCAACAAAAAACAAAATCACAGAGCGAAATATACAGTGGTGTGAAAAACTATTTGCCCCCTTCCTGATTTCTTATTCTTTTGCATGTTTGTCACACAAAATGTTTCTGATCATCAAACACATTTAACTATTAGTCAAAGATAACACAAGTAAACACAAAATGCAGTTTTTAAATGATGGGTTTTATTATTTAGTGAGAAAAAAAATCCAAACCTACATGGCCCTGTGTGAAAAAGTAATTGCCCCCTGAACCTAATAACTGGTTGGGCCACCCTTAGCAGCAATAAATGCAATCAAGCGTTTGCTATAACTTGCAACGAGTCTTTTACAGCGCTCTGGAGGAATTTTGGCCCACTCGTCTTCGCAGAATTGTTGTAATTCAGCTTTATTTGAGGGTTTTCTAGCATGAATCGCCTTTTTAAGGTCATGCCACAACATCTCAATAGGTTTCAGGTCAGGATGTTGACTAGGCCACTCCAAAGTCTTCATTTTGTTTTTCTTCAGCCATTCAGAGGTGGATTTGCTGGTGTGTTATGGGTCATTGTCCTGCTGCAGCACCCAAGATCACTTCAGCTTGAGTTGACGAACAGATGGCCGGACATTCTCCTTCAGGATTTTTTGGTAGACAGTAGAATTCATGGTTCCATCTATCACAGCAAGCCTTCCAGGTCCTGAAGCAGCAAAACAACCCCAGACCATCACACTACCACCACCATATTTTACTGTTGGTATGATGTTCTTTTTCTGAAATGCTGTGTTACTTTTACGCCAGATGTAACGGGACACGCACCTTCCAAAAAGTTCAACTTTTGTCTCGTCGGTCCACAAGGTATTTTCCCAAAAGTCTTGGCAATCATTGAGATGTTTTTTAGCAAAATTGAGACGAGCCTTAATGTTCTTTTTGCTTAAGTGGTTTGCGCCTTGGAAATCTGCCATGCAGGCCGTTTTTGCCCAGTCTCTTTCTTATGGTGGAGTCATGAACACTGACCTTAATTGAGGCAAGTGAGGCCTGCAGTTCTTTAGATGTTGTCCTGGGGTCTTTTGTGGCCTCTCGGATGAGTTGTCTCTGCGCTCTTGGGGTAATTTTGGTCGGCCGCCCACTCCTGGGAAGGTTCACCACTGTTCCATGTTTTTGCCATTTGTGGATATTGGCTCTCACTGTGGTTCGCTGGAGGCCCAAAGCTTTAGAAATGGCTTTATAACCTTTACCAGACTGATAGATCTCAATTACTTTTGATCTCATTTGTTCCTGAATTTCTTTGGATCTTGGCATGATGTCTAGCTTTTGAGGTGCTTTTGGTCTACTTCTCTGTGTCAGGTAGCTTCTATTTAAGTGATTTCTTGATTGAAACACATGTGGCAGTAATCAGGCCTGGGGGTGACTACAGAAATTGAACTCAGGTATGATAAACTACAGTTAAGTTATTTTTTAACAAGGGGGGCAATCACTTTTTCACACAGGGCCATGTAGGTTTGGATTTTTTTTCTCCCTAAATAATAAAAACCATCATTTAAAAACTGCATTTTTTGTTCAATTATATTATCTTTGACTAATAGTTAAATGTGTTTGATGATCAGAAACATTTTGTGTGACAAACATGCAAAAGAATAAGAAATCAGGAAGGGGGCAAATAGTTTTTCACACCACTGTATTGTATACCCTAACTTTTTATTTTTGCTAAAGTGCCATGTAGTCCTGTTTTTCCAATCACTCTGTCTAGTTGAAAGGCAATATTGCATTACCATGGTCAGGCCCAGGTTCGCTGTGCAGGAGGTCAAGTGATCTTCCTCTTTGGAGCTGTTACTGTTAAATTTGTTTTGTTTGACACTTTCATTATCCATAAATCATCCCAAAATACTAAACAAACCATTGTTTGTTACCAACTTACAGTCCATTCAATACCACATCTAGTTAGTGGTAAGTAGTTCAGGTGGCTGTGTAAATGTAGTAATTTGAGTGCAGCACCAGCATGGTTGGCCATATCAGAAAAAACACACAAAATTGTGCTAGTTAATAGAGATATGTATCGAGTAAATAAACACACAAAATAGACATTTATACTATTAATTTTTAGTTCATGAGCTTAAAATAAGTTTTCCAAGAAATAAAAAAACTGCTGTAAGTGCTGCACTATATCCAAACAGTCTATTAAACTAGTATGTTTAAAGACCCATTCCAAACTATTGTTCCAATTATGAAATTTACAGGCTGTGCATGCTAAATATCAAACCAGACTTTCAGTTGCCCTGTGGCACCACAAACAATAAATTATGGGTATGATTTTTGCAAGTAAACCTGGGTTGCTCAAATGTGTAGGTTCAGCCAGTCTTGTGAGTATGGAGGCAGCATTTACACATTTTATGCAGGCAAGTGGAAAGCTTTGTAACTAGGTCTTAGAGGTGTTGAACATGTCCAAAGTTTATGCAAGCTTGGTCTTTACCTGAGACAGCATTTTTGCTGGTCATCAATATGACCAGGGAGCAGGCAACTTGTACTACTTTTTGATCAGTGGTGTTTGTGCTGCTGAACGGATTTACAGTATGTCTGTGTCTGTAGCCAAATCCACCATTGCGTGCAATATATCATTATATCTATAAACCTATCAACTTGTCAACAGCGAGTAAGTCAAACGACCAAATCTGCATTTTGTCAACAGTCCAGGCTGAGGGTGGTGGTGTAATGGTTTGGGTAACATTTCTTTGGCACATGTCAGGCCCCTTAAAACCAATAAACTGGTCTGGTTTGTCTGAGTAGTGTTCCTGACAATAATAATCTTTTTATAAACTAAATGTTTTTGGACAAACAGCCCCAAATAAAATTAGCATTTTCTGTAACCTTAACCAACCTACAGTATACAACAACTGCATATGTTGTATGTAAATATTAGTCAAATTATTGACCTGCAAAGTAAAAAACTAAGGGGAGCGCTAAAATTATTGGAATTAGGATATAAACTGTGCAACTTATTTTTAAAACCTGGACGGTTAGTGGTAAACCATGAACTTTGTGGAATAATTGTTGTCGGAACGAAATGATGATGACCATGATTGTGAATCACCTAAACAATTTGTGAAATTGCATTGTAAAAAATGCATAGAAGCCATAGCCTTGTCCAACAATCTTTCATGATCACTTGATGTGCACTCCAGTTCCATAATACACATGGCTCCATACTTTTTACTCCCTCCTTTAACACTCCCTGCTCACCTGTTCTTAATCACTTCTTCTGCCTTTTAGCGTGTGCACACCATGGCCAATATTTCAGCTCTCTTTCTCATTTTGTCTCCTGGTTCTTGACCTTGCCCCGTTCCAAAAAAATTAAAAAAATAAAAATAAAAATTTTATTTGTCACATACACAGTCATACACAGTACGATATGCAGTGAAATGCTTATACGACTGCTAGTGACCTTAAAGGAAAAGAATAGTAAAAGCTTATACATAAGAAATAATAGGAATGAAAGAAATACTTTAAAAATAAAATTAACTAGTAAAATATGCTGTACAAAGTAAAATAAGAAATGAAAGAAATACTTTAAAAATAAAATTAACTAGTAAAATATGCTTTACAAAGTAAAATATACTGTAATAAGAGAATTACGTTAGAAAATAAGATTAACTAGTGCAAATGTACTGTACAAAGTAATAGTAAAATAAACTTTACAAATAAGAACAGGATATCTATAAAAAAGCAAAATATCAATATATCAAGTATAAAAGTATAAAAAAGAAAATAGAAATTTGTCAACAGATTTAAAATATTTAAAAGGCTATGGTGTACAAGTATGCATAAAAAGTGACTTTGTAAAGTGTCTTATTTAAAGTGATTTGTGCAATATTTAAAGTAATTTGTGCCGTGGAGTTTCAAAAAGATGGTATTAGTCTTGTGTGGTGGTGTATTGATTGAGAGACCTTATCGCCTGCGGAAAGAAGCTCCTCCTCAGTCTCTCTGTGTTGGCCCTCAGGGAGCGGAATCGCTTCCCAGACCACAACAGAAAGAACAGTCCATTGTTAGGGTGGCTGAGGTCCTTCACGATCTTCCTGGCCTTGGTCCAGCACCGCTTGGCGTAGATTGAGTGCAGGTCAGGGAGCTCGGTGCGGATGATGCGCTCAGCTAATCGCACCACCCTCTGTAGAGCTCGTCTGTCCTGCATGGTGCTGTTCCCGAACCAGGTCGTGATGTTTCCCGTCAGGACGCTCTCTATGGTGCAGGAGTAGAAATTCCTGAGCACCTTGGAGGGCAGTCTAAAGTACCTCAAGCTGCCGGGCCTTTTTTACCACGGTGTTGATGTGACAGGACCATGCCAGGTCCTGCGTGATGTGAACACCAAGGTATCTGAAGCTGTCCACTCTCTCCACTGGGCTCGTGTTGATGATGGGGGTCTGGTAATTCCTCACCTGCTTTGTACCGAAGTCCACTATCAGCTCCTTTGTCCTGCTGACGTCAGGAGGAGATTGTTTCTCTGGCACCAGTTCTCCAGATTTCCAACCTCCTCCAGGTAGGCCGTCTCACAGTGTCGTCAGCAAACATGATGGAGTGGAGTTGGAGTTGGTAGTGGCCAAGCAGTCATAGGTGTACAGAGAGTACAGCAGGGGGCTCAGAACACAACCCTGGGGGGCTCCTGTGCTGAGAGTGATGGAGGCTGAGACATGTCCGCCCATCCTTACTGCCTGTGGTCTGCCAGTCAGAAAATTGGAGATCCACTGACACATGGATGAGCTGAGTCCCAGGTGCTCCAGCTTTGTGGTAAGTGTGGAGAGAATTATGGTATTAAATGCAGAGCTGTAGTCGATGAAGAGCATTTTCAAATAGATTGCATCGTCCGTGGAACGGTTTGGACGGTATGCAAACTGTAGTGGGTCCATTGTGTCTGGTAGTGATGAAATGATAAAGTCTCTGACCAGGCGTTTAAAGCACTTCATCACTACTGAGGTGAGGGCTACAGGGCGATAATCATTGAGGGAAGCAGGATGAGGTTTCTTTGGGACAGAAACAATGATGGACTCTTGAAGCATGTGGGGATCACCGACTGAGATAAAGAGATGTTGAATATCTTAGTGAACACAGGTGCTAGCTGGTCTGCGCAGGCTCTGAGAATACGGCCTGAGATGCCGTCTGGTCCTGCTGCTTTCCTGGTGTTCACTCTCTTGAAGGCTCTCCTCACGTCGTGCTCGGTGATGATGAACGCGCTTCCGGTGCTGGCAGTGTCTTCCTGTCTGCAGCCGTTAGCGCCGCTAGCATTAGCATCGCTAGCGTCTTTAGCTGCAGCCTCGAAGCGAGCATAGAAAGTGTTCAGCTCGTCTGCCAGAGTCACGTCCGCGTTCGTTATACCAGTTGTTGGTGCTTTATAATCCGTTATTGTCCTTAGTCCCTGCCACAGGCTCCTAGAGTCACTCTGTTGGAGCTGTGACTCTAGTTTCCTCCCGTAGCGCTGCTTCGCCTCTTTCACCGCCTTCCGGACGCTGTATGACGCAGCCTTGTATGGTTCCATGTCCCCGACGCCATTCTGCGTCATTGAGTGCGTCCTTTCCACCGATTGGTCCGTCCAGCGCGCGACCTTTCTCTGAACCGGAACTTTCTGTTTCAGCCTTTGTTTGTATTTTGGCATGAGGAAGATGGCGGCGTGGTCGGATTTACCAAACGGTGGACGAGATTGTGCCTTGTAGCCGTCCTTGACCGTTGTATAACAATGATCCAGTGTCCTTTCGCCCCTGGTGGGGCAGGTGATGTGCTGATAAAAGTTCGGCGCTGCGCGTTTGAGGTTGGCACTGTTAAAGTCCCCCGCCACAATAAGCGCAGCATCCCGGTGTTGCCCATGGACCTTGCTTTCGCCTCACGCCTCGGTTTTTTCTAAAATTGTCATTCGGAACTGTTTATCGACCACATCCCTGGATCCCGCACTTTCTCTCAACTCTCTACCTTCAATCCCCACCTGCTTCATTACTATGAGCAATTTTTACATCCCGCTGAATGCATTGGCATCTCCTGCAATCTCCTCTTTAGGGGGCATCAAACAATGAACCAACTACTCAAGTTATGCCAGGAATCCGTCTCTGTCTTGGAGTATGCAATCGATTTTCGGACTATGGCTGCCTCTTGTGGCTGGGACGAGCAGGCATTTTCAACTAAAAAAGTGATTCTCTGATTCAACTTTGGATGGGTTCTTAGCCTGAGATCTCCCATCTGAACTGCAAGGACTTATTAAATTAAACTCCCACTGGTTATCACCTCAGGCTACCCTAAGTTTTCCCCTGAACCTTTCCAGGTAGATCGCACACGCATCATTAAAGGGATGATGTAGCTTGCTTTTACTCGGACAAACCGGCCATGTCGTGTGAAACTGTGGGAGCCCTGGACCCACTTTTTCCTCAGATAAGCCATCATGTTTACTGTAAACTTAACTCATGGAAACCAAACCCATGTCAAGTATTCCCTAGTGGACTCTGGAGCCAAACAGTCCTTTTCCCTCTCAAGCCGCCGCAGAATATTTTTTTTTGGTGGAGAAAAAGACGAGTCCATCAAACTATGCATTGATTACAGAAAACTGAATGAGATCACAGAACTGTTCTCCACTCCATTTGATGACCACTCCCTCCAGGACACCTGTTTTTCCACCAAATTAGATCCTACTAAAACTCTGTTCAAATAGAACCCCCGGGCAGAAAAAGCTTTTAACAAGCTCAAGCATTGATTCACCATGTCACCAATCCTTACCTTCCTGGACCCCTCCCTTCAGTTCATGGTTGAGGTTGGTGCTTCTGAGAAAGGAGTTGGGGCCATTCTTCCTCAGAGCTCACCCAAAAAAAAACAAGCTCCACCCTTGCTTCTTCTTTTTTCAACTCACAGCTGTGACCATGAATTATTGGCAGTCAAGCTCGCTCTCAGGGAGTGGAGACACTGGCTTGGAGGTGGGGAACCCTTTTTTAGTCTAGACCAACGAAAAAGAACCTTGAATACTTAAGAACTGTGAAAAGACTATATTCACATTAGGCATGTTGGTCACTGTTCTTTTCACGTTTCCACACAGTCTTATTGCCCAGCTTCCAAAAACGCCAAACCTGATACCCTCTCAGTAGTTCTCCACCCCTTAGGACATGCCCACCATAGAGACTATCCTTCCATCTCACTGTCTCATGGCACTTCCCAATTGGACACAGAGAACTTAGTTTTACAGACCATTGAACAGGAGCCAGGCCCAAGTAATGACCCACCTGAGTTACTCTACATCCCAATCCCAGTCCCTTCTCAGGTTTTGGACTGGGCACAAAGTCCCAAAATGGCTTGCCACCTGGCAAGGCGACCCAAGGTTTGTGCACCATTTCTGATACACCAACACTTCTAGTGGCCCACCATCAAGAAGGACATCAAGAACTTTGATGCAGATTGTGATGTATGTCACAAAAAATAGAACAAATTGTCTCCTGAAAGCCTCCTAAAGCTCATGTTCATTGCTGCACAAGGACATAGCAACATGCACGCACCCAATTGCAACACTCATTTAGCACTTTCCAGCATAAGGCCAACCACCACCATTCAGCTGCCCCAGGTACCACTTTGACTAAAGTGTTATGCTATTTGCACATGACCTTCCACTCAAGACCACATTCAAAAAGCTCTCACCAAAATTCATTAGTCCATTCACAAACACCCGCATCATTAACCCATGCTCTGTCTGACTGGCCCTGCCTTTAGTTAATCCCACATTCCATGTCTCTCAGATCTGTAGGTTGGTTGCATGCCCTTTGCCCCCCACCCCCGTTAGCCTCTGCACTAACTGTGACGTCTGGGTGGGATTATTTCTTGCTTGCCTAACTTGGATCCACCAGTGCAACCCTGATACATTACAGCTGTAGTTAGTAGTGAAACTAAAAACATTTTCACATGCATAATACTATAATGAGAACTTACAAGATAGGGACTAAACAGCTGTGTGGCCCAAGAAACCCTCATGTTAGTAAGGATAATTTGAAGTATTTTTATTTGGCCAAGCATTACAAGCATTTGTAATTCATTTGATAGGTTTGACAGATTCATAATTAGTTGCAAAAAAAAATCACAGTAATTATTACAGGAAATTACTTAATGGTCTAGAAAAAGATAAGATAAGATAAGAGATACTTTCTCTTATCTTAGAATTCTTTTGTCGCAAACATGCTCAATGCAGCCAAGGAACAAGAAAAAAAGGACATAATAATAATAATAATAATAATAATAATAATAATAATCAGTATACAATAAGTACATTAAATAATAATAACAACAATAGAATAGTGCAAAATAGATAAAATAAAAAACAATAGAATACAATAATATAACTATTATTGCAAGTGGTTCTGAAAAGTGACAGTGCACAATGAATAAAGACAGTAGAAGTATATAATAGTGGGATGAAACAAACATTCAATTACATACATATGTCTACACCACTACACACCTAACCCTAACCCTAACCCTAGTACATATATACACCATTATATTTAACTGAAAATTAAACACTCTTTAATTCAAGGGGTGTGACAAAAGTATCAAATTAACATAGGAATTTCAGCCTTTTTATAAACACTTGACTATATGTGGACTCATTAGTCCTTGTTGTTCCATGAGTAATAAAGAATATGTTATATTTCTTATATTTGCATTTGGTAGCTGTGCACTCGACCTCTTAGCTGGAGGTCCAAAGAGGTGTCTATGCAAATGAAGGTAAACTGGAAAACAGAAAGGCAGATTGGATGTTGTTTGATTCTATTGGACTGTTGACACCAAGATCAACTTGTACCAGAATAATAGGAATAGAAAAGAATTTAGAAGAAAAAGGAAAAACTCATGATCCAAAGCAGAGGTGTATATATTATATATAATTTCTATTTATATTTTTTTATTGTTGAACAACAGTAGCACAATGTGTCAGACAGTGAAAAGGACTGAACATGACTTTTTTTTCCCCTAAATGCTATCGCACAATCAATATTTGATATTTCCAAGATTTATTTGTAAAGTAAATGAAACAAAAAGGGAGGAAGTGACTTTCTTTTACAACCCTATTTGTAAATCAAATGAAACATTTTCTAGCTTGGGAGTCCTACACTGTTCTATCCACTATTTACCCAATTTGTGATGGTTCCTCAAACAAAGGCTTTGTGATAAAAAAAGAACTACATTGCTTTTGAACCAATTACTGCTACAAAGATTCTAGCTGACCATTATTCAGTGATCCCAGCAAATCATCCTAATTGTCACATGACAGATAAAGTTAATTTAATAATGTAGCCCCAGCAGCAGCACTTTTGTAATGAACCCTACAGATGTGTAAACCGAGTGATCTGTGGCAATATGAGATTTAATCACAGCTAGTGGCTAAGCATGAGCACTGCTGTGTTTTATTACTGCGGCAGCCACTGCTCTCCTATAATAATAAAAGCATAATCACAGACAAGCCCACAGCATATTTATTTTCCCTTGCCACTCTCAGTATTGTTACCCCTATCTCTTCTGCTTACTCTATTAGGCCTTTTTGAGGAGCCAAAATAAGTTACATTTGTTTGGAGATAATTTAGTCTGCTTAATTTAGTCCTTCTTGTATAATGCAGCAAAAGACTGTAAATTTAAACTTGAGTGTTGTGAAATATGTTTTTAACCTGACAATGTCAAAAAGGGATTTTTACAAAAGGGTTTTTACCCTAGAGCCGCACATGTAAACGGAAGACTTTGGAGGTAGGGTGGCTTGGGCAGAATGGGAGGTGTTGTGACTATGGTTTAGATAAAATTATAGCAAGATATTCTGAAACCATTAGGAATAACTTTTGCCATATTTTGTGCCAGTGGCTGAAATTATAACAAAAACTAATTTTTTGGTTCTGGCATAATTGTCACTTGTTACTGCTTAAATTATTGTATGCATGTGCTCTTTTGTGTGTGAAGCACATTTATTTACATTAACTCTGTTAATCATGAGAATCATTTTAAAGTTAAAATAATTAAAAATATTGTTAGAAGTAATGGGTAATTTAAATGGGTTTGACGCATGGGTGGCACCACAAACACGGACACGAGGCAAGGTCTTACGGAAAAGGGGTAATTTTATTGTGAATAATGGGGAAGGAAACGATTAAAAGGAGGAAGAAGGTCTTTAGGCAGACGCAGGTCTGTAGGAAGTGCCCCGCTGGCATGCAGGCACAGGCAGGTGATTGGTGGCAGCAGGCAGAGTGGCAGAAAGGGCGTGTGGGCCGGGACTCCTGCAAGCTTCCTCAGTCGGCTCCTCCCGTGGTTGGCTAAACTGTCCCCTCCCAGCTGTCATTGGCACGGTGGCAGGCAGGTATCTCTCGGACACTCCTCGCCTGTGCGGATTTTACAGCTGGAAACAGAGGCCTCAATGCAAAACACACTGCAGCCTTTTTCTTTTCAGCGGCAGGGTCACGATCTGGTTCTGTCTGTGATCAAAAGGCAGCAATCCATTTGCACCTTTAAAGTGCCTTTGGCGCATAGCAGCGTGCCTCTCGCATGCCAATAATTGCGCTTTTAGCGTTGGCCGCACGACTCAGCTTCGTAGACTTTCAGCACCAGGCACACACTCAGACCCCGAGCTACACTCAGGGGTGTTGTTTTATGTTTTTTAGCCATGTTTTATAGTGCGGGGAGAAACTCCGGAATGGGTGAGAAATGAAAAAGGATTTAGGCTCACCCTAATTTTTACTATAACTAAGTACCCTTTTTTTGTGGGATACTCAGTTGTAGTGCAAGATTTTCACCTATTCTCTCTCATGCTCATGCTCATTTTACCCTTTAATGTTTTACCTAAAATAGATTGCTATCACAATTTTAAATTATAAATATATTTGCCACTGAATAAAAAATATTTCAGTTTAATTTACTCATTACAGCAAGCTTTGAAATATACGTGAAGATCTATACTTAATTCAGGTTTGTATTTTTATTTGCTTTGTGTACACTATTAAATTTTTGGAAGATCTTTATATATGCTGCACTAGATTTGCACTATGCACCATGCAGTTATGGAGCATACTTTGTGAATTACTTTTAGAAACTTATATTTTATCTCTGTATCTTAGACTTGCAATGTTACAGAACTTTCATAGTAATCTTTGGTTTATTGATTTGTCAATACAAGTATTTCTTTGTGTTGATTGATTTTGGTTTTACAGACTTATATGTATGTGCACACCAACTATACGCCATATTACCTGCAATAAAAGTACCACCCTGGGGTTCTCTGTACCTGGTAATGAAATTACCAAGTAATTATTTGCAAAGATGTGGATTTCCTTTGGAGGGGATTGAATTCTTGCATTTCAGTCTACAAAAAGCTAAAGACTCTGTCTTCCCATGTTTCTCTGCTCACTCTTAAACCAGGTTACTTAAGTTGGAATAATAAGTGGAGGTTAAATATTATAGCCTAGGCTTTGTTTAGGCAACAGGGTAAACTCAAATTAATTTATCGAATCTGAGTTTTAAATCAAGTGTCCACATGTCCATGCCATTATGAAATACAGTAAATGTCATTATCAAATAAATACTTATTTATTTCAGTACTTCCTTACTTCCCTCCTCTAAAAATCTGTATTATTAAAAGTATGAGTATGTACTGTATACCAAATAATTTTAAATGGGTTTTATTAATATCTTAGCATTGGTTGAATTTAAAATTAATAATAATAATAATAATAATAATAATAATAAAAACTTGACACGTTCTTTCTGGACACATGTAAATAACATAACCTTTGGTTTCATGTATTTCAAGCAAAAATTATGTTAGCACAGTTAGGCAGTTTTTCAAAGTCAAGTCCAAAAGAAATGAGTCTCTTTTTCCCTCAGTCCCTTAATGATTCAGGAAAACAGCTTTTACATCCTCACATCGTTAAAATTAATGTAGTCCTTTCACAAAGAGAAAAAAAGTACAAAGTAAACCCATGCAAAATGGTAATGACCTCAGCCCTTCTGAACAAGCTATAATGCATCAAATTTCATGTTTCAAAGTTGAGCTGAAACCTGTAGACCTCAGTGTGAACTGGCAGCTCTCAGCTTTCACAACCATAATTTCAGACTTTACCATTGTTTAGCCTGTTATTTAAATGAAAGCCACAAAGTCTAGTCATGAAAAGACAAGTTGAAACACCTGTAAGCCCTAATGCAGTGTTATATAATAGACTTTATAAAAGAATAATTCAGAATATTGGTAAGTACAGTTCTATAAAGCTCTTTTTATTTGATTATTTATTTATGTTGAAATCATCAGATTTCTTTTTTACCATTTTCACTGCAAGAAAGAGAAGATAACAGAGCATAAAAATAGCTTTTTTGCAGATATTGAAGAGGATCCACTAGTTAGAAACAAAGTGATGCTCTGAAGCTTTTAGTAGTCTTTTCCATTAAAATTTAACAGGTGGCTTAACCACATGGCTACACACAATTATTATTGTAAATCCAATGCACAGTGTTTGTAAAATAATTTCCAACTTTTCTTTTAATCTCAAGGGATTACAATGTTCTGACATAGAGCAGTAACAAATGAACAGTTTCAGTTTGTAAGTTATAACTTTGAAATCTGTATGAATATGAAAACCCGTCATTGATATCACCAGCACTACTCTGTCTCCTTTGTTCTCTTCTAATCAATGTACCAAAGCAAAATGTCAAAAGTATCTACCAACCCATACCTTGTTATTGACTTTCCAATCTTGATATTATAAAAGTATATTATTACAGTCATACCCCTGTATTTATGCATGAGTTCTGTTAATATGTGTTTATACACAGTCACTTAGTAACAAAACTGAAGTGATTTTGAAGGAGTTTACTGCCTGCTGTAAGTCAGCAATATTATGAGAAAAATGAGGATACATTGAAAATATAAACAATATGGGAAATTAGGCAAGCTCACAAACTGAGCCACAATGGATTGAACATTTGTGAAGTTTTAATTAAAACATGTAAAAATGATTAGCCCTAGTTTTAAATCCATTAATATTGATACTTCCTAGGTTTTTGTACGTTGTACTGCAGGGGCAGATCTGATCCCTTGGGGCATGACTCCATGGATTGAACTTATTGTCAAGCACATCCCATGCAGGTACAGTTGAACTGAGATCTGGGGAACGTTTAGATACTGGTGACGAGATAATGGGCCTTGCTCAATTCTAGCTATGATAGAAAGGTATCAAAACACCTAGTACATTACAGCAGGATGCACTCTAAGGCAAAGACTCCAAGGTTGTCCGGACTCCAAATTGTCCAGGGTGCAATCTGACTGAGCATCTTTTCCACTGAGGCTTTACCCTGACACCTACCGGGCCCTTCAACCTGCAATGGCTTGTACATAACCTAGAGGTTTGTTTGGGGTCCTTATCCTGTTGGAAAACAAATGATGGTTCCATCAAGTGCAAACCCGATGGGATGACATGTTGCAAAATGCTGTGGTAGCCATGCTGGTTTAATGTGTTTTGACTAAGTCACCAACAGTCTCACCAGCAAAGCATCCCCACACCATCACAAGTTTACCCTCTCCACGTCTAACAAAGACATGAAGGTTAGAACAAAAAATCTCAAATTTGGGCTTATTAGCTCAGAGGACAGTTTTCCCACTGATCTTATGTTCATTGTATCTGTGTTCATTGCCAGCTTGTTTTTTTTTTAAGTGATAGTTTCTTTGCTGTCATTTGACCATGAAGGCCTGACTTAAGAATTTTCCTCTGAACAGTGGATGTTGAAATATTTCTGTCACTTGAACTTTTGCACAGCACCACATTCCCTCTCCAGCACTACTCGCTTGGTCCCAGGAAGACATGCATCTAGACTCTTTTCTGGCACCTAGGTACATAAATATAGATACATAAATCTGATGAGATAATGTAATGAGTGTGCCAAGCTGTCATCAAAGCTAAATGTAGATGTATGTATGGTGTGAGTAACAGATTAAACATGTTTAGATTAGAAGATCAGTGCATTTTGTTAAATAAGCATCGTAAAATGAATAAGTGTCTTTTTAAAATGTAGTAAGTAAAAATACAGGTTTTTAATAACAAATAGTGATTAGAAGTAAAAAGTATTAAATACAAAAATACAGAAGGTACACATAGACACACACACACACCAAAAACCTTTAAATGGGTTTCAATAATATCTTAGCATTTTTTGAATTTAAGGAATGATCTGTTCCCTTTTAAAAGCTATACTCAATGCTGCGCGAAAGCGCTATGGGAACGTTTCCTTGTGACCGGTTGTGAAGCATGTGTGTCAAACACGGCAAAAATTTTGGCATATATAACCTCGGTCAGGTGACGTCATTCTATTAGGTGCACCTGGAGGTTATAAATAGATTGCCATCTTTAAAGCAAAACCGCGAGGCGCGGCACATTTCTCACGTGCAAATCTGGCGGAAGCGCATGAGACGGAATCTTCCTTTTCTGTTGCTCTCTTGCCGGATCATGAGCTTTTACCGTCCATTTCTCAAGCACGCTTTGGCGCTTCTTGTGAATGGGCGGAAGAAACTTTCTCTCTCGCCTCTGCGGAGATGGAAACTATAATTTCAGAGCGCTCATCTTGTGAAAAGCCAGTGTGTTAGTTGTTGTTAGAGGTGGTAACACGCGCGGTTGAACGCATACACCTCAATTCACCGTAAAATAAATAAATAAATAAATAAATAAAATAAATCCCCCAAACGCTCAAAGTTAGATGACAGGTTTCTGCCGGGTGGCCGGAGGAGGGGCCTCAATGATGGCCCCTCCCCTTCCTGGTGACCTCCATGAGTTAACTCTTTCATGGAATAAGTCGTATTTATCCCGTGTTTTTGTGCTATAGGCATTGGTTTGTTCCAATGTCATTAATGGAAGCGCGGTCCTTTATGATGAAGTCCCAGATAAAAAATACGCTTGCGGGCTATCTCTCTCCTGGGAGCTCATCCTCCCGGGAAAAATCCACACTCCCCACCAAGCATGTAGATTAACATCTTCGTTGGTGGAAAAAGATTTTTCAGGCAGCGGGTCAGGCTGGTGCTGTCATGCACACAATAGCTTTGCAGGCATACCAGATGGACCTACTGAGAGCACTGGCAATCTCCAGTTCAATCTCCACCATCACTGGTGTTTCGGAGAACAGCAGTCTCCAACAAAGTGTTAGGTGCTCGGTTTCCTCCTGCCGTGTTTCAGGACACCGAACACCTAACAGCCACCGACCACCATTACCACCACCCCTCCGCCTAGCTAAGCGACAAAGCTACCGCCCCTTCGGAGAAGCTGGCAGCATGTAAGCTACTGCCAAGCATGTCTCCCGGGCTAGAAAGATTCAATCATTGTGTTTCAATGGTGTGGGTTTTCCACTTCCGTGAAACCACAGTGAGCACCTCTGTTAATTCAAAATCACAGGCTTGTTGGAAAAAGGGGCCATAGCACATGTTCCCCTCCCAGACAGAGCAGTTCGGCGTCAACACGTCGCCCTAGCTGACCTCATTTTCTTAGGGTGGAGTCTTATTGCCACAGAAAGCGTTCTTCTTCCTACACAAGGTATGGCGTTGAGTGTCATGCGGAATCCGACCGTGATGGCATAGAAATCCCACACAGCTGTCCCCTGTGCGCGTCGAAATCTATGATAGCACACTAAAGGAGTATAAGCTAGGCCAGGAGGTAACTTCACTGCTCCTATAGTGGTTTCAGTGGTGGCTAAGTGCCAGGGGATTTCATCCAAGTACCAATCCCCAGAGGCAATAACATTTACGCGGCGAGAGCTTCGTTCCCTTCTCTATGTGGTTCAGACCCTCGTCCTTGACTCTGGGTCCCATTCTAGGTCTGTGCTGTTGTCGCAAGCTGCTAACAGCAGACTTTTTCCCTTACGGGCCGGAGCGCGGCCTTAGATGGCCGTCTTAGAGATAGGGATCTGGAGAGGTCATCTTCTCGCGTGGCACATCAATTGACTCGAAATGATGACTCTATTTCTGGCCCTGAAATACTGCCTTCAGCAGTCAAGAGGTTAACATGTCCTAGTGCGGATGGACAACACTACGGCAGTCTTGTAAATATCGCATGGGCAGACTAGGCTTGCGCTACTAAGAAAACTAGTGCAGGACGAATTCTGTCCCTCAGGATCATGTCACAAGACCTCGAGCTTATGCCCTTGTACATTCAGAAAGTACGTAGCCGCTTTCGACCTACGTCCTGACTGATGGGATTTGTGGAATGCACCCCTTAGTTGCCGGCTTATTCACAGGCCTTATCAGCCTTTCAAGCTTCCTAGTCGAAGCTTAGGCTTTGCCAACTGGCTAGCTAGAACTATTTTGCATCCTCACCCAACTTTCTTCCGCAGTTGTTCTTGAAGCCTCTGTCCTCTGTGTCTAGTTCATGCTCTTCAAAATTTAAAGCACACAACCGCACTAGCCAGTGTCGTAAATCAGAGCAGGTTTCATATGTCATGGGGCCGCGGCCGAAGGGCAGCCGCGACTGGACGATTCGGGTGAGAGATGCTAGTGCCCTACCCTATGAGGCGCGTGGCACACTTCGCCTCTAGTGTTTAGGGCCCATTCGACCAGTAAGCTTGCCTTATCAATTGCTCTGGCAAGAGGGGTTTTCAAGTATGTCATGCGGCAGACTGCCTTTTCTTTATAGATGGATGCCAGGCTCGCGGGTCCTCGATTCAGCATCCCAGAATTATGTCTAAGACTCCTTGGGGGGACTGTGCGCACACTACACAACCCTGGGGGTCCAGACACCTGCAGTGCGGCGGAGTGGGTATTCTTGTTCCCATAGCGCATCGAGTGTAGCTTTTGAAAGGGAATGTCTTGGGTTACTTTGCTGTAACCCTGCTTCCTGAAAAAGCAAGAACGAGATGCTGCGCTCCAATGCCGCACTGCATGCGTGACTGGACATCCTTTAGACAAAATTTACCTGAGGATGTTTCCGGTTCATGCCTATTTATAACCTCCAGGTGCACCTAATAGAATGATGTCACCTGACCAAGGTTATATATGCCAAAATCTTTGGCGTGTTTGACACACACGTGCTTCACAACCGGTCACGAGTAAACATTCCCATAGCGCTTTCGCGCAGCATCTCGTTCCCACTTTTTTAGGGAACAGGGTTACAGCAAAGTAACCCAAAAACGTTCATCTTAGAGTGTCATACACAGCATGACATTATGATAAGAATTAGAATATCCATCACAGTAAATGTTTCTCTGCCGTAAAACAAAAAAATATAGTTAGTATTTTGTGGCATTGTTTTAAAAATATTTTTACAGATATCTTTTGGCAGTTTATCATTTAAACAAAGGAAACACCTTTCAAACTTTTTTTAAAAATAATTGTTCATAAACACCATAAAAAGAATACACACATACATACTATATTTTATCCTTTATTCGCTATTTTGCCAAAAGTATTCACTTACCAGAGGTGTCAAGTAACGAAGTACAAATACTTTGTTACCTTACTTAAGTAGAAATTTGGGGTATCTATACTTAATTATAGGTAATTATTTTTTAGCCGACTTTTTACTTCTACTTCTTACATTTTCACGCAATTATCTGTACTTTCTACTCCTTACATTTTAAAAATAGCCTCGTCACTCCTATTTTATTTCAATATTGTCATTCATAAAAAAAAAAAATGCGCCATCCAGATGGAGCGAATTTGATTGTTGTTGATCTCTATCTGTTATCACCCGAATGAGGATGGATTCCCTGTTGAGTCTGGTTCCTCTCAAGGTTTCTTCCTATTACCATCTCAGGGAGTTTTTCCTTGCCACTGTCGCCGTCACCCTTGGCTTGCTCATCAGAGAAATTTCATTCATTTATCTCATTATTATCTAGACACATTTTTCTCACACATACACAATTTATTATTATTATTATTTTATTATATTTTTTTATGAATTTCTTTCTTTGTGAAGCTGCTTTGAGACAATGACCATTGTTAAAAGCGCTATATAAATAAAATTGAATTGAATTGAATTGTGGTTGGATGAGAAGTATAAACATACCATTCCGACACCCTATCGGTTGGTATGCGATCCATCGCGTCTGCACATGACGTCACATCACACAGTCCAGCAAGGACGTTTAAATAAAATAGCATTTTCGGTTGACAAGGTTGTAAAAAGTAGACGAAGATGTCCGTGATAGAGACTCAAGATTCGAGCAAAATGTCTATATATTTATTTATTTATTTATTTTTGTGATTAATCACTTGGATCAATCATTCATTCTGACAGCACTAATGTTTATTGTGGACAACCATACAAGGATAATTGTTACTAAGCCTGCCCTGGGTACACTAATTTTCTTGTATGTTGCCCTCACAGATTCCTGCAGCTAAGCTTGGATGTAGAGTGGTGTGAAAAACTATTTGCCCCCTTCCTGATTTCTTATTCTTTTGCATGTTTGTCACACAAAATGTTTCTGATCATCAAACACATTTAACTATTAGTCAAAGATAACACAAGTGAACACAAAATGCATTTTTTTAATGATGTTTTTTATTATTTAGGGAGAAAAAAAATAAAAACCTACATGGCCCTGTGTGAAAAAGTAATTGCCCCCTGAACCTAATAACTGGTTGGGCCACCCTTAGCAGCAATAACTGCAATCAAGCGTTTGCGATAACTCGCAGCGCTCTGGAGGAATTTTGGCCCACTCATCGTTGCAGAATTGTTGTAATTCAGCTTTATTTGAGGGTTTTCTAGCATGAACTGCCTTTTTTGCGGTCATTTGACCGCAAAAATAAATACTTCACACTCTATCAAATTCCAGGACCCTCCTTTCATGACTTTTTCTAGTTCTGTGATCGCAGAGATCGCGCATACTATCTATGCGTCATTCAGTGCGTATATGTAACTATCTCAGGTTTCATTCCATATATGCAGTTTATTATGCTTTCGTGAAATATCGACAATTCGCCATTTATTCTGGTGTTGATAATTAGCGATATTTTATAAGGACATTTAGGGGATTTCACTTTACTTAATTTTATAACGTTTTGAGAAAATTCATTAGTTTGTTCACTAACAGAAGCTTCCGTGAAATTATCTCTAAAACAATATTGTTTTACATGACCCCTCCTGAGAATATAAAGCCTCATTATTGAATTAGAATAAATCAGATCTACCACAGCAGATAATAAACTATGCTATGTCATAACCGAAGCAAACACCACGATTATCCCTCGTTTCTTTCAGTGTTGCTAGGCAACGGACCACCCGCCTAATCGCGGGAACGTGGTTCACTTGGCCGCGGTGTATTATAAACCTGCGAATTGTTTCACTGCTTATGCTCATGTAATAAAAGCGAGGGAAATGTGGAAGTGATGTGTGGCCACTGCATGAGAACTAAATCAAAGATTTTCGGTCACTACACTGAGTGTAACACCTGAATAGTGACACTAAACAGCTAAACAACTAAACTTTTCCGTTTACCTCTGAGAAAAAAAGCTGTATTTTGTTTGTTTATATTTAGAATATACACCTCCCCTTAGCCCTCGGTCAACATCTAATCACCGTCGGTATGCAAATGAGTCAAGACGTAGCCTAACGTATGTCGTATTTCAGCGGTCACGGAGTGGAGTGAAGACTTTGAAGCAGTTGCAGCGTTTTTTTAGTTACAACAAGCACAGCGATGAGTCCACGTTGTTTCACTGTTTGACATAGTGACACTAAACAGCTGAACAACTTCACTTTTCCGTTTACCTCTGAGAAAAAAAGCTGTATTCCGTTTTTTTATATTCAGAGTAACACCTTCCAACCACCTCTCATAGTCTATTGGTAGTTTTAGTGATTTGGCAGTAACTAATAATCACTACAGTGGTTTCATTTGTACGCAGACATTTCTTGAGACGACGCCGTGTTCACAAAAAAAAATGATCGGATAGGGAACGCACCGGCTTCGTGTGGACGGAGTCATAGTCTATTGTTAGTTTTTTTGTGATTTGGCAGTAACTAATTATCACTACATACACTCAACAAAAATATAAACGCAACACCTTTGTTTCTGACCGGTTCTGAGTCCCATTGTTGTGCCATACATCCATGAACATCACCTCATGTTTCAGCAAGATAATGCACGGCCCCATGTTGCAAGGATCTGTACACAGTTCTTGAAAGCTGAAAATGTCCCAGTTCTTGCATGGCCAGCATACTCACCGGACATGTCACCCGTTGAGCATGTTTGGGATGTGCTTGACCGGCGTATACAACAGCGTGTATAAGTTCCCACTAATATCCAACAACTTCGCACAGCCATTGAAGAGGAGTGGACCAACATTTCACAGGCCAAAATTGACAATCTGATAAACTCTATGCGAAGATGTGTTGCACTGCATGAGGCAAATGGTGGTCACACCAGATACTGACCGGTTGTCCTGGGAGTCCCCAGACCCCCAATAAAGCAAAAAACTGCACATTCCAGGGTGGCCTTTTATTGTGGGCAGTATAAGGTACACCTGTGCACTACTCATGATGTCAGATCAGCATCTTGATGTGGCACACCTGTGAGGTTGGATGGATTATCTCAGCAAAACAGAAGTGCTCACTATCACACATTTAGACTGATTTGTGAACAATGTTTGAAAGAAATGGTAATATTGTGTATCTGGAATGAGTTTTAGATCTTTATGTTCATCTCATGAAAAATCGGAGCAGAAACAAAGGTGTTTTGTTGAATGTAAGTACCCCAACACCATTGATCATGAGTTTCAGCTGAAACTAATTCTATACATGCAACAGAAAATGTAGATGCAGATTCCAAATGTATAAAGATGCATGCTATATATATATATATATATATATATATATAATACATACACATACACACACAAATATATGTATCCACATTCAGCGGAAAGACTTTGAAGCAGTTTATATATGCTTTAACTTATCAACATTGTTTCGTTTAGATTCCGCTTCAGTGTGTTTCTTAATCTTTCTCTCTCTATATATATATATTAATCATTTTTCAAATAAAATCGCTATTACTTGACCCTGAAGTTTAGTTTAGCACACAAAAACCTAAAGAGTCCTTTCTGGTAAATCAACTGCATATAGTTTATTTACAGCAATTCATTAAAAAAATGAATATACATTGTACAGTACAAGGTAACCACGAGAAAGATTACAAAATGAAAAACAAACAGTGTCTTCTTTATAAACAGCTTAGTTTACTGTGCGTCGAGATGCTGAAATCCCTTGCATGTTGCCCCTCAGTTTTGTGCTTCCATTTCAAGTGGAGAGATATTTGACCGACAGCTTAGAACAAAAGAACTGTAGGTGTGATTACAATCCCCTCCGAACGATCGTGCCATCAATCACTGACCACCTCAGAAGTTCCCTCCAATGTATGCTGATGTTTTGCAAGTATTTTTGCAAAACTATGGCACTTTCTTGAGAGGTGGTTGAAATGTGTTATTCATTTATTTATTCTATACAAGGGCACTAACTACACAGACCAAACTGTTACCTTATTGTATTCTTATACTCATTGCTGCGCTTGTTGTAACTGAAAAAACGCTGTGTGTGTGTGTGTGCGCGCTGCAGCCTGTGAATGAATACGCACAGCAGAGGGACAGAGACATGAGGGACATCTAATAACGTATTGTGTAGTGACCCTTTCTCAGTGGATTTTTCTGCTACCGCAGATCAGTTTATCAACTTGTAATGTATTAATTTTAGAAATATATTAACATGTGCAGACATTTAGTTAAGGGGGCGCTGCCCCTCTTGCCCCTGAATAGAGCCAGCCTCGATTACACACACACACACATATTATATATATATATATATATACATATACATATACAGTGGTGTGAAAAACTATTTGCCCCCTTCCTGATTTCTTATTCTTTTGCATGTTTGTCACACTTAAATGTTTCTGCTCATCAAAAACCATTAACTATTAGTCAAAGATAACATAATTGAACACAAAATGCAGTTTTTAAATGAAGGTTTACGTTATTAAGGGAGAAAAAAAAATCCAAATCTACATGGTCCTGTGTGAAAAAGTGATTGCCCCCCTTGTTAAAAAATAACTTAACTGTGGTTTATCACACCTGAGTTCAATTTCTGTAGTCACCCCCAACTTCAATCAAGAAATCACTTAAATAGGAGCTACCTGACACAGAGAAGTAGACCAAAAGCACCTCAAAAGCTAGACATCATGCCAAGATCCAAAGAAATTCAGGAACAAATAAGAAAACATAAGTAATTGAGATCTATCAGTTTGGTAAAGGCTATAAAGCCATTTCCAAAGCTTTGAGACTCCAGCGAACCACAGTGAGAGCCATTGTCCACAAATGGCAAAAACATGGAACAGTGGTGAACCTTCCCAGGAGTGGCCGGCCGACCAAAATTACCCCAAGAGTGCAGAGACAACTCATCTGAGAGGCCACAAAAGACCCCAGGACAACATCTAATGAACTGCAGGCCTCACTTGCCTCAATTAAGGTCAGTGTTTATGACTCCACCATAAGAAAGAGACTGGGCAAAAATGGCCTGCATGGCAGATTTCCAAGGCGCAAACCACTTTTAAGCAAAAAGAACATTAAAGCTCGTCTCAATTTTGCTAAAAAACATCTCAATGATTGCCAAGACTTTTGGGGAAATACCTTGTGGACCGACGAGACAAAAGTTAAACTTTTTGGAAGGTGCGTGTCCCGTTACATCTGGCGTAAAAGTAACACAGCATTTCAGAAAAAGAACAGCATACCAACAGTAAAATATGGTGGTGGTAGTGTGATGGTCTGGGGTTGTTTTGCTGCTTCAGGAGCTGGAAGGCTTGCTGTGATAGATGGAACCATGAATTTTACTGTCTACCAAAAAATCCTGAAGGAGAATGTCCGGCCATCTGTTCGTCAACTCAAGCTGAAGCGATCTTGGGTGCTGCAGCAGGACAATGACCCAAAACACACCAGCAAATCCACCTCTGAATGGCTGAAGAAAAACAAAATGAAGACTTTGGAGTGGCCTAGTCAAAGTCCTGACCTGAATCCTGAATTGAGATGTTGTGGCATGACCTTAAAAAGGCAGTTCATGCTAGAAAACTCTCAAATAAAGCTAAATTACAACAATTCTGCAACGATGAGTGGGCCAAAATTCCTCCAGAGCGCTGTAAAAGACTAGTTGCAAGTTATCGCAAACGCTTGATTGCAGTTATTGCTGCTAAGGGTGGCCCAACCAGTTATTAGGTTCAGGGGGCAATTACTTTTTCACACAGGGCCAATGTAGGTTTGTATTTTTTTTTCTCCCTAAATAATAAAAACCATCATTTAAAAACTGCATTTTGTGTTTACTTGTGTTATCTTTGACTAATAGTTAAATGTGTTTGATGATCAGAAACATTTTGTGTGACAAACATGCAAAAGAATAAGAAATCAGGAAGGGGGCAAATAGTTTTTCACACCACTGTATATAGCATGCATCTTTATACATTTGGAATCTGCATCTACATTTTCTGTTGCATGTATAGAATTATAATTTCAGCTGAAACTCATGATCAATGGTGTTGGGGTACTTATGTAGTGATAATTAGTTACTGCCAAATCACTAAAACTAACAATAGACTATGAGAGGTGGTTGGAAGGTGTTACTCTGAATATAAACAAACAAAATACAGCTTTTTTTCTCAGAGGTAAACGGAAAAGTGAAGTTGTTCAGCTGTTAAGTGTCACTATGTCATAAACAGTGAAACAACGTGGACTCATCGCTGTGCTTGTTGTAACTGAAAAAACGCTGCAACTGCTTTAAAGTCTTACTCCACTCCGTGACCGCTGAAATCCGACACGACACTACGTTAGGCTACGTCTTGACTCATTTGCATATCGATGGTCATTAGATGTTGACCGAGGGCTAAGGGGAGGTGTGTGTGTGCGCGCGTGCGCGCCTACTTCTTTTACTTTTATAAACATTCTAAATATAAACAAACAAAATACACCTTTTATTTCTCAGAGGTAAACGGAAAAGTGAAGTTGTTCAGCTGTTTAGTGTCACTATGTCATAAACAGTAAAACAACGTGGACTCATCGCTGTGCTTGTTGTAACTGAAAAAACGCTGCAACTGCTTCAAAGTCTTCACTTCACTCCGTAACCGCTGAAATCCGACACGACACTACATTAGGCTACGTCTTGACTCATTTGCATATCGACGGTCATTAGATGTTGACCGAGGGCTAAGGGGAGGTGTGTGTGCGCGCGCGCCTACTTCTTGTACTTTTATAAACATTCTAAATATAAACAAACAAAATACACCTTTTATTTCTCAGAGGTAAACGGAAAAGCGGAAAAGTTGTTCAGCTGTTTAATGTCACTATGCAGATGTTACACTCAGTGTAGTTACGGAAAATCTTTGATTTAGTTCTCATTCTGTGGCCACACATCACTTCCACATTTCCCTCGCTTTTATTACATGAGCATAAGCAGTGAAATATTTCGCAGGTTTATAATACACCGCGGCCAAGTGATCCACGTTCCCGCCGATTAGGCGCGTGGTCCTTTGCCTAGCAACACTGAAAGAAACTAGGCATAATCGTGGTGTTTGCTTCGGTTATGACATAGCATAGTTTATTATCTGCTGTGGTAGATCTGATTTATTCAAATATAATATTGTTTTAGCGATAATTTCACGGAAGCGAGTTCAGAACTAAATCGCTGCTCTGACACGTTCAGAAGCTTCAAATAGAATGAACAAACTAATACATTTTTTCCATACGATATAAAATTAAGTAGAGCTTTTCTTTTTGTTATAGTACGAAGCCCCTAGATGGACAAAGGAGGAGAAAAAACAGCAGAAAAAAACTCATGCCAAAAACTTTGGGTTATAATGCAAAACATGACTTGTTTTTTTTCCTGCCGTTTTTTCCCTCTTCCTTTGTCCCCTTAGATACTCTGTAGTAGGTTTTCTCAGTTGAATATGACAAAAAGCTACCGCTAATTATCAACGCGGGAATGAATGGCGCATTGTCCAAGTGCAAGTTGATCTTGGAGCTAAACTATTTGCTTTGGGTGAAAGCACCATCTAGCGATCATTGTGTGTCAGCAGCAGCTTCCCATTCAAAACAATAGGTGGTCAAATGACCGCTAAACCGCGTTATAAGTAGGTCACACTGGCGCGGCGCTTCTAGTGTTAAGTGTGAAAAACATGCAAAAGAATTATAGTTTTTCACACCACTGTATATTTACATTCCAATAAAGGTTACTGATGACATGCCTCTTAAGTTTGACTTTTTGCACCATTAAATACTTATAGGCAAATAGTTACCATATCTTGTTCTCCATGAAACTTGTTAATGCTCAGTAGTACATAGAGTATATATGTTTTTTTAATGTATTTGCATTGTACTAAAATACCTTCTTTTTCTAATTGCCATATACACTATCCCAAATCACTATGGTTGTTAAAAAATACAACGAACAAACAACACATTTTTTCTTTTTTTATGATGTGTTAGTGCAGTACATAGGCCCGTGGCACAGCCTAAGCTTTTATACTTAATGCTTTTTTCCCCCCTTGCGTTACTTTTACTTTTATACTTTAAGTAGTTTTGAAATCAGTACTTTTACACTTTTACTTGAGTAAAAAGCTTGAGTTGATACTTCAACTTCTAAAGACGTCTTTTTAAACCCTAATATCTATACTTCTACCCAAGTAATGAATGTGAATACACCACTGTCACTTACCCATCCAAATAATTGAATTCAGGTGTTCCAATTATTTCCATGGTTAGAGGTATATAAAATCAAGAGCTTAGTATATTCCAGCATGGTACCGTGAAATTTTCTAGTAAATATGGAAACAGTCAACTGTTAGTGGTGTTATAATAAAGTGGAAGCAATTGGGAACAACAGCAACTTAGAAACAAACTGGTACGCCAAGTAAAATCACAGAGAGGGGTCAGCAGTTGCTGAGACACAAAGTGCACAGAGGTCACCAACTTTCTGCAGAGTCAATAGCTACAGACCTCCAAACTTCATGTAATCTTCAGATTAGCTCAAGAACAGTCCGTAGAGAGCATTATGGAATGGGTTTCCATTACCTAGCAGCTGCATCCAAGCCTTACATTACCAAGTGCAGTTCAAAGTATTGGATGCAGTGGTTTAAAGCATGCCGCCACTAGACTCTAGAGCAGTGGAGACGTGTTTTCTGTAGTGACGAATCGTGCTTCTCTGTCCCAGAAACGTCCGATGGACGAGTCTGGATTTAGCGGTCGGTAGGAAAATGGTACTTGGCTAACTCATCTCTGCCCCATAGTTCCAGTGAAAAAAAAACAGTTAATGTTTTAGCATACCAAGATATTTTGGACAATTTTAGGTTCCCAAATTTGTGGGAACAGATGTCCATTTCCTGTTCGAACATGACTGTGCACCAGTGCACATAGCAAGGTCCATTATGACATGGATGAGTGAGTTTGGTGTGGAAGGACTTAATGACCAGCACAGAGTCTTGACACGATAGAACACCATAGGGATGAATTCAAGTGGAGACTCTGAGCCAGGCCTTCTCGTCCAACATCAGTGCCACCATCAGTGTCTGACCTCACAAATGCGCTTATGGAATATATATGTATCTGGTTATATTAATCATTTACTTTGACTCGTCTATACTGCTTTATCCTGTATACAGGGTCGAGATGGACCTTGATCCTATCCCAGAAGACTTAGGGAGCAAGGCAGGATACAGCCTGGACAGGGTGCAAATTCAACCCTGGAGGTGCAAGGCGACAGTGCTAACTACTAAGCCATCATGCCACCAGTGGTTTCATTTATTTATGCGTTTATTTATTGATCAAGAATCTTTCCTTCAGGCCTTATCCTTAACCCTAGCACATTTCAGAATAAAGTTATCAGTGTAGCCACTCAGCTATATTTATTTCACGCAATAGTAACACATTACACTTTATAACCTTAAATGGGCAGCAGTGAAAATGATTAGTTCCTACTATTAAAACAGACTGTTGGTTGCTTAAAAATAACAAACAAATGAACAAACAAATAAAAACACAACATAAACAAAAAAGGGTGGCAATAGTTGTTGTAATTAAAAGTTTTAATGATTATTTTTTGTTTAGTGCCTGGACAAAAAAAAAAAAAAAAACTATCACAGCTTCATCCTTGTAGAAGTTCATCTAGAATCTCACTTACCAGGTCATTGACTTTTATGATGTGACATTTTTTCCACCCATCTACTCTTTCGTCCTCCCTCTCTTCATATTTCACTGCTTCATTAGGCTGTTTTAGTATGGGCCAGTGAAGGATAAATCATGAAAGAAGTGTTGGTGAATTAACTTTTCATGTGAAAACACCTCAGCTTTTATGGGAGCACTAAATGATCCATAATGCATAGAGATTTAAGAAGGAAGCTCCTAGACTGGGAAATTAGGTAAAGAGAGACAGAGAGAGAAAGAGAGAGAGCGGGAGAGAGAGTCTGGTCTTGTTCTCGTATTGTTACTGTAGCCAGACAAACGCAAATCACTTTTATGACAATGGCTCTTAAATAGCTGTCAGTCTGGGGTCTCACACTGAGCAACCTCCTCCGGCCTCGCTGCATGCTATAATTGAGCCGTCTTCATTCCCTAAAGAGGTGTCATCTGCTGCTTTAAACAGATTTTGTTGACACCATCTGTGCATAAATCTCACACAAGAAGAACAATAACTTCTGGAATATGTACTCTGATAGTAGGCAGGCACATTGATTTCACATTCAATACTTTCTGTCTGTTCACATCCACAGTACGTAAAAACTGGTGGCTAAGGAAAAAAATATATCTTAGTAAGGTGCTGGGCCACTCTGGGACACCAAAGTGTCAGTGTGCCTTGGCAAAGATTTACAAGTTTCTGCAACCATGCATTCTTTTAAATGGCATTCCCTCATTTGCTGGTTTGATAAAGGTTGTGGAAAGTTCAGTCTAACATGTTGGTTGTTAGTCTTTCAGCTGCTCTTGTTGAAGTTAACATTAAATAAGGAGAAATATTTTCTATTAATATTTTCACCCAAATTTTAAGTTGACTCTGATTTTATGGTGGTTGAGTTACTGAAGCAGTGGTATAATTAAAGTACAAATAAATGTGCCTTACCCCATCTCATCTTGTGGATAGTGGTAGTTATATGGATTTATGCACAAGTGCCAGATTTGGGTTATAACGTTGTACCAGGGGAGCAAGGAGCAAGAGCAGACTCTGTAAACAAGTTGAAAAAATGTTTTTTTTTTCCACTAGAACAATATTTGCACTGTGATAGAACACAGAGGGAATTCACACATAAATTCTTTACACTTGAAAGCACATATTTTTGCTTTTTTAATGTCCCTGAGCATAGTAAAGACTGTTTGTCTACTAGTTTTATGTAAGCACTTTTATGTAAACACTGCAAAATTCTGCATGTGTTTGCCAGGCTCCAAAGTTTTTTGTTCTGTCTTTCCTTTAACCCTTTAACTAGAATGCTTAGAAAACATAAACTATTAAACAATGTTTTTTTAGAGAATAGGCATTTGCATGTACAATATTTATTTCTTTTTCACATGTAGTGTTAACCATAGCGTGTTAAACTCGTGAAGAGCCAAACATCACCATGAATCTTACCTACAATCTATGCTTTACACTGTGGCCTTGCACCTACAGCGTTGTGGGTTTGATTCCCACCTTGGGTCTGCTTGCATAGAGTTTGCATGTTCTCCCCATGCTTGGTAGATTTCATCCAGGGACTCCGGTTTCCTCAATGACATGCAGGCTAATTGGTATTCATAAATTGCCTGTCGCGGCATGGTGGCTTAGTGGTTCCCTTTCAAAGGCTACACTCGATGCTGCGTGAAAACGCTATGGGAATATTTTTTCATGTTGCCGGTTGTGAAGCATGTGTGTACCAAACACGCTAAATTTTAGCTATGCACGCGCCTCACGTTCTTTAGAGAGCCACAAGCCACGCTGCACTCATGGGAATTACAGGCTGACTTGGCCGAGGCACGAAAGACGGAGCCCCTCCTTTCTCTCGCCCTCTCCCCTGATCCCGAAGTCTCTCCTTCCACTTCACGAGCGCACTCCTCTGCCTCTCGTGTGTGCGTTGAAGAGACTCACTCCCCTGCTTCTGTGAAAATGGAAAGTAGCTTCCTCAGAACGCTCCTCTAAAGATGAGAGAGAATATGAGGAGCTGCTTGAGGTTATAATGCGTGGAGTCGAACAACTGCATATTGATTGGCCACAGGAGCAAGCTCACCCAAAACACTCAAAATTACACGACAAATTCCTGTCGGGTGACCAGAAGATGGAGCCAAAACTCTGTTCTCTCCCATTCTTTGATGACTTCCATAACAAAATATCTCGTTCTTGGAAGAATCCTTTTTCTTCCCGTATTTTTGTTCCATCGACATCATGATGCCCCAGATAGAAGAGACGCTTGCGGGCTATCTCTCTCCTGCGGCATCATCTTCATTAAAGAAACCAACACTTCCCTTCAAGCCATGTAGAACTTTTTTTGAACAGGCTTTTGGGAAATTTCCAACCGGGCACCCCCCCGTAAGGACTGGGGTACGGCTCGTCGCCCCTCACAGGCTGCCTCCAAAAGATCAGATCGCCGCACTGTCTTCTTTTCAAAGACTAAGTCCTGAAAGTCTACGTGCCCAGGACTGTGGGGGTGATCCCCCCCCGGGGAACGGCACTCAACGCTCTTTCCTATAAGAGCATGCCCCCCCGGACACCCCCAGGGGGTCGGTGTTCAGTTTCCGCCGCCTCTGGTGTTTCGGACCTTGCCGACCTCCAGAGATATGTTAGTGCCTCGGTTTTATCCTGCTATATTCCAGGATGCCGAACCACTAACACCCCCCCGCGCACTAAAACTTGTACCCCTTTCGGAGAAACTGGCAGCGTGGAAGCTACTGCCAGGCATATCTCCCTGGGTGCTAAAGACTGTAGAGAAAGGCTACAGGATTCAGTTTGCTCATTGCTCTCCGCGTTTCAACGGCGTGGTCTACACTTCCGTGATACCAGAGAAAGCGCATCTGCTAAACTCCGAACTCCAGGCGTTGCTGGAGAAGGGAGCCATAGAACAGGTTACTCCTCCAGACAGGGAGTCAGGCTACTACAGTCGCTACTTTCTGGTTCCCAAGAAAGGCGGGGGGCTGCGTCCGATTTTGGATCTTTGCGGGTTGAACCGCTATCTCAAAAAGTACAGATTCAAGATGTTAACCATCAATATGATTGTCTCGCAAATCCAACCAGAAGATTGGTTCGTGACGATAGATTTAAAGGACGCATACTTCAACATAAAAGTTTTGCCACAACACAGGAAGTTCCTGAGGTTCGCTTTCGGGGGAGAAGCTTACCAGTATCAGGTCCTTCCATTCGGTCTAGCTCTGTCACCCCGCACATATACAAAATGTATGGATGCTGTCCTGGCTCCCTTGCGACTCCAGGGCATCCGTATTCTCAATTACATAGACGACTGGCTAATCCTGGCCCAGTCTCAGCAGCTAGCGCTCCGACATCGCGATGTCGTCCTAGCTCATCTCCATTCGCTGGGATTGAGACTCAACGCTACCAAAAGCGTTCTCGTTTCGGCTCAGAGGACAACATACTTGGGTGTCAGATGGGATTCGATCACTATGCGGGCACAATTGTCTCCCGCTCGTGTCGAATCCATCCTCAGCGCCCTCAAGGAAATCAGACTAGACCAGGAAGTGACTATTTATCACTTTCAAAAATGTTTAGGCCTCATGGCAGCTGCATCCACGGTGATTTGGGCCTTCACCAGGGCGGACTGCACTCGCCCCGCTTGAACGAGCTAGCGCATCAGGTTCTGCTCTGGGCACAGGACAAGTTCCTGTCCCTCAGGGCGATTTACATTCCAGGGCACATGAATGTGGGAGCAGATTTACTGTCCAGACAAGCTGTGACACACGGGGAATGGAAACTTCACCCCGACATAGTCAGCCAAATCTGGAAAAGATTCTTTACAGCAGAGGTGGACCTCTTTGCCTCCCAAGAGACAGCACAATGTCCTCTCTACTATTCTCTGACTCATCCAGCTCCCCTGGGTCTGGACGCGATGGCCTATACGTGGCCCAATTTACGCCTTTATGCGTTTCCGCCAATATCTCTGCTCCCGGGAGTCCTGGCGAGGGTCTGTCAACACGGTTTGCGCCTCTTACTGATAGCGCCCTGTTGGCCGGCCAAAGTATGGTTCTTGGATCTAATATCTCTCCTCGATGGCTCACCTTGGATGATTCCAGTAAGGAGGGATCTTCTGTCTCAGGCGCAGGGGACAATATTTCATCCCCGACCGGAGCTTTGGAACCTTCACGTTTGGCCCCTGAACGGGACCAACTAAGTCAAGCTGGTCTCCCAGCCAGCGTTATTGACACTATTCTAGCCGCTAGAGCTCCCTCCACTAGGAAAGCTTATGCCCTCAAATGGAATGTTTTCGAAAGTTGGTGCATGACGAAGCAGGTAGACCCAGTCCACTGCCAAATTGTTTCAGTGCTGAAGTTCCTGCAAGATAAGTTGTCCTTGGACTTGTGCCCTAGTACCCTTAGGATGTACGTGGCCGCTATCTCAGCCTGCCACGTTCCAATCGAGGGGATTACTGTGGGAAAACACCCTTTAGTTGCCCGTTTTATTCGTGGAGCTAAACAGTTGAGGCCACCCACTAGAGCCACGACCCCTTCATGGGATTTATCTATCGTGCTCGAAGGTCTAATTGACACTCCTTTCGAACCGCTAGAGTCAGCGCCTGACAGGCTTCTGACTCTTAAGATGGTTTTTCTTATGGCCATTACCTCTCTCAAGAGGATTGGGGATCTGCGCTCCTTGTCAGTCTCCCCATCCTGCCTGGACTTTGCCCCTGGGCTAGTCAAGGCCATTCTGCATCCTCACCCGAACTATCTTCCGAAAGTTCCATTTTCAAACATGCACCCTGTTGTTCTTGAAGCCTTCTGTCATCCGCCTTTTACAGCTTCGGAGCAGGAGAAACTTCACCTATCAATCTGAGGAATGTTGCCGGCTCACTCCTATTTATAACCTGCAGGTGCATTTAATCAGATGACGTCACCTGACCGAGGTTATATAAGCCAAAATTTGGCATGTTTGGTACACGCATGCTTCACAACTGGCAACACGAAAAGATATTCCCATAGCGTTTTCACGCAGCATCTCGTTCCCGCCTTTTCAGGGAACACGGTTACAACAAAGTAACCCGAGACGTTTTCCTCTCCGCACACATTTGTTAGATTTTATCGTCTGGATGTTTATGCCACTCCGGGCTCACGAGTCCTCGAGTCGGTTTCCCAGACGTAGTTCTGGGACCTCTCGGCCTTGTGCGCACACGCTACACATATCAAGGGTCCAGACACTTGCAGTGCAGCGTCGTTGGTACTCTCGTTTTCACGCAGCATTGAGTGTAGCCTTTGAAAGGGAACGTCTCGGGTTACTTTGCTGTAACACTGTTTCCTGAAAAGGCGGGAACGAGATGCTGCGTCCCAATGCCGCACTGCCCACATGACCAGACGTCCGTTCAGACAAATCAATCTGAGGTATGTTGCCGGCTCACTCCTATTTATAACCTGCAGGTGCGTCTAATGAGATGACGTCACCTGACCGAGGTTATATAAGCCAAAATTTGGCATGTTTGGTACACACATGCTTCACAACTGGCAACACGAAAAGATATTCCCATAGCGTTTTCATGCAGCATCTCGTTCCCGCCTTTTCAGGGAACAGGGTTACAGCAAAGTAACCCGAGACGTTAGCACTGTTAGCTTGCACTTTCGGATCCTAGTTTTGATATCTGTGTCGGATCTGTGTGCATGGAGTTTGCATGTTTTTCCCATGCTTGGTCCAAAGACATGTAGATTAAGCTAATTGCCATTAAAGTTGCCCATATTGTGAAAATAAATACAATGGTCACCACTAGCCTCCACTGTCCCTGGTTGGACTACAGAGGTTCCTAGATGGGTGGATGGAATTTGCCTGTAATGTGTGTGTGTGTGTGTGTGTGCTCTGCGATAGATGTGGATGGTATGGATGTTTGAATTAATAAATTAATTTCTGCTTTAAAAGTTACTTTCCTGAGGGGAAACTCTGCAATTTTAAACAAGATGATTTTAAATGGAAATGGTTTGGTTTAAAACCAATCTGTATGCACAAAATTCAGCATTTGCATTTTACAATTTTAAACAAATTGGCAGTTTAGAAAGCTTATTTCTCAATATACTAGAATATTACCTTTTTGCTTAAATGAAAAAGTGGATGTTAAACTGAAAGCGAACCAGCATAATAAAGTCAAACAGCTTTAAAGTCAAAATCATTACAAAGATGGTTCAGCAACGCTTACAATAAAATAGCAATCTTTTTTTTGGTGCTGTATTTTGGGAGCCAGATCTGATGACAGGAGACAAATAGGACCCTGACACTTCAGTTTAATTAACCTTATTAGCATAGCATTATGGTGTGAGTGGACAGTAGTGTGACAGGTCTTGGGAGGAGAGTGTAACGGTGACCTTTTTGCAGACACCACCAGCTGTCAGCAATTACAGGCAGCCTGGATAGTGCCCTCTACTCTTTTACTACTACATCCCTTCTTGCTTTAAATGTATTCCTCTAGCTAATCTTAGCAGAATGTTTACTATTTCAAAGATAACAAGAAGGTTAGTGTATAACATTGTGAAAATGTTTAAAAATATATATATATTTTTTTTTACAAAATAAAAGTTTTGAATATTTCATACACAATGGTCCATGTTAGACAAAAGCTAACAATCAAGCCAATTTTTATCCCAGACAACACACATACATTTTGCTAATTTCAACACTCTATTATTCAGCTTATCAATTGTCTCGGCTTGGTCAGATTTGTGTCAGCCCACTACTGGAAGCTACAGTGGCTGAGAAGTGCAAAACAAAATAACAAAACAGAATGGAATATAACAAATCAGAAAACATTATTTAGTTTTTTCTTATTTAGTTTTTGAATTTGTTATTTAGTTTTCATTTTGTTATTTTGTCTTTTTAATTTGTTATTGTTATCGGATTTGTTATTTTGTTTTGCACTTCTCGGCCACTGTAGAAAGCTGTTACTACACATCTCCATTTGAGCAAGTGCCAAATTAGTTGCTTGCGATGCATGAGACAAGACACTACTCACTGCTGAAATAAAATGACATGGGCTTGCTTTAACAAACAATAATAATTTTTTGCTGCTGGGGACTTTAAATCAATGATAAGAGAGTATCTGTTGAACAGCCAGAGTAGCAGTGGCTCCAGGCAGTCGAGGCTCTGAGTTACTAATCAGAGGGTCATGCCATCACCGGGTTGCGACTATTGGGCAATACCCAGCTGCTGGAGATGCAGGGCATTCTCAGTGTCTGATGGGTGGGTTGCAATATAAAACCTGTAACAATAATCTGTTGATCCCCCTAGGAAAGTAAAAGTCCAGAGCAAAAATATATCTGTTAACATGCACCACCATTTAGCTTGAGTTCTTTTTGATGCCATTCAGACCAACAGTTAGGTTTCTTAAATTAAATTATGCCTGTTTATTGTTTGTCAGCAAACAAAATATTTCAGTGTTGTTTTTTTACATTGGATAATAAAATATTTGCAGTCTGATAGGTATGACCTAAGTTAATTAGGGTTGTTGTTAACAAAGCCTGTTTGCAGAGTGGCTAGAGACTAGATCTTTGATTTTCCACACATCAATTGATGCACATTTTTGGTTAAATGTCAATGTTTCTATGACATAGTGCCAATTAGTAACTTTATATATTAGTATATATGTGTGAGGGGCACTGGTGGCTCAGTGGTAGGTGTTTCGCCTGCCATGCGGAAGGCCTGAGTTTGATTCCCATCCAGTGTCCAAACCCCAGCCACTGAATGCAGTGCCGGTCCCAAGCCCTGATAAAAAGGAAGGGTTGCGTCAGGAAAGGCATCCGGCGTAAAACCAGTGCCAAGTTGTAATGCGGACTGGGTATTCCGCTGTGGCGACTCCATGCCGGGAGCAGCCGAAAGAATAACAACAAACATATATATGTGTGCTGTTAACATTTCAACCATGTACTGTAAATGTTGCATACTATTTTTTTTTTGTAGCAACATTTTTCACTTAAATAAAAACTTTATTAAAACACCCAGAAAACCCTACTGAATTTAATTTTTTTGAAAATAAATAATAGTAATACTACTACTACTACTAGTAAATCCACTTGTGGAGGGGCCCCAACACAAGGTCTACGGGCGTGCGCAACTCGCGACATTAACCCATTAACGCAGCTGGCATCAGCTGTGAGGACTCCTGTACTGCTGTGCGATAAGGCAAATGTTCGTCCCAATCCTTCTGCCGGTCACTGGTAAGCACGGCGAGTTGGGTGGTGAGCGTTCGATTGAAGCGTTCCACGGGGCCGTCACTTTGTGGATGAAGCGGTGTGGCGCGGGTCTTTTTCACCCCGAGGCGCTCGCATACCGCCGCAAACACCTCCGCCTCGAAGTTACGCTCCTGATTGCTATGCAAGTGCTCCGGGGCGACGAATCGGCTGAACATCTCATCCACCAGCACTCGAGCCGTTGTGGAAGCGATCTGGTTAGGAACAGCAAACGCCTCCGGCCACTTGGTGAAATAATCCATGGCTACCAGCACATACCGGTTCCCGCGATCGGAGATCGGAAATGGCCCAAGAATGTCAAAATCCAACCCAACCTAGTACCCGCTGCAGCGCCGGATCATTCTCCTGCTCGACAATTAGCTGATCACAGTCCATCTGTGGCACGGGCGAAACGACTACAGGCGATAGTTTAGGCGACGCAGTAACTCGGCTGCATGCCGGCTCGGACGACTGATTACCAATAGGGGCTCCGGAGGACTGCGCAGGGAGAATGGCTGGCTCGGTGGCAATCCTTAGAGCACTAATTACGCGTCCTAGAAAACTGGTCTCTCGCCGCAACAGCTGGCACTTTCTAGGATTAAGCCGCAAATTCGCCTGCTGGACAGCCAAAAATACCTCCCGTAGGTTAGCTAGCGCGACCTCAAACTCCTTGCTGTGCACCAGTAAATCGTCCAGGTAGACGACACAACGGTTGCGAGGAATATCGGCCAACACTTTCTCCATCAACCGTTCGAACGTAGCTGGAGCGTTACATAGGCCGAACGGCATGCGCCGGAATTGCCATAGCCCTTGCCCGATCGAGAACGCGGTTTTAGGTCGTGCTTCCGGGGCGAGCTCTACTTGCCAGTACCCGCTACGCAGATCTAGCGAGCTTAACCACGCCGAGCCCGCAACATGTTCCAGCGCATCATCTATTCGCGGCAACGGACAAGAATCTTTGCGCGTCACCTCGTTTAACCGCCGGTTATCAATACAAAACCGCCACGATTCGTCCTTTTCACGCACCAACACAACCGGTGAAGACCACGGTCCGGACGCTGGCTCTATGACGCCCGAGTCGGCCATCTCACGCAGCTTTTGTTCGGCAATAGCTCGTTTACCTAAGGGAAGGCGTCTCGGATGTAACCGAACAGGAGCTGCGTTACCCGTATCAATCGTGTGCTGCACCAAATTGGTATGTGTGCACTCGCGCTCATCTACCGCGAAAATGTCCGCAAACTTATGTAAAAGGGACTTCACAGTGTCGGTCTGTGTCCGACTTAGCCCCACGCTGCTACACTACATAAGCTCGGCCATCTTCGGCTTCATCCCACTTCTGACACCAATTGTATTGTACACATATTTTAAACCAGACGCAATATTCTTAAAAGTTTCATTTGTAAAGTACAAATCTAACCTTGTTTTGCTGTTTGCTGATGCTAAAGTTAACAGTTGTATGTAGTAATGGTTTTCCATATGAGAAGAGGAATTTTACGCATTTTAAAGGAAATATAAGTACTCTTGGAAAGCAGCTTAACCAATTAAATTAGTGGACTGAAACTAACTGTTGTATAATAGTCATTGTGGAGGAATTCATGCTTTACCTTATTTTCTACATATTAAAGATTTAGTTTTGTTTTATAGGCTTTATGATATACTCAAATGAAATCATAAGACTAAATGTAAATGTTTTTCGCATTGTGAGCTTGAGGCTTGCTGAGGTTGAGAAGTGAACATAATTTATTTACACAAATCGTCAATGAAACAGTATTTAACATTAGAAGTGCCGAGTACCGGTCATTTGGCTGCAATGGGGAAAATAAATTAATACTTCACACTTGATCAAATTCCAGGACCCTCCTTTCATGACTTTTCCTAGATCTGTGAGCTTAATCACTCAGCATGCTTACATTTTCAAAATGGCACCAGTAAAAGCCAGTATAAAGCCAGTATAAAGCTATTTTGCTCTTATATACGTGAAATTGCTAAAGGTGCGCGCGGGTCATGCCGTTTCCTGCCTTTCCAACCTGCAATTTTCAGTTCTCTCAGCAGATGGTGCAAGGGATCGCGCATACTATATATGCTTCTGTGAAACATCGACAATTGGCCATTCGTTGATTATCAATGATATTTTGTAAGGAGATTTAGGGATTTAGCTCTACTTAATTTTATAATATTTTGAGAAAATTCGTTAGTTCGTTCATTTTATTTGAAGCTTCTGAACGTATTGGATGTCAAAACAATGTAATGACCCCTCCTGACGATATAAAGCTTTATTATTGCGTTTAAATAAATCAGATCTACCACAGCAGATAATAAACCAAACTATGTCATAACCAAAGTTCGGTGTTGCTAGGCAATGGACCATGGACATTTTCTTTAATAATAAATAATGACCCCCGTTGCGCTGTATCACCGTTGGCAAAACCTTATGAAATACAAGTTAAACATTAAACGAATTTACAATCACAGTGCTAAAATTACAGTACAGGTTTAAAATTTAAATTAAATATAGGCATTTCTTATTTGCATAAAAGATGCGAATTTAAGCAAATTAAATGTATACCTTTATATTTAACATATAGCGAGAAAACTGACTCTGGGTGTGCATCAGAAAAAGTTTGCCAGATTAATGTTTAAAAACAATATAATAAAACTATATAAGCTACATAGCCTTTATAAGACTCCACTTAATTTTAGCACACTCACAATGACGAAAAAACATTATGATTTTGTAAAATAATGTAATCAAACAGGGTGCACTATTCTGTATTGTTTTCGGTGAACTTTCAGAAAATAAAAACGAATCTCTGTGTATACTGTACTTACCTCACAGATATGAAATTATACAAAAGCAGATATTTCGCTTTCTATAAACTAATGGAAAACAATTTTAGACATCTAATTTTAGACTATATACTCCGTAATTCGAAAAGTGAATTATAGGCGCGTATATATAACAGTTAATGTACTGACTTCTAAACCTGAACCAGGCACGAGGATTAGGAAACCGAAATGCGTGTTTCTTAGCCCCATTCCCCATTTTTATTTTTTAAATAAAAATACCAAATAATATTATTGTGTAAAAAGAGTGATTAAACAATGCAGTTTATGCTATCATAAGGAAAATCTCAATTTCTTTCATTCCAGGGATTAAAAACAATAACAATGTCAACTTTAGAATCTAGAATCCAGAAATTAAATTTACACAAATTTTAAAAAAGGCCTGAATCACTGCAAGTCCTTAGAAGAGCCTCAGATCTAAGAGGGTCTTAAAGTGGGGAGGGGTGCATTTCAGTTTTTCTAAATGTATAGGTGAGAACAGCTGATTCACACCTGGGGAGGGTGAATTACAGTATTTGCATTTGAATGTTGTCAGACATTGTAAAGCACACACAGTAACACTAAAAGAACAACAACCCAGGATAAATAAGAATAAGAGGCCCTGATTATACTGCATAAATATTATTTAGTACAACAAAATGAAACAGTGATTCAAAGGCACCAAAGGCATACTCGCTTCTTTGAAGTCCCTGGGGCGCATTCCATTTGCCCCGCTTGCATGCTGCTCTTCCGCGTTGTTGCACGCGCGTTGCACTTACACCGCATAGTAAAATCCACAGCAACCCAACAGACCCTGAGCTACACTCCCCGCTGTATTCTATATAATTTTTATCTGTTATCACCCAAATGAGGATGAGGATGGGATTCTGATTCATATTTCATCAAGGAAATCTTTTATCCAATATTTATTTATTCTCTACAAGGGCACTAACTGCACAGACCAAACTGTTATCTTCTTGTACTTCTTGTAAAAATTCTAAATATAAACAAACAAAATACAGCTTTTTTTCCCAGAGGAAAACGAAAAAATTGAAGTTGTTCAGCTGTTTATTAGCAGTGTGACCATGCAAATGTTACATAAATGTTAATAAAGCTTTATATAATCAGGAGGGGTCATTACATTGTTTCAGCGATAATTTCACGGAAGCGAGCTAAGGAACGAACTTATGAATTTTCTAAAAACGTTATTAAATTAAATAAAGCTTTCGTTTTTGCATAGTACGAAGCCCCTAAATACACAAAGAAGAAAAAACGGCAAAAGTATTGGGTTATAATGCAAAACATGACCTTTTTTTTCCTGCCATTTTTTTCTCTTCCTTTGTCCCCTTAGAGACTTTGTAGTAGGTTTTCTCAGTTGAATATGAAAAAAATATATATCGCTGATTATCAACGCGGGAATGAATGGCGTATTGTCCAAGTGCAAGTTGATCTTTGTAGCTAAACTTTTTGCTTTGGTTGAAAGCACCATCTAGGGATCATTGTGTGTCAGTGACAGCTTCCTATTCAAAACAATATGCGGTCAAATGACCGGTGAATCGCGTTAAATGTAGGTGATGCTGGTGCGATGCTTCTAGTTTTAAACAAAAATCACTTAGCAATAATGAGGCATGGATTTAAACAAAAAATACAGCCGTGTATGACTTATGTTTGGTTGTCTGGTCAAATAACAGTTGAAACTCATTATTTGTTAATTCTTTGTTTGCAGGTACATCAGTAATGAAAGTGATGGCCTCAGATGCAGATGACCCTACATACGGGAGCAGTGCCAGGATAGTGTACAGTGTTTTGGAAGGAGAAAAGTTCTTCACTGTTGATAGACAGTCTGGTAAGACACGAACATTCAGTAAGAATTACATGACATACATATACAATACGAGTACATTTCACGGCTCACAAATTTACACTACCGTTCAAAAGTTTTAGAACATCTTCTAATCCCATGATGGTTCCTGATTTTTATTTCTTTCTACATTGTAAAGGAATGCTGAAGGCGTCCAAAAATGCATTAATCTTTGAACAGATAATGGTGAGATTTGTCTGTCTGAGTCATCTGAGACTCTGTCTGAGTCATCGAGCTTGTTTTCCAGCGACTCGACGCAGGATGCTAGGCAGAGGCGTATGGTGTACACGGGCTCTAAGCCTGTTCCTGACGCCGGCTTTTTGCCTCCGGAGCCACCGCTTCGGGCCGCATCCTTTGTTCTCCCTCAGGTCTTACATAAGCAGCTTGGATCCGGGATTAAAAGCGTAGAATTGTAAATACATTATAAACCAATAGAAATAATTGTGTAGGATGACTTTAGCACACACACACACTCTAATGGGATCACTCCTCTCTGACAGAGTCTCTGTCCTGGTTCCCAGAATCATCTTCTTTATATGGAACTTTTGACACTTGCTTTTGCCTACTTTTGAGGATTCCGTGGAAATGTGACATTGCATTGTCGTTAAACAGATTAATCTCTCACACTGCTACAGCCTTTTTAACCCTTTGTTTGTTTACGGAGACCATTGTTGCAGCCTTACAGTTACTAAAGAACAGTCACTACATTTGGACACAAAATAAAAAAAAAGATATACATGCACGCACACATAAGTGGTCACAATGTTATAGTAAACAGTACACTCGCACATGAAAGTTGACTATACGAGTGATGCACATGCACTGAGACTGAGCATGGGAGATGATTACGAGTGAGTTTCTTTTGTAATTCTTTTTGTAATAGATAATTTAATAGTGATTATGTGGGGGGGGGGGGGGGTTTGGGCGGATCTGTGCCTGTCTTATTTTGGACTGCTGTAGATATGTTTGCTCTAATTACCTGTTTTTTATATTACAGTGGCACGTCACATTACTGCTTTTTATTAGTTCCGTTCATCTTTGATGGATCAGTTTTTATAGTCTACTTTAATTTTTTTAGAGTAATTCATGCCGTGTCATGCTTTCATTTCTGTTTCTTGAGGATTTTGGTGGCTTGTAGGTGCATTACTGTTGTTTCTGTAACGTCTTCAAAGTCAAAACACAGTAAACGATCGCATTGATTGGATCTGTTACTCTGTTTAGTAAAAAAAAAAAGGGGAGGGGGGGCAACGTACTGCTAAAGTTTCATTCATATCTGTCCAGACAGTTTAGCGTGATCCTGTGACAAAATCTGGCTGGACATACATATTAACATACAGAAAAATTTACAAAGATTTTATGAGACTGATTTCAGTTTCTCCAATGTGTAAAATGTAAAGATATCATTAAAAGAGTGAGTTCTGATCAATTTACAGACAAAACCTTTATTTTATTTATATATATTCCATATTCTGGAGAACCTCTCAAAAGAGGGGTAGAGCAACTCTTTGCTGAATGTCTAAATGTAACTATGCATAATAAACTACTATACTAACAGTATGCTCTAATAGACTATGTACTCTAATAGGGTAAGCTCCCATAACACTAATTGTGTACAGGGACATTTAAAAAGGTTGGGTACAGCATATTCATAGTTTCAGAAGTCCCAGGTTTCCAAAACATGAGTATTATATTTAGTGTTAACAGGTAAGCAATTAAAATTCATCGAAAATGATGAAATGTCATAGATATATCATAGGTAAATGGTGTGCCTTGTGACAATTTTGCATGAATTTGGCATGGTATGTAGGAAAGTTATAGGTGGTTATATGGTGGTTGCACATATGTAGTAAGATTACATTGTAATTTTAGTACATTAACTTAATTGTCCATACTCTCACGTGAGGTGAGAGTATTAACAGGTTGACTGATTCTACTATTCAATTCAATTTTATTTATATAGCGCTTTTAACAATGGTCATTGTCTCAAAGCAGCTTCACAAAAATGAGAGAAATTTTTTAGAAAAGAAAATATTTGGAAGTGTGTATGTGTGAAAAAAAGTGTCTAGATAATAATGAGATGAATGAATGATGAATGACATTTCTCTGATGAGCAAGTCAAGGGTGACGGCGATTGTGGCAAGGAAAAACTCCCTGAAATGGCAATAGGAAGAAACCTTGAAAGGAACCAGACTCATTCAGGGAACCCATCCTCATTTGGGTGATAACAAATACAAATGATATAACATCATTTGTGTTGTGCCGGTGAAAGTTCAATATAACAGAAGTTATTTAAATTACCATGAAGGCCAGTTCAGTACAGGAAGTCAGTAGGTGCAGAGGGCAGATGGGGTCTGGATCACTGGAAGCACAGGCGCAGCATGCGTAGCTCCAACCATCATAAAGTTGAATCCAGCTGGAGCTGGTCCTTCTCTGGATGCCTCAGGATCCTCGCAGGGTTGGCCTTCGTCTACTGAAGCTGGCACAATCTCCCGATGCCTCAGAATAGGTAGAAAAATACGAAACAGATGGAGAGAATTAGCGTAGTTGCCATTCAGGATAGATGTACTGGAGTATGAAGATGTACTGAAATATGGGATGAGTTATGTGTATGCCAGATTTGTAGATTTTGAAATTCTGGGAACTACCAGAAGTCCGGAGTTTTGTGATCTTAAGGAGCATGGTGGATTGTAGCGTATTAGAAGACTGGTTAGGTATGTGGGAGCTAAACCATTTACCCATTTGACCCCACTGGCATTACACCAGACGGTTCTTCATTCAGATCAACAAAATGGCATTGATCAGACAAGTATGATCTAAACCATTTTAATGCCTGTTCCTGAATACCTATATGATTTTGTAGGCGATCTATGAGAATAATATGATACAGTGTCGAATGCAGCACTAAGATTAAATAAGACTAGTATTGAGATGCAGCCATGGTCTGAAGCTAAAAACAAGTCGTTTGCAATCTTAACTAGTGCAGTTTTGATGGAGGAGTCTGGGTTTGGTGGTTGGCAGGAGAACGGTACTTGTCTGACTGCATTGTGCCAAGTATTAAATTTGGTAGATGGGGGATTACTATGTGGGGTTGTTTTTCAGGAGGGGCTTAGCCCCTTAGTTCCAGTAAAAGGAACCTCTTAATACTTCAGCATAACAAGACATTTTGGACCATTTCAAGCTCCCAATTTTGTGGTAACCGCCTGGGGATGGCTTCTTCCTGTTCCAACATGACTGCTGTAGGGTTTTAACTCTGGGTTGGAGGTGAATCGAATCTTTATAAATTCATACACTTAATAATCTATCCGTCCAGCATTTAGCACAATTTAGTGTATCTTACCAGTTCTGCTTATCACGTGGCCGACAAGGATAACACAAAATCTAGTATTTAGCAATTATGAGCAACGTAACTTAAGATCTGAGATTTTAGACTTTAAAAATACATGACCAAGGCAACAGGTCTTTATAAAGAAACAAGAATTTATTTGACTAATCTAAGACGCATGAAACTACGCTACTTAAATGCACGTACACACACATACACGGCTATATACAGTAGGAATGGTTATTACTGTGGCACTCACCACCGCATAAAAATGACAGCGGCCAAAATAAAGCAGTTGCGTTTATAATAAATGATTGTTATTTAAGTTTTGGGTTATTTTAGATACTTTAAACACATTGGTAAGTTGCTCATGTTGGGTAATATGAGATGTAGTGGGTCATTTACAAATGAACACCTGGTTGGGTTATTTTGACCCAACAACTGGTTTATTCATTATTCTTTTGTTTCTTCAAATGGCAGCCTGCAAAATGTTCGAAATATTACTATTGTGTCACAGGTGTAGTTTTAAAAGTTGTTTAGGCAAGAATGCGTGTGTATACAGCTCAAAACCTCCATCAATTATTAAAGATAGCATCTATTTTTTTAAAAATGCCCCCGCGATTTCGGAGCTTCAGGAAATCTTCCAGCGCTCTGCGAATAACACCGGGCCAACTCATGTCGAAAAGAATTTATAAACGTTTTCTAAACGTGGGCTATTGTTTTTTTTTATTTATAATATTTGTTAATTTAATTTAAATAATGTTTGGGCTCAGGACTTTGATTCGGCATCGTAATCCCCCTCTTTAATTTCCCACGTAGTCTAATCAGCGCTCAAATGCACGCATACAGTTTTCCAGAGCGCACCGGCAGAAGTAGACTAATGATTATGAATGCGTCGGAAAAAAACAGCAAGCAGACTGACTCTGACCATTTAAAAATTCATTGATAAATTAGTGATGATTTTAAACATCAAAGTTCAACAGTTCTTTTAGTTTCTTGCATAAATCCACTGTGGTTATAACACTTGCTGTATCTTGTAGCTTACGGTCAAAAGCTTGTGTTCTCCACACTTCCGTATCTTAACAACAACTACCGTGTGTGATAGACCTGCAGCTACACAACTATGGAATGAAGTCACAGTGCAACTTACGATTATCATAATAAATGCTTAACTAATAATTTAATGCATAATGCTTAACTAATGAAATAGAAATAAACACAACAACAAATTTATAAAAATGAAAGATGGCCCTTACACTTTGGTTTCGGCTTTGGTGATGATGGTAATCATGTCATCTCGTCATTTCCGCAGCAGTGGATGCGCCAAAAATCCACTTTTTATACGAATTACATCGTCAACATTTTTTTCCATTAGTTTGTATAAAAGCAAATTACTTAAAATATCTTTGTATGAGTTAATATTTGGCTCGATGGCTACAACTGGTGGAAATTTTGTCTCAATAGCCCACTTAGCCCACTATCCCCTTACTGATAAAAATGCTGATGTGTGATTTTTTTTTATATATATATATATATATATATATATATATATATATATATATATATATATATATAACTTATTTATTAGGGTTATGAATAAAAGGTTAACCCCTTAAAATATGGAGATTATACTGAATAAGACTGAGTTTGACTCTTCCTTTATTAAAGATCTTAACCAAAGATTAATGGAACTCTTGATGTAAATAATTGTTGTGACATTGCATAATGGTGTTTAAAACACTGCCACACTGAAAACAATACATAATCTAAGCTAAAGGCGGTCCAACAGAATATTTGAATTTGGCCAGGCAATGGATGGAGGAAAGAAGTGAGGGTTGCATGTGCCGGTCTAGGTTTCAACCAGCAGATGGGCACTCGGCTGGTAAGCGATGGCAGTCATGATTGGGTTGCAGACTGACACTTGACAGGTGTAAACAATGGTGTGGCGGCTCATGCAGGTTTTTGCTTGGCTTCAAACCTTTTGTGCTTCTCCAAACCTTTTCTGTTAGTTCCCAGGGTGCGTGGTTTCACCCTTTTTCCATGCCACTTTTCTGTTTGTGCAGGTAGATCAGATGTGTCCCGCCTGACCGCACTTGTGCCGTTAGCTCAAGCGTGTGAATTGAGGTGTGAAGCCTGCTCAAACAGATAAAATGACGGGACTCATAAAAGCAGCTGAGACAGAAAGGAGGACGGTATTACAGGCAAGGGTTTGTGCGACAACAGGTTAGAGTGCATAACGTGCTTAAGCTGGTGAATTGACAGCATTGCAGGTTTACCTTTTAAAATCCCTGGGATGTGGGGTGTCGCCCTACTCACATGCCACTCACATGTGCCAAATGGTTGAAGACTTTAGAGCAGCAGAGTGGTTTGTTCTGGGCAATAACTCTAGATGGCTTTTAATGCAGCTTTAACTAGTGGCTAGCTGGCCCTCCCGCCCATCCATTAGTGCAGCCCTGGCGTGAGCCACCCTGTGACTTCTTACATCCGGCTAGCTTAGCCTGTATGGGAGTGGGGGTCTCAGTAGCGAACTCTGCTCCTTTTCGTAGTTGGCTGGTGAAACCTGGTGCTTGGCATGAATAAAAGTGCCGCAGCAGCAGACGTCTTGTAAAACTCAAGCGCTTCGTGCGACACGTGGTTCCTAGACCCTATTGTGGAAAGCCCGCAGCGGACCAGGATTTCTAATGTAGTGATCAATAGACAGGATTAACTATACTCACCGTTGATTACTCTGGAGGTGTGGCAAGGAGGTGTATTATATTTGTTGTGTTTCCAGTCAAAACTAACTGTACGAGCACGTTATTCACAAGTTCTGACGCGTGTCCCTTTTGTTACACAGTGACACTCACGACTCCAGACGTTTTATTGATTTCTTTGTCTGTTGTTTATTTTCAACATCAAAGTACAACGGTTGTTACAGTTTCTTGCATAAATCCACTGTAGTCACGACAAGTCGCTTGCTGTGTTCTGTAGCTTCGATAGATTACAGTTACAACAACTCATTTTACTGTGTCCTTTTAGCTCACTGTCTCACGGTCAAAAGCTTGTGTTCTTCACACCTTTATCCTTCCGTGTCTTAACAACAACTGAACAACTAACGTGCGTGATAGACATGCAGCTACATAACTGTGAGATCATGTCACAGAACAACTCATGAAATGATGTCAAAATACAAATTATAAGTATGACACTTAACGCTTAACTAATAGACTGAAATATAATAAACACAACAACAAATCACAAGAATGAACCTTACATTTCCAGCCCCTAATTGACAGGCAGAAAGACTGACAATTACACACATTTTTGTTTTGTTGTTGTTTTTTTTTTTTTACAATTGGGCCACAAAATTTACTATTAGATAAAAATTTTAATTAACTTTCTTAACACTTTAAACATTTGTTAACGGTTTAACTTAAGGTATTTATATCGTTGCGTACCAAATGAAAGGAACATAACTACTTTATAAGGTAATTAACAGTCCATTTCACATATAAGGCACAGCTTATCGATGGGTCTTTTCAGGGTACTGGTTTTAGTTCTGACCAGCACACGTCTCACAAGTCCTTTTTTATCAGGGAACACTTTTGTGATCCGTCCGACGACCCATGAATTTCTTGGAGAAGACTCGTCAATTATTAGAACTACGTTTCCGATCGTGAGGTTTTTTTTCTCACTTGAGACCATTTTTGGCGCTCCTGAAGCAAGGGCAAGTATTCACGCACCCATCGCTTCCAGAATAAGTCGACAAGGTATTGAATTTGCTTCCACTTGCGACGTACGTAAATGTCCTCTCCAGGAGGCAAGTTTGGCTGTTTTTTCATCAGCAGCAGGTGGTTAGGTGTCAGGGGCTCCAGGTCTGTGGGATCGTCTGTAGCAGTAGTAAGGGGACGGTCATTCATTATAGCTTCAACCTCACACAGGAATGTATGCAAGCTCTCATCGTTTAGTGTTTGTTTCTTTAGTACGGACCTCAAAATTTTTTAACTGATCTTATCTGCCTTTCCCATATTTCACTGAAGTGAGACCCAGCAGGAGGATTAAATATCCATTGTATCCCCTTTTGCATGAAGACGCCTTCAATTTTTGACTGATTTCACTGTTGGATAGCTTTACGCAATTTAGTCTCAGCACCTATAAAGTTTGTTCCATTATCACTTCTCATAACTGACACCTGGCCTCTTCTGCACATGAAGCGTCGAATAGCATTTAAGCAGGAGTCTGTATCTAATGACTGCGCGACTTCAATGTGCACGGCTTTTGTTGTCAGACAAGTAAACAATACGCCATATATTTTAACATTACTTCTACCCCGTTTAACCTCGAAGGGTCCAAAATAGTCTACCCCTACGTTAGTGAACGGTGGGTGATCTGGTGTTATTCTGTCACGTGGCAATTCTGACATTTTTTGCTCACTAGTCTTTGCTCTGATCTTTCTACATGTCACACAACTGGACAGAAACTTTCTCACAAGGGAATTTGCAGTCAGAATGCAGTATTTCTGTGGCAATTTTGAAAGCATATAATTCCTTCCACAATGCCCGACCTGTTCGTGAATGTCTCTTAAGATTAAAGTTGTAATGTGTGAGTCTTTGGGTATAATGACTGGGTGTTTAACATGCTCAGGCATTGCAGACCTACCAAGACGTCCTCCGACTCTTAGCACTCCATCCTGCAGTACTGGGTCTAGTTTAAAGAGACAACTGTTTCTTTTTACGGATGCATTACCCTTTTGTAGCATGGAAATTTAGTCTTTAAATTTTTGCTTTGAACGAACTTAATGACTTCGTTTTCTGCCCTTGTTAAGTCTTTAATTGTTAGAGAATTATGGTTTTCTGTTATTGAGTTATTTTCCTGTCCCTTAATCTTTTTTGTTCTCTGTTTAAGCATGTCCAAAACGCAAAGAATCCAGGCAACGGATCTTTTCAGCTTGTACCAGTCAGAGTGATAGTTAATCAATTTACTCACGGCATCTGTGCTCTCTGTAGTCTCTACGAGATTCACTGAAGCTGAATGTGTAATCTCAATGTCATCCTCTTTCGTTGACAAATAATGAATGTTCTCAGGCCATTTACTCTCTGTTTTTTTGAGAAAGGAGGGACCATGGATACAATTGTTGTTTTTCATGAATTTTTCACTGGAAACTCCTCTGGAAGCAGCGTCAGCTGGGTTTTTTGAAGTGTTGACATACCTCCACTGCTGTGGCTTGGTTGACTCTCGTATGATGGAAATTCTGTTAGCGACAAAGGTTTTAAAGCGAAGTTTTTCATTGACAATGTATCTCAAGACAGTTGTACTGTCGGTCCAAATGACAGAGTCCAGCAGTTCTATTTCCAGTTGACCTTTCAACATTTTGTCGTTGTTTACAGCATCCACTGCCGCTGTCAATTCCATTTGGGGGATAGTAGTTTGCTTCAAGGGGGCTACGCGAGAATTCCCCATCATAAATGCACAGTGTGTGAGTCCATCAGCATTTACTGACTTAATGTATGAGACAACTCCATATCCCATTTCACTTGCATCTGAAATGTGGTGAAGTTGTGCTGTAGTTGTAACTCCAAAGTCAACTGGTTTTACGCATCTTGCTACAGTAAACTCAGACAATTGATGCAACTCTTGTAGCCAGGCCCTCCTCATTTTTATTAATTGTTCGGGAATGTCATCGTCCCAAGCGAGTCTATCTTTACACAACTGCTGCATTAAGATCTTAGCTGGCAGTATGACTGGTGTGAGGAAGCCTAAGGGGTCATAAATTAAACTAGTGACTGACAAGATTCCTCTTCTAGTCACAGGCCGCTCTTTTAAGCTAATCTTGAGCTTGAGCATGTCTGAATTGATACACCACAACACCCCTAGAGCTCTCTTGACAGGGAGTGCGTCTTTACTCAAATCTAAGTCCCTAATGTCTTTGATTCTTTCACTCTCAGCGATGGAAGTTAGTAATGTGGGACGATGACATTCCCGAACAATTAATAAAAAGATGGAGGGCCTGGCTACAAGAGTTGCCAAACGACTATTACTTGCCCACTTGGTGAGGTAAAACCCTCTACTTGCGCAAAGTTTGGTGAGATTACTATATAGCGCAACTGCTTGACTATGACTAGAAACAGACTTCATGCAGTCGTCTACATAAAAGTTTTTAAGTACTGTATTGACTGCCTCTGCAGATGCATTGCTGCGGTTTTCTTCTGCTGTTTTCCTAAGGGCGAAGTTAGCTACACTTGGAGATGATTTTGCACCAAACAAATGAACGACCATTTTATACTCGACCAAGTTCTGACTCACGTCTCCATTCGGCCACCATAGGAAATGTCCTTTTCCGGAACTCTAACCTGATAGTACATGGCTTCCACATCTGCCATCATGGCAACTTCCTCTTGTCTAAAGCGTGTGAGCACTCCAATTAGTGAGTTTGTCAGGTCGGGTCCCTGCAGGAGCTCGCTATTTAATGATACTCCCTGATAGCTAGCGGCACAGTCGAGGACTACCCTTAGCTTTTTCTTTTGAGGATGGCATACATTATGGTGAGGTATATACCACACTTGCTCTTTTGGACTTAGGTGAGGTGTAGGGACCTTGACTGCCTGACCCTTTTCAAACATGGCGTTCATGAAGTTTGAATATTCTTCGTGAAAGGTTTTTTAAATGGGAGGCAGATGTAGAAGTGATTATCTATAAACTGCAGAAAGTTAGTTACAGAGTCTAAAAACTGATAGTCCTCTTTTGACAACACGGCTTTGTCATTACAATTCCGTTCAGGAAAATCATGGTTGTACTGTTGTATCAGCATTTGTTTTACACTTTCGATGGAAACTCTGTTGACTACAACGCTCGCTTGCTTATTGTCACATGTGCCTTCCTTGACAGACTCTCGAAGAGGTCCGTTTATGGTCCATCCAAGAGCTGTCTTGACCTGCTGTTAATTACTCGCCATGGTTCTAAGAGCCTATACTCTTTTTTACCTATGAGAATTTCAACTCTAGCATTAATCTGAGGCAATTTTACTTCGCTGAGGTATGGCCACTTATCAATGTCGTGCTGTTGTGGAATGTTTTCCACTGAGACTTGGATGCACTTTTGTGTGAATACTTCGGGGAGTTCAACAAAGGTGTTTTTTTTCCAGACTACTAACCTCTAAGTCAGTAAGCACATAACTTTTTACTTGTTTCCTCGTGTTCATGGTGCTTAATATGATGTCAATTTTTTTACCTTGTACGTTTAATCGCCTTGCTAATGACTCTGTACAAAAGGTAGCAGAGCTACCTGGGTCCATAAAGGCGTACACTTCTACTGTCTTATTACCTTTCTTGGACTTTATTTTAACAGGTACTATGGAGAGAATACAATCATCTCCAGCCCCAGTGCACGCGCTCGTTTTATTACTCACTATAACAGGCAGTGTTTTAACTGGTTTAGTTTCGTCAGCCTTTACGATCGCTTGAGCTGTGTCTTGTGCTGCAATGTTTAGCATGCAAGGATGTTTCTTTAAGCACAGCTCACATGTAATTTTCTTTGTGCAGTCTTTGCTTAAGTGTCCTTTTACTAAACATCTAAAGCAGAGTCTATTCCTTTTCAAAAAGTCCAATTTGTTGTTGTATGTCTCATCGTTAAACTGGTAGCATTCATCTAGAGTATGGTCTTTCGCACAGAATGCACAAGGTTTAGTAAAGGCACTGATAACTGATGCACCGCTACTCTTTACTGATGCACCACTACTCTTCATTGTAATCGAGTCTTTATGATTTTTACCAACCTGTTTTACGCCGGTTGCGAAGCTACTACACCTTTTTCCTTCCATTTTTTGCTTGAGCCTTGGAGGAGGTTTGTTACAGTGTTTTTTATCACTAGTTGAAGAATTCAGGTCTCCAAAAAGTGGGTTGGACATTACCTTTGTTTCTCGATCTACGAATTTTATCAGCTGCACAAACTTAGCTCTTTTCTGATTGCGCTCCTCGTACTCGTGTACGTGGCTTCTCCATTTTTCACGCAATTTGTAGGGCAGTTTTGAGGCAATAATCCTCAAGTTGGTAGCGTTGTCTAACTCATCAATGTAGTCAATGTTTGACATAGTGTTGTAACAGTTTACTAGGAACAGGGAAAACGTGGCTAACGACTTTCCATCCTCTGACTTTATTTCCGGCCACGTGAGTGCCTTTTGCATCAGCGTTGTTGCAATTATTTGTTTATTTCCAAACTTGTATCAATCATGTAACAGTCTCATGGCTTCTGCGTAACCGCAATGTTCTGGCATGAGCTGGCAGCTCTTACAAAGGACGTGAACTTAAGAGGGTCACCATTGAACAAAGAAACGTTGCGCGGAGGTAAGGAAAATTGCCTTTGACTCTTCGCAAACATTTCTGTAATATCTACCTGAAGTGGCATCCTACCCTGAGACTCTACTGTATCAGTATTGTAAAGTGAGTGTTTGTTACCTTGGGTAGGCTGTTCCATTAAGGTGCTTGACATTATGGGTTTGGCACTCACAGGCATGCTTAAGTGGTTGCTCGGAGGTGTGATGGCAGTTCGAGGTATTCCGTTGCCGAACTGTGGTCGTAGTGGTCATTGTGTTCCGGTTCGGGGGAGCATGCACCACTCGTTTCAATGACCACGCTCCGTCTCGCAGGATGTTGAGAGCATGTGAGGATTTAGGAAGAGGTGACAAACATTTTAAATTAGAAATAAAGTTTTTTTAAGTTATTGGTTGGACATAAAGTTACTGGTTGCATTTTAAGCAAGTTTTGCATCCAAACCCAGTAATGTGTTAATAAATAAATAAGAAACTGCACAGGCAATTTACTGATATCCCCATTGTTGTGGTCTTTGCCAGTCTTAAAATAAAATCCCAAGTCCACTTTGTCTGGAACTGAGCAGGGCAGAGTAAAAATGCAGCTGATTCTACGAGACCAAGACCTTCAGAGAGTTGTCTCAGGACCATGACCAATTTCATGTACTACAGCAGTTATATATAAGTATACAGGGTCAACTTTTTAAAATATTCCTTTATATAAGGGCCAGGGGTAGCTCAGTGGTTAAGGCATTGGACTACGATTCGAAAGATCCCAGGTTCAAACCCCACAACCACCAAGTTGCCACTGTTGGGCCCTTGAGCAAGGCTCTTAACCCTCAACTGCTCAGATGTGTAATGAGATTAAAATGTAAGTCGGTCTGGATAAGAGCGTCTGCCAAATGCCTAACTAACTAATGTTGTTTTTTACGGTCCTGGTACAAATTTAGTTCAGCATCGGCCATTGCAAGCGCCGTTTCCATTTCCAGCCTTTCCTTTTGTGCTTTTATTTGTGCTTGTTTAGCCTTTAATTGTGCTTTCGATTGCTCTTCCTCAACCTTTAATTGTGCTTCCTCCAGTTCCAGCGCCTGCCAATCTCTCAAGGTTGCTGCTTTAGCCAGCAAAGCTGCTCTGTTGGCTTCTGCCTTTGTTAGTCGAGCTTCGGATGCTGTAGACGTTAAGGACTTCTTGGATGCCAGTGACGTTACGCTTCCGTGCCTTTTAGGGGCGGGCGTCTTGACACCGTGGTTTGGCGAAACTCCATCGTCAACTGTTTGGGGCAACTTAAAGCGATTACTAGTTTCTAGGGTGATACCAGTGGTGCTGCTCGGTTTCACGCTCTTCATCCTTTGCGCACGATCGCACTTTTACATTGCTTTCAATAAAGTCATTTAGCAGCCCTTCGTATTCGCGGCGCTTGGCTTTAACATCATGCAAATTACAAGCATTGTCCATAAGCACCTCTAGTTCATTGTATAATACAGTCAACCTACTCCACTTGCTTCTCTGGCGTACTTCAGTTTGTGAAGCTTGTTTGGAGAATCGTTTTCGTCGAGCACCATCACCTGCTCAGATTCGACGATAGCGACGTTGTCCTCGCCGTGTGACATGGTGAGGTTTAAAGCAGGCAAGCCCTCTTGTTGCTTTCGGTTTCGGTTGCTCGTTGGCAGTCGATGCGCGTTTTTAAAATCGCATGTATCGTGTACTTCGGGAATTTAAATAAATGTGTTGTGCTTCACTGAATATCCGCAATGGCGCATGGAATGACTTTATCTTAAAGCCGGACCAAGTACTGAACAACAAAGAACTGTGTATAATTACGTAGCCTTAAACAATATTGTTTCCAATGCTGAAGCAAACATGAATTTTATTTAGCTTTACAACAGATCTTTCATGATGAATGTGTGTATATGTGCTTCATATTATTTTCATAATGATGAAATGAGATGCCCAAATTCATGCTTTAAAATTCTTAATAAGTTTCTTATATATTTTTGTAATGTTTTAACAGGGACAAAACAGTGAAAGACATGGCAATGTCTCGGTTTAAATGGTGTTGAAATTTATTTAATTTCTTGATAGTAGGCCATCTGATAGTCTTAACTATGCGAATGTCCTGTTTCGTAAATATGCCAACATATCTTATTTAAAACGTAAAAATGTGTCGACATCATCAAAAAACATGAATGAACTATATATATTATATTATTAAGTAAATATTATTTTATGAACACGAACTTCTTCGGGCTTTTTATAATAATCATCATATTTGCTGTTTGTGTCCAGCATTTAATAATTATTTCATCCATTATTTAACCACGGCTGGAAATAATAGCTGGAATGAGATGTGATTGTGAATTCATGACTGAAATAAAGCTGTTCGTCTTTTGTAAAGAACTTTCACTTTACAAAAGGCAGCGTTTTTATCAAAAGGTTAATAAACGCCTGTTGTACAGTATATACAACGCGACAGCGTGCTCAGTTACTCCCTTCTCACTTTTCATGTAGGTCTGCTCTGACTTATTAATTACTTTTAAACCCCTCAAAAATGCATGTGTATACAGCTCAAAACCTCCATCAGTTATTAAAGATAGCATCTATTTTAAAAAATGCCCCAGTGATTTCGGAGCTTCAGGAAATCTCCCGGTGCTCTGCGCATAACAGCAGACCAATTCATGTCGGAAAGAATTTATAAACGGTTTCTAAACGTGGGCTATTGTTTTTTTACTTATAATATTTGTTCATTTAATTTAAATGAGGTTTGGGCTCAGAACTTTGATTCGGCATCATGATTCTCCTCTTTAATTTACTACATAGTTTTAATCAGCGCTCAGCTGCATGCATGGAGTTTTCCAGAGCGCACCGGCAGAAGTAGAGCGCACAGCAAGCAGACTGACTCTAACCATTTAAAAAAATGTTTGCGTTCATTTTCTGACGCGCTCAAGTTCACCAAAAACAATACAGAATAGCGCACCTTATTTGCTTTCAAACATTTACAAAATCACAAAGTTTTTTCGTTATTGTGAGTACGCTTAAATAAAAGTTAAGTCTTATAAAGGCTATGTAGTCTTATATAGTTTTATTATATAATTTTTGCACATTAATCATGAGTCCTCATCTGTTACATTTTTGAAGACAATAGTTTTTTTTTCAGCCTGTCACAGCGTGCGCTCAAATCAATATCGCTCCTCGCTCACTAGTTAGGCGGCCTCCCCTTCGGATATGCAAAGCAGCGGGGCTGCGGAATTAGGCACAAATGGTGAAGAAGAGCTCTCCTTGCTAATGATCCCGGGCTTCCAACCCGCGCTATAAAATACTCGGGGTTTGTTGGTTTACAGTGGATTTTACTATGCGGTGTGAGTGAGACACGCGCACAACAACACGAAAGTGCGGCATGCAAACGGGGCAAATGCAACGTGCCCCAGTGACTTTAAAGAAGAGCCAGCGCAAGCGGACGGAGGCAGGAGCTGCTGTCCGCAGATGGCCGTCGTACTCGTATTTTATAGCGCGGGGTGCAAGCCCGGGATTATTGGCTTGGATAGCTCACCAGCATGTCATGTGGGCATTATAAGATTTTTATTGAAAACTTCTAACTAAAAAGTGGCAGCTGGCACGCCTAAAAATAGATGCAATCCTCCTCTTTAGTGTCTCCTATTCCTATTAATCTTATTTTTCTTTTAGTGTCACTGCCAAAGTGTGAATCAGCTGTTCTCACCTATACATATTAACCCATACGTTCTTACCTAAAGTGTTTAGGTGAAATTCCAGTGTGACAAATATGCAAAGAAAAAAAAAATACGAAGGGGCAAATACTTTTTCATGGTACTTCACATGTAGTCAGATTGTTCCACTGGGCTGAAACTGTGGCAGGTGGAGTTATAGCACTTTTCAAATCACACTAACTATACACTGATATAAATAACTTTGAATGATGAATGCTTTTTAGCACCCTTGTGACTCAGTAAGACACAATGCAAAGAATATTTTCTAACAGCCTGTAAATGATATATTTTAGCATGAGAAATGAGAAAATGTCTCATTTTGCTGTCAAACTGTTAATAAGCCCTGAATAGGCGGCAAAGGGACAGAGCGATAATTAACGTTAATATGATCTCGGGCTTGCTCCACATTATAAAAGCAAAGCGCGGAGTTTAGTCCGAGATCAGGGAAGTACATGATGTGGTGGAAAATAGGCAGTGGCGGTTCTACACTGAATTGCTCCCCGGGCGAGACTCCCTCCCTCCGTAAGCGCCACTTCGAAACCAACCAAACCCCCTGTCTGACGTCTGCTCGGTTTTGTTAATTTGTTTTAAAACCCCCAATTCTGCGAATTCTCCCAGCAGCGAAACCGGTTTGATGACTTCACACCTGTTGTAAAGGTGAGATGGGGGATTACAGTAACTGTGGGTGCGCTTCACCTCGGAGCACGCTGTCGCGTTGTACTCAAAGAATAGACTAAAACAAAATCATGTTTGCTTTAGCATTGAAAACAATATTGTATTAGGCTAACTTTATTAAAGATTATACACTTTTGTATTTTTTGTCCACACATGGGCATTTTAAACTTTTTAGATATTGATCCTTTCTCGATGCAGCGAATTTTCTGAGCAAATTAATAATAATTTACATGAATGAAAAGCCGGAAGAAGAAAAAGGTTACGCGAAAATAAGAAAAAGCTTTAGAGGTAAATGCTGTGAAATGCTTCAAATGAACAGATTCTGCCTATAACAGGTCAGGGACAGTGAGGCTGGATCCAGCAGCGCACCACATCCCACATCATAATACATGCTGATGATGACCAACACGTCTCCCCGGATCTACCAGAGCCAAGTAAAAAGAATGGCAATCAAACAGAATAAAATTAGTAGCAGCATTAACTTGTGCTAGTAATTATAATGATGGTCAATATTAATTGAAATAATGTTTCTCAGCATTATTTTGTATTAATATTGACTAACATTATAATTAAAATAAGTAACTAGTTTACTAGCGTAAGCTACTGCTGCTACTGATTTTATCTCAGCTTACCTGTTCAGTTTTATTGCCATTCCTTTAAAAATATTGTCTTTATAGATTATATGCCTGTCTTGATGTTCTTTTTTTTTTTCGTTTCTTTGTTTTACTAGTATGACCCAATATATGTTCAGTAATACTTCAAGTAATATGTTTAAATAGCATTGATTTCTGGATTGTGTTATATTTTTATACTAGTGTTAAAAATGTATCTCCACATTGATGAGCCAATGTATTATGGTGTGGGCTGCTGTGGGCCAGGAAGTCCAGGGCCACTTTTTGGTCCCAGTCCGCCCCTGTAATAACGAATGGAGACAGCGCATTTAAAGCCCGGGGATTATGCGTTCCCCACTCAGTGACAGCCAATGAAATTGAAGCATTTTTGCCGCTTTCCACGTGGTGTGGTGTTGCTTAAATAATAGCATAAAATCGTCCAGACCCTGGTTCGAATCTGAGTGAAAATGTAATAAATGTGAATTCTTTGTTTTACACTTTTTGCTTATGATTATCATTAAATCATAGCAACTGTGAGGTGAGTGCTAATGTGTTTCACAGCTTAAGAAAAAAAAATTCTTAATTGCAAACATGCTAATAATGTAATGGCTATATCGTGGCATTTTGAGCACTGGCTGGAAAATCGAACCCAGGTCTTCCGCATGGCAGGCGAATCACCTACCACTGAGCCACCAGTACCCGTCTATGTTTAAAGCACATAAAAACAATTAAACAATACAGTTATAGGCTAACATATTATACATCTTTGTAGTCTTTTTGCACACACCCGCAGGTGCGTTACGATAATAATAATAATAATAATAATAATAATAACTTCGGAGAACTACTACTACTAATAATAATAATTCTGAATAAAAATGAAAAAATAAATACATATCAGTTTGAGCTTGACACGTTTATGAGCTCTGTCCCTTGCTGTCAATGGGCGCCTAAGAGACATAACATTTTTCGGCTTCAGTAGACACACAATACTTTAGACTGAAACACGACTGCCCCCTACAGGTAATGAAGGGCATTTTCACAGCTTGCCGCGCGCAGCCGCGGCAAGTCGTGGGATCCCTTTTCCGAAAACGTGCGTTTTTAAAGGCCAGATCTGTAGTTTCTTGCATAAATCCACTGTAGTCATGACAAGTCGCTTGCTGTGTTCTGTAGCTTCGATAGATTACAGTTACAACAACTCATTTTACTGTATTCTTTTAGCTTACTGTCTCACGGTCAAAAGCATGTGTTCTTCACACCTTTCTGTATCCTTCCGTGTCTTAACAACAACTGAACAACTAACGTGCGTGATAGACATGCAGCTACATAACTGTAAGATGATGTCACAGAACAACTCATGAAATGATGTCACAATACAAATTATGAGTATGATACGTAATGCTTAATGCTTAACTAATAGACTGAAATAAAATAAACACAACAACAAATTACAAGAATGAAATATGGCCCTTACACTAACTAATGTGAGTTTGTTTGGTTTTTTTTGCAAAAAAAAGACAGAACAAACAAAAAAAAGGCAAACTATCATTCAAACAAAAACAAAAAAGAAATATATAAAAATTAATAAATATTTACTAGAAAAATATAAGTCATCTCTGAGGATTTAAGATGAAATTTATGCTAATTAATTAATAAAATTGTAACTTTTCAAGTCATATTTGTGTGTGTGTGTGTGCGCGCGTGTGTGTGTGAGATGAATGACATTGTGTGGTAAAGATAGAGTGTGTTTTGCAAATGTCGTTACTAAATGTGTGCCATAAAATTTCTTTCATCTGTGGGGGCACAGAGCTCTCACCTCTTCTTGTTCATCATTGAGGGAAGCTGGGGGAGGCACAGTACGCATTCTATACAGTTATATGTATATTTTATTACCCCTTTATTTATTGTACAAACATAAAAATATCCAATCATAGTAAATCTCAGTATTATGAGAAATACAACCTCAGACGAACAACATAACATTTTTTTAAAAAAAAAGGGCAATACCAAGTACCCGTTTCTGCTTCGACTAGATTTAAGAAGGTAAATTGCAGCCAAGTGCTAATAATCATTCATTGATCATCAGCAAGTGTGCAGACCTCTCTGAAAGCAGACATTTAGGCAGTTTCCTGGTGTAGATTATATAGGTATGTTAACACAGTTCCAAGAGGGAAATTGTTATGTTTGAGTGGATTACGGTGTTGAAACCCAGAAAGAACAGGCAGGTTCAGTGTATTATGTATTAGCCCAGTGCAGACTTAGGTATTATTAGTGTGGCAATGGACTGCAGAAGTAATTGTGCTACTGTACTACCCCGATTAGGGACAGCATACGATGTTCACATGCCAGCTGTTTGATTGTTATGAAACTCCCTGATGAGCTTAGGATCAAGTATGTGCTGGGCTGGGACAAGTGTCCTAGTCCGTACCCCTTCCATTCTGACAGGTATTGGGTAGCTTCGCAGATGTGTTGGGAGTCTAGAATGGAGAAGATTAATTTGCTAGCATGCTGCATAGAACATCGGTGAGGGGGTAGCCAAAATAGTACTCAATTGGTGACATGCCCAGTTCAAATGTTCAGGCAAGTGTCTCAGAGTTAGAAATCGCTCCTAAGTGGCCAAAAGTGATCCTACTTTTAGGAGTAGGAGTAAGATCAGCATTCTAAAGAGTTCTGGAGGTGTCCTAACTGGTTAGACAGAGTAAGGAAATGATGGCAGAGATCTGAGTGAAATAGAGATGTTTTAGTAACACTAAGTGACATAGAGCTCATACAGTAAAAGATATGTTTGGACAAAAACGAAATACATGTTTTGAACATTAAGTGTGGTACAGATGGTACTCAAGCGGTATTCTAGTTTTAACGCCGCGCCTCATGGTCGCAGCATTTCTGTTTGTGCGTTTGCTAGCTTTTACCGCTGAGTGGCGCTTTATAACTATAGATTAAACTTACTGATGCCTGACGCCTCAGGCATCAGTTCGTTTTCTCAAGGATAAATGCGCCGCAGCTCCTTTAGAGCTGCACGTAGTAGCGGATAAAATCAAGTGAAACATTGTAGTTAAACAAATATATAATCAAATTTATAATTTAAATTAGATTAAATCTTATTAGGATCGAATTTAAGCAAAGTAAACGTTAACACGGTGAACCTTTAGATTTTATCATGTGTAAGTAGAAAAGCTATGCGCGTGTAGGGTATGCATCATCTTATATTTTGTGTTCTTTAAATGTTTAGTAGATTTATTGCCTGAAATTAATATAAATTACAATTTAAACATTAAAATAATTTACAATCACAGTACTAAAATTACAGTACATATTTAAAATTTAAATTAAACATAGTGTTTATTTGCATGGAATTTAGGCAAAGTAGGTGTTAACACAGTGAGCCTTTATATTTTATCATGTGTAACACTCTTGTAGCCAGAAAACTCTGGGTGTGCATCAGAAAAAGTGGGTAAGCCACAAGTGTTACCGATCGGTGAACTTGAGCGCCCCAGAAAATTAACCGAACCTCTGTGTCTGCTTGCCTCACAGAGGTGAAAAATATATACTTATAGAAAGCGGAATGTCTGCTTTTATATGAACTAATGGAAAACAAATGGCAGATTAAAACGTGAATTATTGGCGCACCCACTGCTGCGGAGGTGACAAGATGACATTATCACCTTCATAGCCCCCTCACTTCACTTTCTTAGCTTCACCCCGGTTACAATGGCGAATTCAGAAAAAGGCTCGCCCGCAAGAGGCTGTGCGTGGTCCACTACACAGCAAAAATATGTTATTATATTATGACTGAAATAAAGCGGCTCACATAGGCATGCATTTCGCACAGCGCTTATTTAGTTTGTGTTTGTTGTATTTCTGGGGATGAATCTTGGCCACGTTTATCTGCCTTTTGATCAAAACTCCACAAAGTGAAAGGGCGCAAACGCAAACATTTTACATTCACTTAAAGGCTTATTCACAATCACATTTCAGCCATTCACAGTTATGCATTGTGCTGTGTTATTGTTTGTAATCAGAGTTTGTTATAAATGAAATGTAACTGCTGTTTTTGGTACACGCTTTTCATTTCATTTTCATTTTGCTGCCAATATGAGCCGATACGAGCAGCTTTGTTTTAGTCATAATATTCATTGATCATAAAGATGGCAACACTGCATTTTTAAAAAATGAGCAGCTTTATTTTAGCCATCCGTGGTCAAATATTTATTTAATGTTGGACGCAAACAGAAAAAAAAGCATGATTATTATTTTTATAGTTATTATTATCATGCTTTTTTGCTGATTGTGTTCAGCGTTAAATGATTATTTAAAACTAAAGCGCTTCGTGTGGATTCATGCCACGAGTCATTTTATCATACAAAGAATATAATGTTGTGCTCGGACCTTCTGTGAATTCCAAAATTGACATTGTTACCGTTTTTTAATCACTGGAATGGAAGAGACGGAAAGTTTCCTCATCATAACATGCCAAATTTTTTTTAAACTTTTAATCTTAAAGACTTCTATGTCCTACTCTGAGCTAGGAATATTTTAAGACCTAAATTTTAAGTACATGTCCTAGGAGTAATGCTCAACCCAGCTAAAATGTTTGTGGTATTTGTAAAAGTTACCGTAATTTCCGGACTATAACCCGCACCTGGCTATAAGCCGCACCTAGTACATATTTTAAAGGAAAAACCATATTGTACATACATAAACCGCACCTGACTATAAGCCGCCTGTGCCCACATTGAAACATGGGATATTTACAAAGAAAGACGGTACACAAAAAGAGTTTTCAATGTTTTAATAACATAACTTAACTTAGCTTTTCTTTCCAAACAGTGCCTGTGACACGGAAGTAACACAGCGCTAACAGGGCTTTCAGACGTTTCCAGCGTCTCACCATCGACTCATCTATGCGAAATTTACGTGCTGCAGCTCTGTTTTCTTCTTTATCGGCCAGCTTGATTACTTTTAACTTGAAAGCTGCGTCATATGCTTTTCTTTTTGCATTTTCCATGATGAGGGTAGGCTTATGCTAATTTTATTCATGTACAAAGCGCGCGAAGTTACCGTACGTTAAATTTCTTCTTCTATGGTGTTTATTAGCGGTTGTGACTTGCGTCTTCCTCGACAACACATGTCTCACTCTTACTTTTCTGCTCGAGCGCCCCTGGCGGCCGTTAGAAAAAATGCATACATTAGCCGCATCTCTGCATAGGCCGCAGGGTTGAAATTGTGTAACAAAAGTCGCGGCTTATAGTCCGGAAAGTACGGTACCTGTAACATTACAGGGATTGTTGTTGGACACGAATGCCTGAGGGGGGACTGGAAGGGGAGTGACGGGCTACGGTGGACTGTTAAGTTAAATAAAAAGTTATTGTGAGTTACCAAAGAGTGTTAATCTTCATTTATTGGTAAGAACACGACATGGTGTCAGAAGTGCCGTAAAAACCACGTCGGAACAGAGAAAAGGAGTCAAAAAAAGAAAAAGAGAGAGAGAGAGGATACTGTTTTGCGATTTAATGTCCGACAGGGGAGACGAGCTAAGTGAGGAAGTAGTTAGCAGAATGGCTAGCACACCCAGCGCTACGTTTAATATTCAGCCAAAAGTTTTGGGACAAAGTCGCACAACTATCATATTAGGCATTCAAAAAGTTCCCAGTGCGATAAATGTGGTGGTACGCCTCACCCAAAGCATGAGTGTCCAGCTAAAGATGCACAGTGTCATTCCTGTGGAAAAAAAGGACATTACCAGCGTGTATGTTTCACAGGCAAAGCTGTATTTGGCATAGAGGAGGAAGAAAACACTTTCTTTCTTGGCTCTGTGACATCAAATGCTGATGCATGGACAGTGGACATATGTGTAATGAAAAAAAAACACGTTTAAACTGGACACTGGTGCGGATGCCTTTTTTGTGGTATGGAGCAACCTGTTCTTCAGAATCCAGAGAAACCTTTGTTTGGACCTGGACGCATTCCTCTGGAAGTGGCAGGGTTTACTAGACTAAAACTGACTATAGGAACCAAACAGAGCATGGAAAAGGTGTATGTAGTTAGGAAATTGAGCACACCACTGCTTGGGTTGCCAGCCATTGTAGCACTTGGGTTGCTCATCCGCGTGGATGCTATAAACATGGAGACTATTAAGTCACACTTCCCCAAGCTATGTAGCGGCCTAGGAGAGGTGCAACAGCCGTACACAATTAAGCTCAAACCAGGTGCTGTGCTGTTCTCTCTAAAAACTCCCAGAAGGATTCCGTTGCCATTACTGGGAAAAGTCAAAGAGGAGCTTCAGTGCATGGAGAAGCTAGGTGTTATTAGGCGTGTCGAGGAGCTGACTGACTGGTGTGCTGGCATAGTGGTTGTGCCCAAAAAAGATGGTAAAGTTCGTTTATGTGTGGAGTTGACCGGCCTAAATGTATATGTGTGTCGTGAGAAATATATCCGCCCTGACCCGAAAAAGACTGAAGCTGTAATGAACATGGATGTGCCCACAAATGTGAGTGAGCTAAGGAGTTTTCTGGGGATGGTTAACCAGTTAGGAAAGTTTATCTCACAGTTGGCGGAGAAAGATAAGCCACTTCGTGACCTCCTCTCCAAGAAAAATTGCTGGGTTTGGATGTTGAACAGGCTACTGCATTTCAAACACTTAAGTCTGCACTATCATCACCTCCGGTTCTGGCCATATATGACCCAAACAGTGACATTAAGGTAGCAAAGATAGCAAAGACATGCACAGGTGGAAAAAGAAGATCTGGGTCTCACATGGGCCTGCGAGAGGTTCAAGGATTTCCTCTTGGGGAAACATTTCTGTCTGGAGATGGACCATAAACCTCTCATCAGCCTACTTGGAGCACAGGCATTAGATCTTCTGCCGCCGAGAATCCAACGTTTTAGGATGCGATTAATGCGCTACTCATATTCCATTCAACATGTTCCTGGAAAGTCATTGTGGACCGCAGACACACTGTCACGCTCACCAGTAACATCAAGCATGTCCTCAGAGGAGCTAGAATTAATGGAGAGCACCAACATCTATGTTGACTGCATAATCGACGGTATACCCGCAAGTCCCACATACTTGGACAAATTGAGAGAGCAGTTGAAGGCCGATAGTGTCTGTTCATGACGCTGTGTATGGAAGGATGGCCAGCACATGCAAGACAAGAGTCAGTGCTAAAAAGTTACTGGTCAGAACGAGCCACACTCACCGTGAAACATGGGTTACTGCTGAAAGATACAAGGCTTGTAATACCTTCCGCAATGAGAAATGACGTGCTCGCCAAGTTACATGACGAACACCAAGGGGTGGTGAAATGTAAAGAGCGTGCGCGTCAGTCTGTGTGGTGGCCGGGGCTTAGTCAGCAAGTAAATTAAATGGTGCTTAATTGTAGGACTTGTATAGGTGAGCGGCAAAATCACAAAAAGCCTTTGATATCATCAAAATGCCCTGATTGGGGAGGAAAGTCTATCTGCTTGTCATTGACTTATTCAAGGTATGTCGAAATTGCAAACGTGGCTCACACCAAATCCATTGACATAATTAACCACCTGAAGTGAATTTTCGCACGTCATGGAATTCCTGAAGTTTTGATGTCTGATATTGGCCTGCAGTTCTCTGGGCAAGCTTTTGTTTCCTTTGCGAACTCATATGGGTTTAAACATGTCACTAGCAGCCCAAAGTTTCCCCAAAGCAATGGAGAGGCGGAGCGTGCGGTACAGACAGTCAAAAACCTCTGGAAGAAGGCAGCAGACCCATACTTGGCTCTACTCGCTTATAGAGCTACACCTCTTCAAAATGGTTACAGCCTAGCTCAGCTCCTCATGGGGCGACGTCTTCGCACTACAGTGACAGTACTTCCATTTCGTCTGGATCCATCACTACCTGACCATGCGGTCTTATTCCAGAAGGAAAAGGAGAAGAGGATGTCAGATGCTACAAATTACAACAGGCGTCATCGCGTTTTGACTCTTGATGGTCTGTCACCAGGCGATCAGGTATGGGTGACCGACGAAAAATCATCTGGGACTGTGCTCCAAAAACACTCTACGCTAAGGTCTTACTGGGTGGATTTACCCCAAGGTGTGCTCAGATGCAATCGTCAGCACCTAATACCTTTGCATACTTCACCACAGCAAGAGACATCAGAGCCAGCTCCTGAACAGGCTCCTATGCCATCTCCCGACAGTGTTACCTACGAAGACTTCCCCTCTTAGAACTAGGTATGGCAGAGCAGTTGTTAAACCCAAAAGACTCAACCTGAAGCTAAAAAAAAAAAAAGTAATGTGTTTTGTTCAAGGGTTTGGACATTGTTTTATGAAAGAAAATATGTGCTGTATATAGTTATGATGCTGTATATAGCTATGAGAAAGATTCCTGAACATTTTATGTAAACCTGTGCAAAAACCTGTGCAAATAGGAATACAGTATGGGAAAAAATGTTCCTAAGATTGTGTATAATTGAAGTGTTATAGAAATATTGTTCCATTGTTCTTTCTTATAAAGAAATTAGATAGGAACAGACCTTTCATTATGGAGGCAGAATAATCCTCCAAGGTCTGGTGAGACAAAGGTAGTCTAGTGTTAATCTTCTTTTATTGGTAAGACCACGACAATGTTGTGGTGGGAACTTAACAGAGCTGTGCACAAGCTAATGTGGGGTACTTTATTATTGCCCACATTTTTCTCTTTTTGACCCCATTTTTGTTAAATAAATAGTGGTATAGTAAAAAAAAAGGTATATGTTGTTGTTCATCTCAGGTTGTATTTGCCTATTTGATTGTTCATTCGTAAATTTGTTCATCTTTTGTATCCTGTACAGGATTGCAGTGGGCCTAGAGCCTAAACCAGGAAATTTTCAAGTTCAAGTTCAAGTAGGCTTTATTGTCATTTCAACCATATACAGTTAGTACACAGTGAAACGAAACAGCGTTCCTCCAGGACCAAGGTACTACATGCAACATAAATTTACAACAGAAACACTAAACTAGCTAACCAAGAGGCCTAGTTAGCAGGCTAGCAGAGACAGGACAGAAAGACCTAACATAAAAAACATAAATTAACAAAAACTAACTAGCTAAGTATAACTACAGGTTTTATAGACAACATAAAGTGCACGTGCAAATGTGCAAACAAGAGCAACAACAAAGTGACAGTGCGACAACCACGACATAACAGAACATAAAATTTGGTGTTTAGGTAGTGGGGAAACATAAACATTACTTAACACAGCAGCAAGAATTGAGGAATTAGTGCAAAAGGTAGTCTAGTAATTAACATTGTGCAGAAGAGATAGTGTGTCTGCACTTCTGTTGATTAGTCAGTCCAGTCCCAATATTTTGAATTAGTTGAGTTAAGCTGAGTGATAATGTTTGTGTGTGTGTGTGTGTGTATCAGTTCAGTCCCTTTTTGTTGAGGAGACGGATGGCTTGTGGAAAAAAGCTGTTGCACAGTCTGGATGTGTGTGCCCAAATGCTTCTGTACCTTTTTCCAGATGGCAGGAGTGTGAAGTGTGCGTGAGAGGGGTGTGTCCGATCAGCCACAATGCTGGTGGCTTTGCGGATGCAGCGTGTGGTGTAGATGTCATCAATAGAGGGGAGAGACCCCGATAATCTTCTCCGCTGTCCTCACTATCCGTTGTAGGGTCTTGCGGTCCGATATGGCACAATTCCCAAACCAGACAGTGATGCAGCCGCTCAGGATGCTCTCGATAGTTCCTCTATAAAAGGTGGTCAGGATTGGTGGTGAAAGCTGGGCCTTCCTCAGTCTTCTCAGAAAGAAGAGACGCTGTTGGGCTTTCTTGTGTAGGGAGCTGGTGTTGAGGGTCCAGCTGAGGTCCTTCTCTAGGTGGACACCCAGCAATTTGGTGCTTTCGACGATTTCCACAGAGGAGTCGTTGATGCTCAGTGGAGAATGGTCGCCTCGTGTCCTTTACACCAGTCCGTTAGCCTCTGTACTTCATCTCTGTACGCTGACTTGTCGTTCTTGCTAATGAGACCCACCACGGTCGAGTCATCAGCGAACTTAATGATGTGTTGCTACACAGTCATGAGTCAGCAGTGTGAACAGCAGGGGACTGAGCACACAGCCTTGTGTGTTGGGGATAAGATGTTAGATAAGATGATGGACGGGAGAGCCGGCCGGCTAGGGTTTGTTTTTAGCCTAGCACAGCCTCTGCCCGCTTGCCGCGCTTCCGCTTCCTCGCGCACCGCTTCCGATGACCCTTTCTCCGGCCTCCAGCGTCAGGCAACGCCTAGGCTTCGAGGCCTAGTTCACGCAGCAAGGTCGCGTAGCTTTTCCCGCAGCTCATCGTGGATGTCATTAACCGGGTTATTTAGGTTAAAAAGTGTCTGCCTGTTTTATGTACGGACACCAGTTGCGACGATATCCATACACAGAGTAAAATAAATGCGCTACACACAAAACGTAAACAACGTAGCACCATTTTGGCTCCGGTGCGGCCGCTGCGTGCTACTGCCGCGCCGCCATCTTGGATCCAATCCACAATTTGAGCACAATGCGGGGTACATGGTTGTATTCTATAACATCTTAGAAATAAAAACATTGAAACACACACACACACACACACACTACAGCCAATTTGGGAACTTCAATTAGCCTAACCTGCATATTTTTTGGACTGTGGGAGAAAACCCACTAATCATGGGGAGAACATGCAAACTCCATGCACATAAACCCTAGGCGGAATCGAACCCTCAACCCTGGGAGGTGCAAGGCCACATTGATAACCACTATGCTGTGCTCCAACTGCTATAATCAGATGATTTTTTTATTATTCTTTTTTTTTTTTTTTTACACAAAGAGTGTGTCATGTATACACTGGGTAGGAGCAAAGTAACTTTAGATTTATTAAAAACTTCTGTGAAAGAATCAGTCTCATGCATCAAACAAGGTGATTTTTTTCTCTCATCCATTCCATTTAATGCACAAACATCTTTGCTTACATAATATATACACCTCATACATGATATTTCTACATTCAAGGAGCTGATTTTCTTATTTGACCCAGATGAAATGTCTTCACCTTATTATTCAGTAACAAAACATTTTGTTTCCATTCTATTTTCTGCTTTGTCTTCCTACAATGCAACAGGCAGGTTTTAAAGCGTCTACAGTCTATGTGGCACAATTAATACATAGATCAGAATTAAAATGTAATTTTTCCATTACAAAAACAAGTACTAACACATGATTGTGCATCACCTACCAAACTGGCATAAGTTGATATTGTAGCGTTTTTACGCCGGGAAGAATGCTGGAGAGACGAGTGAGCTTAATTGCTACCCAATGCAATGGCTAGGAGTACTTTATTTAGCACATAGCGGGTATGGCATGAGCAGCACCTTCACTCAGGAGCCTACATCCAATTCAGCGTCAGCCTGAACTGGAGCACATTTCACACGTCACACACCCCCTCACACATAACAGGGCCGAAGCCTTTCCCCATCACGGTGAACACACCGACGTTCCCGCAAGGCATGCTGGTCGTCAGCCGCCGCCCCGCCCACGCCACACTGCCCCCACCCGAGCTGTGACCGTCCCTGGTCACCACGACGAACTTTGCCTCGGAGGCGTGGAGGCGGTCGGCGCCGGCAGTGGGAACGCCGGCGTCCCCCGGCACGTGAGGGATGAACGCGAATGTAGTCCTGAGGCGGTCCGGCCTCCACAAAGTTCGATGATTCCCCGGCGTGCGGCTGGCAAGGCGCAAGACGGTCCCGGTGGAGCAAAACTCGTGCCCGCCCTGCCAACCGCACCCGGTAGATGACATCGGAGAGCCGAGCTGGCTGTGAGTGTCCACGCCCATTCGCCCCATAGGTGCCCCCACCCAAAAGTCTTGCAGCAGGGCCCGCGAGCGCTGGGTGGGGCCCTTCTGCCTGGCGATGAGCGGTTCACAGTTCCACAACCTGTGGGAAACAGTGGAGCCGGTGTCCACGAGCGCCCGCAGTAAGACGCCGTCCAGCACACAGTCGATGTAAAGCCCCGCGGGGCTCCCCAAACGTCCACCCGGCGCTGGTTTAGCGGCTGCTGGTGTACGCTGTCCCTCAGGCCTGAGAACGTTGAAGCGGTAGTCCGGCTGTCCCTCAGGCCTGAGCACGTTGCAGCGGTAGTCCGGCGGTCCCCGGCCTCGGCGTCGTCGCGGAATCTCGGAAGCGGTGTCGAGGGCTAGCCGCGACGGGTAGCCCTGTCCCCGGCTAGGTTCACCTACCGAGCGCCACTGAGCTGCGGGCGGTCGCTCGGCTCTTTCGCCGTGATGTGCCGCCATTATGGGCTCAGCGCGCTCGACCTCGCACAGCGCCTCCTTACGGTCACCCGCGCCGTCGCCTCGCCGCGAAACGTCGGAAAACCGCTCGTTGCCTAGCCGCGACGGGTAGCCCTGTCCACGGCTAGGTTCACCTACCGAGCGCCACTGAGCTGCGGGCGGTCGCTCGGCTCTTTCGCCGTGATGTAGCGCCGATATGGCCTCAGTGCGCTCGGCCTCGCGCAGCGGCAGGTCCCTTTGCCGGCTAACGGCGCACGGAGCTGTATCTTGCTCCAGCGCTTGCTCAGCGCCAGTCTCCACCCCGAGATCCAGGGCCGGGATTTTCCTCTTGCCGCTCCGCGTTGGTTGACGTGGTGTGCTCGCGCTAGCTCCATCAAGAAAGCGCTTCTTCTGCGCGAGTAGTCGCTCCGCTACTCGGCGGCCCGCCTGGATTTTCAGAAGGTCCTCCTTTGTGCGCTCGAACCCGTTATTCTCCATCCCACTTCTGACACCAATGTAGCGTTTTTACGCCGGGAAGAATGCTGGAGAGACGACTGAGCTTATTTGCTACCCAATGCAATGGCTGGGAGTACTTTATTTAGCACACAGCGGGTATGGCATGAGCAGCACCTTCACTCAGGAGCCTACATCCAATTCAGCGTCAGCCTGAACTGGAGCACATTTCACACGCCAGACACGTCACACTAACCCAAACACCTTTCCCCATCACGGTGAACACACCGACGTTCCCGCAAGGCATGCTGGTCGTCAGCCGCCGCCCCGCCCACGCCACAATATGTTGGAATGTTAGGAAGGTAATTGTAAAGGTATCTTTCAATTTTAGGAGTCACCATAGCTCTGTGTCTTTCAGGATGAGCATCCTCCTATACCACTTAATGTCTCTCTAGGCTAGGTTGATTTCTGTCCACACTACAAGGTAGAGATATTTCTAAGATGCTATAAAGTACAACCATGGGACATTGTACCATATAGGGGGTGATGAAAACCACAGCAAATTTCCATTCTTCATGAAGAATGTAAATTTGTGGTTTGAATTATATTCAGTCTGTCCCTTTATTTCAGACATGTTCTCTCCAACTTCTTTGGTGTCATCTAGACCACCATTGTCATGAAAGTTCTTATAAAATACAATGAAACTAGTTATTATTAAGGTCAGTTAATATTGTTAACAATCTCAAATGAAAGAAACCATTTTTGATAAAGTATAGTGATGCAGTCAAATTTGAAATATGTGTTGAAATATCAGTTGCAGTTATTTGTTTCCCATTTCATACTATGTCTTCATTATTTATGGCTTCTTAACTAATTAAATAAATAATAATAGTTGTTTGTTTGTTTGTTTGTTTAAACAAAACAAATATACTAAAGGGGCAATGCAGTATGGTCCCAATTGTAAAGTCTTTGCTTTTCCAAGTGCTTGTGCTCAGCGGTTATGTCAACTAAGTTAGTTAGTTTGAAACAATAACAGTATTGTAGAAAAATGACATTTTATCTTTACTTTTACTGCCATGTTTTATTTATTTATGACTCTAATGTGAACTAATATTTTACAATATGTCAGCTTAATATTTGATACAAACTTATCTTAATGTTGAAGATTTCCACCATTTCCATTTCTACACCTGCCTAAAGTGACCCTTCCATCTTTCTTTTCTCTCTCACTCTCTTCACAGGAGTGATTCGGACAGCCATAGCCGATCTCGATAGAGAGACACAGGACCGTTATGAGCTTGTTGTCAAGGCAACAGACATGGCAGGCCAAATGGGTGGTCTCTCTGGCTCCACCACGGTGACCATAGTGATCACGGATGTTAATGACAACCCTCCACGTTTCCCTCAGAGTGAGTGCTCATTAAGTATGCCTTAAACCAGACATGTCATTATCAATGGCCTTTCCATGGCTCTTCTTCCTCTAAACAAAAAGCTTCCAGTGGAATATGAAAACAATTTGCCAGTCAAAATATCAATAGGGCTTTGGTCATACAGTATTACCAAAGGCAAAATAGGTTTATAAACTCAAGGTATAAACCTATACAAAGAAATTAAATTATAGCTAATTGTTTAATTGCTAACTCATTAAAACTTGATGATGGCATATTTCATTAAAAAAAGTAATTTTCCTGATATAGTAATTGGCTGAATGGCAAATTTATAAACATAATTTCAATGCATTAAGTCATTAGGAAGCAAAAATTAATTTAACTTCTGTATATTAATGACTTTCAGTGTAGAAAACACTGGGTAGGTACCTTCAAATAGGGTAATTATATACATGTTTTTATTATAGACTACACCCTACAGTATATGTTTTGATATTAAATTTTTTAATGTAATATGAAATTTGTTATTATTATTATTATTATTATTATTTTGTAATATGGCATAGTGAATTGCAGATTTCTGTCCCATCACTGTCAATATTTGTCACATTACTGCTTGTCTGTTAGCATTTATTCTGGGCCCATATTAACTAAGCATTACTTGTTGAAAGCGGACTCAAAGTTCATTTTGGACTGAAAATAGTCCTACCTCAGAGTAGAACATAAAAGTTATTTATAAAGTCTCCTATTCTTATTTTCGGCGAGGAGTAGGACTGCGCCAACAAAAGCATGTGAAGGCACTTTTTTTACGATACTAAGAGCTGCAAAGTAGGCTGCACAATATAGTGGGTGTTGTACTTTTTACAGGTTTTTGGAGTTTTAAGCAGTTGAGAAGGTAGTAAAATGTCAAGAAAATTATTAAATAAAAATTCTGCCCTACTCTTAAGATAAAAAGTGAGTGGTGGGCGATTTGTGAATGCACCAATGCCACCTGTCAATTTGCCGCACATAACCCCAAGGATTGTGAAACAAGGGGGTATGTCATGCTAATTAAGTAAGGAAGTACTGCTTATAACAAAGAAATCTAAAATGAACAGTTGTATTAACTATAAATTATTTAATATAAGTTTATAAAATGTATATATACATACACTTATTTTAATGTGTGTGCCGTGGATAATACCCACAACTTCATGAATGCAGTTTGTTTTTTGTTGATTTCACCCTACGTGGAGGGGAATTGTATGTATTGAATTGTATCTGCGCATGATCTGCGTGCTGTAAGAGCAGAGGTTAATTAATTATTTCTGAAACTGTCAGCACAGGTGATGTTACAAAAAACAAAAGTATTTTTGTCCAAACATATCTTTTATGAGCCCTTTAATTAATCAAAGTCTTTCCTTTTCGCGTGATTTCCTTATTACCCCTAACTAGTCAGGACACCTCTGGAGCACTCCTGCATTTTGGTAGAGATACAGTAGAAGTAATTTACTATTTTAAGAATCTTGATAAATAACTCTAATTTCTACTCCTGGAAATGAAAATTTTTGCCACTTAGGAGCGATTTCCTACTGTAGACACTTATAGGTAAATATAGGTCCTGGACTCTATTCCCCACAATGCATAGCAGGCTACAGGCTTGACTACCACAAACTACAACTCCTACAGTACACGTTTTCCTTTACCTGATTACACACCTGTTGTCAAATACCTTAGTCCCTTTATATACTGTACACTCTGCAACTCATCCCCTGCTCTAGCACTTAACAAGCCTTCTGTAATGTGTATATTGTTGTGGTTTTTATGTTTAACTGTAATTCTTGCTGTTGCCTCTGATATCCTGATTGCTTGTTGCTTGATCTTTTGAAGGTGTTGACCTTGGCCCCTGCCTGCTGATTTGTGTTAGTTTGTTCTGTTTTTATTAAATGCTAATCTCCATGTGCATCCTGCATATGCTCCCAGTTTTCGACAATATTCAGTTTTAGGAAATTCAGGAAATACCTGAAGTCATGATAATTTACTATATGTAAACTCTATTTACATTAAATACATTATATAAAACTTTTTTAACTTTAAAATAAAATTCAATTATAACATGTATTTTCAGGTTAGGGACCTACTTCGAGCAGTAAAATCCTCTGTGAATAACTAAGATTTAAAACTAAGAATTATAGATGAACATGCCTATTTTTCAGAGTTTCTTCTAAATTTGTATGTTAGAAACAGGTTTCTTGTGTTATTTTAGCTCAAGCTGTCTAATCTATTTATTGCATTTAGCTAGGAATTGGTTGTTAACATATTTTTTCCAAACAAAGCAATTATAAACACAAACTTTATTTAAGTACACTGTAGTTTTATATATATATATATATATATATATATATATATATATTAGCGTAAGTACCAATCGTTGATGGGAATTTTTATTTTTTTTAAATACTTAAAAGATAAAAGATAAAAATAAGTTGATCAGCTTAATTGTAAATCAGTGATATTAGTATTATTATTTATTATTTCAGGTTGAAGTTCACATAAATGTCTGCCTGTCTTTTTTCTTATGGTAAAACTTTTAACCTAACCTATTGATACAAAGAAATCAAATTTTGTAAGGTTGAGTCTTGTTAACACTAAGTTGTACTTCTTTCATCATCAGCCAAATACACTCCCTGTTCAGTAATCAGAGAATAAATCACACATGAGAAATCCATAAAGATCAAGTCTTGTCTTAAAACAATAGGGTCTGAAATTTCACTTACAGTATACCACATTTAGGACTGCTCTTATTTCAGCTGTAAAAATATAAGTAATCCCCCCCCCAAAAAAATTAAAATAGCTTTTCTAAATAATATCTATTGATGCAGGTGTTGTTGCATGTTGCCCTGGGCAAATACCTTATTAGTAGCTTAATTTAAAGTAGATTTTACCATTATCATAACATTGCTTTAGTCAAAATTTTGCTTCCACTTATGGTGCAGGTTAAACGGGCAGATATCTAAGTACTGTCAAAGTTTTATTAAATTCTGTCCAGTCAATTTTGCATGATTCTTTGACAAATGCCGACTGGACACACAGACAGATAATTTTCTGACACTCTTTTTGGTCCTCCAGTATATAAAATGCAAAGATATCATTAAAAGCGCAAGTTCTGACCAAATACAGACAAAAACTTTTCTTTTATTTATACGGATGAATTTTTCAGGACCCAAACAGATTTGCTATTATTATTATTATTCATATTATTATTATTATTATTATTAAGACATCTAATTCAGACTAGATGTGTGCATTTTAATGATCCCATAGATGACATAAAAAGGGTAATCTATGATAATATAAGTGGTCTTCGTAAATTGACTTTAGGTGTTTGTTTTTGTTTTTTTTTGATGATGCTGATTCACCTTAATTCAATATATATATATATACACACACACACACACACAGTCAGTTGTGATTACTCTGAAAGTGAGACCAATTATAAAATTTATAAATATTGTTTTCAGGGCCTTAATGGTAGGATCTATATTTATATATATGGTCCAAAATGCTGTCTGGTTTAAATCTAAAAAACATTTAATATATTTTGCATATACTATATGGGGCACTGAACAGATACAAATATGCTATATAGTAGGGACACATTGTATATTGCATTACACAGTGTGTCAGGCGTTTTTTGCTATTAGGTATACAGGTTTCTACCAGGTACTAGGTTCTTGGGTAATGGTGGTATTGTGTTTAATGACATCACAAACACACCTCTTTGTCTGTCCTAAAATGTGGCAGCTTGAAATAGTAAGGTCCATGAATAATCAAATTGCTTACATATCACTGAGGAACTGGAGGGCAAGGCTTTGAATATTAGTAAAAGTCACTAAAAAGTAGGGCCTGAATGGCACTGTGGGCATGTGTGTTTTTTTGTGTAAATTAACAAAGAAATACAGAAGACTCAGTATAAGACATATATTAATGTGTATTTGGGCATTTTTCCCCTAATTATTTTTTTGTTTTTTCCCAATTTTCTTATCTTCCCTTTTCTCCACTAGTCATTATTATGTTAGATTTAGCTCAGTATAGTATGTGTGAGTCAAGCTTTCGGTCCAGTTTCTCTTTTTTATCTCAAGGGCTCTCTTGTTACATATTCATTTCCCTCTCAACCACAGTGGTGCCCCATTTAAAACAGTTCTTTCTGGCCATCTAATTGAGAATGCTTACTTTACTCTTCAGAGGGTTGAAGTAATGTTGCATGTTTTAATCTTGATAGAATATACACTCACTGGTCACTTTAACAGGAACACCTGTACACTTGCTCATGTATGAGTTATTTAATCAGCCAATGTTGTGGCAGTATAATGATTAAAATAATTAAGATACAGGTCAAGGGATTTCCTTAATTTATTTATGATTACACCATATTTTAGAATAGGGAAAAAGCATAATCTCTTTACCATTAATTTGTCTTGGACCACAGTTAATGTTCCCCCTAATGTTTTCGAGATAGACTGGTTTGAGTATTTCAGATACTGCTTATCTCCTGAAAATTTCATCAACACTAGAATGATGTATGGGAAAGAACTGTTGATATTGTAGGGTTTTTTTGTGCCTGTCCCTGTTTGACTTGGCTAATTCATTCTCTCATGTGGCTTATTAAAAGTAGCTTCAGTCTCTCTTACAGTTTAAGCTGTGGATAGTACATACATACATTGGATTATTTTATCTGAGTTAAAAATTGGTCAGTATAAAAGCTTTTTTTAAGCTTCCTCCTTTGTAGGTGATCTATGTACAACAGTCCAGCATTGTGCAATTGCAGATAGGTAGCCTGCCAAAATAGTCTTATGCCACATCAAAGAGCTCTAATTTGCATTAGTTAGATATAAATTTAAATCAGGGTAAAGAGTGTTGGGTTTAGTAGTGTATGTAGTATAGAGGTACTAGTACTCTCTCAGCCCTACTTAAAGTCGCTGACTTCAGTACTTCAGTGTTGACTAGGCTGCAGACATGTTTCTCAAACCTTCCTTCAAAGCTCTCTTCTAAAAAAAAAATAAAAAAAACAGACACAGACCTGCCAGTAACCTCATCTTCCCTCTAATTTTGTCTCGTCTCAAAACAGCAGTGGTAGGTGGGTTCTGGAACTGCCAGGCTTCTGTTTCCACTCAGCTTTAACTCCCTATCACCTCACTTAAACTTCTGCATTAACTGAAACCTGGATAAATATAAAATATCTACACTTCCATGCTTTTGCTCACACCCCACTAGAAACTGGCATATTTTCAATATTCCATCAAATTTCTACCTCTCCAGTTAACTTGGTCATCATTGTCATCTACTGCCATACTGGTCCCCTAGGTGACTCTCTAAACAAATGACCATTCTCTTTATTGTTTTTCCTACATTGAATAATTAAAAAAATGTATCAGCAGTTTGAAATTACAGTGGGATCCACCTCAAACAGCCACCTGGACAAATGGCAGGTCAGCGCACGTTCCAAGCACGGAATGTGATCCCCCCCCCCCTCCTCCCTCCGATGACGCAGTTAACCATGCCCCGCCCCATAAACACCCCCATGCACTTTTTAAAAAGATGGTTGCAATGCTGTAAAATCCTGTCAGGTGGAGCATAGACTGCTTCAGTTAACTGCAGTGTCCAGGCAGCCTTATACACTATGTTCAATATATAGGCAGTTCGTATATTGTCAACATAGTTTCATAAGTAGATGATGTGTTAAAAAAAAAGAATAATAAAACAGATTTTTTAAATCACTCAATACACAACCCACAATGCTTATGCTATTTTAAATGAATGAATGAATTAATTAATTAATAAAATGTCTCGGGTTACTTTGCTGTAACCCTGTTCCCTGAAAAAGCAGGAATGAGATGCTGCGTGAAAACGCTATGGAAACATCTTTCTGTGTTGCCGGTTGTGAAACATGTGTGTATCAAACACGGCAAATTTTGGCATATATAACCGAGGTCAGGTGACGTCATCTGATGAAGCGCACCTGCAGATTATAAATAGGAGGGAACTGGAAACATTCCTCAGATCAATTTCGTCTGAAAGGATGTCCAGTCACGCAAGCAGTGCGGTATTGGAGCGCAGCATCTTGTTCCCGCTTTTTCAGGGAACAGGGTTACAGCAAAGTAACCCGAGACATTCCCTTTCAAAAGCTACACTCGATGCTGCATGAAAACACTATGAGAACGAGAATACCAACGCCGCTGCACTGCAAGTCTCTGGACCCCCAAGTTTGTGTAGCGTGTGCGCACAAAGGCCAAGGAGGCCTTAAAGATAGCTCTGGAAGGCTGACTCAACAACCCGTGAGCCCTGAGTAGCATGAACATCCAGAATATAAATCTGACAAATGTGTGCGGAGAGAACCAATCCGCCGCATGACACACTTGCTGCAAGGGGACACCTCTTGCCAGCACAATAGATGAGGCAATTCCCCTGGTTAGATGAGCCCTGATTTCTAGAGGCGAAGTGAGACCACGTGCCTCATAGGCTAAGGCAATAGCATCTCTCACCCAATGTGACAACTTGTAGTGGTGCACCCCCCCCCTCCCCCCGTACGTAAGTGTGGTCTTTCCTGCTCCGGAGCTGTAAAGGCGGAGGACAGAATGCTTCGAGAACAACTGGGAGCATGGTTGAGAATGGAACTTTCAGAAGATATTTCGGGTGAGTATACAGAATAGCTTTGACCAGCCCAGGGGCAAAGTCTAGGCAAGATGGAGAGACTGACAAAGCTTGCAGATCTCCGATTCTCTTCAGGGAAGTAACAGCCATGAGAAAAACCATCTCAAGAGTCAGAAACCTAACAGGCGCTGACTCTAATGGTTCAAAAGGGGTGTCAATCAGACCTTTGAGCACAATAGATAAGTTCCCAGAAGGGACAGTGGCTCTAGTGGGCGGCCTCAACCGTTTAGCTTCATGAATAAAACGGCAACTAAAGGGTGCTTTCCCACAGAAACCCTGTCAGTCATAACATGACAAGCCGAAATAGCGGCTACTTACGTTCTGAGAGAAGTAGGACATGAGCCTGAGGACAACTTTTCTTGCAGAAACTCCAGCACTGAATTCGGCAGTGGACTGGGTCTACATGTATTACCATGCACCAACTTTTAAACTTTTTTACACTTCAATTGAGGGCATAAGTTCTTCTAAAGGAGGAAGCCCTAGCACTTAAAATAGTTTCAATTACACTGGCTGGTTAAGACCAGTATCTCTTAATTGGTCCCGATCAGGGGACAGATGTGAAGGTTCCAGAGCTCGGGCCGGGGATGAAATATTGTCCCCTGCGCCCGAGACAGAAGATTCCTCCTCACTGGAGTCACCTACGATGAGCTGTCAAGGAAAGATTTTAGATCCGAGAACCACACTTTGGTCGCCCAACGGGGCGCTATCAGTCAGAAGTGCAAACCCTTTTGCCAAGGCTTCCAGGAGCAGAGCTATCAGATAAACGCATAAAGGCGTAATCTGGGCCACATATGGGCCAAGGCGTCCAGACCCAGGGGGGCTGGAAGAGTCAGATAGACTGACTACTTCGGGGTGGGGTTTTCATTCCCAGTGTGTCAGAGCTTGAGTGAACAGTAAATCTGCTCCCACATTATATGCCCTGAAATGTAAATCGCCCTGAGGGACAGGAAATTGTCCTGTGCCTAGAGCAGAACTTGGTGCGCTAGCTTATTTAAGCGGCATGAGCACAGTCCCCCCCTGGCGATTTATATCTGAGACTACCGTAGTGTTGTCCACCTGCACTAGGACCTGATAGCCTCTAAACTGCAGGAGGAAGTGCTTTAGGGCCAGAAATAGAGCCATCATTTTGAGGCAATTGATGTGCCACGTGAGAATGATGACCTCTCCAGCTTCCTTGGGCCGGACGGTCATCTAAGACCGACCCCAGCCCATGAGTGAAGCATCTGACCTAAAAAGTCAGAAACCGGGGTCTGAACCATATAGAAAGGGTACAAAGTCCCTGGTGCGTAACCTTTGTTGGGGATTGACCCTGGAGTTAAATCCCTTGGTTCTTGGCCACAACTGAGATGCTCTCATGTGCAGAAGGCCCAAAGGTATCACCATGGATGCAGCTGCCATGGAAGCTAAAGATCTGTAAAAGTGATGAACAGTCACTTTCTGGTTTAGCTTGTGTTCCTTGAGGGTGTTGAGAATGGATTCGACACAAGCGGGAGACAGCTGTGCCTGCCTTACGATTGAATCCCATATGACACCCAAATATGTTGTTGTCCAAATATGAGCTAGGACGACATCTTGATGCCGAAGTGCTAGCTTCTGAGACTGGGCCAGCCAGTCGTCTATGTGCGGGTAGAGAGCTAGACCAAATGGAAGGACCCGATACTGGTAAGCTTCGCCCCAGAATCGAACCTCAGGAATCTCCTGTGTTGTGGCATGAAGTATGCATCCTTCAGATCGATTGTCACAAATCAATCCCTTGGTTGGATTTGAGAACAATCACTTTGACAGTCATCATTTTGAAGCTAAAAATTGGACGCAGCCCTGCATTCCTCTTGGGAACCAAGAAATACCAACTGTAGTAGCCTGACTCTCTGTCTGGTAGGGGAGCATGTTCTATGGCCTCCTTTCCCAGCAGATGCGCCCTTTCCGGTTTCACGGTTTCCACGCCGTTGAAACGTGGAGGGTGATGTGAGAACTGAAGTAGCTGTAGCTGCTGTAGGCAGCACTGTAGCTTCTCTTTACAGTACCCAAGGAGATATACTTGGCAGTAGCTTTCACGCTGCCAGTTTTTCCGAAAAGGGCAAAGGTCTCGGCGGCTTAGTTAAACGGGGGGCATGTTAGATGTTCAGCATCCTGAAACATGGCAGAAAAAAAAAAAACGAACTAACACTTTATTGGAGACCGCCAGTGTTGCCCGAAACACCAGTGGTAGCGGAGCATGAACACCGACCTACTGGGGGTGCCAGGGAGAACACTTAATTCTCAAAAGGAATTCTACGTGCCTCTCCCCATTAGGGGGCCACCCCCATGGTCCTGGGCACATGAGCCTTAGGTCTTCTTTGTGAAGAAGACAGTATGCCAGTCCGACCTCTTTGAAGTGGATTGCGAAGCCCGGCGCGCCGCACCCCAATCTTTACGAGGGGGTGCCCAGCTCAAAAACACTTTCCTTGTGTGTTTTGCGCCTTGCAAGAGTCAGACATGGTCGAGACTGGGTGGCCGACAGTCCCGACTCTTGAGCACGGTGGGGAAGAAAATTCCAGAAGGCTTGTTCATATAACTTTTCCTCACGAACCTAGTGGCGACGAGAAAACCATTGCAGCCATAAAATGGCCGATAGCACGAGCCGTCTGCTTTGTTGCCCGAAGAGACAAGTCTGTGGCCCGGTGTAATTCCAGAACACCCTATCTTCAAGACCCCCGCCAGTGCTCAAGTCTCTCAGCAGTCTCTTCTATCTGGGCGTCATCATATAACCCAGTGCTTCCACATCAACTATATTTAAATAAATAAATAAGTCGATGGCAGGAAAACACAGCATGAATACTGCTTACTCCATGAAAGGGTTAACTCATCATGGAGATTGCTAAGAAAAGGGAGAGAGCGTTGTTGGGAGTGAGCTCTGCCCCCGGCCACCCGACAGAACCGGCCATCTAATGTCAAGTTCTTAGAGGCTATTTCCATCTCCGCAGAAGCTGGAGAGGATGTCTATCCTTGCCCATTCACAAGAAGTGCCAGGGCGCGCTTGAGAGCGGACGGAGGAATTTCCCGATCCGGCGAGGGCGCGAGAGAAAGGAAGGGAATCGGTCTCCCGCACACCTGCCAGATTCACGCGTAAGCCCCAAGAATGCGCCGCGGCTCGAAGCTTCTCTTAAAGAATGCAAGCCACGCGCGAGGCACTTTAATCAAAACAGTAAGTGTGGAGATCGCCCTCCGATATAGATTTATCACACATGGAGGGACATCTCGTTTAAAACTCTGCCATATCGGTGAGCTAAACACTTTCTTATTTTTGCTGGTTTACACACAGACACACAAACACAACTAGGCTGTCATGAAGACGAAAAGATCTGAGGAATGTTCCCGGTTCACTCCTATTTATAACCTGCAGGTGCGCTTCATCAGATGACGTCACCTGACGAGGTTATATATGCCAAAATTTGGCGTGTTTGATACACACATGCTTCACAACCGGCAACACAGAAAGATGTTCCCATAGCGTTTTCATGCAGCATCGAGTGTAGCTTTTGAAAGGGAACACACATGCTTCACAACCGGCAATACAGAAAGATGTCTCCATAGCGTTTTCACGCAGCATCGAGTGTAGCTTTTAAATAGGAACTACTTTCAATATTTTTCAAGACATCATTAATAATCCTTAAAGATACAGTAACATTTGTAATTTATCTATGCCGATCGTTGTAGGTGCAGGCTATGTACAGTATTTTATCTATTTCTGTTTAATACACTGGTAGATAATATTTTGCTGAAAAGTAAAGCTTAAAATGTAACTTCTGCTTGAGTTTGTTTTTATTATATTTTTGATGTTTTCACTGATGTTTTTTTCGCTTATAGTAAAAAATTGGCATAACAAATCGATTAATCGCGCATAATATCTGGAACAAATATCTGCCCATATGGATCAGTATTTCTTTAGTCAGTTAACCATGCATAACATCCCCCCATCAAAGATCTGATGGGGCATTAATCACTTATCATAACTGTGAATAGATGCAGCAGCAGAGACAGATTAAATCCCCATATACATTCACACTTGAAAACAATATTAAAAAAACTACACAGTTCCAGAGGGTTAGCGCCTCTTTTTGCAGTACAGGGATCACCTACAGTATACTAATGTATTTTTTTTACTGTCTATATTTTTTGCCTTAGTTTCATTTGGTTTTACGCAATTTGATGTGCTATTTGTGTGTGCGTGTACTGTATGTGTGTGCGAGAGAGAGAGAGTGTGCGCAAGAGAGGGCTTATATTGTGATTTGTCCAAGGTTACTAAAGCCTGGCTTACTACAGTCTTTGGTTAATTTTACCTCTGACTCTAAGCCAATATAGCTTATTAAAAATGCACTGTTTTATTAGACATGGCTGTTTTGTAATGTTCAGCAAAATAAACACTGTCTATGGTTAGGATATACTGTAAACGTCTCAAAGTCATGATGTAGAGACAAGTCTCTTCAGATCCTTCTGCGCTAATGTTATCGTGGTGTAAATTATCGTATTTATGTACTCACTTGCAGACAAAATAGGCCATATGTCTGTTTAGTATTGCTTTTGAACAGCTGTGTTCATAGGTTTAATCAGCTATTTACAAGACAATGTTGACGCACTAATGTGGTTAAAGTGCCACAGGTGTGTGTGTGTGTGTGTGTGTGTGTGTGTGCGCTCCCGCATTCGTCAGGTTTGTCTGAGATGGCTTTAACACAAACATTTGCGCGCCGGCAGGATAAAAGAACACATTTTAGCACCATCTAACAATCAGTACTGGCGGGAGTCAGTACATTTTCTATTGAGATTTCTCACTTTACCTTTCTTACATTCCACTCCTCCTAAGTTTGTCTTTTAATGAAGTTGTTAAAACCCAAAGCATTTTTTTAACTAAGAAAAAAATAAATATGGGTCACTTAAGCACAAATTATCAGTGCAAATTATCAAGTGTATACTTGTTGTTATCGTTTTCTCAAACATGAATTTCCTAACTTGGTGTTTATAAATATTCAGACAGACTGAATTTAAAATGCATCCCTAGTAATCTAAAACACGAACACACACACATAAACCAAAGAGCAAAGCGGAAATGTGCGTTCAAACCTGGTTATGAGCGTTTAGCTCGCTAGCTCCTGTACATTTAGCCTCAGCTTGTGTCCCTCATGAACTGCATCACATTATATTCTAGTCACAGAAATAACCTGCAGATTAACTCTTACCCAAAAAATAAATAAATGCTTTTGCTTCTGATGATTCTGAATGCATTTTCAGAGAGCACAAACACTCTTTATCGGGTAGGGCAGTTTTTGTAATAAGGACATTAATAGTATTTTCGATGTTTTGGGAATCTTTTTGAGGAAAAGAGGAGTGACATTCTGCGTTTTTGACAATGACAGTAAGCTGTAATGTTATATAAAGTCACATCTGAACACTGCTGGTGCTGCCAGTGATTTTCAAAATGGCCAATAAAAAACTAAACTAGGAAATAAACTGTAAACTACCCCAAACAAATAAACCACTACTTACCCCGAATAGTCAATTAAGCTGCCATCTTCATCTCTGTAGTGCAGTTTGATAGCGTCAATTCGGTGGGGGTGGGTTGGTAAAATCATGTGATTGCTGGCTTGTGTTAACGTGTTTTTGAGAACAAAGCACCATCTAGTGGTGGCACCAGGTAAATGAATAAATAGGGCTTGAAAGGGCATGTTTACTCTGAAATCTTGACACGCCTTTCTGGCAGGAGAGGGAGGGGGATCACACTGTCCATAGGGCAGCTACACACTACTCTCACGCCATTTCCACTGCTATTTGAGGTGGCTCCCACTGTAAAGGCAGAGTTTTCACTCAAGGAAAATATGCATAAACATAAATAATGAACTAAAACTAGAGTAAACAATGTTACATCTAAGTTAAGCTTATGAAATACAAAAATATGGTTTTCAAACTTAATTTATCGTCTCATACTACATAAATCAATATGTAAAGGTTACAAGGAGGTCAATTTTTTACTGTCCTCAGACTTTACCTTCCTCTCCAACAACCTCCAGTCCTTTTCCCTCTTCTGCCTACCCACATAAAAGGGACCCCTTGGTCTTCAGTCACTTCTATCCAGTTACAGACACCAATTTAAGTACACTCCATTTGACCAGTCATCACTTGGTGATCTATAACTCTCACCCTCCCTATTCTGGCTAAAACTAGCTATCAACATTTCTTCTCCTACTAATCTTTTTACCCCCACCCAATCAGCAGTGACCTAGTGACTGTGATCTACAAAACCAGTGTCAGGATTTAATTATCAGAGACCTCAAAGCTTTTCTGTAGGTCACACTGGATAAGGTAGTCTGAAAAATCTTGTAAATGTAAATGGATTCACAGGTGTTCCTACTAAAGTGGATTTAACCGACCATGATATTTCATATTTGGCTTGATATTTTAACATTCAGTTATTTTTTTGTTTGTTTGTTTTTTAAATGTAAGTAACACTAGGTTTTTTTTTTATTACTAATATCAATATTAAATACATAAAAATAATTTAGCCACCCTATGACTTGAGGCATACTGCCAACAAAGAAAATCTAAAATACCCTTGACATCACTGACTGTTATTTTCTCTTTTTGTTTATTATTTACACTTATTGCTATGCTACTGTGATTCTTAAATAACCTAGTTGAAAAATATGTGTACCGCATAGGATCTGTATGCTTGTTAAAATGCAATACGTGATCCTAACTTAATTACTTTGCTGTTGGATTTATAAAAGCAGCATGCAAGCTGTGATTTCTGCATTGTGAAACACAATGTCCCCAAAGCATCATATGTAAAAAACAGACCAGTGTTGTTCCAAAGGCACAAAAAGTGTTTGATTAAGGCAGCACACAATGGCCATTTCTTACAAGATAGGCATAAATACCAAGATACCAAGCACTTATGCCTTTCAGATTGTCCCAGCTTGACATGCCTCTCCATACTGAGGTGCTGTAGTGTATCTGTGGCTAAGGCTCCTTGCTACTGATTAGATGTTTCAGTATTAATCTCCAAAATGTAGAAATGTAAGTGCTGGTCCCATGAAAAACCCATACGCTGACATTTTGCACTGAACCCAACTTCCTACTTTTGAAATTTTCCAAATGTTATGTTTCACACACATCTTAAAATGGATTCAAATCCTTATTCTCATCATTCTACACATACAGTAATACCCCAAAGTTAGAGTATAACTAGTTTAGTGTTTGTTAACTCATATAATAATAATAATAATAAGAAGAAGAAGGACTGGAATATCCCATTTACATAATTATTCAGGTACTTTAATTAGTACTTGTTTAAAGCAGCTTTGGCAGCAAGGATAGTCTCGAGTCTTGGCAGGATCATTTGAGCCTAACCATGCATAACTCAGAAGTGGATTCTGATAAAAGTTTTAAATTATAGCTCTTTTTTCCACTTAAAAAAAACTTTTTAAACAGTATGAATGATAAGAATTCATTTTACAATGAGTATGAAACATAATAAAAGTGGAAAATCTTCTTTTGGGACATGTTTGTGAAGAAAGATTTATACTATAATCTGTATTTCACAAATAAATGCACTTTCATCATTACATGCATAACCTACTGTAAGTGCTGCTAGATATATGCCTACTGGTTTCATTGCTTATAGGAAGTAATATGAGACTTGCTTAATCTTTTCTTTTTTCCCTTCTCTTTTCTTTCCTCTGCTTATTAGAGATGTGTCAGTTTTCAGTTCCAGAAGGAATGGCAGTAGGCACATCAGTAGGACGCGTGATGGCCACAGATGCAGACATGGGCGAGAATACAGACATGAGCTATCTGATTAAAGATGAAGAAGGAGGAGAGCTCTTCAGAGTCTCCACTGACACAGACACACAGGAAGCCATAATAATCATAAAGAAGGTACACTTTAGTCAACTCCAATGAGTAAATAACAAAATGTAAAAAAGATCTGGGAAAACCATTTGCCCTTTCCAAATTTATAAAATCATAAAAACTGTTTAAATAACATGTTTAAATGATTCTGTTTTTTTTTTTTTTTTGCTTTATATTAAATATCCAGAATATACAGTGAGGGAAAACAAATATCCAGATACTTTTCTTTAAATAATTATGTTCCCTTCACATTTACATACAGAATGCCTTTTGACGTTCTACTTGTAGATATGTACAAAATGTATGTATTGTATTCATAATCACAGATTATATTTGTAAAAAATCATAAATATGTTTTTTTTTAAACCACAGGGGAAAAGAAACAGAAACAATAAATTACCATTGTTAGTATCTTGCTGCAAACATGCTGTTGTAAGTTACAGCTTTAAGACATCAGCGCTAAGTAAATAACTTTTTTTATAGTTTAGTTTTGGTCAATTTAAGATTATTTATAAAATAATTTCAATTCAAATCAAGTCAATGCAATTCGATTACAGAGGAACCTTGAATTGCGGGTAACTTGGTCTTGCAAAAATTTTACATAATAAACAAGCAAAAAAAAAAAAAGATTAAAAAATAAAAGGAATTAACCTGCATTTTACCTTTGAAAAGAATTCCGACAGCAGTGTTTCAATTAGTGTGTGAAGCTGAAGTAAGACGAGAGGAGAGCGGGGGCTAGTGTTTTAGAATGACTCCCTCCCTCCCTCCTCTCGTCTTACACAGTAGCTCCCAGGGGGCTTCTGTGTAGGATGACTTTCACACACATACACAAACTAATGGAAACACTGCTTTTTTTGGGAATGACACTCGCATGCACACACTAACAGAATCACTGCAGTAAAGGAAAAATAAAACAAATTAATTAATTAATAAAACAAATTAACCTGCACTTTACCTTTGGAAAGATTCCCGACAGAGCACTGTTTCTGTTAGTGTGTGTGTGTGTGTGTGTGTGTGTGGTGTTTGTGTGCTTGGTATGTGTGACACTTGGTATGTGTGAAGGCGAGAGGAGGAGGGAGGGGGCTATTGTGTAAGACGTCTTTCACACAAACACACACTCTGTCAGGAAACATCTTTAACAAGAAATTTTCTAATGAAAATTTTTTTTTTTTTTTTTTTTACATGCGCGCACACAGGTAGTCACAATGGTACAGTAATTAGTACACGCGCGTTCGGTAACATATAAGTGACACACAGGCACTGAGACTGACCATGGGAAATGATTACCCATAATCCCTTAGTGCACAAGAAAGAAGAGCCATGTGTACTACTCGTATAACAAGACTTCAATAGCAATTACAGCTTTCATGTGTTTTGCATGCTTTCCACCAATTTTTCACATTGCTGTTGGGTAATGTTATACCACTCTTTTTGAAAAAAGCAAACAGTTCAGCTTTGTTTAATGGTTTGTGACCATCCATCTTCCTTGTGCTGACATTTTAGGTGTTTTCTGGAGTAAATTGCAGTGGTCTCTTATTTTTTTCCTGAGCTGCATACACATATATATATCTGTGTATATATATTTTACAAACATACATACACACATATCAAATATCGAATTTTCCAAAAGGAAATAATGGAAACTCTGACGATTCGTCCCACAACCCAAAAATTCTTATAAACATGATTAATACAAAATATAAAGTGAAAATAAAACAAATAAACCTGCACTTTACCTGTAAAAAGAGAAAGCAGAGGAGAAGGAAGGGGGCTACTCATGTATATATGGAAGATGGGTGGGGAGGAGGTTAGTGTTTAGAAGTTAAGACACCTTCCATAAGAAGACTGGGTAATTCTCCTTCAGGGTTTTTTTCTCTTTTTTACTTTTCTTGGCCTCTGGTTTGTGTGTGGCAGCCATTTTCACTAAAAATCTATCCAAAGGCATTTGTTTCTTCTGTGCTGCACAACTAGGGCACCGCGTTATCGTTCATAAGACGTACCAGTCGTTCGCCACAGTTTTGTATGGATGATAGTTCTTGGCAAAGACTTGGAGTCTTTTTAAGGCTTTACTTTGCACAAAAATATTTTATCATGCGTGCAGTCTGCAACAACAAACTGAGCAAAACTGATGCTGGGATGGAGGTTTCCGAGGAGAAGTTGGTTAACAGAGACAAATTTTAGGTGAAATTTAGGTGAACCGATTTGTTCGTTCTTCAGGGCGTTCATGAACCGAGGTTTCACTGTGTGTATATACACTCAACAAAAATATAAACGCAACACCTTTGTTTCTGCTCCGATTTTTCATGAGGACTTGATGGACTTAAAGATCTAAAATTCATTCCAGATACACAATATTACCATTTCTCTCAAACATTGTTCACAAATCAGTCTAAATGTGTGATAGTGAGCACTTCTGCTTTGCTGAGATAATCCATTCCACCTCACAGGTGTGCCACATCAAGATGCTGATCTGACATCATGAGTAGTGCACAGGTGTACCTTATACTGCCCACAATAAAAGGCCACCCTGGAATGTGCAGTTTTGTCTCACAGCAAAATGCCACAGATGCCACAAGCATTGAGGGAGCGTGCAATTGGCATACTGGCAGCAGGAATGTCAACCAGATCTGTTGCTGGTGCATTAAATGTTAATTTCTTCACCAAAGGCGTTTCAGAGAATATGGCAGTACATCCAACCGCAGGCAGGGCCTCACAACCGCAGACCACGTGTAACCACACTAGCCCAGGACCTCCACATCCAGCAGGTTCACCTTCAAGATCGTCTGAGACCAGCCACTTAGACAGCTGCTTAAACAATTGGTTTGCATAACCAAACAATTTCTGCACAAACTGTCAGAAACCGTCTCAGGGAAGCTCAACTGCATGCTCGTCGTCCTCATCGGGGTCTTGACCTGACTCCAGCTCGTCGCCGTAACAGACTTGAGTGGGCAAATGCTCACATTCGATGGTGTCTGGCACGTTGGAGAGGTGTTTTCTTCACGGATGAATCTCGGTTTACATTGTTCAGGGCAGATGGCAGACAGCGTGTGTGGCGTCATGTGGGTGAGCGCTTTGCTGATGTCAATGTTGTGGATCGAGTGGCCCATGGTGGTGGTGGGGTTATGTAAGAACACAGGTACATTTTATTGATGGCATTTTGAATGCACAGAGATACCGTGATGAGATCCTGAGGCCCATTGTTATGCCATACATCCATGAACATCACCTCATGTTTCAGCAAGATAATGCATGGCCCCATGTTGCAAGGATCTGTACACAGTTCTTGGAAGCTAAAAATGTCTTGGAAGCTTGCATGGCCAGCATACTTACCGGACATGTCACCTGTTGAGCATGTTTGGGATGTGCTTGACCGGCGTATACGACAGCGTGTACCAGTTTCCACTAATATCCAACAACTTAACAACAAAAGAGGAGTGGACCAACATTCCACAGGCCACAATTGACAATCTGATAAACTCTATGCGAAGAAGATGTGTTGCACTGCATGAGGCAAATGGTGGTCACACCAGATACTGACCGGTTCTGAGTCCCCAGACCCCCAATAAAGCAAAAAACTGCACATTCCAGGGTGGCCTTTTATTGTGGGCAGTATAAGGTACACCTGTGCACTACTTATGATGTCAGATCAGCATCTTGATGTGGCACACCTGTGAGGTCGAATGGATTATCTCAGCAAAGCAAAAGTGCTCACTATCACACATTTAGACTGATTTGTGAACAATGTTTGAGAGAAATGGTAATATTGTGTATCTGGAATGAATTTTAGATCTTAAAGTCCATCTCATGAAAAATCGGAGCAGAAACTAAGGTGTTGCGTTTATATTTTTGTTGAGTGTGTATATATGTATATATATATATATATATATATATATATATATATATATATATATTTCACTGTTTCACCTGTGTGACCTTATCTATGGCATGGTTCTATACCACCAACCATGCCATAGGTAAGGTCACACAGGTCATTAAAATTGTGTGATCATTGAAGTTATTGTTAACTGAACGAATCGGTAACTGAAGCCCTTGAGCTGCATGATTGTATGCATAATGCTGCTGCCACATGATTCTCATATTAGAAAACTGCATAATTAAACAGCTCCTAAAATCGTAGATAGCATTATAAATTAAAGAATGGTATATGTCAAATAATGCCCTAATGTTCATTCTGTAGTTACATTTTTCTTACAAATAATTTTGCCAATTCTTATTATTAATTAAGTTCCTAAGACATATCAGCAGGTTCATACTTGCGTTCTTTATTCCTTTACCTAAAAAACGTTTTCTCTCTTTACTTACTGAATTACTCATTGTAGTTAATGCATAGTGTCATTTAAAACTATATTACAACTTTGTGATTATAACCAAAAACAGGACATAAGGTTTAAATTGTAGTTATTTTGCCTTCTTTTTTTACTGTCTCTTGTAGCCTCTGGACTTTGAGAAGAAAAGCACCCATAATGTGGTATTGGAGGCAGTGAACAAGCATGTGGATCCACGCTTTGTGGACCTGGGCTCTTTCCGGGACCAGACAATTGTCAGAGTCAGTGTGTCAGATGTGGATGAACCTCCAGTCTTCTTTCCACCCACCGGCACCATTATAGAAGTCCAAGAGGATGCAAAGCAAGGAGCTCTTGTGGGTTTTGTTACAGCCAGGGACCCAGATATGGATAACGTCCCTCTTAGGTACTACTTTCTGTCGTTCAATTTACAGGGGAGGTACATGGTCTCACTCTAAAGGTCACATATTTTACTATTTCTTTAACAAGTTAAAATAGGTCTTCTCCAAAGTGTGTCTGTTAATGCTATAGCTGAAATAAATATTAGATAATGCAATTTTCACATCTCAAGTACCCTGTTCCTTTTCCCAGATAAATGTTCCATTTTAGAGTCTGTATAAATGAGCTACTACCAAACTACGCCCCCATTCTTACTGAGCCATGCTGTATTTCTGCTCAGCCCATCTAACCATATTACTTTAATGTAACACGCGACATCTGCGACATTTTAGGTTAGCTGTAAATAGCTAACATATGCTTTTTTAGCTCTAAGAAACGTCTCGGGTTACTTTGCTGTAACCCTGTTCCCTGAAAAGTTGGGAACGAGATGCTGCGTGAAAACGCTATGGGAACATCTTTTCGTGTTGCTGGTTGTGAAGCATGTGTGTATCAAACACGCCACATTTTGGCTTATATAACCTCGTCTGATGAGACGCACCTGCAGGTTATAAATAGGAGTAAACCGGAAATATTCCTCAGATCAATTTTGTCTAAAAAGACGTCCGGTCACACGGGCAGTGCGGCATTGGAGCACAGCATCTCGTTCCTGCCTTTTCAGGGAACAGGGTTACAGCAAAGTAACCCGAGACGGTCCCTTTTAAAGGCTACACTCGATGCTGCGTGAAAACGCTATGGTAACGAGAATACCAACGCCACCGCACTGTGGACCCCTGAGTTGTGTAGTGTGTGTCCGGACCCCTGAGTTGTGTAGTGTGTGCGCAAGAAGGCCAAGAAGGTCTCAGAACTATCTCTGGGAAGCTGACTCAACAACCCGTGAGCCCAGAGTAGCATGAATATCCTGGATATAAAATCTAACAAATGTGTGCGGAGAGGACCAACCTGCCGCGTCGCACACTTGCTGCAGGGGAATACCCCTCGCCAGAGCAATAGATGAGGCAATCCCCCTGGTTAAATGAGCCCTAATTCCTAGAGGCGAAGTGAGCCCATGCGCCTCATAGGAGAGGGCAATAGCATCTCTCACCCAGTGTGACAGAGTCTGTGTAGTAGCGGCCGCCCCCCGGTTGCGGCCCCCATAGCATATAAAGAGCTGCTCTGACTTACGCCACTGGCCGTTGCGGTGGACGTAAAAATCTGAATAGCACGTACTGCACACAGTAGGTGAAGTCTCTCCTGCTCAAGGATTTTATTAAAGACTTTACTGACTTTTTAACGGATATAGCATTGAATTATGACAGATTTCTTATTCTTGGTGATTTTAACATTCATGTGTGCTGCGAATCTAAACCTTTAGTCAATGAGTTTCTCAGTCTTGTAGATTCTTTTAACTTAACTAAATCGGTGAATACCCCAACACATGTAAAGGGGCACACATTAGATCTTGTATTGTCATATGGCTTAGATCTGTCCGACATTGAGATATACAACACGGGTATATCGGACTATTTTGCGGTTTTATTCATTGTCACGTTGCCATCCATCCGCGTTAAACCTCGCGCTCCGGCTCTACGTGTGCGCACCATTAACTCTTTAACTGCTGCTCGTTTCTCTCTTGCTTTTAACGACTCTGTGCACTTTACCAGTGCAGATTGTAGTAATCTCAACACAGATGAACTGCTTGAACTGTTCAACTCCACATGTTCTAATATTCTGGACTCAGTAGCTCCTATGAGGATTAAACGCTCTAAACCAGTGACTGAACCGTGGCTGAATGAGACCACACGCGCTCTTAGACGCTCGTGCAGGCGAGCTGAGAGAAAGTGGAAAAAGGACAATCTTCAGGTCTCACTGGACATCTTCAAAAAAACATCCTTCAGGAGTATCAGAGAGCAGCAAAATCACACTATGTCTCAGAGGTGGTATCAAACACTAGTCAAAAACCGCATGTTCTTTTTAATACTCTGAATAGCTTAATGAATCCTTTTGATTCTGCAGTTATTAAACCTTTACCTGAACTTTGTAAACAATTTCTTTACTTTTTTAAAGATAAAATTGCAAATACCAGATGTTTACCATTTACCTCTGTTTTAGACCCCTCCACCTTCTACTTGACAAGCTGTTTTTTATCAGTTTAAACCAGTTTCTGTCACTACCCTAAATAAAACAATTAAGCATCTGCAGCCATCTTTTAGTCCCTCTGACATCATTCCACCACGCCTTTGCAAGGATGTATCTAATTCCATCGGACCATATGTTGTGGACGTAATTAATTCATCTTTGATGTCCAGTTGTGTTCCAGCTGCCTTTAAACATGCTGTAGCACAACTGCTGATCGAAAAGAGCAATCTGGATCACTCTGATCTTTCCAACTTCAGGCCCATTTCTAAGCTCCCCTTTTTATCAAAAGTTCTAGAAAAGGTTGTTTATAATCAGTTATAGGCACACCTTGATTTTAATGGGATCTCTGAAAAATTTTAGTCTGGTTATAAGGCACAATATAGCACTAAAACTGCTCTCATAAGAGTGTTTAATGATTTGCTTTAGCTGCTGACTCTGGTGATTCTGCCATTCTGGTTTTATTGGACCTGACTGCAGCTTTTGACACAGTAGATCATAACATCCTTTTATCACGTCTCGAGACATGCGTTAAAATTTAAGGTTCTGTTCTTAAATGGTTCCAATCATATCTGTCAGACAGGAGTTTCTCAGTCCATCTAGGGAAGTATTCATCCACAGTGTTTTCTCTTGGCTGTGGGGTACCCCAAGGCTCCATCTTAGGTCCAATTCTCTTCTTACTGTATATGCTTCCATTGAGGTCCATTTTCAGGAAGCATAAAATCGCCTATCCCAACAAATAGGTCATCCATCTATTCAGACCTTGTTGAACTGTCTCAAAGATGTTTAAGCATGAATGGAGATAAACTTACTCACTCAGAACAAAAATAAAACAGAAATTATTGTTTTTGGAAAGTTTCATCTCCTCAGTGGTTAAGTGTTATTGGATCGCTGGAATATTTTTCTTACCCCAAGATTTTTGGCAGGCGGATAAGTTTTGACTCTTCCTTTAAGTTGAATGAACAGATCAGCTCAGCTGTAAGGTCAAGCTTTTTCCGACTTCGACTTCTTAGCAAAGTTAAGCACTATATCCCCCCTCAACAGTTTGAGACAGTAACTCATGCTTTCATCACGTCACGCCTTGACTACTGTAACTCATTATATATAGGTCTCAGTCAGTCACAACTTCAACGGCTACAAGCCATTCAAAATGCAGCAGCTCACCTTTTCACTGGGAAGAGAAAACGTGATCATATTACACCATTACTGGCTTCCCTTCACTGGCTTCCTGTACATTTCAGGATCCAGTTTTAAATATTACTTCTTGTTTTAAAAGCTTAAATAATTTGGCACCTGCTTATTTGTCGGAGCTACTTGTTCCGTACTCCCCTTCCAGAGACTTGCGATCCTCTGATCATCTACTGCACATCCCCAGAACAAAGCTCAAAACCAGAGGTGGCGGAGCCTTTTCGGTAGTAGCCCCCAGACCTGTGGAACAGCCTCCCTTTGCACTTGAGAGCCGCCCAGAATCTTAATCATTTTAAAACCATGCTTAAAACACTGTTTTCATGTGCATTTTATTCCATTTGACTTATTATAATATATTATTAAACTATTATTATTATTATTTTTTATTTTATCCTATAGATTTCTGTCTTGTGGTTTGTAATAGTAAGTGATGAATATTAGGTAGATACCCTATAGAGTACCTGCAGACTTATTGTTCTATACTTGTACAGCACTTTGGTCAGCAGATTAATTTGATTGATTGATTGATTGATTGATTGATTGCTCCGGAGCTGTAAAAGGAGGCTTCAAGAACAATAGGGTGCATGGTTAAGAATGGAACTTTCAGAAGATAGTTCTGGTGAGGATGCAAAATGGCCCTGACAAGCCCAGGGGCAGAGTCTAGGCAGGATGGAGAGACTGACAAGGCGTGCAGATCTCTAATCCTCTTCAGAGAGGTAATGGCCATTAGAAAAACCATCTTGAGGGTCAGAAACCTGACAGGCGCTAACTCTAGTGGTTCGAAAGGGGTGTCTATTAGACCTTCGAGCACGATAGTGGACTGGTCTACCTGCTTCGTCATGCACCAACTTTCAAATACATTCCATTTAAGGGCATAGGCTTTTCTAGTGGAGGAAGCCCTAGCATTTAAAATAGTGTCAATTACGCTGGCTGAAAGACCATCTTAACTTAGTTGGTCCCATTCAGGGGCCAAACGTGAAGGTTCCAAAGCTCGGGCAGGGGATGAAACATTGTCCCCTTGCGCCTGAGACAGAAGATCCCAAATGATGACCACAGAAGATCCCAAAAGATGACCAAAGTCAGGAACCGGGGTCTGAACCACATAGAAAGGGTATGAAGTCCTCTGCCCTTAACCCTTATTTGCCTTCGGGGATTGGCCCTTGCATAAAATCCCCTGGCTCTCAGCCACAACTGAAAAGCTCTCATGTGAAGAAGGCCCAAAGGTATCACCGTGGATGCAGCTGCCATAAGGCCTAATTTCCTTCAGGGCATTGAGAATGGATTTGATACGTGCAGGAGACAGCTGTGCCCGCATAACGATCGGGTCCCATGTGACACCCAAGTATGTTGTCCTCTGAGCCGGAAAGAAAACGCTTTTCACAGCATTGAGTCTCAATCCTAAAGAATGGAGAGGAGCTAGGACGACATCTCGATGTCGAAGTGCTAGCTCCTGATACTGGGCCAGGATGAGCCAGTCGTCTGTGTAATTTAAAATACGGATGCCCTGGAGTCGGAAGGGAGCCAGGACTGCATCCATGCACTTTGTGTATGTGAGGGGTGATAGAGCTAGACCAAATGGAAGGACCCGATATTGGTAAGCTTTACCCCCGAAAGTGAACCTCAGAAACTTCCTGTGTTGTGGCAAAATTTGTAAAAATTGTAAAAATTGTAAAAATATGCATCCATCAGATCTATTTTCACAAACCAATACCTTGGTTGGATTTGTAAGACAATGCTTTTGACAGTCAACATTTTGAATCTGTACTTTTTGAGATAGCGATTTAGCCCGCGAAGATCTATGATTGGACGCAGCCCCCCATTTTTCTTGGAGATCAAGATATAACGACTATAGTAGCCTGACTCTATGTCTGGAGGGGAACCTGTTCTATGGCCCCTTTCTCCAACAACGCCTGCAGTTTGAGAGTCAACAGATGCGCCCTTTCCGATATCACGGAAGTGGTGACCACGCCGTTGAAACTCGGAGGGTGATGTGCAAACTGAATCCTTTTTCTACAGTCTTTAACACGCAGGGAGATATGCCTGGCAGTAGCTTCAACGCTGCTAGTTTCTCCGAAAGGGGCACAAGTTTTAGCACTTCGGCTTGGGGGGTGATCTGTTAGTGGTTCAGCATCCTGGAGTACAGCAGGATATGACCGAAGGACTAACGTACTGTTGGGGGTGCCAGGGAGAGCACCTTCTTATAGAAAAGAATGTTACACACCCCTCCCTGGGGGGTCCACCCCCACGGTCCTGGGCGCATAAGCTTCAGGACGACTTCTTCGAAAAGAAGACAGTGTGGCGATCTGACCTCTTTGAGGCGGCTTGTGAGGGACGGCGAGCCGTACTCCAGTCTTTACGAAGGGGTGTCCGGCTGCTGACACTTTCTTTTTGCGCCCCCCGTCTGGTGAGAATTAGATCTGATCGAGACTGGGTGGCTGACAGTCTCGACTCTTGAGCAGCCTAGCCTCTTCATACAGCCTAGCCTCCCGAAACCTGGTGGCGACGGAATTTACAGCCAAATGGGCCAGAAGGTGAGACAGGGGCATCAAGCAAGGAGGAATGTTCGATCCTTATTCTTGATGCCTGTCAAATTCAACCACAGGTGCCTCTCTGCGGACACCAGGGAAGCCATGGAACGGCCTATAGCAACGTGGTGCTTGGTTGCACGAAGGGACAAGTTAGTCAAATCTTTTAGCAGGTCGGCCTGGTACGCCTGCAAGACTGCCATGGTGTGCAAAGAAGCGCCGGCTTGACCTGCTGCTTAAAACGCCTTTCCTACCAGGGTAGAAGTTCTACACGACTTGGAGGGAAGTGTTGGCTTCTTTAGTGAGGATGATGTCCCAGGATAGAGATAGCCCGCGAGCGTCTCTTCTATCTGGGGCATCACCATGTAACCACGTGCCACATCAACGATATTCGCATGAAACGAAGTCGATGGAACAAAAATACGGGATGAATAAGACTTGCTCCATGAACAAGTTAATTTGTTGTGGAGGTCGTCAAAAAAAGGGGAGAGAGCAGCGTTGTGGCTCCATCTCCTGGCCACCCGACAGGAATCTTTTGTCTCATTTTGAACGTTTGGGTAAGGCTTGCTCCTGTGGCCAATCAATGCGCAGCCGCTCGACTACACACGTTATGACTTTAAGCAGCTCCTCATATTCTCTATCTTCCTTAGAGGAGCTTTCTGAGGTAGCTACCTCCATTTCTACAAAAGCAAGAGAGTTAATCTCTTCTACACACGGGAAACACTGGAGTGCGCTTGTAAAGTGAAAGGAGAGACTTCCCTTTTGGAAGAGAGGGCGAGGGAAAGGAGGGGAGACTCCGTCTCGCGTGCCTCGGCCAGATCGGCTTGTGATCACCAGGAATGCAGCGCGGCTTGTGGCTCTCTACAGATTGCGAGGCGCGCGTGAAGCACCTTCATGGGAAGAAGATCACAGTGTTCAGTCTCCTTGAAGCCCTTGGAGAGCGTGACTTTCACCTAAACATTCGAAGCAAAAAGTGTGGAGATCGCCCTCCGAGAGGAAATTCTTGCACGGAGGGACGCATCTCACTTTAAACTCCGCCATTATATCGGTGAGTTAAACACTTTTCTTTGCTTTTTAATTTGCTTTGATTTGTTTGTGACACACGCGCACAATGCAGTAATGAAGACAAAAGATCTGAGGAATGTTTACTTCTATTTATAACCTGCAGGTGCATCTCATCAGACGACGTCACCTGACCGAGGTTATATAAGCCAAAATTTGGCGTGTTCGATACATACATGCTTCACAACCGGCACCATGAAAAGATGTTCCCATAGCGTTTTTACGCAGCATCGAGTGTAGCCTTTGAAAAGGAACAGGCAGGCTATTGTACATCTACAAACAATAGATTTGTTGCCATCAAAAAGCCTCATTTTGTTTAGGTATCCTTGGGCTATGTACTTGTGCACAGAGAACAGTAAGCTGCACAATAACACAATACCAATAAAACTCATTGCTTGCTAAGCTCTTTGGAGCAGGTGGTGGGTGTTATGATACTTTTCTCTTATTAACACTTCTTTGGGATTGGATAGAATGGCCTAGCCTTTGGCCCAACATGCATAGATGAGTTTGGGTGCCCATGACCCTGTCACCAGTTTAGTGCTATATAATTGATCAGTGTTACTCAGTTCACCTTGTTATTTACAGTGGTGTTAGTTGTCACGAACGGGGTGTTGTGGCAGGTGTTGAACGCCGTGGGCGGAAGGAGCAGGCATAGAGGCAGAGGGGTTATGTAATCAAAAAAAAAAAAAAAAAAAAAAGTCTTTTAATAATAGTTAAACACAAAAGTATAAATAAAGACACAAACAAAGGAACAAACAAACTCAAACAATACTTAACTCTGTGCTAACAGGGGCTCTCTGGCAAGACACAGACTAGGGAACAAACACACCCTGTGGCGAGACACAGGCAGGAGGAGGACAAACATAACAGGACACACAGACTATGCGTGGAGCTGAGACTGGACACTAGAGGGAGACACTAGAGGGAGACACCAAAGAGGAGAGACGGGACGAGGGCTAAAGACATGGCAATCAGCTAGGCATGGCTTTTAGCTAAACATGGTTAAGCTGTGCTTAACCATGGCAGTTAGCTACACATACACCTAGCTAAGCATGTCTTTAGCCCCAACATGCACTAAGCTACCCTTACCTAATAGCTTAACACACACTTAAAATACATTTAAGACAGGACTGAATCAGCTCCACTAACACAGACACACAAAACATACACAGAAACATTGCCAATAAGAGAGCCCAAGTCAACACAACTAAAATCAAAATAAACTAAACAAAGAACTAAAACAAAATGCCCACACAAGTGACAGTGGTGATACCAAAAATGCTCGACCCAGTTTCCCAGTCTAAACAGCTATTTATAGATTGATTGATGGCTACCTCGGTTCAGGTGTGCACTCGCATCACCTGACCGAGGTGCCTGCTGGGAAACTGAGTCGGCCAACAAAAACTACAAAATAAAAACAGTGACCTCTAGTGGCGGACCCTTACATTAGTGTTGTGGCTGATTGGTGTATACAACTGTAGCCGAGTTTGCATAGCCCTATGCCCATGGTTTCCAAAAGTGTGCTGTGAGGACCATCACTAGGATATGCAGAAGAGAAAATGGCAGGAATTTAAAAAGTAATATTTTTGGCAGGAATTTAAAAAGTAATCTGGAATTAACATTTTATTAATAAGCATGCATGCATTACATTTTAAAATACTGTAGCGTAATGATTACATAGCCATACAAATATGCACACAATGTCAACATACTTTGTGCAGCAATGAAGTTGCACCGATTGCATAAACTTGATTAAGTACACTTAGTGTATCCATTAATGTTATTGTGAGCAATAGTTAGTAGGCTTAATTATTAATTCCTTATAACCTGCATAGGCATTCTCTTTCTCTCTCTCTCTCTTTCGCACACACTCACACTCACTTGCGCGCGCACACACACGCACACACACACACACACCCTACATGACACCAAAAATTATATAATTTTTTTTCTGGAATGTGTAGTTGGGATAACGGGATCCTTTTCAGAATGTCTGCAGATGCTCAGGACCTTTAGTTTTTGATATGATGGATATGTAAGATAAAGTAAGATAAGATAAATAAAAAAAAGGGAAATTGCCATGACCTATCTGGTGTCTTTAATATGAGACATTGTTTTAGTCTCATAACTCATTCACTCATTGTCATTTCCTGTATAAAGACTCATGGGTGCCTGGAGCCTGTTCCAGGAGACTAAGGGCATAAGGCAATTCTGATAAAATCACTGGGCACCCGCTCATACACTCATTTACACAATATGGGTGATTTACTTAAAAAACACCAGTTAGCCTAATCTAATGTGCCTGAATCAAGCACAGGGGGAACATGCAAACCAACAAACCTAAACGGCCACATGAGAGTTAATAATGTTGATGTACAGGCGAAAGAATTTACTGTAAGCTCAGGCATATATCTTGAACAATGAATCTTGCAAAATGTATTTATTTTTTCCTGACTGAGGAATAGACTCAGCTTTTTCTGGCTAAGCTGTCAGTGATAGACTGAACCCACTGGTACAGCCCTTAGGGAATTAAAGATGAATATCAACCCCAATGCTCATTACTCACACATACTGTACACAGTTTAAATTTGTGCCATTAGAATGCATGATATGGAGCTGAAAGTATTCCAGGTGTTGTATAAAAATAAAAATAGTATATACTGATCAACCACACACTACTTACAATAAGTTAGGGATATTGTTATTTACATAAATGCTTTCCCTATTTGCTTTGATTAGAATGAAATAAGTAAAAGTTCCCTTTGATATTACTAATAATGTATGAGCAGAAACACCATTGTCATTAGGTTAATATTTATTACCTAAAAAATTTAAGCAATAACAGGGATAGCCCCAAATAACAAAAGTTGACAATGTCAGAAGCGGGAGTTTTCATCATTTGCCGCAATGATGGCTTGACAGCGACGTCTCACGCTCCTCACTAGCCTTATGATGTTGTTCTGAGGCAATGCGTTCCACTCTTCCAAGTGCTACACACAGTTCTTCCAGGTCACGTGGGGGTGGGGTCCAGTCTCTGCTTCAAATGGTCCCAGTTGTGCTCTATGGGGTTCAGGAAAGGGGACATTGATGGTCATACCATATGAGGCACTCCAACTTCCTGAAGTCGAGCTGTGACAATTCTGCCAAAATGTGGTGGAGCATTATCATTCATGAAAAGAATGTTGGGGGTGTGGTGGCGGAATTGGGGGATGATGATGGGTTCTATGATGTCTCTGTATTAACGTGCAGTGACTCAGCCATGTACAATAACCAAATATTTTTTACGCTGACTGGTGAAGCCTGCCCAGACTGTTGCACCTCCTCCACCAAAGCAAACTTTGGAGACCATGTTGACCTTAGCGTATCGCTTACCTCGCCTTCTTTAGCATGGCTGATGACAATCATTTTTGTGCAAGGTGATCTGACACTCATCAGTGAACAGGATGTTAGACCACTGCTGCATTGTCCAGGTCACATGGTCTTGTGCCCACTGCAAACGGTCACTTGGTCTTGGTGTCTGTAAGGGCCATATTTAATTCTTGTGATTTGTTGTTGTGTTTATTTTATTTCAATTTACTGGTTAAGCATTAAGCATTAAGGCTGTTAGTTAAGCATTATACATTAAGTCCATTAGGTTAATTAGTTTAAGCATTTAGTATTATACTCGTAAGTTGTATTGTGACATCATTTCATAAGTTCTGTGACATCATCCCACAGTTGTGTAGCTGCATGTCTATCACGCACGTTGGTTGTTCAATTGTTGTTAAGACACGGAAGGATGCAGAAAAGTGTGGAGAACACAAGCTTTTGACTGTGATACTGTAAGCTAAAAGATACAGTGAAATGAGTTGTTGTAACTGTAATCTACTGAAGCTACAGGACACAGCAAACAACTTGTCGTGACTACAGTGGACTTATGCAAGAAACTGTACCAACCGTTGTACTTTGATGTTAAAAATAAAACAAGAGACAAAGAAATCAATGGACGTCTGGAGTCGTGAGTAACTCTGTGTAACAAGAAAGATACGCGTCAGAACTTGTGAATAACATGCACGTACAGTGTCAGTGGAGTCACCTGCAATGGTTGTCTGGCATTTAAGCCAAAGTCGGTTGTGAATGGTTTGTCTGGAATCCCTAGTACCCCTCGCATCTTATAAACGGGACTGCAGCTGTGTGCCAGTCAGTTGCATAATGGTGCCTGACTGCATAGGTCCTTAGGTACTGGACATCATTGCAGTCTGTCACTCGTGGGGCTCCACTCCTGGGTCTGTCATAAACTCTGCCAGTAGTTCTGTGTCTTGATGCAAGTCTGCTAATGGGACACACCAAGTTCACAAGCAACATCTGACTGCCTGCCACAAACCCGAAGGCACGCCATGGCCAGGTGGCGCTGCTCGTCCATTAAGTGACGTTGTGTGTTGGCTGTTTGAATGATAAACTTGGAATGACCTACTGACAATACCAGCTTTTTATACCCACAGAATGTTAAAATTGATGCCACATTGAAAAAGGTTGTCTTTTGGGATTAGCCCCCAATATAAGGCACACCTGTACACAATGAAGCCATTACATAAAAAACACAAAATAAGGTGTGTCTATCATTCCTACACAATTGCCTCCCTATCCCAAAAATGTCTGAAGTGATATATATCGTAAGTTATGTCCATAAAAATGGATCTATGAGACCTGACGATGACCGTAATTACGGTTTTATTCTGAATAACGGCATTCTTCCGACTATCCTTGAGACCTAATACCAACAACGTCAGGTGACTGACCTTAGGAGTCGGCTGTTATATAAACATATGGTTAGACCAAATACTTCCTCTTGCCTGGAATGCAAGACATGGTGACGGTCATCATTCAGTCTCATAGATCCATAGTTATGGACATAATCTACGATCCATTTCGACCTCACTCAGATCGTCACCACAGTCTCATTCTGGATGAGTAGTATCAACAAAATCACAAGGGACATGTAGTACCCCTTTTCCCTGGTAACTTAACTGTAGATTAAAATGGCAGACCCCAAAGAATTAGGATTCGCAACGTTAATCCTATAAAATTTTGTAAACTGTTTTCCATGTCAGGAACTTCAGGCTGGCCTGATCCAAAGGTTCAAACGGTGTTTTAACTAGTGAACACAGGACAGTAGTAAGATCCCAAGCGGGTGACCTTATAATCTTCCCTGGGCATAAGCGGTGTGCACCCTTAAGGAACTGAGACACTAAGAGGTGTTTACCAACACTTACTGTTCTGATGCATGAAAATGTGAGATGGCTGAGATGTATACTTTTATAGTTTTAACCGATTTCCCAGATTTCAATAACGGCTGGAGAAACCAAAGAACAAAGTTAGTGCCACAATTGGTAGCATCTAGCTGCTGATCTCGGCACCATGTGAAGAATATTCGCCATTTGCTTGAATAGTTACTTCAAGTAGAGGGTGCCTTAGAGCTATTTATTGTTCTCCTTACAGCCTCATCTAAACCCAGGTTAGAGCGGGGCTGAGTAGAGGCCACACCCACAATTGTAGAATTTCCGCAGGAGATCGGCTCTTTTCGGTAGCTGCCAAGGGTGACCTTGAACCAAGCGTAGAAGTGCTGGGAACCAGAGTTTCTTCGGCCATCTTGGGGCCACAAGCAAGACTTTGTAATGACTTATCGCAATTCTCCTTAGAACCAGGGAAATCAGAGGTAGAGGGGGGAAGCATATAACAACTTTCCTGGCCATTCTTGAGATAGTGCATCTATCCCCAAGGGATCTCCCAGGTTGCTCAGGTAGTACCATTGGGTGCAATGAGTTGTCTCTGCTGTTGCAAACAGATCAATCTTTGCTGTACCGAAGTGTTCCCATCCAAGTCTCACCGTTTCAGGATGGAGACGACACTCTCCTAGGAGTGTACAAGACTCAGGCTTTGGTTTCAGAAGATAACGACCTTTATTTATCATGCAATAACGGCCAGGGGGGGACTGCAGAAATCACCACTAAACTCTGACTGCTCTTCCTTTAAATACTTTATACAATGGAGCTTATTCAGAATACAGTGATGTCCCACAACAGCTGGGTTTCCCTCGTTCTATGTATATCTCACCTTCCTGGACAAGCACATTCCAGGAGGCCTCATATGGTCAAGCACGTAAGATTCCCCATCCCATGTATAGCTTAAATTCCTAGGCAAGCACTTCTTGCCTAGGAACTACAGAAAATGACTATTATATTTTAATGTGTACCTTTTGTTCCTTAAAAGTAAGTAAAATTATATAAAACCAAATAGAATTTACTCCCATATATCCCCATTCTGGGGGTAATAAGTCCCACATTAATAATATTCCCATAATACAATAACATAACATGAATATGTAATTAATTCAGTGTTTTTCTAGGATTATACTCGTTGGATAATATATACAATCTAAAATGAAACATGCATAACACAGTACAATTTTAAAAGTCGATATGCTTTTTAACAGCCAATATATAATTCTTCAACCCAGGTGCTTAGCGCATCATAGAGAGTCAGCTGGAGCCCACAAGAGAGATTACTAGCACTTCATTATAGGCTCGTGTCTTCCATCCTTTGCCATGGATGAAGCATCAACATATGAACCAGTAAAGTCTTAGATTAAAGTTACATATGGGTGAGTTAGGGATATCGTTGATAACTGTGTCCAAAAATTCATCTTTGTCTGTTGTTTCTAGAAAATGCTGTTAATTAAAAAAAACCTTGGGTTAGATATAAATAACATTCATAACTTTCATTAGACACAGTAAAGTCAACCATTAGCTGCTCCAATTAAATTTCTGTATTCTCGAAGTAAAGAGAACATTGTTTAGTGGCATTACACATTGTTATAAGTTGTTTATGGCTTGCTTCCTCATGCATTTTTCCTGTTGAGGAAATTAATTGTCGCTGCTGCTGCTTTTATCTGTAAAGCAATATAGGTTTGTTTAAACAGAAATGCATTCATACCACATAGAGTACATAAAACATTGTCACATATAATCTGTACAACTGTTTGGCATGTCAGGTGTGTCAGGGGGAATACTGGTTAAAGTCAGTCAGTCAGTCTCGTCTGTATCAGAAGTCTCGTACTTAATTTGGAGCAGCGGAGTGTTTAACGCTGCGCAATTTGGTATCTAACTGGTGCCAATAGTTGGTTATTTCTCCAGTTACGATTTAATTCCTTTGCACTTTGCTACTATTTGCTGTTAGGTTCTCCTCTCTTTTTCCTTCTTTTCCAGTACTTATGTTTTGGGGACTCTCGTGTTATGGTTCAAGTGATACCACGTGATTTTGCCTTTCACTTGAATCGCTGTTGGAGTGGCTGCCAGAAATTCATAGGGCCCCTCCCTCCTGGCCTTGTGCCACTTCCTCAATCACAGATAGACCTGGTCTCCTAGAAAAGAGTCTTTTTTCTTCCTCCGTCTCTTTGCTCTTTTCCTGCACATAGATTGCTTTATGTATGACAGTTAGTTTTATCATATATAATCTGAGTTCCAATTGCAATTGTTTTAGAGGTGGGCCTTTATCTGGCCTCTGCAGAATGGCACAGGCATGGGTCGACCTGTAAGCATTTCATGCGGGGTTAAGTGTGTACTTCTGTTAATTTGCATGCGATAGCTCATTAGTGCAAGACCTCAACCCAGTTAAGGTTTGTACTAGCACAAATTTTGTTAAGCTTGGCTTTGAGAGTGCTGTTTATTTTTTCTACCATACCCTGGGACTTCGGGTGATAGACACATTTAAATCTTTGCTTTATTCTCAACTATTGTAGTACCTGCTTTACAGGTTTTTGAATAAACGCGGATCCATTATCAGAACTGATTTCTGACGGAATTCCAACCCTAGGTATCACCTCCCTTGTGCGGAATTGAATAACTGTAACTGCTCCTTTCATCCTTTGTGCGGAATTGAATAACTGTCCCTGCTCCTTTCATCTGCAGATGGCATTGCTTCTACCCCTCTACTAAATCTGTCAAGTATTACAATCATGTATCTTTTGCCTCGAGCATACTTTATCATTTCCATATAATCCATAACCAAGTGCTTAAAAGGTCTTTCGGTACCGGTATATGGCAAATAGGTGTCGCTGTTCCTTTTTTGACATTGTGCTTAGCACATATTTCACATGAAGCTAGAAACTCATCAACCCTAGCATGCAGATATGGAGACCAACACCCTTGTTGCTTGATTTTTCTCACTACCTCTTCTCTAGCACAATGGTCAAATCCATGGGCATCTGAAATTAGAATGTTTAACAGTGCTGTGGGTGCTATGATCAGACCTTCATGTGAACGCCAAATACCTAGTGCATCCTTCTGAACTCCCCTCTAGAGCTACATCAAGTGCTCGTATGGACCTGCTTGATGTTAAACCCGAATAATATCCTCCAACTGAGGCTGTGGTTCTATAAGGACTATTGGCACCTGCACTGCCATTTGACACTTTGATGTTAGATTTGCTTTTAAGTCTGTTATGTTATTACCCTTAGTGACAGTCATTTCCCTTTTTATGGGCCTGACATTTAATGATAGCCAACCGTCTTGGTAGCATCATAGCAGACATTAGTTTACTTATTTGCTCAGCATGCTGAATGGGAGTTCCGTTGCTCCTTTTGAACGCTCTTTGTTTCCATACTGATCCAAACAGATGGCATACACCATGCGAATAGGCTGTAACTGAGCATAACACGGTTGTAAACTGTGCTGAGATAAGATAGGTTTGAAGTCTTCTCCGTCCTTTCATACTCCCCATCCTGGGTTAATTGTGTCACACCTCTTTATAGTAATGTCGGGATCTGTGAGTAGTGAAGAATATGCTAGAATGCAATCTTGACTTGGAACAAATTTCCCTTTTTCTATTAATTCTACACCTTTATGATGTGTATAAATGGTTACTGGGTAACCCATAGTCAATGTAGATGCTTTACCATATGCATATTGTACTGCTGAAAGTCCCTGCTGGTAGCATGGTGGGTACCTTTGCTCTACATTACCTAGCTTAGTGCTGTAGTAAGCTAGGGGCTGTCTTTTCCTTCCACTGCAGGATTCCTGCATCAACACAGCTGAGGCATATCCATCAGCTCGGTTAGCCACATACAGATAGAACATTTTGGTATAATCAGGTATACCTAAAGTAGGTGCTGTCTGCATTTCTTTTTTGATTGATTCAAATGCTAACAGTGCATCCATGTTCCATTTTACTGGAGCACTTAGATTTTGCAGTCCTTCTCCTCTCATAATGTTTTTACTGCATAATTCTCAATCCAGTTAGCACTGAAGCCTGTTAAGCCTAGAACGGTCATCAACTGGTTAATTGTTTGTGGCAACGGTGCTTTTACTTATGCCTTCTGATTGGGTAGGTGCTATGGCTATTGTACCCTGTGAAATCAACCACCCTAAATATTCACCTTGAGGCTTGCAATATTGCAGTTTAACTTTAGACACTTTATGACCTCCTTACGCTAGCTTATTGAGTATCTTGAATGGAATCTCTAGGGCATGCTTCTAATGATGACTAATGTATTAAACAATCATCCATAAACTGGAGAAGGTTACCTTCTATCATTAAATCTGCTAAATCAGCTTTTAAAACATGATTAAATATATGCAGTGAGTGTTTGAACCTTTGTGGTATTTTTTGTACATACAGTATAATGTTTAACAGCATATGTAAATGCAAACAAATATCTACTGGCTTGATAACCAGAAAAATTGGAGTATTACAGCAACTGGTTGTTTCTCCTAATACCGATGCTTTTACCAGGCCTTCAATGGTGTTTTTTATGTCAGCTTTTGCCTCAGTTAAAGGATATTGTCTTATTCTGGGCAGGTTTACATCTGGTTTAAGTTGTACTTGAATTAGGCTGTGTGATTTAATTAGGCCCACATCTGTATCATGGCGAGACCAAAATTCAGGTGGGATCTGACTCTCCATTTCCCTAAACAATTCATCTTCAACAGTCTCAACTACTGCTATTTGTGTTTGTGACTTGTGGCTTACTAAAACTTCCTGCGGAATACCAATCAAGTTATTAACACACAAGATCTTGATATAGTTTTTATCTGCAGAATGAAAAATCAACGGGTTTACAGTTGACTCCCACTGGACTTCTTTAGCTTTCTTCATCATTGATCCTAAGTCCTTTGATCTGCCATTTTGTCTTACAAATAATGTTACCTGAGGAACAGAATCAGTTACATTAAACCACATCTTTACAAAATCACACTCATCTACACTGATAGCTACTCCTTGCAGACCTATGATAATATACCTTGTGCTGTAGTGTTTTTTTCTGCCATGTTTGTTCTATGCCAGTAGTCTTAGTCGGGTCATACATCATTGTACAGTGAAAAGCAACAGTGGATACCTGTGCTTCAGGAATCTGTGCTTTAATGGATTTTCCCCACCTATTAATTATTTGACCTACCTCCCTCTCTAGCTCCCCTATCCAATACACATTTACTTGTGGTTCAGTCATTACCATTTGATTTTTTTAATACCTTTCATGTCAAAATACACACCTTTTGGAGAACACCATATTTGCAGTCCTAATTTACATAATGCATCTCTGCCTAATAAATTAACTGGTGTCTGACTCGAGACTATGGTCACACTTTTATTGTTAGTTTGTAGACGGACTGGAGAGGTCATGGGAATTAAATGCTTTTGTCCCGAGAATCCTACTGTCTTGGCAAACTTCTCATACATGGGGAGATGTAAGGCATGTCTTAAATTTAAGCAGGTATAAACTGCCTTTGTATCAACTAACATGGGTGTATTTTTCCCATCTACCTCAATGTGTAACCTGGGTTCTTGTTCAGCATTAGTTGTTAACATAGATACCTGATTCTTCCCTGTAGGATTCTCTGGGCACCCCTAATACCCTTCTTTTGGACCTCCCCATGGGTTTACTGGGCCTTGAACTTAATCTCGAGGGGGTTGTTGCAACTCCCATCCCATCGGACCCCTCGAGGGCTGGACCATGTATGTGTTGGGCAAATTGATCGGTTATGTTCAGCCTGTCCACACCCCCAACATACTTTTGGGGGAAAGTTCACTTGAGTGTCAGTGCAGGCATCTGGTGTAAGCTTGGGAAGTGCCGCTGATGCTGTCCTTGCTGTGACTGCTGCTGGCTGGATCATCAGTGAAGGATTTGGGCCTCTCACAGACATTTGCCCCGTTTCTTCTGTTACCAGAGTGGCTTGAACTTATCCCTTATTTTTCTTTGTCAGCTCCTCAAGTTGTAACTGAGCCAGTTTCCTCTGCAGTTCTCTTTCTTGCGTTTTTAACTTCTGCTCCTTTTTCATATACTGTTCAACAGCATGTGAGACGTTCTTACAAAATTCTTGGTGTGAGTTAGAGATTAAGCCGTCCACATCTTCCAATTTACTTTTCACTGGTTGAGGTATGGCATTTACTACAGTTTGTCTGAAGAACGAAGACAACAGTACATCTCACTCAGGATCACTTTCGTCTCTTGCTCCACAGTCTCTCGCATTCATAGCTCCCACCGACAGAAGCTTGCCTGAGGTCTCCTCTTCTAAGACGTTAATCCATTTCCCTGCACCCTTGTGAATGTTAGGGAGGCATTTGACAAGTCCCTCGAGATCTTGAGTTGCCCATGGTACATATTGTCCCCATGCACCTTTAATTGAAATTGGGAATTGTGGAGCTAGGTGCCTAAGTCTCCCAGTATTCCTTCCCTGTTTCCGACTGCCTATATTAAGTGATAAATCATTTTCACCATCATCCTCTCCACTGTACAACGGTCTATGCCCAGTCGTTAATGTTGTATCCATTTTACTTCTTACTTGTCCAGGTGTTAAAGTGCTCCTGTCTAACCTCTCTCCACTTGCTTCCCATATACCTTTTTTACTTTTCTGTAGATCTGCCCTTATTTCCTCATAACAATCTAACAGTGTGCTTTCCTCTCTATCCATTTTCCTATCCTTCCACTTTCTTCTGTACCAACTCCTCTTCTTCTTTCTCAAACAGAGAAAAGGAATCCTGTGACTTGCCGCGGCTTTGCGCGGCTGCGCACGGCAAGCTGTAAAAATGCCCTTCATTACTTGTAGGGGGCAGTCATGTTTCAGTCTGAAGTATTGTGTGTCTACTAAAGCCGAAAATGTGTTCTCTCTCTTAGGCGCTCATTGACAGCAAGCGACGGAGCTCATAAACGTGTTGAGCTCAAACTGTAAATACTAATATGTATTTATTCTTCATTTTCTTTTCTCCTTCAATGATGATGCTTCTTTGACTGCGCTTTCTTCATTCAGTATTATAATTATTATTAGTAGTAGTGCTCCAGATTTATTATTGTTATTATTCTTATTATTATTGTAACGCACCCGCGTGTGTGCAAAAAGACTACAATGATGTATGATATGTTAGCCTAAAACAACTGTCTTGTGCAAAGTGAAAGTGAGTTGTGCGTGCGGCTTTTCAAAAGGCCAATAAATGCGTGTGCAGATATGAGCAGATTTATCGATAAAACAACAGACATAAAATGAAAAAAATAACCACAAAAATACTGTATGTACTACTCTCTGAATACAACGCGACAGCACGCAAAATCCCCAGGCTTTGACTGGACTTCATTCGTTAGTACTGTAGTAGTACACTAAAAAAAATGCTGGGTTTCTTTAAACACATTGTTGGGTTGTTTATTTTGGCTCAAAATTCTGTGTTATTTCGGGTACTTTAATCACACTGTTGGGTTGCTTTTGCTATAAATACTAAAAGATTAAATATGATTAAACTCAATGCAAAAAGAAAAAACGAAAAAAGAAACTTCTCCGTTTTGTCCCTAGACCTTTTGTTCTGGTGTTTATGCAGTAAACCCATGGGTGAACACGATGATTTAAGAATTTAATTTAACATAAATATAAGTGGCATTTTAATATAAGTGACATTTTAATGGTTAGTGACCGGTGCAACTCGCACGTTCTGTGATATTCCATTGTCATTCATACTGCCGTAGTTTTAGAGCCCTAAAAAAGCATTTGCTAGTTAGTAAGTAAGTAAGCAAATAAAAGATAAATGAATAAATAGCTTTAAATAGTACTTCAGCGGAGTAAAAGTACCATATATATAATGAAAATATTATGTATAAAGAAAATATATTTTATATATTCATGTTTAATTAAATTCTTAACATTTTAATGATTGGTGATTGTTGCAGACATTCACACTATTTCACACTATATTCACACTATTCACACTATAGGGGAAGAGCTTGGCTTGTACAGGTTACTATACGCTGATCAGCAGTCGGCGCCCCGCTGTAACCAGCAGATCAAAGGAGCAGTTATTGGCTATGACATGTAGCCTTCTGAGTTTGGAGGCCAGAGTTGGTTGGTTGGAAGTACATTTGAAGGAGAGGATAATGTCACAAACACACACAAACTCTATGTGTGCTCACACACACACACACACACACACAATCTCTACATGCAAATACACTGTGCAGGAAACAACTTCACTTTGTAATACAACTTTTTCATATTTATTAAGAGCCTAAAAAGATACTTTAAAATTCATTCATCGGCGTGTACAAGCCCGCAGCCTTAACAAAAGTCAGCGTTTTGACCAAAGGGATGATGAACGCGTGCGAAAAATGCAGACATGAAGGACTATACTCGACAAGAATATAGAGAATAAGAATCATGTTTATAATAAGACAATTAATTAAATAATAAAATTATATCAAATAAGAACTTTATCTAAAAGCCAGACCGACCAAATTTCTCATTCACTGCTAAAGTAGTTAAATATGCTTATACTGTAGATACGTAGGTTACATTTTAAAAGTAAATTACAAATGGCATGTAATGTTGTAAAATATGATTGAAACAGTATTAGACACAAATATATGATGTATTAGTATATAGGCAATAAAAAAGCTATTTACACATGAGTGCTCAAATGTAAAGCAAACGCAATTATTAATTTATTGTGTATATTTAACTTCATTCAGCCTTTTAAGTTACAGGAAAAATAACGTTCCTACCAGCCCACTATTATTTTCTGTTCAAATTTAAAGATGCCTGCGTGTGTGTGCAAATATATGGAGCGATATCCCGGACAATATTCAAAAGGAATTGCAAATTACATTTGCAATTGCGTTTTCCATATGTGGACGCACAAAGTGTGCCATAATTCAAATGCAATTGCAAACTTTGCATAACCATTTCCTGTTTCGCCTTTGTGAACGCACACTGACTGCCAAATTTTAAATGGAAAAAAAAAGTCTATTTGCATTTGTATTTCCCATGTCTTACAAGTCATGAGCCTGCCATATTTTAGCAAAATCAATGACCACGTTTGCTTTTTCACTTTCTCTGCGTCGCTCGTCAAGCCGGCCAAAATTCAAACACAATCGCTAATGTATTTTCAATTGCATTTCCAACGCGTTACACAGAAACCTGTCAATCAGCGTCAGGGGCGGGTCTATACTGTTGAGCGGGTTTGTGTGGGAAGCGGGATTGCGTCACTCGCAGTCGCCGACCAAGAGGGGGAAATTTGAGCAATGGAGGTGAACCGAAATTATCTTATTTGTTTATCAATAAATAAACACACAAAAATGACAAATCGCATATTTTCTTACTCTGAAGTGGACAGAGAAGCTATTACAAATAAATATATTTTTTTAGATCTTCTCCTGTTACAGCCTGCTGGAGCTAAATCTGTCAGAAACGCTGCAAATTAAATATGGCAGGTTCACGACTTGTAAGATATGGGACATACAAATGCAAATGGACTTTGCATTTGTATGGAAGGCGAAACAGCAAACGGTAATGCAAAGTTTGCAATGGCATTTGAATTATGGCACACTTTGTGTGTCCACATATGGGAAACGCAATTGCAAATATAATTTGCAATTCCTTTTGAATATTGTCCGGGATATCCCTTCATACAAATAGACAAATTTTACAAAGAATACAAAAGTGTATATTCTTTAAAGGGGTCATCCAGACACATTTTTTCATTAAATGTTAATATGATCTTTAGGGTCCTAATGAAAAGTTTGTAATATATTTAATTAAAAATTCAAAATGGTTGTGTAAAAAAAACACTACTTTTAATTGGTAAAAACTAGCTCTGTTCTTAGCAACCTGTTTCATTTACCATGTTACCATGTTCCTTTAAATGCTTATGATCTCTGCTGAGCCCGCCCCCCCCAGTTCTGTGGGGCGTGTCTTCACAACACACGTGGGGTATAGCCACGGGAGTGTAGTCCAGTGCGGGCAATGCTTTGGACTGCATTACCCACAAAGCATTGCCCACAACGCAGTGCGAGCAATGCTTTGTGGGTAATGCAGTCCAAACTAAAAAACGCTGGAATATAGAGCCTGAGCCTGTTTTCTTAAGTAGTTTTTGGTTTAATTTAAGTACGGAACCTACGCGGAAGTTTGTAATATCACCTAATAACGCTAAAATTAAAAGAATGGACATGCATCGACTCGATTTGTCTTTCTCATCACTGCATGGGCATGAATTAACGGGCTGTTACCCTGCCGCGAGCAACAACAACAAAAGCGGAGAAGCATACTGAGAGAGATACGAACGCGATGTGTTTACTGATGTGTTTACATGACTTCTTAATCTATGACAGACATCGTTATAAACCATCTAACGTAACAAAGGTAAGCATAATATAGTTTTCAAACTACATACACAATTTGCAACTAGACAATCACCTTAATGCATTGTTTATTATAAACTGGCGATTAGGATTTATATGGAGACAGATGTACACAGAGAAGAAGCCATAACCATGTTGTATAAGAGTGTAAGTTAACTTACACTCCGCATTCAACGTGATTATTAAATAGGTGATCTGCAAAGATTCATAGAAAAAGGAATTACACTTACTGAGCCTGGTGAAGATGAAGCAGGAACACGATGTTAGTATAGATCCATTTTTAGTAGCAGCTTCGTAGCAAAACCTGCTTTATATTGACCCGCGTTTATAAAGCAGTCTGGTAAAAAATGATTAGCACAAACATGAACGCATTTAGGTAGATCGGCGGGGACGTTAGCTTCAAAAACAAAATTCAGCCACTGCATTCTCAACGGCTCAGATGTCGGTAGTGAATGACAACTGCTGTGTTCGCTATTACACCCAACAACTGTACACCACACTCGCTTAGGTGGCATTTTGCTCCACTGGTGAAAAACAATGGCTGACAGCTTTTTCTCACTCGGGGCAGGTCTTTGCTAAAACACCAGTGTCAATCAACTAGTGTGAGAGCGGCCTCTTGTGGTGTGGCGTCACAGTGACAGGCATTGCGATTGGCCTGATTTCAGAAGGGGCATGTTATTGTAATAAATGAAAAGAAAACCACTGGGCGGCTCTTTATCATCGTAGAGTGGTTGTGTAGGCCTGAATGACCCCTTTAATAAAGTTAGCCTAAAACAATATTGTTTCCAATGCTGAAGCAAACATTATTTTGTTTTAGTCTATTCTTTGAATACAACACGACAGCGCTCTCTGAGGTGAAACCCAGACCCCCCAGTAACTGTAATGCCTCTTCTCACCTTTCATTCATTATCAAACCGGTTTCGCTGATGGGAGAATTCACATAATTGGGGGTTTTAAAACAAATAAACGAGACCGAGCAGACGTCTCTGCCTAAAATGTATTTCGCCAGCAAAACATAAACATAAATAGAAAAATAAACATAAGTAGATATAAAATGTTTAATGGTAACAATTAAATCAGACTTCATAGTTGGATTTGATACTTTGAATGTAATTCATGAATTTACTGAATATATTCGAATTGTGTAAAATAACAAAACATGTTTCCTTCCTAGACCACACTGTAAATCCTGGTGCTCAAAGTCATTAAACATATGAAGTAGGGTTAACTTAAATAATTACAATTAGTTCAAATTAATAGACCTTGGTAAGTATTTTATCATTTTTGTTTAGTTTTGCCAACTTATTCGGGTTTACAGTGCATTAAACATTTTCTAAAATTCAGGTAAAAAAACCTGTGGCTTGCACTTTCAAGTTAAGTTTAATTAAATAAACACAACATACGGCAAGTATATAATATCAAAGCTTTTATTTTGTGGGTCATAAATGCAGTGTTCAGTTACATTCCTGCGTGTCCACCCTGATTTTTAACACTACTAGCAGGACTTTAAACAACCTATTTATGTATTTATTACAAGCCTCTTCTGTAAGTACCTCAAAACAGAATTTATTAATTGCAGTAATTAAATCAGATTTTGTATTCGATTTTGCTATGTATTTATATACATATATATGATATGTATATATATACATATATATATATATATATGGGGCCAGGGGTAGCTCAGTGGTTAAGGCATTGGACTACGGTTCGGAAGATCCCAGGTTCAAACCCCACAACCACCAAGTTGCCACTGTTGGGCCCTTGAGCAAGGCCCTTAACCCTCAACTGCTCAGATGTGTAATGGGATAAAAATGTAAGTCGCTCTGGATAAGAGCGTCTGCTAAATGCCTTAATGTATATAATATAATAAATAGCTGTCCATCTTTTTTTCTTTTCGGTTTACTGTATTTTACACCCCTGCACCATTTATTATAATATTATATATATATATATATATATATATATATATATATATTATATAAGTATATTTGGGTGCAATTTAATTCTCAAATCATCGTGTTCACCCATGGGGTACACATGACCAAACACAACCATCAAAATGTTGGATTTTAATTAAAATAACAGTAATTTCAAAATGTAATTTGGTCATATTCACTCATGAGGTGTGTAATATATATATATATATATATACAGATCTGGCCTTTAAAAACGCACGTTTTCGGAAAAGGGATCCCACGACTTGCCGCGAGTGCACGCGGCAAGCTGTGAAAATGCCCTTCAATACCTGTAGGGGGCAGTCGTGTTTCAGTCTAAAGTATTGTGTGTCTACTGAAGCCGAAAAATGTTATGTCTCTTAGGCGCCCATTGACGGCAAGCGACAGAGCTCATAAACGCGTCAAGCTCAAACTGATATGTATTTATTCTTCATTTTCATTCAGAATTATTAGTAGTAGTAGTAGTAGTTCTCCAAATTTATTATTATTATTATTATTATTATTATTATTGTTGTAACGCACCCGCGCGTGTGCAAAAGGACTACAAAGATGTATGACGTTAGCCTATATTTATGCGCTTTAAACGCAGACGGGTACTGGTGGCTCAGTGGTAGGTGATTCGCCCGTCATGCGGGAGACCTGGGTTCAATTCCCAGCCAGTGCGCAAAATGCCGGTGTTATGCGCTAAAATACCACGATATAGCCATTACATTATCAAGTTATGCTTCAGTACTAAATGCATGTTTGCAATTGAGAATTTTTTTTCTTAAGCTATGAAACACATTAGCACTCACCTCACAGTTGCTGAAATTTAATGATTATCATAAGCAAAAAGTGTAAAACAAAGGATTCACATTTATTACATTTTCACCCAGAGCGGGATTCGAACCAGGGTCTAGACGATTTTATAGGATATACGGATATTATACGGACATTATTTAAGCAACGGCACACCACGTGGAAAGCGGCAAAAATGCTTCAATTTCATTGGCTGTCACTAAGTGTCAGCTATTCACGACTGGCCCTCGCGGAACGCAGGATCCCCGGGCTTCGACTGCGCTTTCTTAATTCGTTATAACAGGGCCGGACTGGGACCAAAAAGTGGCCCTGAACTTCCTGGCCCACAGCAGCCCACACCATAATACATTGGCTCATTAATTTTTAACACCAGTTACTAGTATAAAAATATAACACAATACAGAAATCAATGCTATTTAAACATGTTATTTGAAGTATCACTGAACATATATTGGGTCAAAGAAACGAAAAAAAAGAACATCAAGACAAACAACATATAAATCTATAAAGACAATATTTTAAAAGGAATGGCAATAAAACTGAACAGGTAAGCTGAAATAAAATCAGTAGCAGCAGTAGCTCACGCTAGTAAACTAGTTACTTATTTTAATTATTAGGGTAGTCAATATTAACACGAAATAATGCTGAGAAACATTATTTTAATTAATATTGACCACCATCATAATAACTAGCACAAGTTAATGCTGCTACGAATTTTATTCTGTTTGATTGCCATTCTTTTTACTTGGCTCTGGTAGATCCGGGGAGACGTGTTGGTCATCATCAGCATGTATTATGATGTGGGATGTGGTGCGCTGCTGGGTCCAGCCTTACTGTCCCTGACCTGTTATAGGCAGATCCTGTTCATTTGAAGCATTTCACAGCATTTACCTCTAAAGCTTTTTCTTATTTTCGCATAACCTTTTTTGCTTCCTGCTTTTCATTCATGGAAATTATTATTAATTTGCTCAGAAAATTCGCTGCATCGAGAAAGGATCAATATCTAAAAATTTAAAGATGCCCACGTGTGTGGACAAAGAATACAAAAGTGTATAATCTTTAATAAAGTTAGCCTAATACAATATTGTTTCCAATGCTGAAGCAAACATGATTTTGTTTTAGTCTATTCATTGAATACAACGCGACAGCGCGCTCCGAGGTGAAGCGCACCCACAGTTACTGTAATCCCCCATCTCACCTTTACTACAGGTGTGAAGTCATCAAACCGGTTTCGCTGCTGGGGGAATTCACAGAATTGGGGGTTTTAAAACAAATTAACAAGACCGAGCAGACTTCAGACAGGGGGTTTGGTTGGTTAGAATTGCCGCTGACGGGGGGGCGGGAGGGAGACGCAGGTAACCTGCGTCTATTTTTGGGCGTGCCAGCTGCCACTTTTTAGTCTTATAATGCCCACATGACATGCTGGTACAGAGCTGGACATAGCTCATCCATGCCAATGATCCCGGGTTTGCACCCTGCGCTATAAAATACGAGTACGACGGCCATCCGCGGACAGCAGCTCCTGCCTCCGTCCGCTCGCGCTGGCTCTTCTTTGAAGTCTCTGGGCCGCGTTCCATTTGCCCCGTTTGCATGCCGCACTTCCGCGTTGTGTGCGCGCGTCTCACTCACACCGCGTAGTGAAATCCACTGTAAACCAACAAACCCCGAAGGGGAGGCGGCCTAACTAGTGAGCGAGGAGCAATATTGATTTGGGCGCACGCCTTGACAGGCTGAAAAAGAACTATTGTCCTCAAAAATGTAACAGATGAGGACTCTGATTAATGTGCAAAAACTATATAATAAAACTATATAAGACTACATGCCTTTATAAGACTCAACTTTTATTTAAGCGCACTCACAATAACGAAAAAACGTGATTTTATGAATGTTTGAAAGCAAATAAGCTGCGCTCCTCTGTATTGTTTTTGGTGAACTTGAGCGCGTCAGAAAATGAACGCAAACGTTTTTTTAAATGGTCAGAGTCAGTCTGCTTGCTGTTTTCCCGACGCGTTCTACTTCTGCCGGTGCGCTCTGGAAAACTTCATGCATGCGGCTGAGCGCTGATTAAAACTATGGAGTAAATTAAAGAGGAGAATCACGATGCTGAATCGAAGTCCTGAGCCCAAACCTCATTTAAATTAAATTAACAAATACTATAAGTAAAAAAAAAAAAAACAATAGCCCACGTTTAGAAACCGTTTATAAATTCTTTTCGACATGAGTTGGCCCGGTGTTATGCGCAGAGCGCCGGGAGATTTTCTGAAGCTCCGAAATCACTGGGGCATTTTTTCTAAATAGATGCTACTGTTAATAACTGATGGAGGTTTGGGGCTGTATACACACACACATTTTTGAGGGGTTTAAAACGAATTAGTCTGAGCAGACCTACATGAAAAGTGAGAAGTGAGTAACTGCGCACGCTGTCGCGGTGTATATACTGTACAACACACGTTTATCAACCTACATAAAAACGCTGCCTTTAAAAAACGCTTTATAAAAAACGCTGCCTTTTGTAAAGTGAAAGTACTTTACAAAAGACAAACTGCTTTATTTCAGTCATGAATTCACAATCACATCACATTTCAGCTATTATTTCCAGCCGTGGTTAAATAATTTATGAAATAATTATTAAATGCCGGACACAAACAGCAAATATGATGATTATTATAAAATGCCCGAAGAAGCTTGTGGTCATAAAATAATATTTACTCAATAATATAATATATATATAGTTCATTCATGTCTTCTGATGATGTCGACACATTTTTACGTTTTAAATAAAATATGTTGGCATATTCACGAATCAGGGCATTCGCAGTTAACACTATCAGATAGCCTACTATCAGGAAATTAAATTAATTTCAACACCATTTAAACCAAGGCATTGCCATGTCTTTCACTGTTTTGTCCCTGTTAAGACATTACAAAAACTATATAAGAAACTTTTAAAGCACGAATTTGGGCATCTCATTTTATCATTGTGAAAATAATATGAAGCACATATACACACATTCATCATAAAAGATCTGTTGCAAAACAAAATAAAATTCATGTTTGCTTCAGCATTGGAAACAATATTGTTTTAGGCTAAGTAATTATTTACAATTCTTCATTGTACCGTACTTGGTCCGGCTTTTAGATAAAGTCCTTCCATGCGCCATTTGGCGGATATTCAGTGAAGCACAACGCATTTATTTAAATTCCCGAATGTTGCTTACGGCAAGTTAAATTACGCCGCTAAATTGCGGCATCTCGCTGGAAAACACACACAGTCTTAATGGCCACATCTGTATGTGTGTGTGTGTGTGTGTGTGTGTGTCATTTTAATTCAAATCCAACATTTTAATGGTTTCTGATCGGTGCATGGGCGTCAACTCGCACGGTCTGTAATAATTCATTGTCTATTAGAGCCCATTACTAAAGCATTCGCTAGTTATCCAGCTAATATGCAGGTCAATCTGCATTTAAAAAGAATGAAAAATTAGCAAAAAAAACAGAATCTCTCTAAGTAAGTAAGCAAATCAAAGATAAACGAATAAATAGCTTTAAATTGTATTTCAGCATAATAAAAATACCCTAGCATCAGTTAATATATACCTACAGTTAATATATAGCTTTCATATTATACACATACACACATTTAATTCTCAAATCATCGTGTTCACCCATGAGGTACACATGACCAAATTACTGCACAACTCACAAACCCTAAAAACCGCTCTGTGCTTCCTTAAATTCCGGGAGAAATCAGTTGTGAATGAGATGCCAGTGTGTAAAGTGGGCGGGGCGTGTGTAAGAGCATGACAGACGGAAGGAAAACATGAGCACGTTAGGGAGAAGACATGACAGCGTGGGAAAAGAGGGGAAAAGACGGCGGTTAGTGCTAGAAATGTGACAGTACCCCTCCCGTTACGAACACCTCCGGCGTTTGGGCAAGGCGCCTCAGGAAAACATTTATGAAAATCTGATATTAATTTAAGGTCTAGAATAAATCTGGCAGGAACCCAGCTTCTCTCCTCCGGGCCGTAGCCCTCCCAGTCTACCAGATACTGGACGCCTCTCCCTCTGTGGCGGGACTTAAGAAGTCGACGGACCGTAAATGCTTTGCCACCATAAATGAAACGGGGAGGAGGTGGGTGGGTGTTTTGTAGAGGGGTGGGCATATTCAACCCATAGGAGCATCCTGCTCCATGAAGAGGGGTTCTGTAAAGTCATGCATCTCAGAAAGGTCTCTAGCTTTTGGTTTGTTCTCTTTGTCTATTGGATTGTGGGTGATAACCAGAAGACAGGCTAGGCGTGGCGCCGATGAGTCTACAAAAGGCCTTCCAGAAGTGTGCAGAAAACTAGGGTCCCCTGTCAGAGACAATGTCAACAGGAAGTCCATGGAGCCGAAAAACATGGAGGATGAGCAGTTCAGCAGTCTCCTTGGCTAAGGGGAGTTTGGTCAGAGGGACAAAATGGACGACTCTGGAGAAACGATCCACAATGGTCATAACGCAAGAGTTCCCCTCTGAAGTTGGGAGTCCTGTAACGAAATCCAGTGTGATGTGAGGCCAAGGGCGGTGAGGGATGGGGAGTGGTCTAAGGAGGCCTGCTAGAGGTTGGTTGGATGACTTGTTTCTTGAACATATCTCGCACGCTGCCACAAATCCTATGATATCCTCCCTCATAGTTGCCCACCAGAAGTGTTGCTGGATCAGGTACAGAGTGCGGGCCCCTCCCGGGTGACAGGCCAATCTGTAGCAGTCTCCCCATTCAAGTACCTGTGGGCGAATAGAAGCGGTTGGGCGGGGACATTGCTTGGGCCTAGCTCTTGCTCTAGGGTCTGTCTGACCAAAGCTTCTGTGGTCAGTCCAAACCAGAAAGGGATGCTGGGCCCCCTCCAACCAATGTCTCCACTCCTCAAGGGCTATCTTGATAGCTAGTAGCTCTCGGTCGCCAATGTCATAGTTCCATTCTATAGGAGTTAATCGACGAGAGAAAAAGGGGCAGGGATGCAACTTGTTGTTCATGGGGCTTCTCTGAGAGAGGATGGCTCCAGCCCCTGTTTCAAAAGCGTCCACCTCGACTGTGAATTAGAGGGAGGGGTCTGGGATGGTGAAAATGGGTGCTGAGGTAAATCTCCGTTTGAGGTTCATAAAGGACTCTTCTGCCCTTGTGTTTCACTGAAAGCATGGTTTTGAGGAGGTGAGAGCTGTGAGGGAAGCAGCCACTGTGGTGTAATTCTTTTTAAACCTGCGGTAAAAATTGGCAAACCCCAAAAAGCGTTGGAGTTCTTGTCTAGAAGAGGGCGCAGGCCAGTTCGTAACCACTTTGACTTTGGAGGGCTCCATCTGGATCTTGGAGAGTGAAATGACAAACTCCAGAAAAGAAGTGGATTTCTGGTGAAACTCACATTTTTCCAGTTTGACAAACAGTTTGTTCTCCAGCAGCCTCTGGAGTACCTGGCAGACATGGGTGATGTGTTCATCCAGGGAGTGAGATAAAATTAAAATGTCGTCGGGGTAGACAAACAAACACATTGACAAAATCTCTTAAGACGTCATTGATCAAAGCTTGGAAAACTGCAGGCGCATTAGTTAGCCCAAAAGGTACCACCAGATATTCGTAGTGGCCAGTGGGAGTGTTAAATGCAGTCTTCCACTCATCCACTTCTCTTATCCTGACGAGGTGATACAGATCTGGCCTTTAAAAATGCACGTTTTCGGAAAAGGGATCCCACGACTTGCCATGACTTCGCGCGGCAAGCTGTGAAAATGCCCTTTATTACCTGTAGGGGGCAGTCGTGTTTTAGTCTGGAGTATTGTGTGTCTACTGAAGCCGAAAATGTGTTGTCTCTTAGGCGCCCATTGACAGCAAGCGACAGAGCTCATAAACGTGTCAAGCTCAAACTGATATGAATTTATTTTTTATTTTCTTCTCTCCTTCAATGATGATACTTCTTTGACTGCGCTTTCTCTATTCAGAATTATTCAAATTCAAATTCTATTTGTCACATACAGAGTCATACACAGTACGATATGCAGTAAAATGCTTGTACGACCGCCGGTGACCTTAAAAAGAAAATAAAAAATATATATATAAGTAATAAATATTAATAAAAAGAAATGAAATACAAAAGAAAATGAATGTAACTAGTAAAATAAACAAACTGTACAAATAAGGGCATAATAAAAATATTACAAAATATAGAAATATGGGGGGGGGGATATATTGTAGCGTTTTTCACTGCTAAGCAGGAACTTGAAGAGGCGAGTGAGCTTCCTGGCTGCCCAATGCAAATGGCTGGGAGTATTTTATTCAGCTGGGTACATAAACGGCACATTCACAAATCAAACAGTCACAAGTCAAACAATCACAAGACATACTTCTAACTACACACACACACGCACCTGGCCGAAGCCACTAACCCAAACAGCTTTTCCCAACAGGGTGAACACATAACAACCCCTCCCGCAAAGCATGATGGTCCTAATCGAAACCCCGCCCATGCCACAATATATATATATATATATATATAAATATAAATTTTACAATGTTTTAAAGTGGCATTAAAATGTTTTAAAGTGACAAAGTGTCATGTGCAATGGCAGATATATAAACATGTATTGTATAAAGTGACTTATGAAAGTGACGTGCAATGGTTTCAGATATGTAAATATGTATTGCATGAATGTGTCCATGATTGTCCAGTCAATGTCAACGTTTAAAGGATATTAAAAGATATTACTCCTGTGTGGTTATCGCCTGCGGGAAGAAGCTCCTCCTCAGTCTCTCTGTGTTGGCCTTGACCGCAACAGAGAGAACAGTCCATTGTTGAGATGGCTGAGGTACTTCACGATCTTCCTGGCCTTGGTCCAGCACCGCTTGCTGTAGATCAAGTGCAGGTCAGGGAGCTCGGTGCGGATGATGCGCTCTGCTGATCGCACCACCCTCTGTAGAGCTCGTCTGTCCTGCATGGTGCTGTTTCCAAACCAGGTCGTGATGTTTCCCGTCAGGATGCTCTCTGTGGTACAGGAGTAGAAATTCCTGAGCACCTTAGAGGGCAGTCTAAAGTCTCTCAAGCGTCTGAGGTGGTAGAGACGCTGCCGGGCCTTTTTCACCACGGTGTTGATGTGACAGGGCCATGACAGGTCCTGCGTGATGTGAACACCGAGGTATCGGAAGCTGTCCACTCTCTCCACTGAGCTCCTGTTTGATGATGGGGGTCTGGTAGTTCCTCTCCTGCTTTGCACTAAAATCCACTATCAGCTCCTTTGTCTTGCTGACATTCAGGAGGAGATTGTTCCTCTGGCACCAGTTCTCCAGATTTAGTACCCTAGCATGAGTTTATATATATATTTATATAGTTTATAAAATTCAAATTCAAAATTCAAATTCAAATTTTATTTGTCACATATACAGTCATACACAGTACGAAATGTAGTGAAATGCTTACACGACCGCCAGTGACCTTAAAAAGAGAATTAAAGCTTATAATAAGTAATAAATATGAATAAAAATTTTAAATAAAAAAATTAAAATAAAATTTAACTAGGAAAAATAGAACTAAAAATAGAAACTGAAAATAGAAATATACTGTACAAATAGAAATATAATGGTGTGCAAATATGCAATAATAAAGTGACTTTGTGCAATGGTTATTAAAATGTCTTTGTGCAATGATCCAGAATGTAAACGTAAACATGTAGTGTAGATGTGATGTGCGTGGAATTGTCCATAGTGTCCATGGATGTATGAAGATTGATTGTGAAAAGATTGTGTTAGTTCTACATAGTGGTGTGGTTGAGAGACCTTATCGCCTGCGGGAAGAAGCTCCTCCTCAGTCTCTCTGTGTTGGCCCTCAGGAAGCGGAATCGCTTCCCAGACTGCAACAAAGTGAACACCCCATTGTTGGGGTGGCTGAGGTCCTTCACGACCTTCCTGGGCTTCCAGCACCGCTTGGTGTAAATTGAGTGCAGGTCAGGGAGCTCGGTGCGGATGATGCGCTCAGCTGATCGCACCACCCTCTTTAGAGCTCGTCTGTCCTGCATGGTGCTGTTCCCGAACCAGGTTGTGATGTTTCCCCTTAGGATGCTCTCTATGGTGCAGGAGTAGAAATTCCTGAGCACCTTGGAGGGCAGTCTAAAGTCTCTCAAGCGTCTAAGGTGGTACAGACGCTGCTGTGCCTTTTTTAACCACGGTGTTGATGTGACAGGACCATGCCAGGTCCTGCGTGATGTGAACACCGAGGTATCTGAAGCTGTCCACTCTCTCCACTGGGCTCCTGTTGATGATGGGGGTCTGGTAGTTCCTCACCTGCTTTGTATTGAAATCCACTATCAGCTCCTTTGTCTTGCTGACGTTCAGGAGGAGATTGTTTCTCTGGCACCAGTTCTCCAGATTTCCAACCTCCTCCAGGTAGGCCGTCTCATCGTTGTTCGTGATCAGGCCCACCACAACAGTGTTGTCAGTAAACTTGATGACGGTGGTGGAGTTGGTGGTGGCCAACGCAGTCATGGGTGTACAGAGAGTACAGCAGGGGGCTCAGAACACAACCCTGGGGGTCTCCAGTGCTTAGAGTGAGGGAGGCTGAGACATGTCTGCCCATCCTTACTGCCTGTGGTCTGCCAGTCAGAAAATTCGAGATCCACTGACACATGGATGAGCTGAGTCCCAGGTGCTCCAGCTTGGTGGTAAGTGTGGAGGGAATTATGGTATTAAATGCAGAGCTGTAGTCAATGAAGAGCATTTTCACATAATTCCCCCTTCGAGTGTCCAGGTGAGTGGGAGATGTATGGAGGATATGTGAGATTGCATCGTCCGTGGAACGGTTTGGACGGTATGCAAACTGTAGTGGGTCCAGTGTGTCTGGTAGTGAAGAAATTATGAAGTCTCTGACCAGGCGTTCAAAGCACTTCATCACTACTGAAGTGAGGGCTACAGGACGATAGTCATTGAGAGAAGCAGGATGTGGTTTCTTTGGGACAGGAACAATAATGGACTCTTTGAAGCATGTGGGGATCACCGACTGAGATAAAGAGGTGTTGAATATCTCAGTGAACACAGGTGCTAGCTGGTCTGCTCTGAGGATATGGCCTGAGATGCCATCTGGTCCTGCTGCTTTCCTGGTGTTCACTCTCTTGAAGGCTCTCCTCACGTCATGCTCGGTGATGATGAACGCGCTTCCGGTGCTGACAGTGACTTCCTGTCTGTAGCCGTTAGCGCCGCTAGCATTAGCATCGCTAGCGTCTTTAGCTGCAGCCTCGAAGCGAGCATAGAAAGTGTTCAGCTCATCTGTCAGAGTCACGTCCACGTTTGTCATACCGGTTGTTGGTGTTTTATAATCCGTTATTGTCCTTAGTCCCTGCCACAGGCTCCTAGAGTCACTCTGTTGGAGTTGTGACTCTAGTTTCCTCCCGTAGCGCTACTTCGCCTCTTTCACCGCCTTCCGGACGCTGTATGACGCAGCCTTGTATGGTTCTATGTCCTCCGATGCGAGTCCCGTGTTGTAGCCAGCGGTGCGAGATCTCAGAGCGTCGCGGATGGTTTTATCCACCCACGGCTTCTGGTTGGGAAACGTTCTAATAGTCTTTTTTTCCACGGTATCATCCGCTAGTTTTCCAATGAATCCCACAACTGCTTCCGTAAACACGCTGATGTCATCGGAGCTGTTTCTGAACATGTCCCAGTCTGCGTCATCGAGTGCGTCCTGTAACGCGGCTACCGATTGGTCCGTCCAGCGCGCGACCTCCCTCTGAACCGGAACTTCCTGTTTTAGCCTTTGTTTGTATTTTGGCATGAGGAAGATGGCCGCGTGGTCGGATTTACTAAACGGTGGACGAGATTGTGCCTTGCATCTGTCCTTGACTGTAGTGTAACAGTGGTCCTGTGTCCTTTCACCCCTGGTAGGGCAGGTGATGTGCTGATAAAAGTTCGGCGCTGCGCGTTTGAGGTTGGCACTGTTAAAATCCCTCGCCACAATAAGCGCAGCGTCCCGGTGTTGTGTTTGGTGCTGTGTGAATGCCTCATGCAGCTCGCATAAGGCAGTGTCCATGTCCGCTTGTGGTGGAATATAAACGGCGCTGATTATGACCGATGTAAACTCCCGAGGTAGATAAAAAAGGACGACACATGATGGACAGTAGTTCCAGGTTTGGTGTGCAGGAGCGTGTGAGAGGAACAACGCTCGCGCTTGTTTTCCAGTGACTGGACGTTGGCGAGCAGGATGCTAGGCAGAGGTATGCGGTGTGCACGGGCTCTCAGCCTGTTCCTGACGCCGGCTCGTATCCCTCGAGGCCGCCACTTCGCGTCGCATCCTTTGTTATCCCTCAGGATCTCACTCGGCCAGCTCGGATCCGGGGTTAAAAACTTTTTGAACCGTGAATTCAAACTTTCTGAATTGTACATTGTATACCAATCGAAACAAGAGTGTCTCTATTATAAATAATGTACTCCATGGTGGTAATTTGACTGGTTTTAAAACGCTAAAAAACTAACTTAAAGAACAAAAACAAAGAAAAGGTGGTCAGAGCAGTCGTGACGGCAGCCGACCTCACCGGCGCCATCTTGGATCCCAATAATAAAAATATTATGTATAAATAAAATATAATGTATATATTTGTGTTCAATTAAATTCTTAACATTTAATGGTTAGTGATTGTTGCAGACATTTACACTATTTTTGGGGGAAGAGCTTGGCTTGTACAGGCGGCGCGCCGCTGTAACCAGCAGATCAAAGGAGCAGTTATCGGCCATGACACGTAGCCTTCTAAATTTGGAGGCCAGAGTTGGTTGGTTGGAAGCACGTTTGTAGGAGAAGATAACGTCACAAATAAAAAATAATATTTAGGCCTAAGCAGATGCTTTAAAATTCATCTAAAAATCCATTCATCGGCGTGTATAAATTGACAGCCTTAACAAAAGGCAGCGTTTTAATTAAAAGGATGATAAATGCGTGTGAAACATGCAGACATAAAGAACTATACTCGACAGGAATATAGAGAATAAGAATCATGTTTATAAGATAATTAATTAAATAATAAAATTGTATCAAATAAGAACTTTATCTAATAGCCAGACCGACCAAATTTCTCATTCACTGCTAAAGTAGTTAAATATGCTTATACTGTAGATACGTAGGTTACATTTAAAAAAAAAAAGAAAAAAAAACAGTATTAGACACAAATATATGATATCGTAGTATATATGCAATGAAAAAGCTATTTACACGAGTGCTCAAATGTAAAGCAAACGCAATTATTAATTTATTGTGTATATTTAACTTCATTCAGCCGTTTAAGTTATATTAAAAATAACGTGCCTACCAGCCCACTATTATTTTTTGTTCAAATTTAAAGATGCCCGCGTGTGTGAACAAAAAATACAAAAGTGTATAATCCTTAATAAAGTAAGCCTAATACCATATTGTTTCCGATGCTGAAGCAAACATGCTTTTGTTTTAGTCTATTCTTTGAATACAACGCGACAGCGCGCTTCGAGGTGAAGCGCACCCACACAGTTACTGTAATCCCCCATCTCACTTTTACGACAGGTGTGAAGTCATCAAACTGGTTTCACTGCTGGGGGAATTTCGCAGAATTGGGGGTTTTAAAACAAATTAACAAGACCGAGCAGACGTCTCTGCCTAAAATGTATTTTACCAGCAAAACATAAACATAAATAGAAAAATAAACATAAGTAGATATAAAATGTTTAATGGTAAAAACTAAATCAGACTTCATAGTTGGATTTGATACTTTAAGTGTAATTCATACATTTAGTGTAGTAAAAGTACCCTATCATGGGTTAATATATACCTATATCAAATAAAATTTCATATTATACACACACACACATCGCGCAGCTCTTTCGCGCGCTGTCCTCAGCGCGGGGATCAAAGACCAGAATTCCAGTGTCCTTGTTTAAAGTCCCTGGGGCGCGTCACATCGCACCACTCACATGCCACTCTCCTATTCTGAACCACATCACGTACTTCCCGGACCTCGGAATAAAATCTGCGCCTTGTTTTATAATGTGGAGCAAGCCCGAAACCATATTAACATCAATTATCGCCAGCCGACACGAGTAGGCGGCTCTGTCCTTTTGCCGCCTATTCAGGGAGCCTACGGAGTGCGCGAGTACTTGGGTCCTACAAGGAGCAGGACCCAAGTGCAGATTACAGCGGCAAAAGGGGGCGTGGCACATCGGCAGTCGAGCACTTCCGTGTTTCGGGGGGAATCCCAATGATGTAATACAGGGTTAAAAAAACAGGTCGAAAAAACTGAAAAATCTGTCCGCGGAGCGCTAATTCATCCTTCACGGATTCCGCCAGACCATTAACAAAGGCATTACACAGTGCGCGCTCATCCCAGCCACTGGAGGCCGCCAAAGTGCGAAACTCAATAGCGTAGTCATATGCAGAGCGAGATCCTTGTCGCAGGTTGAGGATTTTAACAGCTGCCTCTCGCCCGGTGGAGGAATGGTCGAACACCCTCCGCATTTCAGGAGTAAAAGACCTAAAGTCCCGGCAGCATGGGGCTTGAGTGTCCCAGAGGGCTGTGCTTCATTCCCGGGCCCTACCTGAGAGTAGGGTAATAATGTACGCCACCTTGGAGCGCAATAATCAGGCAACGAGACCGTGCTTTGCACTTCCTTAAATGCCAGGAGAAATCAGTTGTGAATGAGATGCCAGTGTGTAAAGTGGGCGGGGCGTGTGTAAGAGCATGACAGACGGAAGGAAAACATAAGCATGTGAGGGAGAAGACATGACAGTGTGGGAAAAGAGGGGAAAAGATGGCGGTTAGTGATGGAAATGTGTCAAACACCATAAGACATAAACTAAAAATGTTTCACAATGTGTCCCTGAATGAAGGGAGGTTCAAAATCAAAAGTACCAGTCAGTATCTGGTGTGGCCATCAGCTGCTTGAAGTACTGCAGTGCATCTCCTCCTCATGGACTGCCTATTGCGGACAGTCTGAGCACTGATGGAGGGATTGTGTGTTACTGGTGTGACTCGGGCAGTTGTTGTGGCCATCCTGTACCTGTCACGCAGGTGTGATATTCGGATGTACCAATCCTGTGCCGGTGTTGTTTTACTGAAAGGATGATCAGCTGTCCTTTCTGTCTACCTGTAGTGCTGTCCTAGGCATCTCACAGTGCGGACATGGCAATTTATTGCACTAGCCACATCAGCAGTCCTCATGCCTCCCTGCAGCATGCCTAATGCACGTTCACGCAGATGAGCAGAAACCCTGGGGATCTTTCTTTGGGTGTTTTTCACAGTCGATAGGCAAGTCTCTTTAGTGTCCTGCGTTTTTAGAACTGTGACCTTAAATGCCTACTTCCTGTAAGCTGTTAAGTTCTTAACGACCATTCCACAGGTGCATGTTAATTAATTGACTATGGTTAATTTAACATGCATGGAAAACATTTTTTAAACCCTTTACAATAAAGATCTGTAAAGTTATTTGGATTTTTACAACAATATTGTTGAAATACACAGTCCTGAAAAAGGGATGTTTCTTTTTTTGCTGAGTATATATAGTATACTATATATACTCAATGTAATAATAATAGAAGAAGAATAAAACAGAGAGTTGCACTCCATCTCATGCAATGTACTCAACAACTGTACAATGACAAACCCCCACACACATACACAAAAATGCTCTTTCTCTAGTGTTGTTCCACAGGTGTACTGCAAATCCTCTTATAATTTTTATTTTTATTTTATTTCATTATTTTATTTTATTTTATTTTATTTTAATTTTATATTTTATTTAATTCTATTCTTTCTTAGTTAAATTTACCTTCTATTTTCTTCTATTTTATATTTGTTTCCTATTGATAATCTTTGATTTTAAGGTCACGGGCAGTTGTCTAAGCATTTTACTGCATATCCTACTATGTGACAAATAAAAATTTAATTTTATTAAGAGAAATACCACTGTTTGGTTTTAGCAAAAGAGAGGTTAAAATTTAATAATGAGATGAGATCTTTAATTCATATGATCTCTTTATGTGTACTTTATCCTGAATAGACCAAATTAATAAAATTTAAGTTTATTATTTTCCTGCAAAAAGTCTCTCATTAGCAGCCATACATAATCGCTAGTTTCCTCAAAAAAGGAATCCTTGTTCTTTATAATTTCTCATTACAGACTATGTATTTAACCAAACTTTATCCAGTCAGCTACTAAAGGAAGAAAAGTGATGAATTTCAGCAAATATCATGCTAATCTATTTGACATTATAAAGTGGCTAAAAGACAAAACAAAAACATTCCTTTTCCAATTATCAATAACAAGGTTTACATAGATCACAGGTTCACAGGTGTTTAAGATTGACTGTAGGTAGATTTTTAGGAGCCTTAGCTTTGAAAAGATGTAGCAGGAGAAAACTAAACAATGGCTTACAGAAGTTGTGCAGTTAACAAATAAGCTGGAGCTTGAAAATTGAGGATAGGTGGGGAAATTAAGAGACATTGGAACTGAGTACGCGAAGTACAACATTTATTAGAATCAAAGCACAGAAGGTTAGCACATAAGTGTGTTAAAGAAAGAGAGAGAGAGAGAGAGAGAGAGAGAGAGCAGTACACAGCAGCAATCACATCAGCACTGATACATACACAAGATAAGGAGTTAATTCTTCATCCTGAGGGGCGCATACATTGTGTTGGCCAGACATGTATTCCCTGTTAAATCTTTAAATCAGTATATCATTGAGTTTATCACTAAAGGGTAAACATTGTGTATGAACATGGCTACCTGTTACATGTACTAAAATGTTATATGAGTTTTGTACATAATTTCATGTTTCCAAGATGAACATAAATACATTATGTTGTATTTGCATGAAAATCAACAACTTAACATGTATTAGATTCAATCATGTTGAGATAAACCAAAGGGATCTTGTCACTATGAAAACCGGAAATACGTCCAGTATCAGAGCAAACATTGCGAGAAGATATTGCGAGAAGAGAACAGTTTGTTGAGAAGACAAACATTTGGCGGGTGTGTGGAAAAGGTAAGCAGGAATTAATTCCCATCTTTCTAAATAGAAATGAAATACTGAACATAAATGTCACCTGTTGTTTAGCGATGTTTAGTCACGTTATTTTGGTTTAAGCTATTTTTTGTATTTTTAATCACGCTTTGCACGTGATTAATCTGCGGTTCGGTTCTGGTTTCGGTCTGTTCCCATGAGTTGTGAAGCGAGAGGAACAAAGTATAAATATTGTTCATTTGCTAATTTAAGTATCCTGAATTTTAATTGAATCTATTTCTATTTTTTCACAGCAGTTTGTGACTGAAAAGTGTCCTGTCTGCATCTGACTTCAGGAGTTTCCTGACCAACCGTATCTAATGGTCATATTTAAAAGTCATAACGTACAGTTATAAAGTACATAACGTTTCTGTTGGTGTTTAATTATTTTTTTTCTATGATTAAAACTTATTTGTGGTGTTTTATGTTTTGTACATCTTTTCAAATTGAGACCTCATTTGTAAGTTGCTGCTGGTGTAAAATAAAAATCTCCGTTTTATCCCGTTTGTCTTATGCTTCCTTCCTTCACTTGAAATTAACATTTACTTGAGTTGGATGAACTTAATTTACAACTGAAAAAAATTGTTGTACCAACGCTATACATTTATGTTAACAGTATTAAATTATGTTGGACGCAGCTGTAGTAAATAAGTTAAATGAACCTAATAAAATTTATTTGACTGAACCTAAGAACATTAAGTTGGGCCAACAAAATTGCTTAATGCTGAAAGAAAGCCATAAAATCAGGTGGAAATTCTTTCCATAATTTAATTATGTTCATTCAACGAGTTATTTTTTCGAGTGTAGGATGGGTAAGAAATAGCAACGGTCATGTTCTTACTTCTTGGTTGATACATAATAATGAAGTTAAATGGGATAAATGTTCAGAGAAAGATAAGGACTGAAGCAAAATGACATATATACAGTTGATTACGAGTTTGTTTAATTAAACTCTAAAAGCGTCATTAAAAAAAAGCACTGAACAATGGATTGACAATTTACAAAATTATCTATAATTTTGGTAATGAATGCTGTTTGATATTTGTCTATGTAAGGCAACATAAATTGTACGTGCTGTATAAATTTTATTGTAAAAAAAAAAAAAAAATTTTTGTTCTAATGAACAGTAGATGGGACATAGAAAAGAAAAGGAATACTAGACAGCAGTCCTATTTTATCCATTATAATCAATACTAGGGTGGAGACATTCAGCATTTTTCCCTAGGGGAAAAGTGGGCAATATGGATGCTTATACATATTGTATCTCTGTGCAAGGTCTTCATAAATGTGTTCATTATCATAAAAGGTGTAGCCTAAAGCATGGTGAAAGAGCACATTCTACCAGCATGATGGAGCAAAAAAAGGGATAGTGTGAGCAAAGTGCTGCCATATTAGCTTTACTAAAATCCCAGGTAAGTTCTTGATATTGGACCAAAATCTCAACAAGTTTTATTTTAAAAAAAGAGCTTTTTATGTAGATGTGGGCCCACAGGCGTGTGTTTTAGGTATGATTTGATAACAAGGTCAGACTTATCTAAATTCTTTCAGCAGATAAGTGGATTGAGTTTGTAAAGCCAGGAAAGGCCTAGCATATAAAGGGCAAATCTGAATTAAGTTAATTGGCCAAGTATGTTGACATACTGTACAAGGAATTAGATTTCGGGGTATTTCCTTCTTTTTTTATATTACTGATGGTGAGAGGTGTTGGGTAACATGAGTCACTTTTGCAGATTGTCCCCAACTCTACTGTATATATACTTTGTATATAAGTTCTTGATCGGAGGTCAGTACAAAGGAATGTTACAGGTGTCTGGCCTTTTTTTGTGCAGAACTACAAATAGCTTAAATGGACTAAAAACAATTTGAAATCACTGTCATCAAGTGCCATCACAAATTCCAGTTTTACTGACTTCTCATATTTGTAGATAAATCTGCCATTTTCTGAAGATGCCTAAAGCCTGTGGTACAGACAGATAGTTTGTTCAAATTATCTTTTATGACACCCAAAGAGAAATATACCTGGTATCAGTATGTGAAGAAATGTAGATGAGGTTGAGCTCTGTGGAACCTTAAAATAGGTTAAAGTGCAGATGGTCAATCACCGAAACATGCTAATTCACTAACTAGATACTTAAGTGACCCCTTTTAATATCCCACTGTAATTGATCATGTTCCAGCTAGAGTGTTGGGCAGCTTGGTAAAATTTTTCTGAGGTACCAATTTATAAAGGTAAATGAGACTAGAGGATCAATAATCAGCCAGTAATAAAATAAAATAAACAGCCTAAACATTTTTCCAGTCTAACTAGAAAAACAAATATAACTGACTTTCTTTCCTAAAATTTTATTTTAAAATTAATGGTAATAATTATTCCTAAAATTATGAATTCCTGGAAAGATTCTAAGTTGATTCAAATAAAGTGTGAATGCTTTTTAAATTCACTTTAAGATTTCTCATTATGACTTTCACATACATGTTTCTTGATTTTTTTTTTTTTGTACATGTACTAGCATGTTCTCTTGTCCTCTGTCTAGGTACTTGATAGATCAGAGCACAGATCAAGAGCAAATCTTTAACATTGATGCAGTGACTGGTGCAGTCACCCTGGGGAAGATTTTGGACAGGGAGACAGCCGGCTGGCACAACATCACAGTGACAGCTGTAGAAGCAGGTATGTCCTGTACTTCTTCAGAATTTGATACATACATTTGCCTAAAACTTCTTTCAATTTGGATAAACATAGGGAACAACATGTTCACTGATGTACTGTGTGTGTTCGTTTGTTTTTGTAAAGTGGATAGGTATGGTTTTACACCACATGAAAATGACAACAATGAATGGTTAACCTAGTGTTTTTAACTGAAGGAAAAATGCAATTTGTGACTTTTACTATTTAAATATGGATTTATCAAGTAAAATCAAGTGAGACCTGTTAACCAAGATCTCAATGCAGTGTATTGTAATGAATATATATTTGGATAGTTGACAATAAAACACCAATGTATATTACTGTGAAATATTATCACATAAAAAAATAGTGACAGCTGCAAAGCTTTAAAGTTTTCTCTAAGCTTTTCTTGAGTATACTTTATCAGCAACTGTATCTTACTGTATCGTCACAATTTCAGTGGTATTCCAGTGGTGACATGGCTTGTCAAATCTGTGAATGCATGCTGGAATATTTAAGTTAAAAGTCTCTATGAGTCTTTAAATTAATTATTTAGCAATAGTCTAAATTTAGTACTTGACATACAAATAATCTTATGAAGTAAACAGTTAAATTTTCTTTAAACATGGAACGAGTCATATGGGGAAGGAAAATAGCTAAGTTTGTATGAAAAAATGCTGTAACATTAAAAGATAACCACTCAATTTAGGGTTGTAGAATTTGACCCCAATTACTTACATTGTATTCATGTTGTGCGTGACATGTTTCATGGTCAGCGTGAAGAGCAAGAAAATTAATAACTTCATCGACCTATTGTAATGTGCTTATATGCACCTCAGTTTTTAATTAGGATGAACTGATTGGACATTAAGACAAACACCATGCCATGTATATCTCATGCAATGCAAATCTTAATGTTGTACCATTACCTCTCTGTTAAAATTTCTTTTGAAAATATTTCTGTGAAATTATGGTAGTACAGTATAATATTCTGTTTGCGCAGCACCCAAACTGCACCAGATCTGGTCATGAAACCATTTAGCTGCTTTTTAATTTACCATTCTGGTAAATTGGTGGTGGTCTTTTATTTTGTGGTGCTTATTGTTATTTGTGCGCATATGCTACCATCACCAGTCCCTTTGGGTCCAGTGGTAAGTGCACAGTGCTCAGGTTAGACTTTGAATCTCGCTCTGTTCATCGGTTAGGTATAAATATATATATATATATATATATATATATATATATATATATATATATATGTGTATGTAATTTTTTTAGCATGATGTAAGAGGCAATTATTCAATAGTACCCCATCATTAAGTAATCAGTGTTGTTCTGGCAACTTTTCATCAAAGTTATTCAACTTTTGGGAAAAAAACAAAAACACAAATGCCATGATTGCCTCAGTGCTTGTAGCATTCCCAAGTAACAATAACCAAAAAATAACCAAAACAAATAACTGACTACTGGGAATGCTGGTCAGGGGCAGAAACCCCATGCTTCAGAAAATAAATCTAAATAGTGGTAAAACAAAGAAGCTGAGAAAATGATTGAGATTATTGCTAATCATGAAAGCAAAACATTTTTGCAACCCATCTTAATAGCAAATACACTGCTGGATACCTATAGTACTTACCATACTAAGGCTGACAAGTGTGGAATTAGTGTGGATAATGGCACGAGCAGTGCTGAACTAGCATCCACAGAAGAGGAATGAGAGACCAATTTGGCTTAAAATGTCAGGATCTAACATATTCTTTTGCAACAAAAATACTCTTTAGGAGTAGCTTTAGAGAAGTACATGCTGTAGATATTTCAGTCTAAGAGTCTAATACACAGACATTTCAGGGTGGCTTTAACTTCAGGGTAAATCACTGTTAACAGCTGGATTAAGTCCTAGATATGAACCAATGCAGACTAAACCTTGAGATATCATTTCCAAATTCATACCTTTTTTTTAACTGTTAATAGCCATAACTGAAAGGCAACATTGGAGAAAAAAGTTGAGTAATGGAGATGTAGTATTGTTTAAATTATATTTAACCACTCATTCAGTCAATTAAATTCAAATAAACTTTATTGTCATTGTTATAAATAACAAAGTATAATAACACATATAACTAGGCATCATCTTATTTCAAACCTAAATCAAATTTTAAGTACAAACTGTTTTTTTTATCTTAAATCAAATTTAAATAATTGTAAAAGTTTGAGTGCTATTATTTTTAATTTTTTTTTATAACTATTTTCTTCTCTTTTATGTAAAGCACTGTGAATTACCATTGTGTAAAAAATGTACTATACAAATAAACTTGCCTTGCCTTGCCTTCCCAGCATGTACATCAATAAAGTGCAACTATAGTACATCAGTGCAGTATCCATAACGGTTATGTAAAGGATATAGGATATTTAATCTATTATTGCAATAATGATGTGTGATATGAAAGAATAGATGGGGGCAAGGTCAATGAGTGGGGTGACTGATCATTCAGCAGCCTCACAGCCTATGGAAAGAGTCTCCTGGTTCTGGTACATATGGACCTGTACGCAGTAACTGGAACAGGTAATGTGCAAGGTGATGCTAATCGCGCAGGATGCTGTGCACTTGATCAAGGAAGCATGCAGTGTAGATGGTGCTAATCTCAGGGAGAATAGTCCCAATGATTTTCTTTGCTGATTTCACCACCTGCTTGGCAGTGTCTGTTGTTCTGCCTTTAGTGCAGCTAAAAAACAACTTGTTATTGTCATATGTGCAGTAAGAAACAAGTTTCCCCCCCTGTACAATGAAATTCTTCCTTTGCTGTCACCCTAATGAATGCAGATAAAAAAAAAAAATAGAAAATAAACCTAAAAATAGGATTAAAAATAGTAAAAATAGTAAAAAATAAATATGGGTATAAAAAGAATAGGTATTAAAAAAAGATATATATACAAATAAACTTGCCTAATCCAGAAGATTAAAATTACACAAATTTTAATCACTGAAAGTCAGCCTCAGATTCAAGGGGTTTTTAAAGTGGGGAGAGGTGCATTTAAGTTTCTCTGAAATGTATAGGTGACAGCCGATTCACACCTGGGGAGGGTGAATAATTTGTATTTGAATGTTTTCTGGCATTGTAAAGCACACACAGTGACACTAAAAGAACAACAACCCAGGATTAATAGAAATAAGTGGCCCTGATTATACTCCTCTTCTTTGTCTTTCGGCTGTTCCCTTTCAGGGGTCGCCACAGCGAATCATTTGCCTCCATCTAACCCTATCCTCTGCATCCTCTTTTCTAACACCAACTAACTTCATGTCCTCTCTCACTGCATCCATAAATCTCCTCTTTGGTCTTCCTCTAGACCTCCTGCCTGGCAGTTCCAACCTCAGCATCCTTCTACCGATATATTCACAATCTCTCCTCTGAACATGCCCAAACCACCTCAATCTGGCCTCTCTGACTTTATCTCCAAAACATCTAACGTGGGTTGTCCCTCTGATAAACTCATTCTTAATCCTATCCATCCTTGTCACTCCCAAAGAGAACCTCAACATCTTTAGCTCTGCTACCTCCAACTCTGCCTCCTGTCTTTTTTTCAGCGCCACTGTCTCTAAGCCGTAGAGCATCGCTGGTCTCACCACTGTCCTGTACACCTTTCCTTTCATTCTCGCTGATACTCTTTTATCGCACAACACACCTGACACTTTTCTCCACCCATTCCAACCTGCCTGTACCCGCCTCTTCACCTCCTTTCCACACTCCCCGTTGCTCTGGACCGTTGACCCCAAGTACTTAAAATCCTGCACCTTCTTTACCTCTGCTCCCTGTAGCCTCACCGATCCTCCTGGGTCACTCTCATTTACACACATGTATTCCGTCTTGCTGCGGCTAACCTTCATTCCTCTGCTTTCCAGAGCATACCTCCACCTCTCCAAATTTTCCTCCACCTGTTCCCTGCTCTCGCTACAGAGCACAATGTCATCTGCAAACATCATAGTCCATGGGGACTCCTGTCTTACCTCATCTGTCATCCTGTCCATCACCAGAGCAAACAAAAAGGGGCTTAGAGCTGATCCTTGATGCAGACCCACCTCCACCTTAAACTCTTCTGTCACACCTACAGCACATCTTACCACTGTCCTACAGCTCTCATACATGTCCTGCACCACTCTAACATACTTCTCTGCCACTCCAGACTTCCTCATACAATACCACAGCTCCTCTCTTGGCACCCTGTCATACGCTTTCTCTAAATCTAAAAAGACACAATGCAACTCCCTGTTACCTTCTCTGTACTTCTCCGCCAGCATCCTCAAAGCAAATACTGCATCTGATGTACTCTTTCTAGGCATAAAACCATATTGCTGCTCACAAATGCTTACCTCTGCCCTTAACCTAGCTTCCACTACTCTTTCCCACAGCTTCATTGTCTGGCTCATTAGCTTTATACCTCTATAATTGCCACAGCTTTGCACATCTCCCTTGTTCTTAAAAATTGGCACCAATACACTTCTCCTCCATTCCTCTGGAATCCTCTCACTCTCCAAGATTCTGTTAAACAAACTTGTCAAAAACTCTACTGCCACCTCTCCTAAGCACTTCCATACCTCCACAGGTATGTCATCAGGACCAACAGCCTTTCCACTCTTCATCCTCTTCAACGCCCTTCTCACCTCACTTCTACCAATATTTGCTACTTCCTGTTCCACAACAGTCACCTCTTCTACTCTTTGTTCTCTTTCGTTTTCCTCATTCATCAACTCCTTAAAGTACTCCTTCCATCTTCCCATCACCCTCCTGGCATTTGTCAGTCCATTTCCATCTCTATCTTTAATCACTCTAACCTGCTGCACATCCTTCCCATCTCTATCTCTTTGCCTTGCCAACCTGTACAGATCTCCCTCTCCCTCCTTACTGTCTAGCCTAGCATACAAGTCCTCATATGCTCTTTGTTTGGCCTTTGCCACCTCTACCTTCACCTTACTCTGCATCTCCCTGTACTCCTGTCTACTCTCTTCAGTCCTCTCAGTGTCCCACTTCTTCTTAGCTAGCCTCTTTCCCTGTATACACTCCTGGACTTCCTCATTCCACCACCAAGTCTCCTTGTCCACCTCCCCTTACCTGATGATACACCAAGTACCCTCCTACCTGTCTCCCTGATCACATTGGCTGTAGTTCTCCAGTCAACTGAAAGCACCTCCTGACCACCCATAGCCTGTCTCAACTCCTCCCTAAAGACTTCACAACATTCTTCCTTTCTCAGCTTCCACCACTTTGTCCTCTGCTCTGCCTTTGTCCTCTTCGCCCTTCTCACCACCAGGGTTATTTTGCACACCCGGCCCTGATTATACTGTATAAATATTATTTAGCACAAAAAAAAAATTCTCGCGCTCGAGAAAACTATGCGTGCGGTTAAGCGCTGATTAGACTATAGGAAATGAAAGCGGAGGATTTTTATTTAGACTATAAAAAATTACCCTGCGTCTATTTTTAGGCGTGCCAGCTGCCACTTTTTAGTTAGAAGTTTTTAATATAAATCTTATAATGCCCACATGACATGACGGAATAAGGCACGGCTGGTGAGCTATCCTTGCTAATGATCCCGGGCTTGCACCCCGCGCTATAAAATACTTGGGGTTTGTTGGGTTACAGTCCATTTTACTACGGTGACCAAACTGTGTAGTACGGCCATTCGTACGCTCGCGCTGACTCTGCTCTCCGCGGATGGCCGGACCGGCCCCTCCCACCTCTCGCTTCTTTGAAGTCCCTGGGGCGCGTTCCATTTGCCCCTTTTGCATGCTGCACTTCCGCGTTGTTGCACCCGCGTTGCATACACAGCGCGTAGTAAAATCCACTGTAACCCAACAAACCCAGAGTATTTTATAGTGCAGGGTGCAAGCCTGGGATCATTAGCAACGATAGCTCACCAGCTGTGCCTAATTCCTTGGTCCCACTCCTTCGCATGTCTGAAGGGGAGGCCGCCTAACTAGTGAGCGAGGAGCGATATTGATTTGGGCACACGCAGTGACAGGCTGAAAAAACTGTTGTTAGATTAATGGGCAAAAACTATATAATAAAACTATATAAGACTACATGGCCTTTATAAGACTCAACTTTTATTAAAGTGCACTCACAATAACGAAAAAACTTTATGATTTTGTAAATGTTTGAAAGCAAATAAAGTGCGCTGTTCTGCATTGTTTTTTGGTGAACTTGAGCGCGTCAGAAAATGAACGCAAACGTTTTTTTAAATAGTCGGAGTCAGTCCGCTTGCTTTTTTCCCTGACCCATTCATAATCATTAGTCTACTTCTGCCGGTGCGCTCTGGAAAACTTTTTGCATGCGGCTGAGTGTTGATTTAGACTACGTAGGAAATTAAAGAGGGGGATTACGATGCCGAATCAAAGTCCTGAGCCCAAACCTTATTTAAATTAAATGAACAAATATTATAAGTAAAAAAAAAAAAAACAATAGCCCACGTTTAAAAAACATTTATAAATTCTTTCCGACATGAGTTGGCCCGGTGTTATGCGCAGAGCGCCAGGAGATTTCCTGAGGCTCCGAAATCGCGGGGCATTTTTTCTAAATAGACACTATCTTTAATAACTGATGAAGGTTTTGAGCTGTATACACATACATTCCTGCCTAAACAACTCTTAAAACTACACCTCTGACTTTTTAAAAGTAATATTTTTAACATTTTGCAGGCTGCCATTTGGAGAAACGAAAGAATAATGAATAAATCAGTTGTTGGGTCAAAATAACCCAACCAGGTGTTCATTTGTAAACTACATCTCAAATGAGCTAAAATGAGCAACCCAACAATGTGTTTAAAGTACCTGAAATAATCCAGAACTTAAATAACAATAAACAGATACAGAGATACACTATATAACAGTCATTAGTGTATTTACTGCAACGAGCGAAAATGTCACTTTGCGCCACCTGGCGGTTATTTTATGGTTTTTACACGGCGGTGAGCGCGATGGTAATAACCATTCCAATTGGGTAACTACTGAATATATATACACAAAATTAGAAAGCCAGAATTAAAAAATTTGCACAAGTATGAAATGAATATCACTGTATATATACACTATATAATAATCCCACACACTGTAAAAACATGTTGTGTGCAAATTACGCAAGTGTTTGGTATAGTCCAGTATATATTTATGTAAAATATTTCAAGATGGCGCCGGTGAGGTCGGCTGCCGTCACGACTGCTCCGTTTACAGCGTTTTAAAACCGGCAAAATTACCACCATGGGGTACATTAGTTATGATAGAGACACTCTTGTTTCTATTGGTATACAATGTACTCACAATTCTACGTTTTTAACTCCGGATCCGAGCTGGCCGAGTGAGATCCTGAGGGACAACAAAGGACGCGACGCGAAGCGGCGGCCCCGAGGGAAACGAGCCGGCGTCAGGAACAGGCTGAGAGCCCGTGCACACTGCACACCTCTGCCTAGCATCCTGCTCGCCAACGTCCAGTCACTGGAAAACAAGCTCGATGACCTCAGGGCCAGGGTAAAGTTCCAGAGAGACATTCGGGACAGCAATCTCCTCTGCTTCACCGAGACATGGCTGAACCCAGTGGTGCCGGACCACGCCATCCAGCCGGCCGAGTTCTTCTCGGTTCACCGCATGGACAGGACGCGGGACTCGGGGAAGTCAAGGGGAGGCGGCGTGTGTTTAATGGTGAACAGCAGCTGGTGCAACAGCGCGAGCGTTGTTCCTCTCACACGCTCCTGCACACCAAACCTGGAACTACTGTCCATCATGTGTCGTCCTTTTTACCTTCCTCGGGAGTTTACATCGGTCATAATCAGCGCCGTTTATATTCCACCACAAGCAGACACGGACACTGCCTTATGCGCGCTGCAACAACAAACACAACACCGGGACGCTGCGCTTATTGTGGCGGGGGATTTTAACACTGCCAACCTCAAACGCGCAGCGCCGAACTTTTATCAGCATATCACCTGCCCCACCAGGGGCGAAAGGACACTGGACCACTGCTATACAACGGTCAAGGACGGCTACAAGGCACAATCTTGTCCACCGTTTGGTAAATCCGACCACGCGGCCATCTTCCTCATGCCAAAATACAAACAAAGGCTGAAACAGGAAGTTCCGGTTCAGAGGGAGGTCGCGTGCTGGACGGACCAATCGGTGGCCGCGTTACAGGACGCACTCGATGACGCAGACTGGGACATGTTCAGAAACAGCTCCGATGGTGACGTCAGCGTGTTTACGGAAGCGGTTGTGGGATTCATCGGGAAACTAGCGGACGATACCGTAGAAAAAAAGACTATTAAAACGTTTCCCAACCAGAAGCCGTGGGTGGATAAAACCATCCGCGACGCTCTGAAATCTCGCACCGCTGCCTACAACACGGGACTCGCGTCGGGGGACATGGAACCGTACAAGGCTGCGTCGTACAGCGTCCGGAAGGCGGTGAAAGAGGCAAAGCAGCGCTACAGGAGACTCCTAGAGTCACAACTCCAACAGAGTGACTCTAGGAGCCTGTGGCAGGGATTAAGAACAATAACGGATCATAAAGCACCAACATCCGGTATGATAAACGCAGACGTGTCTCTGGCAGACGAGCTGAACACTTTCTATGCTCGCTTCAAGGCTGCAGCTAAAGACGCTAGCGATGCTAATGCTAGCGGCGCTAACGGCTGCAGACAGGAAGTCACTGCCAGCACCGGAAGCACGTTCATCATCTCAGAGCATGACGTGAGGAGAGCCTTCAAGAGAGTGAACACCAGGAAAGCAGCAGGACCAGACGGCATCTCAGGCCGCATTCTCAGAGCCTGCGCAGACCAGCTAGCACCTGTGTTCACTGAGATATTCAACATCTCTTTATCTCAGTCGGTGATCCCAACATGCTTCAAAGAGTCCATCATTGTTCCTGTCCCAAAGAAACCTCATCCTGCTTCCCTCAATGATTATCGCCCTGTAGCCCTCACCTCAGTAGTGATGAAGTGCTTTGAACGCCTGGTCAGAGACTTCATCATCTCTTCACTACCAGACACACTAGACCCACTACAGTTCGCTTATCGTACAAACCGTTCCACGGACGATGCAATCTCTCATCTCCTCCATACATCTCTCACTCACCTGGACACTCGGAGGGGGAATTATGTGAAAATGCTCTTCATCGACTACAGTTCTGCATTTAATACCATAATTCCCTCCACACTTACCACCAAGCTGGAGCACCTGGGACTCAGCTCATCAATGTGTCAGTGGATCTCCAATTTTCTGACTGGCAGACCACAGGCAGTAAGGATGGGCGGACATGTCTCAGCCTCCCTCACTCTCAGCACTGGAGCCCCCCAGGGTTGTGTTCTGAGCCCCCTGCTGTACTCTCTGTACACCCACGACTGCGTGGCCACTACCAGCTCCACCACCATCATCAAGTTCGCTGACGACACTGTTGTGGTGGGCCTGATCACGAACAACGATGAGACGGCCTACCTGGAGGAGGTTGGAAATCTGGAGAACTGGTGCCAGAGAAACAATCTCCTCCTGAACGTCAGTAAGACAAAGGAGCTGATAGTGGACTTTAGTACAAAGCAGGTGAGGAACTACCAGACCCCCGTCATCAACAGGAGCCCAGTGGAGAGAGTGGACAGCTTCAGATACCTCGGTGTTCACATCACGCAGGACCTGGCATGGTCCTGTCACATCAACACCGTGGTAAAAAAGGCCCGGCAGCATCTCTACCACCTCAGACGCTTGAGAGACTTTAGACTGCCCTCCAAGGTGCTCAGGAATTTCTACTCCTGCACCATAGAGAGCATCCTGACGGGAAATATCACGACCTGGTTCGGGAACAGCACCATGCAGGACAGACGAGCTCTACAGAGGGTGGTGCGATCAGCTGAGCGCATCATCCGCATCGAGCTCCCTGACCTGCACTCAATCTACAGCAAGCGGTGCTTGACCAAGGCCAGGAAGATCGTGAAGGACCTCAGCCACCCCAATAACGGACTGTTTACTCTGTTGCGGTCTGGGAAGCTATTCCGCTCCTTGAAGGCCAACACAGAGAGACTGAGGAGGAGCTTCTTCCCGCAGGCGATAAGGTCTCTCAACCACAACCACACCACTATGCAGAACTAACAATCTTTTCATCTTTTTCATAATTGATCAAATCTATCAATCTTCTTACATCCATGAACACTATGGACAATTACATGCTCACCTTCCTTCATATATACACTACATGTCGTACGTTTACATCCTGGACCATTGCACAAAGACACTTTAATAACTTTGCACACCTACCTTCACAACTACACTACATTTTACAGTTTTACGTTGTTACGTCCCAGTCTAGGGTTGGGCCGTACAGCAAATGATAGGTTCGGGGTTCTATTTTAAACTGTGTGAAAAGAGTCGAATGTAATGGTGTAATATACCAGAAAGAAATAGACAGGCACATCAGCTGGCAAAAAGACAGGGTTTGTATTGCTTTACACAGAGCAAACGAGAATACTGACACCACACCAGGATCAGCTTCAGGGTGGACCCAGGCCAAAATAATAAACAAAACGGGTATCTGTATTTTGACAAGCTTGTTTACCTAAACAAAACACAAACAAAAATACAGATAACTTACCTATCTCCCTAAACCAAAACAGTAGATAAATTCCCTTTCTCCCCCAAAACAAATGGCAGCCACACCCCTACTACTGGTGCGTGCACAAACATAAAGTGAAATTATTTACAGAAAATATATACAAACAAAACCAAGCAAACAAACCAAAAGGGACAAAGCAATAATCGAAGTCAAAGGGTTGCAATAAAGTCAAAAACCAGGGTACACAAGCCAATATCAAAAACACCAAACTAACAACTCTCTCTCTCCAAACAATCAACACCTCGCCTACACGCCTCCCCGTTCCCGCGTCTCTCTCCGGTTTATAACTGGTCCGCTCGTTGCTGACGTCACTCAGGGCGGAAGTGCACGTGTGGAAGGTCAGCCAGCCGCTGGTGTAGTGGCAGTCGAAAAACCTGGAGTGGAATGGGAGCGGAGCCGAACCGGGACACGTTGTAGTGGCAGTCGGAAAACCTGGAGTGGAATCAGGGGCGGAGCGCGACCTGGGCACAATATACACACACGCTACAAAGCACAGAAGCATAAACATACACAGCGCGCTACAAAGCACAGAAGCATAAACATACACAGCGCGATCAACATGTTGCGGGTTGTAACAACGTTTACATCCTGGACCAGTGCACAAAGACACTTTAATAACCTCTGCACAAAGTCACTTTGTTCTATGCATATTTGCACACACAGCACAGTATATTTCAATTTGTACAGAAGATTTCTATTTTTGCACATCATATTTCTATTTTTATTTTTAGTTCTATTTTTTCCTAGCACATTTCTATTTTGATTTTTAGTTCTATTTTTCCTAGTTTCATTTAATTTTTTATTTAATTTCTATCGTATTTCTTTTATTCATATTGATCTCTTATTTGTAAACTTTAATTCTCTTCTAGGGTCAATGGCAGTCGTATAATGCATTTCACTACATTTCGTACTGTGTATGTTTGTGTATGTGACAAATAAAATTTGAATTTGAATTTGAATTTAAAAAAAAAGAGAAGGAGAGAATAAGGTTGCAGTGTATCTGCAAAGCTGCAATGGTTTGTGCAAATTGTGCAAATGATTGTTTATGATTATTACTGTGCAGGTGATGTTAAATGCTTTGTAGGGATTGCAGCGAAGTTCTTGTGATTTTTTTCAGCAGTGTTCACCACTCTCTGCAGGCGTTTGCGGTCCATAGCAGTAGTACTGCCATACCACTCAGTGATAAAGTTGTTCAAGATGCTCTCGATCGTACAGCTGTAGAAGCTTGTGAAGACCTTAGGAGACATCAAAGATCCTCAGGCTCCTAAGGAAGTACAGCCACTGCTGAGCCCTCTTACCCAGTTTTGTGGTGTTTAGTATCCAAGTGAGATTGTCACTGATGTGGACGCCTAGATATTTGAAGCTGTTCACCCTCTCCACTTCAAGATCCCGGATAAACAGTGGTCGATAAGGTCCCTTCTCCTTCCTTATGTCCACTATCATCTCCTTAGTCTTGTTTGTATTGAGGGAGAGGTTGTTATCCATACACCATGTAAGTAGACTGGCCACCTCCATCCTGTAGGCTGCTTCATCCCCACTAGTGATGTCTCATCACTGCGTTGCCGCTTGCAAACTTCAGGATGATGATGTCCTTTCGAAAGGTGACACAGTCGTGGGTGAACAGGGTGTAGAGGATAGGGCTGAGGACACATCCCTGTGGGGAATGCCTGTTTTGTGGTGATGCTGGCCGAGGTCCGATTTCAAATTCTGACTGACTGGGGCCTGCCAGTCAGAAAGTCCAGAAGCCAGTCACAGAGTGTAGGGTGTATGCCAAGTGTGCACAGTTTGTGGGTGAGTTTATAGGAGGTGACCGTATTAAAAGCAGAACTGTAGTCTACAAAAAGCAATCTGATGTAAGAGTCTTTATTTTCCAGATGAGATAGGGAATGATGGATGGCAGTAGCTATTGCATCTGAGGTCGACCTGTTGGGCCGGTCAGCATATTGTAGGGGTCCACAGTGTCCCGTATGCTGTTCTGAATGAGGGCCAGCACCACTCTCTCAAAACACTTCATGATGATTGGAGTTAGCACTACTGGTCTATAGTCATTCAGACAGGTAAGTGGGGTCAGCACACTCTCCATAGCACAACGGTAAAAGTTCACCAAAAGCAGCTGAGAAAGATTGTCTCTTCTCAGTTTCCTCATGCATAAGAAGCGCTGCTGGGCCTTTCTTATGGCAGAGGTGATAATATTGCCCCACGTTAGGTCCTCTGTCATAGTTAGGTCAAGAAAAAGCTGGTAACCCTCTCTACCATCCCATTTTCAATAGTAAGTGGTAAGTGGTCCTTGTGCCTTTATGAAAATCCACAATCATCCCCTTGGTTTTCTTGATATTGAGAGCCAAGTAGTGGGTGGCTCACCAAGCTGCCAGATGTTTCACCTATCTTCTATATTGGGACTGTGGATGATATGCGCTTGGCTACTTACATACACTGTAAACGATTTGTTAGGAAGTCCATAGTCCAGTTGCACAATACAGCTCTTAGTCCAAGCTTAAAGAGTTTAATTTGGAGCTTGTTTGGCAAAATAGCATTAAATGCCAAACTAAAGGCAACAAAAAGATGCCTATCGTACATATTTTTGTGTTCCAACATAAAATGGAGCACAATAACCACTGCATCCTCTGTCAATCTGTTTGCTCTAAATGCAAACTGGTAATGATCCAGTGTGGGTGGTATGCCATACTTAATGAGCTTTATCATCAATCTCTCCAAACATTTTGCAGGTATAGGTGTAAGTGCAACTGGTCTGTAATCATTTAAATAGGTAATGTTTGATTTTTTTCGGGATGGGAACTATTGTAGATTTTTTAAAGCATCCTGGCATCCATAATGTGGACATCGACAGATTAAAGATGGTGGTAAAGATCTTAGCTGGTCCATCTGCACAAGCCTTGAGTACCTGGCCTGGCACTCCATCAGGTTCAGCAGCCTTCCTGGGATTGATGTTATGGAAACACTGTCCTATCTCGTGACTGCTCAGGACTGGGGCAGTATTACCAGAGGGAGGGCAGGGCAATGGTGGATCTCTGTTGCCCCTATCGAAACAGGCATAAAAGTTATTCAACTCCTCCGCTAGGGTGTCATAGCTGTTAAAAGAGTGAAGTGTCATTCTCTTATAGTACATTATCATCCTAATTCCATCTCACACCTGCCGGGAGTAGGTGGAGGTATAAAAATGGGCCTCAATCCGCCGTTTATATTGTACAGTGGAACCGAGTACTCGTAAATCAAAGCCCATCACATTTTCCCATAAGAAATAATGGAAATTAAAATTATTCGTTCCACAACCCAAAGAAATAAATACATAAAAATAATTAACACAAAATATAAAGTAAAAATAAAACAAATTAACCTGCACGTTACCTTAAAAAAAGTCAAAATAATTCCCGTAAGATAATTGTTTCCATTTATGCACACGCTGCTGAGTGTGTGTTATGTGTGTGCGCGAGCGTAATTTGACACCGTGCCGGTTGTGTGTGAGTGAAGCACCCCCTCTCTGTTTCACACACACACACACACATAAAAGGCAAGAGGGAGAGAGAGAGAGAGAGAGAGTGAACTTGCACGGTGTCAAATTATGTGCACGCACACACATAACACACACACTTAAACACTGACACACACTAACGACGAGAGAGAGTATGTGTGCGCGAACCTGCGCGGTGTCAAATTACGTGCGCGCACACACATAACACACACTCTGCAGTGCAAGAGAAAGAAAGACACACACACACACACACAGATGTTGATTATACCAGTAAGAGACGAGCACTAAGACCCAGCAGGGGAGATGAATACCTAGAGAGAAAAACCGTTGGCTCAGTTGTGATGACGCGACGCTCAGTGTTAAAACATGAAGCGCATGAGTTATACATGATACTTGGTGCTCAGAAACCACGACAACGCTCGTTTTTGAAGTCAAAATTTATAAAAAAATCTTTGCTCATCTTGCGGAACACTCGTAAATCACGTTACTCGTAATCCGAGGTTCCACTGTATTTTGGCCAATTTTATGCTCCTCCTAAGTGCAATCCTGGCAGTACAATATGCTATCCTGCTCCCAGATTTAAATGCTGCATCACTAGCCCTAATCAACAGTTTGACCTTGTGTGTCATCCAAGGTGTATCATTATTATTTTATTGTATATTTATTATATTATTTATTTTTAGGAAACGCACGCACCTGCTTTCAGAATGTCATATTGTCCACGCAGTAACTGATATAATCTAAGACTGATGAGGTGTATACATTTAAAGACTCACATGTCATGGGTCTGTGGTCCTTGAATACGTCCCCAATCTGTGGAGGAGAAGCAGTTCTGGAGCCTAGGGATAGCATCATCAGGCCATGATCTTATAGTTCTAACATTGAGACCAGTAGTTTTATTCCTTGGGGTGTACTTTCAATGTAGCAGAAGTGACAGATGGTCAGACAGGCTAAGGTGGGGATACCTGTACCTTATATGTATAACCATAACTATATACCCAAATATAACAGATTTTTTTTATGTTTCACATGGGCAACAAAATAGCATGGATACACATGATCACATGTTTATATTTATATATATTTCATATGTTTCTATAATCAAATAATAGTAATAATATCATGCACATTTTGAGAGTTAAAAATTTTTTGCGACATCATTCTCATATTTTCGTAGTGGTACTATATTTATTTATTTATTTATAAATTGTCATTGACCCATGCTGCGTTCCCGAACTTATCTGTGCCCTTTGAGTTTTAAGGGTTTTGATATAATATACTATATACACCGATTAGTCATAACATTAAAACCCAAAACATTATGCTCAGTATTATGTAGGTTCTCCTTGTGCTATCAGGACAGCATTTGCTCCATTAAGTACCACAAGACAGAGCCTTTGGGTGCTGTGTGGTTTAAGGCTTTCATGGATTGGACTTATGACACCCAGAACACTGGATGTTGTGCTCCCTTTCTATCGTGGCCAGACTTTGTTTTAGCAATTTGTGCTACAATGGCTCTTCTGTTGAATCAGATCAGATGCCCTAGCCTTTGGTCCTCACAAGCAAAAAGGAGCCTTTGTGCTAATGATCCTGTCACCAATTCACTGACATAATTGATAATCTAATTGATAATCGATGTTATTTAATTCACTTGATGGTGGTGTTAGTGCTGTGGCTAATCAGTGTATAGAATGGTTTAAAATGTAATGTAATAGAACTGTGTCAGTGCAAACCTTGTCTTATGGTGTGTGCATGTGTGACATTCTCTTAAAATACAGTTTGTATTACCTTTAGGTCTTTTAAAACTTATAATCAAAATTGTTTCAAAGTCAGTCTACCTCTCGCACACACACGCACACGAAACACAAATCATAATTTCTACCAGTTTACTTATATTGGCTTACAAAAGTTTAGTTTAAATCTGTCATTTAAAGATATTTCATGGGTAACAGCTAAAGGTCAGTTGCAGTCACTACCTTGTATATCAAAGGTGAAGGGTGATGCACCACAGCATGCTCATGGACTGCATTTTAGCAACCCAACCAATTTTTTAGCTGCTTTCAGAAATAATAATTAAAAAAAAAAGGTTTGCTGTTTGAAAACATTGTTTACTTCTCCTTCGCCCCCATTTTACTGAACTCTTTCCATTGAATAACGTCTCGGGTTACTTTGCTGTAACCCTGTTCCCTGAAAAGGCGGGAACGAGATGCTGCGTGAAAACGCTATGGGAACATCTTGTCATGTTGCTGGTTGTGAAGCATGTGTGTACCAAACACGCCAAATTTTTGGCTTTTATAACCTCGGTCAGGTGACGTCATCTGATAGGACGCACCTGCAGGTTATAAATAGGAGTGAACCGGAAACATTCCTCAGATTGATTTGTCTGAACGGACTACCGGTCACATAGGCAGTGCGGCATTGGGACGCAGCATCTCGTTCTCGCCTTTTCAGGGAACAGGGTTACAGCAAAGTAACCCGAGACGTTCCCTTTCAAAGGCTACACTCGATGCTGCGTGAAAACGCTATGGGAACGAGAGTGCCAACGCCGCCGCACTGCAAGTGTCTGGACTCCAAGGTTGTGTAGCGTGTGCGCACAAGGCCGAGAAGGTCTCAGAACTATGTCTTGGTAGCTGACTCAAGGACCTGTGGGCCCGGAGTAGCATGAACATCCAAACTATAAATGTAATAAATGTGTGTGGAGAGGACAACCCTCCCAGTCCAATAGATGAGGCGATCCCCCTGGTTGAATGAGCCCTGATTCCTAGAGGCGAAGTGAGCCCACGCGCCTCATAGGAGAGGGCAATAGCCCAGTGTAGTGGGGGCCACCCCCCGTTGCGGCCCCAGACCATTTAAAAGCTGCTTTGACTTACGCCACTAGCTGATGCGGTGGACGTAAATCTGAAGAGCACGTACTGGACAAAGTAAGTGAAGTCTTTCCTGCTCCGAAGCTGTAAAGGCGGAGGACAGAAGGCTTCAAAACAATAGGATGCATATTGGAACATGTGTGCGGAGAGGACCAACCCTCCGCGTCCCAGACTTGCTGCAAGGGAAAACCTCTTGCTAGTGCAATTGATGAGGCGATTCCCCTGGTTAAATGAACCCTGATTCCTAGAGGCGAAGTGAGCCCACGCGCCTCATAGGAGAGGGCAATAGCATCTCTCACGCCGCTTGCGGCTTCAAAACATGTAAAAGCTGCTCTGACTTACGCCACTGGCTAATGCGGTGGACGTAAATCTGAAGAGCACGTACTGGACACAGTAAGTAAAGTCTCTCCTGCTCCGAAGCTGTAAAGGCGGAGGACAGAAGGCTTCAAAACAATAGGATGCATTTCGGCAAATGTGTGCGGAGAGGAGCAACCCTCCGCATCACAGACTTGCTGCAAAGGAATACCTCTTTCTAGTGCAATTAATGAGGTGATTCCCCCTGGTTGAATGAACCCTGATTCCTAGAGGCGAAGTGAACCCACACGCCTCATAGGAGAGGGCAATAGCATCTCTCACGCAGCTTGCGGCTTCAAAACATGTAAAAACTGCTCTGACTTACGCCACTGGCTAATGCGGTGGACGTAAATCTGAAGAGCACGTACTGGACAAAGTAAGTGAAGTCTCTCCTGCTCCAAAGCTGTAAAGGCGGAGGACAGAAGGCTTCAAAACAATAGGATGCATTTCAGCAAATGTGTGCGGAGAGGACCAACCCTCCGCATCACAGACTTGCTGCAAAGAAATACCTCTTGCTAGTGCAATTAATGAGGCGATTCCCCTGGTTGAATGAACCCTGATTCCTAGAGGCGAAGTGAACCCACGCGCCTCATAGGAGAGGGCAATAGCATCTCTAACGCAGCTTGCGGCTCAAAACATGTAAAAGCTGCTCTGACTTACGCCACTGGCTAATGCGGTGGACGTAAATCTGAAGAGCACGTACTGGACACAGTAAGTGATGTCTCTCCTGCTCCGAAGCTGTAAAGGCGGAGGACAGAAGGCTTCAAAACAATAGGATGCGTGTTGGCAAATGTGTGCAGAGAGGACCAACCCTCCGCGTCACATACTTGCTGCAAGGGAATACCTCTTGCTAATGCAATTGATGAGGGTATTCCCCTGGTTGAATGAGCCCTGATTCCTAGAGGCAAAGTGAGCCCACGCGCCTCATAGGAGAGGGCAATAGCTGTCCGATCCTCTTAGAGAGGTAACACCATTTAGAAAAACCATCTTAAGGGTCAGAAACCTGAGGCGCTGACTCTAGTGGTTCAACAAGGGGCACAAGCCAGAGGACACATTTTTTCTGCAGAAACTCCAGCACTGAAACAATTCGGCAGTGGACTGGGTCTACCTGCTTCGTCATGCACCAACTTTCAAATACATTCTATTTGAGGGGAGGCAGTCCTAGTACTTAGAATAATCTTAATTACGCTGGCTGGAAGACCAGCTTGACTTAGAGTCAGAGAGTAGTAAAGGGGACATTTGCTGATCTTGCGAGGCAAAGAGGTCCACCTATGCTACATGAAATTTTCCCAGAATGTAATTCACCCTGAGGGACCGGAATCTGGTGCGCCTAGCTATTTAGCGGCGCGAGCACAGTCCGCCCTGGCGATTAATATATGAGACTGCCATAGTGTTGTCCACCCGCACTAGGACATGGTAGTCTCAACTGCTGGAGGAAGTGCTTTAGGGCCTGAAATAGAGCCATGATTTTGAGGCAATTGATGTGCCGCGCAAAAAGATAGCCTTTCCAGCTCCCTTGGGCTGGACGGTCATTTAAGACCGCACCCCAGCCCATGAGGGAAGCGTCTGTCGTTAGCATCTGCGACGACAAGACGAACTTAGAGTGGGACCCAGAGTCAGAAACCGGGGTCTGAACCACATAGGAAGGGTACGAAGCACCTGGCGCGTAGCTCTTATTGGGGATTGGCCCTAGAGTAAAATCCCCTGGTTCTTAGCCACAACTGAAATGCTCTCATGTGCAGAAGGTCCAAAGGTGTCACCGTGGATACAGCTGCCATGAGAGCTAAGATCTCTGAAAGTGATGGTCACTTTCTGGTCTAGCTTGATTTCCTTGACGGTGTTGAGGATGGATTCGACACGAGCGGGAGACAGCTGTGCCCGCTTACGCTCAAATTCCATGTGACACCCAAAAATGTTGTCCTCTAAACAGGAATAAGCATGCTTTTATGGCATTGGATCTCAATCCTAGGAAACAAAGATTAGCTAGAACGACATGCTGATGTCGAAGCGCTAGCTACTGAGACTGGGCCAGCCAGTCATGTAATTCAATACGGATGCTCTGGAGTCGTAAGAGCCAGAACTACATCCATGTATTTTGTGTATGTGCGGGTGAAAAAGCTAGACCAAATGGAAGGAACCGATACTGGTAAGCTTCGCCCCCGAAAGCGAACCTCAGGAACCTCTTGTGTTGTGGCAATATTTCCATTGATTCATTTTTGGATAGCGGTAAAGCCCGCAAAATCTAAAAAATTGGACGCAGCCCCCCGTTCCTCTTGTACTTTCCGGTTTCATGGAAGTGGAGACCACGCCATTGAAACGCGGAGGGTGATGTGAGAACTGAATCCTGTAGTTTCTCTGTACAGTGCTTAGTGCCCAAGGAGATATACTTGGCAGTAGCTTCCACGCTGCCAGTTTCTCAGAAAGGGGCAAAGCTCAGCGACTTGGTTAAACTGGGGGGGATGTTAGATGTTCAGCATCCTGAAACACGGCAGGAAAAACCCGAAGAACTAACATTTTATTGGAGACTGGAGTTGCCCGAAACACGTCTTCCGGAACACTTGTAAACCGCATTACTTATAATACATAAGGTTCCACTGTATATATATATATATATATAAAATGAAAATATTATGTATAAAGAAAATATAATTTATATATTTGTGTTTAATTAAATTCCTAACATTTTAATAGTTAGTGATTGTTGCAGACATTTACACTATTTTTTGGGGACAGGCTACTATACACTGATCAACAATCGGCACCCGCTGTAACCAGCAGATCAAATGAGCAGTTATTGGCTATGACACGTAGCCTTCTGAGTTTGGATGCCAGGGTTGCTTGGTTGAAAGCACGTTTGAAAGAGAAGATAACGTCACAAACACACACAAACTCTACATGCACACTCACGCACAATCTCTCCTTGCAGATACACCGTGCAGGAAACAACTGAACAGGTCTTCACTTTGTAATACACCTGGCCATAAATTAAAATAAATATTTAGGCCTAAAAAGATGCTTTAAAATTCATCTAAAATTCATTAATCGGCATGTATAAACCCGCAGCCTTAACAAAAGGCAGCGTTTTGATCAACAGGAAGATAAACGTGCGGAAAAATGCAGACATGAAGGACTATACTCGACAAGAATATAGAGAATGAGAATCATGTTTATAATAAGATAATTAATTAAATAATAAAATTATATTAAATAAGAACTTTATCTAAAAGCCAGACCGACCAAATTTCCCATTCACTGCTGAAGTACTTCAGATACGTAGGTTATATTTTAAAATTGCAAGAACATTACAAACTGCATATAATGTTGTAAAATATGAATAAAACAGTATTAGACAAAAATATATGATATGGTAGTATATATGCAATGAACAAGCTATTTACACGAGTGCTCAAATGTAAAGCAAACGCAGTTATTAATTTATTGTGTATATTTAACTTCATTAAGCCATTTAAGTTAAAGGAAAAATAACGTTCCTACCAGCCCACTATTATTTTCTGTTAAAATGTAAAGATTTTTTTTTTTTCGGTTAATTTTATGCACAATTTATCGTTGTACTTGGTCCGAATTATAGATAAAGTCCTTCTATGCGCCATCTGGCGGATATTCAGGGAAGCACAAAACATTTATTTAAATTCCCGAATGTTGCCTGCGGCAAGTCGCGGGATGCTGCGTGCTAAATTGCGGCATCTCGCGGGAAAACACGCGCATTCTTAATGAAAACATCTGTGGATAGGATTGTGTCTTTGGAATGGAACACTTGATTTATTATTTAAGATATTACTAACTGACTGCATGATTATGTGTATGATTAAAAATCTCGGGCTGAAAGGTACACAAACCTGTGTGTGGCTTTCTGCTTGTGTGCAAAATGTTTTGGCTAATTAATTGTGCAAAAAATATATATCCATAGGTGTTTATGTGCTGCAGACTATATGTCTATAGACTATATAGCTCACCATGTGTTTAACCTTTAAGACCTGCTATAGAGTAGTTCCTCCAGAGTGTATCTCAGTATTTTTGTGTTTTTGGAGCATTTTCATATGCCATACACCCATGCAACCCTAACTCCCCCACTTCAAGAATTTTTTAATGATGTAAAAAAAAAAAAATAAAATAAAACCAAATAATTGCTTCAAAGTGCAATAAACAACAACAAAAATATATTTCTACATATTTTTCTAAAAAGAGAGGTGTATGGAAGTATAACTTTAATTATATGAACTTAACAAAAACTTGTGGCAGTAAAAATGTTTGTACATAATGTTTAAACTTTTTTAAAGTTTAAAAAACTTTTCACTGCTACAGTCATTTAAACTTTTTTTTTTCTTTATAGAGGCTGTTGTTGCAGTACAATTACTAAAGAACAGATGACTTGGAAACAAAATAAAAAAAATGCTGTACGCGCACACATGTACTATGCATAAATGTTGACTATACGAGTGACGCAGGCACACTGAGACATGGGAGATGATTACCCACAATCCCACAGCGCAAGAGGGAGAACCACCATTGGCTCAGTTGTGATTACATAACGCTCAGCAGACAAAGCGCATACATACTACAATACTCATTTATCAAAACCTTGCTCATTTAACAAGTTAAAATTTATTTGTAAAATTTTGCTCATCTTGCAAAACACACACGGACCACATTTCTCGCAATCCAAAGTACCACTGTGCTTGAATTTTGTCGACCTGAATTTTATTACCCAAATTTTCTGGACCTGAATTTGTGAGGTTAAAAATAAAGAAGATGGTATTTTTAACACTTAAAAATTTTTTCAACAGCAATTTAATAACTTCAATATTTTTGCATTAAATTTTAAATGTTTGAATTACATATTTATTTAAAATATACAACAATAAATTACAATTTAGATTAAATTGCAATCCAGAAAAAAATTAATTTGAATTTGGCACAGTAAATCACAAATAAATTGTTAAAAAATCATACAATGTGATTTTCTGGATTTTTCTTTTTAGATTCTGTCTTTCACAGTGAAAATGCACCTATGCTGAAAATTGTAGACCCCTCCATGATTTATAACTAAGAGACCTTGCAAAATCACAGGGTGATCAAATACTTATTGACCTCACTGTATATGCATCTATAAATCTATAGATCATGTGTAAAAGGATACACAATGCATTTTACTGTTTTGGCTGGAAATGCATAGTTTCACAATTTACATGCACACAAAGCACATTGAAAAATATTACATTCAATAGTGCTGCATTCTAGAAGGTAAATGTTACAAAAATTATCAACCAGTTTAAAGTTTTAAAGCCAATAGTTATTGTAGGTTTGTGTTTACTTTATTAAAAACCACAAAAGAAGAAAAAAAAAACACAGTTAATCACTTACTTATCTATACCTCTTTATCCTGTATTCAGGGTCTTGGGGACCTGGAGCCTATCCTACGAGGCTTAGGGAGGAGCTGGCAACCGGCCGTTAGTGTAATGAACAGTGGTGAAAGTAGTTTTAAATTCTTACCGGTACTACAGTATGTAGCCAGAAGTTTAGAAGAATAAACCATTGAAGTGTTGAACAGTTCTGTAAATCTTGTAATTTTTTCTTTATAATTTCAAGTATTCCACTTCAGAATATAAATTTTGTTAACTTCCAAGTAGAACCCCAAATAGCGTTAAATCGAAAGCTGGCGTGCTAGGGTGTACAATCCCTTGTCCCAAAAACCCAGAAGGGGCCTTGATCAGGAGTGGGAAAACTATTTGGGATTTAGGCTTTTGTTATACTGTACGCCAGTTAGCTTTGTAGCTAAAAATAAAGAGACAAAGTGTTTAACATGACAAATACTTCAGATATGTTTTCTTGCTGAAAGTGCTCTTGTCACTGATTTTGAATGATATTGTGGAATATTGGTTATACATTCTTACCTGCTCATGCCCCTTATTACCCTTTTCGTCACACTTTTGCTCTCTCTCTTCAGATAACCCATCCATGGCTTCTCAGACTACAGTTAGCATCCGTATTCTGGATGTGAATGACAATCCACCTGAGCTGGCCACCCCATACGAAGCCTCTATTTGTGAAGATGCAAAACCTGGCCAGGTGAGATAAAGCTTCTGCAGTTATGTATTATTATATTACCATTTAACATGTTGCATGCCACCACAGGCAGATTCAGTCATAAAAGCAGGAACGAAGCTATCAGTATTTGAGGAAGCAATGAATCATTTGTGTTTTGCCTATTTCTGTAGGTTTTAAAGTGTTTCATGGATTACATTTCAGTATAATTGATTGGAAATCATTGACAAACTTGGTACTGGCTTTCTTTCTTTTTAGAATATTAAAATGTTTGGTTTAAAAGGAGAGCTGTATATCTCTGTAAAGCACATAATAATAATGATATAAGCACACTTTGAGTTTCACAATATCTACAATATCTAACGGTATTTAAGTGTTACAGCAATTGTAATACAATGTGTACTTGTATTAGGTTTAAAAATTAACTAATTTAATTTGTGACTTTATTTTTAATGACAAGGTTGACCATGCCATTTAATCTTTTAGAAGTGTTGCTAAAATATTCAACAGTGCTTATGTTTAAGTAAATGAATAAACTTTTTTTATATATATATATTAAGTTTGCCTCCATGGGAGAGTGAAGTTAATGTTAATGGTCTAAATCGGTTGTGGGTTGCTGGGTTTCTGATCAGAAGGTTGGAAGTCCAACCCTATCTGCTTTAGGGGGCACTGTATTCTGGCTATCCTGACTTTCTAACTAGGGTATGTAAAAAAATAATAATAATAATTTCACTGTGCTGTAAGGTACATGTAATAAAAAAATTATTCATGATATATATATATATTAAAAAAGCCTTCTCTTATCATTAAGAAGGTAAGTAAAGTCAATTGCCATTCAGAAAAGAAGGAACAACACAAGTTTAAACTGATGAACTTTACTCACTTTACATTACTTTTACCACACAACCATCATACACTATTTCCCAAGCCAAATAAGCATGTTGGAAGATATCCCCTGTGGTTGTGGAAAAAGATGATACTGTTTTTACAGATCACTAAGGAGGTTGCTGAAATTTGTGGCCCTCATGCTTAGTGCCCACTGTAAAAGTCTCTGGAGGTAGTGTTATTATCTGGGGTTGTTTCAGTTGGTCAGATCTAATTTCAACTATGTTGAGTTGCAATAAGAATTTAAGAATAAGTTAAAAGGGAACATGAATAAAATAAAAATCCCCACCATTAGTAATGCACTCATCAAAAAAACTTTTTTTATCTTGTGAGAAACCTGCAGACAGACAGCATTATTGTTCATCCAACAAATAAAAAAAATTCCACATTTCACAATTTAATTTTAATTAATTATTTTATTTCTTAATCTTCCCTTGGGCTTTAAAGTTCAACTCACTTTATTTTCCAACCACTTCATTATCTTCACAACCCCACTGACATCTAGTTTTATAGAAAAAAATGTATTTTTAAATATATTGTAGCGTTTTTCCCCGCTAAGCAGGAACTTGAAGAGGCGAGTGAGCTTTCTTGCTGCCCAATGCTAATGGCTGGGAGTATTTTATTTAGCTTGAGACACAAACAGCACATTCACAATCAACAAGTCACACAAACCACAAGACACACTTCTAACCCACACACACAACCTGGCCAGTAGAAGCGGGCGCGCAACCGCTGCAGTGTTTTAGTGACTCCGAAGTGTCCAGCACCCGCATGCCCGTGAACCATTCCTAACACTCGTGCCCGCAGAGTCCGCGGCACCAGCAGCTGAAAAGATTCGCCAGCGCCACACGGCCGTTCCCAGTGGCGGTAGAGTAAACCCCCCCGCAACGCTAGTCGATTAAACTGCGAGTGGAAAGCTTTTTCCTCTTGTCCCAGGTGAGCAATCGCGGCATAATCCGGTCTCTGGCCCGCGTTAACCCAACCCAGTACCCGCTGCAGCGCCGGATCCTTCTCCTGCTCGCCAATGAGCTGATCACGGTCCATCTGTGGCACAGGCGGAATGACTACAGGCGATGCTTTAGGCGACGCAGTAACTCGGCTGCACGCCGGCTCGGACCGCGGATTACCGACGGAGGCTCCAGAGGACTGCACAGGGAGAATGTTCTGATTCACGGGGGTCGGGAAGTGTTCGATGTCGCGACCACCCACACGCTCTTCAACCCGCTCGCAGTGCCAACAATGCTCTTTGCTCAGTGCCAACAACACTCTTTGGTCACCATGATGAACTTTGTTTCGGAGGCGTGGAGGCGGTCGGCGCTGGTGGTGGGAACACCGGCGTCCTTTGGCAGGTGAGGGATGAACGCGAACATTGTCCTGAGGCGGTCCGGCCTCCACAGAGTTCGATGTTTCCTCGGCGTGCGGCTGGTAAGGCGCAAGATGGTCCCGGTGAAGCACAACTCGTGCCCGCCCCGCCAACCGCACCCGGTAGAAGACATCGGAGAGCTGAGCAATTACCGCGCAAGTGCCCACCCAGTGGGACATAAGCTTGCCCGCGAGCCCCCTCTTCCTTCCGGAGGAACACACCCATACCTGCTCTCCAGCAGCAAAATCTCGCCCCCAGCTGTGAGTGTCCACGCCCATACGCCCCATAGGTGCCCCCACCCGAAAGTCTTGCAGCGGTGCCCGCGAGCGCTGGGTGGGGCCCGTCTGCTTGGCGATGGGCGGATCACGGTTCAGCTGTGACACCGGCGAAGCCACTGCGGGTGACGCAGTAACTCGGCTGCACGCTGGCTCGGACGGCTGATCACCGCCGGAGAGCCTGGAGGACTGCACAGGGAGAATGTTCAGCGTCGAGGGTTCTACATCGCCACGGCGCTCCACTCGCCCGCAGTACGAACCACGCGCACCAGCAACAGTGCGGATGTTGAAGGCAGGATCAGGCCGTCCGCAAACACGCTTGATTTGCCCCAGTAATCCAGAGCGCAGCAGCGAAACAGTGGAGCCGGTGTCCACGAGCGCCCGCAGTAAGACGCCGTCCAGCACATAGTCGACGTAAAGCCCAGCGCGGCTTACCAAGCGTCCTCCCGGCGCTAGTTTAGCGGCTGCTGGTGTACGCTGTCCCTCAGGCCTGAAAACGTTGTAGTCCGAGGTCCCGTGCCTCGGCCTCGCCGCGAAACGTTGGAGACTTGCTCGTTGCCTAGCCGCGACGGGTAGCCCTGTCCCCGGCTAGGTTCACGAACCGAGCGCCACTGAGCTGCTCTTCCGCCGTGATGTACCGCCAATATGGGCTCAGCGTGCTCAGACACGCCACAATATTTATAAACATGTAGAAACAAAATTGGGGAATTGGCAAGGATTTTTCCCCATATCTGATTACTTACATTAATTTGACTTTAACTGCATTTAATTCACCCCTAAGCCAAGTTTCCTAAAAAGTTTAACAATAAGGCCGTCTTATGTGTCGGGCAGGGCAAATGTTTAAGGGCATGCAGCTTTGTTTTTGTGGAGAGTAAATCTGAGAAAAGAATATTTTAAACATGAATTATGTGATCTTTATGTTTCTTTATCTTTATGATCTTCTGGCCTTCCATATTTGAACAGCCCCATTGAAGACAACCTTAGCCAATAGGTTTCTGTCAGTTTGAGTATAAAGCCAATTCCTTTTCAGCTTTTGTCACAATAGTTTTTTTATTTCTTCACTCCTATTTTGGAACTTTTCCAATTTTTAAAACGATATTTCCTACCAAAGGCAATTTGTATTATTATTTTTTCTTTTTCTTTTTTTAGAACAGACTGTAAGCCCAAGAAGGAAAATCTTGGAAATTTCTTAAAAACTTATGTCCGAATGACTCAGGGGCATTCCTTGATTGGTGTGGCAAATGAGGGAGGCAGAATTCGTAAAAATGCATGTTTTTAATAATGTATTTGTATGCCTAAGCCTGTATATTATTTTAATATGCTACATCCATTAAAATAGAAGTTTAAAAACATTTAGATTTTTATTTAATTTAAATTAAACAATTATAACACAACTATTTATGTCTAAGGTGTTACCAATAGGGTGTGTGAGTGATTGTCTGTGTGTGTGCCCTGCAATAGATTTGCACCCTGTCCAGGGTGTACCCTGCTTCGTGCCCTAGGCCTCCAGGTCCCCACGACCCTAAATACAGGATAGAGCGGTATAGAAGATGAGTAAGTGAGTGAGTGAGTGTTACCAATGTTTGAAGTAAAATTTTGGCTTGTTCTAAAATGAGCAGGGGTATGCAAGGGGTATTAGGTAATAATTAATAAATAAATAAACTATTTTAATGATTCAGTTTGCGAGCATAATTCGTTCCGAAAGTGTCCTCAGATATCAAAACACTCGTAAATCAAATTTCCCCATAAAAAATAATGAAAACTTAAATTATTCATTCCACAACCTAAAAAGAATAAATACATAAAAAATAAATACAAAATATAAAGTAAAAATAAAACATTTTACCTTTGAAAAAAGTAAAAATAAATCCAGACAGATAAATGTTTCCGTATTCAGTATTTGTGCACGCACGCACTATGTATTTGTGTGTTTATGTGCACAACCGCATGCGTGTATGTTTGTGCGTGTATGGGCTGTGTGTGCTTTAACCTATTGTGCGAAACGACTTTCACACACACAAACACACACACAAACACACACTCTCATTGGGAAAATTAACAAGAAACATCTCTGACACTCGAGTGCACGCACACACTAATGGACCTCTGCTGTAAAGTAAAAATAAAACAAATTAACCTGCACTTCACCTTTGAAAAGAATCATGACAGGGCAGTGTTTCCGTTAGAGTGTGTGTGTGTAAAGGCGTGGGAAGGGGTGCATGTAAAGGGGCACTGTGTCCAATGACGTGAGCGCACACAACGAAATCAGGGCAGTGTTATAATAAACAGTACACGCACACGCTGCACACACAAACACAAAAATAAAAGAGGCTTTACACGCACGCAGTGTTATAGTAAACAGTACATGCATGCTCGGATGTTGATTATACCAGTGAGAGACGCATACAGTACTAAGACGGGACGGGAGACGATTACCCACAATTCTGCAGCGTGCGAGATAGAAAAAACATTGGCTCAATTGTGATCATGCGTGCTCGTCATGCGTAGCACTCGCAAACTGCGTTACTCGCAATCCGAGGTTTCATTGTAGTTTCTTTTTAAAATTTGGATATACATTAAAAAAAAGACAGGAACAATGGTCTGTGGTATCTTTGTAGTCTTTATTCTAAGAGATTAAAAACTTTTTACAGTTTAAAAGCATTAAATTATAAGATAAGGTTAAATGGGTCTGAAGAAAAATTTCAGATACATTTTGAAGTAAAACCAGAGACACCACCTTTTATTGTATAAAATGTTTAACAATTAGAAGCTTATAGAGCAAAACTGTAGATATTAGAGATATAATTGTATCATTATAAATGTCCTATTTGTTTGTTTAAAAATAGAACTATAGAATAAAATAGGAGATATAAATAGAATTATTAAAGTATCTGTGGTGTTACCAGAAAAGACAGTAACAACATGGACAGTAACACCACAGACAAATGAGTCTAAATCCAGACTTTTCTAAAATGGTGGCTGCATCATAATTTGATTAAAATATGTCAGATCTGCAACTGTATTAACATAACACTACAAACACTAATAAAGTGTGATACATAAAATTGTCAGAAATTGAACTTATTTTAAGAAAATTTATAATAAAGAATATATTATTTCCAGTGGTTTTCTTTTTATTTATTACAATAACATGCCCCTTCTGAAATCAGGCCAATCGCAAATGCCTGTCGATGTGCCTGTCGATGTGACGCCACACCGCAAAAGGCCGCTCCTACACTAGTTGATTGACACTGGTGTTTTAGCAAAGACCCGCCCCGAGTAAGAAGAAGCTGTTGGCCATTGTTTTTCGCCGCTGGAGCAAAATGTTGCATAAGCGAGTGTGTTGTACAGTTGTTGGGTGTAATAGCGAACACAGCAGTAGTCATTCACTACCAACATCTGAGCCACTGAGGACGCAGTGGCTGAATTTTGTTTTTGAAGCTAACGTCCCCGCTGATCTACCTAAATGCGTTCATGTTTGCCCTAATCATTTTTCACCAGACTGCTTTATAAACGCGGGTCAATATAAAGCAGGTTTTGCTACGAAGCTGCTCCTAAAAAATGGATCTGTACTAACTTCGTGTTTCTGCTTCATTTTCACCAGGCTCGTAATTCCTTTTTCTATGAATCTTTGCAGATCGCCTTTTTAATAATCACGATGAATGCGGAGTGTAAGTTAACTTATACTCTCATAGAACATGGTTATGGTTGTTCTCTGTGTACATCCGTCTCTATATAATCCCTAATCGCCCGTTTATAATAAACAAAGCATTAAGGTGATTGTCTAGTTGCAAACTGTGTACGTAGTCGGAAAACTATATTATGCTTCTTCGCTTTTGTTGTTGTTGCTTGCGGCAGCGTAACAAGCCCGTTAATTCATGCCCATGCAGTGATGAGAAAGACAAATCGAGTCAATGCATGGCCATTCTTTTAATTTTTGCGTTGTCAGGTTAGTGTCGCTGTGTAGGTTCCGTACTTAAATTAAAAACTACTTAAGAAAACAGGCTCAGGCTCTATATTCCAGCGTTTTTCAGTTTGGACTGCATTACCCACAAAGCATTGCCCACAACACAGTGCGGGCAATGCTTTGTGGGTAATGCAGTCCAAAGCATTGCCCGCACTGGACTACACTCCCGTGGCTATACCCCACGTGTGTTGTGAAGACACTCCCCACAGAACTGAGGGGGGTGGCCTCAGCAGAGATCATAAGCATTTAAAGGAACATGTACTGAAACTGTACTGAACTGAAGTTGCTGAGAACAGAGCTAGTTTTTACCAGTTAAAAGTAGTGTTTTTTTTTTTTTACACAACCATTAAGAATTTTTTATTAAATATAGCCTATTACAAACTTTTCATTAGGACCCTAAAGATCATATTAACATTTAATGAAAAATGTGTCTGGATGACCCCTTTAAACAGGCGACATCCATTGTCAACACTACAGACATTAATTTGGAAAGTTTTTTTTCTTAAATATACCAAAATATGTTGTACATGTTTAAATGAAATCTATATACACAATATAACCACTTTATTTGTATTTACATTGTTATATTGTTGCACCTCTTATAAGCATCATATGTATTTTAAAACAAAAGTATAACTATTAACAGTCCACAAATAGTGTTTACTTTACAGATTACAAATATGCAAACATTTTATAATTTATTGGTAGTTAAATTTTATTTCAACCGTTGTAAAGTAGAGGGCCACCACAAAAAGAAGAATGACCCATGTTGCATTTCACCTGGCCCAACTACAATTAAAAATAGTTTCTCTTTTTACAAGGCACAAATAATGACAATGACCACAATATCTAAAATGCTTCTGAACAATTATTGTTAGGGTCTTGTTTTTTTATGCGACATTGGTTTGTATAAAAAATAGTTTTATGGAAAATACAGAATTTGTATTAAATCTAAATCAAATAAACTTGACATAAAATAAATAATAATCACAGTCAACAAAATCTCTTATATATAGTATTGGATTTTCTTTCCTTCACATATTTTATGTTACCATACAATGAAATTAGGGAAAAAGGCTATTATCTTTGTTTCTCATCAAAGCTTATTTTAAAACATTTGATTAGATGCAGATTTATCTCACCTGTATTTTACTTATTATAATTCCTGTGGGTCACAATTTTACATTTATCAAGTTGACAGTCTCATTAAACATTCAGCAGAAAATTATGTGAACACTTTTATAATTGTCATAATTAGCAATTAATAGCAGTTACCTCTAAGTATTCCTGTAGCTGTATTTAAGGGGCATTTTTTCCCTCTTGATAGCATGGGAGATTCCAAGAACTTAGAGTCAGAGAACAAATGTGGACATATACAAGTCCCGTTCTTTCTAAATAGCAATTTCCAAAATTGTATCTTTTGTATCTACAGCATACAATAAATTGTTTGCAACTCTAAATATAGAGTCGGACTATACAAATATTTCAGGAAAGAGGCACAGATGTCACTCTGAGGGATAAACAAACATCAAAGGTTGACACAAAAGGTTCAACTGAATACAAAGACTGCTGAACTTCAGAAAATTAATAAGAAAGGATAATTATAATAAAAAATTAAAATAATGGCAAATTCCATGCAAAGTTCTCTATCTTACTAAGGGAAAAGCAGGAAATACATTACATTAAGGCATTTGGCAGAATTTTGTGAATGTGTATGAATCAAAATGATATGATTGTCCCTGATGAGCAAGCCGTGGACGACGGCGACAGTGGCAAAGAAAAACTCCCTGAGATGGTAATAGGAAGAAACCTTGAGAGGACCCAGACTCAACAGGAACCCATCCTCATTTGGGTGAAAACAGATAGCAGGAATTGATGTGCATAATATTATGCGAGACTGGAAGTTCAGTATAAGAGGAGTAGAGTACAGGTAAGCACAGGTAAGTACAGGTAGACTGTAAGAAATTCCAGTCCTGAACTATTGAGCGTCCAAAGTCACAGGTCCAGAATACCTGTCTGCATCAGTCAAGGACAGGACCACCTTCATGGAAAAGTGGAGCCATCCCCAGTCACCATACGCATCCCAGGCAGACCACACGGGGCATCCATGTGATGAGATCTCCAACGAGATGCAGGACTCCAGGACGAGTTAGACAGGTCCAGAGGGCAGAGGAGGTCTGGATCAATGGCAGCTCAGGAGCGACATGTATAGCTTGACAGAGATAGGTAGAGGAAAAGGGAGAGAGGGAGAGAGAGAGAGCAAAAGAGATGAGGGTTAAGGGCCTCGCTCAAGGGCCCAACAGTGGCAACCAACCCGTAGTCCAGTGCCTTAACCACTGAGCTACCCCTGGCCCTTACAAATTATCCACAGGGTTCTTACAAAATTGAAAATACTGAATAATCGTTCAATGAAAATGAGAGGAAAATAGGGGAAAGTATTTGAAAAAAGTTTTAATTATTTTATAGTTAGGTTTTTATAATAACTATTCCAGATGTTATATGTTAACAATTCACCATTTGGGCAAGTTCTATACATAATTTGTAGTGTGAACATAACCTGAGAATAGCACATCCATAATGCCAGTTTATTCTAAGTAGTTTATGCCAAAAGTGATAAACATTTTCAAATCTCCACTTTGTGTACATCCATGGCTCTTTTATGGTACAAGTACAGTACCTGGAGCCTATCCCAGGAGGCCTAGGGCACGAGGCAGGGTACACCCTGGACAGGGTGCGAATCCATTGCAGGGCACACACACAGACAATCACTCACACACCCTATTAGTAACACCTTTGACATAAATAGTTGTGTTATAATTGTTCAATTTAAATTAAATAAAAATCTAAATGTTTTTAAACTTCTATTTTAATGGATGTAGCATATTAAAATTTGTACTCTCTTACAAGTGTTTAATTTCTCATCCATAATGCTGATAAAATGCTTTTTTTTCAAGATGTAAATCAAATTAAAATTTTATTTGTCACATACACACAGTCATACACAGTACGATATGCAGTGAAATGCTTTTTTGACTACCAGTGACCTTAAAATAAAAGCTTTAACATAAAAAATAAATATGAATATTTTCTACCATATTTCCTTTAAAGTTAACTGGTAAAATATACTGTACAAGTAAAAATAAAGATATATTGCAGTAAAAGAAATATTGCAGAAAATGAAATTAACTAGTAAAATATAATGTGCTAAGTAAAATAAAATAAAAAGATACTGTACAAATAAGAACAAAATAGATATAACATAGAAAAATAAAAGAAGAAAATAGAAATTTGTCCATATAAGAAATGTAAAAATGGCTGAGGTGTGCAAATATGCATAAAGTGACTTCTTAAAGTGTCTTATTATTAAAGTGATTTGTGCAGTGGTCCATAATGAAAGTATAAGTATATAGTGCAAAAAGTGTACATGAATGTGTCCATAGTGGGCATGAATGCCCAGTCAGTGTTGGATGTAAAAGAGATTATATTAGTCCTGTATTGTGTTGTGGTTGAGAGACCTTATGGCCTGCGGGAAGAAGCTCCTCCTTAATCTCTCTGTATTGGTCTTCAGGGAGCGGAATCGCTTCCCAGACCGCAACAGAGAGAACAGTCCATTGTTGGGATGGCTGAGGTCCTTCACCATCTTCCTGGCCTTAGTCCAGCACCGTTTGCTGTAGATCGAGTGCAGGTCAGGGAGCTCTGTGCGGATGATTCGTTCAGCTGAACGCACCACCCTCTGTAGAGCTCGTCTGTCCTGCATGGTGCTGTTCCCGAACCAGGTTGTGATGTTTCCCGTCAGGACGCTCTCTATGGTGCAGGAGTAGAAATTCCTGAGCACCTTGGAGGGCAGTCTAAAGTCTCTCAAGCGTCTGAGGTGGTAGAGATGCTGCCGAACCTTTTTCACCACGGTGTTGATGTGACAGGACCATGACAGGTCCTGCGTGATGTGAACACAGAGGTATCGAAAGCTGTCCACTCTCTCCACTGGGCTCCTGTTGATGTCTGGGGTCTGGTAGTTCCTCTCCTGCTTTGTACAAAAGTCCACAATCATCTCCATTGTCTTGCTGACGTTCACGAGGAGATTGGAAATCTGGAGAAATGGTGCCAGAGGAACAATCTCCTCTAGGTAGGCCGACTCATCGTTGTTCGTGATCAGGCCCACCACAACAGTGTCGTCAGCAAACTTGATGACGGCGGTGGAGTTGGTAGTGGCCACGCAGTCATAGGTGTCATACTGGTTGTTGGTGCTTTATAATTCGTAATTGTCCCTAGTCCCTGCCACAGGCTCCTAAAATCACTCTGTTGGAGCTGTGACTCTAGTTTCCTCCCGTAGCACTGCTTCGCCTTTTTCACCGCCTTCCGGATGCTGTATGACGCAGCCTTGTATGGTTCCATGTCCCCCGACGCGAGTCCCGTGTTGTAGGCAGCGGTGCGGGATCTCAAAGCATTGTGGATGATTTTATCCACCCACGGCTTCTGGTTGGGAAACCCAGTCTGCGTCATCGAGTGCGTCCTGTAACGCGGCCACCGATTGGTCCGTCCAATGTGCAACCTCCCTCTGAACCAGAACTTCCTGTTTCAGCCTTTGTTTGTATTTTGGCATAAGGAAGATGGCGGCATGGTCGGATTTACCAAACAGTGGACGAGATTGTGCCTTAAAGCCGTCCTGTTGTATACCAATGTGTAACAATGATCTAGTGTCCTTTCGCCCCTGGTGGGGCAGGTGATGTGCTGATAAAAGTTTGGTGCTGCGCGTTTGAGGTTGGCACTATTAAAGTCCCCCGCCACAATGAGCGCAGCATCCTGTACAGCAGCGGTGTCTGGTGCTGTGTGAGTACCTCATGCGGCGCTGATTATGACAGATGTGAACTCCCGAGGTAGATAAAAAGGACGACACATGATGGACAGTAGTTCCAGATTTGGTGTGCAGGAGCGTGTGTGAGGAACAACGCTCGCGCTGTTGCACCAGCTGCTGTTCACCATTAAGCACACGCCGCCTCTCCTTGACTTCCCCGAGTCCCATGTCCTGTCCTTGCGGTGAACCGAGAAGAACTCGGCCGGCTGGATGGCGTGGTCCGGCACCGCTGGGTTCAGCCATGTCTTGGTGAAGCAAAGGAGATTGCAGTCCCGAATGTTTCTCTGGAACTTTATCCTGGCCCTGAGGTCATCGAGCTTGTTCTTCAGTGACTGGACGTTGGCAAGCAGGATGCTAGGCAGAGGTGTGCGGTGTGAACGAGCTCTCAGCCTGTTCCTGACGCCGGCTCGTTTCCCTCGGGGCCGCCGCTTCGTGTCGCGTCCTATGTTCTCCCTCAGGATCTCACTCGGCCAGCTCGGATCCGAAGTTAAAAACGATGAATTGTGAGTACATTGTATTCCAATAAAAACAAGAGTGTCTCTATCATACCTAATGCACTCAATGGTGATAAATTAGCCGGTTTAAAGTTACTCAGAGATAACTTAAAAGACGAAAACAAAGTAAAATAGATCAGAGCAGTTGTGACGGCAGCCAACCTCACCGGCGCCATCTGATTATATAAATTTTTAATATTATATAAGTTTTGAAAATTATTTAACTGATACTGAGATTGTCAGTATTCTAAGAGATCTGTCCATCAATATCTGTCCATCAGCAGGACAGTGATCTTGCACATACCTCCAAGTCAAAACATGTCTTAAAAGACACTAAAGTAATGGTATTATAAAGTATTATATAGATAAGGATCTGACTAGTTTAAGTACAAACTGATCTTATCAGTACAAAATCTATACACAATGGGACTCACTTTATTATGATCGAATAAATTAATAACTTCGTTACACTAAACAGGATTTTTAATCAAGTCTCTGGTGAAGTGTTAGTGCTCGGGACCAGTAAAGCTCACAACCAATGTAACCGGTAACCCAAAGTGTATTAAACAATGAAGAAACAAAAGAGGTGCACCAAAACGAACGTCTCAGGTTACTTGACTGTAACCCTGTTCCCTGAAAAAGTGGGAACGAGATGCTGTGTGAAAACGCTATTGGGAACGCTCTTTGTTCAACCGGTTGTTGAAGAATGTGTGTCAAACACACCAAAGTTTGGCTTGTATATGTAATGGGACAAACCGGAGGTAACAACAGACGACTTAGCAGTTTAGCCCATGTAGTGTGGATGGTAACCCAAACGCGGAAGCAGCGCGAAAAGGCAGGATAACCACGCAACTATTCTTAGAACTCTCTCGTAATGAGAGCAAGAATCTACACAAACTTGCGTTCTTACAACACACACTCGGTCAGGAATATAAACCCAAAAAAAGTGAGTACTCATGATTCGGCAGGTAAACATCGGAACCAACATGGGCAACTCAATGACTGAGCAATGTGAAGTGCCATTTTGCCTCTATTCATGCTTCCTGTGTCGCGACCGTACTTCTTCCGGGTCCTGGTGCCGGTTGCGGAGCGAGTGTGCATGACAGTATAACCTCGGACGTCTTATAAGGTTATAAATACAGATGTGGCCATTAAGAATGCGCGTGTTTTCCCGCGAGATGCTGCAATTTGGGCGTGGCGTGCTGCAACTTGCTGCAAACAACATTCGGGAATTTAAAAATATGTGTTGTGCTTCACTGAATATCCGCCAGATGGCGCATGGAAGGACTTTATCTAAAGCAATATTTTTTCCAATGCTGAAGCAAACATGAATTTTATTTTGTTTTACAACAGATATTTCATGATGAATGTGTGTATATGTGCTTTATATTATTTTCATAATGACGAACTGAGATGCCCCAAATCGTGCTTTAAAATTCCTAATAAGTTTATTCTATAGTTTTTGTAAGGTCTTAACAAGAACAAAACAATGAAAGACATGGCAATGCCTCAGTTTAAATGGTCTTGAAATTAATTTAATTTCCTGATAGTAGGCTATCAGGAAATTTGGTTGGTCTAGCTTTTAGATAAAGTTCTTATTTGATATAATTTTAATATTTAAATAATTATTTTATTATAAATATAATTCTTATTCTCTATATTCTTGTTGAGTATAGTCCTTCAGAGCAAGCATTGTGTCAGAAGATTCTGCAGAAACTGTGTGTGCTGTTGGCAAATAATGTAGGGGGGTTTAAATGAATTAAGAAGACAAAGCGGACATCTCTGCCTAAAATAGATTTAAAAGATAAAATGAATAATGATAGCAATTAAATCAGGCTTAATAGTTAGATTTTATACTTTTCTTTTTATTTACTGTATGGACAGTCATATTATGCTTTCTCTATATTATTTATCCCCCTATATATATTCTTCAATTATGACTTAAATAAATCGGCTCACATTGGAGCGCGCTGGCGTGTTGGAAAAGCCAGCGTTTATCTAGCGAGTAGCCTATATATTTGTGTTTGTTGTTTTTTTGGGGTTATGTCTGCATTTTTATCGATAAATTGCACGCATTTATCATCCTTTTGATCAAAACGCTGCCTTTTGTTAAGTGAAAGTGTGAGCCGAGGGTTTATACACGCCAATGAATGAATTTTAAAGCATCTTTTTAAGCCTAAATATTTATTTTAATTAATGGCCAGGTGTATTACGGAGTGAAAACCTGTTGTTCAGTTGTTCCCTGCATGCTGTATCTGCAAAGAGAGATACTGCGTGTTTGCATGGAGAGATTGTGTGTGTGCACAGAGAGTATGTGTGTGTCCGTGCACGCGTCTCCTACTGTAGGTGTGTATGCATGAAGAGATTGTGTATGTGCGCACGGAGAGATTGTGTGTGTGTGCACGGAGAGTTTGTGTGTGTGTTTGTGACGTTATCTTCTCCTTCAAACGTGCCTCCAACCAACCAACCCTGGCATCCAAACTGACAAGGCTACGTGTCATAGCCGATAACTGCTCCTTTGATCTGCTGGTTACAGCGGGCCGCTGACTGTTAATCAGTGTAAAGTAGCCTGTACAAGCCAATCCCTTCCCCCCAAAATGGTGTGAATTTCTGCACTATTTATTAAAATGTTTAGAATTTAATTAAACACGAATATATAAATTAGTTTTTATATATATATATATATATATATATATATATATATATATATATACACAGTGGTAGCCACATCAAACAGCCGCTTGGAGCATGACAGGTCCATGACAAGACCATGATCGATCCGTGCACGGAATGTGATCCCCCGCGATGACGTAGTTAACGATGCCCCGCCCCATAAACGCCCCCACGCGCTTTCTAAAAAGATGGTTGGAATGCTGTATAATCCCGCCAGATGGACCATTGACTGCTTCAGTTAACTGCAGTGTCCAAGCAGCCGGTTACCATATTTAATATATATAACATAACTTACGTCTATACCGATCGTTGTAGGTACGGAATACAAATGCGGGCTACAGTATGTACAGTATTTTACATTACGGTGTATTTTATCTATTTCCTTTTAATACACTGGTAGATAATATTTTGCTGCAAAGTAAAGCTTAAAATTTAACTTCTGCTTGAGTTTGTTTTCGTTATATTTTTTATGTTTTTGCTGATGTTTTTTTTCGCTGATAGTCAAAAATTGGCATAACAAATCGATTAATAACGCATAATACCTGGAATAAATTTGTTCACACGGATCAGTATGTTTTTAGTCATTTAACCAGCATAACGTTTCCCCATCAAAGATCTGATGGGACATTAATCACTTATCACTACGGTGAATAGATGCAGCAGCAGAGATAGATTAAATCCCCATAAACATTCACACTTGAACACAATACTAACAGAACTAAACAGTTCCAGAGGGTTAGCGCCTGTTATCAGGACAGGGATCACCTACAGGATACTACTGTATTTTTTACTGCTTATATATTTTTGCCATAGTTTTATTTGGTTTTACGCGATTTCATGTGTTATTTGTTTGTGTGTGTACGTGTGTGTGTGTGTGAGAGAGAGAGAGTGAGAGAGAGCGTGTGCGCGAGAGAGGGCTTATATTGTGATTTATCCAAGGTTACTAAAGCCTGGCTTACTACTACTAATAAAAATATTTCAATGTAACCCATGGGTCTCAATCACAAAATCAGCCAACGCTGAAAACAGATGACACAACAAATTATATACTCTGAAACGTTCATTTGAACATTTAAAAATATATATTTAAAAAAAACATAAATATAAAAACAATCGACTATTATTGTCAGGGTCAAGTTTACGGGGCTTCTCAGTCTTTCGTTAATTTTACTTCTAACCCGAAACCAATGTGGCTTATTAAAGATGCACTGTTTTATTGGACATGGCTGTTTTGTAATGTTCTGCAGAATAAACCCTGTCTACGGTTCGAATATACTGTGAACGTCTCAAAGTCACGTCTCTTTGGATCCTTCTGCACTAATGTTATCGTAGTGTAAATTATTAACGTATTGATGTATTTCACTTGCGGACAAAATAGACCATGTCCAGTAACGAAAGTAATGAATTTGTCACTACTCTTCTCTTACGCAGCACGGCTAAAAAGATAATAAAAATTACACCAATCCTGCCATGATGCTACCCTGCCCATACACAACACTGGCTGGGGAGATGAACTCAGACTTTCCAACACTTTATATTATTTCTTGAGATGAAATTAAGCTAGGACGAAGAGAACAGAACAGAACTCCCCTCTGTGAGTTCAATACACTTAATATCTAAAGTGTAACTGGAGTAGCCACAAAATGCCCCCCATCTAACTCTAATTAGGAAAAGCTCACAGACACCAAACCTGCAGCACTTTGGTGTAATTTTTATTATCTTTTTAGCCATGCTGCATAAGAGAAGAGTAGTGACAAATTTGTTACTTTTAATAACATGAGGTTTAATTGGACGTTATATCATTTCCAAGTTTGATAGTGTTGATTTTAGAGTGCATTATACGTGCAATGCGAAAAGGAAGTAAATAAACACGTAGCAATGCAAAGAGGACAGAGCTGCAAAATATTTAAGCCATATAAATTCAACAAAGTGTAATAATAATGGTTGTTGCTGCTGCTGTTTGGGTAATTGGTTCCATCGTGTGACTGAACGCAACTGTGTTTACAAAACCGAGCATAAAAAAAAAAAACACTCGCTAATGCGTTTGAATGAAAAAAGGCGGTGACTTTTCTTTAAAGATAGCGATTGTGTAATGGGGGGCAATCCGTGGCAGGGGGGCGTTTAAGGGCATAACACACCTCTGAACATCTTTTGTCTTGTAAATGATTATCCTCATTCACCTTCCAATCCCCACAGCGCACACTGTCTCCACACTGTTGCTATGTTTGTTGGGGCACTTGGTTATACACAGCATTTTAATGTATGAAACACTTACATCTTTGTTTGTTTTATTTTAAATATTGCTAATTACCTTTTCCCACAAAATAAACATTAAACATAAACAACATGTTATCATTGTGTAAATTATTAACATATTGGTGTCTTACAATTAGGGACAAAAACAGACCCTGCGCTTGTGTTTAGGACTGATGCTGAACAGCTGTGTTCATAGGTTTAATTAACGATTTACAAAACAACAGTTAAAGCGTTTGTGGATGAGAGGTTTGTGTGTGTGCGCTCCTGCATTTCTCCGTTGGTTTAACACAAACATTTGCGCACAGACAAGTAAGTCTGAAGTACCCCTCCCCCCGCCAAAACACACACACACAGAGCAATTAGCACCATGTCAAAGTCAGTATTCTCCACTGAGGTTTCTTACCTTCCACTCCTTCTAAGTTTTTCTTTGCTCTTTTGATGGAGTTCTTAAAACCCCCAAAAAATTCACATAATCACAAACTAGCACAGATACATATGATCAAGTGTCAATTTAACTGTTGTTTTCATTTGTTTCTATAACCAGTAATATTATTATTATTATTATTATTATTATCATTATTATTAGCCCAACTCTTTAACTATTTAAAACAACGTCGGTTTCCATTTTTTGCGCATTGAAGTTGTTGGTTCAAGTAAATGTATTTTTAAATACCCAAACAATCCCCTAACAATTAAAACACGCACACATGACTTTAAAAATAAAATGTATTCTTCCAAAACTAGTCAAAGGTAAAACAATAATTTGTTTAAAACAGGTGAAAACATGTTTAATTTTTGCTTAAAGGTCATTAAAATACCCGGATAACACCAGCTGCATATCAGTCTCTATCTGGTTCTTTAATATTTTCAAAAAATGATATTTTAATATAAAAGATGGAACTATTTAATTCTTTGTTTCCCCCCTAAAGTATCAGACGTTTTGCAATTCTATGTTCAGGATATACAGTAGACCTGACCAAACATCATTCTAAAGCTCTTGCACTGTGACGTCATCCCTCCTACAGCTCCCTCAACAGCTTGTTCGGGCTCCTCCAGTGGGTCGAAAAGGCCAACCATCATCCGTCTGACCCCCCAATCCTTCACAGCGGAGCTCTGATTAAAGAAAACAGGAGAATTTAGTGAAGACAAAGATAAATAAACTTTACAGAATATCTAGTTGTAATAAATATAAAAGATATTCGTAAACCTACACCACAAAGTGTGTAGAATACTGTTTTGGGGAATTCTGGAATGTAAATAAACTGCCTGTGCTAACTTCAACCATTAAACTTTGTTAACATTAACCACTGTCTGTCTGTATTATCGTCTGCATTAAATTTACCGAGAATTTACTTAATGCGCTTTTCATACAAATAAGTTAAGCGATATAACACTCGTATATATTAGTTCATCTCTGAAGCCAAACTATAACTTCCCGAGTACTGAAGCCCCCCACACCTCCTCACACACACACCTCCCCCTCCCTCCACTCCTTAACGGATAAACATGTCAGAGTTTTTATCCAGCTCGTTAACTAAGCGCTCACGCTACCACGCAAAGTCACAGCCAAATTGAGAAAAATATAAACCCGTCTATGAGCGTTTAGCTCGCTAGCTCCTGTACATCTATCCTTAGCTTGTGTCCTTCATGAACTGCATCACATTATATTCACAGAAATAACCTGCCGATTAACTCTTACCCAAAGAATAAATAATTGCTAAATTTATCCAGACAACACGCGGTCAGACTCTAAGGGCATTTTTATAAATCACAAACACTCTTCCTTGGGTAGTGCAGCTTTTGTAATAAGGACATTAATAGTATTTTTGAAGCTTTATTGTCTTTTTTAGTTAAAGATGAGTGACATTGTGAGTTTGTGACACTGACAGTAAGCTGTAATGTTAACTCCAGACTTGGTAAACAGATCATTAAGTTATCTAAAGTTACATCGCACGCTGCTGATGCTGCCAGTGATTTTCAAAACGGCCGATAAAAAACTAAACTGGGAAATAAACTGTAAACTAATCCCAAACAAATTTTTATAAATTAAAACACCACTTACCGCGAATAGTCCATTAATCCGCCATCTTCATCTCTAGTGCAGTTTGATAGCGTTAGTTCGGCGGGGGTGGGAGCGGGTTGTTAAAATCACGTGATTGCTGGCTTGCGTTGACGTGTCCTTGAATACGAAGCACCATTTAGTGGTGGAACCAGGTAAATGCATAAATAGGGCTTGAATGGGCGTGTTTACTGTGAAATCCTGACACGCCTTTCTCGAGGGAAAAGAAGGGGGGTCTACAGCGTGCAAAGTCCCCCCTCGTTTGATGTGGGCATCAAGGAGGTTGAGCCAGAGATGTATCGGCGCAGCTCTGAAAACGCCCCCTCTGTTGATGGACCCTCAAGTGCTCAAGTCCTTCAGCAGGTCAGCCTGGTACGCCTGCAGAACCACCATGGTGTGCAGAGGTGCACCAGCCTGACCCGCTACTTGAAAAGCCTTCCCCACTAGTGAAGATGTTAGCCAAATAACATCTAGTCTTAGTCTGCACAGCTTGATAAGGAGAGTCGGCTTTTTCAATGATGATGAGCTCCCAGGAAAGAGAGAGCCCGCAAGTGTCTCTTCAATCTGGGGCATCATCATATAGCTCCGTGCCCTTGCATCAACAATAGTCGAATAAATCGACGATGATGGCATAAAGACCCAGAAATGTGTATATATATCTCCAACCAGAAGCAAGACACCAAGATGAGTCTGACAGATCTGTAAAGGCAAAGGGAGTCTGGATCACTGGCAGCTTAGAAGCGCCATGTGTAGCTAGACAGACAGACAGAGAAAGAGAGAGAATGAGAGAGAGAGAGAAGTGTGCGCATGTGTGTGTGTAAGAGAGAGTCACATAATGTGTATGTTGACTGTATATTTTGTAACGGGTCTGGCACATGGACAGAAAACATGGGAAACAGGTGTCAACTTCTCAAAAACAGTTCTTTAATAAAAGCTTTGGTTTAGCAGCAAAGTATGCAGTTCTTTGTGAAGCACGATATGTCCAGTGAAAGCATAGGCTTTACATCCGTTTCTGTGAAGTTTGTGGTCATTTGGGTTGATTCTCAGCAGGCACAGTAGCAGCAGAGGCTGACACAGACTTGTGCAGAACAGGTGAGAACAGCAGGACGGAAGCGTGTTGTAACCAGAAACAGCAGTGTGGGCTTGAGAGTGGGCAGCAGGTAGCTTTCTTCTAGGCGAACAGGACTAGGAAGGTTAAGGGAGTATAAGAGAACAGGAGATGCATGTAAGTTAGAGCTTAGAGTAAAAATACTCACTGGAAGCTGGCGAGAGGGCCTCTAAAAAGCCCATGCGGATGCTGAGTGGTGGGGTGAAAGATCTCAGGTGAGGTTCACGGGTTCGCTCCCTTGTTATGTGTGCTCCGCTGTCAGCGCAGTGTGTGTGTCTGAAGCTCCTTCACTGAGTGGCTCTGCAATTTAGTGCAGAGTGCAAGACTCTGCACAGACTTTGGCAGGACTGACCATAACAGCATAAATAAAAGGAAAGAGCCAGAAGGAAACACAGACGTAAGGGCTCCTTGGGAAATAATCTCACTCCACTGTCAACAAACCTGATTAATAAATGAACATGGGGGAAGACGGCATTAAAACATACCAGAATCACCAGACCATAATTCTTTACGTCCATTAGTCTCCCAGATCTGCACCTTTACCCAACACAAAGTTATTCACAAAAGGTTTAGCTAAATAAAGAGATCTTTTTAAATTAGATTAGATAAAATTGAATTAAACTTTATTGTCATTGTGCAGAGTACATGTAGAGAGCCAATAAAATGTAGTTAGCATCTAACCAGAAGTTCAATAAATAAATACAATGTGTTATACAAACAGAAAATGCATTTGGTAATAAAGGTATAGTACAGATGGTACTTAATCAGAATAACGGTTTTACCGCCATGTCTTCCACGGTGACGGCATTAGGGGTGTGTGTTTGCTAGCTTTACCACTAAGTGGCGCTTTAATTAAAGGCTTAATTAATTCTCTCATGAATTAAATGAGCTGCAGCTCACGTGGTAGCAGATAAATTTAAGTGAAACATTAAACAAATTCATAATCAGTACAGTGAAACCTTGAATTGTGAGTAACGCAGTTTGCAAGTGTTCTGCAAGATGAGCAAAGATTTGTAATTAATTTTGACCAACAAGTCTTGGTTTACGAGTACAGAGTATCATGTATTACGCATGCGCTTCTTGTTTTGACGCTGGGCGTCATGTGATCACAACTGTTTTTTTTTCTCTCGTGCTGCGGAATTGTGGGTAATCGTCTCCCCTACTGGGTCTTAATGCGCGTCTCTTACTCATATGGATGTTGTATAATCAACATTCGTGCATGCGTGTACTGTTTACTATAACACTGACCATGTGTGTGTGCGTAAAACATATTTTATTTTGTATCTGTATGCGTTTGTGTACAGCGAGCGTCTCATTAGAGACATTAAAAATCCATTTTCTCTCTCTGCTCAAGGCTTTGCCTGCTGTGTGTGTGTGGGGGGGGTCACGGTCTCTAATGACACAGGCACATATCCACACAACCACAACCACACACACAGCAGGCAAAGAGTAGGCCAAGACCCCTCCTACTTTCGCCTTCACACACACACGCACAATTCAATTCATTTTTATTTGTATAGCGCTTTTAGCAATTTTCATTGCCGCAAAGCAGCTTTACACAATTAAAAGAATTATTTAAGTTTGTATGAAATGTGAATCAAAATGGTCAGTTTGTCCCTCGTGAGCAAGCCGAGGGCGACAGTGGAAAGGGAAAACTCCCTGTAATGGTAATAGGAAGAAACCTTGAGAAAAACCAGACTCAACAGGGAACCCATCCTCATTTGGGTGAAACAGAAAGCAGTAAATGATCTGCATTTATACAGTGTGTAAAGTGGCAGGCAGTTCAGCTATAATAGCTGATGTTAATTGATGTTAATATGGAGGGTAGGGTATCCAGGTAGTTATTGAAGACCCAGGTAGACTTGTAAGAAGTTCCAGTCTATTGAACTTTCAAGTCCCCAGAGAAACAGTTGCCAACACCAGTCAAGGCCAGAACCATTTTCTAGGTAGAGAGAATCATCCCCAGACACCAGACGCATCCCAGAGAGACACACAGGGCATCCATGTGACGAGATCTTCAGCCAGAAGCGGGGCACCAGGATGGGTCAGACAGGTCCGGAGGGCAGAGGGAGTCTGGATCACTGGCAGCTCGGGAACGACATGTGTAGCTCGACAGAGAGAGAGAAAAAGTAATAGGGGGAAACAGGAGGAGAGAGGAAAGAGAAAGAGGGGGGAAAACAGAAGAAGAGGAGAGATGGCAGTTAGGTATGGTCACAGTCACACAATGTATAATGTGAATGTATATTAACTGTAAAGTGCAAGCAGAGACTCCGGCAGGACTAACTATGACAGCATAACTAAAAGGGAGAGCCAGAAGGAAACACAAACATGAGGGCTTCCTGACATGTAAAGCAAACAATCACCTCACCGTCAGCAAACCTGAGTGATCAATGAGAGTGAGGAAGACAGCATCCAAACATACCAGTTCACCATAATACTCTACGTCCATGAGTCCCCCAGATCTGCTCCTTTACCTATGGCAAATCTATTTATAAAAATGCTTGTCTAAATAAATAGGTTTTTAGCCCGGACTTAAACACTGAGACTGTGTCTGAGTCCCGAACACTATTTGGAAGACTATTTCATAATTTTGGGGCTTTGTAAGAAAAAGCTCTGCCCCCAGCTGTATTTTTCATAATACGCGGTACTGACAAGCAGCCTGCATCCTTTGATCGAAGTAGGCGTGGCGGATCGTAAGACACGAGCAGTTCGCTCAGGTACTGCGGCGCGAGACCATTTAATGCTTTATATGTCAAGAGTAGTATTTTAAAATCAATGCGAAATTTCACAGGGAACCAATGGAGTGAAGATAAGATAGGGGTGATGTGCTCATATCTTCTGGTTCTAGTGAGGACTCTCGCTGCTGCATTCTGGACTAGCTGAAGCTTATTTATGCATCTAGCTGAACAATCAGACAGTAAGGCATTATAATAGTCCAACCTAGAGGTGATAAAAGCATGAACTAGTTTTTCTGCATCGTTTAGCAACAATAAATTTCTTATCCTGGCAATATTTCTGAGGTGAAAGAATGCTATCCTGGTAATATTATCTACATGAGCTTTAAATGAAAGGCTGGAATCAATAATTACACCAAGGTCTTTCACTGTTGCATTTGATGGAATAGAAAATTTTACTCCTAGCTGCATGTGGTCCTATGACTAGAACTTCTGTCTTATCCGGATTAAGCAGAAGGAAGTTAATTAGCATAAACACACACTCTTTCTCTCTGCTTTACACAGAAACATTGCACTGTCGCAATTCTTTTCAAAGGTAAAGTGCAGATTAAGTGGTTTTATTTTTACTTTACAGCAGTGATGCCGTTAGCGTGTTGCTTAATCGAGTGTCATTAGAGAGATTTCTTGTTTATTTTTTGATAAACTGGCATTTTCGCGTGTGTGAAAAGAGTAGAGGAAGGGTAATTGCGTAAGATAAGAAGTGGAAGAGGGGAGCTTACTTTAGCTTCACACACACACACACACAGCGCCTGCGCACACAAACAGAAACACTTCTTCGTCTTTCGGCTGTTCCCTTTCAGGGGTTGCCACAGCGAATCATCTGCATCGATAAATCTCCCCTTTGGTCTTCCTCTAGACCTCCTGCCTGGCAGTTCCAACCTCCGCATCCTTCTACTGAAATACTCACAATCTCTCCTCTAAACATGTACAAACCACCTCAATCTGGCCTCTCTGACTTTATTTTCAAAACATCTAACATGGGTTGTCCCTTTGATGAAATCTGTCGGGATTTATTTTTTTAAATATCGAGCCCCTTTCTGGAACGAATTATGCTCATAATCCAAAGGTCCACTGGATTACACACACACACACACACACACACACACACACACACACACACACACACACACACACACAGACAAAGTCTTATGCAAAAGTTTGTTTATAAAAATATGCAAAAGTTTAGGCACCCCTTGACAAATAACAGATTTTGGTAATTTTTTTTAATTGAAAAGATGTTAACACAGTCTCAGATTTTTTTTTTTTACAAGGTTTCAGACCTTAATCAACTCGTTAGATCTGATGCATGGCAACAGAGGTCGTTAGTAAATGGAAATTTTAAAGCTTTACAAATACTTTGACTCTTCAAACCTCATGCACACACTTGCGGACACTCAACAACCATGGGTTCCTCTAAGCAGCTGTATAAGACTTTGAAAATGAACGTTTTTGAAGCCCACAATGCAGGAGAAGGCTACAGGAAAATAGCAAAGCATTGCCAGCTTGCAGTTTCCACAGTGAGAAATGTAATTAAGAGATGGCAGGTTTGGGAAACTCTGGACGTCAAGATGAGAGATGAGAGTTATCTCAAGATAACTTTCATAGAGAACTGCTCTTATGCTGGTCATAAAGACAAATTAAAATCCACATTTGACTGCAAAAAACCTGTAGGAAGATTTAGGACTCAGGAGTGGTGGTGCATCGTTCCATTGTGCAGCGATGCTTGCACAGACAAGACCTTCATGAAAGAGTCAGCAGAAGAAAACCTTACCTGTATCCCCATCATAAAATCCAACATCAGACATATGCAACAGAACATCTACAGAAGCCTGATCATTTGGAATTGAGTCCTGTGGACTGAGCAAGTTAAAATAGAACTTTTTGGCCATAATCAGCAAATGCATTTTTGGAGAAAAAAAGGAGCAGCATTTCATGAAAAGAACACCTTGCCAACTATTAAGCATGTGGTGGATCCATCATGCTTTGGGGTCGTGTTGCAGCCAGTGGCACAGGAAACATCGCATGGATGAAGGAAAGAATTGGTTCCAGCAAATTCTGGAAGGAAACATCATACCATCTGTTAAGAAGCTGAAGCTGTTAAGAGGATGGCTTCTAAAAAAATCCTGAGTACAAGAATTGAAAGACTTTTAACTGGCTATAAAAAGCGTTTGCAAGCTGTTATATCTGCCAGAGGAGGTGTTACTAAGTACTAATTATGTAGGATGCCCAAACCTTTGCACAGTGCCACAATAATGTTTTAATTTTTTATCTTTGTTTAATTTATGACATAAAAAGTAACTATGCATCAATGTTTGCTGAAAAAATTGTGCATTTTTTTCCATTTTCAAGAGAGACTGTGTTATCATTTTAATTTAAAAAATCACCAAAATTTATCAAGTGGTGCCTAAACTTTTGCATAAGACTGTATAGTTAATAGAATCACTGAGTTCTTTCATGTCAATTCTAGCCTTAGCATTTTTAGGGGGACATACTTGCTATCAAAACAATGCATGTGAACTCACATGGTAGATAAAATGGCCGGTGCTTAATAATCAGGTACTCAAGATCTGCAGAGAAAAGACAGGGTCCAAGGCAGTGTACCATGTTTTGTTTACATAAATGCACCCACCGCCCCCCCTCTGTTTTTACCTTTGCATACTGCTTCCCTATCATCCTTGAAAATGGTGCATCCCTTGAGCTCCAGCACACTGTTTGTGATGCCGATATTGAGCTAAGTTTCCAAGAAAATCATAATATTACAGTTTGTAATCAGTCTGAGTTAGAGGCCAGATCCTGAGCGCATCCAGTTTGTTTGTCAGGGACCGTTAGCATTAGCAAGAAAAATCCTAGGAAGCACTGGTAGCCATAGCTTAGGCCGAAGTCCTCCGTGTTTTCTAAATCAGCACAAATATGGTAAATCAGGAGAGACACTAAGTATGTCTGTGTACAATGTGTATGCGCTGCCATCTTGGCCTACCAATCTTGGTCGATCTAAATAAATAGATTTTTAGCCTATTCTTGAACACTGAGACTGTGTCTGAGCCGCGAACATTAATTGGCAGGCTATTCCATAACTTTGGGGTTTTGTAAGATAAATTTTTGCCCTACATAAAGATTCCATAATATGAGGTACCAAAAAGCAGCCTGCATCCTTTGATCAAGCTAGTTGTGGTGGATCATAAAACACTGGCAATTCGCTTAGATACTGTGGCACGTGACCATTTAGTTCTTTATAGGTCAATAGTAGTATTTTTAAATTAATGCAGAATTTCACTAGGAGCCAATGCAGTGTAGGTAGGATTTTCGACTAACTGAACTTTACTTTTGCACATGAAACAGAAAGGTCATCCAAAGTCACTATGTGATCAGAAAACTTACCTCTAGTTGCATATGGTCCTTGTACATGTACCTTTGTCTTGTCAGAATTAAGCAGAAGGAAGTTATTTAGCATTTAGTGTCTAATGTTCTTCACACATTCCTCAACTTTATGAAGCTGGTGTTTTTGGCTTTGACAACAAACAAATTTTTTGGAAACCAATACCATGCTAATACCAAATTATGTTGCAGTGGGCCTATAACTGAATCATGTGGTAATCAAATTTCTCTTCTTCTTTATGTTGAATAGTCACCATTTACATTTACATACTGATAATGATCAGTCAAATAAGACTTGATCCAGGAAAGGGCCATTTCCATAACTCCTACAACAACAATAATAATAATAATAAAAAATAATAATATTATTGTTGGCATAATGGTATGTCAAATTACTTTTTACTTTCAGACTTTATGTCAGGGTTAATGCCTAGAGGGCGCTTAGCGCCCAAAGATTGTGTTTTAGTTAAGTTCGGAACTACGTGTCCCAGAATGCACCTCGGTAAGGTGATGGGAGTGCTCACCTGAACCGAGGTGACTCATTAGTGTGATTACTATAAATACCCTGAGTAAATTTAGTTTAGTTGTCTGGCTTTAGTGGTAGTTGTTGTTATATTAAAGGGATCATCCAGACCCATTTTTAAATGTTAATATGATTCTTTAGGGTCCTAATAAAAAATTTGTAATATACTTCAATAAAAAATTCTCAATGGTTGTGTAAAAAAAAAAAAAAACACTACTTTTACCTGGTAAAAACTAGGTCTGTTCTCAGCAATCTGTTTCAGTACATGCTCCTTTAAATGCTTATGATCTTTGCTGAGCCTGCCCCCCAGTTCTGTGGGGCGTGTCTTCACAACACACGTTGTGCGGGCAATGCTTTGTGGGTAATGCAGTCCAAACTGGAAAACGCTGAAATATAGAGCCTGAGCCTGTTTTCTTAAGTAGTTTTTGGTTTGATTTAAGTACGGAACCTACGCGGAAGTTTGTAATATCGCCTGACAACACAGAAATTAAAAGAATGGACATGCATCAACCTGTTTGTCTTTCTCATCACTGCATGGGCATGAATTAACGGGCTGTTACGCTGCCGCGAGCAACAACAACAAAAGCGGAGAAGCTTACTGAGAGAGATACGAAAGCGATGTGTTTACTGATGTGTTTACATGGCTTCTTAATCTTTGACAGACATCGTTATAAACCATCTAACGTTACAAAGGTAAGCATAATATAGTTTTCCGACTACGTCCACAGTTTGCAACTAGACAATCACCTTAATGCATAGTTTATTATAAATGGACGATTAGGGATTATATAGAGACGGATGTACATAGAGAAGACTACATAACCATGTTCTATGAGAGTGTAAGTTAACTTACACTCCGCATTCATCGTGATTATTAGAAAAGGCGATCTGCAAAGATTCATAGAAAAAGAAATCACACTCACCAAGCCTGGTGAAGATGAAGCAGGAACACGAAGCGTTAGTACAGATCCATTTTTTAGGAACAGCTTCCAAGCAAAACCTGCTTTATATTAACCCGCGTTTAAAAAGCAGTCTGGTGAAAAAAGATTAGCGCAAACATGAACGCATTTAGGTAGATCAGCGGGGACGTTAGCTTCAAAAACAAAATTCAGCCACTGCGTCCTCAGCGGATCAGATGTCAGTAGTGAATGACGACTGCTGTGTTCGCTATTACACCCAACAACTGTACCTCACACTCGCTTAGGCGACATTTTGCTCCAGCGGCGAAAAACAATGGCCGACAGCTTTTTCTTACTCGGGGCGGGTCTTTGCTAAAACACCAGTGTCAATCAACTATAGTAGGAGCGGCCTCATGCGGTGTGGCATCACATTGCCAGGCAGTTGAGATTGGCCTGATTTCAGAAGGGGCATGTTATTTTAATAAATTAAAAGAAAATCACTGGGCAGCTCTTTATCATTGTAGAGTGGTTGTGTACACACTCTCCTAACACACATTTCAGTCCAAACAGCTTGAAAAAGTGCATGTAGGTCCGTATGACTCCTTTAAAGCTTTGGTTGTGCTCAAGTACAAGTTTTGTTTCAGTTTTGCTTTAAGTTTCAATAAAGCAAGAACATCTTAACCGTTGTCATAGCCTCTGCATTTATGCCTTGCCGACACACCCGCAGTTTGTGAAACTTTACCCAATAATTAATTTTGTGTCCCCAGCTGTTTGTGAACTTTACACTTTATGGAATTTTGTATTTTGCATTATTATATGCAAAATATCTGCCTGGGATGTGCTTTTAACATTATGGGTGATCAAAACATCCACGTAAGAACAAAGGAAACCTGCTTTTCTATATTGGAATATTGAAACACATGTATGGTAACATGGAGTGTGGTGTGTAAACGAAAGCCTTTAGCCTAGGTATCCATAAACGTTTGCCTTTAATTTTACAAAGAATATGCACAGGTTCCACTGAATGTTAAACTAATTTATGATGTTCGCAGACAAAACTGTGATCTTTGAAGTTTGCAGTGGAGTAATCCGAAAGTAGTTTTCTGTATTTAAAAAAAGGCCACACTGTGAGCTTCATTGCAGGAGGTTTACTTATGCACTTATATAATATGCACAATATACTTTTTGTAAGGTTTCTTTGTAAGGCTTTGTGTGACCTGTCCTCCATCAACAGCTGTAAGCACATTGGGATCTAATTACCCAGCAATATTGAGAGGATGGGCCTGATTAGGAAAATAAAGAAATAAATAAAATGGGAAGAAAAAAGGATTACTTTACAACGAGACTTCCATGCCAGAAGCTAGATTCATAAGTGTAATGAAGCCTAGACCTCCCTCTCTATTCCAAGACTATTACAGTAGCTAAGCACTAAGTGCTACCTACTGTGCACACCTGTGCTGACACATCTTAGAGGAATATTACTCCTCCACACCCAATATAGCACATTAACCTTTAGTTGATTATCACAGAGTGCAGTGATATCAATCTAGTATTCACTAGCTTTATGTCCCCAGGTGAGACATTTCTGCTAGAGCCAGCAAGATATTTCTTTCCTACAGAGGGAAAAAAAGGTAAAGATACAATAATTTTTTTTTTTTTAGTTTGTGTTTAGGGCATTTTGTGTGTTATATACTATACACTTACTAATTTTTAACATAAGTCTGCCAGGTACCCCCAAAGTATTATTTATTATATAAAAAAATAACCATACAGGAAAGTTTTATATTCATTTCTGACTTTAGCTTATCTATACCTACATATCAGGAAGGCCATAATATCATCCATCAATCCTGATAAAATACCAAGGTGTTTGTGATATAAAATGAGACAAGTAATCCCTATTTACCTTTAATTTAATGTAGAAATCAACACAAAAAATCAAGTTAAAAGAGTTTAGATCCATTATCTTTACAAAAAAGTTTTCAGATGGAAATTCAACACAGATGGATCACTGTCTGTCATCTCATGTCTGTGTCATTTGCAGCCTTTTATTCTATCTACAACTCCTCCTAAAACCTTAATGGGAAATTAAAGAACCCTTATTGGGAAACATGGATATACACTTACTATTTTCTTAAAAAAAATAATATTGCCTTAAAAAAAAATCATAAATATAAACAGGGTAGGGTCGGGCAGGCAACACATCCCTTTCTTTAAAGACTCATAATCAATTAATTATTTAATTACTATCAAACTATTAAGAGTTTTCTGTTCCCAAGCTTCCCTTCCCTTCTACTTGGGCCCTTCTAAAACATTAATTAATTTATTCTTTCATTCATCTTCATCTGTATAACAGGTTTTGTGCCAAAACAGATTTGGTATTTGGTGCTAACCATGTTTCCGTTATCTTGACTAGGCTCAGCTTGTTAAAGCTGAAGCATAAAAAGTGTTTATTAAGCATTAGACTAAAACAACACAATGGTGAATCAAAACAGGAGTATAAAAAGGAAAACAGATATAAATAACAATAAAAAAGTGAACTAAAACTGATGCAAGACAAAAACAAAAACTAGTAGCTTAGATACTAAACATAATCAAGACTAGAACTGAAAACACCTGTGAAACAGAAAGTGTAAAGAATGAGATGGCACAATTCAACATAAAAGTCACTATAACACAAAAAATCCAAAAGCAGGGGCACACCAAGGTTCACCACCAAGGTTATACTTTTCTAAGAGTAATAAAATTCTTTAAGTCTTGTTTTACAATCATGCTTTAAAAAAGTCTCATTTGGTCTTATTACAGTAGACTCATGGTTTTGGGTGGTATGACAAATTTTAGACAAGATTAGATTTTTATTTATTTATGTAGAAAAAAGGTCTTCTGTCTAGTCACATTACACCATACTCTGCTCCGTTGATGTAGGCCAGTTGGTAGCCTGCCTGATAAGTATTGAGTGTTGGATAAAATCATTTATATTGTAATCTTTTTAATACGTCTAATTATTTAATACCTTTAATTATAAATATTGCATATTTTTGATACATTTTTCACATAGCAGTTAGGGAAGCCATGTGTGTCATATCATTACTATTTAAAAAGAAATTGTTATTGTTGCAATTTTAAAATGCTTTTCTATTGGAAGCTTTTTAGTGTATAAATTGTTTGTAGACCTCTCAGACAGGATTGTATTGAGGCACAGATCTGGGGAAAGGTACAGAATTTTTTTTACAGCATTTAAGGTGCAGATAAGCACAGTGGCCTCCATCATCCATAAAGAGAAGAAGTTTGGAACCACCAGGACTCTTCCTAGTGCAGGCCGCCTGGCCAAAGTGAGCAACAGGGGGAAAAGGGCCGTAGTCAGGGAGGTGGCCAAGAACCCGATGAGGGGAGCTCCAGTGTTTCTTTGTGGATAGAGAAGGACTGGCCAAGCCACTGTTTTCTGGACCTTCAATGATGTTAAAATTTTTCTGTTAAATCGCTCGGATCTGTGCCTGGATACAATCCTGTCTTGGAGGTTACAAAAAATTTTTTGGACTTCATAGCTTGATTTGTGCTCTGACTTGCACTGTTAACTGAGGGACCTTATATAGACAGGTGTGTTTCTTTTGAAATAATGTCCAATCAACCAACTTTACCACAGGTGGATGCCGAAGGAGTTGTAGAAACATCTCAAGGATGATCAGTGGAAAATGGGTGCACCTGAGCTTAATTTTGAGTGTCATGGCAAAGGCTGTGAATACTTATGTACATGTGATTTTTTGTTTGTTTGTTTTATACTTTCCAAGGAATTGTAACATAATAAATTGTGCACATTAAAACATAGTACACTTTTTTGCCTTCTGCTGCATCCATAGTACTAAGGCTTCATAATTTCTTGATAATAACCTGCAACATATTATGAATTGTGGCGTGTTCTACTCCATTGGGCTCTTTTTGTGTAGTAAATTTGGTAGTAGAAGTGAGAAGAGACCAGAGAGAAGGGAGGTTGTAGTTTGCATATTACAATAAGACTTAAGTTTGTCCACTCTCCCTGCTAGACAATCAATTACTCTGATCAAGGAAAGCAGACCCCTGAATGAACCAGTAATTAGAGTTTATAGAGATTTTCCCACATATGGTCAGCCAAACGTTTGTCCTCAAATTCCTGTTAGTCCACTCACATGACAATCTGTGATCATTCATGATGCCCTAAACTCAGCAGGTAAAAAGATCAGTGGAATTACTCCTAATAAGTAGACAACATTCTTATTTCCAGACTGATAATACTTTTATTATTGCTATTATTTTGAAAATGAGTATAGTAGTAATTTCTAAAATATTTAAATACAATGAGACTATAAAAACAAAATGTTAGACTTATTCTTGTTAAGTCCCAATGATATCACAACTGAGAAGACATTGATTTTAATACTGATAAGGGGCATTGGCCCAATACTGAGCTAATTTACTTATTTTGATCGCAGGTAATACTCATATAATCCCTAATGCACTAATAAATAGAAAATATGTAATGATGGCAAAGTGCATGTAGTTTACGGTCAAAGCATAGCAGGTTGCATCTACATCTATTTAAGTGCAATAAACATGCTTTTCCTCCAAGCTTACTATTACAGCTAAACGAAAAATTTTGTAATAAGAGTACAAATCTAACAGTCTAAGTGCACCCATGGTTATTTAATGATTACTGTTTAAATTGGGAGAAACACAAACAGAGAGAAATTGATGGCCTTAATTAATATTACCAAACAAAAAAAGACCACATCACAAAAATACTCTTAAAACTTAAGTCTACAATGTCATGTTTTTTAAATCTGTATAACAAAGTGTTTGTATGATATTATACTAATTTTAAACCTGAGGAACCAAAATAAACATAAATATACCATGTAAGGTGATCTTTCTATTTGTTGGGTTGTGAGACCCTTTAAATTCAGTTTGTTGTATCAGTGAGTTTTCAAGAGTCTTTGTCAAATGTATTTTATTTTGTAAATGTTAGATTTATATTTGCTTGAGAGGAGAGGTTTACACTCTATTGTGGTAGCTTTTGAAGTAGGCTTTATTAATTATTAAATATGTAATAGTAATATTTAAAACCAAAATTCATCTCCTCTTGATGACTGGAGTTAAAATTAAAAAATATAGTGCATTTTTGCTATCTTTTCCTGCCAACAGCTCAGACAGTGGAAATGTGTCTGTTATCTAACCAAATTTTTTTATTTATTAATAATATTAATTGCTAAACTTAATATTTTTACTGGGATTAGTTAATATTTTTACTACTGTAAAATGAATTTTAATGCACTGGAGTGGTTTTAAGCTAGAACTTAATTTTTATCCAATATACTTTTTTAATTTCTCTCTGATCGAACAGGAAGTGTATTTGGCTGACAACGAAGTAAATACAATTTAGCATAAACAAGGCGCAAGACTTTTAAACCTACAAAATTTTATTTCTTTGTATTGCCCTGCCAACCGCACCCGGTAGATGACATCGGAGAGCTGAACAATTACCGTACAGGGGCCCACCCAGTGGGACATAAGCTTGACCGAGAGCCCCCTCTTCCTTCCGGAGGAACACACCCATACCTGCTCTCCAGTAGCAAAATCTCGCCCCCGGCTGTGAGTGTCCATACGCTCCATAGGTGCCCCTCCTGCTTGGCAATGAGCGGATCATGATCCAGCTGTGAGTCGAGGGTTCTACGTCGCCACGGCGCTTCACTCGTTAGCGTCGGCGTTAGCGTGTAGGTTTCCTGCTCGGTCTGCTACCGGAAGTTCCGCCCCCCGGGTGTGTGCTACTAACATGTCCGGCAGTGGTTTGTGTCTTAGCAACCTGGCTACCCCGAAGTTACCACGCAGAGTGCCGTTAGCCAAATTCAGCACCGCACCCCATCTCTCCAAAATGCCCGCGCCGAACCGGAAGTGAAGCGACTCCCGCAGCTTTGCCCAGTCATCGGTCCGGAGGTCTTCCAGCACCCGGAGCGCATTGCCCTCCAGCGAGAGAGCTACCCGGACGACTGTTTCTGCCGGGGACCAGCCTGCGAAGTCGGCGGCTAGCTCTACTTAGACGAGGAATGCTGCAGGTCGCTTTGCCGGCTGATGGCGCACAGAGCTGTAGCTTGCTCCAGCGTTTGCGCAGCATCAACGTTGGGCTCCGCCCTGAGATCCAGTGCCGGCATCTTCATCTCGCCGCTCCGCTTTGTGTTCGCGCTAGCTCCGTCCAGAAAGAGCTTTTTCTTCCCAAGTAGTTGCTCCGCTACTCCGGCCTGCTTGGATCTTTTTTAGGTCCTCAATAGTGCGCTCCAACTCATAACTCTCCATCCCACTTCTGACACCAAAGTTGCATTTTTCACCACCAGGACGTTGGAGAGACAAGTAAGCTTAATTGCTGCCCAATACAATGGCTGGGAGTACTTTATTTTGCACACAGCAGGTATAACATGAGCAGCACATTTACACAAGAACCTACATCCAAATAAGCCTAAGCATAAACCGGAGCACTTTCAACAGGTCACACACACCTGCACACACAAACAGGGCTGAAGCCACTAACCCAAACACCCTTCCCCAACAGGGTGAACACATAGAAACCCTCGTAAGGCATGCTGGTCGTCAGCCGCCGCCCTGCCCACGCTACAGTATTAATAATTTAGAGTTCCGTCATATACAAAGACAGCTAAACATGTACGTACAGTGGGAGCCACGTCAAACAGCCGCCTGAAGCATGACAGGTCCATGACAGGACTATGACAGGATCATGCACAATCCATGCACGAAATGTGATCCCCCACGATGACGCAGTTCAAATCAAATCACTTCTATTGTCACATCACGTTACTGGTACATTGGTACAGTACATGTGAGTGAAATTCTTGTGTGCAAGCTACATAAGCAATAGTGGTATACAATTATAATTGTGTGTGTGTGTGTGTGTGTGTATGTATATATATATATATATATATACACACACACACACACAAATATAAATAGACATATACTGTACATACATACATATGTACATATATCCACACATATGCATACATGTAATATACATATACACACACATTTGTAAGAGTGTGTCTACTATATATATGAATGTATAAAGAATGTGCGCGATGAATGTTGTGCAAAAGGCCATTATGTGCAGTATGGAGTGCATTAAGTGGCTTAGTGACTATAAAGTTACAGTGTGAAACTGACAGTGTAGTGTCTGTGAAGACTTATTGGTCAGTGTTCAGCTGTCTGATGGCCTGGTGGAAGAAGCTGTCCCTTAGCCTGCTGGTTCGGGACCGGATACTGCCGTACCTTCTGCCTGATGGAAGTCGTTTGAAAAGGTTGTGACTCAGGCACCGCTTCCTGTAGATGTCCTGGAGGGAGGGAAGCTCACCTCCAATTATCCTCTCGGCACAGCGCACCACTCTCTGCAGAGCTTTGTGGTTGTAGGCTGTAGGTGCTGTTGCCGTACCAGGTTGTGATGTATCCAGTGAGGATGCGCTTAATGGCACAGCGGTAAAAGGTCCTGAGGATGCGGGGGCTTATGCCACATCTCTTCAGTCTCCTAAGAAAGAAGAGTCGCTGCTGCGCCTTCTTCACTGTTTTGTCAGTATTAGCTGACCATGTGAGATCCTCTGCATCATGAACACCCAGGAAACGGAAGCTGCTCACTCTCTCCACATCAGCGCTGTTAATGATGATGGGGGAATGTACACCTCTACATCTCCGGAAGTCCACTATCAGCTCTTTGGTCTTTTCAACATTAAGGGAGAGATGATTCTTCTGGCACCAATGTGTTAGGGCTCTGACCTCCTCCCTGTATGCTGTCTCATCACCATTGGTGATAAGACCCACCACTGTTGTGTCGTCCAAACCTTCACAATGATGTTGGAGCTGCTAGAGGCCGTGCAGTCGTATGTGTAGAGTGAGTACAGTAAAGGGCTCAGTACACAACCCTGTGGAGCACCAGTGTTCATTATGACGAAGGATGAGGTAATACTGCCCAGTCTGGCCATCTGGCGTCTGTCGGACAGAAAGTTGAGGATCCAGCTGCAGAGAGAGCTGCCTAATCCTAGATCTTGTAGTTTCCTGTCCAGCTTCGAGGGAACAATGGTGTTGAATGCAGAGCTATAATCTACAAGCAGCATTTTCACATATGTGTCTTTCTTCTCCAGATGGGTGAGGGCAGTATGTAGAGTCAGGGCTATGGCGTCATCAGTAGACCTGTTGTGGCAGTATGCGAATTGTAGCGGGTCCAGTGAGTTCGGCAGCGCAGAGCGGATGAAGTTTCTGACCAGCCTCTCAAAGCATTTGCTCACGATGGGGGTCAGGGCTACTGGTCGCCAGTCGTTCAGAGATGTGATGGTGGAGGATTTGGGTACATGGTGGCCGTTTTGAAGCAGGCTACTACTATGGACAGAGAGAGGGAGAGGTTGAAGATGTTCATGAACACTCCAGCCAGTTGAGCCGTGCATAATTTACCTGTCTGAAGCACATCCGTACATCCTTTTCAGACACTGTGTGCGCACTGACATCATCCATGATGCGTTCGCTGTCCAGTCTCGTGTTGTTCGCTGTGTCGAATCTAGCGTAAAATATGTTTAGATCCTAACACAGAGAAGCCATGGACTGTGGTGTGCTGGTTTTCCCTCTGAAGTCCGTTATGGTTTTCGGTCCCTGCCACATTCTTCTAGGATCATCAAATTGTTGTTCCACCCTGTCCCTGTACTCACGTTTCGCAGACTTAATAGTCTTCCGGAGTTGGTAGGTGGCGTGCCAGTTCCATGCGAACATCACTGTTTATCCATAGTTTCTGGTTTGGATAAATTTTCACTGTTTTGGATGGTACAACATCATTTACACATTTCCCAATAAATCCACAGACTGAGTCTGCGTATTCATCAATGTTGTCTGCAGCCATTCAAAACATTTCCCAGTCCACGTGAATAAAACAGTCCTGTAACATGGAATCTGATCAGTCCGACCAACAGTGCACCGCCCTTAAAGTGGGAGTTTCCTGTTTCAGAATGAAGCGATGATCTGATTGGGCACAGGGGAGGGCTTTGTATGCATTCTGGAAGGAAGTGTAGAGGTGGTCGAGTAGCCGCTCTCTCCTCGTGTTGAACTGAATGTGTTGATGGAGTTTTGGTAAAACTTTACTCAAGTTGGCTTTGTTAAAGTCTCCAGTCGTGATAAACACCGCGTCTGGATGCGCGGTTTCCTGACTGCTGATCACTCTGTGCAGTTCCCCGTGTGCTTGGTCAGTGTTGGCTTGTGGGGAAATATAAACAGCTGTAATGATGACTGGCCGGCACATAAGCATCAGAAACTCCAGGTCCGGTGAGCAAAAGGACTTTATCAGGTGCACGTTTGCATAATCACACCAGGAGTTGTTGATCATTAAGCACACACCGCCGCCTTTGCTTTTTTCCAGTTAGCTCCCAAGCGCGGTGCACGGAGAATCCTGGAAGGTGAATTGATATCTTGTCTGACAACCAGGTTTCCATAAGGCAGATCACTCAGCACTCCCTCGTCTTTCGCTGGAACGAGATTCGTGCCTGAAGTTTGCAAAGCTTGTTCTCCAGAGACTGCACGTTAGCCAGTAATAAGCTGGGGAGCGGTGGTCTGTTAGTGCGCTGTCTCAGTCGAACCAAAACGCCGGATCTTCTGCCTTTATGCCGGCGTTTGCGAGTTCCAGGGATCCAGAATGAAGGCGTCTCGGACGAGATGAATGGGGGGGGTTTGTAAATGGAGGATCCAAAACTTGAACTCCGGGAAACCCTGAGAAAATCCTGCTCTCATATCTAGTAAGGTTTGGCGATCATAAACAAAAAGGTATAACGTGTTACTAGTAAGAAAATAAAATAAAAATAGAATTAGACACAAAAAGCCACTATTGCTTGAGGGAGCTCGCAACGAGGCTGCCATACTCGGCGCCATCTTGGTACTGAGTAACCCAACCGATAACTATGCCAAACAGTTAACGATGCCCCGCCCCATAAACGCCCCCATCCGCTTTCTAAAAAGATGCTGTATGCTGTATAATCTCACCAGATGGAGCATTGACTGCTTTGGTTAACTGCAGTGTCCAAGCAGCCATATACTATATTCAATATATAACAAAACTTACGCCAACATAGTTTCATAAATAGAATGATGTGGTAAAAAAGAGGGGGAAAAAACGATTAATAAAACATATTTAAATAACTTAATACACACCCATGATGCTTATGCTATTTATTTATTAATTAATTAATTTAACTACTTATTGCAATATTTTTCACAGCATTCTTAACAATAACATTTGTAATTTATCTATACCGGTCGTTGTAGATAATATTTTGCTGCAAAGTAAAGTTTAAAAATAACTTCTGTTCGGGTTTGTTTTCGCTGATGTTTTTTCGCCGACGTTTTTTAGTCAAAAATTGGCATAACAAATCGATTAATGGCGCATAATATCTGGAACAAATATCTGTCCATACGGATCAGTATGTCTTTAGTCATTTAACCAGCAAAACGTCCCCACATCAAAGATCTGATGGGGCATTAATCACTTATCACAACTGTATATAGATGCGGCAGCAAAGATAGATTTAATCCCTATAAACATTTACATTTTAAAAACAAAACTAAAACAACTAAACAGTTCCAGAGGGTTAGCGCCTGTTATCGCAGGACAATATATATTTTTACCCTAGTTTCATTTGGTTTTACGTGATTTCATGTGTTATCTGTGTGTGTGTGTGTGTGTGAGAGAGAGAGAGAGAGAGAGAGATAAAGAGAGAGAGCACGTGTGTGAGAGAGGGCTTATATTGTGATTTGTCCAAGGTGGCCTAGCTTACTACTACTAATAAAAAATATTTCTATGTAACCCACGGGTCTCAATCACAAAATCAGCCAACGCTGTAAACAGATGACACAACAAATTATATACTCTGAAACGTTCATTTAAACATTTTTAAATATATATATAAAAAAAAAAAACATAAATACATGTATAAAAACAATTGACTATTATTGTCAGGGTCAAGTTTACGGGGCTTCTCAGTCTTTCGGTAATTTTACTTCTGACTCGAAACCAATGTGGCTTATTAAAGATGCACTGTTTTATTGGACATGGCTGTTTTGTAATGTTCAGCAAAATAAACACTGTCTACGGTTCGAATATACTTTGAATGTCTCAAAGTCAAGTCTCTTCAGATCCTTCTTCACTAATGTTATCGTGGTGTAATTTCAATTGCGGACAAAAAAGACCATGTCTAGTATTGAAAGTACAGTAATGAATTTGTCACTACCCATCTCTTATGCAGCATGGCTAAAAAGATAATAAAAATTACACCAATCCTGCCATGATGCTATTCTGCCCGTACACAACACTGGCTGGGAAGATGAACTCAGACTTTCCAAAACTTACTATTATTTCTTCAGATGAAATTAAGCTAGGATAAAGAGAACAGAAATGAACTCCACTTTGTGCAATATCTAAGTAGAGTGTAACTGGAGCAGCCACAAAATGCCCCTACTGCCTAACTCTGAATAGGAAAAGCTCACAGACACCAAACCTGCAGCATTTTAGTGTAATTTTTATTATCTTTTTAACCATGCTGCATAAGAGAAGAGTAATAACGTGATGTTTGATTGGATGTTATATAATTTCCAAGTTTGATAGTGTCGAATTCAGAGTGCTTTTTACATACGATGGGAAAAGGAAGTAAATAAACACGTAGCAATGCAAAGAGGACAGAGCTGCTAAATATTTAAGTAATATAAAATCAACAAAGTGTGATCATAATGGTTTTTGTTGCTGCTGTTTAGGTAATTGGTTCCATCGTGTTACTGAACGCAACTGTGTTCACAAAACCGAGCGTAGAAAAAGAAAAAACCCTCGCTAATGCGTTTGAATGAAAAGGGGCAGCGGCTTTTCTTTAAAGATAGCGATTGTGTAATGGGGGCAATCTCACCTCACATCTCTGAACGTCTTTTGTCTTGTAAATGATTATCCTCATTTACCTTCCAATCCCCCACAACACACACACTCTCTACACTGTTGTTATTTGTTGGGCACTTGGTTATACACAACACTTTGATGTATGAAACACGTACTTCCTGGTTTCTTTTATTTTAAATATTGCTGATTACCTTATTCCGCAAAATAAACAATGTTATCATTGTGTATATTATTACCGTATTGATGTCTTTTAATTAAGAACAAAAACAGACCCTGCGCTTGTGTTTAGGACTGCTGAACAGCTGTGTTTATAGGTTTAATCAACGATTTTACAACGATCTCTCACTGCATCCATGAATCTTCTCTTTGGTCTTCCTCTAGACCTCCTGCCTGGCAGTTCCAACCTCAGCATCCTTCTACCAATAAAATCACCATCAATCTGGCCTCTCTGACTTTATCTCCAAAACATGTAACATGGGTTGTCCCTCTGATGAACATAATCACAAACAAGCACAGATACATATGATCAAGTGTTTAACTGTTGTTTTTATTTGTTTCTATGACCAGTAATAATATTAATTATTATTATTATTAATATTATAAGACCAAGTCTTTGACTATTTAAAACAAAATTGTCTCCCATTTTTTTGCCCATTGAAGTAGTTGGTTCAAGCAAATGTTTTTTTTAATGCCAAAACAATCCTCCAACATTTAAAACATGCACACATGACTTATAATAAAATCTATTCTTCCAAAACTAGTCAAAGGTAAAACAGTAATTTGTATAAAACAGGTGAATACATGTTTAATTTTTGCTTAAAGGTCATTAAAATACACGGATAACACCAGCTGCTTATCAGTGTCTATCTTGTCTTTCCATATTAAAATATCAATTAAAAAAAAAAAATTGAATATGGAACAGTTTAATTCTTTGTTTCCCCCAAAGTATCAGACGTTTTGCAGTTGTATGTTCAGAATATACAGTAGACCTGACCAAACATCATTCTAAAGCTATTGCATTCTGATGTCATCCCTCATACAGCTCCCTCAACAGCTTGTTCAGGCTCCTCCAGTAGCTCCAAAAGGCCAAATCGTCACCTGTCTGACCCCATTCTCCACAGCGGAGCTCTGCATAAAGAGAACAGGAGAATTTAGTGAAGACAAAGATTAATAAACTTTACAAAATATCTAGTTGTAATAAATATAAAAGATATTAGTAAACCTACACCACAGAGTGTGTAAAATACTGTTTTGGGGAATTCTGGAATGTAATTAAACTGCCTGTGCTAATGTTAACCATTGATTTTTGTTAGCGCTAGACATTGTTTGTCTGTATTATCATCTGCATTAAATTAACCGACAATTTACTTTGCGCTTTTTTATACAAATAAGTTAAGCAATATAACACTCGTATATGAGCATTAGTTCATCTATAAAGCCAAACTATAACTTACCGAGTACTGAAGCCCCCTCACAACCCCCCCCCCCCCCCCTCCACTTCTTAACTGACTTTTTATCCAGCTTGGTAACTAAGCGCTCGCGCTACCGCGCAAAGTCACGGCCAAATTAAGAAAAATATAAACCTGGTTATGAGCGTTTAGCTAGCTAGCTCCTGTACATCTTGCCTCAGTCTGTGTCCTTCATTACGTGCATCACATCATATTCCAGTCACAGAAATAACCTGCAGATTAACTCTTAACCAAAAAATGAATAAATGCTGAATTGATCCAGACAACACGCAGTCAGACTCTAAAGGCATTTTCAGAAAGCACAAACTCTCTTTATCAGGTAGTGCAGCTTTTGTAATGGGGACATTAATAGTATTTTTGACGTTTTTGGAATCTTTTTGAGGAAAAGAGGAGTGACATTGTGAGTTTGTGACACTGACAGTAAGCTGTAATGTTAACTCCAGACCTGGTAAACAGATCATTAAGTTATCTAGTCACATCTGACCGCTGCTGGTGCTACCAGTGATTTTTAAAACGGCCAATAAAAAAAAAAAAACTAGGAACTGTAAACTAATCCCTAAGAAATTTTATAAGATAAAACATCACTTGCCACGAATAGTCCATTAAGCCACCATCTGTAGTGTAGTTTGATAGTGTCAGTTCGGTGGGTTGTTAGAATCATGTGATTGCAAATCAGCGCAGCTAAATTGCTGGCTTGTGTTAACGTGTTAAATGACTTGCCAACATATCTTATTTAAAAATGTGTCGCCATCGTCAGAAAACATGAATGAACAAATATATATTGTGGCGTTTTTATCGCCTGAAAGGATGGTGGAGAGACGAGCGAGCTTATATTGCTGCCCAATGCAAATGGCTGGGAGTATTTTATTTAAGCACACAATCTCACAACACGAACACATGAGACGGCTTAAAAGAAGAACACCCTATCACGCATACCCTGGCTGAAGCCACTAAACCAAACACCTTTCCCCAACACGGTGAACACAAACAGTCCCTCCCGCAAAGCATGATGGTTATTACCCGAAACCCCGCCCACGCCACAATATATATATTATCATATTAGGTAAATATTATTTTATGAACACGAAGTGCTTCAGGCTTTTTATGATAATAATAATCATGTATTTAGCTGTTTATATCCAGCATTGAATAATTATTTTATTTATTATTTGACCATGGCTGGAATTAATAGCTGGAATGTGGTTGTGAATTTATGACTGAAATAAAGCTGTTTGTCGCCGTGCGGAAACCTGCGACTTGTACTTTCACTTTACAAAAGGCAGCATAATCCCTCTTCTCACCTAATGATGTAGGTGTAAAGTTATTAAACCGGTTTCGCAGATGGGGGAATAGGCAAGATTGAGGCGTTTAAAACGATTTAATAAGACCGAGCAGTCGCCTCTACAAAGAATAAATAGAAATAAGTATGTAAGTTCATAAAGATATATATAAGTAAAGAAAGTATGTGTCTTTCTTGTGACATTCATATCTCATACGTGTCTCATATGTGACATTCATATAAAATGCAATTTGTGATAAGTGTATGTTGTTAAAGTATTTCTGGATATGTATGTAACAACGCGGCTTGCGCGAGGGGCAGAGCCGTGCATAAACTGTTCAGAACGGGCCGGGTCGTGATACCGCGACATTCCCTTCCTATAAATCCTCGGTAAGGGCATAAGCCCAAAGAGCATTGTTAGTTTTTTGTTTTATTTTTCAGAATCCCATCCATTCTCGCGTAGACGGCGGAGCTCTGTTTATTTTGTGTTTTCAGTTTTCTTTTCTCTTTTAAGTTTCTTAATTAATAATCCCACGCTATCTTCAAACGAAAATGTCTCCCCGTGTCTGGCTCTCACAACAACTCCTATTTTACTGACTCCCTCCTAAGCTCTGCGTCAGGGCTCTTATAATCAAAATACACAATTTTGTTTTAATACAGTTTTATTAAATATAGAATATTTTTATGTTTTGCTGGCAAAATACATTTTAGGCAGTCTTGTTAAATCGTTTTAAACCCCAATTTCTGTGAATTCCCCCATCAGCGAAACCGGTTTGATAACTTTACACCTATCGTGAATGAAAGGTGAGAAGGGGGATTACAGTAACTGGGAGGTTCTGTGGGTTGCACATCGGAGTGTGCTGTCACATTGTATTCAGTGAATAGACTAAAACAAAATAATGTTTGCTTCGGCATTGAAAACAATATTGTATTAGGCTAACTTTATTATACACTTTTTTGCATTCTTTGTATTCTTCTTTTTGCACACACGCGGGAACCTTTAAATTTGAACAAAAAATAATAGTAAGCTGGTAGGAACGTTATTTTTCATATAACTTAAACAACTGAATAAAGTTAAATATACACAATGAATTAATAATTGCGTTTGCTTTACATTTAAGCACTCATTGAGCTTTTTTAATTTTATATACTACCATATCATATATTTGTGTCTAATACTGTTTTATTTACATTTTACAACATTACATGCATTGTTATTTACTTGCAATTGTACTTTCAGTAGTGAATGAGAAATTTGGTCGGTCTGGATTTGAAATAAATATTTTATTTGATATAATTGTATAATTTAATTATTTATCTTATTATAAATATGATTCTTATTCTTTATATTCTTGTAAAGTATAGTCCTTCAGAGCAAGCACTGTGTCAGAAGATTCTGCAGAATCTTTTCTCACCTTTTATTCACGATCAGTGTGAATTTATCAAACTGTGTGCGCAGTTGGCAGATACTGGGGTTTTGGATGAATTAAGAAGACAGAGGACGTCTCTGCCTAGAATAGATAAATAAATGAATAAATAAAAATGGTTAATAATAGCAATTGAATCAGACTTAATAGTTGTATTTGATACTTTTCTTTTTATTTACTGTATGGACAGTCGTATTATGCTTTTCCTATGTTATTAGTCTCTAATAAGACTTGAATAAATCGCCTCACATGAGAGCACGCTGGTGTGTTGGAAAAGCCAGCGTTTATCTATCGAGTAGTCTATATTTGTGTGTGTTTTTTTTTTTTTTTTTTTGGGTTATGTCTGCATTTTTATCGATAGATCGCAGGTGTGTATCATCCTTTTGATCAAAACGCTGCGTTTTGTTAAGTGAAAGTGCGAGCCGCAGGTTAATACACGCTGGATTTTAAAGCTTTTTTTTTTTTTGGCCCAAATATTAATTTTTATTAATGACCAGGTGTATAACGAAGTGAAGACCTGTTGTTCAGTTGTTCTCTGCATGGTGTATCTGCATGAAAGTTTTTGTGTGCGTGAGCGCACGGAGAGTTCGTGTGTGTATTTGTGACATTATCTTCTCCTTCAAATGTGCTTCCAACCAACCAACCCTGGCATACAAACTCAGAAGGCTACGTGTTATAGCCAATAACTGTTCCTTTGATCTGCTGGTTACAGCGGGGCGACGACTGTTAATCAGTGTAAAGTAGCCTATACAAGCCAAGTTTTCCCCAAAAATAGTGTAAATGTCTGCAACAAACATTAACCATTGAAATGTTGGATTTTAATTAAAATGCCACTTATATTCGTGTTGAATTACTACATAAACACCGGAACAAAAGGGAGGTAACAGAGAAGTTTCTTTTTCCGTTTTTTTGCATTGAGTTTAATCATGCAGCACTTTTAGTATTCATAGCAAAAGCTACCCAACTGTGTAATTAAAGTAACCGAAATAACACAGATTTTTGACCTAGCATAAACAACCCAATAATGTGTTTACAGAAACCCAGTATTTTTTTGTGTACTACTACAGTACTAATGAATAGAGGAAGCGCTGTCAAAGCCCAGGGAATTCTGCGTGCTGTTGCGTTGTATTCAGTGTTTGTTTCATTTCATGTCTGTAGTTTTATCTATAAATCTGCTCATATCTGCGCACGTGTTTATCAGCCTTTTGATCAAGAAGCTGCACGCACAAGTCACTTTTACTTTGCAAAAGGCAGTGTTTATTGTTAAGTGTATATTTAAAGCGCATAAACACAATAAAACAAAATTGTTTTAGGCTAACATATTATACGTTTGTATTATTAGTTGTACTTCGTCTTTTTGTATACTAATACTTTGTATACTAATAATAATAATACTGAATGGAGAAAGCGCAGGTAAAGAAGTATCATTATTGAAGGAGAAAAAAAAATGAAGAATAAATATATATCAGTTTTTACAGTTTGAGACACGTTTATGAGCTCCGTCGCTTGCTGTCAATCGGCACCTAAGAGAGATAACACATTTTCGGCTTCAGTGGAAACTTTCACTTTACAAAAGGCAGCGTTTTGATTGAAAGGCTGATAAACGCGTGTTGTACAGCATATACAATGCGACAGCGCACTTGTCTGAGGCGCCATATAGGGCTTATATCAAACTTCACTCATGCACACACATGAAACACTTGCATACACACATATAAAACAGTCACAACTACATATATACTACTAACTGCTCAAACAACTACATATGAAATGCACCTGCACACACTTATGAGATGCGTGCACCTGTCAGTTGTTCCCTGCACGGTGTATCTCTATGGAGAGATTGTGCGTGTGTGCACGGAAAGATTGTTTGTGTGTGTGTGTGTGCACGGAGAGTTTGTGTGTCTGCGCACATGTCTCATATAGGTGTGTATGCACAGAGAGTTTGTGTGTGTATTTGTGACGTTATCTTCTCCTTCAAACATGATTCCAACCAACCAACCCTGGCCTACAAACTTAGAAGGCTACGTGTCATAGCTGATAGCCAAAAATAGTGTGAATGTCTACAAAAATCGCTAACCATTAAAATGTCAAGCATTTAATTAAAATACAAATATATAAATTATATTTTCTTTATACATAATATTTTTATTATATAAACTCATGCTAGGGTACGCTAAAGTACCATTTAAAGCTATTTATTCACTTATCTTTTATTTGCTTATTTACTTACTTACTAACTAGCGAATGCTTCAGTAAAGGGCTCTTAAACAACGGCAGTATGAATGACAATGGAATATTACAGAACTACGAGTTGACGCCCATGCATCAATCACTGACCATTAAAATGTTGGATTTAAATTTAAATGCCACTTATATATACAGTATATATATATATATATATATATATAAATATATATATATATATTCGTGTTAAATTAAATTCTTAAGTCATTGTGTTCGCCCATGGGTTTCCTGCATAAACACCGGAACAAAAGGTCCAGCGAGGAAACAGAGAAGCTTCTTTTTCCATTTTAATTATGCAGCACTTTTAGTATTCCTAGCAAAAGCAACCCAACAGTGTGATTAAAGTACCTGAAATAACACAGAATTTTGACCCAGCATAAACAACCCAACAATGTGTTCACAGAAACCCAGCATTTTTAGTGTACTACTACTACTAATGAATGGACAAAGCGCAGTCAAAGCCCGGGGATTCTGCGTGCTGTCGTGTTGTATTCAGCAAGTAGCATATATCTTTGTTTGTTTAATTTCATGTCTGTAGTTTTATCGATAAATCTGCTCATATCTGCGCACGCTTTTATCAGCCTGTTGATCAAAAAGTCACATGCGCAACTCACTTTCACTTTGCAAAAGGCAGTGTTTATTGTTTAGTGTATATTTAAAGTGCATAAACACAATAAAACTATATTGTTTTAGGCTAACATATCATACATTTTTGCAATATTTGTTGTACCTTGTCTTTTTGCACACATGCGCAGGTGCGTTACAATAATAATAATAATAATAATAATAATACATTTGGAGCACTACTACTACTACTACTACTAATACTACTACTAATAATAATAGTACTGAATATAGAGAGCGCAGTCAAAGAAGTATTATCATTAAGGGAGAGAAGAAAATGAAGAATAAATACATATCAGTATTTACAGTTTGAGCTCGACACGTTTATGAGCTCTGTTGCTTGCTGTCAATGGGTGCCTAAGAGAGATAACACACTTTCGGCTCAGTAGACACACAATACTTCAGACTGAAACACGACTGCCCATTACAGGTAATAAAAGGCATTTTCACAGCTTGCCGCGGCAAGTCGTGAAATCCCTTTTCTCGAAACGTGGATTCTTAATGGCCAGATCTGTATGTTGGCGTCAGTGATTGGCCTAATTTCATTTTGTTTATTGGCCCAATGTTGGCTCATTAAATAATTTCAAGTTTGGCCTAGTGTGTCACGATTCCTTAATCGGTGTCTGCGTTTTGGTGGCATAAGTGCAGGAGGCAAGCTGGTGGTTTAGTAATGGCTTTTATTTTAAAGAACACAAAATCACACCGGCATAAATCATATAACTATAACTGTAACAACAAAAGCTAGACGCCTGACTGAAGTTCAGTCAGGCTATTTATACTAAACTTAATTACTTGACTCGGTTCAGGAAATTGCCTATGTCACCTGACCGAGGTGCAACCTGGGACATGCAACCTTTGGGCGCTTTGGCGCCCTCTAGGGGTTAACCCTTACATAGTGTTAGCACAACCTTGGTTCAGTAGGTAATGTTAAGGTTGGAAATTGAAAATGTTTTATTTTATTTATTTTTGGTTTTTTTTTTTTTTTCCAATTTTCTCCCTAATTTAGTCGTGGCCAATTCCTCCCCGTCACTAGTGGGCTCCCACATTAAGGCTACTACTACCATTCAGCCGGGAGGGCGAAAACTACCACGTGTTTCCTCCGAACCGCGTGACATCAGCCGACTGCATCTTTTCGAACTGCTCGCTCATGCACCGTTAGGGGTGGAGTAACACACTCGGAGGAAAGCGCTAGCCGCTCCTTCCGCGTGCGCGAGCGCACAGACGCTTCTGATTGGCTGTAGAGCCGTGATTAATGTGGGAGCGCAAGTACCTCTCACCCCTCCCCCCTGAGAGAGCTCGGCCAATCAGCTCTCTCTGTGCCACCGGCTGTGAGAGGAGAACAGCATCACCCGAGGTTCGAACCAGCGATCTCCGGATGATAGGGCGAGCACTTTACCACTGCCAATTGGTGGCTGACTCAATACTTATTGCCCCACAGTAACCATTATAATGATAAACTACAAAATAAACACCTAGTACAACCACTTGTTCTCCTATCAAGATGGATGAAAATAAAGGCATACAAAGTACCCATTGGCTCTGCATCTTCCTCATCATTATTCACCTCTTTGCATTTGCACTGTAAAAATTTTATATAGCTTTAATGCACATACAAACAGCTGCTTTGTCTCGTGTCAATCATTATCGCAAATTTTCAAATATATATCATGATAAATATTTTTTTGGCCATATTGCCCTGCCCTAATCAAGATAATCAGATAGTTTTGATTTAGCGGGGCACTGCTCACACCTGTGCAACATATAGTCACGAGAATCCAAAGAACAGACAAGCTTTGCCATCAAGTCTTTGTAATCAGATTGTGATTAAGATAACAAACTACATTGGAAAGCTTCAGTTAATAAATTAACATAAATGAAACACACGCACCTGCTTTTGTTTTTCTGCACTTAATTAGCACCAAGAAAAAGATGATGCAATCACCAAGTTCCTTGAGTGCGAGGTCACTCATGGAGTTGGTTGGAGATAATTCAACTTTTTGATCAGTATGACCCTGAATGGTTCAGTTACAGGATACTGTTTGACAGTGATACATGTATCTTACATGTACCACCATAAAATGACACATTTACTGGTAGATAAGGCCTATTGTGTAGATCCATGTACATTCTCTGTATATAAAATGTGTATCTAATCGTAAAACATTTGCAAAACCTGGACAATTAATTTTTGATGATTTCTATAAAACAGGGCATAACACACCCCTGATTTTTATTAATTTTCAAGATAAGGTGATGTAAAGTAACCCCTATTTTTTTTGAGTAACATATATACATGCAGACCTTGGGTTCTGGGGGGTCGAAAAGGGGTACCCCCAAAAAATGTTTTTTCAGAAATATCTCCATAACCACAGCAGATAGCCAAATTCCGATTACAGAATCTAAATCTACATGAAAATGTACATAAATATACCCAGTTTCATCTCCATATGACATATAGCAAGTGAGTTATCACGGAAAAGAGGATTTCAAAAAGGGGCGTGGCATGTCTTGAAGCACTTTGATAAAAAATTTGAGATGGCTGCCATTTTTTAACGAGTGGGAGTTGGGACAAAAAAATTGGGGGGTTTTATTTTCATGACAATATCAACAATTGGTGAAAAAATCAGCAAAATCTGTGATCATGTGGTGGAACCCTCTGGATGATTTGAGATGGAATCACCCCCTAGCAAAATTGTCAAATGACATGTTTCACATGAAAAGTACCTTAGTATATACCGCATAAACATACAAAAATGCAGTGCCCTAAAGCAAAACAATATGTACTGTATATTATCTCTTTAACGTTTTTGGCATCTACTATGGCAGCAATCCCTATGGTTCTAACCTCGCTATGCTACTATATTCACTGGCAACAGGTTGGTTAGCCTAACATAATAGTGTACAGCTAAACATCTTTTACACCACATTACAGCAAAACTACTAACTACATGTTACTGCTACAGCTTCTTAACAGTCTTATGTCTTACTCAAGGGTATTTACATCTCATTTGGAGGAATATTAACCTATCTGCAGTTAGGAGCAAAGAGGCAAAAAACTTTAGCTTGTGTTTAGCTTGGCTGCAGGATTTAATTTAAAGCACCTGGCCTCTGTGGCGTTTTAGGTTCCTCCCTAGCGATAAGTGGCATCTAGTGGCATGTTTGATAGCGTTCACATATGAGCACGAAGCACAATGAATTAAACATTTATCATTTTAGAAAACTTTAGGAAGAAAGGCCTTATTTGACTGCTACACCTTATGAACTGTAGCACAATGAACTTTATAACAAAGTTTTTTTAGCTGTCTTAACTGCATATTATCTATTTTATGTACATTAATCTTCAACCTTTTACAACTGCATCTGTCATTTTACCATAAATAACATTTTCACCTTTGTTAAGCTGACATTATATTGAATCTATTAAGATATAATTTGTGATAATAGGACATATTTTCAGTAATATTGTTAAAAGTCTTTTAACAATATTACTGAAGCATAAAAAGTGTTTGTGTTCAACACGCGCTAGTGTGCATGAGCAATAATAGGCAAGCTGTTGTTTTTCTGTCTCATTCTCTCAATACATTGCATTTACTAACAAATTATTTATTCACCGTGGATCACTAAATATTCGCAGTTCTATAGGCAATATTTAGGAAACAGGATTACACTAACAAATAGCTAGCAATCCTGAAAAAAGCAAAGTCTGTCCTTGTCCACAAGTGGTGATACTTCCTGATATGCGCACATGCACTCACAGCATTGGTTAGCTAGTGGTAAGAATGCAAAGAAGAAGTGTCGCCACCTACCAGGGAAAATAGGAGCAACACAGTTGACACTGTTGAAACAACATTGGGCCACCGGCAGTATCCACTTAGTTAGATATATAAGTATTTCAAATGTTATTTATGTCCTACATTGGTAACCAACCATCATATGAGCTCTTGATGTGATGGCATCATTGAGAGAGCCTGCTGCACGACGCTAAAACAATATAATGTAATTTCCATGTTTCCAACCTTGCCATTATCCACTAAACCAACATTGTGCCAATCTTGTGATTATCTATTGGACCAACCACTAATGGGCCAATGAACAAATTGCCATTGGCCCAACACTGACCCGACATCGGAGCATGACAAAAGGTGTCAAAAGGTTACTGAAATTTTGCCAACGATGGGACAACAAAATAGTGCTATCTGGATTAATGCTTCAAAATATATTGGAACAAGTGGGGCGGAGTTGCCTTAAATGGTTGAGGCTCTGGGTTGATTGGGGGTTTGAGCTGTTTTTCAAAAATTCTTGTACTATTTATCTGAAGAAATAATAAGCAGAAAATTGTATATTTCTTTAAGTGGTAGTCCAGCAGTGCACATTGTTTTGTATTTTGAAAAACAGGGTTTGGCATTCGCCTAAATCTCCAATCGCTCCTCAGGTAGATGGACTTCCCCTTCTGCAGGTGTGCAAGGGGTACAGGGCCATGGGAATGGGTCCCAGTTGGTGCTTATTTTCTGCTATTTGATTTCAGGCTTCTCCCCGCGCTGAAAAACACAGTGGGGAGTGTAGCTCTGGGTCTGTTGGGCTGTCTGTTTGGACCTGGAAAAATGTCTCTGGTTACTTTGCTGTAACCCTGTTCCCTGAAAAAGCGGGAACGAGATGCTGCGTGAAAACGCTATGGGAACATCTTTTTGTGTTGCCGGTTGTGAAGCATGTGTGTATTAACACTAGAAGCGCCGCGCCAGTGTCACCTACTAAAAACGCGGTTCAGCGGTCATTTGACCGCCTATTGTTTTGAATGGGAAGCTGCTGCTGACACACAATGATCGCTAGATGGCGCTTTCACCCAAAGCAAATAGTTTAGCTCCAAGATCAACTTGCACTTGGACAATGCGCCATTCATTCCCGCGTTGATAATAAGCGGTATCTTTTTTTTATATTGAACTGAGAAAACCTACTACAGAGTCTCTAAGGGGACAAAGGAAGAGGGAAAAAACAAGTCAGAGGGAAAAAACAAGTCATGTTTGGAATTATAACCCAAAGTTTTTGACTTTTTTCTGCCGTTTTTTCTCCTCCTTTGTCCATCTAGGGGCTTCGTACTGTAACAAAAAGGAAAGCTCTACTTAATTTTATATCGTATGGAGAAAATGTTATTAGTTTGTTCATTCTGTTTGAAGCTTCTGAACGTCTCGGAGCAACGATTTAGTTCTGAACTCGCTTCCGTGAAATTATCGCTAAAACAATATTAAATTTGAATAAATCAGATCTACTACAGCAGATAATAAACTATGCTATGGCATACCCGAAGCAAACACAACGAATATGTCTTGTTTCGTTCAGTGTTGCTAGGCAACGGACCACACGCCTAATCGGTTCACTTGGCCGCGGTGTATTATAAACCTGTGGACTGTTTTACTGCTTATGTTCATGTAATAAAAGCGAGGGAAATGTGAAAGTGATGTGTGGCCACTGAATAAAAACTAAATCAAAGATTTCGGTAACTACACTGAGTGTAACATCTGCATAGTGACACTAAAAAGCTGAACACCTTCACTTTCTCGTTTACCTCTGAGGAAAAAAGCTGTATTTTGTTTGTTTATATGTTTTTATAAAAGTACACGAAGTAGGCGCGCGCGCGCACACACACACACCTCCCCTGAGCCCTCGGTCAACATCTAATGACCGTCGATATGCAAATGAGTCAAGACGTAGCCTAACGTGGTGTCGTGACGGATTTCAGCGGTCACGGAGAGGAAAGACTTTGAAGCAGTTTTAGTGTTTTTTTCAGTTACAACAAGCACAGCGATGAGTCCACATTGTTTCACTGGTTATGACATAGTGACACTAAACAGCTAAACAACTTCACTTTTCTTATATATATATATATATATATATATATATATATGTGTGTGTGTGTGTATTCGATGCATGCTATATATATATGAGTGTGTATGTGTGTGTAATCGAGGCTGGCTCTATTCAGGGGCAAGAGGGGCAGCGCCCTATCAACTAAATGTATGCACATGTTAATATATTCCTAAAATTAATATATTACAAGTTGATAAACTGATCTGCGGTAGCAGAGAAATCCGCTGAAAAAGGGACACTACACAATAAGGTATTAGATGTCCCTCTGCTGTGCGTATTCATTCACAGGCTGCAGCGCGCGCGCACACGCGCGCTCACACACACACACACACCTCCCCTGAAGCAGTTGCGGCGTTTTTTAGTTACAACAAGCACAGCGATGAGTATAAGAATAAAATAAGGTAACAGTTTGATCTGTGTAGTTAGTGCCCTTGTATAGAATAAATGAATGAATAACACATTCCAACCACCTCTCAAGAGAGTGCCATAGTTTTGCAAAAATACTTGCAAAACATCAGCATACATTGGAGGGAACTTCTGAGGTGGTCAGTGATTGATGGCACGGTCGTTCGGAGGGGGTTGTGATCACACCTACAGTTCTTTTGTTCTAAGCTGTCGGTCAAATATCTCTCCACTTGAAATGGAAGCACAAAATTGAGGGGCAACATGCAAGGGATTTCAGCATCTCGACGCACAGTAGAAGCTGTTTATAAAGAAGACACTGTTTGTTTTTTTATTTTGTAATCTTTCTCGTGTTTACCTTGTACTGTACAATGTATATTCATTTTATTAATGAATTGCTGTGAATAAACTACATATGCAGTTGATTTACCAGAAAGGACTTTTCAGTTTTTGTGTGCTAAACTAAACTTCAGGGTCAAGTAATAGCGATTTTATTTGAAAAGTATATATATATATATATATATATATATATATATATATAGGGAAAGATTAAGAAACACGCTGAAGCGGAATATATGTATATAGCATGTATCTTTATACATTTGGAATCTGCATCTACATTTTCTGTTGCATGTATAGAATTAGTTTCAGCTGAAACTCATGATCAATGGTGTTGGGGTACTTATGTAGTGATAATTAGTTTCAGCCAAATCATTAAAACTAACAATAGACTATGAGAGGTGGTTGGAAGGTGTTACTCTGAATATAAACAAACAAAATACAGCTTTTTTTTCTCATAGGTAAACGGAAAAGTGAAGTTGTTCAGCTGTTTAGTGTCACTATATAATAACCAGTGAAACAACGTGGACTCATCGCTGTGCTTGTTGTAACTGAAAAAAAACGCTGAAACTGCTTCAAAGTCTTTCCTCTCCGTGACCGCTGAAATCCGACAGGACACCACGTTAGGCTACGTCTTGACTCATTTGCATATCGACGGTCATTAGATGTTGACCGAGGGCTCAGGGGAGGTGTGTGTGTGTCTGTGCGCGCGCGCGCCTACTTCGTGTACTTTTATAAACATTCTACATATAAACAAACAACATACAGCTTTTTTTCTTTCTCAGAGGTAAACGGGAAAGTGAAGTTGTTCAGCTGTTTAGTGTCACTATGCAGATGTTACACTCAGTGTAGTTACCGAAATCTTTGATTTAGTTCTCATTCAGTGGCCACACATCACTTTCACATTTCCCTCGCTTTTATGCATAAGCAGTGAAACAATTCGCAGGTTTATAATACACCGCGGCCAAGTGAACCACGTTCCCGCCGATTAGGCGCGTGGTCCGTTGCCTAGCAACACTGAACGAAACGAGGCATAATCGTGGTGTTTGCTTCGGTTATGACATAGCATAGTTTATTATCTGCTGTGGTAGATCTGATTTATATAAATTTAATAATGAGGCTTTATATCCTCAGGAGGGGCCATTACATATGTAATATGTAAAACAATATTGTTTTAGAGATAATTTCACGGAAGCTTCTAACAGAACGAACAAACTAATTAATTTTCTCAAAACCTTATAAAATTAAGTAAAGCGAAATTCCCTAAATGTCCTTTATAAAATATCGCTGATTATCAACGCCAGAACGAATGGCGAATTGTCGATATTTTACGGAAGCATATGCTTCCGTAAAATATCGACAATTCGCCATTATAATATATATATATATATATATATATATATATATATAAACTGCATATATGGAATGAAACCTGTGATAGTTACATATACGCACTGAATGACGCATAGATAGTTGGCGCGATCCCTTGCGCCATCTGCTGAGAGAAATGAGAATCGCAGGTTGGAAAAGACAGGAAACGTCATGCCGCCGCGCAGCTGTTAGCGATTTCACGTAAATAAGAGCAAAATAGCTTTATACTGGCTTTTACTGGTGCGATTTTAAAAATTTAAGCATACAGGGTGATTAAGCTCACAGAACTAGGAAAAGTCATGAAAGGAGGGTCCTGGAAATTGATCGAGTGTGAAGTATTATTTTTTTTTTTACCCCCTTGCGGTCAAATGACCGCTGCTCGGCGCTTCTAGTGTTAAACACGCCAAATTTTGGCATATATAACCTCGGTCAGGTGACGTCATCTGATGAAGCGCACCTGTAGGTTATAAATAGGAGTGAACTGAAAACATTCCTTAGATAAATTTTGTCTGAAAGGACGTCCAGTCACACAAATAGTGTGGCACTGGAGCGCAGCATCTCGTTCCCACGTTTTCAGGGAACAGGGTTACGGCAAAGTAACCCAAGACGTTCCCTTTCAAAAGCTACCCCCCCCCCCCCCCCCCCCCCCCCCAGTTGTGGTCCTCGTAACATATGAAAAGCTGCTCTGACTTACGCCACTGGCTAGTGCGGTGAACATAAATCTGGAGTTCTCTTTAGGTTTCTGACTCTTGAGATGGTTTTTCTCATGGCTGTTACTCCCTAACAGGCGCTGACTCTAGTGGTTCAAAAGGGGTGTCACTCAGACCTTCGAGCACAATAGATAAGTCCCCAGAAGGGACAGTGGCTCTAATAGGCGGCCTCAACTGTTTAGCTCCATGAATAATACGGCAACTAAAGGGTGCTTTTCCACAGAAACCCTGTCAGTCAGAACATGACAAGACGAAATAGCGTCTACGTGCATTTTGAGAAAAGTAGGACATAAGCCCGAGGACAACTTTTCTTGCAGAACTCCAGCACTAAAACGGTTTGGCAGTGGCCTGGGTCTACATGTATTGCCATGCACCAACTTTCAAATCACTTATTTGAGGGCATAAGTTCTTCTAGAAAAGGGAGCCCTAGGACTTAAAATAGTTTCAGGTACACTGGCTGGTTAAGACCAGTATCTTTTAATTGTGAAGATTGTGAAGGTTCCAGAGCTCGGGCCGGGGATAAAATATTGTCCCCTGCGCCTGAGACAGAAGATCCCTACTTACTGAAATCACCTACTGTGGACCGTCAAGGAGAGATATTAGATCCAAGAACAACACTCTGGTCAGCCAACGGGGCGAAATCAGTCAGAGGCGCAAACCTCGCCAAGGATCCCAGGAGCAGAGCTTTCAGGAGAACGGATAAAGGCATAATCTGGGCTATGTATGGGCCAAGGCGTCCAGACCCAGGGGAGCTGGAAGAGTTAGAGAGTAGTAAAGGGGACATTTGTGGTTTCCTGCAAGGCAAAGAGGTCCACCTCTGCTACATGAAATCTCTTCCAGATTGACTGACTACTTCGGGGTGGGGTTTCCATTCCCATGTCAACTGCTAAAGGAAGTGCTTTAGGGTCAGAAATAGAGCCATCATTTCGAGGCAATTGTTGTGCCACGTGAGAAAATGACCTCTCCAGCTCCCTTGGGCTGGACAGCCATCTAAGACCGACCCCAGCCCGTGAGGGAAGCGTCTGTCGTTAGCATCGTGCAACAACAAGACAGACTCAGAGTGGGATCCAAAGTCAGAAACCAGGGTCTGAACCAGATAGAGAGGGTACGAAGCCCCTGGCGCGTAACCCTTATTGGGGTTTGGCCCTCGAGTGAAATGCCTTGGTTCTTAGCCACAACTAAGATGCCCTCATGTGCAGAAGGCCCAAAGGTATCACCATGGATACAGCTGCCATGAGAGCTAAAGATCTCTAAAAGTGATGAACAGTCACTGTCTGGTCTAGCTTGTGTTCCTTAAGGGGGTTGAGAATGGATTCGACACAAGCGGGAGACAGCTGTGCCCGCCTTACGATCGAATCCCATGTGACACCCAAAAATGTTGTCCTCTGAACAGGAAAGAGCACACTTTTCGTGACGCTGGGTCTCAATCCTAAGGAACAAGGGTGAGCTAGGACGACATCTCAATGTCAAAGCGCTAGCTCCTAAGATTGGGCCAGCCAGTCATCTATGTATTTCAAAATACGGATGCCCTGAAGTCATAAAGAGCCAGAACTGCATCCATGCATTTGGTGTATGTGCGGGGTGAGATAGCTAGACCAAATGGAAAAACCCGATACTGGTAAGTCTTGCCGCCGAAAGCGAACCTCAGGAACCTCCTGTGTTGTGGAAATATTTCTTTATGAAAGTATGTGTTCTTCAGATCGATTGTCACAAATCAATTGCTTGCTTGGATTTGAGAAACAATCACTTTGACAGTCAACATTTTAAAGCTGTATTTATTTATTTTATTTTATTAACTGTTAGATGTTCGGCATCCTAAAACATAGCAGGAAAAAAACAAAGAACAAACACTTTATTGGAGACTGGTGGTGCCTGAAACACCAGTGGTGGCAGAGCATGAACAATGACCTCCTGGGGGTGGCAGGGAGAACACTTTATTCTCAAAAGGCATTCTACGTGCCTCTCCCCGTTGCGTGCCTCTCCCCACCATGGTCCTGGGCACATGAGCCTCAGTACTTCTTTGTGAAGAACACAGTATGCCGGTCCAACTTTTTTGAGGCGGATTGCGAAGCGCGGCGTGCCGCACCCCAATCTTTAAGAGGGGGTGCCCGGCTCAAAACACTTTCCTTGTATGCTTCACGTCTCGCAAGAGTCAGACCCGGTCGAGACTGGGTGGCCGACAGTCCCGACTCTTGAGCATAGCGGGGCATTATTAAGGCTCCGCCCTCCCGGCCACCCGACAGAAACATGTCGTCTAATTCGAGTGCTTGGAGGCTATTTCTATCTCCACAGATTTTTTTTCTTTTTTTTTTTGGACCAACTTTGGACCAACTTTGTGTTGGTCTATTACACAAAATCTCAATAAATATATATATAAAATATATATATATATATATATATATATATATATATATATATATATATATATATATTTATTTATTTATTTATATATAGGCCTCCAAGTGAACTCAAACTGAACTCAAAAACTCACGACACTCCTGAGCGGGAAGTGCGCATGCCCTTACCCATCTACGGCGAGCCATGAGGGGATAAATGCATCACACACACACATGCACATAACAAGCGATATATACGATATATATTTATTTATTTTATTAATCATAATTTTATAAAAAATAAAATAAAGCTGTGTGAGGTCAATGCCTATATGATTATAAGGAGAACAATATGTTAGATTAGTACATGTACCAGTTGTTTAAATGATAAATGCATTTAATTACAGACAGTATCAAAAACATTGCTACTTTACATTGTACATTCTGTTAATTTTTTTTCTAACATTACTTGGGGTGGGTTTGTTATTGATTAGGTGCAAGAGATGTTAATAAAAGAATATATTAGAAGAACATGGTGTGCCATGTTCCTAGATGGAGTGGAAAGTTATGTCAGATGAGGAGATGAAGACATAGGCAGAGTGAAAGAGAAACGTCCCACACGGAAAAAACCTATATAAAACATATATGTTTTAATATAGGTTTGATATGGTTTTTAATATATGTGACATATATAAAATTGGCCGTTTTCCTATATTATATGTACATATATGTACATATATGCGTACATATATGCGTGCGAGCATATATGCGTGCATATATGTACCCATATAGACATATATGTGACATATATAAAATTGGCCGTTTTCCTATATTATATGTACATATATGTGTACATATATACGTGCATATATGTACCTATATATACACATGCATACATGTACCTATGTGCATATATATGCACCTATATTTTTACCTAGATATTAGTAAAATTATTAAAATCCATAGCTGTTAGACAACATAAATAAAAGCCCAAAATGTAGAAATTAAATTTTTTAATTTTTTTAAGAACAATCAAATAGTAAAAGAACAAAAATAAGACAAAAAAACTCAACAGGAAGAAAACATATATATATTTTGAGGACCTTCTCAGCTTCGTGAGCTTTGAATTGATAGATGTGCCTGTCTGCCCTCGGGTGGCTGCCGGCCACTTCTTCAATGTAGCATCTAGAAAAGACAAAAATAATAAGACAGTATAATAATAATAAATGATTATTTATTAAAACGTTTATAAACATCTGTAAACTCCATAAGGCATTAGCTTAGCCACCGGGAAATATCATGTTTGTGCTACATACAGAAAGGCAGCATGTTAGCATGATTTACCTAAACTATGTAAATGGCATTGAAAGCCAATGTGTCACACAAGCTGACAAGGGCTAGCTGAAGTGAGGAAAATATTTACTAATATTAGTTTAATATTATCAGAATAAGAGTTATATAAGACTTAATAACTTACCCAGTGTGTCCTCCTGGATTCTCTCTTCAAAATGCTCCCCGTTCGTCGTCAGGGCCACACAGTCTTCTTCTGAGGTAAATGTAAACTCCTCCCACTTTCCAGAACATTCTGAAGAGTTTCCTTGTCCGGGGGCGTGGCCTAGTATGTAAATTGGCCGGACTGATTTCCGTGTAATTGGCGTGTGGGCGTGTCCTGCCTCGGGTCATTAGCAGATAAAGCGACAGAAATTCTAAAATGTGTTTTTTATTTAGTTAGTTCTTAGTTATTGCCTTAATAATAGAAAATATGAGCGCATCATGTATGACAGTTGCCAAAGTGAGATATGAGCTAAAATGACCAGATCCTGCCATAACCTATATAGGAGACATATCTTATATGTACATATAGGGCTTATATGTGGATATAAAGAAGCAATACAGGAGACCTATATGACCTGTATATGCACATATATGCACCTCAATTTTGCCTATATGCAGCATATATATTATCATATATATGCATATATACTGCATATAGGCTTCATATATGCGCATATATCCCCATATAGGTAAGGAATAAATGCGCATATATACTGCATATAGGCCTTCATATATGCGCATATATCCTCATATAGGTGAGAATATATGTGCATATATACTGCATATAGGTGAGGATATATGCGCATATATCCTCATATAGGTGAGCCGGTTACTATATTTAATATATATAACATAACTTACGTCAACATAGTTTCATAAATAGATGATGTGGTAAAAAAGAGGGATAAAAAACGATTCATAAAACAGATTTAAATCCCTCAATACACAATCAATGATGCTTATGCTATTTTAAATTAATTATTAATTAATTAATGAAACTACTTATTGCGATATTTTTCACGACATCCTTACTAATACTTAAAGACACGGTAACATCTGTAATTTATCTATACCAGTCGTTGTAGGTACGGAATATAAATGCGGGCTATTTACAGTATTTTACATTACGGTGTATTTTATCTATTTCCGTTTAATACACTGGTAGATAATATTTTGCTGCAAAGTAAAGCTTAAAATTTTACTTCTGCTTGAGTTTGTTTTCGTTGTATTTTTGATGTTTTCGCTGATGTTTTTTTTTCGCCGATCGATTAATAACGCATAATAGAAGAGTAGTGACAAATTCGTTACTTTTAATAACGTGATGTTTGATTGGATGTTATATCATTTCCAAGTTTGATAGTGTCGATTTTAAAATGCATTACGTGCGATGCGAAAAAGGAAGTAAATAAACACGTAGCAATGCAAAGAGGACAGAGCTGTGAAATATTTAAGCAATATAAATTCAACAGTGTGATCATAATGTTTGTTGTTGCTGCTGTTTAGGTAATTGGTTCCATCGTGTTACTGAACGCAACTGTGTTCACAAAACCGAGCGTAGGGAAAGAAAAAACACTCGCTAACGCGTTTGAATGAAAAGGGGCGGCAGCTTTTCTTTGAAGATAGCGATTGCGTAATGGGGGGCAATACGTGGCGGGGGGGTTAGGGCATAACACACCTCTGAACGTCTTTTGTCTTGTAAATTATTATCTTCGTTCACCTTCCAATCCCCCACAGCGCACACACTCTGTATACTGTTGCTATGTCTATTGGGGCACTTGGTTATACAAAGCACTTTAATGTATGAAACACTTACTTCCTGGTTTGTTTTATTTTAAATATTGCTTATTACCTTTTCCTGCAAAATAAACATTAAACATAAACAACATGTTATCATTGTGTAAATTATTAACATATTGGTGTATTTTTATTAAGGACAAAAACAGACCCTGCGCTTGTGTTTAGGACTGATGCTGAACAGCTGTGTTCATAGGTTTAATCAACGATTTACAAGACGACAGTTAAAGCGTTTGTGGTCGAGAGGTGTGTGTGTGTGTGCGCGCGCGCTCCTGCATTTCTCCGTTGCTTTAACACAAACATTTGGGCACAGACAAGTAAGTCTGAAGTACCCCTCCCCCTGCCAAGAACACACACACACAGAGCAATTAGCACCATGTCACAGTCAGTATTCTCCACTGAGGTTTCTTACCTTCCACTCCTTCTAAGTTTGTCTTTGCTCTTTTGATGGAGTTCTTAAACCCCCCCAAAAAAATTTTATACTGAGAAAAAATGATTATGGGTAACATAATCACAAACACAAACTAGCACAGATACATATGATCAAGTTTTTAACTGTTGTTTTCATTTGTTTCTAGAACCAGTAATAATAATAATATTTCCCATTTTTTGCACATTGAAGTTGTTGGTTCAAGTAAATGTATTTTTAAATACACAAACAATCCCCCAACAATTAAAACACGCACACATGACTTTAAAAATAAAATTTATTCTTCCAAAACTAGTCAAAGGTAAAACAATAATTTGTATAAAACAGGTGAAAACATGTTTAATTTTTGCTTAAAGGTCATTAAAATACCCGGATAACACCAGCTGCTTATCAGTCTCTTTAATTAAAATGTCATTTTTTTTTTTATATTAAAGATGGAACTGTTTAATTCTTTGTTTCCCCCCTAAAGTATCAGACAATTTGCAATTCTATGTTCAGAATATACAGTAGACCTGACCAAACATCATTCTAAAGCTGTTGCACTGTGACGTCATCCCTCCTAGGTCTCCTTTTAACAGCTTGTTCAGGCTCCTCCAGTAGCTCCAAAAGGCCAACCGTCATCCGTCTGACCCCCCAATCCTCCACAGCGGAGCTCTGCTTAAAGAAAACAGGAGAATTTAGTGAAGAGAAAGATAAATAAACTTTACAGAATATCTAGTTGTAATAAATACAGAGTGTGTAAAATACTGTTTTGGGGAATTCTGGAATGTAAATAAACTGGGATAACTTTAACCAGTGAACTTTGTTAGTGTTAACCCCGGTCTGTCTGTATTATCGTCTGCATTAAATTAACCGAGAATTTACTTAATGCGCTTTTCATACAAATAAGTTAGGCGATATAACACTCGTATATATTAGTTCATCTCTGAAGCCAAACTATAACTTCCCGAGTACTGAAGCCCCCCACACACCTCCCCACACACACACACCTCCCCTCCCCACACACACACACACCTCCCACACCCCCTCCCCCCACTCCTTAACTGATAAACACTTCAGAGTTTTTATCCAGCTCGGTAACTAAGCGCTCGCGCTACCGCGCAAAGTCACGGCCAAATTGAGAAAAATATAAACCCGGTTATGAGCGTTTAGCTTGCGAGCTCCTGTACATCTATCCTCAGCTTGTGTCCTTCATGAACTGCATCACATTATATTCACAGAAATAACCTGCAGATTAACTCTTACCCAAAGAATAAATAAATGCTGAATTTATTCAGACAACACGCGGTCACATTCTAAAGGCATTTTTATAGAGCACAAACACTCTTCTTCCGGTAGTGCAGCTTTTGTAATAGGGACATTAATAGTATTTTCGAAGCTTTAGTGTCGTTTTTAGTTAAAGATGATAGTAAGCTGTAATGTTAAATCCGGACTTGGTAAACAGATCATTAAGTTATCTAAAGTTACATCTGACCGCTGCTGGTGCTGCCAGTGATTTTCAAAACGGCCGATAAAAAAACTAAACTGGGAAATAAACTGTAAACTAATCCCAAACAAATGTTATAAATTAAAACACCACTAACCGCGAATAGTCCATTAAGCCGCCATCTTCATCTCTAGTGCAGTTTGGCAGCGTCAGTTCGGCGGGGGTGAGGGTGGGTTGTTAAAATCACGTGATTGCAACTCACTGCAGCTAAATTGCTGGCTTGTGTTAACGTGTCCTTGAGAACGAAACGCCATATAGTGGTGGAACCAGGTAAATGCATGAATAGGGCTTGAATGGGCGTGTTTAGTGTGAAATCTTGACACGCCTTTCTCGAAGGAAAAGGATGGGGGACTACGGCGTGCATAGGGCAGCCGTACGCCATTCGTACGGCCGCGGCTATTTGACGTGGCTCCATCTGTAGGTTTCATATATGCGCATATATCCTCATATAGGTGAGGATATATGTGCATATATACTGCATATAGGTTTCATATATGCGCATATATCCTCATATAGGTTCTTTCCATGTGGGGTTAAGGTATAGTAAATGAAAAGATTGCAGGTAACAACAACCCAAATGATAGAGACAGAGACTAGAGTGCCATGTGCCTCATTTTAACTTTGAGCACCATCCCCTCTTAAGGTCTCTTTTTTGATTAGATAAAATGTAGCACTGTGATCATCATAGTTTGCATAGACTGCTGCAGTGATCAGTGATCCTATTCATTGAGACTGGTCTTTGTAGGCTTCTGTAGTTGCTGTATGTTTTAAAAATATGTTTTTTGACATAATCAGCCACTAAACACCCACAGCTTATTACATGTTTTGTAACCTCTACATGTCCTAAGAATCTGACATAAAACATATCTGAAGCGAATCCAAGATGAATAATTATCACACAGCAGTCTAGTTTAGTCTGTTAGTCTTAAGCCTACACACACACACACACACACACACACACACATACCCAATACAGTATATCTACCAGTGTTTGATTATAATAATATGCACTTGTTGAGCATGTTTCCTTGAAGTGATTAATGTTTACATAAATATTGTAATTTAGTTCTTTCATTTAAAAGTTTTGTCCTGTGATGTATTTTTATGCAATTGGACAACTGATAAAGATAATATGTGCTTATCTGAGTCCATGATATCTGCTCAGGATATTAAACGAACAGGCCCGATTTCAAAGGCACTATGATTACAGTGCTTTGCATTATTGGCACCCTTAAAGTATCCTATTATAGCAATTTAGTATGAATCTACTACATTCCAAAAGCTTTATTTACCTTTGATTCATTTACTAATGCCACCTACAGTAGATTAAACAAACACCAACATTATGATGTTGAATGACAAAGCTAAGCTTGAGGTCTGTGTTGTTGTTGTTTTTTTTGCCTTCACACAAGAGTGACTCAGAGGAGATATGGTTCGAGGACACCCACATTGCTAATTAAATGTTTAGTCTAATTAAGAGTGAGCTTGTGGCAAAACACATAAAACATTTACAAATTATATCACACCAAGGTAGAAGTCAATGTCACTAAATGATTGAAGGGGTGAAGGAGGAGGATGAAAGGAGAAAATCTGGATGGTAGAAAAGATAAAACTGAAGTATGAAGCAAATGTACGGAACAGCTAACAGTAGTGTGAGATGGAAAAATGAGTGAGAACATTGGGATCTGTATGCCCCTTATCCTTTCTGTTAAACTCACTGTGAATTCAAAAAAATATGAGAGCACACACCACAGTAAAGGCACTTTTACATTGCCAACTCATTTACCCCAAAGCAGCCTGTAATCATAACTTGTAAAACCCACCATGTCCCTAGTCCTCTAAAATGGAAAGGACACATTAAAAAGGAGAATATGCCCCATTCCTTTTTTCTCTCTTTTTCTTCTCCCTGTGTTTCAGGTCATGTTACTTTCAACTTCTGTCCTCTGTCCTAATCTGACATTGTTTTCTGGTCTTGCCAACATTCAGACTGACACAAGAAGCAGGCTTTCTAGCATGCCATGTTTGTCTGCTAACCCTGTGGTATTTGGGCATAAGAGCCAATCTGATTAAAAGAGACAGATATCATATAGTGCTGTGTGTGTGTGCAGGAAAGGCAAATACTAAGAATGGCGCCGGAAAGAGAGGGCTGTCATCTCTGCACAAGACATCAAACAGCACTGAGCAGCCCTCACTGACATATCACAAGGACTTTGTCCTCCCCTGGGAATGTTCTAGGCAGATGAATAATGTTAGGAAAAAACATGCACATGTCTTTGCACACAGGGTGTGTAAACAAATGGCATAATACAGTGACAGTTGCATGAACAGAGAAATATGCATGAGTTATAACACATAACCATACATAGATATATACATACTATATATGCTAATACTAGTGCTAATACTAAGGAGCAATCTATTGATCTAACAGTTTACTTTGTCTGCAAGTCATGAACAGACAAATTTCCTCGAATTTGGCTTAAGAGACTCCTCAGTGCCTTCAGAGAAGAAAGCAATCTCTCTAAACAGACTGCAGCACTGTAGAGAATGTGCTGTTTTTATATATATATATATATATCTTTCCACCAATCCAGACCTAGTCCAAAGGTCAGGAGGGGAGCGTTAGATAAAAATGTAATTAGCGGATCAGGCTCGAGGGAGCAATAGTTGCTACTCAATACACTTTTACATACTGCTTACTCCATTTTCTCTCTCTCTCTCTCTCTCTCTCTAGCTTTCTATTTTATTGCTACGCTATGTTTAATACTAGTACTACTACTACTGCTACTATTAGTAGTAGTAGCAGTAGAAGGAAGAGGAAAATAAGGAGAAGGAAGAAGAATAAAAACAACAACAATAAAAACAATAACAACAGGGTTACCAGGTTCCACCCCTATAGTGAGGTCTAAGTGGTGTCTGCAGAAGAGCATCTGCTGATCTGGCCACCCAAATAACCAATCTGGTTTAGCCTAAAATGGCGATGTGGAGCCATCTTGTGGGCTCACCACCTGTAAGATGAAGGGTGGGGTTAGATGCAATCCTGTTGGTGGACAACCTTATGATGAACATAAAAAGATAACATAGACCCTTGTGCTAATAATTGTAATAAAAACTAACTAAATAAATAAAATAATAATAACCAATGACTATGATGATAATGGTTATTGGTGTTGTTTGTTATTATAACATATATGTACATTGAACCCTGGTGATCGTAGACACCAAGCATGTCTGGCAAGGAAACTATGCTACTACTGCTATGTTTAATTGCAAAATGTCTTGTCATATGCAGTCAGAAGTCTCTTAAGCCTCTTGTGCACTAATGTGGAACATATTCCAGCTTTCGTTATTCGAAATATCATACCAATTTTAAATAATTCTCTGTTGCGACTGTTTTTAAAGGTGAGGAGCTGTTTAATTTGTTTTTTGTTGTTGTTGTTGTTGTTTTACTTTACAGTAGTGATCCCGTTAGTATGCGCTCACGCGAGTGTGACTAACGATGTTCCTTGCTAATTTTTAAACAGTTTTAAAACCGCGCGTGTGTGTGTGTATTCACCCAGCAGGAGAGACGATTACCTACAATTCCGCTGCAAAAGAGAGAAAAAACGTTGGCTCATTGTGATGACGTGACGCTCGGTGTCAAAACAAGAAGCGCATGCGTGAAACATGATACTCAGTGCTCGTAAACTACGACAATGCTCGTTTTTCAAGTCAAAAATTATAAAAAATCGTTGCTCGTCTTGCGGAACACTCGTAAACCGTGTTACTCATAATCCGAGGTTCCACTGTACTTAAATGTAATCCTTTTTCAGTTAATGAGTGTGCAAAGTCTAGACTCCATGAACATCAACATATGCTGACTTTCTTTACTCAAGATGTTTTGTCAGCCTTTCAGGTCCACTTTTAGTTGCTGCTTGGTTGTAGGTCTTTCTGCCTTCTTTTATGCTTGCCTGCAAATTAGCCCTAGAGAAGTTAAATCTTGGCATACTTGGGGCACTGCCATGATAACTACATGATTACCCAGGGTTTCCAGGCCTGTAAGTCGTGCTGTAAGCCTAACTTTCTCAAATCATTTCCAACCTTGTTTTATTACATGGATATATTATTGATCATTATAGATGTGGAAGTATGTGGAAAAATTTATTTATAGCTTTTTATTCATATATTTCCGATACCATTCTTACCTACTGTAAAGCATAGGAAACACAACCACATTCCACTTAAATGATACTCCAAATGAACGCCATGGAATTAGTTAAGAAGTTTGAGCTGGACAAAAAAAGAACAAGTTTTACCAATCTCTCTCTCTCTCTCTCTCTCTCTCTCTCTTACTTAAATAAAAAATATATTAAATAATATAAGTAGAATTGCTGTACATATTCTCATGGTAAAGACACATTTAAGCTTCTAATCAGAATTTGTGGACACAGCCAAGTCCCCCAGGATAAGGGACTAACACCCAAAACTTGAAAAAGAAGCATTGTGTCCTTGATATAACTTTGCCAATATATGGTTATAAATGTGCATGTCACAGTTTTTCATTATTCTTTGCAAGCTCTTCTCTTTATTTGTCTTATTATATGAATGTCCCTCTTTGACTTTGTTCATACTTAAGGGTGGCTGAGATTGAAAGAAAAAGAGAAAGATTTGCTGAGGGAAGTTTTTCAATCCTGACTAATTTCCAATTTGGATTTCCCTGAAGAGTGACATAAATACTGCATGAGCCTTTTGAGAAGCGTGTAATGAGAAAAGAGCAATAAGAAACCAGGGGAATTGTCTGTAGTGCTTGCTTATTCTTCTCCCTTTTCTTTCCCTCTATCCATTCATCTAGATCTATTCTCTCCCTTCATTCTTTTAAGTACATCAATCTGTTACTTTACAGAAAGTGCTAATTTAATAACTGGAGCTGATTTAAAAAAAAAAACATCCATCACAAATACTCCTATTTTTTCTTCTGTATAAACCACTTTCATGCTCTCCATCCTTGATTTACAGCTAAAATGTGATTCATTAAAGAGTGCAATAACTCAGCATGGTGGTAGTAATAGAGAGTCAATGTGCAAATTACTATGACAGTTTTTCTTTTTATGTATCCTTTTGCATATCTATCTATCTATCTATCTATCTATCTATCTATCTATCTATCTATCTATCTATCTATCTATCTATCTATCTTTCTTTCTTGCAGCTCATTCACACCATCAGTGTTGTGGACCGAGATGAACCTCAGTCAGGCCATCGCTTCTATTTTACACTTGTACCCGAAGCCTCCAAAAACCGTCATTTCACACTGTGGGACATTAAAGGTGAGAATTGAGATGTCATTATCTTTATGAACAGAAATAAAAACGAAGTACATTAATTATTTATTCAATTCGTCCCATTATTATTGTAAAAGTAGCTAATATGGAAAAAAATATTTACACATCACATTTTTAAAAAAATTGTTTTGGCTCCATTTTCCTAACTGGAGCTCAACATGATTGTGCAATAGCGTCAAGGGTTTTACAAGTGAATGTGACACATGGCAAAGCCAAGATTGATAATCATCTGACACAATGAAAATGTCAACACAAGAGAGCATGGGAAATGTCAGCTGAGCTCCAGAGGCCATCCAGGAGTAGAATGACCTAAGCAAATACTCACACTCGCACACATGCATTAACACACCAGCACTTTGCATCATCAGGGATTTAAACAGTATGGACACTTTAGGAAACATAACACACTCCAGCAGAAAAATAATAATTTAGCAGGTTTACAGGCACTTTGTGTAAAAACTGTGATGAACAACAGACACAGACCTTGAACAAGACTGTACTTGCATATCTGCCTTCTTTTTCACCTCCCTTCCTCTCTTTTGCTCTCTCTTTCACGTTTCCTGTGTCTCTCATAATAACATGTTTCTTTCCACTCTTTTTACCCCCCACTACAAAACTGATTCCATGGACAAACATTTGTTAACCTGTCACATTAGATTTTCATGTTCTATGGTGGCTTTTTTTTTTGCATTTTATCTTCATGTACTCTGATGTATGAAGACAAACATGCCACTAATAGGCCTAGAAGAGAAGAAAACTGTTATACCCCCTAATATTTTTCAAGGAGCAATATTACTGTTTTGCTATGTGCTTTGAATGACAGTGCCCAGTTTCTTTAAGAACTGACTTTGGGCACACATAATCCAAATCCATAATTAATTTGTTTGTATGCTTGTAAACACTGACATTTGGTAAACCTGGTATTAGAAACATCTTCATTTTCAGCTATAAAATTAAGTGCTAAGGACAGAATTTATATTTAGCTCCAGACAATACAGAACAATTTCTTGCCATTGTTATTATAGCGGGAATTCAAAGATGCTGCTATAAAATGCTGTCAACCTATAACACAAAATAGTTACAAAAGATCAATGAATGAACAAATAGTTGGCAACCTGCATTAAATTTATGTGAGCAAACTCAATTTCTTAAGTCATTAAGTGCCCCTGCATAATCACTTTTTGTGCTTAATGGTGAGGAATCTAAAGCAGATTTGTTCTGCTTTTCAGAACTATGCAGTTCACTAGTTAGTTTTTTCTTCATGTAAATCATATAATTATATTATATGATTAGAAGTTTATTGTAAATGTTATTTTCCCCCCATTTTGTAAGGATGACGAATTGACGATGATGAAGGCAATAATAATAATAATTATTATTATTATTATTATTATTATTAGTAGTAGTATATTTTACTGTTATAAAAACAAGCCAAATAGTACAGCCAAAGTACAATGTAACAAGAATCAATCAGCAATGAGGGAGGATTTATCAAAACCCACCCATGAGTCACAGAGATGACATGATATATGGTTTCTATCTATGATGGATAGCTCAGTTGTGTGTATTTAAGTCTGTTGGTTGAGGTAGCCCTTAGTTTTTCAACGAGATCTGCAGTTTGTCAGTGTCTTATACTGTATTTATCATTTATATATATATATCATTTTTTAGGGTTTTTTTTTGCTTCTTATTTTCAGCTAGCTTAAGTTCAAATCAAAATTTAACATTCAGTACTTACTTTATTAAACAATCAAAACATTAAAACATATCATCAAAATGCAAAATGTTCATTTTATGCAGACTAAAAGATATACAAACAAATAAATGAAAAGCCATAGAAATAACTGCCATGTTTAAATGACAGAAATAGTTTATTCACTTTCCTTACTCTAATCTTTTCTGTTCCTCCTTTTTAGACCACACAGCAGGCATTAGGACCCAGCGATCAGGTTTCAACCGACAGGAGCAGAATATGTACTTGTTGCCAATCCTGGTTGTGGACAGTGGACCTCCTGCTCTTAGCACGACTGGCACAATTACCATTCATGTTTGTGGCTGTGACCCACACGGAGTCATCCAGTCATGCAACGCCACAGCCTTCAGCATGGGCACAGCCCTTAGTCCAGGAGCTCTCATTGCCCTGCTGGTCTGCATGCTTATCATCATCGGTAAAAACATGTTCTCATTCATTACATGCAAAAGAAAATGTGTGAAATCAGGTTTGTTTACATCTGTTTAGTTTTGGATTATTAACGCATACAACAACAACAAAATTTGAAAGCATAGTACATACCGTGTTAGCATACAATAATTAATAACCCAAATTTATATTTTATTAAGATTATTCATGTATTTCATTTGTGTGACTGACACTCTCTGACAGGTTATTTTGCTATATTTCAAGGGGAAAATTAGTTCTGTGCTTCACTTTGTATCACCTCTCATTAAATATGTATAGATACATTAACAAAAAATGGCATTTAGAAGGAAGTTGCAAAAAAAATAAAAAATCTCTGAATAGGCCAGAGGTCTTGGGAGGCCACATGCTTTATTCTCACCAAGGAAACCACGAATTTATGGCACTGCTTTGTTTACAGGGAAAGTGTAATTTTTTTTCTTATGAAGGAGGTTGTTAATACTACAGCATCCCAAGATATTCTAGTCAAATATTTGTTTTCCATTTTCATTGAGGAAAGACCACATATGGGTATGATGGTCAGCTGTTCACATATATTTGGTTATATAGTATATGTGATCTTACAGAAATACCTTCTAAACCTTTGTATGTGGGTTTGCTTAGAGATTATCCCACTGGTACTTCTAATGATAAATGTTTCTGCCTATATCAAGCAAGAGGAAGCACAGATAGACAAGGGCACAAAAAATACAGGGTTTGCTTCCCACTTTGATTTCTCTGCTTATATCATGCTTCTGATGGCCATCATCATGAGTTTAAACTTTAATTTGTGTATGAGTTTAGATCCTACAGAGGATGGGGTCCTACAAAAACTGAAAAAAAAAAAAAAACGAGTAACATAAAAAACCAATCAATATTTCATTCTTCTTTTTCACTCTGCTTGACTCTACTTCAGGATCTGCTTTTTATGTGAAGAGAAGAAAGCTTTTGTACAAATGGAGAATATACCCAGTAAATGACATTCAACCACTTTGCCAGGGACTGATTTGTGAAGGTCAGTTTGAAAGGATGCAGCACACAATCAGGAAAAAAAGGGAACATCAGCACCTTTGTCACCCTTTCAGTGGTCCAAGCATTTTTTAAGTGCAAGCTTTTTAGAGTATCATGGATTGACACACTCCTAGCTTAGAAAAGTGTTTTCAGGTTTAAAATTCTGCAAACTTAATTAGCTTATTCTGTTTCTCTTTCTCTCTTATTTCTCTCGTGGCTCTATTATTCCTAATATTATTAAAGTTTATAGTGAGAACAGATTGTACCATCTATTTTTTCTTGTTTAATGAACAGTACATGAGTTTATCAATAAGTTCCCTTAATAATTCTACAAAACCATCCAAGAAATGAAGCTTACACCCCAAAAATAGAGCACAACATCAGACTTTGACCTGTTCTTTTTAAAACTCTAAGATAAAATTATGCTGGAGTTTATGTATTATGTAGTATTCTGAAAGTTATTTCTGACTTCCGTTTACACTGTAGACTCATACAAAACTTTCTAATGTAAATCTAGAACTAAATTATATTTGGATTTGAACACCCTGTGCAGATTAATTTTCTCTATAGTTTCTCCACATTTGTTTGGCTCCTTCACACTATTTTAGTCACACTATTACATAATGAGCATTCAGAGCATTGCAAATAAAGCAGCAAGTCTTTAAAAAAATTTTAAAAGGTCATTTAAAAATTATTAAAAAATTAAAGAATTATTTGAAATTAAATAATCTGAACACTCAGAAAATAATTTTGTAAACACGTGTTATAGCAAGAATGGTGTAAGTGCATTTAGTTTATCATACATTAGTGTTAATCTGCAAACAATTATTTTCTCCTGTGACTTATCCCATGACCCAGTCCAGACCTAAAACTAGATCCCTGTCAGCAGCCACAATGAGAAGGAATAAAAACAAGATCATGCCTAATTAACGACCAAAAAAACAGACGCTACTTAAGTGGACTAGGAGATCGAGGTGATGGATCATTTGGGTGTGTTATGGCATCTGCACACAACAACCACAATTACTGTAAATCCCATCTCCCATGATGGGTATCATAGTTCAAGTCATCATCCTTGGGGAAATTTGGCCTGTCAGGAGTGCCTATTAAAACATCTAAAAAATATTGCCAATACTTCCCTTTAATATTTCTCCTTGCTAATATTTTGTTTTAGTGCATAAGAGTGCAAATATGTTAACATGATTAGTTTTTTTCCAAGCTGATTGTATAGGAAAAAATTTTATTCGTCCTAGAACTGGGGACAAAAGTTCTGATGCTTCTCTTTACATTCAAATTGGCACTTACATCATTCCTTGGCAAAGTGGCTCGATGTCATATCATGTTCTGTTTGGGACTAATTTGAACATCTGCACAAACGGAAGCACTGCAGCTTTTGTAAAGGAGCTAGTGTACAATAACCAGCAGCTGAAGTGGAAGGAACAGGATTGGTTGTGACTTGCACAGATGTGGGTTTATCTTTAAAGTATACTTACTAGGAGATCTCTGAGCCAAGCAAGTAGATCTGTGGACGTACATAAGACATAAGGCTTAGGGTCTTTTATAGGCCTTAATGGTTTGATGCAAAACTGGCTTGTCACTTCTTATCTATCATCCACTTACTGTAGTACTGTTGTAATCACTTTACAGGTGCAGTTCTTTTGTTGATGACACCTTTACACTGTCACCCACCTCTATAAGTGTAATATCTGCTATTGTATTGCCTCTATAAAATAATATTCCTAGATATCAAAATTTTCTAGTTTAGGCCCACAAAATAAATCCCAGATAGCTGGTCATGTATCCAAAATCCAGCTGCAGCTATCATTAAATATTTTTATTAAATCACTGTTGTAAAATCTAAATGATTTAATATGCATATGGCTGTACTAATCTAGCCAGTATAACCCAATCTGTTTACCTATCCCCTGTCTATTAACTGCATCTGGTTATGATGGAATTAGATAGTACCACAAACGAGCAGCATGGTCAAGGAGTCACATCCCTTAGGCTTAAGTGCAGGCATTGAATTAGCAAGTGGGTTAGAGGAGGGAGTCTGATCAAAGAATTCTGATGGAGGCAATCAGCAGTTTTAGGCACCCCTAGCTCTCCCAGGCAATTGCCACTAATTCCCTTTTCTGCAATGTATCAAGTAATTTATAAGTAACTTAAACTAATTAAATCCCCCCCTCATGTAAGTCATTTGCACACATTACTGTGGCTATATTATTGACCTTTTCCTTTAATAAAGCTTGGTACAAGGATAGCTTTTAGCTTGTATTTCACAATTTGGTTTGCTTCAACAGATAATATCAATTTATATATTCCTGTTGTGCACTAATGTGTAAAACAGTGTAATTGATTATGAGCTGGCCTAAACAAAACATTCTCATATTTACTTTGAATGGAACTATATGGTGGCACCATTTTTATGAAAAATGACAAGTAAGCTTTTAGTGTATTTTTTAAATGGGGGTGTGCTTTTATGTCTTCAAGCACAGCAAAAAAAAAATTATGATGTAAAATGCTTTAAAAATATATGTTCTTACAAAACACTATGGAAACGTCAAGAAATTTTAATATTAGGAGCACAGTATTTAAAATAGTTAGAGGCAAATAGTAAGATTTGCTCAATTTGGAACTGTCTTTGAAGGTTAGGTTATATAAAATTAATATCTGAAGAAGTATGCAGAAAAAGAAGCCCTAATGAAAAATGAAAGAAAAAAAATAAAAGAAAAAAGATTTAATTAAAATTTAAATTGATGAGTGCATAAAAATGGATAGGTGTGCATAAAAATGTATGTATGGGTTTTCTGTTCTTCCAGGAGAGTTAAATTATATTTTAGCACTTCACTTCTATCTTCTTACATAATGGGCATACTTCCTCAAAAAGCTTTTATCTCAGAGAATTCTCACCATGTGGCGAGATAAAAGCATGCTAAACTTACCCTAGACACTTCTCTCATATAAGTAACATCATCCAAAGGACAATCACAGTCTTATCACATTTGTACTCATGGCTTATTAATGACCTTTGATCTGACTTTAGCCTCCATACAAAAGATCATTAATAAAACATTAACCTTATTCCTCAAAAAATGTAGTGTGCTAACACATTCTTTTATTTAATCAGTGACACCAGTGCCAATCTGTCTCTTTATGAGGTATTTCTTATCGTCATTTCACCTGTATACAAATTTTAGCATAGTGATTTAATTAGAAAGGCTTTTGATAAACTCTCAGGGGGTCCAATTGTTCATGTAATGTGTGTCTCAAAGAGTTGCAGTTTAATTAATTACATGCAGATCCTAGAGGAAAGGGGAGTTTTCAAGTCACAAGTATAATAACTAATTAAGATTATTAATGCTGGATGAAGGGCTCATTGATTTATTAAGATGAATACAGCTGTTTTTTTTTTCGTACTCATTAGTAAATTAAATGATCCATCTTTGTTTTGTAATTTTTTTTCTCCTTTTTAATTCTGACTTGATTTCACGCTTATTCCAAATATAGCTACATTTGACCTTAGGGCAATGTTTTGAAAAGTTCTCATCCTTATTGCATTGTAGTGAAAACTTTTTAATTTTTTTTTATTTTGTGATTATAATCAAGGCGTAATAGCCAGGTAAGCCCACTCACAATATGTTACATTGTGGTATAGTTTCGCTATCTCAGAATAATAGTATTACTGGAAAATATGTTGCTTGCAAAGGAGTTAGACTAGGTTTAAATGAAAATGAATGTTTAGGGTTTTCTACATTACAGCCTGGTTTCACTAACTCAGGAGTTTTGTTTCACCTCATATGCTCACCTATTCTCCCTTAAGCTACTCATATGACAGCACTTGCTGGTGGAAATCCTTTTTTAATATCACAAAAAGGACACGTCTCTCATTAAAATGAACACAGTGCAGTAATAAGTTCCTTAGAGAAGGTGCATTAGCTCTTCCTTAAAAAAGAGAATTCTTCTTTTAGAGTATGACAAGGAAAAAAATGCTAAACACACAAAAAAATAATTAAATAAAAAGCTGTTAATAGGAATAACATGAATACATTTGAACAAGTGAGTGGTAGCCTGATGTTTCTGATTATATATCATTCTGAAAACTCAGTTAGATTAAAGGAAATATGCTTATGTTTTGCATATATCTTAATGAGAAGTAAGGTTAAGTAAAGGATTACAGGATGTCCTGTTATTGAAAATAAGATCAGCGTGGTGTGATGGAGACTCACACTAATTACAATTGCTGTTCATGTCCTGAAGTGAATTTTTTTGCAATAAGACCCTGTTGTAAAGTGCAATTTTTTGTTACAGCACAGCAATGTTAATATTTATTACATTTTCTAACTGGCTATATCAAACACATCTTTTATAGTAGATGTAATATTTTTCTGTAAAAAAAAAAAAAAAAAAAAAACAGAAAAATAGACCCATAACTTGTGTTAAATATCAGTCATGGCATCTTATCTCTTAACTGAATAGATTGCTATACTCTATGTAAAACGCTGAATAATTCAGTTTTGTTTTGTTGGATAAAATGTTTCCATTTTATATTGGCATTTAAACATTATAATATTATCCACTGCCATCTCTATGGTGAAAGTGACAGTACATGTATATTTTGAATAATGTTATAAATGATATTTTGACAATTGAAGAAAAACATGTGTTTGGCTTATGTCCGTTTCATTAACGGACAATTTGATTGAAGGATAGCATTCAGTTTATTATTTTGGTTATTAGCCAGAGTATTTTACCTGGCCATGACACTAATTATTTACAGTATTAATTAATGTAAATTTGATTCAGGGTCATTATTGTCAGACATTTTTCTTAAATGGGAACCTGTTCCTTCTTCCTGCTACACTCTAAAAAATAAAACTGTGCTGTACTCAATTTTTTTGGTGAAACATTTTTACACTTAAAAATATTGAGTAAATATAAAAAATATATAAAAATCATGTAAAATATACTTCATGAATTGAGTACAAGTCAGTAAAAAAATTAAGTAGACCTGAATAACTATATTTAATACAATGATGTACAAAATTGAGTAAATGTAATGAAAATTAGAAGTTAATGAAAAGTGAAAATGAGTAAAATAATTGAGTAGATATAATTGAAATGGAAGGTAGAAGATACTGAAAATTATACTATTATTTAATAAACAAATGTGCTACATTTACTAAATATTTTAAATGAATGAAAGAAACAATACACACATTTTCATTTTAATTAAACATTTATTTGCCAAATTTGACAAGACATGAAGTCTAAACTCAACCTGGTTTACTTTGCAAATGACATGTAACAAGATCATAAACAAAGAGCTGAATTTATGTTATTAGTAAACAGTTTCAGAAACAATACTCCTGCCACAAGTATTATACAGTTAACACATGGAAAGTAGACTTTTGTATTAGAATCTAATGAGTCACATTTTACATCTGAAAGATTGCACACCTTCACACTTCAGTTTCCTGCAAACTGTGGGATCCATACAAATGTGTGTGCAGACCTTCTCAGTTCTTAAAAAAGCAATGACAGTCTAAATGAACACAGGACACTAAATATCCATGACCAACAGTACCATGCTTCACTCAATAATGATCGAAATTCCTTTTGATGATATGACAAATGTGCAGAGCTTACACCGCCATCCCATAATGCTGGCACCTAAAAAGGAACAATAGTATACAAGTAAGTACAAGTGTGACTGTTAATATAAAGTCTACCAGACTGGTAAAATAGTACTTCCGTTCAAATACATACTTTTTGGACTAATAGTCTATTTCTATCTTTGATTCAATGGTTACACATTTAATACTTCTGTAACATTTAAAAAAGTTGACATTTACCTCCTGTTTTATCTCTATTCAACTTCTCTTCATTAGTGGTGTTGGTGCTGTGAAAGAGATATAGAAAATATATGACATGTTTCACACACACACACACACACACACACACACACACACACACACACACACACACACACACAAAATCAATCAGTTTTAGGGTCTTTCACTTACATATCAGAACATACATAATGTTTCACTTCAATATTTAAATTCCATATTACTTTCTCCCAATTCTTATGCTGAGAGAAATGTTGTATTTTCACTAAATCTTTATATTTCATAGCTTTAGTTACTAGTACAGTACTTAGCACATTTATTTTATAACATCTGCCGCTGCGTGCTCAGTGTTTAATCATGTTAAAAATACTCATATACAGTAACGGATAAAACACTGCCAGAACCCGGACACTGCACCTCATTTCTGCCGTTTAAACCGGATTTGTTCTGAGTTTCTTCCTTAAAGTGTCGGAGTGACCGAGCAGACTCGCGGTTCAGTGTGTGAGGTGGACCGGTACAAATGCGTTAATTACTGTATTTGAACGTGCTAGTTTTATATCCTCGCCACAGTGGCGGTAGGCTGCGCAAAATCACCGCATTTGGCGGGAGAAATTCAAATATTGCGGCACAACCGCGGCCGGTTACACCGAGAAACCCGCTCGGTGTTAAATCTCGGCGCTGCTGCTCGGTGTTAAATCTCTCCTTTTACACCAGAGTTTAAGTGTCTGTATTAAACGCGCTTTAGCTGAGCAGTTTGGTGGTTGGAACTAACAAGCTAAATCACTATGAACCCCAGGACTGGCCTGTTGCTAGCTATCGTTAGCTCTGGAGCTCGGCTGTGACAGGATTCAGAACAGTAACTCACACCCTATAAAGTTGTGTGTGCAGGCAGACAGAGTCATTATTACAGTAACTTGTGTTAGCTGTTTACTCACCAGGATTTGTAAGGAGTGTTCCAGAATGTTCCAGGTGCTTCATGTCCATTCTCACAGCCTTCTTGTCTCTAATGTTACACCAGACTTCCCATGAGCACTTGCACAGGGCAATTTACTCAATTATTTAAGTTTTTGTTGTTAAAAATAAAGAATATTGAGTTGGAATAATTTATAATTGTAGTTCTTGAAACTAATCAGTACAATTACTCCATTACCAGATATTTTGATTGAAATGTATCAAAAAATATTAAGTGCATGTTAAAAATATAATTTAGTTAGTCAAATACCTATTTTTACTAGTAAAGTAAACTTAAATTATAGTGTAAATTTAAGACAAAATGAATAATTGGTTTTTTAGGCATTTATTTTGATTTGTCTAACTCAAACAATCATGTATGTGACTTTTAGAGATTTTATTAAGGTAACATAACCTGTTTATAACTGAAATTTACAAGGCCACAGAATCATTTTTTAGAGTGTAACTATTTGTTCATTTCGTGTTAAAATGTGGAACATATATATTTTTTTAAATCCTCAAACAGTATAAACTCTGAATTATAAGATAATTCAGAGAGTTGAAACAATATCCAAACAGACATCTTTTTGGGTCCAAACCTATTGTACAACTCGGGAAATAATAAAGATTGAGAACCATTTTTTAAATAAATTTTCTATAAAACTTTTTTGTACTAAATAGGTATCTTTAATTAATAGGAAGACTCCTGCACAGATGCCACTTTTAAGCCTCAGTTGATTTCACACATTTATAAATAAATAAATAAACAAGTAAATAATGTGTTTTTAAATATTGCTTTATAATATGTATCTCATAGGAAGAGATTATACCTTTCTTTTGGTTACAAATAGTTTATTTAGTTTTAAGTAGTGACCATAATTTTTTATTTAAGATTACAGATAAAATACAAAATTTACCTTTGAATTTTTATATCCTGCCATCTCAAAGTAAAAGGACATGTTGCCTTTGATGAAACACACTGAAAAAAATGACACTTTGGATCAACTTAAAAAAATTGCTTCAATATGTTACAAGCAATTTTTTTTACTTTCTCTCAAATCAAATGTCATAAATTTATTTAAGGTTTAATTTTTATTTGATATTAATATATTTTTTAAGTTTCCCCAAAGCAAAAATAAATTCATCCATCCAAATCAAAAATAAAAGTTGTTACAACACCTTAGGCCAGTAAAACTGATTTTCCGACTTTGTAACAACTTGATTATATCACTTTAGTAAAAGATTTACCATTATATTAAAGTTTAGTGTTTACCTTGAAAGAAACAACTTTACATGAGAAACAACTCATGTAGTATAAAGTAATAGGAGTAAATTATAGTAGTACTTTTTTTCATTATTCTCAAGTTAAAAATATGATTACGTACAAACTTAGTTTTATGAATTATACAATATATAGTCTTTTTCTGAATCTTTTTTTAAAAGTATTTCTAAATCAAAAAAGTTAATTTATGTAGGGAAGTTACATTTATAAATGAAGTAAGCAACCTTTTAAAAAAAATTACATTTAAAAATGAAGATAATGAACACACAAGTTCTCCTCCAAAAACATTTATTACCATCCTTAAAACGATACATTACCTTTTCTTTTTGTTGTACTAATATTTCTCCAACTAAGGGACAGAAAACAAAAATAAAATAAATAAAATAATGCAATTTTAATAACTAAATCTTAAGAACTGTATAAACCTATTTGCCAACCATGTAAAAATCTGACAATTGTTTGACAAATAAAGTGACCAAAATTTTATATTTTACTGTCAATAAGCTATACGTTCTCTAAATATTTTCTACAGGGCCACAAAAGTGTGTTTGAGTTTACCAAGATAGCTCAAGTTTAGCGCATAGATGAGGCCAAACAACATGGAACATTCATGTGCGACTGATAGAAACTCAATAAGTCACAATCCCGATTTCATGAAGGCAGTCTTCTTCTTCCCTGAGGACAAACAGGGTTATTTCTGCCTGAGCGTCATCTTTCTGAACAACCTAACAAAAGAAAGGACATTTGTTAAACAAGTTGCTCTACTTGGCAAAACAGTGTCTGATGTACGCATGTAAAAATAAATTAATGCTTCATATAAGTGCAAAAAAACTACTGATTGTAAAAAGTATACTGATTGGAAGCTCACAGGTTCAAACTTGAGCACCACCAAAGCTGCCACCTGGACTTTTGAGCAAGGCTAATTTATCAATTCAGTAATATTGTTCAGTTCTAAGATTGCCTTATGAAAAGACGCTTACCAGTGCTTAATCAGTTGGTCCACATCTTTCACTAAATACACCATAAGACATTTCAGGAGATACTCTCTTCATACATTCACCTCCAGGCTCTAAGCATGTAAAAACAAACATAGTATTGTTGGTTATGTTAGGCTTAATTACAGTCCCCCCCCCCCTCCCCACACACACACACACACCTTTAAAATAACTGCATTCTGTTGCTTTGTGCTCACTACTGATAATACAATAAACCATGAACATAATTCAGTTTCGCAGGATAATTGAAATTATTCTTTGATATTATCAGATAATTTAACTACTAATTTTCAGTGCTTTGTCATTTTCAGGGAGTTTATTTTAGGATATTTAGATTACACTGACATTTACTAAATTCACTGCAATTCTATTGTATCATTTCCATTTAAACATTTATCCACATAATGTTTTTATTTGTGCATTTTAGGACTTAATTTCTGCAGTATGGGTAAAGTGATGCCCTTTCAGAAAAGCTAAAAAAAAACCTGTAAACACAAAAGTGAATAAAGATTTCATGTTAACTTTTAAACTTCATGACACAGTAATGGCTAACCTCAGCTTGTTGGTCTATGTAAACACTAGCTGAAAGTGTGACAGTGCTCCGCCCATTAAGCCAACCTAATACTACCAAGCAAATTGGAAGTTTTTATATAATTGTATATATAAATAATTTACTGTTTTGAGTTTTATTTCACATTTAATTTAAATGGTTAATTTAATCGGTTGGACTGTTGTACTTGTAGTAACGTTTAATCAACATGTCAAATTGCTGCCAGTATTTGGGATTATATACTGATAACGTTAAAAACATGTCATAAAGTGTGTCAGGGACATGTGCTAATGCCCTGTTTCATACGAGGGAATATAGTTTTAGCGATATTACATTACTTACACATTAGCAAGTCCAGAAGGTTTTAGACATAACTATAAGTACTACAAACAGCACTCACTTCAAACTGGCTTGTTCTGTGTGTAGGTGCATGTTATTCACAAGTTCTGACGCGTGTCTTTAGTTACACAGTGTCACTGACGACATCAGACGTTTCGTTGATTTCTTTGTCTCTCGTTTATTTTCAACATCAAAAACAACGGTTGTTACAGTTTCTTGCATAAATCCACTGTAGTCACGACAAGTCGCTTGCTGTGTTCTGTAGCTTCGATAGGTTACAGTTACAATAACTTATCTTACTGTATTCCTTTTAGCTTACTGTCTCACGTTATCACGGTCAAAAGCTTGTGTGCTCCAAACCTTTCTGTATGCTTCCGTGTCTTAACAACAACTACAACTAACGTGCGTGATAGACATGGAACTGCATAACTGTGGGATGATGTCACAGAACAACCCATGAAGTGATGTCACAATACAAATTATATTTATGATACTTAATGCTTAATGCTTAACTAGTAAACTAAAATAAGATAAACATAACAACAAATCACAAGAATGAAATATGGCCCTTACACTGTGTTTAGGTCACTTTTCTATTAATTTTTCACGGTACTTAAATGTAATTAATTTCATGCTATTCGGCACAGGTGACTTAGCATAGAAACTCCGTTTTTTTTTAAAATAACCGCGTTAGTTCGCTAATGCTACTGTAGGTAATATAGGTGTTTTTAGCTAGTAAACACAGACGCAAAACTCAATCTACAAAGTAGTTGTTCCTGACATAAATCATAAAAGAGATACATTTAACATAAAAATGACATGAGTTTGCTTTCTTACCTGTTGTTTTCTTTGAAAAACGATGGCCGTCAGCAAACGTGATTCAGTCCGCGATAACACTGAGGTCACGTGACGCGGCGAACTTTTGGTTTGAAGCAAAAATGTCCTTTGAGTGAACGGATACATTTAAGGTTAAACAGGGGCTTCGATGTTTGCTTTTAAGCAACGTAAAAATATCAGTTTTGTATAGGAATTAAAAAATTTCCATCAGATTAATGTTGAAACATTCTTTGTATCAATTACACAGCAGTTTCACTTTTTTCAGTGCACCAAAAATATATATATATTTTGAAATTTTTAAAACAATCCATAAATTACCTTAAATGTGACACAACACATTTACAGTAAACCAAGAATCTGTTATGATGTGGCGGGATAGCGCGTTATGCTAGCAGGGCTTCCGAGGGAAGGTTGTGGGAGTAATTGTGCACATTTACGGGAGAGTTTTCCCTTTTTGAAATAAAGTAAAATTATTAATTAAACACAAAACTTTCAATGGAACAAAGAGCGAACATAAAATATATAACTAAGTCTTCTGTCCCCTCCAGACAGGGTTAATCCTTGTTATTGACGTTTTCAGTTTTCTTTTCTCTTTTTTTTCTTTTCAGTTTTCTTTTTTAGTTCTTTTCTCTTTCTTTTCCTTACAGTTTTCTTTTCCCTTTTTTTCTTTTTGTTTCTCTTTTACTTTCTTAGTTTTTTTCTCTTTTTCTTTTCTTTTCTCTTTTTCTTTTGCAGTTTTCCTATACCGGAGCAACGCTCCACACCCTGGTGCTTCCTAAATATCCGCACGCCTAATGCTTTGCGTTGGGGCCTATATAGACATGCATCCAGGTGTCATTGCCATCATGGCAATGTTGCCTAGCAACTGCACGTTAGGGTGGCAGCGGGCCTGCCTGGAAACCCGTGGAGTAGTTGTCTGTGGGTTTGCTTGTTGCAATACCCGCAACCCTACAGAATCTGGTTGATTTTTATTGAAAGTAAATACCTTGTAGCATCTCCTGCTTTTTAATAATGTTTATGGTAATAAAATAAAACATTAATGTCAACATAGATAAGTCTACATGCCATGCTATTAGTTTAATTTTAGCATATGTATTTACTATTTTTGTCTGCTAAGTAATACTTTAATGCCATCTTTTTTTTCCATTCGCCCCTCTCTTCTGTCTTTTTAACAGTCATTGTGCTGCTGATTGTGACCTTAAAGCGCCACAGAAAGGGTCAACGCATGTGCGAGGAAGAGGAAGACATGCGAGACAATGTCATCAAGTATAATGATGAGGGTGGAGGTGAGCAGGACACACAGGCCTATGACATGAGTGCGCTGCGCAATCTCTACGACTTCCCTGAAGCCAAGAGCTCCGAGTCACTTCCCAAGCACATCCAAAATCATGTGAACGCTGACAGGGAGGTAGCTGATTTCTCCCTGTTTAAAGGCTACATCCGGAAGAAGGTGGAGCAGGCGGATGCAGACCCATCGGTGCCTCCCTATGATTCATTTCAGACTTATGCTCTGGAGGGCAGCGGCTCACCAGCACTCTCACTAAGCTCCATCCACACTCTGTCCACCAGCTCCGAGCAGGACTTCACCTACCTCAGAGACTGGGGGCCTCGCTTCAGGCAGCTGGCAGGTTACTATGCCCCGACACAGCCTGATGAAGAGGGGTCCTAGCACTGCCAGTTATCCTATGCCTAGTGTGCCAAGCTAACCACACACTGCTGTTCCATAGACACAGTTCAGTCCTGGCACTGCCCACTCTCAATTAATGGCCACTCTCCTTTATCAGTGGATTATCACTCGATCTCGGTATTTCCTGAACATTTTAATACCACTAGTAAAAGATACATATAGTTTGCCTTTGCAAAAGATTAAAAGGTAAAGGAAGACCACGCCATGAGTGAGGAATTAAGTAGGACTCCAACCTACTCTAACCTAGCAGTGTGTAAAAGGGGAGCTGGGCTGTGCTATACGTAGTGCTAAGCCCACACTGTTCTCTATTTTAATTTTTCTTGTGTGTGTGTGTGCACACGTGCGTGCATGCATGTGTGTGTTCTTCCTTTCCTCTTCAAGTGACAGCAAAGTTTAGTGAAATCATTGGGAGACCAAGAGCAGGACACCATGCAGCAGAACTTGGGAAGTCATTTTCTAAGCCAAGACAAATTATTCCCAGATAGAAATATGTATTTATAAAAAAAAAAAAAAAAAAAAAAAATATTTATGTATTTATTGTTTCTATTTATTTATTTATTTATTCATTTATTTATTTATTTCTATTGGATGAAGTACAAAATACTGGACTGGACAAAATTATGGAATGATATAAAAATATGGATGCTACAGACTGATCTCCCTGATGCTAAATGTGTTAAGAAACTGACTTTTAAAGGCATTTACATGAGGGTGCTGTTGTAAGTGAGAGATCTGGGCTGCAGTCTTTTACAATTTTTTTATTTTTCAAAAGCATTTTTTTCCCTAAAATACAGGCCTATGCTGGGGATGGATGTATTGTATAAATATTATGTATTCACGTAGTCAGAGGTTTATTTTTGTCCTATCATACATTTTATGCATTGTGATACTCTTTAATTGATTATCCAAGTCACATTTTGTGGGCAATCAGATAATTGTTGTGTGTTTTTTTATTTAGAAGCTATATTTCAGTGGTCAGTTTGAGGAAGAAAGAGTCAGATATTCCTAATTTTCATGAACATATCAGTATTTGCATTTTGCATCCACGCTCATTTCAGATTTGTGACTGTGTTGTTTATATTCTAAACTGATTTCAAGACTGAACAATTTGATTGGTTTTTACTCTTTGGTATTGGTTGAGGGGGATGAAAAGAAATGAGTATATGGTTAGAATGCCTGATTACACGAAACCATTCATGATCAATGAAAACTGTGTTGAGGTGATTGCTTAGAGTGATCTCTGCAATTATTTAACTAAACAGCAATTAAACCAATCAGAATTACTTTCTTATTCATAAAAAAGATTATATGTTTACCATTATAAAGAACATCTCTTTATTTAAGCTTTTGTAAAACTAAAAATGGATTGATCTGACCCATGACCAGCTTTGTGTCCTGGCATTAATAAAAATGCAGGAGGTTTTCACCACCCACAGCCAATATATGGAGACATTCTTTTAGCAATCATATCAGCAACAGTGTATGGATTATATGTACAGTTCAAATAAATAAATATTAAACTTTTTGTAGTCACATGAGACTGAAATGGCTCAATTAGATAGTATGCTTTGTGTCATAATCTGGTCTGTCTGTGTCTGCTTTAGCAAATGGTGAAGAACCAGATGTTTTCTCTTAGTTTCTTCTTCCTTACTTTTTCTCAGTTAAGCTGCTTTGGCAGTGTTATTTGTGTGAAGATGATATTTTTTGTGTTAGTAAAAACATATTTTACAGGACACAACTTAAATTAAGTGCAATTAAAATAGGTTTAAGTAAAAAATAACAGACAAAAAGAAAAACACTGTAAAAGTGTTTGAAAAGTATTATCATTCACATAATCCAAGCATAGGATCAGTTGCAGCCCAGTGCATTATTACGTTTTCTGTTGTCTTCAGGACAAAAAAAAGACCTGCAACTATGTTTAAAAAATCCTAAATTGTATTGTTTCTACTGAAAATTACCTTTGCCTCAATTGACCCCACCATTAGAAAAAGTGAGGTATCATCTTTGTTTATATCTTGACTAAAGCTGTACACCAACCGGGTACAAAAGATTGTCTTCGGGTAATTTGTGACCCGTCAGACAGAAAAATGATTACAAACCACACGTAACACCCACACATGCGCGCGCGTACACACACACACAAAGAAGGGCCCACAAAATGTGCAGATGCCCATGCCTAGGACATAGGACATTGTTCTACACATTCATCATATCAGCCATTCAAAGGTTATCCTGAAGATAACAAATTAGGAGGGTTTCTGTAAATATGGGAAAAACTGGAAATCCGTCCATCTGTCCATCCATCTCAATATTTACAGAAAATTATACAAATTTGTAGAAGATTTACCTGTAGACCTATGTAGGACTGATAATCTTAGTGGGTGTGAATAGCTCCTGAGGAAGGGCTATATCTAGTCTTGTGTCTGTCATGGGTGATACAGTAGTTTATTCACATTTTGTGAATTCAGCCAGGATTGAGATGAGGCAGAAAACCATGGTTGTCACAGTTAGAAAAAACAAGTTATCTCCCACACTTATTTGCCTGGGAGGAAAGAATGGCCTTTTCATGAAAGTTTTCACCCCTCCCACCACACTAATTTCTTACCCATCAAAAAAGTACGGTACACAAGATGCCTGAGATTCAAGATCATGAGGTCATGAAGTTAGTCATCATCCTGGAGAACAATCACAAGAAAGAAGGTGTGGACAACCTGGACATGGTGACTGGAACTTACAGCTGGTGGAAGATGTCTGCCCACTTTCCCTGGTTATCTTTTATAACTTCATTAAAGTGTCTTTATGCAGTGCCTTCGTTATATGGAACAAGATTATCTGGAAGCCTGGTAATCAGAACAAGTGGAGGCTTTTTTTTGAGCAGTTGGTAAAGGCACTTAAAACCTCCACCTCAGAACAGCCTTTGGAGCATTTGTGAAAGCCGTTCAGGTGGTTGACTTATTCTAATCCACCTAATGCTGCACCTAGGGCAGGCAAAGGGAGAAGATGGCAATTATGCCCTTACACACACTTGTATACTGTCCTACATATGCTAATTTGAGTTTTTATTATCTTCTTATAATTATATTCATTGTTGTTATTTATGTAATTTGTTGAATAGGGAAAAACGTTAAAGATGTTGTATGACTAGTTTTTAATAGTTGAATTTCTCATTATACAGTATTTACAAATATATCACAATGTTGCACAAATATATCAAGACTTGCTTCCCTTTCATAGGCCAAACTAGTGGTTGGCACTAGGACTTTGCTATAGAAGTATATTATTATTATTATTATTATTATTATTGATTAAATGCACTTATTCTGCACTGTAAAGAGGGACAGCACATATATTCACAAAGTGTATGATGAATCATAGGTTTGAGAGATCATGGACATAGAGCCATCCCTGGAACACAGGGTGTGAGGTAAGAATGCACCATGCAAATGCAGTGACTGTAGATTAGTAAAAAACACAAGAAACATTCTCATGTCAAACACTCTTTTCAAACAGATGTAATTCATATTAAATAAACTGCTATAATTATAACAAATATTTTAGTAAAAAACTACATATTTATTAATTATCTTATTTTTACTTCAGCATTCATTGTCTTTTACATTTAAGACTAACTGAGAACTGGCTGAACTGCATGCATGCAGTAATGAATGTATTCCCCTAAAAATTATGATATGAAAATTTTACATTACAGTAAAATTACAGGAGATCACAGGATTCAAATTACCCCATTTTTTTTATTTTTTATTGACAACCTTAGAGTATATTCTGAGCAACATCAAAGCTTGGGCATCTTCAAAGGGGCTATGACGTTCAGTGCATTGCAACAGTGATCCTGGCATAAATTGTGCTAAATAAACTTAATTCAATAATCAGATATTAGTAACATTGCCAACACTGGGCATATTATTGTAAACAATTATTTTTATTAATAATTAGTATTATTATCAATACTATAATAACATGCTACTTATTAATAATAATTAATTAGTAGCATGAGGTTCAAGGAAAGGTATACAGTAATTGCAAGTAATGGTACGCAGCCATGACACATAATGTGACATGGTTCAGAACTAAAAAGCAGAATGACAAAAAGAATTTAGAACCCAAGAACAAGAAATGCACAATAACAATAAACAATTATTATTTGCAATTAAACAAAGAGGGTTATACACAACTTGCCCAAAAGTTTCAAAAGGGTCAAATTATTGGCCTGCATCAAACAAAGAAAACATTGACATTAATGAAATTAGGTTAAGAACAAACCAATATGTTATGAAAAGAAAGTAGGATGGTGCTGAACCAAATTGTTCAGGTGGGCCTTTTTAAGGGCAAGGCTGACCTGTTTGTGATAGAAATGGCCACCCCACTTATAATGTTCATCCATCATGACTCATGTACCGCCATATTAAGACAGTTTGTTTAAAGAGCCATACCCAATATGTAGAAATTCTCAGAAAGTCTGCCCAGTCAATTCCATTAATTAGTATTTAAAGACTCCCCATGCCATATTACTGTATGATTTTGTTTTTGAATTTACAGATTTAATCTCAAAACTTGTAATTTCTTTAGACAAAGCAGTAACTACTGGAGTCTATTGGTTACAGTATGTCTTTACAATAATAATAATAATAATAATAATAACAATAATAATAATAATACACTAATGCTAAAAACTAATGCTTTCATGGTGATTTTATAGTGAGTCACCTTCCTCAAGGGAAAAAGTGTTGAGTTTTGTTGCACACATATCTTTTTTATTATAATGATCATTGAAGAGCATTATCAACAACACAAAAACTTCTGTTTAAATTTTCCCATCAGTCCTTTCTTAGTTTTAATTTCACCTTTATAGTTGGCAGCAATCCCTTGTCAAAGGTCCTTGTTCGTTTCCCGGCCAGGCTCGATTCCCATCTCTGTGTGCATGGAGTTTGCGCTCATGTTTGTTTTCCACATGCGTAGTGGGTTTCCTCCCAGTCCAAAGATATGCAGGTTAGGCTAATTGGCGTTCCCAAATTGCCCGTAGTGTATGTGAGTGTGTGTATGTGTGTGTGCCCTGCAATGGATTGGCATCCTGTCTAGGGTGTACCCTGCTTTGTGCTCTAAGCGTCCTGGAATAGGCTCCAGGTCCCCGCGACCCTGAATACAGGATAAAGGGGTATAGAAGATGAGTGAGTGAGTGAGGGAGTGTCTGAATAATCAACTAGGTGCATATAAAGGCTCCAGTTAGTTCTGAATGCAGCCATGAGCACATAACCCATATTTTATCCACACTGCATTAACCCCAATGGATTGGCATTGAGCTTTTTTTACCAACAGTCCCACCATTATAGAATAGCCTTCTAATTCTAGTTCCCCTACTCTCATGAGCTTAGTCAGGTTTGTTGACAGTGTGGTGTCTGACTGTCTACTTATCCCTTTTAGTTATGCTGTCATTGATAGTCCTGTCAGAGTCCCTGCTTACACTTTGCAAAAATAAATACTTAATGATCTTATTCATTAAGTGATCACACTGCAGTAGAGTCCTCTTTCTCTCTTAGATAAAAAAAAAATCACACAAAATTCACATTTACATAAACATTTGTGCTTTTCAACACCATGACTCTAAACATATTTAAGATATTCTCTATTCTGTTTGCAATACTCTTATTTAAAAAAAAAAATACATTTCACTTTCAACACAACATTAAAGAGATTAAAATCAGTTTGATAAAGGAAGATAAAAGTTTATTAAATGACAACGTTGGTGAATTTTTGTTATTTAGACAAAGACAATAGCATCAAGACTTTATTTTTGAGGAAGGTATAGAATGTATTCAGGTCACAAATCACACAATATAAAAAGTCTTAACATTCTGTTTACAAGTGTTTATTATACCCCCATTCCACTCAGCTGAAATTGCTGAACACCTCTCCCGATTTAAAAATTGTCTCTAAAATTGTTGTGGTTGGTGCCAATTTGGTTGATTTGACCCCTAATTGAGCTGGTAACATTTTTAAACAAATTGACAATAATGGTTGCAAATTGAAAAGCATTTCAATTTCAGTTAAATGATGTAATGCCAAGTACTAAAAAAATTATAATCACACCATACTGTTTCTACCGAGATGAAGCAAAATTTCTATTGTGTTTGTTGCCATGGTTAGCATTGCAGTTACACTAAGCGCAAAAGAGGCTGTAAGAACCCAATACCAACCTCTACCAAGCTCTCCAGAGGTTTTAACAAATTTAAATCAGGTTAGATTTGGCAGAAAGTTCAGCTGGAATAGGTGAATTAACAGTTAAACACTGTGCACATCATTACAACTGTATGTATAGGGCCATTGGAAAAATGACCAAATATTAGACATGGAATTCCTGGTCATACCTCTGCTTCCAACACAAATTGCCTATATACATTTTTAATTAGCTTAGATGTGTAGCTTTGTGACTTATCTCACAATAAGATTTCGGTGCCAAGCATAAATGAGAAAGAAACTTGCTCTGTTTTTTTTTTCCCCCTTTTTTTTTGAGTTGACAGGTACTCTTATGTATGCTATTGATTCCCAAAGCACTTGAAAGAACACTCTGTTAACCCCAAGAACTAAATGTAAAGCTTCCCTGGTAAAGATGTTTATCTGAAAAGTCCTAAAGCTGTAAATGATACATCTCTGAAGGCAATTCTTAAAAGACAGGTATAACAAATGTTTTTTTTATTGAAAACTACAAAAAGATAAATAAATATATAAATATATAAAGATATAGTAAATGTTAAATAGGTAACTCATATTGTTTCTTTACATTTACCTAGTAAATAAAATTACACATTTGGCAGGTACTCAGAAACCAAGGGCTTAAATAATAACACTAATCGATGACTCAAAACTAGAACAGGTAATCAATTAACATTTAGCCCTGGACAATGAGACAAAATTTCATTTAGACAAGAAACACGAACATAAGTGAGGTTTGTTGTCCTTGAGTGCTCATTCAGGGAGCAAGGCTCCAATTCCTGTATCAGATACATTGACCTTGACAACAAATATAAGAGAGGAATCAAGACAAAGGAGAATGGGTGCTGTGGTAAAGCACTGCTTGAGCTACTTGAAAGCCTTCTCTGCTAGGGGGTTCCATCGGAAAAGGATTTTGGTAGATGTAAGAGAAGTGAGTGGGGCCACCATAATACTGTAGTTATGAATAAAATCCCAATTGAAGTTGGCGAAGAGTCAGAAAGAGTTGAAGCTCCCCCCTCGAATATGGTGCTGGCCAACGTATTACAGCCTTTACTTTGATTGGATCCATCTGGATGCCTGACAGTGAGATGGCATACCCCAAGAAGGAGGTAGACTGACTATGGAATTCACATTTTTTAGCCTTGATGTAGAGCTTATTTTTAAGTGGATGTTGTAGGACTTGACATAAATTTGTTTAATTTCAGTTATTATTTTTTTTATTTTAAAAGAGCCTACATAAATATTTGATACCTTGCTTTAGCTCACTGTCCTTAAATACTATATATGTAATAATATACATGTTATAGTATTATTTTGTTTAAGAACTGAAAGAAACATTTAGTTTTCAGAACTATGTATATTCTAAACAATAGTCTCAAGATAGTATTTCCAAGATAATAAGATAGTAAGATATTTTCCAGGTGTAGATCCAAATTTGCTGCCTTCCTAGTCGTTATGTGTACTGCATCAATACCCTCTAGGCATGCAAGTATTTTCTGTCTGGGAGAAAGTCTGTATAAACCAGAAAAAATCCCACAGGATCCCTGTTTACTGTAGTTTTTTAAGGAGGTTCTCAAAGGCTAAATGGGATAAGAGCAGGAAAATGTTAACCAACGCTGTGAAGAGGACTGGCTGTTTACTCACAGTGACACTCTTCACCACACGTTATGCTTCAGTCGTGTTTGCTGACAGCTTGGACTTCATGCTTCACTTCTTTCCCAGAGGAACTCTAGGAAATGCCAAAGCTGCCCCTTTGACGGCCTTCTGACTGTGGTGATTTATACAAAAGCTTCTGGGAATTTCATGCATGGTGCACCTAGCATCCAAACATCCAGCAATGCATTATTGTGTATTGGGGAGGCTTAAGCCATGATGGTAGATGTGTACCCTAGGCCAGCCTGCAGTCAGTGCTTGTAATTTAACTCCAATAATAAACATATAAGACTGTAATAAAGTCCCATAAAATAATAATAAATAGATAGATAGGATCTATACTAATCCACAGTGTGTACAGGTAGGTAACACTAATAGCTTTAGTCATTGAGTGGTTTAATTCTGTTTAAGTCAATGTAAACTCTTTTTTATCCACAGTTTTATCCATAAGTAGTCTCATCCACTATTCTCCTGCTCAAATGCTGAAATATATCATTTCCATTTCCAATAACTAGTCCAAAATTAGCATATATTGCCAATACAATTATTATTTTACTCACAATAATATTTTTACTATGTTTCAAGTGGGTCAAATGATTGACGATGTAGCTTAGTGGTTCCCGAACCCACCGATACTGGTCCGTGAAGCAAATGGTACCAGGCCGCACAATAAATAATTAAATATTTTTATTTCATTTATCTAAGTCTGAATGATGTTTTATTTTGAAAAACCTTGTATTTTGAAAAATGACCGGATTATTCTCTCGGTTACGAGAGCCGCTACAAAGATTTCTCCCAGAAAAGCACATTTTAGTGATGAGGAATGGGTCGCAAAAGTGGCTTACCGGTGTTCTAGAGTGGAGTAAAGCTTGTGAGTACCAGCCGGCAACCCCCCTCCCCCGGCCCAGCCACCCCCCACCTCCCACCACCACCAAACCCCCCAATGTTCTGTTCACACTTTTCCTCCTCTCACCTCTGACATTTGTCAGAAGAGACGGGAGAGAAGAGATGAAGGAACTCATGCATTATTAAATAGCCAGTGACTGTTCCTTCAGCTTAGACGCACTTGTAACTCTGGCCTTTCATTGTCAGGTAAAAAAAAAAAGGAAAAGTATAAATTAAAGGATGCCTCCTCATAAAATGGCAGCATAAAGAAGACTGATTGCACGAAACGTCTGATCTTTTTTTAGGGCTTTCAAAAACTGTTGGTCATTTTTGTTGAGGTATGATAAGTAAAATGTTTGATGAGCAAGGAACATATCACATACTAGGATGTGTAACATGTCACTACTCAAAAATGGATAATTTTCCCACAACAGTATTTCCTGTAAACTTTTATATTTTCTTATACCACAGTGATTTGACAACAATTACAAATTGCTTTTCTTCCCTGAGGGCACAAGCATATTCCAAGACTCAAATTGAAAGTGGTTCTGGAAGCATGAGGAATAATTTTTACACATAAACTGGCCACCACATTGTGTGCTGTAATCAAAACTAATGATGATTAAATGTAATCTTTGTTTTTTTCCAAACAGTGTACATTACTCTGCAAATCTAATATTAGTGCAAGCATCCATTAAAAACATAAATGAAAAAAAAAATAATGAAAACTGAAATATTTAGGATGAAATGTAATAATTAAAGTCTATTTGGAAACATTCACCCTGTCAAGTATTAAGACTCTAGATGTAAAATATACCAATGTGCAAGGTGTTGCATGGTGAATCAACTCAAGCTGAAGCGATCTTGGGTGCTGCAGCAGGACAATGACCCAAAACACACCAGCAAATCCACCTCTGAATGGCTGAAGAAAAACAAAATGAAGACTTTGGAGTGGCCTAGTCAAAGTCCTGACCTGAATCCTATTGAGATGTTGTGGCATGACCTTAAAAAGGCGGTTCATGCTAGAAAACCCTCAAATAAAGCTGAATTACAACAATTCTGCAAAGATGAGTGGGCCAAAACTCCTCCAGAGCGCTGTAAAAGACTTGTTGCAAGTTATCGCAAACGCTTGATTGCAGTTATTGCTGCTAAGGGTGGCCCAACCAGTTATTAGGTTCAGGGGGCAATTACTTTTTCACACAGGGCCATGTAGGTTTGGATGTTTTTTCTCCCTAAATAATTAAAACCATCATTTAAAAACTGCATTTTGTATTTACTTGTGTTATCTTTGACTAATAGTTAAATGTGTTTGATGATCAGAAACATTTACTGTAAGTGTGACAAACATGCATAAGAATAAGAAATCAGAATGGGGCAAATAGTTTTTCACATCAATGTATGTACTATATAGGTACATGTATTCACTTATATATGTACGCATTACTAAAATCTAGGTAAACATATAGGTGCATATATGCACCTATATTTTTACCTAGATATTAGTACAATTATTAAAATCCATAGCTGCTAGAGAACATAAATAAAAGCCCAAAATGTAGAAACTTAATTTTTTAAAGAAACAATTAAATAGTAAAAGAACAAAAATATAGTACAAGAACAAAAATAAGACAAAAAACTCAACAGAAAGAAAATATATATATATATTTTGAGGACCTTCTCAGCTTCGTGAGCTTTAAATTGATAGATGTGCCTATCTGCCCTCGGGTGGCTGCTGGCCACTTCTTCAATGTAGCATCTAGAGAAGACAAAAATAATAAGACAGTATAATAATAATAAATGATTATTTATTAAAACTTCAGACGACAACAACTAGTGCCACGAGGTTATTTGCTACATTATATGTTCTACAAAATAGAGGACTACACACCTTATAGCGCAATACCCCAGAAATGTGGCTTTAGAGGAAAGGTAGGATTAAGAAGTGAGCAAGCGATGAATTAGTATATAGCTCCCAAGCAGATACAGTAACAATAATGGGTGCCCTACCTTATGCAGTCTCCAATGCCTAATAAACGCGACCAGCTGCTCCACATCCCCTCTGGTTGGCTTTCCACCTAAAAGTAATATTTCAAAATGATTATTAAAGGGGGTAAAATGAAGGTGGAGAAAGCAAGAGTTTTTTTTTATATACACATCACGTTTTCTTGAGGTCCAAGAAAATACAAAAATGCCAAGTAAAAAAGCAATGGCCAGCACACAAACATAATTTATTCCACAGACTGACTTTTTTTTTTTTTTCAAAGACAGAAGAGATTAGGAACATGTTTTGTACCATTCAGGTTGCAGCAAAGTCTCAAAGTCGAAGGTGCCAGCAGCAGATTCCGCACCATGGCAGTAGCAGAGGTGGCAAGGCGGGCTGCTCTTCACGCTTCTGCCTGGCAAAACACCCCAGAGCCCTTTCAATCTGAAAAATTATTTCACATCACAATATTAATTTATTTTTTAAAACTTTTTTATGTTTCATACTGATTCTTGCCTAGCTTCCCAATAGTTAATAGGATTTTATGTATAAATTCAGATTAATGATAAAGATATGAAACAGTGTTTTAAGCTAACCAAAATGGAGCCAAATACATATTAGCAACCATAATCTAAAGCTATCCAAAACAAGGTAAAATACATTAGAACATTTATAAACATCTGTAAACTCCATAAGGCATTAGCTTAGCCACCGGGAAATATCATGTGTGTGCTACATACAGTAAGGCAGCATGTTAGCATGATTTACCTAAACTATGTAAATGGCATAAAAAGCGAATGTGTCACACAAGCTGACAAGAGCTAACTGAAGTGAGAAAAATATTTACTAGTATTAGTTTAATATTATCAGAATAAGAGTTATATAAGACTTAATAACTTACCCAGTGTGTCCTGTTGGATCGATTCTTTCTTCAAAATGCTCCTGTTCGTCGTCAGAGCCACACAGTTTTCTTCTGAGGTAAATGTAAACTCCTCCCACTGTCCAGAACATTCTGAAAAGTTTCCTTGGATGTGTAGTACGCGTGTCATCTTCCAAACGTGCAGAAAACTGTGTGTAAACTCAAGCCTGTCTTTGTGTGCGTGTTTTTCATGCCGGTGTCCGGGGGCGTTAGCCGGACTGATTTTCATGTGATTGGCGTGTGGGCGTGTCCTGCCTCGGGTCATTAGCAGATAATGAAGTGCGACAAAAATTCTAAAATGTGTATAACTATAGTTAAATTCCATAACATGCCAATTACATGTGATACCAATTTTACGTGTTCACACATACGTTTTTTGCATTTTTTTTTTTTAGTTAGTCCTCAGTTATTGCCTTGATAATAGAAAATATGAGCTAGGCATCATGTATAACAGTTGCCAAAGTGAGATATGAGCTAAAATGACCAGATCCTGCCATGAGCTATATAGAAGACATATCTTGTATGTACATATAGGGCTCATATGTGGATATAAAAAAGCAATACAGGAGACCTACAGTATATGGCCTGTATATGCACATAAATGCACCTCAATTTTGCCTATACTGTATGCAGCATATATATTATCAGATATATATATAAGGCATATAGGCTTCATATATGTGCATATATCCTCATATAGGTGAGGATATATGCGCATATATACTGCATATAGGTTTCATATATGCGCATATATCCTCATATAGGTTCTTTCCATGTGGGAAGACTTGAAGATAAGCGTTTTACTACAGAGTGTAGCAAGAAAAACAGATTTTGGTTACTTGAGCTACAGTAAATAAGGTGCTAAACTAGCATAGAGCACATCCTAAATCCCATATTTGTCAATTTTTAAACCATCACAGTGTGTCTTGTGATTACTGCGGTTTCCACAGTGTACTTTAACATTTGCCACTGCACTGATTGATTGATGGGCGGGGATAACAAACACATTAAATTCACAAGAACGATGGAGACGGACAAATAAATTCTTATGAAGCAAACTCCTGGCCATTGTAATGGCTACTACAATGTTGCATACCACATCATGTATGTATGTTGTCTCGAGTAGTCAAAACGCATAGGCGAGATAGGAGTATAACAGCAGGAATAACAGAGGGGGGCGGGTTATCAGAGCGTAGGACGATTTTTACACATTACCGGTTTGGGTATCACTGCTGTTTCCATTACGGATTACATAAATTGTCTGAATAATGGATTAAATTTTTGAAAAAAACACTTAATAACTAAGTACTTAAATGGCGGACTTAATGCGTTAGATTACTTGCTACATCAGAAAAGTAATCCAAGTATTCAAACCTGCTATTTTTGTAACATGTGACACCCAACACTGGTTCTGACCATTGTAAAATAACATATACAGTGGTGTGAAAAACTATTTGCCCCCTTCCTGATTTCTTATTCTTTTGCATGTTTGTCACACAAAATGTTTCTGATCATCAAACACATTTAAATATTAGTCAAAGATAACACAAGTAAACACAAAATGCAGTTTTTAAATGATGGTTTTTATTATTTAGGGAGAAAAAACATCCAAACCTCCATGGCCCTGTGTGAAAAAGTAATTGCCCATTGAACCTAATAACTGGTTGGGCCACCCTTAGCAGCAATAACTGCAAACAAGCGTTTGCGATAACTTGCAACGAGTCTTTTACAGCGCTCTGGAGGAATTTTGGCCCACTCATCTTTGCAGAATTGTTGTAATTCAGCTTTATTTGAGGGTTTTCTAGCATGAACCGCCTTTTTACGGTCATGCCACAACATCTCAATAGGATTCAGGTCAGGACTTTGACTAGGCCACTCCAAAGTCTTCATTTCGTTTTTCTTCAGCCATTAAGAGGTGGATTTGCTGGTGTGTTTTGGGTCATTGTTCTGCTGCAGCACCCAAGATCGCTTCAGCTTGAGTTGACGAACAGATGGCCGGACATTCTCCTTCAGGATTTTTTGGTAGACAGTAGAATTTATGGTTCCATCTATCACAGCAAGCCTTCCAGGTCCTGAAGTAGCAAAACAACCCCAGACCATCACACTACCACCACCATATTTTACTGTTGGTATGATGTTCTTTTTCTGAATTGCTGTGTTACTTTTACGCCAGATGTAACGGGACACGCACCTTCCAAAAAGTTCAACCTTTGTCTCATCAGTCCACAGCGTATTTCCCCAAAAGTCTTGGCAATCATTGAGATGTTTTTTAGCAAAATTGAGACGAGCCTTAATGTTCTTTTTGCTTAAAAGTGGTTTGCGCCTTGGAAATCTGCCATGCAGGCCGTTTTTGCCCAGTCTCTTTCTTATGGTGGAGTCGTGAACACTGACCTTAATTGAGGCAAGTGAGGCCTGCAGTTGTTTAGATATTGTCCTGGGGTCTTTTGTGGCCTTTCGGATGAGTTGTCTCTGCACTCTTGGGGTAATTTTGGTCGGCCGGCCACTCCTGGGAAGGTTCACCACTCTTCCATGTTTTTGCCATTTGTGGATAATGGCTCTCACTGTGGTTCGCTGGAGTCCCAAAGCTTTAGAAATGGCTTTATAACCTTTACCAGACTGATAGATCTCAATTACTTTTGTTTTCATTTGTTCCTGAATTTCTTTGGATCTTGGCATGATGTCTAGCTTTTGAGGTGCTTTTGGTCTACTTCTCTGTGTCAGGTAGCTCCTATTTAAGTGATTTCTTGATTGAAACAGGTGTGGCAGTAATCAGGCCTGGGGGTGACTACAGAAATTGAACTCAGGTATGATAAACCACAGTTAAGTTATTTTTTAACAAGGGGGGCAATCACTTTTTCACACAGGGCCATGTAGATTTGGAGGTTTTTTTCTCCCTTAATAACATAAAACCTTCATTTAAAAACTGCATTTTGTGTTCAATTACGTTATCTTTGACTAATAGTTAACAGTTTTTGATGAGCAGAAACATTCAAGTGTGACAAACATGCAAAAGAATAAGAAATCAGGAAGGGGGCAAATAGTTTTTCACACCACTGTACATTTATTTATTTCACAGTGGGAAAATATATATTCATATATATTCACCCGTGTAGTCAACATCCATGCGCGCATGTACTGTTTACTATAACATTGTGACCACGTGTCTGCACATACGTAAAGTACTTTTTAAATTTTGTTTCCAAGTGTAGTGACTGATTTTTAGTAACTGTACTACAACAGCGGGCCCTGTAAAGAAAAAGGTTAAAAGGCTGAAGCAGTGCTCAGAATGATTCTGTTTAACTACAATGCAATGTCACATTTCCGCGAAATCCTCGAAAGTGCCCTTGTTGAAGAACTTCGCCGACAGAGCAGTCACAGTGTGTGTGTGTGTGTGTGTGTGTTTGTCTGTACATTGATCACCACTCGCTTTTTTAATAATATCTTAATGTTTCATAATTTGGAGGACCCGAAACCAGTTTCTGTCCAGCCTGATTATGTCATAGCATGTAACAGTTTTTTTTTTAACTTATTCGGCACTTTTGCCTTGAAGTGGGTGTGGCTATATGCATCACTCAACAGAGCCAATCAACATGATAGTTTACCAAGAGTATAAGGAAGATACAGAAATGACCGTAATGCACATATACACTCAACTAAACAATTATTATAAACACCATACTAATACGGGGTTTGACCCCCTTTCACCTTTAGAACGGCCTTGATTCTATGTGGCACAAGGTGCTGAAAGCATTCTTTAGAAATGTTGGCCAATATTAATAGGATAGCATCTTGCAGTTGATGGAGCTTTGTGGGATGCATATCCAGGGCACGAAGCTCCCGTTCCACCACATCCCAAAGATGCTTTATTAGGTTGAGATCTGGTGACTGTGGGGGCCATTTTAGTACAGTGAACTCATTGTCATGTTCAAGAAACCAATTTGAAATTATTCGAGCTTTGTGACATGGTGCATTATCCTGCTGAAAGTAGCCATCAGAGGATGGGTACATGGTGGTCATAAAGGGATGGACATGGTCAAAAACAATGCTCAGGTAGCCTGTGGCATTTAAACGAAGCCCGATTGGCACTAAGGGGCCTAAAGTGTGCCAAGAAAACATACCCCACATCATTACATCACCACCACCACCCTGCACAGTGGTAACAAGGCATGATGGATCCATGTTCTCATTCTGTTTACGCCAAATTCTGACTCTGACAAATTCTGATTCTGACCATTTGAATGTCTCAACAGAAATCGAGACTCATCAGACCAGGCAACATTTTTCCAGTCTTCAACTGTTAAATTTTGGTGAGCTCGTGCAAATTGTAGCCTCTTTTTTCTATTTGTAGTGGAGATGAGTGGTAACCGGTGGGGTCTTCTGCTGTTGTAGCCCATCCGCCTCAAGGTTGTGCGTGTTGTGGCTTCACAAATGCTTTGCTGCATACCTCAGTTGTTATGAGTGGTTATTTCAGTCAAAGTTGCTCTTTCATTAGCTTGAATAAGTCGGCGCATTCTCCTCTGACCTCTAGCATCAACAAGGCATTTTCGCCCACAGGACTGCCGCATACTGGGTGTTTTTTCCTTTTCACACCATTCTTTGTAAACCCTAGAAATGGCGGTGCGTGAAAATCCCAGTAACTAAGCAGATTGTGAAATACTCAGACTGGCCCATCTGGCACCAACAACCATGCCATGCTCAAAAAAAACCATTGGAAGCAGCGTAATTTAATTCAATTCAATTTTATTTGTATAGCGCTTTTAGCAATTGTCATTGTCGCAAAGCAGCTTTACACAATCAAAAGAATTATTTAAGTTTGTATGGAATGTGAATGCGTATGAATCAAAATGGTCAGTTTGTCCCTGGTGAGCAAACCGAGGGCGACAGTGGCAAGGAAAAACTCCCTGAGATGGTAATAGGAAGAAACCTTGAGAAGGAACCAGACGCAACAGGGAACCCATCCTCATTTGGGTAAAACAGAAAGCAGGAAATTATCTGCATTTATACAGTGTGTTAGGTGGCAGGCAGTTTAGCTATAATAGTTGATGTTAATTGATGTTAGTATGGAGTCCAGGTAGTTATTGAAGACTCAGCTAGACTTGTAGGAAGTTCCAGTCCTGAACTATCGAAAGAGGGGAAGAAAGAGAAGAAGACGAGAGATGGCAGTTAGGTATGGTCACAGTCACACAATGTATAATGTACGTAACACACTCCGAGGACAGCGAGGATCCTTCCGTTTGTGTGAGCTCACAGTCGCTGGTTGGCTGTGGAGCCGTGGTTAATGTGGGAGCACTAAATACCTCTCATTCCTCCCCTGATCAGCTCTCTCTAGACCTCTGGCTGCGAGAGGTTTCAGCATCACCCAGGGATCGAACTCGCAATCTCCGGATGATAGGGCGAGCACTTTACCACTGCGCCACTCGGAGGAAACTGGAAGTTTTAACAGCGTACTGCGCATGTGTTGGGTGCATCTTAAATTATCCATTGGACAAAATTTAATAGATGTTTTGCAGTACTTTGATCTGCCTTAAGTTTAGCCTGCACCATAAATGAAATCTAAATGTTGTGTAAAATTGTTTTAAACAGTTATGTACCAGATTTAATAACCTACTTATAACTTTTAACTTGCGCAAGGTAAACAAACACCTGCATCAATAGATATTAATTAGTAAAACTAAACTTAACATTCTTACTGGGATTACTTAATATTTTTTACAGCTAAAATAACAACGCTATTTAAGTAGTATAAGTGATTCATTAATTTTTTTTAATGGATTTTTTTCCAGATTATCTCCTAATTTCCTTCTTTCCTAATTCTTTCCTAAATTCTTTTCCTAATTTATTCATGTCCAATTCCTCCCTGTCACTAGGGGGCTCCCACATTTAGGCTACTACTACCACTCAGTCGAGAGGGCCGAAGACTATCATGTGTTCCCTCCGAACCATGTGACGCCTGCCGACCGCATCTTTTCGAACTGCTCGCTCTCGCACCATTGTGGGCGGCGTAACACACTCGGAGGACAGCGCTATCCGCTCCTTCCGCTTCTGTGAGCTCAAAGATGCACCTAATTGATTGGCTGTAGAGCCATGATTATTGTGGGAGCACTAAGTCAGCCAATCAGCTCTCTCTAGGCCTCCGGCTGTGAGAGTTTACAGCATCACCCGAACTAGCGATCTCCGGATGATAAGGCGAGCGCTTTACCACTGCGCCTCTGCGATCAAGTCCTTTCACAGTTGACCAAAGTGCTGTACAATCCTAAACAAGCTGCAGACACTGCAGAAATCTCCACAACAACATCATGCAATAGTGAGGACTTCATGAACTTTTTTAATAATAAAATTGTAAATATTAGGCATAAAATTGAGGTTTTGAAACCGAACAATGTAATTGATGCAGATGTTAATCTAGCCATGTCAGATTAGAACCTAGAATACTTTACTCCCCTTGAAGAGAATGAACTAATTTCACTCATCTCTTCTTCAAATTCATCAACCTGTATATTAGATCCTGTACCGACACATTTTCTTAAACAGATAGTACCAGCAATAATAGAACCCCTGTTGAGAATAATTAATTCTTCACTCAGCATTGGATATGTTCCAAAATCTTTTAAATTAGCAGTTATCAAACCAATAATTAAGAAACCTGACCTCGACCCCTGTCAGCTGTCCAGTTACAGACCAATATCAAACCTCCCCTTTATCTCTAAGATTCTGGAAAAGATAGTAGCGGAGCAGCTATGCTCATATATACATAGAAATGGCATACATGAACTGTATCAGTCAGGATTTAGGCCTCATCACAGTACAGAGACAGCGCTCGTTAAAGTAGTAAATGACATTCTATTGGCCTCTGATCAGGGTTGTGTAACTATGCTTGTATTACTTGACCTCAGTGCAGCTTTTGACACCGTTGATCACGCTATTCTTTTTCACAGATTAGAAAATGTAGTGGGAATTAAGGGTACAGCCCTCTCCTGGCTCAGATCCTATCTGACCCATCGTTATCAGTATGTAGACTTAAATGGTGATTATTCTGCATGTTCTCTAGTGGAGTTTGGCGTTCCGCAGGGTTCAGTTTTAGGTCCACTGCTTTTTTCCCTTTACATGCTTCCTCTGGGCAACATAATCCGTAAGCATGGTATTAGTTTTCATTGTTATGCTGACGATACACAGTTATATGTCTCAGCAAAACCTGATGAGAAAAAACAGCTTACTAAAATTGAGCAATGTGTGCAGGACATAAGAAATTGGATGCTAATTAACTTCCTTCTGCTAAATCCGGATAAGACAGAAGTTCTAGTCATAGGACCGCATACAGCTAGGAGTAAAATTTTAGATCACACCGTAACTTTAGATGGCCTTTCTGTTCCATCAAATGCAACAGTGAAAGACCTTGGTGTGATTATTGATTCCAGCCTTTCATTTAAAGCACATATGGATAATATTACCAGGATAGCATTCTTTCACCTCAGAAATATTGCCAGAATAAGAAATTTATTGTCGCTAAACGACGCAGAAAAACTAGTTCATGCTTTTATCACCTCTAGGTTGGACTATTGTAATGCCTTACTGTCTGGTTGTTCAGCTAGATACATAAATAAGCTTTAGCTAGTCCAGAATGCAGCAGCGAGAGTCCTCACCAGAACCAGAAGATATGAGCACATCACCCCTATCTTATCTTCACTCCATTGGCTCCCTGTGAAATTTCGCATTGATTTTAAAATACTACTCTTGACATATAAAGCATTAAATGGTCTCGCGCCGCAGTACCTGAGCGAACTGCTAGTGTCTTACGATCCGCCACGCCTACTTCGATCAAAGGATGCAGGCTGCTTGTCAGTACCGCGTATTATGAAAAATACAGCTGGGGGCAGAGCTTTTTCTTACAAAGCCCCAAAGTTATGGAATAGTCTTCCAAATAGTGTTCGGGACTCAGACCTAGTCTCAGTGTTTAAGTCCAGGCTAAAAACCTATTTATTTAGCCAAGCATTTTTATAAATAGATTTGCCATAGGTAAAGGAGCAGATCTGGGGGACTCATGGACGTAGAGTATTATGGTGAACTGGTATGTTTGGATGCTGTCTTCCTCACTCTCATTGATCACTCAGGTTTGCTGACGGTGAGGTGATTGTTTGCTTTACATGTCAGGAAGCCCTCATGTTTGTGTTTCCTTCTGGCTCTCCCTTTTAGTTATGCTGTCATAGTTAGTCCTGCCGGAGTCTCTGCTTGCACTCTACAGTTAATATACATTCACATTATACATTGTGTGACTGTGACCATACCTAACTGCCATCTCTCCTCTTCTTCTCTTTCCCCCCCTCTTTCTTTTTCCTCTCTCCTCCTGTCTCCCCCTTTCACTCTTTCTCTCTCTCTCTGTCGAGCTACACATGTCGTTCCTGAGCTGCCAGTGATCCAGACTCCCTCTGCCCTCCGGACCTGTCTGACCCATCCTGGTGCCCCGCTTCTGGCTGAAGATCTCGTCACATGGATGCCCCGTGTGTCTCTCTGGGATGCGTCTGGTGTCTGGGAATGATTCTCTCTACCTAGAAAATGGTTCTGTCCTTGACTGGTGTTGACAACTGTTTCTCTGGGGACTTTACAGTTCGATAGTTCATGACTGGAACTTCTTACAAGTCTACCTGGGTCTTCAATAACTACCTGGACTCCATATTAACATCAATTAACATCAGCTATTATAGCTGAACTGCCTCCCACCCTACACACTGTATAAATGCAGATCATTTACTGCTTTCTGTTTCACCCAAATGAGGATGGGTTCCCTGTTGAGTCTGGTTCCTCTCAAGGTTTCTTCCTATTACCATCTCAGGGAGTTTTTCCTTGCCACTGTCGCCCTCGGCTTGCTCACCAGGGACAAACTGACCATTTTGATTTATACAAATTCACATTTCATACAAACTTAAATAATTCTTTTGACTGTGTAAAGCTGCGGCAATGAAAATTGCTAAAAGCGCTATACAAATAAAATTGAATTGAATTAAATAATACCAAATGATAATAAGAAAATTAAATAAAGTATAATCCAAATAAAATAATAAATAATAATAAGAATTCCACACTCAGTGCATAAAATAAAACAATAAATAAATAAATAAATAAATACCTATGAATAAAAACAGGGAAAAGAGAATGTCACCTATTCCTTACACTGATTTAAATGGCAAGGATAAAATGGTCTTGAATTATAAAAATGTCTTAAAGTAATATTTAAAAATATGAAGAGTAAGGGCCTGCAGCTGACCATACTGGACTGTATGGCTTCCCAAAGAAGAACAGCAAGGGCCAAGCTGTTTTTCAGGAGTTGGGCTCGATCCCTTAGTTTCAGTAAAAATCTTAATGCTTCAGCATACCTAGACATTTTGGACATTTTTATTCTCCAAAATTGGCCCATTTCTGTTTCAACATGACTGCGCACAAGTGCACAATACAAAAAGCAAGGTCCATAAATACATGGATGTGCAAGTTTTGTGTGGAAGAACGGAGGTCAGCTTCTCTAGAATAAATCTTGCAAGAACAGTTTTGTCAAGTGCATTTGCAAAACCCATCAAGCACTATTATGAAACTGGCTCTCATGAAGACCTTCTCAGGAAGGCAAGACCAGAAAGTTTTACCTTTTATTGATTTAAAAAAAAACTACATAAATTAGAATTCATGGAACTAAATGCAGGGTATTCTATTAAATACTGTATATATGTCTCCACCATTAAATTATGCCAGTACATGCCTGTTCTATGATAAAATGACTTAGTGTCTGTCCACTAAGCCTGCTTAGCCCCTTGCTGTTTACGTTAAATATAAACTAAACCTGCACCTGCCATTTATAATTCCACAGTGTATGCAATATGTAAGTGCACCAGAAACATTATTTTAGGTAAATTTTATATTTTGTACCTACTGTATTGCAAAGTCAATGATACATCTACTTAAAAAAGATGACCTTGCATTTAATTCTTTTTTGGTCCACCCCAAGGCTCTTGTGGATTTTGATGATAAAAATGGCTCTTTTGTATTTATAGACACAAGCAGAAGAGGGAATAAGGCTGTAAGGCACCCCCCTCCCGAAGTCAAGCCAAAAAACGGCATTGCTATCATTTGTCTAGCTGTTAATATATTAACGGTTTTGGTCAAACCTTTTCAGGGACATCAGATACTGTACAAGTGCAGGGAAGAGTCATCTCTGCACTTTGCATTGGTGCTCCTCATACACCAAATTTCATTACACCTGACCTTATTTAAGTTCCAAAAAACAGTATCTGATGTCCCTGAAAAGGTAAAACCTTTTTTACTTTTGGCAAAACATGGCAACTCCCAAGAAAGTCACTTCTCGATGTGTGGGTGAGTCTGTTGGTTTTGGCTCTTAGCTTGTAAAGTTTAATTAATTTAAAAGGAGCAACAATGCTTAAAAATATGTATGAATTAAAATGGTCAGATTTCGTCTGATGAACAAGCCAACGGCGACAGTGAGAAGGGAAAAACTCGCTGAGATGGCAATAGGAAGAAACTGTAGGAATTTCTAGTCCTGGACAATTGAGCGATAGTAGTCACAAGTCCTCAAAGAGCAACTGTCCTCAGAGTAAAGTGGAACCCCAAGCAGACCACACAGGGCCTTCATGCAACGAGATCTCAAACCAGAAATGGGGCACCAGGATCAGTCAGAGGGCAGAGGGGGTCTGGATCACTGGCAGCTCAAGAATGGCATATGTAGTCTGACAGAGAGAGACAGAAAGTGGGGTAGAGAGAAGAGAAAAGAAGACCGATAACAGTCAGGTATGGTCACAGTCTCATAAAGTGAAGGTAAATGTAGTGTAAAGTGCAAGCAGACACTCCAACAGGACTAACTATGACAGCTTAACTAAAAGGGAGAGCCAGAGGGAAAAACAGACATGTGGGCTCCCTGGAAAGTAAAGCAAACAGTCACTCCGTTGTCATCAAACCTGGGTGATCAATGAGAGTGGGGAAGACAGCCTCTATAGCACCATAATCCTCCACATTCATGAGTCCCCCAGATCAGCTCCTTTACCTAAGGCAAATCTATTTACAAAAATGCTTTGCTAACTAAATAGATTTTTAACCTTAAATTAAATATTGACACAATATTAAATATCCTGTAACTTTAGGACTTTGTAAGAAAAAGCTCTGTCACCTACTGTAGTTTTCATAATATATGGTACTGACAAGCAGTCTGCATCCTCTTGAGACACGAGCAGTTCACTTGGGTATTGTGGCATGAGGCCATTTAGTGCTTTATAAGTAAGTTATAGGTAAATTATAGTGTATTAAAATCAATACAAAATTTCACTGGGATTCTAGTGAGGACTCTTGCTGCGGCATTCTGGACTAACTGGAGCTTGTTTATGCACCTAGTTGAACATCCAGACAGTACATTTTATTGGATTTTAGCCAGTTATATGTAGTAGCTGAAAAATGCACAACTGTCAGAACATGTAAGAACTTCTTCAGGGCCCCAAAACCCCCTTAGACCCCTAAGGGTTTTAAATAAAAATCTAGTATTATTTTGTTATTTTCTATAAGCCGTGAAAGATTGGTTAATCCCGCAACACTAAGAATCTTTTTATAGTTTAAGACACTGGTGATCCAATTATAGTTGATAACTTAACTATGGTAGTTAATGTAAATGTATGCTTAATGCAGTAGGGTTACTGTGCATACATTATTACTATGGCACACTTTAAATGAGAGAAGATAATGATCTGAGAACTTCAGACATTGGAAATGTTGCTATATTTCTTATACTTAATCTAAATTATATTATTAAATATACAGTGTGGTCTGCCTTATAAGTGGGTCCTACTACACACTGATTTACTCCTACTGATTCCAGAATGGACATAAATGCTGTTCTCAGAGAGTTTCCTGGATTCTCAAACTTAATATTAAAGTCTTCATCAATTAGCACTTACTGTAGTCTTAGGTGTCTTAATCTCCGAAAAAACTCCCCCAAAGATAGCAAACTAAACTTCTGTTTCTTCTTCTCTCACCACATCACCTCTGCAGAAAGAAACGTTCAAATCTGGGATCAGGAACTGTTAGCAGTAAAAAAAAATCTGGTTCTATTAAAACCATTCTGCTTTCTTATTATCTTGTGGCTGAAATACCCCTGGAGATAGAAGCATAGGTACAATGGGTTCAAGATCAGGCACCAGGTCAGAGTAACATTCCACCCAGTCTACTCTTGGCCCCAGCCTTGATTTGACCCCAGGTGATCTAGGATGGTCCGTCATCCAGCCAGTCTACCATCTTGGTGTCACCCTCCTTCTAACTGGCCAACATAAAAAGAAAACCAGGAGCTAGAACCAGCCTTTTCTGTTTGGGATATGTACTGTATGTCCACCATCCAATTTAACTCAATTTGAGCAGTTCTGCAAACAAGAGTGAGCAAATAGTGCAGAGTCTGGATGTGCAAAGCTTTGTTTGTCATTGAGAAGTTGATTAGCTTTACCTGATTAATTTTACAATATTTTTAGGATAGGGTGTAATACAGTTATATCTTTGACTTTTTTTTTATATTTTTGATTATTTTCTATACCCATATGGTGGCATGGTGGTGTAGTGGTTAGCACTTTGGGGTCTGTGTGCATGGAGTTTGCATGTTCTCCCCATACTTGGTGGGTTTCCTCCTCAGCCCAAAGCCATGCAGATGAGGTATTTCTAAAGTGCCTGTACTGTTTGATGTGTATGTAAATGCTGACTGTTGTTACCATAGTTGTAAATTACCAATAAATAGAATGCTATTTATAATTAAACTTCATGGTTCCTAGTTGGACTAAAGAAGTTCCTAAATGGATTAACTGTACATCATCTTCTTATTATTATTATTATTATTATTATAATTATTATTATTATTATTAATATTTATAATTAAAAGTAGTTTTCTGTTAATATGTGTAGGAGCACTATTATTTCTTAATGATTAATATAAACTATAATATTTACACTTTGTTTTTATAAAGTCCAGTCAAACAATAACATGATTTAAGATGACATTGCATACATTCCACTGGGATCTCTGTCACTGATCCTTAATGAAGCATTGTAATTAATAACCCATCTGCACAGTTACCCAGCTTGGTGTCAACTGTCTCTTTAAATAACACTGCTTGTGCCTAATTGCACTCAAGCAGGATATTAATTGCCATTTTATTCACAATTAACAAGACACAGTAATTACGCACACATTCAATTTTCATGACATTCTCATTTAAATCCAGTGGTAAACAGATCACTGAAAAAAGCATTGTAAATGAGACAGCTGAAATAAATAATGGCCATTAGACAATGCATCATGGAATGTGCCATGATAATTTACTGTTTATTATAACATTTAACCCACGGGTGGACTGGACTTTCTGGCCCACAGCAGCCCACATCATAATACATTAGCTCAATAATGCAACAACACACTCTTTGATCGACAGACTCATCCATATAATTAGGAAATAGATGCATTATTAGGGTTTCCTTCATTTTTTATATATTTGTGTACTGACTGGGCCGGCCCACACTGGCCAGCGGCCCACCGGGAAAACTCCCGGTACTCCAGATGGTCAGTCGGCCACTGATTCAACCACTTTTCATAACAGGGTTAGCAGTGAACAGTGCACAATTTATTACAGCAAAGCTTGAGATCAGACATTACAACAAAACCTATGTGGGAGCTTGTTTCACAAACATGTGCTCTTAGCTTTATGCCACTTTCATTACAGTGTTCTCTTTACTTTCTCGTAGCAAGCAAAGGGATCAGATGTATAATCATACAATCAGGTCCTTAAGTATTTGAACAATGACACACTTTTCATGTTTTTTGCCTCTGTTCAGCTTTAATACAACCACTTGACAGAAATTAGTTTTATGCATAAAAGCAAAGAATTTGCACTCAATGACTGCCTATAGTCAATCAATCAATCAATCAACATTTATTTATATAGCACTTTACAGCAACCTAAGTTGAACCAAAGTGCTTCACAGCACTAAAAATGACAATAACATAGCAATAAAAATAGAAATAAAAATACAGGAACAAAAAAAACCATATAGTTAAAAATAAATAAATGAACAATATAAATGAAAATTATAGTAACAGTAATAATATTAACAATAGTAATAATAAAAAATATAAAACAAAATTATAAAATTATAAAAAAAGAGTTTGATGTCATGCAGACAAATGTGGATTGATTTAAGTGCTTCAGAAGAAATTTGCACAATTTCATGTACAAGGAAAATAAAACAGAGCCCAAAATGTAACCCTGTGGAACACCAGAAGTCAAAGGGGCTGAGGGGGAAGGGAGATCACCAATCATGACTGAGAAAGTCCTATTTGTTAAATATGACCTAAACCATTGTAGTACAGAACCTTGAAGGCCAACTTCTTGTGCCAGACGTGTCAGAAGAGTCGAGTGGTCAACAGTATCAAAGGCTGCAGTGAGGTCCAACATCACGAGCAGCACAGGTTTTTTGGAATCAAGGGATTGGAGGATATTCTGTACCTTCAGGAGATCGGATTCAGTGCTTTGACAAGTTCTAAAACCGGATTGGAATTTTTCAAGAATATGATTTTTTTCTAGAAAGAACTGCAACTGGATACAGACAACATTTTCGAAGACCTTAGATAGAAAGGATAAATGATGAATCTCTGGATTTCTTAAGAAGAGGCCTGACCACAGCGTGCTTGAAGACATCTGGGACAAACCCTAAACTGAGGCAACTGTTTATAAGAGAGAGGAGACATGGACCCACTTAAAAACCTGCTTCAGCACCCTAGATGGAATAATGTCCAGAGGACAGTTAGTTAGGGATAACCGCTGGACCACTTCAGAGAGAAGAGATAGGATCACTGGCTCAAATTTGTTAAACACAGATGAGGGCGTAAAAAAAAAGAACATATATCAAGACCACTTGAAGTGACGTTAAATCCCTGAGCAGGTGGAGTACAGGTTGAAGATAAAGTCCTCTGGGCACAGGGGGGAAGCTAACTTGTCCTGGATGTAAGAACTAGTGTTCATGAATGCATCAGCAAATTCTCCAGCTGTGGTGGATGTAATGGTGCGGCGGCGGCAGGATGGAGTAAAAGATTTCATAGCAGATAGTGAGGCAGTGAATTTAAAGATAATGGAAGTGGTCCGAAATACAGATATTAATTATTTCTAAGATGGATACTGGAAGTCCATGTGAAATAACAAGATCCAGTGTGTGGCCTTGCTAATGTGTAGGGTCATTTACTTATTGGGTCAGGTCAAAGGAGTTTAAAAGACTTTGAAAGTCATTTACCAGTTGGCTGGATGGACAACAGACATAAATATTAAAATCTCCACAAATGAGTAAACTATCATATTTTGGCATTAATTCAGAGAGTAACTCTGATAACTCAAAGATAAAGTCCTTATTGTATTTACTGTAGGTGGACGATAAACAATAGCACATAGTACAGGACATGTAAACTGAATCTAAACCAGTTCTAGCTCAAAGCTATTGTAGCTTTTATATGGGATTAAACGGCAGCTGAATTTTTTGTTTGAAAACCGCAGCCAGTCCTCCACCATGACGCAACACTCGTGGCATACTCAGGAAGAAATAGCAGGGAGGGAGGAGCGCGGAGAAGGCGCTGTTATCACCTTGTTTTAGCCAAGTTTCCGTGAGCAAAATAAAATCCAAGTCGCGAGTGGAGATCAGATCGTTCAAAACTAATGTCTTATTTGTGAGTGTGAGTCAACTGAGCAGGCGAAGATTTCCCTGTACACAGCCCCGTGCCTGGATCCTCAACGGCTGGCGACACGAAAGCAAGCACCCGTCATCTGGAATAGCCGTTCTGAGCCACCGATAGCTGTACTCCTGAGAGCGACAGAGGCTAAAATTCCCATATTCAGTAGATACTCCATTTAAAGCAAAGCCCGGATAATCCACGCAGGAGGCCAGGTAGGCTTTCAGTTTAATGTGCTAGGCACAGCATAACAATTAAAACTAATACCATGTTTACGAATTATGTTGCCCAGAGGAAGCATGTAAAGGGAAAAAAGCAGTGGGCCTAAAACAGAACCCTGTGGAACACCAAACTCAACTTGAGAACATGAGGAATGGTCACTATCTAAATCTACAAATTGATAACGATCAGTCAAATAGGATCTAAGCCAGAGAGGGCCGTTCCCTTTAATTCCTACTACATTTTCTAATCTGTAAAGGAGAATACTATGATCAATAGTGTCAAAAGCTGCCCTGAGGTCGAGTAACACAAGTATAGTGACGCAACCCTGATCAGAGGCCACTAGGAGGTCATTTACTACTTTAACAAGTGCTGTCTCTGTGCTGTGATGAGGCCTAAATCCTGACTGATACAGTTCGTTTATGCTATTTCTATGTGGATGTAAACATAGCTGCTGTGATACTACCTTTTCCAGAATTTTAGAGATAAAGGGGAGGTTTGATATCAGCCTGTAGTTGGAAAGCTGACAGGGGTCAAGGTCAGGTTTTTTGATTAGTGGTTTAATAACCGCTAATTTAAGGGATTTACAGTAGTAACATACCCACTGCTAAGTGGGTATGTTAATTGCTTTTAACAGGGGTTCTGTTATTACTGGACCTATTTGCTTGAGAAAATGTGTCGATATAGGTTCTAATTCACTGGTTGACGATTTTGAAGTGGAGATGAGTGAAATTAGTTCTCTTGCTTCAAGGGGAGTAAAGTATTCTAGGTTCTGATGTGATTTGAATAATTTATCTGTATCACTTAAATTGTCTGGTTTCAAAGCCTGAATTTTTTGCCTAATATTTATGATTTTGTTATTGAAAAATTTCATGAAATCCTCACTACTGTATGTTGTTGTTGTGGAGATTTCTGCAGTGGTCTTGTTTTTAGTTAATTTAGATATGGTATTAAATAAAAATCTAGGATTATTTTTGGTCTTTTCTATAAGAGTAGAGAGATACATTGATCTAACAGCACTGAGAGCTTTTCTATAGTTCAGGATGCTCTCCTTCCATGGTATTTGGAATACTAACAATTTAGTTTGATGGCATTCGCGTTCTAATTTCCGAGCGGTTTGTTTTAGAGTGCATGTGTGGTCATTATACCAAGGAGCGAGTTTCTTATCTCTAATATTTTTTCTTTTAACTGGAGCTACATTATCTAAGCTATAACGAAGTGTTGACTCTAGATATTTAGTCACTGTGGGAGATTATTCTCTGGGAGATAATTGATAAAGCTCTGTGTTGTATTTGATGTGAACGTACATTTAAGGCAGCAGCGCAGTGCTGTGCATACATTATTACTATGACACACTTTAATCGGGACAAGACAGTGATCTGAGATAACTTCAGACTGTGGAATTGTAATTATGTTTCTTATACTTCATTCGAAAAATAATATTAAGTCTAAAGTGTGACCTGCTTTATGAGTGGGTCCTACTACATTCTGATTTACTCCTACTGAGTCCAGTATGGACATAAATGCTGTTCTCAGAGGGTCTTGTCTTGAGGGTCTTAGCTCCTGAGACTGAGCCAGAATCAGCCAGTCGTCTAATGTGCGGGGTGAGCTAGACCAAATAGAAGGACCCGCTACTGTTAAGCTTCGCCACTGAAAGCGAACTCTAGGAACTTCCTGTGTTGTGGCAATATTTCCATGTGAAAATATGCATCCTTCAGATCGATTGTCACAAACCAATCCTTTGGTTATATTTGAAAAACAATCACTTTGACAGTCAACATTTTGAACCTGTCTTTTTTTTTGATAGCGGTTAGTTTGATAGTTAGCCAGCGAAGATCCAAAATCGGACGCAGCCTTCCGTTCTTTTTTGGAACCAAGAAATACCGACTGTAGTAGCCTGACTCTCTGTCTGGTACAGAAACATGTTCTATGGCCCCCTTTCCAGCACTGTCTGTAACTCCAGAGTCAGAAGATGTGCCCTTCCCGGTTTGACGGAAGGGGAGACCAAAGACCCCCATGGTCAATGGGGAATGAGCCTCAGGACTTCTTCATGAAGAAGACAGTACGTAGGTCCGACTTCTTTGTGGCGGATTGCAATGCGTAGCACTCCGCACCCCAGTCTTACAAGGGGGTGTCCGGCTCATAACACTCAGTCAGACCCGGTCGGGACTGGGTGGCCGACAATCCCGACTATTGAACACAACGGGGAAGGAATTTCTCGAATGCTTATTCATATAATTTAGCCTCCCCAACCTAGTGGCGACGTTACCGGTGTCGCCAAACTCAGCAAATACTCCACAGAGAGACAGAAAATACAGTGGTGTGAAAAACTATTTGCCCCCTTCCTGATTTCTTATTCTTTTGCATGTTTGTCACACTTAAATGTTTCTGCTCATCAAAAACCGTTAAATATTAGTCAAAGATAACATAATTGAACACAAAATGCAGTTTTTAAATAAAGGTTTTATGTTATTAAGGGAGAAAAAAAACCTCCAAATCTACATGGCCCTGTGTGAAAAAGTGATTGCCCCCCTTGTTAAAAAATAGCTTAACTGTGGTTTATCACACCTGAGTTCAATTTCTGTAGTCACCCCCAGGCCTGATTACTGCCACACCTGTTTCAATCAAGAAATCACTTAAATAGGAGCTACCTGACACAGAGAAGTAGACCAAAAGCACTTCAAAAGCTAGACATCATGCCAAGATCCAAAGAAATTCAGGAACAAATGAGAACAAAATTAATTGAGATCTATCAGTCTCGTAAAGGTTATAAAGCCATTTCTAAAGCTTTGGGACTCCAGCGAACCACAGTGAGAGCCATTATCCACAAATGGCAAAAACATGGAACAGTGGTGAACCTTCCCAGAAGTGGCCGGCCGACCAAAATTACCCCATGAGCCAGAGACAACTCATCCGAGAGGCCACAAAAGACCCCAGGACAACATTTAAAGAACTGCAGGCCTCACCTGCCTTAATTAAGGTCAGTGTTCACGACTCCACCATAAGAAAGAGACTGGGCAAAAACGACCTGCATGGCAGATTTCCAAGGCGCAAGCCACTTTTAAGCAAAAAGAACATTAAGGCTTATCTCAATTTTTCTAAAAAACATCTCAATGATTGCCAAGACTTTTGGGAAAATACCTTGTGGATCGACGAGACAAAAGTTGAACTTTTTGGAAGGTGCGTGTCCCGTTACATCTGGCGTAAAAGTAACACAGCATTTTAGAAAAAGAACATCATACCAACAGTAAAATATGGTGGTGGTAGTGTAATGGTCTGGGGTTGTTTTGCTGCTTCAGGACCTGGAAGGCTACCAAAAAATCCTGAAGAAGAATGTCCGGCCATCTGTTCGTCAACTCAAGCTGAAGCGATCTTGGGTGCTGCAGCAGGACAATGACCCAAAACACACCAGCAAATCCACCTCTGAATGGCTGAAGAAAAACTAAATGAAGACTTTGGAGTGGCCTAGTCAAAGTCCTGACCTGAATCCTATTGAGATGTTGTGGCATGACCTTAAAAAGGCGGTTCATGCTAAAAAATCCCTTAAATAAAGCTGAATTACAACAATTCTGCAAAGATGAGTGAGCCAAAATTCCTCCAGAGCGCTGTAAAAGACTCGTTGCAAGTTATCGCAAACGCTTGATTGCAGTTATTGCTGCTAAGGGTGGCTCAACCAGTTATTAGGTTCAGGGGGCAATTTTTCACACAGGGCCATGTAGGTTTGGATTTTTTTTCTCCCTAAATAATAAAAACCATCATTTAAAAACTGCATTTTGTGTTTACTTGTGTTATCTTTGACTAATAGTTAAATGTGTTTGATGATCAGAAACATTTTGTGTGACAAACATGCAAAAGAATACGAAATCAGGAAGGGGGCAAATAGTTTTTCACACCACTGTACATATCTATAGAAAGCTTAAATTGTCTACTTTTACATTTACCAATTCAACTCGAAAACAAATAATATGTTTTCATGTAATCCGTATAAAAGTAACGAGTGGTACAGATTCTCCTGTATTGGCTCATTACAGCTAATGTGATCCCGCCTTCCTGTGTGCGCGCTGTTCATATGGAAATGAACTGTGGCCAGGTAATCTGTGATGTCTGTACCACTCCTTTCTTTTATACGGATTACATAAAAACAGATTATTTGTTTTCGAGCTGAATTGGTAAATGTAAAAGTAGACAATTCAAGCTTTCTATAGATATGTATTTTGTGTCTCAGTTTTGAATTTCAGGTCATTTTAATGACGTGCTTCTTCCTGCAGTTCATGCAGACCAAACGAGAGACAGCGCACCCGGTTTGTTTTCTTTATTTTATTAATGCACAAAGTTTTATTTTTAACATGTGTGCATACAAATAAAAGTAGACACTTTACAAATTCGATTAATATATACACTCAACAAAAATATAAACGCAACACCTTTGTTTCTGCTCAGATTTTTCATGAGATGGACTTAAAGATCTAAAATTCATTCCAGATACACACTATTACCATTTCTCTCAAACGTTGTTCACGAATCAGTCTAAATGTGTAATAGTGAGCACTTCTGCTTTGCTGAGATAATCCATCCCACCTCACAGGTGTGCCACATCAAGATGCTGATCTGACATCATGAGTAGTGCACAGGTGTACCTTATACTGCCCACAATAAAAGGCTTTATTGGGGGGTCTGGGGACTCAGAACCGGTCAGTATCTGGTGTGACCACCATTTGCCTCATGCAGTGCAACACATCTTCTTCGCATAGAGTTTATCAGATTGTCAATTGTGGCCTGTGGAATGTTGGTCCACTCCTCTTCAATGGCTGTGCGAAGTTGTTGGATATTAGTGGGAACTGGTACATGCTGTCGTATACGCCGTTCAAGCACATCCCAAACATGCTCAACGGGTGACATGTCCGGTGAGTATGCTGGCCATGCAAGAACTGGGACATTTTCAGCTTCCAAGAACTGTGTACAGAGCCTTGCAACATGGGGCCGTGCATTATCTTGCTGAAACATGAGGTGATGTTCATGGATGTATGTCACAAGGATCTCATCACGGTATCTCTGTGCATTCAAAATGCGATCAATAAAATGTACCTGTGTTCTTCGTCCATAACAGATGCCCACCCATACCATACTGTAACCCCACCACCACCATGGGCCACTCGATCGACAACATTGACATCAGCAAAGCGCTCACCCACACGACGCCACACACACTGTCTGCCATCTGCCCTGAACAATGTAAACTGTAGCGTTTTAACGTAATAACGACCATGAATAGCTTCCGGCATTCTTCATCATTAATACGTAGGGTTTACATAATAAAGACAACAAATGACGGTTGCATTGTCCACCAATAAATATATAGACATTTTAATGTGGACACAATGCCAACGCATCAGTCATCATTAATAAGTAATGTTTAGCTCTGGGTCAGTTGTATCGAATCTTTAACGATTCTGTTTAATTTGATTAATTAAATCAAAAGTTATAACATACAGATGTGGCCATTAAGACTGCGCGTGTTTTCCCGCGGGATGCCTCAATTTAACGCGCGGCGCGCCGCGACTTGCCGTAAGCAACATTCGGGAATTTAAATAAATGTGTTGTGCTTCACTGAATATCCGCCAGATGGCGCATGGAAGGACTTTATTTAAACGCCGGACCAAGTACTGTACAACGAAGAATTGTGTATAATTACTTGGTCTAAAACAATATTGTTCCCAATGCTGAATCAAACATGAATTTTATTTTGCTTTACAACAGATCTTTCATGATAAATGTGTGTATATGTGCTTCATATTTTTTTCATAATGATGAAATGAGATGCCCAAATTCGTGCTTTAAAATTCTTAATAAGTTTCTTATATATTTTTTGTAATGTTTTAACAGGGACAAAACAGTAAAAGTCATGGCAATGTCTCGGTTTACATAGTGTTGAAATTAATTTAATTTCCTGATAGTAGGCTCTCTGATAGTCTTAACTATGTGAATGTCCTGATTCGTGAATATGCCAACATATCTTATTTAAAACGTAAAAAATGTGTCGACATCATCAGAAGACATGAATGAACTATATATATTATATTATTAAGTAAATATTATTTTTTTGACCATGAACAACTTCTGGCTTTTTATAATAATCATTATATTTGCTGTTTGTGTCCAGCATTTAATAATTATTTCATCCATTATTTAACCACGGCTGGAAATAATAGCTGGAATGTGATGTGATTGTGAATTCATGTCTGAAATAAAGCAGTTTGTCTTTTGTAAAGTACTTTCACTTTACAAAAGGCAGCGTTTTTTCAAAAGGTTGATAAACGCGTGTTGTACAGTATATACACCGCGACAGCGCGCGCAGTTACTCACTTCTCACCTTTCATGTAGGTCTGCTCGGACTAATTCGTTTTAAACCCCTCAAAAATGTGTGTATATACAGCTCAAAACCTCCATCAGTTATTAAAGATAGCATCTATTTAGAAAAAATGCCCAGTGATTTCGGAGCTTCAGGAAATCTTCCGGCGCTCTACGCATAACACCGGGCCAACTCATGTCGGAAAGAATTTATAAACGGTTTCTAAACGTGGGCTATTGTTTTTTTACTTATAGTTTTTGTTAATTTTATTTAAATGAGGTTTGGGCTCAGGACTTCGATTCGGCATTGTGATTCTCCTGTTTAATTTACTCCATAGTTTTAATCAGCGCTCAGCCGCATGCATGGAGTTTTCCAGAGTGCACCGGCAGAAGTAGACTAATGATTATGAATGCGTCGGGAAAACAGCAAGCAGACTGACTCTGACCATTTATAAAAACGTTTGCGTTCATTTTCTGACGCGCTCAAGTTCACCAAAAACAATACAGAACAGCGCACCTTATTTGCTTTCAAACATTTATTAAATCACGTTTTTTCGTTATTGTGAGTGCGCTTAAATAAAAGTTGATTCTTATAAAGGCATGTAGTCTTATATAGTTTTATTATATAGTTTTTGCACATTAATCAGAGTCCTCATCTGTTACATTTTTGAGGACAATAGTTTTTTTTCAGCCTGTCACGGCGTGCGCCCAAATCAATATCGCTCCTCGCTCACTAGTTAGGCGGCCTCTCTTTCAGATATGCGAAGAAGCGGGGCTGCAGAATTAGCCACGAATAGTGAATAAGAGCTCTCCTTGCTAAAGGTCACGGCCTCCAATCCGCGCTATAAAATACTCGGGGTTTGTTGGTTCACAGTGAATTTTACTACGCGGTGTGAATGAGACGCGCGCACACAACGCGGAAGTGCGGCATGCAAACGGGGCAATTGGAACACGCCACAGGGACTTCAAAGAAGAGCAAGCGCAAGCGGACCGAGGCAGGAGCTGCTGTCCGCGGATGGCCGTCGTACTCGTATTTTATAGCGCAGGGTGCAAACCCGGGATCATTGGCATGGATGAGCTATGTCCAGCTCTGTACCAGCATGTCATGTGGGCATTATAAGACTAAAAAGTGGCAGCTGGCACGCCTAAAAATAGACGCAGGTTAAATTTTTTATAGTCTAAATTAAAATCCTCCTCTTTAGTGCCTCCTATTCCTATTAATCCTATTGTTCTTTTAGTGTCACTGCGTGCGCTTACAATGCCAGACAACATTCAAATGCAAATTATTCACTCTCCCCAAGTGTGAATCAGCTGTTCTCACCTATACATATTAACCTATACGTTCTCACCTAAAGTGTTTAGGTAAAATTCCACCTATACATGTGTGACAAATATGCAAAGAAAAAAAATAGGAAGGGGCAAATACTTTTTCATGGCACTTCACATGTAGTCAGATTGTTCCACTGGGCTGAAACTGTGGCAGGTGGAGTTATAGCACTTTTCAAATCACACTTACTATACACTGATATAAATAACTTTGAATGATGAATGCTACGTTAATATGATCTCGGGCTTGCTCCACATTATAAAAGCAAAGCGCGGAGTTTAGTCCGAGATCAGGGAAGTACGTGATGTGGTGGAAAATAGGCAGTGGCGGTTCTACACTGAATTGCTCCGCGGGCGAGACTCCCTCCCGCCCCCCTTCAGCGCCACTTCTAACCAACCAAACCCCCTGTCTGAAGTCTGCTCGGTCTTGTTAATTTGTTTTAAAACCCCCAATTCTGTGAATTCCCCCAGCAGCGAAACCGGTTTGATGACTTCACACCTGTTGTAAAGGTGAGATGGGGGATTACAGTAACTGTGGGTGCGCTTCACCTCGGAGCGCGCTGTCGCGTTGTATTCAATGAATAGACTAAAACTAGACCATGTTTGCTTCAGCATTGAAAACAACATTGTAATACATTTACATTTACATTTAGGCATTTGGCAGACGCTCTTATCCAGAGCGACTTACAAAAAGTGCTTTAATGTTTACAACATTGGATTCATACTTACACTGGGTTAACTAGGTTAGTAACTAAGTACCATTAGTCCAACACAACTGAGAAGAGTTTTTTTTTTTTTTTTTTTTTGGGGGGGGAGGGGGTTTAGTCCAAGTACTGTAGAAACAGATGCGTCTTGAGTCGTCGTTTAAAGATAGTCAAGGTCTCTGATGTACGGACATCTAGAGGAAGTTCATTCCACCATTTAGGTGCCAGAACAGAAAAGAGCCTGGATGAATGCCGCCCTCGATCCCTGAGAGATGGTGGGATGAGGCGAGCAGTGCTGGAGGATCGGAGGGAACGTGGTGCAGTGCGTGGTGTAATTAGCGCAGAGAGGTAAGTGGGTGCTGGGCCATTTTTGGCTTTGTAGGCAAGCATCAGTGTTTTGAATTTGATGCGGGCAGCTACAGGAAGCCAGTGCAGGGAGCGGAGGAGTGGGGTGGTGTGGGAGAACTTGGGAAGGTTAAAAACGAGTCGTGCTGCTGCATTCTGGATCAGTTGCAGAGGACGAATCGTGGACAAAGGCAGGCCTGCCAGGAGTGAGTTGCAGTAGTCCAGTCTTGAAATAACAAGGGACTAAACAAGCACCTGAGTAGCCTGTGAAGAAAGAAATGGGCGAATTCTTCTGATATTGTAAAGAAGAAATCGACAAGAGCGAGTAAGGTTAGCGATGTGTGGGGAAAATGACAGATGATTGAATGTAATAGATTAACTTTATTAAAGATTATACACTTTTGTATTCTTTGTCCACACACGTGGGCAATTTTTAAATATTTATCCTTTCTCGATGCAGCGAATTTTCTGAGCAAATTAATAATAATTTCCATGAATGAAAAGGAGGAAGAAGAAAAGGTTACGCGAAAATAAGAAAAAGCTTTAAAGGTAAATGCTGTGAAATGCTTCAAATGAACTGATTCTGCCTATAACAGGTCAGGGACAGTGAGGCTGGATCCAGCAGCGCACCACATCCCACATCATAATACATGCTGATGATGACCAACACGTCTCCCCTGATCTACCAGAGCCAAGTAAAAAGAATGGCAATCAAACAGAATAAAATTAGTAGCAGCATAAACTTGTGCTAGTAATTATTATGGTGGTCAATATAAATTGAAATAATGTTTCTCAGCATTATTTCGTGTTAATATTGACCACCATAATAATTAAAATAAGTAACTAGTTTACTAGTGTGAGCTACTGCTGCTACTGATTTTATTTTAGCTTACCTGTTCAGTTTTATTGACATTCCTTTTAAAATATTGTCTTTATAGATTTATATCTTGTTTGTCTTGATGTTCCTTTTTTTTGTTTCTTTGACCCAATATATGTTTAGTGATACTTCAAATAACATGTTTAAATAGCATTGATTTCTGTATTGTGTTATATTTTTATACTAGTAACTGGTGTTAAAAATGTATCTCTACATTAATGAGCCAATGTATTATGGTGTGGGCTGCTGCGGGCCAGGAAGTCCAGGGCCACTTTTTGGTCCCAGTCCGCCCCTGTAATAACGAATGGAGAAAGCGCTGTCTTAAGCCCGGTGATTCTGCTGTCGTGAATGGCTGACACTCAGTGACAGCCAATGAAATTGAAGCATTTTTGCCGCTTTCCACGTGGTGTGGCGTTGCTTAAATAATATCCGTATAATATCCGTATATCCTATAAAATCGTCCAGACCCTGGTTCGAATCCCGCTCTGGGTGAAAGTGTAATAAATGTGAATCCTTTGTTTTACACTTTTGGCTTATGATAATCATTAAATTATAGCAACTGTGAGGTGAGTGCTATTGTGTTTCATAGCTTAAGCAAAAAAAATTCTCTATTGCAAACATGTATTTAGTACTGAAGCATAACTTGATAATGTAATGGCTATATTGTGGCATTTTAGCGAATAACACCGGAATTTTTAGCACTGGCTGGGAATCAAACCCGGGTCTCCCGCATGGCGGGCGAATAACCTACCACTGAGCCACCAGTACCCATCTGCGTTTAAAGCGCATAAATATAGGCTAACGTCATACATCTTTGTAGTCCTTTTGCACACGCGCGGGTGCGTTATAATAATAATAATAATAATAAATTTGGAGAACTACTACTAATAATAATAATAATTCTGAATGAAAATGAAGAATAAATACATAACAGTTTGAGCTTGACACGTTTATTACTCTGTCGCTTGCCGTCAATGGGCGCCTAAGAGACATAACATTTTTCGGCTTCAGTAGACACACAATACTTTAGACTGAAACACGACTGCCCCCTACAGGTATTGAAGGGCATTTTCACAGCTTGCCGCGTGCACTCGCGGCAAGTCGTGGGATCCCTTTTCCGAAAACCTGCGTTTTTAAAGGCCAAATCTGTACACTATATTGACTACCCATCTAGCGTTTAGCACAATTTAGTGTATCTTACCAGTTCTGGTTATCACATGGCTAACGGCTATAACACAAAACCTAGTATGTAGCAATTATGAGCAAGGTAACACGATCTGGGCAAATGTTTAGACTTTAAAATACATGACCAAGACAACAGTACTTTATAAAGAAACAAGAATTTATTTGACTAATCTACGATACATGAAACTACACTACTTGAACGCACGCACACACACATACACACACACACACACACATACACGCAAACAGTTTGGCAAGTGAAAATGAATGAAGTTATTTTAGTACTGGTTACTAGATAAACGAAAGTCACAAGAGCAGAGTCTTGGGTTCAATCTTACGGTTTAGTTATAAAAACGAGCACCAACTTCAGCAAGGTATGCAGCATTGTTTGTTTACTTGCGTTATGTTTCGTTCTCATCCGTGGGTTCGCCTCCAGCGAAGGGAATCACGTCGTTGCTGATTGGTTTGGTGCGCTGTTGTAGAGATGACGTCAGTCGGGAAAGCCCTTCGTTGAGGCGTTGGTTGCCTGGTTACCGATGGCTGCGCTCTGGAACTTCTCCTGAGGTTTCCTTCGTTGCGGGACTTTGGAGTTCTGGCACGAAGTCTCGTTAAGAGTTCTTGAAGAGCGGTGGCGCAGCGCCCGCAAGGGCCGGAGCCCGAGCTGCTTGGAAGATGTTGTAGGTTGCAGTTGTGATGATATCTTCTCTTCTTCTCTACACTGTGGACTTCCTGAGGGTTTTTGTCCCTTGGGGGTCAGTCTGTCCCACAGGTGATTTATCCAATCGGATGTGATTGCAGGGCTTAGCCACGCCTCACGTGGTTCCTCCTTCCGTGCATAAATTAGCCAGGTGTTTCGGCTGTCATGTGTGATCCATCCGGTTGGAGTTTTTAATACTTTATAAAAAGTAATTTTGCATGAGCTCTGTTCATGCTACCAATTACCCATGTTCACCAACATTCTTGAAATAAAGCCAGCTTGAGATTGACACCAAACATTACATATCTTACCCACACATTCCTTCCTTTATCTAATAAAAAGATTTGTAAATGCTGATTACACCTTCAAAGTTATGCAGAATAATTAAACATATACACAGAAATAAAAGGAACTGAGTAAATATATGTGAATACGTTTTGCCCTACTGGCACACTTTAAAGATGTTTAAAATAGTGTCCATGCCGTATGCCTTTGTTCATGGAAAGGCATGTCTTCCGGAGGTCAAGAGAGTGTCCAGGATGTGTTGAGGCCCCCCCAGCTCGGGGTGAAGCTGTAAAACTGTCTTCTTTGTTTAACGGATCGCCGATTTACACCCTCGGTTTCGGGGTCTACTTCAAAGCATCTGGCCTTGTGGAGTTTCTTAGTTTTACAGACGTCCCCCTTAAGATAGCAAACCAGATAAGGTTATCAGGATGGTGCCATGCATGCTGGGAGAGGGGGTTCAGAAAAGTGATCCATTGACTGTTCTCTCTATGGGACCCATGTTATTCGCTACAAAACCGAGATTCATCTGTGAAGAGAACACCTCTTCAACGTGCCAGACGCCATCGAATGTGAGCATTTGCCCACTTAAGTCTGTTATGGTGACGAGCTGGAGTCAGGTCAAGACCCCGATGAGGACGACGAGCATGCAGTTGAGCTTCCCTGAGACGGTTTCTGACAGTTTGTGCAGAAATTGTTTGTTTATGCAAACCAATTGTTTCAGCAGCTGACTGAGTGGCTAGTCTCAGACGATCTTGGAGGTGAACCAGCTGGATGTGGAGGTCCTGGGCTGGTGTGGTTACACGTGTTCTGCGGTTGTGAGGCTGGTTGGATGTACTGCCATATTCTCTGAAACGCCTTTGGAGACGGCTTATGGTGGAAAAATGAACATTCAATGCACGAGCAACAGATCTGGTTGACATTCCTGCTGTCAGCATGCCAATTGCATGCTCCCTCAATGCTTGTGGCATCTGTGGCATTTTGCTGTGAGACAAAACTGCACATTCCAGGGTGGCCTTTTATTGTGGGCAGTATAAGGTACACCTGTGCACTACTCATGATGTCAGATCAGCATCTTGATGTGGCACACCTGTGAGGTGGGATGGATTATCTCAGCAAAGCAGAAGTGCTCACTATCACACATTTAGACTGATTTGTGAACAATGTTTGAGAGAAATGGTAATATTGTGTATCTGGAATGAATTTTAGATCTTTAAGTCCATCTCATGAAAAATCGGAGCAGAAACAAAGGTGTTGCGTTAATATTTTTGTTGAGTGTAGATCAAAACTGAAAGTGTAATTTAAGTTCTTGTTGGCGTCATCAGTGTTTTTTTTTTTTTTGCACTGTTCTTACACTTTTATATTTTAACATGTAATTTATGTGTAATTTGTGATAACAGCTATATTTTCTGTTATAGTGACTGCAGTAATGCTGCTTCAATTGTTTAGGCCTAATAAACTGTTCAACTGAACTCGCTAGTGAATCTTAAGTTTTTTTGTGTGTCAAATACATTCTCAAATAACCTAAACACTGAAAATATATAAACTTATTTTGTCCTCAGATTCTCGAAAATAGCACTCGAAAATAAGGTGTGAAGATCGCTCTCCGAAAGAGATCTATCATGCGGAGGTACGGATTTCCTAACAAACTCCCTCATATTGGTGAGTTAATACTTTTAAATTTGCTTGCACACATCACAGATAAACACAATTCGGTCCTTAAGACAAAAAGATCTGAGAAATGTTTCCGGTTCACTCCTATTTATAACCTGCAGGTGCGCTTCATCAGATGACATCACCTGACTGAGGTTATATATGCCAAGATTTGGCGTGTTTGATACACACATTCTTCACAACCGGCAACACAGAAAGATGTTCCCATAGCGTTTTCACACAGCGTCGAGTGTAGCTTTTGAAAGGGAACAACTCTTCCCCGAGCACGAATTTACCCTCTCTCATAGAAAGAAACCCGCGCCATGGAGCAATACATTTTAGAAGCCTTCCAACAAGGTTATTTTCGTCCATCCACATTCCCAGCATTGGCTAGTTTCTTTTTTGTGGAAAAAAAAGGAGCAGGTTAGGACCCATTTTGAACTACAGATAATTAAATAAGATTTCAGTAAATTATCGCTATCTATTACCCTTAGTGCCGGCAGCCTTGGAGCAAGGGAGAGAAGCAGGAATATTTACTAAACTGAGACTTGAGAAGCGCTTATACTGTAACCTAATCCACATCAGACAAGGAAATCAATGGAAAACCATCTTTAGCACAAATTCTGGACCTTATGAGTATTATGTGATGCCCTATGGCCTGTCTTCAGCACCTGCAGTGTTTGAGTTTAATCAGTGATGTTTTTTTTCAGAGAGAAACTGGAAAAAAACTCATAATTGCTTACATCAATGACATCCTAATTTACTCCCCAGACTTGCCCACGCACATTAGTCACATCAAGAGTATTTTCACTTGCTTGGCCAATAACCACCTATATGTAAAAGAAGAAAAATGCAAGTTCCAGAAGAAGAAAATATCCTTCCTAGGCTACATCATAGACCCTGAGGAAGTGCAAATGGATGAGGAAAAGGTAAGAGCAGTCAGAGACCAGCCAATACCAAAATTAGTGAAGGAGCTACAAAGCTTTCTGGGTTTTGCAAACTTCTACAGACGATTCTTTAGAAATTTTAGCAAAATTGCAGCTCCACTGACCAACCTAACTAAGGAAGCCAAGAAAAAACTGAAATGGAACCAGAAGGCAAAATAGGCCCTTTTCAAGCGAGCCTTAAAAGAGACTCCATCTCCACCTGTAAGGGCAATATTTCGTTCTTGTAATTTGTTGTTGTGTTTATTTTATTTCAGTCTATTAGTTAAACAATAAGTATCATACTCATAATTTGTATTGTGACATAATTTTATGAGTTGTTCTGTGACATCATCCCACAGTTATAGAGCTGCATGTCTATCACGCACGTTAGTTGTTCAGTTGTTGTTAAGACACGGAAGGATACAGAAAGGTGTGGAAAACACAAGCTTTTGACCGTGAGACTGTAAGCTAAAAGATACAGTAAAGTAAGTTGTTGTAACTGTAATCTATCGAAGCTAAAGAACACAGCAAACGACTTGTCGTGACTACAGTGGATTTATGCAAGAAACT